>NC_133129.1:142091569-143586569 GCF_048418815.1 Hemitrygon akajei
CAGAGAATTGGTGCATAATCTTAAGCACTCTGCCAATCTTAAGGACATCAAGATCAGTGAGAATAGTGATCTTTCAGTCCACAGTGGGGGTGGGGAGTCATTTGGTATAATCTCAGCCAAAATACTGGACATTTGGGGCATCACGTTAGCATAGTGGTTAGTACAACACTTTACAGTACACACAACATGAGTTCAATTCCCACCACTGACCATAAGATGTTTGTATGTTCTCCATGTGACCTGGTGGGTTTCCCCCAGGTGCTCTGGTTTTCTCCCACAGTCCAAAGATGTACTGGTTAGTAGGTTAATTGGTTACTCTCAATTGTCCCATGATTCAGCTCGGGTTACATCCGGGGATGCTGGGCGGTGTGGCTCAAAGGGCTGGTAGCACTTATTCCACGCTCTATCTCACATAAGTAAAAGTATCCCAACTGCTTAATATTGAAGTTAGGAGGTTAGGACTGTAAGTGGTAAGAGTGGCATTCATGGCCATGGTGATGATAATAATAGCACTCACATCTACGACAATGAAATGCTTGGAGAAGTTGGTTCTGGTCAGAATCAATATCTGTCTCAAAAAGGACCTGGACCCATTGCAATTTGCCTACCACCACGATAAGCCTGCAGCTGATGCGACCTCAGTGGCTCTCTATGCAGCCTTGGACCACCTGGACAATGCAAGTACCTGTGTCGGGATGCTGTTTATTGACTGTAGCTCAACATTTAATACCACCATTCCTACAGTCCTGATCAGAAAGCTACAGAACCTGGTCCCCTGTGCCTCCCTCTGCAACTGGATCCTCAGCTTCCTAACCGGAAGACCACAATCTGTGCAGACTGGAAATAACATATCTACCTTGTTGACAATCAACACAGGCATACCACAGGGGTGTGTTACACCCATGACTGTGTGGCTAGGCACAGCTCAAATGCCAGCTATGATTTTGCTGATGGTACAACCATTGTTGGCAGAATTTCAGATGGTGACGAAGGGACGTGGGGGTGAGATATACCAGCTAGTTGAGTGGTCTCACAGCAACAAACTTGCACTCAACATTAGCATGACCAAAGAGCTGAATGTTGTCTTCAGAAAGGGGAAGACAAGGGAACACAGACCAATCCTCATAGAGGGATCAGAAGTGGAGAGAGTGAGCAGTTTCAAGTTCCTGGGTGTCAATATCTTTGAGGACCTAACCTAGATGCAAAATATCGCTGTAGCTATAAAGAAGGAAAGACAGTGGCTACATTTCATTAGGAGTTTGAGGAGAATTGGTTTGTCAACTAAAAAATGTTCAAACTTCTACAACTGTACAGTGGAGAGCATTCTGACTGTCTGGTATGGGGGAGGGGGCTACTGCACAAGATCTAAGTAAGTTGCAGAAACTTGTAAACTTAGTCACCTCCATCATGGGTACTAGCCTCCGTATATCCAAGACATCTTCAAAGAGAGATGCCTTAGGAACACAGCATCCATCATTAAGGACCCTCACCACCCAGCGCATGCCCTCTTTTCATTGTTACCATCAGGAAGGAGATACAGAAGCCTGAAGGCATGCACTCAGTGATTCAGGAACAGCATCTTCCCCTCTTCATCCAATTTCTAAATGGACAATGAACCCACGAAAACTACCTCACTATTTCTTTTTATTTCTGGGGTTTTTTTGCACTATTTATTTTTAACTTAACTATTTAATTAATAAATAAACACACACACACACACACACACACACACACACACACACACACACACACACACACACACACACACACACACACACACACACACTTACAATATTTCATGTTTTTCTCTATATTTATTTATCACGTATTTCATAGTAATGCTGCCGTAAAGTTAATGAATTTCACGACATATGCCAATATTAAACTTGATTCTGAATATTGATATTAGTAATTATGATAGCAACAATGTCAAATCCCAGTTTCTCTACATCAGTGACATTACATCCTGTTTATATTACCTCAGAATAACTGATGTGATCAATCTCACTCAAACCAAATGGAGTATCTAGTCAAGTGTTGTTACCACTTTCACAATTACATGTAAGAAACAACCCAAGTGGCAAAGTCTGCTAAGTTGTATTCCAACAGTGGAGTTAACTTTTCATGAGATTAGAGGTAAAAATAGTCTCTGCTGAAACTTCACCACAATAAAAAAACTCCAGATAATTCTCTGTATTGTGTCAGCCATTGAAATCTATGGTTTGAACATTGTTAACATGCATAATGCCACAATCTCTTGATTGCCACTCACTCATTGCAGTTGGGATCACCACTCATGTTCAAGTTAATTATCATTCAACCATACATGAATACCCATGAAAACAGCAAAATGAAACAGCGTTCCTCTGGGATCAAGGCACAAAACACAATACCCGCAGTCATACACAGCACAAGGCACATATTGCACATATAGATAGCAGCGAACATACAGTCACACAAGAATATATATAGAGAGAGCTCACTTCCCTGAGTGACACATCCTATAAATACTGTTGCTGATATGGACAGGCAGTTCTCAGCACTCCGAAGATGGGAGGACCCAATCCCCAAATACAACAATGTGATCCTCATAGAGAAAGGCATTAATTAAAAAGAATGACCATGTATTTATGTAGACACTCTAAAGCACTGCAATTTCCCAAGGAATTCTGAATTGAAATCATTCATTATGGGAAATCTTTCTGATGTTTTATTGAAAATGCTGGAGTTTACACACTGAAGTATGCAGAAAAGTGAGGGCCTGACATTATTGAATGGAATTGAATTGAGCTGACTTTATTTCTTACATCCTTCACATACATGAGAAGTGAAAATATTTACATTACATCTCTGTCTAAATGTGCAATGTGCAATCACAGTAGTTTATAATAATTTATAATAAATAGAACAGTCAATGTAACATAGTGTGTTAATCAGTGTGAGTTAATCAGTCTGATGGCCTGGTGGAAGAAGATATCTTGGAGCCTGTTGGTCCAGGCTTTTATGCTCCGGTACCATTTCCCGGATATTAGCAGCTGGAATAGATTGTGGTTGGGATGACTCAGGTCCCTGATGATCCTTCAGGCCCTTTTTTCACACCTGTCTTTGTAAACGTCCTGAATCATGGCAAGTTCACAACTACAGATGTGCTGAGCTGTCCACGCCATTCTCTGCAGAATCCTGTGATTAAGAGAGGTACGGTTCCCAAACCAGGCAGTGATGCAGCCATTCAGGATGCTCTCAAATGCTCCCTTGTAGAAATTTCTTAGGATCTGGGGGCCCATACCAAACTTCCTCAATCGTTGAGCGTCAGTGTGCAAAAGTGATTCAATTCTAATGTTACAAAATTGGAATTCCACTTATTAGCCAAAGCTCACATTTGAACAGATCTAACTGGCCCATGACCTCCAATACAGACACCAAATATGAAGCCTTCATTTTGTGTCAGTCTAGAAAGCTATCTTTATTTGAGTTGCCACAGTAGGTAAAAGGCTGGCTCCAAGGCCAGATAGCTCTGACACACAATCCAAGCACATGCAAACACCATAAAAATATAACACATATGCTTCATAAAAATATAACGTATATGTTTCACATGAAGCATAATGGAGTGGGCCAGTGGCCTACTGGACTAACACCTCCATCACTTGAACTGTTGTACAAGTTATGATTGGGTATCTAAATTAGTAATGGTCTACTGCACACTACACAAGATTGTTACTTTTTAGAGCCAAACATTATCAAATGCAACATAACAATCAGTTGAAGGACAAGAAGAAGAAGATCAAGGCAAGGATAAGGAAGAGGAGAAGGAAGAAAACAGAAACACAGACAGGAATCCCTTTCCTTGTTATGCCTGTCCAGAATTAATCTGACTGATATCAGTAATTACAACTCTAATTCCCTATTCACAGACACATCTGGGAGCAGACATCATGGTGTCTGGTTGTTTACATTGCAAAGTCATCAGCAAATAAAAATGACTAATAATGTTATTAACGAGTCTGTGGCTGCCACAGCAAAGTAAGAGATCTTTGTTTTACCTGAAACAAGCATTGTTGAAGTCTTTTCATCTTTATTTGGGGTGACATAAACAGTGCAGGTATAATTTCCTTCTTCATTAAGTTGTACTTTAGGGAGGTAAAGGGAAGCATTTCCATTCTGTAATGCATCTTCAAAAATCTGTGCACCTCTTCTCTTGGGGTCATGTTTCCCTCCATCAAATATATACAGGTCCTTCTGAGATGTTTGAGATTTGTAAGACCATCGAACAGCTACATGCCTGAGATCATATTCTGGTTTACTGTATATGCATTTTAGAAGAACATCTTCATTTACTGATACTTCCAGTGGAGAGGAAAATATCTCCACTTTCAAAGCACCTGTAAAATAAGTTGAAGTAATAAGTTATTGATCAGCTTTAATATCACAAATGGATGTAAGAATACATGATGAATGCTTAAACCATTTGTTGTTCAAACATGGTAGATTTGACTGGATGGTGAAATTACGAAGGTTTGGGACAAGCTAGCTAACTGGTCACAAAATTGCTTTGGTGGAAGGAGTCAGAGGTTGGCGGTGGAGACTAACAAACAATATGCAGGAAGAACTCAGAGGAACGAGTAGTATTTGTGGTAGAAAAGGAATTGTCAACATCTTGGGTCTAAGCTCTACATCAGGAAGGATGTTAGTGGATGGCTGTGTTTCAGAATGGAGGCCTGTGACCAATGTGAATGCAATCCAATCACCCTCTGATTTTCTTTCTGCTGTCTTCTGCTGTTCTGCATCAGCAGATATCGAAAGGGGACTATGGCTGAGTAGTAGGAGGAATCACAATAAAAATATGCTGTTTTCCTTATGTTGATGTAGGTGTTATGGACATGTCGGAATGGGAATTGAAGTGGAATTAAAGTGGGTGGCCACTGAGAGATCCTGCTTTTTCTGGCGGATGGAGCGTAAGTGCTCGGCGAAGCGGACTCCCAATGTACATCGGATCTCACCGATATACAGGAGGCCACACCAGTAGCACCAGTCACAATATATAACCCCAACAGACTCACAGGTGAAGTGTCGCCTCATCTGGAAGGACTGTTTGGGGCCTTGAATGGTAGTGAGGGATGAGGTGTAGTGGTAGGTGTAGCATTTGTTCCGCTTGCAAGGATATGTGCCAGGAGGGAGATCAGTGGGAAGGGACTTTTCCTACACTACATCGATGACTGCATTGGTGCTGTTTCCTGCACCCATGCTGAACTCGTCGATTTCATCCACTTTGCCTCCAATTTCCACCCTGCCCTGAAATTTACCTGGTCCACTTCTGACATCCCGCTCCTCTTTCTTGATCTTTCTGTCTCTATCTCTGAAAAGAGCTCATCTACTGATGTCTGTTACAAACCCACAGACTCTCACAGCTACCTGGACTACACCTCCTCCCATCCTGTTACTTGTAAGAACACCATCCCCTTCTCTCAATTCCTCCGTCTCTGCCACATCTGCTCTCAGGATGAGGCTTTTCATTCCAGAATGTAGGAGATGTCTTCCTTCTTCAAAGAAAGGGGCTTCCCTTTCTTGACCATCAATGCTACCCTCAACCACATCTCTTCCATTTCATGCACATCTGCTGTCACCCCTTCCTCCTGCCACCCTACCAGAGAAAGGGTTCCTTTTGTCCTCACCTACCACCAATCCAGCCTCTGCATCCAGAACATAATACCCCATAACTTCCACCATCTTCAATGGGATTCCACCACCAAGAACATCTTTCCTCCCCCCACTTTCTGCTTTCCGAAAGGATCATTTCCTACACAACTCCTTTGTCCATTCTTCCCTCCCCACTGATCTTCCTCCTGGTACTTATCCTTGCAAGCAGAGAAAGTGCTACACCTGCCCCTACAACTCTTCCCTCACTACCATTCAGGACCTCAATCAGTCCTTCCAGGCGAGGTGACACTTCATCTGTGAGTCTGTTGGGGTCATATACTATGTCTGGTGCTCCCAGTGTGGCCGCCTGTACATCGGTGAAACTCAATGTAGATTGGGAGAGTTTCACCAAGCACCTACATGCTCTATCCGCCAGAAGAAGCAGGATCTCCCAGCAGCCAACCATTTTAATACCACTACCCATTGCCATTCCGATATGTCCATCCATGGCCTCCTCCACTGTCGTGATGTCGCCACATTTAGGCTGGAGGAACAACACCCTATATTCTGTCTGGGTAGCCTCTAACCCGATGGCAGGAACTTCGTTTTCTCGAACTTCCAGTAATGCCTCCCTCCTGCACCTTTCCCCATCCCATTTTCCCTCTCTCACCTTATCTCCTTTCCCGCCCATTGCCTCCCTCTGGTGATCCTCCTTCCTCTTCTTTCTTCACTGGCCTTCTGTTCTGTTCTATCAGACTCCCCCTTCTTCAGCCCTGTACCTCTTTCACCAATCAACTTCCCAGCTCTTTGCTTCATCCCTCCCCCTTCAGGTTTCACCTATCACCTTGTGTGTCTCTCTCCCCTCCCCAACGTTTTACATCCACTCCTCAGCTTTTCTCCTCTAGTCCTACGGAAGGGTTTTGGCCTGAAACGTTAACTGTACTCTTTTCCATAGATGCTGCCTGGCCTGCCGTGTTCCTCCAGCATTCTGTGTGTGTTGCTCGGATTTCCAGCATCTGCAGATTTCCTCTTGTTTGCAATTGGGTTCCTTCAGGGTATTATTACTCTATGGATAGGTTGGTTGGACTGACCGTTCAGAACAGTGGAGTCAAAGGGCCAAAGGGATATACATCAGAGGAAAAAAGCCCTTTGCACGTGATGACCAAGATGTCCTCCTGTGTTAGTCCCATTTGTCTGCATTTGGTCCACATTCCTCAAAGCCTTTCCTATCCATGAGCCCGTCCAAATGTCTTTTTAACATTGTAATTGTAGCCTGGAGCAGCTTGACTCATATACCCACAACCCTTTGTGTGAAAAACTTGCAACTCAGTTCCCTATTACGAGGGATGATTGATATGTTCATGGCCTACGGTAGAAGGAGTCCATTTTAGAAAACCTGGCACATTTATTTTTCCTACATTTACACACTTAGTCCAGCGGTCGTGGAGCATATGGATCCCTTCTTTCTAGAGGTCGGCGTCTTGGACCTCCAGATGATTGATAAGTTTGTGGCCTAATGTAAAAGGAGATGAATTATACAGCTCTTGTTACATGTTCGTGCAGTTCAACTCTTTGAGTGATTATGCAGAAAGTTTTAAGTTAATAACTCATCTCCTTCTACCTTCGGCCACAAACTTATCAATTACCCCATGCTGTCGACCACTTCTAGTGGTCCAAGACGCCGACTTCTACAAAGAAGGGATCCGTATGCTCCACGACCGCTGGACTAAGTGTGTAAATGTAGGAAAAATAAATGTGCTAAGTTTTCTAAATTTGACTCTTACCTTAGGCCACAAACTTATAAATCATCCCTCATAATTTTTCCTCCTCTAAACTTAAACCTATGCTCTGTAGTTTTAGACTCCCCTAACCAGGACAATGGGTTTATCCATGCCCCTTGAGTTATAAAGTCACAATTCAGACACCTTCACTCCAGGGAAAACAGTTCCAGCTTCTACAGCCTCTCCTAATGAAATTTCTCCAGTCTTAGCGATACCTTTGCAAATTCGTTTGGTGCTGTTTCTTGCTTATCATATACCTGCTATAGCATGGCAAACATAGAACACTACAGCACAGAAACAGGCCTTTTGGCCCTTCTTGGCTGTGCTGAACCATTTTTCTGCCTAGTCCCAGTGACCTGCACCTGGACCATATCCCTCCATACACCTCTCATCCATGTACCTGTCCAAGTTTTCCTTTAATGTTAAAAGTGAGCACACATTTACCACTTCATCTGGCAGCTTATTCCACACTCCCACCACTCACTGTGTTAAGAAGCCCCCCCCCCAATGTTCCCTTTAAACTTTTCCCACTTCACCCTTAACCCATGTCCTCTGGTTATTTCCCCCCTAGCCTCAGTGGAAAAAGCCTGCTTGCTTTCACTCTATCTATACCCATCATAATTTTATATACCTTTATCAAATCTCCCCTCATTCTTCTACGCTCCAGGGAATAAAGTCCTAACCTATTCAACCTTTCTCTGTAACTCAGTTTCTCAAGTCCCGGCAACATCCTTGTAAACCTTCTCTGCAACCTTTCAACCTTATTAATATCCTTCCTGTAATTTGGTGACCAAAACTGTACACAATACTCCAAATTCGGCCTCACCAATGCCTTATACAACCTCACCATTACATTCCAACTCTTATACTAGATGGCACACAAGTTCCAGGAGCAGTCTCACTAATATTTTGTAAAGATGCAACAGGGCATCAGAACTCATGTGCTGAAGTAAGGCATGCCCAATGCATTCTTTGTCATATAGTATACCGGTATACTATCAGATATAGTATACCTGTCAGGGAACTACTTTATGTACTCGTACCTCTACGCCTCTCTATTCCACAACACTCCCTAGGGCCCTGTCGTTCACTGTGCATGTACTGCACTGATTTACCTTTCCAAAATGCATTACCTCAGACTTCAAACATGAAACGTGAAACATACTGTAGAACACCACAGCACAGTGATGTTGTACCAATCTTGTAAACTATTCTAAGATCAATCTAACCCTTCCCTCCTCCATAGCTCTCCATTTTCCTGTAATCCATATGCTTACCTAAGAGTTGCTTAAATTGTCTTAATGTACCTGATTCTACCACTGTTATGTTTTGTAATTCCAAACAACGAAAGGATTTTTATTCCCTCATGTTGTGGAACGGATGTAAGATATAAACAAACAAATAAATAAACAAAATACTAATTGAAAGACAAGCAAGGGCACTTGAGAGATGCGTGTAAACTTTACCTAGTTAAATTCCACCTGCCTTTCCTTTGCTCATTTTGCTAGTTGGTTACGTTCCTGAGATAATCTTAGACAAGCTCCTTACTGTCTACTACACTAATTTTGGTGTCGCCCACAAACTTACTAATTGTGCCACCTATCTTCTCATCTAAATCATTAATATACATTCAGTGGCCACTTTACCAGGTATCTCCTGTACCTAATAAATTGACCACTGAGTGTCTGTTCATGGTCTTCTGCTGCTGTAGCCCATCCTCTTCATGGTTTGACGTGTTGTGCATGCAGAGATAACTTTCTGCACACCACTATTGTAATGTGTGATTATTTGAGTTACTGTCGCCTTCCTGTCAGCTTGAACCTGTCTGGCCATTCTCCTTTGACCTCTCTCATTATCAAGGTGTTCCCACCCACACAAATACCACTCACTGGATGATTGTTTGATTTCATACCATTCTGTGTAAAGTTTAGAAACTGCTGTGCATGAAAATCAGGAAAGATCAGCAATTTCAGAGATACTGGAAACACCCCATCTGGCATGAATAATTATTCCACTGCCAAAGTCACTTAGGTCACATTTCTTCCCCATTTTGATGCTTGGTCTGAACAACAACTGGACACTTTGACTATGTCTGCATGTTTTTATGCATTGAGCTGCTGGCACATGATTGCATTAGTGAGCAGGTGTACAGGTCTACCTAATAAAATGACAACTAAGTGTATTCAACAAATAGCAGAGGACACAGCCATCAATCTCTCAGCGTACAACTGGTCATACCAACTTATAGAAACCAAAATGGAATGAGTTTTATCAATACTATTTTGAAATAATAAACTTACACTGTCCTACAAGCGTCAATAATCCTGAATTTTTATTTAAAACGACACTTGCATCAGCATGAGGACTTTTCTCAGGTGAAAATTCCCTAGCTCCAAATTTGTTAACTTGCAGAATGCCACATTTTTTCACTCACATTCTAGTACAAAACCTCATCATGCTAGTAAACTACAAGCACCAAGGTCACAATATTTGCTATCATAACTCAGGGAGTCAGATACTTTGACATTGACAATTACAGCACTGTGTAAGACATGTCAGGCAAGAGATGGGCAATTTGAACAAGGCCAAGAATAATCTTTTATATGGAAGCATGAAAAGGAAGAGGAATGTCGGCTAAGGTACATCCAGAAAACTTGCTGCTGATTTGGAAGAGTTTCTTGGGAAAGTCAGGTTTTTACCAACGAAGACCTCTTCAGTTCCATGCACTTTCATTACACACTGAAATTCTATCTATTGTTCACTTACTCAAGACACCAAGAAATATTTATCATTGACTAATCCTCAACCATTTAAGTACTATAGAGTTTTAAAAATTAGGAAGAAAAGATAGTGACATTATTACAGTACACATTAAAAGGTACCTTTATGATTATGCATTGTTAAGCAATACTTTTACGTTAGTAATTATTAAAGGAATAAAGGGAAATATACAGAGAAGATATACATTCATTTTTATGCATACATTCATGTATGCATACATTTAAGATTCTGAAAAGTGTAAATTAAATAATTCTGAACCAATGACTGGAATTATAAGCAACACAACTGACATAGAGATCAAATTCCACCATTTGTGTGATTTTCTTACGTATAACTTACAGATTTTGAATTTGGTAACAATACAGCATGGATTTGTTGATATAATACAAGATATATTTGTCTGAAATTGTATACAAAGTGTGGTATAAGGAAGAGGAAGGAGATTGTGAAAGCATAAACTACCTCTCTTGTTTGTAATATCTATATTTTGATGAGATTTTCAGAATCCTTAAACATAGTTTAATGGTGCCTTGAAATAGTTGGAAACTTTTTTTTAATAGTTTTTAATTAATAATATCTGAAATCTTTAAAATTTTGATAAATCACTAAGATCGACGCATACTGTGCCGAGAAACAGGTTTTACAAGTGCTTTGGAAAACCGGCCTAAATGAAAGCAGCAATTCATGATCCACATTTGATTGTCCAGGCTAACAATGTTTTTTAACTTTGACCCAAGAAAATGCAAAACTTCTGGCATCTTACCTGAATATAAAATGGAAGACATCAAAAGGGCAGACAGAGTTAAGATTCCCATTATTAAAATAGAAGGTTTTCTTTCCTGTGCAGCCCGTTCTTGCAGCCCTTTAGTTTCAAAAACTTCTTAGTTTCACTTTCATCATTTCTGCACTTTGGTTTGTGGACTATAGACTGAAGCAATATATCAATGAAGTCTGAAAGATATTTTATTCGTGGAGACATCAAAATGGTAAAGTTTTTCTGACTGATTTCCGTCAGATTGTAAATATCTACACAACAATTCTTTAAACCACCCTCTAGAGATATTTCTGGAATGACGCCCACATTCTTCAATACAGCTGAACTTTCTTTGCCTCAGTTTGGTAGATACAGAATCACTTACTAACACTGAAAGAAAACATGTTCTGGCAGGGCAGGCAACACTGAATATTGAGAATTGCCCTTTTTTTGCTGATGATCACACGTACTGACATTCACCAATTTAAGCAATATGTAAGTTTGCTCGTCACACCACTGCCAAATGAAAAGTGGTAATGAATTGGCATGTAGGAAGGAGATTGAAAATCTGGCTTTATAGTGTCACAACAACCTCTCTCTCAATATCAGCAAAACCAAATGGTTGATTATTGACTGCGGGAGGAAGAAATTGGAGGTTCATGTTTCAGTTCTCATTAGGAGATCAAGGGTAGAGAGGGTCAGTAACTTTAAATTTCTGGGTGATACCATATCAGAGGATTTGCTCTGGGACCACCACATAAGTACCATTGCAAAGAAGGCATGACGGTGCCTCTAGTTTCTTAGAAATTTTTTCAGATTCAGTATGTCATCGAAAACTTCAACGAACATCTATAGATGTACAGTGAAGAGTATCCTAGCTGGTTGCATGAAGGCCTGGATTGGAAACACCAATGCCTGCCCAATTACAGAAAAGCCTACAAAAAGCACTAGATACAGCCCAGTCCATCTCAGGCAAAACCCTCCATACCACTGAGCACATCTACAAGGATCACTGCACCTCCACCAGCCAAACTATGTTCCCTTCTCGTGGCTGACATCGGAAAGGAGGTACACGAGCTTAGGTCCCACTCTACCAGGTTAGTACCCTTTAGCCATCAGGCTCCTGAGCTAGTGTGAATAACCTCAACACCATACAGATGTCACAACCGATGGATACATTTTCAAGGACTCTACAATTCATGTTCACAGTATTACTTATATATCTGTTTATAATTATTGTTATTATATTTTTTCAGAGCTCAAGCTGGTAAAACTTAAGATATGGGCGGAGCCCAGCACACACATTTCTCAATTGCTCGAAACCTTTGGACTGTTCTAGTGCTGTTTAGTACAATGGCTTTCTAGCTATTTACATAAATATTGCTGTGTAGGCCTAATTGGTTAATGCTATTTTGTAGTGAATTTGGTTGATACTGGTTGTAGATGTTACAACTGAGACCATGTGTACCCTGTTCATGTTCCATAGTCTCTCAATTTCATCATTTAATTTAACATATTTCTGGTATTCTTCATTTCTGTATGTTATGTGAGTTTGGAAATAAGTTGTTTTTGCTTGTTTATCCTGTTTTTACACACACACACACATATATATATATAATTATTATGGATTCTCATCTATGTAATCATGGATTGCTTGTAATATCTAATCGCAAACAAGAGAAAATCTGCAGATGCTGGAAATCCAGGATGCTGGAGGGTCCTGCCAAAGGGTTTCGGCCAAAATCATCAACTGTACTCTTTTCCATAGATGCTTCCTGGCCTTCTGAGTTCCTCCAGCAATTTGTGTGTGTTGCTTGTAATATACTGTAATTTTAGAACTCTGACTATAAAACTGGATCAGGCTTGTATTTATAATAAGGTATGTTATCTTTTATGAGTTTGTATATTAAAGCAAGATTTTGGTGAATGATGTGCCTGTGTAAGTAATCAGATTATGTTAAACTGCTACAGGATCCTGTAGTGCGTTGCATTGTTTCTGGTTTCTCTTGGCATTTTCTGCATTTATCATCTTGAATTTGTTGGATTTTTAATGCATTTTTTAAAACTTTTTTGTGTGTTAACTACCTGGTCCTATATTGTTACAAGGAACCCCCTCTGTTTCTGGGAAGCAGTCTTCAACTCTGATCCAGGTGTTTGACACTTCATTGTCAACATCTAGTCCGCTCAGATTGTGGGGATGTCTTCCATTAAAAATCAAGCTCATCTAAAGTGATAACTTCTGAATTTTTCTGAGTTGTGCTTTAATTTAAGTTTAGTGGCGTGTTCTTCTTATCAGAATTGCATATGTTCGCATGGAGTGTGGAATTCTGTTTTTGTTGATGAAAGTATATCCTGAGAAGTTTTATCTAACTGTTGAATAAATGTTTTATGCCTGTTATTCCTCTTCTTCCTCCTGTCCTAGATAGTGTTAATCTAAGTGCACTGGAGTGTACATTGGGTTTGTCATTTCAGTTCTTATTTTTCTTTGTAAATTTTCCAGATCAGTTTTGAACCAAGATATAACGCCAAAGGAATATGTTAATATGGGTATATTGAAAGTGTTTATTGCCTTTGTTATATTTTTTCTATTGAGCTCTGTTTGGCAGATTTTCTTCAGCCTGATGTAAGTTCTTTTGTAAGTTTCCCTTTTATTTCAATATGATCTATTTACTTTACTTGCTGATATCCCAGATACTTGCATGTTTCATATTCATCCATTGGTTGTACTGTATCTTGCTGCTCTGTTTTATATTCCACCAGCCCTATTGCACCTTTCTTTATGTTTAAGTCTAAAGTTCATGTTGATATCTTTAGTTCTACTCTTTGAATTAATTGCTTTAGATTTACTGATAAAGGAGCATATAATTTCAAATGGTCTATGTATACTAGGTGTGTCAAGGTATAATTCATTTAGTTGTCTCTATTTTCATTCAATTCAGTAATTTAGGGAGTGCGTTTAAAGCTAAATAAAATCATGAAAACCCAGGTGTACGCTTTCGTAAATAAAACAGCCGAGGTGCTTTCCGTTTAAAGAAATCTGTAACAACAACTTTATTCTCAACCAAGTACAGAATACAAAGTGCAGTAAAAAAACTTCATGTCATTACCTCATCACGTCAGAGCAGCCTCTTAAAGTGAACCCCAACTCAATGTAGATGGTTTTGAATTATGTGCGTTTCCACCCAATATGTTATCCTATGCAAGCCCTCCAGAATCCACCAGAACCGGCATTGTGAACCTGTCTGGAGCCCAAACAAGCTGCCCGGCTCAGGTCTGCTGTTCCAAGGGTGGAGGAACAGCAGGTGCCTCCAGCTTGCCCAGACGTATGGTGATGCACTCATGCTCATGTCGTGACGCTGGGTTGATGAAAATGAATGAGGCAGAACGTAGGTCAACAGGAATTGAAGAGTACTGTATGTCATGATGGGAGGTAGGAATAGGTACCAAGGAATTGAGTTTACTAAGAAGGGCAGAATGCTGTTGAGAGGCTGACCGGGCAGACATGGCATTAGGAATAAAATCAGCTGGCATAAAGGCTGTCCATGTACCAGGTCAACCACGGATGACCGCAGGTCCTCTTTTGGAGCCCTTCTGAGCCCCAGAAGGACCCGGGGTAATGATCATGATCAGTCAGAGAAGCCTTTAAGGTGCGGTGAAACTGCTCACTTCAGCCATTGGACTGCAGGTGATACAGCATGGTGTGATGTAGCCCAGCACCAAGGTTCTGGGCCATTGCAGTCCAGAGGCAGGTGTAAATTGGGGACCACGGTCAGAGGAAATATCAGATGGATTGTCAAACTGAGCAACCCACGTGCTGATAAATGCCCGAGCCATGTCAGTGGCTTTCCTCAATGCTAGAGGGATGACTTTGGGCCACCTAGTGGTACTGTCCACCATGATAAGGAGGTGCATGACACCATGAGAAGGGGGAAGAGGACCAACCAAGTCCACACTGACATGATCAACCATCGCTCAGGGATCTGTTGGTGCCAATGGTGCTCGAACACAATGGCTAATTTTCACCTGCTGGCACTCGACACAGGCTGCACTCCAATCACACACATCCTTTCTAAGGCTGTGCCACACTACATTTTGTGCAACCAGTTCCTGTGCGGCCTTCCAGCCTGGATGCAAGATGCCGTGAATGGAGTTAAAAACAGTACATCTCCAATCTGTGGACACTATGGGGCAAGGGCAACTGGCTGAGACATCGCACAGGACAGAAGCCCCAGCTTCCCCGAACTTTATGTCAGCCAACCACAGGCCTGTGCCTGCTGTTCAGTAAGTCTGGATCACCGGATTGGCTGCTATGCAGGCATGGTCAACCCCTGTGTATATGACCTCAATGGCTGGCCGTGAAAGCCAATCAGACTCGGCATTATTTCTCCCCTTGATGTGTTGTAGGTCAGCTGTGAACTCCAATATGGAGGCCAGGAGGTCTGATATTTTGGCCAACACATACACAAGGGGTTTGTGGCCAACGAAAACTGTGAAATGGCAACCCTCTAGTAAAATACAAAAACGGTGAACAGCCAGGTAGAGACTGAAAAGCTTATGGTCAAACTTGCTGTACTTCCTTTCAGGGGGACAGAGCTGCCGGCCGAAGAAGGTGAGCAGCTGCCACATGCCTCCAAGCAACTGAACGTGCACAGCATGCTCTGAAGCATCAAGAGTAATGGCTATAGGTGCATTGGAGAGCAGGTGTGCTGGGAGGGTCACATTGGAAAGAGCTTGCTTGCTGTCATCAAATGCTCTGGTCATGTCCACTGACCAGTCAACCACGTGATTAGGGGTTTTGCCATTAAGGGAACTATACAAGACTAGCATAAGTTCATCAGGTTGTGGAATAAACCAGTGATAGAAATTCACCATAGCTAAGAACTCTTGTAGTTTTTTAGCAGTGCAGGATGGTGGGAAATACATAATAGCAATGACTTTGGATGGGAGGAGTTTTGCACCTTCTGTGGAGATACGATGGCTGAGAAAGCCAATGGTTGACACCCCAGACTGGCATTCAGTAGGATTGATAACCAACCTGTGTTGGCTTAAGTGCTCTAAAAATTTGTGGGGATGAAATGCGCATTCAAATTCAGACGCACTGGCGACAAGTATGTAATCCAAGTAAACAAAAGGAAAATCTAAGTCTTTTAATGGAGTCCATCAGCCATTGGAAAGTCTCTGCTGCATTTTTCAGCTCAAATGGCATGTGCAGAATCTCAAAGAGGCCAAATAGGGTTATCATAGCCATTTTGGGAATGTCCTCTAAACACGCTGGCACCTGATGGTAGCCCCTAACTAACTCAACTTTAGAAAAAAAAACAATTTTCTGGATAAATATGCCAAAATGTCTTGGATGAGTGGGACTGGCTGACGGGGGTGATCGGGGATGGTGGCCTCATTAAGGTGTCAGTAATTGCCAAATGGGCAACCACCATCGGGCTTAAGGACTATGTGGAGGGGTGAAGCGTGCATAGAATGCCAAGTCATTCCACATTGGCAAACTCAACCTTTATGGTGGCCAGCTTTTTCGGGTCCAGTTAACACACCCGGGCATGGATCGATGGGGCAGTTGAGGGAATGTGGTACTTGACCCCCTTGTTTTGTGACTATAGTTGAGAATGTGGGCCTGGTGAGGTTTGGGAATTCGGCCAGAAGTCGAATGAACTCATATGTGGTACTGCATGCACTTGGCAGAATTGTTGTGGGGAACTTACTGGGAGAACAGGGTAACGACCCTAAGCCTTGACATCCACAGGTCAGCAGTTCTTAAAATCAGCCAGCAGTCTTTCTGCACACAGGAAATCTGCGCTAAGCAGACGCCTAGCCACTTCAGCCAGGATGAAGTCCAATGCATAACGTCGCCTGCTGAAGCAGTGTCACACATCATGTCCCATAAATCTGGATCCTGCTGCCGTTGGCGGACTCCAACGAGATTTTATCCCACATTGTCTTCTAATCAGTAGGTGAAGCTGGCAGCACACTCACTTGAGCACCCGTATCACACAAGAAGCATTGGCCTGAAAGGGTATCTGTAATGAACAGGTGTTCTTTACATCTTTTCATATCCTTATAGCACCCTTTCTTCTCTTCTGTAAGTGTGATGTGGTTAACTATGTGAACAGTGATTGATGGAAAGATGCATGGTTTGTAAACTAGTAATAGGGCGATACTTTGATGGGTCATTTGAGATTTCTCCTTTAGGTAAGAGATATGTTTTTGTTGGGTCAGTGACCACGTATTCTGTTAGTGTGCTGTTAAATGTTTGGATAATTGTGTCTGTTAGCTCCACTTTGTCATCAGCATCCTGCAGAGGCTCTATATCTGTGTTGTTTTTATTACCGTCAAGCTGTGCAGCAGTTGCTGAAGTATTTATATTTTCATCAATGCTCCGGGGGCAAGCGTGGCATCTTCATTATTTTCTTGTATAGTATTGTTGTGGTCTTTAGGTTGGTTTCTTTCTTGTGTTACTTCATATTTTATTTGCTTTAATATTTATTTGTTTATTGTTTATCCCGATACAGTGTGGAATAGGCCCTTCTGACCCTTGTGCCACATTGCCCAGCAACGCCCCCAAATTTAATCCTCACAGTCATGGGGAGAACATTCAAACTCCAGAATTGAACCTGCGTGCTCGTACAGTAAAGCACTGTGCAACCCTAAGGACTAAGATAAGTTCCATTACTCAATAATGTATGGGCATTATGAATGGAGTTACTTCCAATGAGCATTTCATGAATGTCTTTCTTATCTTAACTGCTTGAGTGGCTTCAGTTTTCAGTGTACAGCTCCCCTGCGAAACGCCTGCAGTATTTGCAGCCTGTGGTGTTGGTTGGCTACTTTGGTTGTATCTTTATCGGTTTCCCGGTGCCTGTGCAGCAGTTTCCTTACTGCTACGTCCAGTGCTGGCTCCTGACATGCCCTGGAAATCACCAGGCAATGCCTGTATTACTCAATTCCGTAGACATCTCTCCAGTTCTAAAGTGAAAGGGAATAGCCTTTTATACCTACAGCCAGGTTTTCGTTTCAGCCATCCCTAACATGGAGATCAGATGCTGACCAATATTGTTATTATTATTTTGTATTTGCAGAGTTTGTCTTCTTTTGCTCATTGGTTGTTTGTCAGACTTTGTGTGAAGTTCTTCACTGATAATATTGTATTTCTTTGGTCGACTGTGAACGTCTGCAAGGAAATGGATTTCAGAGTGGTATATGGGGATGTATAGGATCTTTGTTAATAAATTTACTTTAAACTTGGAATAATTTTCTCCAGACCAAGTATTAAATGTAGTTGATATCAAGAGTGAAATATGGAAGCATTGGCAATAAGAGAAGGCCAGTTAGCCCTTTAAGCATGTTTTACTATTCAACATAATCAAGGCTGATCATCCAAATCCAGTACTCTGCTTCTTGTTTTCCCCATATACCTTGACTTTGTTATTCAAATATACTTCTTAAATGCATTTGAGGATTGAGCTCCACGGTCTTCTGTAGTAGAGAATTTCATGGGCACACATCCCTTTGGGTGAAGAAATCGCTTCAAACCAGTCCAAAATGGCACCCCCATGACTTTGCACTCTGAACTCTTACTGTGGCCTTCTTCATAATCAGGAACACATTTCCTGCATGGAATCTGTCATTCCTATCAGGATTTTGTAAGTTTCAATGAGCGCTCTACTCATTCTAAATTGTAGTGCATATAAGCTCAGGTGTCTTAAGCTGCCTTCATGTGTTGGTCCTGGTATCTGAGGAATCAGTCTGATGATTCTTCAACCAAATCATTCTATAGCAAGAACGTTCTTCTTCAGATAAGGACACTAAAGCAGCACCCACTATTCAAGGTGTGGTCCTACTATTCCACCGTTCAATTGCAGTAAAACATCCTTGACCTCAAACCCCGCTGCCATACAGATCAACATAGTATTTGCTTGCTTAACTTCCTGCTGCACTTGCATGATTACTTTCATCAATTGTTGCAGAAGGATACCCAAGGGCATTTATGCCCCTGTCCAACCACACTACCCCAACTTTACCTTCCTCCTGAATCTATTGTAAAGGTAATCGGTCTTCCTTGTTTTAGCCACCTAAAACGATTTCACACACCAGCTTATCTGCATCCTCCTCACAACTCACAGTCACATCCAGCATTTAGTTGTTTGCAGACTTGGAGATGTTACATTTAGCCCCTTAACTAAAGCCTAAATATACACTTAATGGCCAGCTTATTGGGTGCAATGTACACACATACATCATTAACGGCAATATCTAATCAGACAATCATGTGGCAGTATCTCAAAGGATAAAGGCCTGCAGACATGGTCAAGAGGTTCAGTTGTTGTTCAGATCAACAGCAGAATGAGGAGGAACTGTGATCAAAGTGACTTTGACTGTGGAATGATTGTTGGTGTCCGCCAGTGTGGTCTGACTACCTCGGTAATCTTTGATGTACTCCAATTTTCACGCACATCAGTTTACAGAGAATGGTGCAAAAGACAAAAAAAAAACATCCAGTGAGTGGCAGTTCTCTGGGCAAAAGCACCTTGTTAATGAGAGAGGTCATAGGAGAATGGCCAGACTAGTTCAACCTAACAAGCAGAGGACAGTAACTCAAATAACCATGCATTACAACAATGGCGTGCAGAATGGTGTCTCAGAACACACACCACATTGAGCCTTGAAGTAGATGGCACTACAGGAGCAGAAGACCACTTGCATACGCTCAATGGCCTCCTTATTAACTGCAGAGGTACCTAATAAAGTGGTCAGTGAATGTACATGCAGAATAGCTGAGGTCTCATCGCAGAACTCTGTGGTGTTCCGCTAGTCACCACCTATAACTTAGAAACGAACCTGCATAGTGCTACCCATTATTTCCTATCTGACAGTCATTTCTGTAAGAATGCTGGTAAATTATCCCCAATCCCATGTTGTGCATATACTTGATTGGGATCCTATCAAAAGCAATCTGTAAGTCTAAATAAACACCAAGTCCACTGATGTAGTGTGTTTTCAAAGTTATATGCAAGGTTTCATTTCTTCACAGGACAGAGTAGTCTTATGGGGTGTTTTCAAATATCATGCAGATGGTGTCCAATGCCTGACTCCAGTTTTGCCTTGACTACTGCATGATGACACCGTCTGGTCTTTTTCAGAGTGACACCCAACTTGGCAGATGTCCTAGTTACAGTTGATGCTTAATATCCTTGGTCAGTCACAGCTTAAGTTGTACCAGCTCTTTATCAGCTCTCTGCATCAGATTAGAGGATCCAAAACTGGTAGTTATCATGCAAAGAAGCAAGTTAAATAAGAAGTGAAGAAGAACCCCACAATTCTCATGATCAGTGGCACCTTTAAGCAAATGAAAATACATTGCCATGACCAAAAAGGAGGGAGGAGGGAAGGATGCCAAGCCAGACTAAAACGCCAGGGCATGAAACCTCCTCTGCCCAGTATCCTGTTAGCAAACATTCACTGGAGAACAAGACCGAGGGCAAGATTGCTCTACCGGAGGGAAGTGAGGAATTGCTATCTTCCTGTTTCATGGAAACATGGCTTACTCTGAACACAGCAGAGTAAGATCCAAGGGTTTCTTGATACAAAGGATGAACCAGACTGCTGATTCAAAAAAGGCAAAAGCTGGGAATCTGTGTTTCATGATAAAATCTTTGTGGTGCCTGGACATAGTGTTCTTGTCATGTTCTTGTTCCCCTGACCTGAACATCTAATGATTACGTGTTGACCATTCTAATTACAGAGAGTAATTTGTGATCCTGATCACTGTTTACATACCAACAAAGGTAGCAAACAAAAACAGTCTACCCCGACGCCTTTTCAATCATTGTCAGGGTCTTCAATCAGACTTATATGAAGATATCTCTGCCCAATTATCATCAACATATCACTTGCAGCACCAGGAGTACCAACACAGTCAACCATTTCTATACTATCATTAGGAATACCTACCATTTCAAGCTTATACCACATTTCTGAAAATCTGATAACTTGTCTGTCCTCCTCCTACCTGTATGCAGGCAGAGGCTAAAGAGCAAGGCCCCAGAAGCAAGGACAACAAAGAGGTGCTCATGGGGGTCAGAGGAGCGGTATCAAATTGTTTTGAGTCTGTGAACTGAATGGTACTCAACATCTCATGAAAGGATCTGGATGAATACAACATGAATAACAATGACTTTATAAAAGCAGTCGTAGATTAGCGCATCCCCAAAAAATAATTCAGAGTCTTCCTCAATGAAAAGCCCTGGATGAACCATGAGATCTGCAATCTGCTGAGGGCCAGGCCTCAAGTCTTCAGGTCTGGCGACCAAGCAATATACAAATCATCCTGATACGATTTCCGCAAGGTCATCTTACATGCAAATTGGCAATTCTGGACCAAGGTTGAATCACTGAAGGAATCTCCACAGCTTCGGCAGGGCATGAATGCTATCACTTCCTGCAAAGTGAAACTATGTAATAAACACAAGAAAGTCAGCGGATGCTGGAAATTCAAAGCAACACACCAAAAATACACAGGGTCTTGTAAGAGACTCTTAGATAGGTCTAAGGAGCTTAGAAAAATAGAGGTCTATGCGGTAGGGAAATTCTAGGCAACTTCTAGAGTAGTTTACATGGTCAGCACAACATTGTGGGCTGAAGGGCCTGTAATGTGCTGTAGATTTCTATGTTTCTGTGTAAAAATGCTGGGGGAATTCAGAAGGTCAGGTAGCATCTATGGAAATGGATAGATAGTTGACATTTCAGGCCAAGACCCTTCTTCAGGACTGAGAAGGACAGGGGAAAGATAGCAGAACAAAAAAGTGGGGAGGGGGAAGAGACTGACTGGAAGGTGATAGGTGAAGTCAGGTGGCTGGAGAGGAAGGAATCTGATAGGAGAGACGAATGGACCATAGGAAAGAAGGAATGAGGAGGGGACCCAGGGGAAATAATTAAACATGGAGGCACCTTCACGAGCCCCCACCCCCCGACAGCTCCAAATGACCCTGTGGTTTCAGTCCTGAGCATCCTTCAGGAGAGTGAATGCACAGAAAGCATCCAGCCCAGAGAAGGTACCTGACTGAATACAAAAGACCTGTGCTGATCAGCTGGATGAAGTGTTCAACGATATCTTTAAACTCTTACTTCAGCAGTTTGAGGTACCTACCTGCTTCAAATAGACCGGTACCCAAGAAGAATGTGGTTACCTGCGCAATAACTATGATCGAGTTGCACTTACATCCACTGTACTGTAGTGTTTTGAGAGATTGGTGATGAAACACATCAACCTCTGCCTGAGCTACAACTTAGATCTGCTTGTAGATCTATCATCACAACAGGTCAACAGCGTTTCGTTGGTTCTTTACTCAACCCTGAAACATCTGGACAGCAAAAATGCATACATCAGGATGCCCTTCATTGACTACAGCTTGGCACTCAACACTATCATCCCCTCAATGCTAATCAATAACCTTCAAGACCTCAGCCTCAATACCTCCCTGCACATCTGGAGTCTTGATTTCCTTATTTACAGACACCAGCCATTTCAGATTGGCAACAACATCTCCTCCAAAATCTTCATCAGCACAGGTGCACCACAAGTCTGTGTGATTAGGTCCCTGCTCTGCGCACTTTATACAAATGACTCTAGGGCTAAGTACAGCTCCAATGCCATATTTAAGTTTGCTGTTGTCATCACTACTGTAGGATGAATCAAAGGTGATAATGGATCAGCATGTCAGAGGGAGATTGAAAACCTTGCTGAGCTGTGCCACACAAGAACTTCTAGTTAATGTCAACAAGACCAAAGAGCAGATTATTGACTTCAGGAGGAGGAAGCTGGAAGTTTGTGAGCCAGTTCCCTTTAGGGGATCAGAGGTGGAGAGGGTCAGTAACTTTAAATTCCTTGGTGTTATCATTTCAGAGGATCTGTCCTGGGTCTAGCATGTAACTGCCATTAAAAAGAAAGCAGGGCAGCATCTATACTTTCTATAAGTTTGTGAAGATACGGCATGTCATCTAAACCTTTGAGAAACTTCTGGTTGCATCATGGCCTGGTATGGGAACACCAATGCCCTTGAATGGAAATGCATACAAAAAGTAATGGATACAGCCCAGTGCATCACAGGTGAAGCCCTCTCCACCACTGAGCACATCTACATGGAGCGCTGTCACTGGAAAGCAGCATCCAGCATCAAGGACCCCCGTCATCCTGGCTATGCTCTCTTCTCACTGCTGCTGTCAGCCAGAAGCTACAGGAGCCTCAGGACTCACGCCATCAGGTTCAGGAGCAGTCACTACCCCTCTGGCTCAGGCTCTTGAACCAGAGGAGATAACTTCACTCAATTTCACTCGGCCCATCACTGAACTGTTTCTATAACCAATGGATTCATTTTCAAGGGCTCTGCAACTCATTTTCTCGATATTTGTTTTTTTCTCATATTTGCACAGTTTGTTGTGTTTTGCACATTAGTTCTTGTCCATCCTACTGGAGTCAGCCTTTCATTAATTCTATTGTTTCTTTTATTTATTGTAAATGCCCACAAGTAAATTAATCTCAGTGTTGTATATGATGACATATATGCACTTCGATAATAAATTTCCTTTTAACTTTGGACTTTGATACCTGCAGTTCATTTGCAGAACTTAAGAACTATTATAAAGGTAGCAGCTGCATAATGATAACGGTTCTTGCCTCAATGGATTCCAGTCCAACAAAGTCACCTTGAAGTCTCAGAAACTGCTGTTTCAACATATGTCATTCCTTGACAAATCTATGTTCTGAAAAGGAAACTAGGGAAGTCTATAGCTTCATAAGAATTAACACTGCTCAGAGTCACCGTTGACTCTCATATGTAGCACAGATGGCTGAGATACAAGGGACATACTGATGTGTTGGTGCCTGTACAGAAAAAAAAAACACCAATGAAAATATACAGGGCAGAATATAGACTTTGATTTCTTTATGTGAACTTGGGTTACACATTATTTATTGGACTGGGGTCTCTCTTTTTTAACTTTGGGTTCTTGGGTTTCCTATGTTGGATCCATACACAGGCTGACAATGGGAAAGAGTGTAGTAGCAATTGAGGGAACCCAAAGTCATGATATGCCCCTTGCTCACAATTGGCTCTTCTCAACACTGCAGTCATTTCACAGCAACCTGTGCTAAAGTGCTGAAGGGTTGCACTGGAGATATCATTTGCACTTTAGAGGCTTGTGTCTTCAACGTAATGTGAGTATCCCGATAGTTATCACACTAGTAGAAGCAGAAGATATAGAAAGACCAAAAGCAACACCAGAAACAGCTTGCTAATCACAGACCTGGAAGAGACAGAGGTAGCCAGAGAGCTCACAAAAGATCTACCTAGTTGACATCTTGATACATCCATATGTCAGGAGGCTTTGTCTATTGGTGGTGGTGGTCACTTACCCATCACTGGAGCAAACCTGCTGCCAATTAGGTCTGGTGGCCATGTTTTATTAGCAGCTATCAAAACATCACCATCACCAACATTTTGTCTGTGAATATTGCTCGTGCACTATTCACAGTGGCACATAACAGCAAAGGACAGGTGCCTAATGATAACAGTCTCCAGAATGAGTGTATGTGTGTGTGCTCAGGTTTGTAACTCTGATTGGCTTCTCATAAGTGCGGGGCATCATTTGGTTGTATGAATTTTGAAATAACCATTCTCATATCAATCAAAAATACTCCAAATGCCAGGATTTTCCAGTCCATCGATGTAACAGTGGTGTGCCAAAGCAAACAAAAATCCCAGGTAGTTGCTAATACAGACTGTGGGGGCCTAGACCTTATTCATGAATTTTTATAGAATTACCAGCTAAATGCTGAAGACAATGAATAACAATGAAAAGAATGAAGCCCAGAAGGAATATAACCTCCAGACATATGATCAGATAAGCCATTTGTTTCATAAGGTGCAATTCAGTTGCCTGGATAAATCTAGAAATATCCTGTAGCGTGTACCAGCCAGGATCTCTGCAATGACTGAATTATACAGTGGCTTACTCAGTATTGTTCAGCAGCAAAATCTGCCCAGTAGAAGAAGTAGACAGAGGGAATGAAATTCATCTGTAAATCCTCTCACAAAATGACAAAAATTCTTTCTCTGAATATGCTTCCACTGATAGTTAAGGCCTTGAATTATTGATGCATAATATATTGTGTAGCTACTGCCGTGTTGTATATTTAGTACCAGTAATTGAGATTCTTTTCACCTGTATTTTCTTCAGATGAAAACAAGAAGAGGAAGATGAAGGTGGTAATTCCAACAATGTTATAGGGAAGTGAATTTTTTCCTTATCAATTTTATGTCCTGGGTTTTCAGCATATCTTAAAGAGATATCTTCAGCATATCTACCTGAGCCCATGCGGCTTCAACTGGCATCATTTTGCCCCTGTATATGGGATCACACAACTCTCAAATTTCAATACCACTGCTCAGGCTCGGGTAAAGATTGCAGAAATCTGCATGTTATGTGCAAACAGAAGCAGACCAGTTAGTTCAGTGCAGAGGGTAGAGCACCTTGAGGCAGCACAAGAGAGAGTGAGCTGGACAACAGGATGGAATGTAGTCAACTCGAGAAAATGTTATATGGAAAACAGTAATAGAAGACGAAAGTAGATGGGCAAAAAAAGGCTTACTAATTAATTTGCATCAATTGTATTTCTAAGGACAAAAGTGTGATGGCAAGGTAACTGTCAAAAGGGATATAGGGTTGGTGGGCCTGAAAGGTATTTGGCATGAAGGTTCATTTGTACATCCAAGAGTAGTACTCCTGCTCCTCTAGATTGTACATTGCAGATAAATTCAATTTTCTTTTGCTACCTCTGGAAGCACTCTGACAGTTTATTCATTTGGCTTATTATATTATTTTGGCTTATCTTGAATACTTATCATTGCTTGTATGTTGAAAGGAGTTGGGAGCAAACACCATACCTCTCGACGTAAAAATCAAGCTGGTTGTCATATGGATGAGTATATGTATGCACTGGTGTAATGCAAAACATACTGCACAAGCCTCACAGGCATCAGATAAGCAGCATTCATAAAAAAAACATAATCACGCACGTTTTACAAGGAACACAATTAGAAGAAAAAATAATAAATGCATTTTTGAGCAAAGTGGTCACAGTGTTGCTGTACTGTAATGATTAGTGTTGTACCTTTTGGCTAAGAACTGAATGATTGACGGAAAGTAGCCATTCTTGAAAACGGTGGTTTTGGACCTCAGGCTGATTTATAAAGGAAATCTAATTAGTGCTGGTTCATACATTGCTGTGGATGATTGAGTGGCATCACTTAGAACACACTTCCAATACACTTTGAGCTTGTGCACACTGCATGGTGTATTAGCCTTCAGCAACAACAATAATTAACCATCAGTGGAGAATGCAGCATAGGAAGTGTGGAGATGCACCTAAAGTGTGCATTTGCCTACTTTAACTGTTCAATGATCACCATATATTTCAAATGAACTTCCAGTGCTTATTTTGAATTCCATTTTAGAAATCTAATGAGATTTAGGTTATGAAGTGAAGATGCATTCTGTTGAATTTGATAACCTTAGACAAGCATTACCTACATGCTTTCAGTTCAAGTCATGTGCTTGACCATTTCCAGCAACTGACTGAACAACAAACGAAGGTTATAAAAATGATTAGAGCTACAGGATCATACCATATGCAAATAGCCCTTTCTGCAAGCTATCAAGTCTACTCTAATCTGATTTTCCTTATTGCATTTCCATCATGCATCCCCTTCCTGCCATTTCTGCTACTCATCAACACAATGTTTAATTTACATTAGCCAATTAAAATAGCAACTAAAACATTCTTGGTTCATGGGAGGTCCGCAGCAGTTGGTATAAATGTCCACTGGGATGATCGTGAGTACAAACCACAGGAACCCAATTTACTTGCTTCAGTGACTATTCCTTCTCTTGATGGATCTTGAATTTTACTTAAATCTTTGAACCAGAATATCTGATTTCCTTCTGGATAAAATCCATAAGCTGTACAGGAAAGTGTTAAAGGCTTTCCTATTTCAGGGCAAGGTGGATCTGCCTCAATTTCTGAGATCTTTGGCAATGAAACTAGACATAATAAAGGAAGAAAGATAAGTTAAACTAAATATGCAACTTAAAGATGATTACAATTTAAACCAAAACCGACAAGCATTTCTTAGTAAGTAGTTAAAAACTGAAAACTATTAAAAGCAATGTAAAAAAACAATTGCCATGTCTTTCCTGATTTGGATTATTATTTTATTTCTAATTATTGGATCTCACTGCTTTCTTGTGGGTTCTGAGCTGTTGTTGATTGCTCATTATTCTGTTGTAATATCTGTTCAATCAAATCCATCATGTTCACCTTCCTTTGCAATAATACAATTAGCCTGTAGGCTTTGCAACAGTTGGCTTTCTGTCTTAGCAAACGGATGCCAAAGAATTACAAGGGTATGTCCTAGTTCCAACAGTTATCATTAGACGTTCATCTTTTATAAATTTCAAATTGATTGTAGAAAAAAACAATTTCAGAAACAAAAAGTGATCATGCTTTAGTTAAAAACCTGTTACTTACTCACTTCACCAGCTACCCAGTGAGTCTCTATTGGCTTTGATAAGCTCTCATGTATGACTTGACATGTGTATTTTGTCTCAGTGTCAGCAATGGTAAGAACAATCTTCACATTAGTTGTCAACTGATAGAGTTCATCCTGTCCAGTTTCTGCTTTATTAACTACAGAATTTTGTTGAATTTCTGAGCCATCTTTGAGCCATTTAACTGTGATATCTCTGGGGGAAAATGCACATATTTGACAGCTTAAAATCATGGGCTCTTCTGCAATTGGTTTTGCTGGTTCACACTTTATAGTGCCCAGTTTTGGAGGAGCTGGAAGAGAAAACAAGGCTTTAAACATTAGCAGATTGTCAAAAGTGTGGGATTAGATATTGCGCTTTCCATATGTAATTACTTATAGCTTCGAAAAATTTGGAAAAAAGACAAAATATAATTATTTAATTTATTCATTTCAGTATAATCATACCTGATTGATTTAGCTTGCTATATTCCTGAATGCTCTCAAATCTTTTCCTTCATAACATTATTACTACCTTGTAACAATAGGAGAAATATGGTATTGTTATGAATGTACCACAGCTCTGAGGGGCTGAAGGGTGTGGGACCAGCCCCCTCCTTCCGGAGAATCACAAGATCGCTATTAATTCGGGTCTTGGACTCAGGAAATGAGAGACAATGCAACAGATTTGACCATTGTTCTTAGAGGCACCTGTGTGAATTGCAACTCTATAGTACGTGCCAGCTATCAGGGACATGGACACCCTCGGGCAATGTGATGTGGGGATGGCCTCACCCTACCTTGATTGACATTTACAAATCTGCCAGCCATAATAAAACGGAGACTGCAGGAGGCGGTACTCCAGCGACGCACCAGACGGAGACCATCGCTCATTCCTCTCATAATAACGGGAAGCTGCTCGGAAGCCACGTGTGATTTGGTTCCCCTAGCTAGGGAATCGAGTGGCTAATAACCCCGAAAAGGATTCCGAACTGACAACGGGGAACTCACGTTCCCGATTCCACGATTTGAGTCCAACAGGCTGGCAAGTTTATTTTCTCTCTCCAACCCGTGAACACCCAGCGGTCCCTCAAATGGCTAAAAGCCTTCATGACCTGGCGAGACTTTTTATATTTCCATCGGACAATAGTTTTACCCCTAGACAAACGATAGAGCTACTTCGAATTGTTGATTATTACTATACCCGTGCTTTAGATTGAGTATTGACGACGTATATTATCTGAATGTTTGTATTAACCTTACTTTTGTGCCCCTTTATAAATAAAAACGTTTGAAAATGGTACCATCAGACTTCAGCGGACCTCTCTATCTTTGCTGGTAAGTGACCCAGTTATGGGGTTCATAATAGTATCAAGACAATGCCAATAGCCAGTGTAATAATGCCAATAGACAATAGGTGCAGGAGTAGGCCATTCGGCTCTTCTAGCCAGCACCGCCATTCACTGTGATCATGGCTGATCATACACAATCATTACCCCGTTCCTGCCCTCTCCCCATATCCCTTGACCCCGCTATCTATAAGAGCTCTATCTAACTCTCTCTTGAATGCATCCAGAGACTTGGCCTCCACTGCTTTCTGGGGCAGAGCATTCCACATTCCACCACTCTCTGGGTGAAAAAGTTTTTCCGCATCTCAGTTCTAAATGGCCTACCCCTTATTCTTAAACTGTGGCCTCTAGTTCTGGACTCACCCATCAGCGGGAACATGCTTCCTGCCTCCAGCGTGTCCAATCCCATAATAATCTTATATGTCTCAATCAGATCCCCTCTCATCCTTCTAAATTCCAGTGTATACAAGCCCAGTCGCTCCAATCTTTTAACATATGACAGTCCCGCCATTCCGGGAATTAACCTTGTGAACCTATGCTGCACTCCCTCAATAGCAAGAATGTCCTTCCTCAAATTTGGAGACCTAAACTGCACACAATACTCCAGGTGGGGTCTCACCAGGGCCCTGTACAACTGCAGAAGGACCTCTTTTACTCCTATACTCAATTCCTCTTGTTATAAAGGCCAGCATGCCATTAGCTTTCTTCACTGGCTGCTGTACCTGCATGCTTGCTTTCATTGACTGATGTACAAGAACACCTAGATCTCGTTGTACTTCCCCTTTTCCTAACTTGACTCCATTTAGATAGTAATCTGCCTTCCTGTTCTTGCCACCAAAGTGGATAACCTCACATTTATCCACATTAAACTGCATCTGCCATACATTCATCAGAGGAACCTCCAACTGAAATAAGCAATCTGGATCCTTTCTCGTTGCAAGGCTTAGATAACAGTATACCTGTAATGCTTAGGGTTATTGTTTTCTCTTGCTTGTCGTTAGTGGAGTGGTGCTGTATGCTACAGAAGTACTGCGAGTTGTGGTCTTGCTGTATATCTGGCACAATAACTAATACACTAGTAATGCTGTAAGTTTTGTCTTCATGCTCCACTTCACTGATGTAATGCTTTGCCTTCAAATTCATCTTGTTGTCACCGTGTATTATTGTCGTGTTGTCCAGCTGCAACTGGACAAGTTCTTCCAAATCTGCATTCTTTCTCTTTTGTTGCCATATAATACTTAATGGCCTGGGTTTAAATCCACTGACTGAACAAAACAAAGCCGCAGGTTCCTTGTTCCTGATGAGAGGAGGCGTCAAAATGTTTAAAACCTTAGGTGGCACTTAGAAAAGAGAAAATGAAAAATAAATCACACAAACTGAAATACAAAGAGAGAAAAAATATTGACTTATTCTAAATGTTTAATGACTGAGTCCACCTGATGAAGAACTGCATTCAACATAACTATCCACATCATTGACATAAGAGATTCTACTGGTGCTGGAAATCTTGAGCAAAACATGCAAAATGCTGGAGAAGCTCAGCAGGTCAGGCAACATCTATGGTGGGCAATAAACAGCTGATGTTTTGGGCCGTGACCCGTCAGTACTCTTCACCATAGTTGCTGCCTGACCTGCGGAGTTCCTCCAGAATTTTGTGTATCCACGTCAATGTCAAATACCATATATGTTAATGAAAGACATTCAAAATGGAGCCAAAAAGACAGCATTTAATAATTAAAGAAAATGTTTGCAATTTACCTGCTGTAACATCTAGTGTCAGTGTCTTAGTTATAGGCTCTTTAAGTGCTCGATGTTGAACTTGGATCCTTAACTCAGCCCCATCATCCTGAGAAATATCTGGATATATTCTGACACTGACTTCTACACTGGAAATCTTAAGTGTGTTACTTTTAAATTCAGAAATCCGTGGCTTAAAGGATGCATCTTCGACATCTGGCTGCAAAAGGATTCCCGTTACATTACAATCTTGTCCATTTGTTGATACATGCTGACTGTAGTTTTCATTCCAATCCTTATCGCTCCACTTCAGAAGCTGACGTTTATCCTCCTGCTTCCTCTTTGCGTAGATCACAACTGTAACCTCACGAGGCCGAAATGAGTTAACCATCCAAGTGACTACCTTTTCTTCAAGATGTTTCAAAACTTGATGTTCACTGCATCCAGTAATTTTTGGAGCAACTAGTCAAAACAAAATAAGTAATTAACACTTAACAATGTAAATGTTCTTTCTTGCATCCTCAGTCTTTATGGCCCTTCTGGAATTACAGAAATAAGACAATAAGTGTAAACAGACAAACTCAGAATTTCCATTAGTCTGTACCATTTTTATTCAGCATATTACAGTCCAAAATAGTGAAACCAACAAAAATTGTATCCAGTGGAATTAAGAGTATTTTAAAAAATTGCACTATTTGCTTATTCCAGAACACTGGACAGCTATTTATTTATTTAATTTCTTATGTCCAAGGGAGTAAAAAACTTTATGTTATATCTGATTCACAATGTACAAGCAGTAAAGAGGGGCAATGTGGGAGGATATTGCCCTAACATTAAAATTGTACACATGATTGTTTAGTATACATGCATGTACAGTTAAATATACAATCAGATCAATGTACAGTCAGATATACACTCAGATCAATGTACAGTCAGATAGACAGTCAGATCAATGTACAGTCAGATAGGCAATCAGATCAATGTGTATTGATAAATATAACTTCTGATTTCAGATTTCTGTTTATTGCTTCTATTGATGAACTTTAAAGCAGGTTCTTAAAAAAATCTAGGTAATAAAAACCTAGAAAATTCATCTCTTAGCACAGCTTATTTCTAAACATGTGAACATATTTTTTCTCTACCCCCCCCCCCCCAATCCCTCTGCAGATAAAGGATTTCACAAACAAGAGAAAATCTGCAGATACTGGAAACCCAAGCAAACACACACAAAATCCTGGAAAATCCATGGAAAAGGGTAAACAAGCGATGTTGTGGGCCGAGACCCTTCATCAATCCTGAAGAAGAGTTTCAGGCCGAGACATTGACTGTTTATTTTTCTATAGATGCTGCCAAGCCTGCTGAGTTCCTCCAGTGTTTTGTGTGTGTTGCTTAATGCTCATTTCATGTCAAGGGCAATTAAGCAAATGAAGTGACAAAAACCGGATAAGAACCCATGAAATGGGCCACATTTAGTGGGGTCCCACATTGTGCTATTAAAACAGTGCCCTGGAGGAAATTCAACTAGTTTTCTAGGGAAGAATCTTACTGGGGAAATTAATCTACATTATCCAAAAGTAACTTTGAAAATTGAATGATGTAATTTATTACATCATAACAATGAACTGTGCATCAATTCCTAATTCAAATGTGTTTGAAGGGAAATATAATTATAAAAAAATTCAAAATAAAATGGAGGTTGTGTCTGGAGTATCAAATTCCATTCAATGTAGAAACTCAGGGCAAGGTTTTCTGTTGAACACCAATGGGGGAGTACAATTACTGCAGCCCAGTTGTAAGCAAAGCAAAAAGATCATCACTTCCCAGTTTGGGGAAGAGATACAAGAAGCAGTCAAAGGATCAGAACAGCAGTGCAAATTCACAGCCAGCAACCCAGGTTCAATGCCAACCTCTGGCACTACTTGTGTGGAGTTTCCACACTGCCCGTGATGCAGGAATTTCCTCCAGGTGCTTTTGTTTCCTTCCGAATCACCAAATTAAAAAGAAAAAATGCAGGCCAATAGGTTAATGAAAACTCTGAATCTCCCCAAGTTTAGGTGAATGGTAGAACCTGGGGGGAGCTAGTGAGAAATTGGGGGAAATAACATGGGATTTTGTAACGAGTGCTTGATAGCTGACACGGACACATGGAGCCAAATGGGCAGTTTCTTTGCTGCATCTTCTATGACTCAATGCACAAACTGCAACACACCAAAAGGATTCACTGTCCTCATATTACCTTTTAGAAATATCCACAAATAAGCAGGAAGTCCTGCAGCAAACAGTAACCCAAATACTCCTAGAAATGCAGAAATAACCACTGCTGCTGTTGAAGTTGATTCAGGCTCTGAAACTTAGAAAACCAAAACGACAATATGAGCATTTAGACACACAAATAAACTTCATCATCTTGAGACACACGAGTTTTTGCAAATTATAAATCACCATTCATAAGCCCTGTAAAGAATTTCAAGAAAATTAAACAATAATTAAGCAACTTGTTTTCATTTTAAATCATGGTCTGGGAATTCCATTCTGTAGTTTTGTTATTTTTCATATAATCTGGAATAAGTGATGGGCTCAGAGTTACTAGTATCCCAACTTTTGACCGAACTTATTTGCACATGACATCAGTTGTAAGTTATGCTGTCAAATATTCAAAAAGAAAAAGAAAAAACTAGCCCTGGGTAAGGGTGGTGACAGAAAGCTAGAACAATGCCTCCAAACCTGCCCAAATTATTTATGGGACATATTAAAAGAATATCTAACCCACAGGATGAAGACAGAGGCAGAACGGCAGGGCCCTTCTTACTCAGCCAAATCAAGTACAGGAAAGGTAGACAGCGGTGTACAGAAAATGAAATGATACGATAAAGGTAGAAACTAATTACTCATGGCATAGAAAGAATCAGCAGTTGCATTAGCACAAATAGTAAAATGAGTTAATGAGCAAGTAACTAACAGCCAGGCACCAAGAGTCTCTGTACAAATCCAAAATGTGCCAGCCTACTGTTTATTTTCAGGCATGACTCAAATTCTCAGCCAATATCTTTCTGTGATGAAATAACAAACAATGAACTTTGATTTAAATCAGTGCAATGAGAGTCAAACATTTAAAAAAACATTGTCACAAATATTGCTACAAAGTATCCCCAACTTATTCAAAGTATGGAACATACCTTCAACTGTGAGTTTCACCTCTTGTGAAAGTTCGTCTGGAAGGGACTGATGTCTCACTGTACACTTGTATATATTACCATCATCATTCAGAGTTGGTACAATTCTAATATTACTGGAAACATTAAATGTTCCATCATTATTAGAAACCGCAGCTCCAGTGTAGACATGTCTTTCCAATCTCTCAGCTTTCCCTCTGGATATCTTTTCCCAGAAGATTTCATGATTCTGAGGATAAAATTCCGTAGCATCACACCAGACAGATTTCTCTGTACCATTCAGAATGGTAATGTGTTGTGTGGATAGAAGCACCTTTGGCTTAGCTATATTAAAAAGAAAATCCAACCTTAAGTTAGATTGGATGAAGTGTATTATCATAAATATCTAAAGCCAAGTCTAAGCTATTGCTATGTTAAAATAAACAAATGGTACCACTTTACTTCCTTCAATTACTCCAAAACACAGGATTTCCTTTCACTATTACTCCTGAAAGATAATTCACTTGCTCAACATTCAATGCAGTTCTATGTGAGAGTCTTTAATTAGTTATTCCTTCTGATCCAGAGTCTCCAAGTAATAAATTAACAGACAGTGGATAAGTGCATTGGTAATTCTGCAGAGATTGTATGCATTATGGAAAAAGTAGACAATTGCCAAAGGATATGGCAGGATATAGATCAGTTATAAATATGGGCAGAGAAACGGCAGATAAAGTTTAATGTAGCTAAGTAATAAGTGTCACAATTTGGGAACTCAAATATGAAGGGGTAGTAAACTTTTAATGGCAAAATCTTTAACAAAATTGATCTACTGAGGGATTTTGTGACCCAAGGCCATAGTCCCTGAAAACAGCACACGTTGATAGGGTGGTAGGGAAGTACATGGCACACTTGTCTTTATTAGTTGAGGCACTGAGATCAAGAGTTGATAAGTTATTTTGCAGCTTTATAAAACACTGCTTATGCTATGCCTAGAGCACTGCTTCCAGTCCTGGTTGTCCACATAATAGGAATAGAGTAGAGGGTTTGAAGAGGGTACAGAAGTGGGATGTTGCCTCAGGAAAAGAGCATGCGCTACAAGGAGAGGATGGACAAATGTGGAGCAACACACGAAGAGCTTCGTCAGGCAGCATGTTTTGGACAGTTAACGTTTTGGATTAAAACCACACAAATGAACTAGAGTTGCTTTCCCTGGAGTGTCAAGGTGAGGGAAAACCTGATGGAAATTTATAAGATCATGAGAGGCAAAGATAGAGTGGACAGCCAGTATCTTATCCAGGGTCAAAATGCCAAAGGTGAGGGGGCGGGCAAGTTTAAAGAAGATGTGAGTGGCAGGTTTCCTTTTTTTTAAAAAAACACATAGAGCAGTGGGTGCCTGCAATGCACTGCCAGAGGTGGTAGCAGAGGCTGATGTAACAGATGCATTTACAAAGCTCTTAGAAAGGCAAATGAATGTGTAGAGTCTAGGGACGATGACATTGTGTAGGCAGAAGAGATTACTTAACTTACTAGCTAGTTACTAGTTTAATTAGTTCTGCACAACATCATGGGCTGAATGGCTTGTTTCTGTGCTGTGCTGTTCTCTGTTCACACCAGGTAATGCTTTAGAAGTCTCTTACCCAAAACCACAACTCGTGAGCTCTTTTCCACTTTGGAGTGACAAGCACAACACAAGTGTATTCTCCGGCTTCACTTAACTGTATATTTGGAAGATGAAGTGAAGCATCTCCTTTCTGTAATTCAGTTGCAGATGTTTTGACTCCAGATCGCTTAGCGGTAACTGCTCCTGCATTAAAGGTGTAGATTTCTTTCTTTTGGGATCCATACAACCACTGAACACCTACATTTGATAGGTCAAGAACGGGCGTTCCAAAATCAGTAACTTTACATTCCAAGGTAATGTCTGTATTCAAAAATACATTCTTTGGACTTCTAAAAATGGTCAAATCCAACGTTTCTAAATGCAAACAGAAAAATGAGGCAAGTTTATCTTCAAACACATATTGCAAGTAGAAATTAAAAAGATTCAAGTTATAGTGTAAGTTATGGCATTTTTCTCTAGCAATCCCACAAGTCAGTAGGTTGTCCAACTCCAGGATTACAGATTGATTTGTGCATTGAAGTGGATGCTGTATTGTTTGAAATCACAGATTACAGATGAGGTACTAAACCTTCAGGAACATAATACATAGATACAAAATTTCTCATCAATATTAAATATGTCCCTGGGCACTACCTTGAACATAAACATAAGTCAACATTACTAACATCTCAGCTTAGTAAAGGTTAAGTAATAGGTTGTGTCTCAGATGTTAATAACAGTGTGCACTCTTCAAAAGGTACTTCCTTAATTGTAAAGTGCTCTGGGACATCCTAAAAGCTACTCTTTCATTTAAATCTTTCACTTAAATGGATTGGCACTGTATTATTTCCAATACTTGATCCAAAGCATTGTTACAGAATGGTTAAATGCAAAACACATCCCTAACTCACTGATGTGCCACACTGTAAATGAGTCATCAAATGGAAAGAGTTGAGGTGCTTACTCACAGGAAGTTTGGGGGCAATTATCTTAAAAAGGATTGCATAGTGCTGCATTTTCACAGCACCACAGGACTGTATTTTGATTTTATGCAAAGAATAAATTGCACCTTTAATCAATTTAGGATAAAATTGCATTAGTGGCTACAGATAGACGCTTTGATCTCAATGCACAACACTGATTTCAATGGTTTCCCCAACAACAAATGCACGACACTAACATGGCTGGATTAACAACAACTGGAGCACAAAGATCTGCACTGAGCACTGTTGAACAATTTTGGCCCGAGATGGAGACCAGTGTACTGTTTTTGAGTTTCCAAGCTACTTAAAGGTACATTCTGTTGGTCAAGGAAGAAGTAACTCAACAGCTTCAGAAATGGCTACATATTACAGTAGCACAGAAGTCTAAATTACTGGATGAGTAGTTAGAAGTCTAAACTAATAATTCAGAGACCCAGGCTCAAATCTGACACAGTAACTGTGGAACAGAAATGCAGTTGATAATCTGGAAGCTAGTAAAAATAAGGCTTAGTATTTCTAACACTAGGCTGTATTCTCCAATGTGCTCTTTGGGAGAAAACTGACATCTTTCCCTGGGCTGGTCTACGTGTGATTCCAAAGCCACTCCACGCAGTTGACTTTTGGCGGCCCTCCACAGTATCTAACAAGTTACTTTATACCAGAATCAAGTTTAATACCACTGATATATGTCGTGAATTTCTTGTTTTGCAACAGCCGTACAGTGCATTAAGAAATACTATAAAGTACAGTAAGAAATATCTATTAAAAATGGCTGCATGATGGTAGGGAGTGGGGACTTCAGGGCCCCATGTTTCAATTTTACAGGCTGCTTAGCCCGATTTCCAAATTTCCTTTACCTGCAGTCTGGAGTCTGCTGATTTTGACTAATCGACAGTTTTCTTAAAAATGTCTTAAGACAATATTGCTTATTGAATTACCCATGGGATTGACTGTGGATTTCAATTGTAGAATGCTGATGAGGATACACTTGGAATATTGTGTACAATTTTGGTTATGCTGTTATAGGAATGACTGCATTAAGCTGGAAAGAATACCAAGTAAATGTACAAGGATGTTGCTAGAGAAACCTCTTTTTACTGGGAGTCTCTGTAAATGCAGCTCTTTGGCCCCTCACTAACAGCCACTGGACTCCGCGGTGAGGAAACCATGGCTACATCCACACTAGACCGGATAATTTTGAAAATGCCAGTTTCACATAAAAACGATATGTGTCCACACTATGCGTTTTTGAAAATATCTCTGTCCACATTGAAATGGAGATTTCGGTGAATCTCCTCCTACTGGGCAGGACACATCTACCGAAAACAAGCGACATGTTTGGTGTCGAATTTCGCCGTAAAAGTGCGTGTTTGTATAGTTACAGACTAGAAAAAGTTTGAATGACAGACAGCTGTTGGCTCTCACGCAGGAGAACTTAAAAGTAAAAAAAAACAAATACTGGAGCGTACGGAGGCAACCAACAGGGAGTTCATGGACGCCTATTGTTTTTACTCAAAACTGGGGGTTTCAAAATTATCCGGTCTAGTGTGGATGTAGTCTCAGTATTATAGGAGCAAAAACATACGGGCTGCTACGGAGCTTCTCAACCCCCGAAAAGTTCAAGCAAATAGTAAAGACTCTCCAACAGCATTTAAACATCAAACCACTGGTCATTGCTGAAAGATATAAATTTCACCAATGGAATCAGAGCAAAAATGAAAGCATTTCTGAATATTGTGCTGAATTGCACAAATTATCAGAATATTGTCAATTTGGAGTGGGTCTATTGGACACATTAGGGACAGGTTAGTGTATGGCATGCACTGTGAAACCACACAGAAGAAGCTCCTGTTTGAAGAAGCACTGGACATTGCAATAAAATTGCAATATCATCAGAGATACAACAAAAATCTCTGGAATATACTACGAATAAAATATCACTGAACAGAAATGAAGGAAAGAAATCTTACCATTGTGGGAACATGTCACATAACCCTGAGAACTGTTGGATTAAAGACAAAGAATGCAGAAACTGTGGCAAACAGAGCCACATTGGCAGAGTATGCAAAACTAGTAAACAGCAGAAAAAGGACAAAATACAGAGAAACAAGAAACCACAGAAAGGAAAATACAACAATGTACACAAAATGAAAAAGCAGTTCTAATGAAACTGATTCAGACAAAAGTGAATTGTCTTGTCTGCAACTTCACAGCGTGAAAGGGACAGATGATTGAAGAGTAATATAGATCACTCCACAAGTGGCAGGCGTGAGACTGAAAATGGAGTTGGACACAGGCTCAGCTTTAACAGTGATCTTTGTACATGACTACAAATGACTGTTTTCCCACATACCTCTGAAATGAACTAAACTACTGCTAGAGACTTACACAGGACAGAGAGTATGTCCCAAAGATAAATTAAAGTGACAATAACCTACAGAGGCAAAACACAGCAGCTGAACCTCTATGTACTGAAACATAGAGGACCACCATTACTGGGACGTGAATGGCTCAGGAAAATCCAGTTGGATTGGAACACCATCAAGGCACTAGATGTTTCAGCAAAGGAGAGCAGCAAGGCCACATCTGAGAGACTGTCACAAATACTTGCTGACTCTGAGGAAGTGTTCATGAAAAGAATAGGAACACTTCAGGGCATGAAGGCAAAGATTGAGACTGAGGAAAATGTCCAAAATTTCACAAAGTCAGACCAGTGCCATAAGCAATCCGTCCTACAGTACAGGCTGAGCCGAAAAGTCTGGAGCAGGCTGGAGTCCTGTCAAAGGTGGATTGGAGTGAATGGGCCACACCTATTGCTCTAGTGATGAAGAAAACCTCCAGCACAAAACCAGGAAATCCAAACAAGGTGCGCATACGTGGAGACTTTAAAGTGGTTGTTAACTCAGTTCTCTGCACAGTACAGTATCCTCTACCTCATATTGAGGACATCTTGAGAGACATCCCACTGGTCGCTGATAGATTAGCAGCTTTTTGCAATTGCTCCTATCTTTATTACTTTACTGTTTCCAAACTGTTTTGAAACCTTTATTTTAAACATGATATTGTTTTACTATGACTACAAGTGGTGCCAAAGGTACTAAAAAAGAAGATTCCCCTGCATCTTAAGAATTATGGAGCTGCTTCGAAAACACAGAAAAGAATCTTCCACTGAAATTAAACAATTAGTTGCAAAATTGGATTCTATTCAAAAGACCTTAACTGAACATGATAAACGAATAGAAGAGAATGAAGCAAAGCTGACAATTTTGGATGTGAAAATTGATGACCTGCAAAAGCTTTGTGAAAAACAATCAAATTCTAATAAAAATTAGGACAGAAGATAATCGATTTAGAAAATGGAAGCAGAAGAAATAACCTATGAATTCCGGGCCTTGAAGAGTTAATGGAAGGTGATCAGCCTACAGAATTCTTTGCAAGCAGTTTGATACAATTATTTCCTAAAGTTTTATCGTCTTTACCTATGATTGATCAAGCTCATAGATGGCCTGTGCCCAGACCAGGTCCAGGAGCAAGACCCAGATCAGTAATAATCTGTTTTAATGAATTTCAAACAAAGGAACTTTTAATTTGTGAATCCTGTTGAAGAGGAATGATTGATTTTAATGGCCAGAAGATTAGCATTGTCAAGGATTTTTCACCCGAGATCATGAATGAGCGTGCTAAGTTCAAAATGTTATGTCGGAACATTTCTACTAAGGTTTAAACCCTTCTCTTCGTTATCTTGCTTGGCTCAGAACTATACTGAAGGATGGCTATAAGGAACGGTTCCATTCGACTGAAGAAGCCCAGGAATTTTGGAATCTATAGATTGACTGTTCAGTATCTTTCTACATGAATAATTGCTTCTTTTACTTTTGGTAAACCTTTGTAGCTAACTCTCTTTTCAAACCTTTTAATGCTTAACTTAGAGAATAAGATTTTAACCAGTTAATACTTTGCGTGTTCATATGTTTTGAATTTTGATAGGTTTTGAATTATTTTATATTATACTTATTCTTCTTGAGGCTTTTCTTCTATCAATAAGGCTTAGTATGAGTATTTTTCATTTTATTATTTTGAAACTGTAATAATTAATCTATATGTGTTCTTGTTATGAGGGCTAAGTTTTGTCTCTGTCTGTTGTTTTGTCTAGGTTGGAATGCAGCCAACTTTCAAATCAATTTGGAGCTAAACCAGTAGGTTTTTTTTGGTGGGATATCAACATTAGGTGTAGCTGTCAACTGTCTACTGGTCGACCTTCTGACTTTGGGAGGAGGGTGTCTGGATGGATTTTTCTTCTGGAAGCTGTTTTGGACTCTCAGCCAAATCTGTTGCTTGGTTACCCTATCTCAAGGTTCTTTGTTTGGTTTTAAAATAAATTCCAATGATTATTACTTTCTTTCTTGTAAATAGTATTAAAAATGGCTCAGACTATTAACTTACTTAGTCTTAACATGAAAGGGTTAAATCACCCTATGAAACGTAATAAGATATTTGCCTATATTAAAAAACTTAGGGTCCCAATTATTTTTTAAACAAGAAACTCACATACGTAAATGTGACAATTTACACCTTTTTAGCCGATGGAGAGAGCTTCATTTTCATTCCTCTTTTCAGGCTAAGTCTAGGGGAATTTCAGTCTTTATAGATAATACAGTTCCATATGTCCAACATAAATTAGTGTCTGTTACTAATGGGTATTTTGTTATAGTGTCAGGAAAATTAGATAATAAATTAATGGTATTTGCTCATCTGTATGCCCTGAATATAGATGATCCAGGATTCTTTGAGAGTTTTATTTTCGTTTCTGCCAGATTTGAGTCTTTACTCATTGGTGATGGGAGGAGATTTTAATTGCTGCTTAGATCCAGTTTTAGATTGGTCATCTTCCAAACCAGCGACAACTCAATAAAACAGCTTTTTTTCATTTAATCTTTCCTAATGAAATGTGATATTGTTGATGTCTGGCGTATCTTACATCCAGTAAACAGGGAGTATTCAGTTGTCTCTCATGTCCATCATACATATTCCAGGATTGATTTTTTTTAATTGATAGCCAAACGATTCCATTAGTTTGATCCTGTGAATATAAAGAGTTACTGTCTCAGCTCATGCTCCTGTGTTTTTGTCTTTAAATCTCCCTGGTCTCCCTCAAATAAACAGACTTTGGTGTTTTAATCTAACTTTGCTATCTGATAAGGATTTTTTAAAGTTTCTGGAGAGACAAATTATTCTGTTTTTTTTTAAGAGAATACGCTGCAAGAGACTTCTACTGTTATTATATGGGATGCCTTCAAGGCCTATATTAGAGGACAAATTATTTCTTATGTAACGCTCACGCGACCGGCTGGTGTATGTCTAGGGGTGGATTCATTCACTCGCCAAACCGCGCCTCTCATATATGTGGATGCTGTGAAATACACACTAATACAAACTCGCACACACAATATCAAGCGCACACCAGGTACGTTTACAGAGTACACTTTATAAATCTTACTAGAACTAAGTAATTAATAATGATACAATATATATGAAGGGAAAGAAAATAAAGAAAAGGCGTCAAAACTTATCAGAGTTCAGTCAATTAGTGCACATCATTGGAGCTCAACCATCGAGTTTTCCCACCATTCTTCGATCTTCTCCGAACTCCATGACCCACGCACCTGGGACCACCCTCGGTGATCGACCAGCCATGCTGCATCTGTCTGCCTTCCTTGCGGTCTCCTTCCTGACTCCCAAAAGTCCGCACAATCACAGCTCACAGACTCACAAGAGAAAATAACATCCAGCCCAATTGGTTAACAAATGAATACAATCCCCATTATCAGTAACTTTAACCCAAACAAGCTTCAAGAAGCTTTGAGAGTGCTCTGCAAGAAAAGCACTCTCTCACCAGTTAGCATAACAAAGAAGCATTTTTACTTTTAACAAAGTAGACATTTTGATTAACATACATAGTACACTTATATTGCAAGTATTCAGAAAAAAGCTAATAAAGAGAGAATTGATTTAGCTATTCAGTTGAAACAATTAGATCAAATATATATATATGAGGAGGAGTATAGGAAACTGATACAGGACTTTGTGATATGGTGCAACTCAAACTACCTGCGTCTCAATATCACCAAGACCAATGAGATGGTGGTGGACTTTAGGAGATCTAGGCCTCATATGGAGCCAGTGATCATTAATGGAGAATGTGTGGAGCAGGTTAAGACCTACAAGTATCTGGGAGTACAGTTAGATGAGAAGCTAGACTGGACTGCCAACACAGATGCCTTGTGCAGGAAGGCACAGAGTCGACTGTACTGCCTTAGAAGGTTGGCGTCATTCAATGTCTGTAGTGAGATGCTGAAGATGTTCTATAGGTCAGTTGTGGAGAGCGCCCTCTTCTTTGTGGTGGCATGTTGGGGAGGAAGCATTAAGAAGAGGGACGCCTCACGTCTTAATAAGCTGGTAAGGAAGGCGGGCTCTGTCGTGGGCAAAGTACTGGAGAGTTTAACATTGGTAGCTGAGCGAAGGGCGCTGAGTAGGCTACGGTCAATTATGGATAACTCTGAACATCCTCTACATAGCACTATCCAGAGACAGAGAAGCAGTTTCAGCGACAGGTTACTATCGATGCAATGCTCCTCAGACAGGATGAAGAGGTCAATACTCCCCAATGCCATTAGGCTTTACAATTCTACCGCCAGGACTCAAGAACTTTTTAAAAGCTATTATTAATGCTTTTTGAGATAGTGATTTAGATGCATATCATATTTTTTACTGAGTTAAGTATTGTATGTAATTAGTTTTGCTACAACAAGTGTATGGGACATTGGAAAAAAGTTGAATTTCCCCATGGGGATGAATAAAGTATCTATCTATCTATCTATCTATCTATTTCATATATAAAAGGCATGTAGAAATTAAAAATAAATATGATTTTCTTTTAACATATCCAATTGAAACTCAACTCCTAAAAGATAAAAAGTCAATTTTATATTCATGGAGACAAAACAGGTAAATTATTGGCTAACCAATTAAAAACCTTTCTAGCTAAATGGCAAATTAAAGAAATTTGTAAAGTTAACGGTGATAGGACAACTGACCATTTGTAAGTAAATGATACCTTTATAGAATTTTATTCTAAACTTTATAGTTCTGACTCTCCTAATGATAATACTGTAATGAATAATTTTTAGACCAATTAAACATTCCTAACCTTTATGTTGATAACTAAAAATAGTTGGGTCAACCTATTTATTATGAGGAAATTGCCGAGGCTGTACGTCATATAGGTCAAACTCAAGGCCCGCGGGCCAAATCCGGCCCACGGTGGAATTATCTTTGGCCCGCGAGATAATATCTAATTACTATTAAAGCTAGCCCCAGTAATCGAAGCGCCTATGGCGTATGATATGGCTAATGCTGAGTTTATTCAGGTACCAGGTTTTCAGTGTTTTTAGTGTTTATTCGGCAGTCTTGCTCGGCAGTCTTCTTCATAAGAAACGGAATTTGAAAAGTGAAACACTTTGTAGTTATAGCAGAGACTGAGGCACATGAGAGCAGGCTGAAAAAACGGAGGCAACGAAAGCTGCGTTCACACGCGTCCGACTGATCCGGCCCACATGAAGCTGCATTTTGCTCAATCTGGCCCGTGACCTAAAATGAGTTTGACACCCCTGCTGTACGTTCATTGCACTCGGGGAAGGCTCTGGGTCCTGATGGATTTTCTGGAGAATTTTATAAGGCTTTTTTCTCACTGCTTATACCTCATTTATGTTCAGTCTTTTTGGATTCCTTTAAGTTGGGTAGGTTAATCTTTTTTATGAAGCTTCTATTTTGCTTGTTCTTAAAAAGAATAAGAACCCAACTGAATGCTCTCCATATGGACCAATTTCCTTACTTAATGTTGATGTTAAAATCTTATCCAAAGTTCTGGCTCATAGGATTGAAAATATTTTACCATCTATCATTTCTGATGATCAGACTGGATTCATTAAAATTCGATATTCCCACATTAATATTCATTGTTTATTAAATGTTATCTATTCTCCTTCTAAGGAGATATCAGAATGTGTGTATCCTTAGATGTTGAGAAAGCTTTCGACTGGGTTGAATGGAATTATTTATTTAAAACCTTAATTTTGGGCCTGATTTCATTCAATGGATTACTTTATTTATCTCTCTCTGGTCAGGTTATTACTAATTTTAAGAATTCCAAACCATTTAAACTTCAGTGTGGAACAAGACAAGGCTGTCCTTTGAGCCCTTTGCTCTTTGATCTGGCCTTAGAACCCTTAGCCATTGCTTTTCAAGAATCTAGTGAATCTAAAATATCACTGATATTTTAAGGAGTGTTACTACCCACAAAGTTTTGCTCTAAGCTGATGACCTATTGCTTTCTATTTCTAATGTCGAGACTTCGTTATCTCCTGTTCTTTCTTTACTCTCCTGTTTCAGCTATTTTTCAGGATATAAACTGAATTTTGCATAAGAGTGAACTTTTTCCTTTGAATAATTTGGTATCAATTAATACTAACCTTCCTTTTAAAATTGTAAGAAATCAATTTACCTATTTGGGTGTAACAATTACTAAGAATTATAAACACCAACTTCAAGATTACGTTCTTACCCTACTGAATTATGTAAAAAGGGCACCATCAAATTGGTCGCCCCTCTCATTATCGTTGACTGGCCAAATTAATTCTATTAAAATGAATATCTTACCTATATTTATATAACTTTTTCAGGCCTTATCCGTTTTCAGTCCTAAACTCTTTTTTGATTCCCTTTATTCTATTCTAACTTTTTGTATATGGAAAAACAAACATTCTCGACTAAATAAAGTTCATCTTCAAAAGCTAAAAAGAATGGAGGTTTAGCTTTACCAAATTTTAGGTTTTATTACTGGGCAGTCAATATACGAAATCTTACGTTTTGGTCATACTAGTGTAAAGGGGGTTTCTTCTTCTTTTTTACTGTGTTATGTTAATCAAAATGGCTTCTTTGTTTTGTTAAAAGTAGGAATGCTTCTTTGTTGCGAGAGAGTGCTGGAAGCTTGCTTGGGTTAAAATTTACTGATAACGAGAATTGTATTCCTTTGTAAACCAATGGGGATTAATGTTGTTCTTTCTTCTGAGTCTGTAAGCTATTGTTGGCGGGCTTTTGTGGAGATCGGTGCGAGGGGGTGAGAAAGAGAGGATGCAATGCTGTAAACTGGATGAGGAATGGACCGCAAGCAGGGGTCCAAGGCCAGGAGGTACCCCGAGGAGAGGAGACGAAGATAGATGTGCTTGGTTGACCACTTCGGGTGGTCCTGAGCTGCGAGTCGAGGAGTTTGGAGGGGATTGAATGGTGGCCAGACAACTTCAGTGATTGAGCTCCAACGGTTGTGCACGAAGTGGTTTGGACTTTGATAAGTTTGGCGCCTTTTCTTTATTTTATTTTCCTTCATGTATGCCAGGGGTGTCAAACTCATTTTAGGTCACGGGCCGGATTGAGCAAAATGCAGCTTCATGTGGGCCGATCAGTCGGACGCGTGCGAACGCAGCTTTCGTTGCCTCCATTTTTTCAGCCTGCTCTCATGTGTCTCAGTCTCTGCTATAACTACTGTTACGTAACCCCGTAACCAGGTAACTTACCAGCAAAGATAGCGGGATCAGCTGAGTCCGATGCTACTATTTTCAAAGGTTTTATTCAAAAAGGGGCACAAGCGTATGGTTAATACAAAACATTCAGATCATATACATCATCAAAACTCAATCTAAAACACCGGTGTAACAATAATCAATCAGAAATAAGCTCTATAGTTGTCTAGGGGTAATACTGAGTCCAATTGAAATATAAAGAGTCACTCAGAAGTTTGCAGGCTTTTCCCTTTTGGGAACCGCTGGGTTTTCACGTTGTAGAGAGAGAGAGATGGTTTAGAAAGGATAAACACTTGTCCGTTGTCTTTACAGAGCAAATCCTTGGAATCAGGGGAGCAGGCTTCCCCGTTGTTAGTTAAAAGCAGTCTTCCGTTGGTCCTAGCCACAGATTCAAAATTTGGAATCTAACGCACGTGGCTTCCTTCAAAATGTCTTCCCGCTCCCACGGGAATCGGTATCGTGCTTCCTTGGTGTCTCCTGGGTGCGTCTGAGGGTTTCCCCCCCTCAGACCCTCCTTTATACTTCTTCACGGGATCGCAGGTGTCAATCAGGTTGCAGGTGATGCGATCTCTCTCTCAACCAGCCCACTTTGCCCGAGGGTTTTTCACGTGGTCTCCATGAGACAATAGTCAATGTCGCCTTTATTCTGCTTCTCAGGAGAACGTGGTCTTCCGCACGTCTCTCTCTCTCTCTCCCATTTTCCTGTGTCTATTCAGCACGTCTCTCCCTCTCCTGGGTCAGTTGACCCCCCCTTGACTAGGGCTCTTGCGATTCTCACAAAGGAGGGGGCCGAGGGCATAACACCTCCCCCCATAGCAGGTTTTTTTACCAGCGGTTAAAAACAGGTTGGTACAGGACTTTTTTTTTAATCTACATACTACACAAGCTTTTCTCTTCACAGAGTACTACCGTTATACATTCAAGTCAGTATCTAAACAGGTAACAAGTACAGTGCCCCTTTTCTTTAATTCCTTAACCTCACGTGCCATACTAAAGTCTGGTAGCATCAAACTTCAGCTTAATAACCACCTTATTTATTTATTTTCTTCAGCAACATAACTAAGGAGGTGTGATCTTAGCTTACGTGTGTACTACAAAAGTTCATGCAAAATACTAATTTTTATGTTACTTTCAAACATAACAGTCAAGCTTCCATGGGTGTTGTCTTTATTATTCACATACTTTGTCAAAATCCCTTAAAACCGGCTTCTGCTATTTAAAAATGGCGTCCCCATTAACCCTCGCCTCTTTTCCGGTTAATTCCCTCGTGGTGATCTTGGGCACCATGGCGAAATAGGCTTTCACCCGCTCCTTTCATAGGAGTTATTTTATCAACAATGTGTTCCAAACTTAGACCATCTTCCGAATTTCCACCCAATTCTTTAATTTTATGCAATTTGTTAGTTTCCTCTTCAGGACCCTTCAGGCTATTAGTTTTCAGTTTAAACTCTTTGTTCAAACAGCATTTCAAATTCTGCCTTTTCACACCACACTCTGGAATAACAATAGCGTGTGGGGCCCCTTTACCTTCCAACTCAACCTGTAATTGATTCACAGGCTTTGTGGTACCAAGCCATTGTCTCTGTAGCCTGGTTGCTGCTTCTGATATCAGTCCAGCCTTTAAATTTTCTTCATTCAATTTGGGAACTACACATTCCCCTTTTCCTTCAATATTAATATTCACCTCACCAACTTGTAACCCACCTTCGAGCACAAACACCTGGGAACTCTCACTTCCCAAGGTTAACCCTTTTTTTTCCCGAACCAAGTCTATCTGATCCAAAAGGACGGCCGTCTCGTCCAGCTGAGTCAAATACCTCAGCTTTTTCCTGAGCTCCGTGACTAGGTTCAGCACCACGTGCATCCCCATCTTGGACAGACTCAAACGGGACATTGGCCTCTTCCAGGCTTTCAACACCCATACCTTTTTCAAATTCTAACGTCCCCCGATCCTTCCAGCTACTCTCTAGGCAGCCCCCCATTGGGGAAGGTGCAACCCCGCGAGCTGAAACAACCTCCTCGGCCATTTCAGCTGACTTCTCCACAGCAAGGATACCCTTCCTCTCTAAGACTGCCCTCATTTCACTCTCGGGACCATTGAGAACACCTTTAGAACTCTCAGCTTCTCCAAACAATTCTGCCAAACCAGACAGATCAACCACGTCCAACTCTGGACGTTTTAACAGCTTTATCCGTTTCTCATCTTTATTTCCTACCTCTAGGACCTTTCTCTTCACTAAGGGGGGGGGCTATCTCCTCACCCTTACCCCCTTTCACTTTACTACCTTCTGTTTTACCACCCTCGGAACCCTCGTGGTATAGGGTCGGTAAAAACGTCTTGGCCAATTCACTATTGGCCCGATTTAAACTGCTCTGGTTCTCAGCTGCTTTTCTCAACAGGCTGCGAGTGACCGCACATGCGCGATAGCTTTGGGACTCTAGGGGCGGGGAGACCGTACTTGCCGGTCGGCGGGTCGGCATCATGGCTGCCCAAATCCTACCTCTGGCTAAATCGTCCCCCTCCCCTCTCTCTTCCCCTTGAGCTCTTCGCTCTTGCCTTCGCCTGTCCAGCTCCAATTCATGGCTCCTTTGTTTCTCTTTCTCTTCTGCTTCTGCTTCTAGCTGCTTTAGCTGGAGCTCATGACCCCATTTCATCTCTAATTCCTTTAGTTTGAACACATGCTCTCTTTCCTCAGCCTTTTCAGCTGCAGCTCTTTCTGTTGCCCTTTCAGCTCGTTCCGCAGCCTTCTCAGCTGCTTCTAGCTGCTTTACTTTAAGATCATGGTCCAACCTTGCTTTCTCTAACTCTACCTGATCTGTCCCACTCGCTAATCTCTTTTCGGGGATATTTTCCAAATCCTCAGCTGCAAACACCTTCTTCCCAACGTAATACTGTTGTATGACCCTTCGCACTTCCTGCTTTTTCATTGCTGGCTTCACCACTGTGAGGTCTAACGCCTGTGCCAAATTTACCAAGTCTGATTTTGTAGCCTTCCCTAGCGCCTCTACCGTCGGGTTTCTCGTAAATTCATCTACATCCATCTTTGCTGGTTTCCTGTCTGGCTACCTGCGTAACCAGATTTAAGTTTGGACTTACAGCCCGATTCACTGACCTTCCCCTTTGGTTTCAAATCCGGGACGAGAACCCCACTTGTTACATAACCCCGTAACCAGGTAACTTACCAGCAAAGATAGCAGGATCAGCTGAGTCCGATGCTACTATTTTCAAACGTTTTATTCAAAAAGGGGCACAAGCGTATGGTTAATACAAAACATTCAGATCATATACATCGTCAAAGCTCAATCTAAAACACCGGTGTAACAATAATCAATCAGAAATAAGCTCTATAGTTGTCTAGGGGTAATACTGAGTCCAATTGAAATATAAAGAGTCACTCAGAAGTTTGCAGGCTTTTCCCTTTTGGGAACCGCTGGGTTTTCACGTTGTAGAGAGAGAGAGATGGTTTAGAAAGGATAAACACTTGTCCGTTGTCTTTACAGAGCAAATCCTTGGAATCAGGGGAGCAGGCTTCCCCGTTGTTAGTTAAAAGCAGTCTTCCATTGGTCCTAGCCACAGATTCAAAATTTGGAATCTAACGCACGTGGCTTCCTTCAAAATGTCTTCCTGCTCCCACGGGAATCGGTATCGTGCTACCTTGGTGTCTCCTTGGTGCGTCTGAGGGTTGTCCCCCCCTCAGACCCTCCTTTATACTTCTTCACGGGATCGCAGGTGTCAATCAGGTTGCAGGTGATGCGATCTCTCTCTCAACCAGCCCACTTTGCCCGAGGGTTTTTCACGTGGTCTCCATGAGACAATAGTCAATGTCGCCTTTATTCTGCTTCTCGGGAGAACGTGGTCTTCCGCACATCTCTCTCTCTCTCTCCCATTTTCCTGTGTCTATTCAGCACGTCTCTCCCCCTCCTGGGTCAGTTGACCCCCCCTTGACTAGGGCTCTTGCGATTCTCACAAAGGAGGGGGCCGAGGGCATAACACTACAAAGTGTTTCACTTTACAAATTCCGTTTCTTATGAAGAAGACTGCCGAATAAACACTAAAAACCCTGAAAACCTGGTACCTGAATAAACTCAGCATTAGCCATATCATACGCCATAGGCGCATCAATTACTGGGGCCAGCTTTAATAGTAATTAGATATTATCTCGCGGGCCAAAGATAATTCCACCGCGGGCTGGATTTGGCCCGCAGGCCTTGAGTTTGACATATATGATGTATACTGTATCATTATTAACTACTTAGTTATAGTAATCTTTATAAACTGTAATCATTTAATCGCATATGATGTCCTGTTAGTTCTTTGGTGAGGCGGGGACATCACACAGCATCCACACCAGCTGATTACCCAGTTTGGCGGGGCCGAAGGCTGCTCCCCCTAGACGAGAACGAGCTGAGCGAGTCTGAGGCGACCCAGGGGGCTACATTGTGGGGGCTCATCCGGGATTGACTGCTGTGGAAGCTGTGTGATCGCTCTCTTTAAATTATGTCTGCGGTGAAGAGCTGGTGTGCCTTTGCGGTTGTGCGATTGCTGGTTATCTCTGCATGTGTGTTGGGTGGGGTGGCTGTTGATGCCCCAGAGGGCGTTGTTCAGGTTCCGACTAGCATTGACATAATGGTGGTGGGGCCATGGGCTGTCCATGCTGTTAAGAGAGCAGGGAAGGACTGGTGGGTATGTTCCAGCTATGGTGGGCTCCGTCCGGTTGTTGGAATAATGTCCCGCCCTAAAGGGGCAGAGGCGTGGGTGGAGCGGACCTCTCAGTTGTTGGGTGAGTGGCAGTGCTTGGCTGAGGGAAAGCAACAGGGATTGGTTGAAAGTTTGAGTAGGCGGGCTGGTGACGTTGTTAGAACTGTCGGGTACAATTACCTCGAAGTGACAGCTGCCAGTTCTGGGGAAGTGTGGGAAAATGCGTGTGGTTCGACTGGAAGTCAAATGCCGCAGCTTGGGGGCTTACCAAATATGTGGCAGGAGATTGGTGGGAAGTTTTTAGGGTATCCCTTTTGGCTAGGTTGGCAGATAAATTGCTTGCAGTGCCATGGGGGGTCTGTCAAGGGGATCAACTCCTCCCTCAGTTGTTCAGTTGATCCAAGAGATGTTGGGAAACTTAGAGGAGGCCCAGTGGGGGAACAGCTTGGGGTCTCTGGGGGAGCACATTCCCAGCAATGTACCAAGGAACTTCTGAAAGGAACAGACCCTATTCCTGAAGGCTTCGAGGGACCACGCACTCAGGTGTCATTACGGATGGATGGAAGCCAAGTTAAAGCCATCCTCGACATCGGGGCGCCAGTTAAGTTGCTGTACAGTTCATTTTATAACCGTTATTGGAAGCATTTACCCTTGACAACATTGAGGGCACTGGAGATTTGGGGTACCAGTGCCGGTGATTATCCAGACGATGGTTGTTGGTCAGTGAAAATGGAGTTCTTAGAGGCAAATGTGGGGGTGACTGAGGTTCGTGAATCATTAATGCTGATGCGTCCATACAAAGTTGAGACAGGAAGCGTTTCGGTTCTGGACAGAACCAATACCCTGCTGGTGCACTTGGGGGCTTGCCCGGAGGAGGTGGGTGAGCGTTGTTTGGAGGCATTGTCGATGCACCCAGAGTTTCGAGCTGCTTGTGCGGACGTGTGTAGCAGCATTGGGCCGGTACCGAATTCAAACAAGAGCCGGTGGTGGTACGGCCTGGGGGAAGTATCTGAGGGTGAGACCCTCTTAGTGGACACTGTGAAATACCACAAGGGAGGGGAGTTGACCGCTGAAGGCACCTCGGTGAGAGAGAGGTTACGACATTTGTTCTTTGGCAAGGCAGGGACATCACACAGCATCCACACCAGCTGATTACCCAGTTTGGCAGGGCCGAAGGCTGCTCCCCCTAGATGAGAACGAGCTGAGCGAGCCTGAGGCGATCCAGGGAGTTACACTATATCGTGAGGACCGTCTGGTATGGGTTTTTTAGAAGCTAATTCTGTTAATAAATTTTCTATCATTTCTCTTCTTGGATCCTCACTTCCTTTATCTTTAAGTAAACTAACTGACAATTTGGTAGTTAAACGTACTTTGAGGATCTGGGTACAATTTACAAAATACTTTGCTTTATTGAGATTTTCTCTTTCAAGTCCCATTTTTTTAAATTATTTTTTTACACCTTCTATGACTGATCCAGTTTTTGAAGAATGGGATAGATTGGGTATTAAATGCTTCCAGGATCTGTTTGTTGGAGGAAGTCTCTTTTAGTTTGAGCAATTGTCAGCTAAATATAGCTTACGAAAAACCCACTTTTATCATTATCTACAAATTAGAGACTTACTGCGATCTCAATTAAATATATTTCCTAAAAGTCCCGATAAGAACTTATTAGATGTAATTTCTAATTTGAAACCTTTTCAAAATGGTTCAATATCCAATATTTATGGCATGTTGCTGGGAATGAGAAATGCGCCTTTAGATAAAATTAAAAATCTGTTGGAACAAGATTTACAGATTTCAATTTCTGAGGAAACTTGGATTGGAATTTTTAAATCGGTTAACCCTTCATCATTATGTGCCCACCACTCTCTCCTACAATTTAAACTGGTTCAAAGGGCTCACATGACCAAGGATAAGCTATCTCATTTTTATTCAGATATATCTTCCTATTGTGATAGATGTAACAATGGAGAAGCTTCACTAATTCATATGTTTTGGACATATCCGAATCTTGAAAAATACTGGAAGGATGTATTCCAAACTTTCTCTGTGGTTTTCAAAGTAAATTTTAAGCCTAACCCTTTGACTGCCTTATTCAGTTTTGTTGGAGGAAAAGATATTAATTTGGAGACATTTGATTTGCACATTTTGGCTTTTATTTCTCTTATAGCTGGGAGGGCGCTCTTGCTTAAATGGAAGGATGTTGTTCCACCTACTCACGGTCAATGGTTACGTGATGTTAAGTCATGCCTAAATTTAGAGAAGATCCTTTGTTCAATTTCTGAATCTAGTGAAGACTTTCAAACATTGTGGGGACCATTTCTGAACTATTTTCAAAACCTTTGATTTGCTGTTAAAGTACAGATATTGGCTAATAACATATTTCACTATATTAGTGGTCACCAACCTTTTTAAGCCCAAGATCTCCTCCCTCGGCCTTAGTAAAAGGCAAGATCGACCCCAGATCAATTAGTTACACGCATGCTCACCGGGACAGAGAAGTCCGGAAGTAGAAATAATGTATAAACACCAGGGATAGCCACCCTTTTTTTGCACCGTGGACCGGTTTAATATTGACAATATTCTTGTGGACCGGCTGACAGGTGGGGGGGGGGGGGGGGGGGAGTGTTAATCACCACGAGAATACAGCGATACTCGAAGCAGGTTCCTTATGTCCAGTCTATTCCGCAATTTATTTTTCGCGGCTCTCAGCACTTAGCTGCTGTCCCGCGCTGCTCACGTTTTTTCCGCTGAAAAAACTCAACGGGTTTGTCTTGAAGTACTGGGTGCTTGGACTCAGGGTACTGAAGCAGTTTTGAGTGCTTCATTGCCTCATTGGACAGCCTCCAGGCCTGAACTCCAGCTTCCCGCCCGTCTGCTGCCAGACGCCTTGGCCAGGTGCGGTTGGTCGTGGGTGGGGTGAGAGGACAAGGTCAGGGTCGGAGGTCCCCATGCCGGGGCCGCGGCGGTCACAGTCCGGAGAGAGCAACTGACTGAGCGAGGAGTGCAACAGGGTGCCCGCCCGCACCCCCTGTAGGATCTATCGGCCGACAAAAGTTTGTTTCAGTAGATCGCAACAAGGTAGCTGCTCTGATACTTATGAAACGCTGAGTCCGAATTAGGTCGTCTGCGAATATTTTTGCACCAGATTCCCCACGAACATTCAGTGTGTTAAACAGGTTTAGTGGCAGCGCTGTAGGCCAGTAGTGATGGCACATCCTGCGCGGCCGCCCGCGGCCTACCGGTGATCCCTGGCGCGAGGGTATAACTGTGTTTAGGCGACTGATGATCTTGCATGGGTTCAAGTTCAAAATGTGCATGACAGGGAATGAGGAAAGGTGCAGCTGACTCCTATCGTTTCCTCGCGGCCTGGTGGTTGGGGGCCACTGAATTACACGGTGTAGTGTGGGGGAGCTACACACATGCGCACTGGGCAGAAAGAACAGAACTAAAACCCCGCAACCCAGAAACAATCTCAACAGAATTTGTGTATTTATTTTTCTTTTTTTTTCGGGATCTGCTGGGAAAGTCTAAAAAAATCGACTAGTCGATCGTGATTGATGGGTTGGTGACCACTACACTACATGATATGGATTTATTTCCTTTTTTCTTTCTTTACCAACCAGTTTCGGTCTTGATAGTGGGATTGGATTCTTTTTTTTAATAATAAAATTATCACATTTCAATATTATGATTTAATTTACATGAATATAGACGTAATGCGATTCCAAGTGTGATTCAAATATACTGTATTTGATAATATTTGATCCTTTTTTGACTTATTATATCTTATTGTACTCTGTATTCTTCTATGTAGAAAATTAATAAAAATATTGAAAGAGGATATCTTTGCTTCCCTGTCAGGAAGGGGACATTTCACAATAATTGATTTGGCCCAGGCTGATCTCCAATGGAAATCGATGATACATCCAAGAAATACCTGACAATAAATACACACAAAGGACTTCACAGGTTAGTGTTTGGGATAGCATCAGCTCCTGCAATCTGGCAAAGGGCAATGGACCAGGTCCTGAAGGGGAGTCCCGGGACTCAGTGTTACCTGGATGACATCATTGTCACCGGCAAAGATGATGACGAACATCTTTCTAACCTTGAACAAGTTCTCACCAGGTTACGAGAATATGGGCTCAGAGCTAATTGACAGAAATGTAAGTTTTTCAAAAGGAAATCTCGTACTGTGGGCATGTGATCAACAAGCATGGCTTACACGTGTCTCAAGACAAGATAGAAGCGGTGTTTAAGGCACCACCACCTGAAAATGTGTCTCAGCTGAGAGCATATCTTGGACTAGTGAACTATTACCACAAGTTCTTGCCTAACCTATCCACAGTCCTACACCCACTAAATGCACTATTACAGACAGGGACACAATGGAAGAGGACTGAGACTGTGAGAAAGCATTTCAAGAAACTAAAAGACTCATAACTTCAGAAGGGGTGCTCACACGCTTTGACCCCTCCTTACCAATATGACTGGCTGGTGATGCCTCACCCCATTGGATAGGAGCTGTGTTATCGCACAAGTTTGCAGATGGCTCAGAAAGACCAATAGCCTTTGCCTCAAGAACGCTCACTTCACTTGAAGGCAACTACGCACTGATTGACAGAGAGGCCCTAAGCCTTGTGTGGGGAGTCAGGAAATTCAGTCACTACCTGTATGGTCATGAGTTTACGCTGTTGACTGACCATCAGCCTGTCGTGTGAATCTTCAACCCAAGGAAAGGCATTCCAGTGTTGACAGCACAAAGGCTGCAGCGATGGTCTCTTTTCCTAGGAGGTCACATGTCTGACATTGAACACATGGGGACCAAACAACATGGCAACACAGATGGTCTGTCACATTTACCACTGCTGACATCAAAAACAAATGGATTCAGCAGAGGTATTTCACACACCAATTGTTGAACAATTACCAGTGACAAACAGCCTCATTGAAAGGGAAACACACAATGACACTATGTTGTCAAAAATGTATGACATCACGGTAAAGGGATGGCTAGCACATGGTAGCAAAGTTTCCAGCCTTCTCAGCGAGGAAGGAGCAGTTGTCAGTGTGTCGGGGAACAGTAATGTTTGTTCACGAGTTGTGATTCCTCCCAAGCTACGCACCAGAGTGCTGGAGGAACTGCACAAGGGGCACTTGGGTACAGTGAAGATGAAAAGTCTTGCCTGTGTCTATGTGTGATGGCTAGGAATCCATAAACAGATTGAGGACTTGACCAAGAACTGCTCTGGATGTCAAAAGATCCAGAACACACCACCACAATCCCCTCTCCATCCATGGGATAGGTCCTCATCACCACGGCACATCGACTTTGCTGGATCATTCATGGACTCTATCTTTTTAAATCGCCATCAATGCACATTCCAAATAGCCAGAGGTCATCAAAACGAGGACAACCACATCGGAAAAGACAATCACATTTCTGAGGACGATGTTTGCCAGGAATGGCATACCAGAGCAAATCTGCACAGACAATGGACGACAATTTGTCTCTGAAGAATTCCAAAGTTTTGCGAAGAACAATGGAATCAAACATTTTGCATTGGCTCCTTACCATCCATCCACAAATGGCTTGGCAGAAAGATTTGTGCAGACATTCAAGAAAGTCATCAAAGCAATGGACAGCAAAAATCGACCACTGCAACACAAGATAGACAACTTCCTCCTTGCCCATCATAATGCAGTACATGCAACCACTAACCAGACTCCAGCGATGATGTTTCTGAACAGGAACCTGAGGTCCTGCTGGATCTTCTCAAACCAGATGTACAACGTGATGTGGAGGAGACAGCTTAATCACTTGAATGCTAAGTCAACACAGAACAACAGTGGGGGACAGTCAGTTCTTGCACGTGATTACTGGACTGAAAAGTGGCAGCCAGGTACAATTTCCACCATAGATGGGTCTCTGATGTGGAAGTGGGAGAGAAGGTATGGAGACGTCATGTGGACCAAATCCTGGATGGTCAGGTGAGAAACACAACAACACCTTGCCTGGACTCCCCTGACATAAAGCAAACACTCCTGTTATGACCACATCAGCCTCATCTACAGATAAGCCAGTCATCATTGCTGATGACCCACCTGATGTACCTGTGGTGACTCATTCCCCAAAGCAAACTTTTCAGGACAGACGTTATCTGGAGAGGCAGAGAAGACCTCCCCAGAGACTTGTGTTATAAATGGGTCTTAGACTGAAAGTTAAAATAAAAGAAAAAGAAGGCTTGTTATAATTTGATATTAAGTTACTTTGCTATAATTTGTAAACAAATGGTAGGCATTTGTACGTTAAGGGTAAACATATTTGTTTAGCATAGTGCCCCAGAACCAGCTGGTGGTGTAATGGCATCAGTGCCGGACTTTGGAGTGAAGGCTCCAGAGTTCAAATCCAGCCGGCTTCCTTGCACGCTTTCCATCCGTGTTGGGTTGAGCGTTGAGCTAGCAACTCAGCCTTGTAAAAACAAGAAAGCCTGCTAAAAAAAAATGCTGTCACGAAGGTGTCCAGATGACTCGTTGTTAAGGTCGAAGAGAGATAGTGCCCAGGAAAAAAATTTTTTTTTAAAGTTGATACACTATTAAAATAAATGGGGAGGAGTGTACTGTATGCCCTACATTATAATAAGGGACTTCTTTATGTTTTAGTAACATGCGTTGCATGCGCTATTAGGCACGTATTGATCTGTATGTGTGTGTCAAGTTCAGACTCTACCAGTAAAGAACCATGAAACTCAGTTCCCATCTCCAGTGTTTTTATTACTAACATAGTTGTGTAAACAGGCCACATACACAACATGTGGCATCAGGAGTCACTTTAGCACCAGAGGCAACTACCAAAGACTGTGCCCTACTGACAGAGACCTCCCGCTCCTCCGCTGCATTTTCCTCCTCTCTTTTGTGAGTAACTCAGTAAAAGATGGAGAATGCCACATCTTGTGGGTCATTTGAATAACAATGAAACCACTTTTTACTGGGCTCCTCTGGAAATGCAGCTTGTTGGCCCCTTGCTAACTGGACTCTGTGGCAAGGAAACCATTTTTCTCAGGCTCTGTATGTCGAGGGTGTATGCAACTTTAGTCCTGCCAAACCCATGAGGTTGGGATGTCTCGCCCACCCAAACCCCAGTTTGTGTGAATACTGTGTGATTTACTGCCCCACCCCCATCGTCGTTGGTAAGAAATAATAGACCATACACTGCATACAAGTACAAAGAACGTATAATTAAGAATGTTAACTTAACCTAACAGTTATTAAAAAAAAGAAAAAAAGAGCCCATCATAACTAAACAGTCAAATGTGCACATAAGTAGGAGCTCATCTTGCAGTTGTCTAACTCACATGCTGGACCCGTAGTCTGTGTGAAAGCACACACCAGCTTCCAAATGTTGCTCGAAATCCATCTCAAACAAACGGGCTCTCCCATGGGAGTACTGGTCCTTCCTCCTTGAAGCCATTCATCTGTACAAAGCACCTTGTGCAACAGGGATGGCGTCCTCAGCCACCTTCCCTCCCAAAGTCTCCCAGCTCACGCCAAAAAGACGTCAACCCACACCCCTGTCCCTCAAAAAACAAATCATCTCTACCCAGCATTCTCTGGAACCTTCTCCCAATTCCACCATCCTGATTGGCTGACACCACATTCCTAAGCTGAACAACAAAGCCCCTTATTTCAGCCCAAAACCAAAAAGGCTGATCGCAGAACAGACTGCTCTTACAAAACTGCTAAAATGAAATATGTACAGCTCAGCGATTAAAAACTTCACAGGCTGTTACACCAGTAACTGTGGGTCGGAGGTTATAGAGGGAGGTCGACCAAGTTAGGACTTTATTTCTTGGAGCCTAAGAGACTGAGAGGAGCCTTATGAGAGGAGCCAAAATCATGAGGGCCATAGATATGGTGAATGCACAAAGTCTTCCTCCCAAGGAAAGGGAATCAGAGAGAAAGGCGTAGTTTTAGATGGGAAGGGAAAGATTTAAAAGGGACTTGAGCCAGGTCTTCCGGTAAGATGGTGATAGTTTAGTCACTTAAAACTATTGCTCCATTCCATTCCCTACCTCTGCACTCCGTATCTCCCCTTTTTCCACTCCAGACTGTTAAATGTTTTGCTCTCCTACCTGCCTGTGAATACGCCTGTCGTACAATGACTGCAAAGCTTCCTAAATCTGGGAAAAAAGAAGTGTCTGTGACTGTCTCTGGTTCCTCTGCCAAGATTATCTCCATTTTGGAACAGCACTGACAAGAGATTATATCTGAACTCAAGTCTGAATATAAGTCTTCTTTCAGTTCATTGGAGTCAAAATTGGATCAAATTAATTCCAAAGTGGAGGATCATGCCGAACAACTCTCTCATCTTGAGTCAGCTACTGAAGATTTAAAATGTCGTGTTCAGCAGCTGGAAGCCGTCTGTTCCAATTTGAGTGAGCATAACACCAAGTTAACGTTCAAAATAACTGATCTCGAAGGACAGAGCAGATGTCATAATCTACAAATCTTTGGTCTGCCAGAGGCTATTGAAAGTGGTTCTCTTGTTGAACTTTTTTTCTTCTTTACTCTGTGAAATTTTTGGGAAGGATATTCTTCCGACCCAACCCGAGTTAGACAGAGATCACCGTACATTTCTGTCCAAGCACAAGTTGGGCTCCAGGCCACACCCAATAATTCTGTGTTTTCATCGATATCAGGAGAAAAAGCTTTTGATTGTGGAAGCACGTCGGAGAGGAAAATTGGATTACAAGGTTCATTTTATTGGTACTGTTGAGGATTATGCTCCTCAAGTTCTGAAGCTGTGCGCCGAGTATAAAGAAGTTATGAAAGAGTTTTACAATCATGGATTCAGGCCCTCTCTGCATTCTCCAGCCCGTCTCCAAATAACTCTTAGTACTGGACACAAAAATATGGTTTAACTTGCTTACAGAAGCTCAGAAATTTATCGAAAGTCTCCCTGCTGTTTCGATGCCATCAGACTCGGTCTGATTATTTAAAATGACCAATTAGTACTTTTTAAAAATTGTTTTTCTTTCTTTTTTTCTGTTTTCTTTTTAAATTACTGATTTTTTTCATAGTTTCTCACGGGTAGGCTACTTTGGATTATTACTTTGAGTTAAGTTTGATACCTTTTGATGGAACTGTTTCTCTTTACTTTATGTATAATTTCAATTCATAATGCATAAGTTCTCTGGATTTTGAATCGTTAATTAAACGGAGCTTGCAATGATGTTATGAAACTGGAAGTTGGTTTTTGGGTTTTTTTTTCTCTGAAGAGCTTGCTGCTGTTTTTTGGTAGCTTTCTTGTTCTGGGATTTGAGGGGGGTAGGGCTCTCCAGTGCCAAAACCATGCATAGAACCTTTAGTTATTCTTTGTTACTCAGGACATTTTTTTGTCCTGATTCTCTTGTTTTATACTTTTGCCCCAGAGCTGTTATTTGAATGTTTGGTCTTGTTTATGCCTACTACCCTTTAATGGTTTTTTAGGGAGAGAACATTTTGAGAAAAAGAAAATGGTGCAAAATTAAAGTTCTGCTTAACATTGCAATTGACTGTCTCCACACTACCAAGAAGGATACCAGAGTAATTTTCTTCTGATTATAAACCAGAAATAATTTGATTCAATGAGCAGAGAGATGAAGGGTGTTAGTTTTGATGAGAATACTTCACCATTTACCAATTAAAATAGGGAAATCACTTAGAGTCCAGTCACTTTGGGAGTAGGCTGAAGCCAAGATCAAATCTAGAAAGAGTATAATACTTCCAGTCCAACCAACCAACCTATCAAGGCAAGCACCTCCTACTCCACCTGGGTCGAGTTTACAGGTACCATATTGGCCTCAAAAATACCTCAGAAATACAGTTAGCATCAACCCTGAGGAATTGCCAAAAAAGGGGTAAGAATGGGCAAAGAGAGGAGAAGAATTAATTAAGACAAGCTACAGCAAACAAAAACCACTTCACAATCCTATCTGGAATAATGACAAATTTTTGCTGGTGTCAAACAAATCTGTAGGTGGCCTAATTATATAAATTTAACAAACATAAATGAAATAGTAACCTGAACATCCTATTTTTGAGGTGGAAAACATTTTTATGGGTGGGGAACTCTAGTTAGAGCACACTTTAAAATGTATAATCATACCACAAAAGGAATATCACAAACGAGAAAATCTGCAGATGCTGGAAATCCAAGTAACACACAAATTGCTGGAGGTCATCAGAAGGCCAGGCAGCAACCATGGAAGAGTACAGTTGATGGTCCTGCTGAATGGTCTCGGCACGAAACACTGACTGCACTTTAATCCCTGCCTGGGTTGGCCTGCTGAGTTCCTCCAGCATTTTGTGTGTGTTGCCACAAAAGAAAATAACCCATCCGCATTTTACTTGAAAGAATTGACAATAAACAGATTATAAACAATAGGTGCAGGAGTAGGCCATTCTGCCCCTCGAGCCAGCACCGCCATTCACTGTGATCATGGCTGATCATACACAATCAGTACCCCATTCCTACCCTCTCCCCATATCCCTTGACCTCGCTATCTATAAGAGCTCTATCTAACTCTCTCTTGAATGCATCCAGAGACTTGGCCTCCACTGCCTTCTGGGGCAGAGCATTCCACATATCCACCACTCTCTGGGTGAAAAAGTTTTTCTGCATCTCTGTTCTAAATGGCCTACCCCTTATTCTTAAACTGTGGCCTCTAGTTCTGGACTCACCCATCAGCGGGAACATGCTTCCTGCCTCTAGCATGTCCAATCCCTTAATAATCTTATATGACTCAACCAGATCCCCTCTCATCCTTCTAAATTCCAGTGTATACAAAATTACAAAAAGATTACAAAAGTTTTAAGCAACACACACATGCTGGTGGAACACAGCAGGCCAAGATGAAGGGTCTCGGCCCGAAACGTCGACAGTGCTTCTCCTTATAGATGCTGCCTAGCCTGCTGTGTTCCACCAGCACTTTGTGTGTGTTGCTTGAATTTCCAGCATCTGCAGATTTCCTCGTGTTTGCTTACAAACGTTTTAAGCTTCTGTGTACAATTCTCGAGAATGATCTTTTAAAGAAAACTTTAGCCAGACTCTATTTTATGCCCCGCAGTCTAAATAAACCTGCTTTACCCAAAGGAGAGTAGACGCACGCTGACACCTTACCTGCCGCAGGGGCGAGCCACACAACAATCAGAAACAACACCAAGGGTCCCGAAGCCCTTGACCACCGGTATCGCCGCGACCCCGCCCGGGCGCGGCTGCAAGAAGAACCCAGCTCCGCCGCCATTTCAGATGGAAGACAACTGCTTTCACTTCAATAATCTTAATGTGGTTTGTTCGGGTAAATTCCCACCATCATAGACTACGTTTTAATTTAACCATGCTGTCTTGACAACCGCCGTCTCCGCAAGAGTGGGTTGTACATACGTTGTAGGGACGTATCGAAAACTCAGGCTGCGGTCTACAGCGGTGTGCGGGAAACTCGGCTGCAAGGTCCCGGTGGCCCCGCTCATCCTCGGAGAGGGAGAATCATTTAGCGCTTCGCCAGGCGGCGACTGCTGCCGATCCAGCGCCTCTCCTCGTCCCTTTCCCAAAATAAAACCTATGACCAGAGCCCACTAGGGACCTCTGTGTTTGTAATTTTTAACATGAGCTGGTCCTGAGACTTTTCTGTTGGTAATCCATAACCAATCTACCTAGTCTGGCTCTTGTTCTTCACCTGTTTGCCTGCACTTACCTCTCTAAATCCATCACTATATAATGCATTCTGTTATGTTTGCTACCTGAATATACTTACTTATGGAATGATCTGTCTGGATGGCTTCCAAACAAAAGCTTTTCGCTAAGGCTTGGTATTGGTATTATTGCCACATAACAATACCAGTGGTAGCAATTGTGATGTTGATAAAAGGCAAGGGTGTCTGACGTTCAGCAACATTGTAGCCCTGGTGATATCATATTCTGGCTCTCTAGGTCAAGTCTTGGGAGCTCCCAAGTGCAGGCATGAAAGGAAGGAAATCAAGTGGTGAAACCTTTCATATTTGGTGTCTGTCAGATGACAAGCAAATCTGTCTTCCTTTTGGCTTTTTTTGTTTTGAGAGAAAACAGATAAAACTGCAGATACTGGAACACAAAACAACATCTGCAGAAAGAGAATATTTTGGGTCAGGAATGAGAATCCTTGCCAAAGTTGAAGGATGAGGGATCAATCATCTGGTGTTGATGTAGTGTTGCACATCAACCTTGCACTCAATATCAGAAAGACCAAGGAACTGACTGTGGACTTGAGGAAGGGGAAGTCTGAAGAACACACACCAGTCCTCATCGAGGGGTCAGCAGTGGAAATGGTAAGTGTTTTTAAGTTTCTAGATGTCAACAACTCTGAAGATCTATCTTTGGCCCAATATATTGATGTAAATAAGAAGAAAGCATGCCAGCAGCTATATTTCATTAGGAGTTTGAGGAAATTTTTTAATGTCACAAAAACTTGAGAAAATGTCTACCGAGGTGCATTCTAACTGGTTACATCACAGTCTGGTATGGCAGCGCCAATACACAGGATCAGGAAAAGCTGCAGAGGGTTGTAAACTCAGCCAGCTTCATCATGGGTACTAGCCTCCTCACCACCGAGGAAATAAGACCATAAAATGTGGGAGCACGATTCAGCCATTTGGCCCATGAAGTCTGCTCTGCCGTTTCATTATGGCCAATCCATTTCCCTCTCAGCCCCAATCTATAAGACCATAAGACATCTTCAAAAAGGTGATGCCTCAAAGAGGAGACATCCATCATTAAGGACTCCCACCACTCTGGACATGCCCTCTTCTCATTACTACCGCAGGGAGCCAGTACAAGAGCCTGAAGCCACACACTCAATTTTAGGAACAGCTTCTTCACCTTGGCCATCTGAATTCTGAACAGTTGATCACCCATTAATACAACCTTGCTATTTTGCCTTCATTTTATAGGGTTTGTTTATCTTATATTTCTACTGTAACTTATTGTTTTTTAAATGTTTTGCACTAAAATGCTGCCGCAAAACTACAAATTTCAAAACCAATGTCAGTGATGATAAACCTGATTCTGATTCTGGGATTTAGCTGTTGATGAACTGAAATCATCAGTAATGAGCTTTCTGGGGTATCTAGCCCCCACCCTGCAACCCATTCTCTCTGCTGCTCGATGGTAGAATGGAATGCAATGAGACGTCCAAATGCCTGGTTGGGCTGAGGAAGTAGAATATGTGCAGGAGCAGCCTGTTCCCCAAACATCTCCATGCAGCATAGAATGGCATGGAGAGCCAAACATCTCCATGTAGCATAGAATGGCATGGAGAGCCAAACATCTCCATCCAGCATAGACTGGAATGGAGAGCCAAACATCTCCATGTAGCATAGAATGACATGGAGAGCCAAACATCTCCATACAGCATAGAATGGCATGTAGAGCCAAACATCTCCATGTAGCATAGAATGGTATGGAGAGCCGAACATCTCCATATAGCATAGAATGGCATGGAGAGCCAAACATCTCCATGCAGCATAGAATGGCATGGAGAGCCAAACATCTCCATGTAGCATAGAATGGCATGGAGAGCCAAACATCTCCATACAGCATAGAATGGTATGGACAGCCAAACATCTCCATGTAGCATAGAATGGCATGGAGAGCCAAACATCTCCAAACAGCATAGAATGGTATGGACAGCCAAACATCTCCATGTAGCATAGAATGGCATGGAGAGACAAACATCTCCATGCAGCATAGAATGGCATGGAGAGCCAAACATCTCCATACAGCATAGAATGGTATGGAGAGCCAAACATCTCCATGCAGCATAGAATGGTATGGAGAGCCAAACATCTCCATGTAGCATAGAATGGCATGGAGAGCCAAACATCTCCAGGCAGCATAGAATGGCATGGAGAGCCAAACATCTCCAGGCAGCATAGAATGGCATGGAGAGCCAAACATCTCCAAGTAGCATAGAATGGCATGGACAGCCAAACATCTCCAGGCAGCATAGAATGGCATGGAGAGCCAAACATCTCCATACAGCATAGAATGGTATGGAGAGCCAAACATCTCCATACAGCATAGAATGGCATGGAGAGCCAAACATCTCCATACAGCATAGAATGGCATGGAGAGCCAAACATCTCCATACAGCATAGAATGGTATGGAGAGCCAAACATCTCCATGCAGCATAGAATGGCATGGAGAGCCAAACATCTCCATACAGCATAGAATGGCATGGAGAGCCAAACATCTCCATACAGCATAGAATGGTATGGAGAGCCAAACATCTCCAGGCAGCATAGAATGGCATGGAGAGCCAAACATCTCCATGTAGAATAGAATGGCATGGAGAGCCAAACAGCTCCATGTAGAATAGAATGGCATGGAGAGCCAAACATCTCCATACAGCATAGAATGGCATGGAGAGCCAAACATCTCCATACAGCATAGAATGGCATGGAGAGCCAAACATCTCCATGTAGCATAGAATGGTATGGAGAGCCAAACATCTCCATGCAGCATAGAATGGCATGGAGAGCCAAACATCTCCATGCAGGATGGAATGGCATGGAGAGCCAAACATCTCCATGCAGGAAGGAATGGCATGGAGAGCCAAACATCTCCATGCAGCATAGAATGGTATGGAGAGCCAAGCATCCCCATACAGCATAGAATGGCATGGAGAGCCAAACATCTCCATGTAGCATAGAATGGCATGGAGAGCCAAACATCTCCATACAGCATAGAATGGCATGGAGAGCCAAACATCTCCATACAGCATAGAATGGCATGGAGAGCCAAACATCTCCATACAGCATAGAATGGTATGGAGAGCCAAACATCTCCATACAGCATAGAATGGTATGGAGAGCCAAACATCTCCATGTAGCATAGAATGGCATGGAGAGCCAAACATCTCCATGTAGCATAGAATGGCATGGAGAGCCAAACATCTCCATGCAGCATAGAATGGCATGGAGAGCCAAACATCTCCATACAGCATAGAATGGTATGGAGAGCCAAACATCTCCATACAGCATAGAATGGTATGGAGAGCCAAACATCTCCATGTAGCATAGAATGGCATGGAGAGCCAAACATCTCCATGTAGAATAGAATGGCATGGAGAGCCAAACATCTCCATGTAGCATAGAATGGTATGGAGAGCCAAACATCTCCATGCAGCATAGAATGGTATGGAGAGTCAAACATCTCCATGCAGCATAGAATGGCATGGAGAGCCAAACATCTCCATACAGCATAGAATGGCATGGAGAGCCAAACATCTCCATGTAGCATAGAATGGCATGGAGAGCCAAACTTCTCCATACAGCATAGAATGGTATGGAGAGCCAAACATCTCCATGCAGCATAGAATGGCATGGAGAGCCAAACATCTCCATGTAGCATAGAATGGCATGGAGAGCATATGTGAGAGATGGCTGATATTATATGGGATTAACTCCCAAGAAGGGTTTCAGTGCCGGTGTCTAATAAACAATTCCATCTGAATGAGGTTCAGCCTGATCAGGATTGACTCCTCCTTTCATGACCCCTCTGTCATGCCATGTTAATGTCATTTGTACATATTACAATTGACAATTGATATACAACATGAGAAAATAGAAGTAACAATAATTTATTTTACTTTGAGTGAGAATATTGGGAAATCATAAATACAAGAGGTTCTGCAGATACTGTACTGGTACTCTTAAGCAACACACACACTAAGTGCTGGAGGACCTCAGCAAGTCAGACAGCATTTATAGAAGGGAATAAGCATTAAATGTTTTGGCTTTGAATGAAGGGCTTCATCCTGAAACATCGATTGTACATTATATTCTCCTCTACAGATGCTGCCTGATTTGCTGAGTTCTTACCACAAATTAAGAAAGTGTATTTTTATAGTGTTATGATACCAGCCCCCTCCTTTGCGAGAATCGCAAGAGCCCTAGTGAAGGGGGGGGGTCAATGACCCAAGAGGGAGAGAGACGTGCTGAACAGCCACAGGAAATGGGTTGAGAGAGGGAGACATGCTGAAGACCACGTTCCACCGGGAAGCAGAATAAAGCGACCGTGGCTATTGTCTCATGAAGACCACGTGTAAAGCCCTCGGGCAAATTGGGCTGGTTGAGAGAGAGATTGACACCTGCGATCTCGTGAGGAAGTATAAAGGAGGGTCTGGGGGGGGACGACCCCTTCAGACGCACCAGAAGAGACACTAGAAATCCTGTGACAGCCGGTGGTGGGGTTCGTGTGCGTCTTTTCCTTGCCTGGGATTGGCGACCTCACCACGGAAGAACGGCTTAGCTACAGGGGAGGCCACAAATGAGCGTCGATTTCTCAACGAGACTTCGATGAACTGAACTCCTGAAGGTTGGAAAACCTGTCGGGTAACTGTTTCATTCAATCTCTATCTCTCTCTCTTTCTAACAAAAGTGCACCAATGCGACACCACAACAGACGGCAGCTGGTGGAACTGCAGTGACCACAAGAGACTTTCAGATATACAGCGGACAATATATACATTACCCCTAGACAACGATAGAGTTTATTTCTTATTGGTTATTACTATACCTGCGCTTTAGATTGAGTATTGACGACTTATGGTATCTGAATGTTTGTATTAACCTTACTTTTGTGCCCCTTTATAAATAAAAACGTTTGAAAATGGTACCATCAGACTTCAGCGGACCTCTCTATCTTTGCTGGTAAGTGATCCAGTTACGGGATACGTAACAATGTGGGTGCCTCGTCTCGAGATTTGAAACCAAAATTGGGAGGGCAGTGAATTGGGTTTGTAAGTCAAAAAAAAAGAAAAAAAATTTGGATCTGGTACGCGGGTAGCCAGACGGGAAACCAGCAAAGATGGACGTGGATGAATTTATGAAAAACCCGACTGTAGAGGTGCTAGAGGCGGCCACCAAATCAGACTTGTTAAATTTGGCGAAGGGATTGGACCTCACAGAAGTGAGGTCATCCATGCAAAAGCAGGAGGTGCGAGGGGCCATAACTCGGTATTACATTGGGAAGAAAGTGTTTGAAGCTGGGGTCTTGGAAAATATCCCTGAAAAAGTACCAGCGAGTGGAATGGATCAGCTAGAGTTGGAGAAATTAAAGTTGGAACATGAACTTAAAATGAAGCAGCTGGAAGCGGCTGAGAGAGAGAAAGAAAGGGAGCAGGCGTTCCACATAAAGGATTTAGAGGTGAAAGGGGACCAAGCTGAAAAGCAAAGACAGCATGAAATTCAGCTAAAAGAGCTAGAAGTAGCCGAGAAAGAGAGGGACCGAGCCGAGAAAGAGAAGGAACGAGCCGAGAAAGAGAAGGAACGGGCTGAAAAGCAAAGAGAGTATGAGGAGAGACGAGAACAGAGGGAGCATGACTTGGAGGTGGAGAAGTTAAAGAAAGAGCGAAGAGATCTAGGGTTAGATCAAGAGGAGAGGTTTAATGTTAGTCGGGAGTTGAGGGTAGTACCTCCATTCGAAGAGTCGGATGTTGATAGTTATTTCTTGCTTTTTGAAAAGGTGGCAGTAAATCAAAAGTGGCCCAAAGAGCAGTGGGTGGCGTTGTTACAAAGTGTGTTAAAAGGGAAGGCACAACAAGCATATGCGGCCTTGGCCGTCGAGGAAGGGGAAGCGGAGAATTATGCCAAAGTAAAAGAGGCCATTCTCTGGAGTTACGAGCTAGTACCTGAAGCGTATAGGCAAAGGTTCAGAAATTTACCGAAAGGGTGGAATCAAACGTATACCGAGCTAGCCTATGAAAAGGGTGTGCTCTTGGACCGTTGGTGCACCGCGGAACAGGTGGACGGGGATTATGGGCGTATCAGGGAGTTATTTCTGATTGAGGAATTAAAAGGGTGTGTTCCGGAGGAGATCCGGATGTATTTGAATGAGAAGGCGAATAAGTCCATCTCAGAAATTGCTAGGTTCGCAGATGAATATGCCCTAACCCACAGGATAAAGATTTCCTCACCAAAAGGTTACCCGAGAGACCATCGGAACGGTAGGGAAAGTCCGCCGGCTGAGGCAGAGGTCCCGCTGGGAGCTAGTGGTAAGGTTGAGGGGGAAAAGCCAGGCGGCCCGAGATTTCCAGGCTTGACCTGTTTTAATTGTGGGAAGGGAGGACATATTGCCTCTAGGTGCTTTGTTCCGAGAAAGGAGTCAGAAAAAGGGAGAACAGCATTTTGATAGCGACAGCCAGTGGTGGGGTTCGTGTGCGTCTTTTCCTTGCCTGGGATTGGCGACCTCACCACGGAAGACCGGCTTAGCTACAGGGGAGGCCACAAATGAGCATCCATTTACCAACGAGACTTCGACGAACTGAACTCCTGAAGGTTGGAAAACCTGTCGGGTAACTGTTTCATTCAATCTCTATCTCTCTCTCTCTTTCTAACAAAAGTGCACCAATGCGACACCACAACAGACGGCAGCTGGTGGAACTGCAGTGACCACAAGAGACTTTCAGATATACAGCGGACAATATATACATTACCCCTAGACAACGATACAGTTTATTTCTTATTGGTTATTACTATACCTGCGCTTTAGATTGAGTATTGACGACTTATGGTATCTGAATGTTTGTATTAACCTTACTTTTGTGCCCCTTTATAAATAAAAACGTTTGAAAATGGTACCATCAGACTTCAGCGGACCTCTCTATCTTTGCTGGTAAGTGATCCAGTTACGGGATACGTAACAATCGTAAAAAACAGAAGAGATTCTGCAGATGCTGGGAATCCAGAGCAAAACACAAAATGCTGGAGGGACTTAGCACTTTCACAGTATCTTTTCTGATCATACAAAAGAGTATCGCAGCAAATCAATACTTGAGATCTTTAGTCACCACAATGTTATGGAAAGGAAATAGTTGATTATTTTTCTCTCTGTGCTTTGCAGTTCAGATCAAGAATTTAATTATTGGACAAGCTTAATTAGTAAAGAACAACATTATGCTCTGAATCTTGGCTAAATTTGTAAAATATGTTTGAGTAAATGTACAATTTTGGCCTTAACCTCACAGAAGGAAAATACTCTGAATGTGAACTAAATAACTAATTCTACACTGGCTTACTGAGTGCATCAATAGCCTTGTTTTTTAAAATTATGTTACTGATATGAAAGAACAATTGTTAGACTGTTTATAAATGTTCTTTTCAATTATGAAGATGGGAAATTGTAAAAGTTGCATGTTGCTCAAACAGAATTGTAGTTGAAATGTTAGCCCATATGGTCAATACCATTATTTCATTTGTAGACCTTATTTATTGATGTTCAGCTTTAAAGTCATTGTCATATGTTCATGATTTCTTCGTGCAATAATGGTTACTATTCTGTTCCACTCCTTCATTATTTTCAATTTTAATAAAAATTCATTCTTCATATGACTCCATTTTATAATTTATGCTCTCAGTACTTTCAGTTTGTCTTTCTTTCCACATTTGCTTTTGGTTCGCTGCCTCATTAACACAAATGAAAGAGCTTACTAATCAAAATAAGACAATATCAAAAGCTACAAAATGTTCCATATATGATTTACATAATTCAAGTATGGTTTAAATACATCTAATTCAAGTCAAAACCAATTTAAGCAGAATTAATGCTTTGATCTGCTAATTCTGTTGAGAAAAAAAAAGCAAATATGCTGGTTTAAATTTTTTTTGCCATTCTTAAACCCATCACTTCATTGTTGAGACAGGATATCCTCGAAGTCTCCATAAGCAAGGCATTGGAGAGGTGCAGAAGAGGTTTACCAGGATGCTGCCTGGATTAGAGAGCATGTGCTATAATGAGAGATTAGACAAACTTGGGTTGTTTCCTCTAAAGCAGAGGAGGCTTAGGGGAGACCTGATAGAGGTTTATAAGGTTATGACAGCCATAGATAGAGTAGTGTATATAGACAGTATCTTTTTCAAAAGATTGAAATGTCTAATACCAGAGCCCATGCATTTAAGGTAAGAGGGATTAAATTCAAAGGAGATGTGAGGGGCAAGATGTTTTTACACAGAAATTGGTGGGTACCCGGAATGTGCTGCCTGGGGTAGTGGTAGAGACTGATACATGAGGGAATTTTAGGAGACTTTTAGATAGGGACATGAATGTAAGGGAAATGGAAGGATATAGACTCTGCATAACAGAAGCGAAGAGTTTAGTTGGCCATTTGATTACTAATTTAATTGGTTTGGCATAACATTGTGGGCTGAAGGGTCAGTTCCTGTGCTGTACTGTCACTTTTATATATGGGTAAGAATTAGGAACAAAAAAGGGTGTTGTCACTTTACTGGGGATGTATTACAGACATTCAAACCGTCAAAAATAAATTGAAGAACAGATATATAGGCAGATGTCAGGGAGGTGCAAGAAAAATGTTATAGTATCAGGGGGTTTTAATTTCCTGAATAATAATAGGAATTATCTTTAAATAAAAGGCTCTGTGAAGGAACCTTGTTTTTTTAGATGTATTCAAGAGAGTGTTGGATTGGGGTATAGAATTGTTAATTTTCTTGCTTTTTAACTTCCTTCTGCGTGCTTATATTTTTATATGATCAGCTATGTAATGTAATTTTTCAATGAATTTTCCAACAATTACAGTACAGTTGGCTCTATATTTTTCTAGAAACTTTTGAGATTCAGTAGCAGGTGTCATACTACTTAAATCTGGATATTTTATTAGTTAACTGTTATCAGCACAATTTTTGTTACCTCATCTGGTATAAAAAGACCATCATTACTTTATAGCCTAGTCTTTTCTTTGAACTCTCAACACTTCTTCTTGTTCTTCTTTGCTATTATAACATTTAATAAAACCATAGTAAGCATCAAGTTCTATGCTTATCCTTGTTTTCCGAAGAACCTTTAAATTGCTTAAACATTGGGATCCAACAGCTTGGTGGAGTCAGCAGGATGATTGCGAAAATTTATGAAGTAGAATAAAGATGAAGGGAAATATTTTGCTCCACACATGCGATCTTCCTCCTTACTTTCCTAACCATCAGAGAAATCATCTCATTCTTGCTTCGATCCAGCATCTAAACAAAGGAAATTTAGGATAAAGTTAAATGCATATAAAATTAAATTTTGGTTGCAAATCTAGAGATTAAAAATTGGAAGTAACAATTAATGTGTTCTGCATAACAAAAATTGTTACAGGTTGGAAGAATATCAATAAAATTAAAATTGTTACAAGCTTGCTGAGTGCCAATAAAATTATCATCAGATCACTAAGTTGACAAATTAAGTGTTATGTGCAGCACAGCAATGTCCAAAGTAGTGCAACCCACTACAGAAAAAGGAAACAATCCCCCAGTTGTTAGATGTGAACAGATGACTGAGAGTTAGGGTTCTTACCCGTACAAAATATTTCAACTTGACAAGATTAATGAAGAAATCAGAGTGAAATATGCTGTCAGTGTTGTCTAATGAAATTTGGCTGCTAGTCAATATTTTTAAAAAATCATGAGTAAAACCTTGGGAATGCTTGAGGGAAAGAAAAAACTGCATGGCTGTTAGCAGTGTTATCACAGTTAAAAGAGAAACGAATGCTGAGTTGGAAGGTCAAATATGTGGTTTTAAATGTGAACATGTAAGTTAATGGAAGTAAAAAAGTTAATTGAACAAGTGAAATAGGAAAAGGAAAACTGATGAGCTACAGAAACTGCATGACAGAGACAGTAAAAATTCTAAGGAGCAAATCTTAGAATTAACCAAACAAGTGAAAGAACTATGGAATAAGTGTATTGGCATGGAAGTGCATTGCATGGAGCTTTAAGATAAAATGAAGCAGTATCAGAAAATCCAGTAGAGACCTCAAGTGGAGTGATGCTCCTTCTTGGAAAACACTCCTAACATTGTACTGTCTTATGAGGCAACACCACTTGCCGAGCTCAGAGGAATTAGGAGATGGAAATTGCTTGGACTCTACAGAGACCTATAGTGACACAAGTGAAGATGGCAATAATGGAACAATGGGTTAGCCAACCGTATAATGACTTGCCCCAATAAAGACCAAGGAAGTGATAACACCCAAAAATGAAGATGGGAATTATGAAAACAGACAGGTTTATCATCAACCAGCTGAATTGGAGAAGACTGATAGATAGTCCAAAGAGTTTTCACGTCCTAAAAAAAGGAGGTTTAAAGTCTTGGGCTGAACTTAAATGTATTAAGAACCTATACAACACCCATATGATTGGAGAAAGGTGGTTGAGTGTAAACAAAAGACTTTTGAAAGCATTTCTGAATATGAGGAACACTACAGAACAGTGCAGTTGAGTTACTCAGGAGTTCTTAACAAGTTAAACATCGCGTAATGGCCAATATATTCCACAATTTTCATTGCACAAGTGGTTTATAACTGTCAATGTGGCCAGTGGATTCTGGTTTCTACCACTGGCACAGGAGTGTCAGCCATAGTTGGCTTTTACACTTAATGGACAGGACTATTCCACTGACTACCATATGGCTCAGAGACAACATCTTAGGGACTTACCAGCCATGAGTTTGACTGTCATACGGCATGTAGATGACATCCTGATTGCATTTGACAATGCAGACCCAGATGAACATGAAGTGTTTTATTTGCTTGATTTATCTTCCAAAGGCTCACAAAGCAAATTTGGACAAGGTGCAATTGCAACAATAAGAAGCAAATTACTTGGGACAGAAAGTTTCAAAAGTTCAGAGTAAGATTTATTATCAGAGTACATACATTTCACCATGTACAACCCTGAGATTCTTTTTTTTGTGGGCATACTCAGAAAATCTAGACAACAGTAACTGTAAACAGGATCAATGAAAAACAAACGGTGCAAATGCAAATATAAATGAATAGCAATAGATAACGAGAGCATGAAATGACAAGATAAAGAGTCCTTAAAGTGAGATCATTGGTTGTGGGAACACTAGATGTAGAATGCGTGTAGTTATCCTCCTTTGTTCAAGAGCCTGAAGCTTGAGGGGTAGTAACTGTTCTTGAACCCAGGGGTATGCAGCCAGTCAGTGCATCACACCGCACATCTATAGAAGTTTGCCAAGGTTTTATGACATCCCAAATCTCCGCAGACTCTTAGGGAAGTACAGGCACTGTCATGCTTTCTTTGCAATTACATTTATATGATAGCTCCAGGACAGGTCCTCTGAGATAGTGACGGCCATGAATTTAATGTTGCTGACACTCTCCACCTCTGCTCCTCTGATGAATTCTGGCTCATGGACCTTTAGCTTCCTTCTCCTGAAGTCGACTATCAGTTCCTCAGTATTGCTGACATTGAGTAAGAGGTTGTTTTTATGACACCACCCCGCCAAATTTTCAATCTCCCTCCTGCAAAGGCCGGCAAAACTGTAACCACCTACAACAGTCCAGCAAATCTGATCATTTCTGGGCTTGTGTAACCACAGCAGAGCGTGGGTTGATTCATCTCCTGAAATTGGACAACCACTCAACATCTGTTGAAGGGGAGAAACTGCTTAAATGATCGTGTGACTCTGAATGAAGAACAACTGGAAGCATTTCAGACTTTAATGGTGACATGATGTACAGATCCTGCATTAGGAATCCCTGATATGCGTAAACCATTTATCCTGTACGTCAATGGGAAAGACGGCTGCACGATGGCAGTCATAGGTCAAGAACATGCAGCATCATTCTGGTTATTACTCTGCCAAATTGGATAATGTTGTATTAGGATGGAGTTCAGGTTTATGAGTAGCACAGGCAAACTATCTGGCAGTCATAGTTGTTTCTCGCTTTGTGCTCAATCAATATTTAAATATCGATGTCTTCACTCAGTACATACATTACTGACAATGAATCGGGCCTTTCAAGTAACAGCTGCTCAGTGGTCTAAATGTTCAACTGCTCTTGATGCACCTAATATCATCATCAAGTGAACAAGTCCATTGAATCCAGCTACACTATTACATTGGATAAGGAGAGTTATAATGATCATGACTGTGCAAGCATAATAACATGCCATGGAGAGCAAATCAATACAAGTAAATGCCTCTGTTGAACCCAGATCAGATACTGTACACCGATAGCTCCTCAACAACAAGTAAAGAGTTTGAATACCTGGATGGGCTATTGTTTCTGAAACTGAAGTATTGGCATCAGGAAGCATGATTCCTGGTACCTTTACACAGATATGAAAACCCTGATTGAAGCGTATAAAATTGCAAAAAGAAGATCAGCTAATATCTACATGGATTCTTGTCTACATGGATATTTGGAGTTCATGACTTTAGAAACATGGAAGCAAAGGGGATTTAATGTATGAGGAGTGTTTGATGGGTCTGGACCTGTCCTAGCTGGAATTTAGAAGAATGAGGGAATATTGAAAGGCCTAGATAGAGTGAACCTGGAGAGGATATCCTGTAGTGAGGGAACCTAGGACCAGAGGAACAGCCTCAGAATACAAGGAAGTCCCTTTAGAACAGAGATGACGAGGAATTTCTTCAGCAAGATGGTGGTGAATCTATGGAATACATTGCCACAGAAAGCTATGGAGAGCAAATCCTTGGGTATATTTAAAGTGCAGATTGATAGATTCATGATTAGTAAGGGAGTCACTAAAAGGGAGTCCTATGGGGAGAATTCAGGAGAATAGGGTTGAGAGGAATAATATATCATTCATGATGGAATGCTGTAGCAGACCTGAAGGCCCAAATGGCCTAATTCTGCTTCTATGACTTATGATTTTGTTATGGCTGCAGGAACCACAAATGAGATTGGCCAAATAGTACAAGAACCCATGGATGTTATACAATTGCTGTCACAAGTATAAAAGCCACTCCAAAATGAATAGAATGGAAAGCTCTGGCAATGTATTCACAGACGAAATTGCAAAAAAGAGGCAATACGGGAAGGGGTAAAAGGAGTAAAAGAAGCTAAAGAACTAGAAGAAATATATTCTTAGATGGGGATTGCATGTCACATTGACTCTGACCAAGGGACACATTTCATTGGGAGTATATGTCAGCAATTATGTCGACTGATGAACATTGAATTGTTTATCCATTGTCCACACAATTTCCAGAGTCATCGGGACAAGTCAACTGAATGAATGGAATAATCAAACAATGACTTAAGTACCATGTCTACATCCATTCCAATGATCTTATGTAGCATGGAGCAACCCCAAATTAATAAAAAACTAAATTCAGTCCAAATAAACTCTTCTCAGGCTTCCAGCCAGGTACAGATAATAATTATAACTGATGTTTCGATAACAAACTTTCTCATCTTCTTCAAGGATGAAGAAGATTAGGTCTAATTGATGTAATAGGGTAAACCATGGCATTATCGAGAGTTCTTGGTCACAAAGCAGCTGATGTACATATCATGACAGTTTGGTTAACTACTGTGTGAAATTAACCAAAGCTGTACAGTCTGCTTTTCAGCAGGTTTCCACTGCTTGGTGTGATTCAACAAAAGGAGGACACATTTTGATTCTTGGTGAGTGGGAACAACAGAAGGAATCACTGAGAGCTCATTGAGACATACCTTACCAAGTGCTATTATTTACCAATTCAATAGAAGTAGAAGATAAAAGTAAATGGGTACATACTAGCTACTGTAAGTAAGCCAAGATGGTACCTGATGAAGACAAGAACAGAGGTTAATGTTCTAGGAATCTCCAACTTGGTGCCTACACTGCTGTGTTACAGTGTGCAATTCAATGACCAGACAGAAGACATTGAACAGAGTTGATAACTACTGATCAATAAGTTTATTCTGATTGTTATGATCCCAGCCCCCTCCTTTGTGAGAATCGCCAGAGCCCTAGTGAAGGGGGGGTCAATGACCCAAGAGAAGAGAGAGATACGTGTGGTGTCCCACGTTTCACGGCGAGGCAAAGCTGGAGACTGTGGTCATTGTCTCGTGGAGACACCTTTGTGAATTGGGAACTGTACTACATGTATACCCTCAGGGCAACGTGGGTGGAGAGATGGAGAGAGATTGCATCATCCCAACCTGATTGACATCTGAGACCCCGTGAGTTCAGATAAAAGAGGGGTGGTAAAGACAGCCCCCCAGATGCACCAGAAGACACGCTAGAAATCCGGTGACAGCGTTTTGATAGCGACAGCCAGTGGTGGGGTTCGTGTGCGTCTTTTCCTTGCCTGGGATTGGCGACCTCACCATGAGAGAAAGGCTTAGCTACAGGGGAGGCCACAAGTGAGCGTCCATTCCCCAACGAGACAAAAGACGGAATCGAACTCCTAAAGGTTGGACAAACCCGGCGGGTAACTGTTTCATTCAATCTCTCTCTCTCTCTCTTTAACAAAGTGCACCAACGCGACACCACAAAAGACGGCAGCTGGTGGAACTGCAGTGACCGCAAGAGGCTTTCAGATATACAGCGGACAATATATACATTACCCCTAGACAACGATAGAGTTTATTTCTTATTGATTATTACTATACCTGCGCTTTAGATTGAGTATTGACGACTTATGTTATCTGCATGTTTGTATTAACCTTACTTTTGTGCCCCTTTATGAATAAAAACGTTTGAAAATGGTACCATCAGACTTCAGCGGACCTCTCTATCTTTGCTGGTAAGTGATCCAGTTACGGGATACGTAACATGATATTGTTTATTGTTGTTCTATTTCTACCCATCTTGTTTGATTTAAAAATGTTGCTCAGCTTTAGAAAGAGAAAGCAATTACACTGCTGGTGCCTTAGAGAAGGTAACAACAGAAATAATTGCAATTGCAAGATGTGTATGGCATTAGATCTTCTCTTAGCAGTTAAAGGGGGAACATATGCAGTTATAGAAAAGGAGTGTTTTACTTACATATCTGACAATATCATTTATTTGGTTTAATCATATTCATAAAGAAGCAGCTAAGATACTTTAGTATGATGGATGGGGTTTGTTTGACTGGATTAAGTCTTGGAAGCTGCAATTACTGAATATTATGAGTCATAATATTTGCTCTGATATGCCTTATCATAATTTACATCTTATTTACTAGCATAAGGACCTTTATTAATAGTAAGCTCACTTAAGTGCACCTACTTATAAGAATAATCTTCCTAACAATGATGCAATCCTACGAATACCCTTTGATGTTTCCATAATGGGGTGAATTTTTGGTTATCTTTCATTTAACACAGGTACCTCAATTTTTTCTGTCTTTGAATTTTTTGAAGTAATGGTTCTAAATGTGTGATTTAGAATCAAAGGGAGAATGTTGGATTGGGGTGTAGAACTTTTATTTTTCTTCTAATTTAATATTCTTATGCTGTCTGCTCCTATTTTTATATAATCATCTATAAATATGTAATTTTTCTGTGAAATTGCTAATAATTACAGCACCATTGTCTCTGTATTTTTCAAAAAACATGTCAGTTTTGTTAGCAAGTGTCACATTACTGGAATATGGCCATTTTATAGGTTAATTGTTGTCAATGGAATCTGTTATTTCTAGTCTGGTATGAGAAGACTACAATACTTTTTAATCTAGACTTTTTTTTGTTCTCCAGACACTTCTTTGCCCTTGTAATATTTAATAAAATGGTAATAACAAACAAATATTATTCTGTGGCGACCCAATTACTAGCACACTCGAACCGGCTGACAATTAGCCAGAGCCAGAGACAAAGATACATAGCCTCAGGGAGTTTCAGTTACGTGCCTCTCCAAGTTTCGAGTGGGGGGAGACAGGCTTTTAAGCAAGACTGTGTTTGTGAAATAAACTTATTCCGTGGTTGCAGTTTACCGGCTCCGTGTCGTAATTTCAGCGCTGCGCGTAGCACATCGCTACATTGGTGACCCCGACGGTCCAACCGTTTTTTTGGACCGGAGATGGCAGACGCTGCGTTTGTTAACGCGGTTTCCTTGAAGCTGCCGAGCTTCTGGACGCTACAACCTCACCTATGGTTTCAGCAAGCAGAAGCCCACTTCCATGTTCGGCAAATAACCTCAGAGGACACCCGTTACTACTACGTGGTGAGCTCCCTCGACCAGGACACAGCGGCCCAGGTCGCAGAGTTCGTACAGTCTCCCCCGGCAGACGGCAAGTACACGGAATTCAAAGCCCTGCTCGTAAGGACTTTCGGGCTCTCCCGCCGCGAGCGAGCTGCCCGCTTACTGCACCTGGATGGCTTGGGAGACAGGCCTCCATCGGCTTTGATGAATGAGATGTTGTCTCTGGCCGACGGACACACGCCCTGCCTCATGTTTGAGCAGGCATTCCTGGAGCAGCTGCCCGAGGACATACGCCTGCTGCTGTCCGACGCGGATTTCAGCGACCCCCGGAAGGTGGCAGCCCGGGCGGACGCGCTGTGGAACGCCAAGAAGGTGAGTGGGGCGCCCATCGCACAGATCACCCGGCCACGCTCCCAGCAGCAAACCAGTCTAGGCCCGGCCGCAGAGCCCGCTAAACCCAGAGGCCGGGTTGTGGAGCCCAACGAACACTGGTGTTTCTACCACCAGCGGTGGGGCGCAGATGCCCGCCGCTGTCGCCCGCCCTGCCAATTCCACGGGAAACGCCAGGGCCAGCCGTCGCTGATGGCTCCGACGGCTGGCCTTCGGGATAGCCTCCTGTATGTCTGGGACAAACAGTCGGGACGCCGGTTTTTGGTCGACACCGGTGCCGAGATCAGCGTCTTACCTCCGACGAGTTACGACACCCGCAGCAGGGCGCCGGGTCCCCCCCTGCGGGCCGCGAACGGCAGCACAATAAGGACTTATGGCACCCGTCCGGTGCAGCTACGGCTCGACTCCAGCAAGTTTACGTGGGACTTCACACTGGCCGCCGTAGCCCAACCGCTTCTGGGTGCAGATTTCTTGCGGGCTCACAGCCTACTGGTCGACCTGCCCAGGAAGAGACTGGTTCACACCGAGACCTTTCAGACATTCCCCCTGGGTGCAGCCCAGTTGCCGGCCCCTCACCTCAGCTCCATCACGCTGTCCGGCAACGACTTCACCAGGGTCCTGGCGGATTTCCCATCGGTTCTGGCACCACAGTTCACGGCAGCCATGCCCCGACACGGTGTACAGCACCACATCCTGACCCAGGGACCACCCCTCCATGCCCGCGCTCGGCGGCTTCCCCCGGACAAGCTCCGACTGGCGAAGGAGGAGTTTACACGGATGGAGGAATTGGGGATCATACGGCGGTCTGACAACCCATGGGCCTCTCCCCTGCACATGGTGCCCAAGGCGACAGGGGGCTGGAGACCGTGCGGCGACTACCGCAGGCTGAACGAGGCTACAACACCGGACCGCTACCCTGTGCCGCACATTCAGGACTTTGCAGCCAACCTGCACGGCGCGCAGATCTTCTCCAAGGTGGACCTAATCCGCGGATACCATCAAATCCCGATGCATCCAGACGACATCCCCAAAACGGCTCTCATCACCCCGTTCGGCCTTTTCGAGTTCCTCCGCATGCCGTTCGGCCTGAAGAATGCCGCACAGACGTTCCAGCGGTTGATGGACGCGGTGGGACGCGACCTGGACTTCGCATTCATCTATTTGGACGACATCCTCATAGCCAGCAGCAGTCGTCAGGAGCATCTGTCCCACCTCCGACAGCTCTTTGCCCGGCTGAGTGACTACGGTCTAACGATCAACCCGGCCAAATGCCAGTTCGGGCTCGACACCATTGACTTCCTGGGCCACAGGATTACTAAAGACGGGGCAACCCCTCTGCCCGCTAAGGTGGATGCGGTCCGTCATTTCCCCCGACCCACCACGGTCAAAGGCCTGCAGGAATTCGTAGGTATGGTCAATTTCTACCACCGCTTCCTCCCTTCAGCTGCCCGGATCATGTGCCCCCTGTTCACCTTGCTGTCCGGTCCGGGCAAGGACATTACCTGGGACGAGGTGTCCGCCGCCGCTTTCATTCAAACGAAGGATGCCTTGGCGAATGCCACGATGCTAGTGCACCCCAGAATGGACGTCCCTACCGCCCTCACGGTGGACACCTCTAACACGGCAGTCGGTGGGGTACTGGAGCAGCTCATCGCGGGCCGCTGGCAACCCCTGGCGTTTTTCAGCAAACACCTGCGGCCACCCGAGCTCAAGTACAGTGCTTTCGACCGGGAGCTGCTGGCGCTATACCTGGCAATCCGGCATTTCAGGTACTTCTTAGAAGGTAGGCCCTTCACCGCGTTCACGGACCACAAACCACTTACCTTTACATTCACAAAGGTGTCCGATCCCTGGTCGTCCCGCCAGCAGCGCCATCTGTCCTACATCTCTGAATACACGACGGACGTCCGGCACGTCTCGGGTAAGGACAATGTCGTGGCGGATGCGCTCTCTTGTCCTAACATTCACGCCCTTTCCCAAGGGGTAGACTTTGAGGCGCTGGCAGAGGCACAGCTGGCAGATGAGGAGATCCCGAGTTACCGGACCGCAGTCTCCGGTTTGCAGCTCCAGGACCTCCCCGTAGGCCCCGGTGAGAGGACCCTACTCTGTGACGTCGCCACCGGCCAGCCCCGTCCCGTCATCCCGGCACCTTGGCGACGACGCGTGTTCGACTCCATTCATAACTTGGCCCACCCCTCCATCCGCACTACCGTCCGGATGGTCTCCAGCAGGTTCGTTTGGCACGGACTCCGCAAGCAGGTCCGTGACTGGGCCAGAACGTGCCTGCACTGCCAGACGGCCAAGGTGCAGCGACACACCAAGGCCCCGCCGCAGCAGTTCCACCCCACCCACCGGCGTTTCGACCACATTCATGTGGATATCGTGGGCCCCCTGCCTGTGTCACGCGGGGCGCGGCACCTCCTGACTATCGTGGACCGGTTCACAAGATGGCCAGAGGCGGTCCCGCTCGCCGACACCACCTCCGAATCTTGCGCCCGGGCGCTGATCGCCACCTGGGTGTCCCGCTTTGGTGTCCCGGCCCACATTACCTCCGACAGAGGCGCCCAGTTCACCTCCAGCCTCTGGTCAGCGATGGCCAACCTGTTGGGGACTCAGCTGCACCACACCACTGCCTACCACCCACAGTCGAACGGACTGGTGGAGCGTTTCCACCGCCACCTGAAGTCGGCTCTCATGGCCCGCCTGCGAGGAGCTAACTGGGCGGACGAGCTTCCCTGGGTCCTGCTCGGCGTCCGCACGGCGCCCAAAGACGATCTGCACGCTTCGTCGGCCGAGTTGGTGTACGGCGCGCCCCTGGTCGTTCCTGGGGAGTTCATACCAGCCCCAAGGGGGCGAGAGGAAGAACCCGCAGCGGTCCTGGGCAGACTATGTGAGAGACTCGGTAACCTGGCCCCCATACCCACTTCGCAGCATGGGCAGCACCCGACCTGCGTACCCAAAGATCTGCAGAACTGTAAGTTTGTGTTTGTACGCCGGGGCGGGCATCGGCCACCGCTGCAACGGCCCTACGAGGGGCCGTTTACGGTGATCAGAAACGACGGGTCCACGTTCGTGCTGGACGTTGGGGGGAGAGAGGAGGTTTTCACGGTGGACCGACTCAAACCGGCCCACGTGGACTTGGCGCAACCGGTCGAGTTTCCGGCACCGCGGCGCAGAGGCCGACCTCCCAAACAGGGCCCGGCCCAGACTGTGGACATTGGGGGGTGTACCGCCGGTTCTGGGGGGGGGGGGGTTATGTGGCGACCCAATTACTAGCACACTCGAACCGGCTGACAATTAGCCAGAGCCAGAGACAAAGATACATAGCCTCAGGGAGTTTCAGTTACGTGCCTCTCCAAGTTTCGAGTGGGGGGAGACAGGCTTTTAAGCAAGACTGTGTTTGTGAAATAAACTTATTCCGTGGTTGCAGTTTACCGACTCCGTGTCGTAATTTCAGCGCTGCGCGTAGCACATCGCTACAATTCCTCATTTTTGACTTCTTATCAGGGTTGACCAGACAGACACCTAGCAGAATCTATCCAGCTAAAACGAGTTGCATGCCAGTCGCTTCCAGCTCATCACCTATTTAAAACTAACTCTCATCCACATTTGCCTATTGAACCAGCTTGATACAATCAGTTGCTCCTAGCCTTCAGTGACCTTGTGACCTTGTTTCCTCTGGAGTTCACTGTCTGTTCTTTCTTCTTTTGTGGGCCCTTGTGGCTTGTAGTTTTGCAGATCATTATTAAAGTTATCACTCACCATAAATTTGTACCCTGTTGCTCTGCGTTTAGATCAAACCTTCTCTGATTTACTGAAACTTCTGAAGAACCTTCGGATCACAAAAGCAAAAGGATCCAAAAAGAGCTTTTTGATACAGTATGTAAATGAGTTAGTGTAGAAAGGAGCAATACTGGACCTGATCTTAGGGCAGGAAGCTGGTCAAGTAGAGAGAGAATCAATGGGGGAGCATTTGAGAAAGAGTGACAGTAAGAACTGGGGAAGGACCAATTTCATTAGAAAAAGAAAATACCTGGATAAAATTGACTTGAAGCATCTACTTGCAGGCAAGTCTACATTAGCACAATGAGAAGGATTCAAATGAGATTAAAAGACCATAAGACATAGGAGCACAATTAGGCCATTCGACCCATTGAGTGTGCTCTACCATTCCATCATGGCTGATTTAACTCGTCTCAACTCCATTCTCCCATCTTCACCCCATAACCTTTGACATCCCAACCAAGTAAGAACCTTTCAATCTCTGTTTGAATTATACCCAATGACTTGGCTTGAACAGCCATGAGTGGCAATGAATTCAACAGTATCACAACCCTCAGGATAAAGAAATTCCTCCTCATCTTTGTTCTAGAGGGATGTCTCTCTATGTGATGCTGTGCCCTCTGATCCGCCGCACATTCACTGCATCTAAGCCTTTCAATACTCAATAGGTTTCAATGAGATCACCCTCATTCTTCTGAACTCCAGTAAGTACAAGCCCAGAGCCATCAAATGCTGTTCATACATTAAACCTTCCATTCCTAGAATCATTGTTGTGTCCTCCAATGATGGTACACTATTGTTAGGTAAGGGGCCCAACACTGCTCACAACACTTCAAGTGTGGTCTGATCAATGCCTTATAAAGCCTCTGCATTACATTCTTGCATTTATATTCTAGTCCTCTCGAAATAAATGCTACCATTCCATTTGCCTTCCTTACCACCAACTCAACATGCAAGTTAAACTTCAGAGAGTCCTGCACGAAGACTCCCAAGTCCCTTTGCAACTCTGATTTTTAAATTTCCCCTGATTAGAAAACAGTCTACACTTTTATTTCTCCTACCAAAGTGCATGACCATATACTATATTCCAGCTGCCATTTCTTTGCTTATTCTCCCAATCTGTTTAAGTTCTTCTGCAGACTCTTTGCTTCCTCAAAACTACTTGCACCTCCACCTATCTTCATATCATCCATAACCCTGGACACAAACCCATCGATCCCTTCATCCAAATCAGTGACGTAAAACGTGAAAAGAAGAGCACGCAACATTGCAGAACATCACTAGTCACCGGCAGCCAACCAAAAAAACACCCCCTTTACTCTTACTCTTTGCCTCCTGCCAGTCAGCCAATCTTCTATTTATGCTAGTATCTTCCATGTAATACCATGGATTCCTGTTAAGTAGCCTCATGTGCAGCATGAAATTCCAAGAAAACAATATCCACTGACTCTTTGTCTATCCTGCCTATTATTTCCTCAAAGAATTCCCAACATATTTGTCAGGCAAGATTTCCCATTAAGAAAAGAAAACTGACTTTGGCCTCTGAGTACTTCGAAACCTTTTTCCTTAATAATAGACGCCAACATCATCCCAACCATTAAAGTCAGGTTAGCTGGCCTATAATTTCCTTTTTACTGCCTCAAAGAATGGAGTTATATTTGCAATTTTCCAGTCCTTAGGAAACATTCCAGAATCTAATGATTCTTTGAAGATCATTAATAATGCCTCTGCAATCTGTTCAACCACCTCTTTCAGTACAAAGGGCTACAGTGCATCTGGTCTAGGTGACATGTCTACCTTCAGATTACTCAGCTTCCCAATAACCTTCTCCTGAGTAACTCTTCTCTTCAACAGGAGTTCAGTGAGCTTCTCTCTCAGTGCTCCCCCTCTGTGATCTCTGCTGCCCTCTTATTCATTGCTTTTTATTTCATCTCCACTCCCCCACCCACCTGGCTTCACCTGTCACCTTCTAGCTAATCCTCCTGCCCCTCCCTCACTGGCATCTTTCCCCTTTCTTTCCAGTCCTGATGACGGGACCTGTCCCGAAATGCTGACCGTTTATTTATTTCCATGGATGCTGCATGACCTGCTGAGTTCCTAAAGCATTTTGTGCCTGTTGCTCTGGATTTCCAGAATCTGCAGAATCTATTGTTTTGATGATTTGCTGCTCCACTGCAAATTCTCTTTGAGATATGTCTCTCCTAAAAAGTTTAAATCATTTCTCTGATGGGTGTTCAGTGAGACCTTCTCTCACTGCACACCCTCTGTGATCTCCACTGCCCTCGGACACTTTGCTTCTTATTTCATTACCCTTCCTCAACCCATGTGGCTTCAGTCACCACCTTCTAGCTCGCCCTCCTTCCCTTTCCCCACTTTCTCATTCTGGCATCTTCCCCCTTCCTTTCTCATCCTGATGCACGGTGTCAGCCTGAAACATTGACTGTTTATTCATTTACATAGATGCTGCCTCCAGCATTTTAAGACCATAAGATATATGAGCAGAAGTAGTCTGCTCTGCCATTCAATCATGGGCTGATCCAATTCTTCCAGTCATCCCCATTCCCCTGCCTTCTCCCCATACCCTTTGATGACCTGGCTAATCAAGAACCTATCTATCTCTGCCTTAAATACACTCGAGGACTTGGCTTCCACAGACACTTGTGGCAACAAATTCCACAGATTTACCACCCTGTGACTAAAGTAATTTCTCTGCATCTCTGTTCTAAATGGAGTCCTTCAATCCTGAAGTCGTGTCCTCTTGTCCTAGACTCCCCTACCATGGAAAATAATTTTGTCATAGCTAATCTGTTCAGGCCCTTTAACATTCGAAATGTTTCTATGAGTTCCCCCCTCATTCTCCTGAACTCCAGGGAATACAGCCCAAGAGCTGTCAAACATTCTTCATACAGTAACGCTTTCATTCCTGGAATCATTCTTGTGAATCTTTTCTGAACCCTGTCCAATGTCAGTTTATCTTTTCTAAAATAAGGAGCCCAAAACTGCACACAATACTCCAAATGTGGTCTCACGAGTGCATTATAGAGCCACAACATCACGTCCCTGCTCTTATATTCTATATCTCTAGAAATGAATGCCAACATTACATTTGCCTTCTTCACCACTGACTCAACATGGAAGTTAAACTTTAGGGTATCCTGCACAAGGACTCCCAAGTCCTTCTGCATCTCTGCATTTTGAATTCTCTCCCCATTTAAGTAATAGTCTCCCCATTTATTTCTTCCACCGAAGTGCATACCCATACACTTTACAACATTGTATTTTATTTGCCACTTCTTTGCCCATTCCTTCAAAACTATCTGCTCCTCCACCTGTCTTTGTATCATTTGCAACTTTAGCCACAAATCCATTGATCTCATAGTCCAAATCATTGTCATACATCGTAAAAAACAACAGTCCCAACACTGACCCCTGTGGAACTCAACTTCTAACCAGCAGCCAGTCAGAATAGGATCCCTTTAATCCCACTCTCTGTTTTCTGCCGATCAGCCAGTGCTCTACGCATGTCAGTAACGCCCTTGTAACTCCATGGGCTCTTACCTTGCTAAGCAGCCTCATGTGCAGCACCTTGTCAAAAGCCTTCTGAAAATCCAAGTACACCACATCTACTGCATCTCATTTGTCTACCCTGCTTATAATTTCCTCAAAGAATTGCAGTAGGTTAGTCAGGAGGATTTTCCTTTCAGAAAACCATGCTGGCTTTGGTCTGTTTTGTCATGTGCCTCCAGGTACTCCGCAATCTCGTCCCTAACAATTAATTCCAACAACTTCCCAACCAATGATGTCAGGCTAACAGGTCTATAGTTTCCTTTCTGCTGCCTCCCACCCTTCTTAAATAGCAGAATAACATTTGCAATTTTCCAGTCATCCGGTACACTGCCAGAATTGATCATTTCTTGAAAGATCATTGTTAATGCCTCTGCAAACTCTCCAACTTCTTCCTTCAGAACCCAAGGGCGCATTTACCAACATTGTACTCCATCTGCCAGACCGATTGCCCACTCACTTAACCTATCTATATCTCTCTGCGCACACTCCTTAACTTCTGCGTAATTTGCTTTTCCACTCAATTTAGTACCATCAGCAAACTTGGATACTCTACACACGGTCCCCTTTTCCAGATTTCTATGTATATCATGAACACTTGAGGGCCCAGTACTAACCCCTGCTCACCACTGATTGCCAACCAGAGTAACACCCGTGTATCCCAACTCTCTGCTTTCTGTTAGATAATAAATCCTCGATCCATGCTAATACATCACCTCCAACTCTATGCATCCTTATCTTATGGATAAGTCTTTTAGGTGGCACCTTAACAAACGCCTTCTGGAAATCCAAGTAAATAACGTCCATCTGTTCCCCTCTATCCACTGCACTCATTACATCCTCAAAGAACTCCAGTAAGTTTGTCAAACAGGATCTGCCTGTGCAGAGTCCATGCTGTGTCTGCCTGATGGATCCATTTCTTTCTGGATGCCTCACTATTCCTTCTTTAATGATAGCTTCAAGCATTTTCCCAACTACAGATGTTAAACTAACTGGCCTATAGTTACCTGCCTTTTGCATACATCCTTTTTTGAATAATGGCGTGACATTTGCCATCTTCTAATCTGCCAGGATCTGTCCAAAGTCCAGACAATTTTGGTAAATTATTCACCAAAGCCTCTACTATAACTTCTGCCATTTCTTTCAGTACCCTGGGATGCATTCCATCAGGACCAGGGGACTTACCTATCTTCAAGCCCATAAGCTTTCTCAACACTACCTCTTTAGTGATAGCTATTGTATTGAGGTTCTCACCTCCCATCGCATCCATAACATCTCTTTTTGGCATGTTAGATGTGTCCTCCACCGTGAAGACCAACAGAAAATAGTAATTCAAAGCCCCGGCCATTTGCTCATTTCCCAATATCAATTTCCCCTTCTCATCCTCTGAGGGACCTACATTCACTTTAGCTACCCTTTTCCAATTTATATTATAAACATTTTTACTATCCATTTTTATAGTTTGTGCTAGTTTATTTTCATAATCTAGCTTCCCTTTCTTTATCGCTCAATTAGTGGTACTTTGTTGCTTTTTAAAGTTTTCCCAATCTTGCAGTTTCCCACTATTCTTGGCAGCTTTGTATGCACGAGCTTTTAGTTTGATGCCTTCTTTTATTTCCTTTGTTATCCAAGGCTGGCTCTCCCCACCCTTACTGTCCTTGCTTTTAACTGGAATATACTTTTGTTGAGCACTGTAAAAAATGTCTTTGAAAGTCTTCCACTGTTCGCCAACTGTCTCACATATAGCATGTGTTCCCAGTATACACTAGCTAAATCCTCCTTCATCCCATTGTAGTCTCCATTGTTTAGGCACAATACAGTGGTTTTAGACTGAACTATTGCACCCTCCATTTGTATGAGAAACTCAGTCACACTGTGATCACTCTTTCCAAGAGGATCCCTATCTACAAGATCATTAATTTTACCTGCCTCATTGCACAGGACCAGATCTAAGCATGTTCCCTTATAGGTTCAGTAACATGCTGTTGAAGAAAGCCATCATGGATGCATTCTATTACGTCCTCCTCAAGTCTGCCTCAACCAACTTGATCCATTCAATCTATGTGCAAGTTAAAGTCCACCATGATAACTGCTGTTCCATTCTTACATGCCTCAGATATTTCTCTATTTATTGCCTGTGTACTGTAATGTTAATATTCGGTAGCCAATAGACAACTTCCACCAGTGATTTTTTTTTCCCTTTACTATTCCTAACCTCTACCCAGATGGATTCATCATTCTGCTCTCTAGGTCTTATATTGTCTTTCACTATTGCCCTGATCTCATCTTTAATTAGGAGTGCTACCCCACTTCCCTTACCTTCCTGCCTACCCTTCTGCATTACCTTATATTCATGGATATTTAATTCCCAATCCACTCCACCCTGCAACCACGTCTCTGTAATGGCCACTAAATCATACCCCTTTGTACTGATTTGAGCCAGAAATTCACTCACCTTGTTTTCAATACTATGGGCATTCAAATAAAGTGCACTTACGCTCATTGTGCTTTTAAAATCCTGTAATCTTTTACTCTTTTGCTCTTGTCCTTTCTTCACTCTTAGTTTTCCTTTATCTTTTGTTTTTTCTTTATCTTTGTAAAAACATAGAAAACCTACAGCATAATACAAGCCCCTTGGCCCATAAAGTTGTGCTGAACATGTCCTTACCTTAGAACTATCTAGGCTTACCAATAGCCCTCTATTTTTCTAAGTTCCATGTATCCATCCAGGAGTCTCTTAAAAGACCCTATTGTTTTCGCCTCCACCATTGCCACCGGCAGCCCATTCCACGCACTCACCACTCTCTGCATAAAAACCTTACCGCGACATCTTCTCCGTACCTACTTCCAAGCACCTTAAAACTATGCCCTCTCGTGCTAGCCATTTCAACCCTGGGGAAAAGCCTCTGACTATCCACATGATCAATGCCTCTCATTATCCTGTACACCTCTATCAGGTCATCTCTCATCCTCCATCACTCCAAGGAGAAATGGCCGAGTTCACTCAACCTATTCTCATAAGGCATGCTCCCCAATCCAGCAACATCCTTGTAAATCTCCTCTGCACCCTTTCTGTGGTTTCCACGTCCTTCCTATAGTGAGGCGACCAAAATTAAGCACAGTATTCCAAGTGGGGTCGACACTTTTCTTTTTTATTTTATCCATACTTCTCCAATCTGTTGAACCCACCCCCCTACTATTCAGTTTAAATCCCTATCCACAGCCCTAGTTATGCAATTTGCTAGGATCCAGGTCCCATTATGGTTCAGGTGGAGCCCATCCCCTTGGTACAGCTCCCTCCTTCCCCAATATTGGTGCCAATTTCCCAGGAATTCAAACTCACTTCTCCCACACCAATCCTTGAGCCATGCATTCAACTCTCTAACCTTCTTGACCTTATGCCAATTTGTATGTGGCTCATGTAATGATCCAGAGATTACAACCCTTTTGATTCTGCTTTTTAATTTAGTCCCCAGCTACTCGAATTCCCTCAGCAGAACCTCTTTCCTTGTTCTACCTATGTCGTTGGTACCCACATGGACCACAAAAAACTGGATCTTTCCCGTCCCACCATAAACTCCTCTGCAGGTCAGATAAGATGTCCCAAACCCAGGCACCAGGCAGGCAACCCAGCCTTCAGTACAGTCTATCCTTGCAACAGAAAACTCTGTCTATTCTCCGACTATACTATCCCCAATTATCACTCTATTTTTCTTTCCCCACCCCCCCCTCCTGAATGGCTCCCTGAACTACGGTGCCACAGTTAGGTTGCTCATCCTTCCTACTGCCCCCACTGTCATCCACACAAGGAGCAAAAATCTCAGACCTGTTGGATAAGCTCAAGGTCTGAGGCTCATCCAGCACTGTCTCTTGGATCTCACTACCCACCTCACACTCAGTCATATCATAGGAATCAACTCTCATCATACACACATGTCCTCTAGTTTTTTACTTCCTTACCCAGAAGGACAGTCACTACCTACCTTATCTATGCCCCTCATAATTTTACAGACTTCCATTAGGTCACTTCTCAGTCTCCATCTCTCCAGGGAAAGTAGCCCCTAGATATTCAGATTTTCCTAATAACCTAACCCTTCCAAATCCAGGCATAGTCCTGTGACTCTTTTCTGCGCCCTATCCAGCTTAATCACGTGCTTCCTGTGGTGTGGTGAACAGAACTGCACATTTGTATTCCAAGTGTATCTGAACTGACAATTTGTAAATTTTAACATGATGTTCCCATCCCCTGTACACAATGCTTCAGCTCTTGAAGACAAATACCTTCTTTACAACTCGATCTACGATCTACTTGTTTTACCAGTTTCAAGGAACCGTGTGCTTGTACCCCAGATTCTTGCTGTTCATTTATATTCCCCAGTACCTTGTGCATACCCTGGCCTGTGTTAACTTCCCAAATGCATCACTTCATGCTTGCCTAAGTTCACTTGCCTTGCTCACTTTCACAGTGGATCTACATCCTGTTGCAATCCGAGGCAATCTCCTTGATTGCCTGCTATAGCACTAATTTGGATGTAATCTGCTAAGTTACTAATCATACTACTGACATTCATGAACATAAATTATTAAATCATATGCAAGATGATAATGGAACTGGCACAGAACACCACCACAGGCATCCAATCTGAAAAACAGCCCTTCACTAACACCTTTGCCTTCTACCACCAAGCCAGTTTTGTATACAATTTACTATCTTACACTTGGATCCTATGTGATCCGACCTTCTGGATTAACTTACCATGTGGGGCCTTATCAAAAGCCTTTCTAAGGTACATATAGAACAGAGGCTCCCAACATTGTTTTACATCATAGACCAATACCATTATGTAATAGGTCCATAGACCCCAGGTTGGGAGCCCCTGATGCAGAAAGAAGACAAACCACTGGAGAAACTCAGCTGATCAAGCATCATCTGAAGAGGCAGAGGGTTGATTGACATTTTGGGTCATGACCCATCATCACAACAGAGAGTAGAGAGGGAAGGTAGCCAATATAAAGAGGTGGTGGTAGTGGTGCGACAGGGGCTGGAAGCTGATAGGTGGAACCAGGTGAGGTGGGGGCTGATGGGCAGATGGAACTAGATGGGAGAAGAGAACGAGAGAAGCTGATGGATAACGGGTGGAAGCAGCTAAGGGGGAAAAGGGGGGACAAAGACAAAGAGGGGAAGGAGAGGAAGAAGGCGGAGAAAAAGGATGAAAGGTGATTAAAAATAACCAAAAAATGGTGAAATGATGGGTAGGTGAAACTAGGAATTGGGATATGTGCTTTTTGCATTCAGATCTGAAATCAAAGAAAGGATATGTGAGGGACCTGGGATATAGTGTCCATGGATTGTGATGGTGACACAGACTTTGCACTTTTACATCCATGGTGTGCAATGCACCCAAATAACATGTAAACTCATTGCTGGAAGGAAAGTTGAATATTTAAACAACCTTCTGGGTGTGCAGGTTACTGAATAATGTTGCCAGCATTCACAGACATTAACTTGAAGATAATCATGTGTAATCTACAGAAACTGCAATGCAAAAAAACTCACGAAGATTTCAACAATTCACTGGGTGTCCCAACAAACATATTACCTTCACTTTTTCCTGAATTTTATTTATCTGGTATCTCTTCTTTCCTTTCATGTCCATCGAGTTTTGCTGGGGTGGCCTCTGAATTTTGTACAGTATTTGAAAAAAAGAAGTTGCCTCAAATGTAAAATGACAACACAGCTTGAGACAAAATGTAGTAGGACTTTCTGTGAAGCTGGATTACGGTCATGTATTTTTGCAAACTCCTCCAGCAATTTGCCAACACAAAAGTCAATCATTAACTTGTCTAAAGATCTCCATCTCACAGCTTTTTTCCATATTTTATTTAAATTTTTAAAGAAGGAATATAATGACTCAATTAATACAACTATTGATACATATTGAAAAAAATGAATTCAAATACATTAATTGGTAATACATTGGTAAGGCCGGGTAAGTTCCTTTAAAAAGAGAACATTTCAAAAGTTGAGGCAACGTATTGGGTAGGTCATGGCAGCTGAGATCAGCCCCGTGGTTTGTTCATCCTGCAGCATGTGGGAAATCAGGGATACTTCCAGTGTCCCTGACGACTATGTGTGTAGGAAGTGTGTCCAGCTGCAGCTTCTGGCAGACCACATTGAGCGGCTGGAGCTGCGATTGGATTCATACTGGAGCATCCGCGATGCTGAGAAAGTCGTGAATAGCACGTTCTGTGAGTTGGCCACACCGCAGGTAAAGGCTACACAGGCAGAAAGGGAATGGGTGGCCACTAGACAGCGTAGCAGTAGGCAGGTAGTGCAGGAGTCCCCTGAGGTCATCTCCCTCCTAAACAGATATACTGTTTTGGATACTGTTGGGGGAGATGTCTCATCAGGGGAAGGCAGCAGCAGCCGAGTTCATGGCACCATGGGTGGCTCTGCGGCACAGGAGGGAAGGAAAAGGAGTGGGAGAGCTATAGTGATAGGGGATTCAATTGTAAGGGGAATAGACAGGCGTTTCTGCGGCCGCAAACAAAACTCCAGGATGGTATGTTGCCTCCCTGGTGCAAGGGTCAAGGATGTCTCTGAGCAGCTGCAGGACATCCTGGAATGGGAGGGTGAACAGCCAGTGGTCGTGGTGCACATAGGTACCAACGATATAGGTGAAAAACTGGATGAGGTCCTACAAAGTGAATTTAGGGAGTTAGGAGATAAACTAAAAAGTAGGACCACAAAGGTAATAATCTCTGGATTACTACTAGTACCACGTGCTAGTCAGAGTAGAAATAGGAGGATATTTCAGATGAATACGTGGCTTGAAAAATGCAGCGATTCATGGTGTCCACGTTCTGGCTGCGGCGATTCAAGGTCCTAGTCTCCAGGTCCAAGGTCTTCGGCGATCCAAGTTCCAGTGTCCAAAGCCAAGGTCTGTGGCGATCCAAGTTCCCTGTCTCCAAGTCCAAGGTCCATGGCGGTCCAAGTTCCCTGTCTCCAAGTCCAAGTTCCCTGTCTCCAAGTCCAAGGTCCGCGGCGATCCAAGTTCCCTGTCTCCAAGTCCAAGTTCCCTGTCTCCAAGTCCAAGGTCCGTGGCGGTCCAAGTTCCCTGTCTCCAAGTCCAAGTTCCCTGTCTCCAGGTCCAAGGTCTGCGGCGATCCAAGTTCCCAGTCACCAGGTCCAAGTTCCCAGTCTCCAGATCCGAGGTCCACGGCGATCCAAGTTCCCAGTCTCCAGGTCCAAGGTCTGTGGTGATCCAAGTTCCCAGTCACCAGGTCCAAGTTCCCAGTCTCCAGATCCAAGGTCCGTGGCGGTCCAAGTTCCCTGTCTCCAAGTCCAAGGTCCACGGCGATCCAAGTTCCCAGTCTCCAGGTCCAAGGTCCGCGGCGATCCAAGTTCCCATGTCTCCAAGTTCAAGGTTCGCGGCGATCCAAGTTCCCATGTCTCCAAGTTCAAGGTCTGTGGCGATCCAAGTTCCCAGTGTTTAAGTCATGGCCGCAGCGATTCAAGTTCCCAGTTTCCAACTCCAAGATCCGCGGCGATCCAAGTCCCTAGTCTCCTAGTCCGAGGTTTGTGTTCCCCCTTGTCCTCCTTGATTTCCCAGTTCTCTGTGTAGCGAGTAATAAACACTATTTTATTGAACCTAAGAAAGATGTGTTTTTTGTCCTGCTTGTGGGTCCTCTCCCAGCATCCTTGCCCCCACCTTGTAACAGGATATTCAATATTCAGGAGGGATAGACAGGAAAGAAAAGGAGGTGGGGTAGTGTTGGTGGTTAGAGAGGAGATTAACACAATAGAAAGGAAGGACATTAGCCTGGAGGATGTGGAAGCGATATGGTAGAGCTGCATAACACTAAGGGGTAGAAAACACTGGTGGGAGTTGTATACAGGCCACCTAACAGTAGGAGTGAGGTTGGGGATGGCATTAATCAGGAAATTAGAAATGCGTGCATTAAAGGAACAATAGTTATAATGGGTGACTTCAATTTAAATATAGATTGGGTGAACCAAATTGGTAAGGGTGCTGAGGAAGAGGATTTTTTGGAATGTATGCGGGATGGTTTTCTGAACCAACATGTCAAGGAACCAGCTAGAGAGCAGGTCATTCTAGATTGGGTATTTAGCAATGAGGAAGGGTTAGTTAGCAATCTTGTTGTGCGAGGCCCCTTGGGTAAGAGTGACCATAATATGGTGGAATTCTTCATTAAGATGGAGAGTGACATAGTTAATTCAGAAACAAAGGTTCTGAACTTAAAGAAGGATAACTTTGAAGGTATGACACATGAATTAGCTAAGATAGAACGGCAAATGATACTTAAAGGGTTGACGGTGGATATGCAATGGCAAGCATTTAAAGATCGCATGGATGAACTACAACAAGTGTTCATCCCAGTTTGGCAAAAGAATAAACCAGGGAAGGTAGTGCACCCATGGCTGACAAGGGAAATTAGGGATAGTATCAAGTCCAAAGAAGAAACATATAAATTAGCAAAAAAAAGCAGCACACCTGAGGACTGGGAGAAATTCAGAGACCAGCAGAGGAGGACAAAGGACTTAATTAGGAAAGGGAAAAAAGATTATGAGAGAAAGCTGGCAGGGAACATAAAAACTGACTGTAAAAGCTTTTATAGATACGTGAAAAGAAAAAGATTGGTCAAGACAAATGTAGGTCCTTTACAGTCAGAAACAGGTAAATTGATCATAGGGAACAAAGACGTGGCAGACCAATTGAATAACTACTTTGGTTCTGTCTTCACTAAGGAGGACATAAATAATCTTCCGGAAATAGTAAGGGACCGAGGGTCTAGTGAGATGGAGGAACTGAGGGAAATACATGTTAGTAGGGAAGTGGTGTTAGGTAAATTGAAGGGATTAAAGGCAGATAAATCCCCAGGGCCAGATGGTCTGCATCCCAGAGTGCTTAAGGAAGTAGCCCAAGAATAGTGGATGCATTAGTGATAATTTTTCAAAACTCCTTAGATTCTCGATTAGTTCCTGAGGATTGGAGGGTGGCTAATGTAACCCCACTTTTTAAAAAAGGAGGGAGAGCGAAACCGGGGAATTATAGACCGGTTAGCCTGACATCAGTGGTGGGGAAAATGCTAGAGTCGGTTACCAAAGATGTGATAACAGCACATTTGGAAAGAGGTGAAATCATTGGACAAAGTCAGCATGGATTTGTGAAAGGAAAATCATGTCTGATGAATCTTACAGAATTTTTTGAAGATGTAACTCGTAGAGTGGATAGGGGAGAACCAGTGGATGTGGTATATTTGGATTTTCAGAAGGATTTTGACAAGGTCCCACACAGGAGATTAGTGTGCAAACTTAAAGCACACGGTATTGGGGGTATGGTATTGATGTGGATAGAGAATTGGTTGGCAAACAGGAAGCAAAGAGTGGGAATAAACGGGACCTTTTCAGAATGGCAGGCAGTGACTAGTGGGGTACCGCAAGGCTCAGTGCTGGGACCCCAGTTGTTTACAATATATATTAATGATTTAGATGGGGGAAATAAATGCAGCACCTCCAAGTTTGCGGATGACATGAAGCTGGACAGCGGTGTTAGCTGTGAGGAGGATGCTAAGAGGATGCAGGGTGACTTGGATAAGGTAGGTGAGTGAGCAAATTCATGGCAGATGCAATTTAATGCAGATAAATGTGAGGTTATCCACTTTGGTTGCAAGAACAGGAAAACAGATTATTATCTGAATGGTGGCCGATTAGGAAAAGCGGAGGTGCAACGAGACCTGGGTGTTATTGTACACCAGTCATTGAAGGTGGGCATGCAGGTACAGCAGGCGGTGAAAAAGGCAAATGGTATGTTGGCATTCATAGCAAGAGGATTCGAGTACAGGAGCAGGGAGGTTCTACTGCAGTTGTGCAAGGCCTTGGTGAGGCCACAGCTGGAGTATTGTGTGCAGTTTTGGTCCCCTAATCTGAGGAAAAACATTCTTGCCATAGAGGGAGTACAAAGAAGGTTCACCAGATTGATTCCTGGGATGGCAGGACTTTCATATGAAGAAAGACTGGATCAACTAGGCTTATACTCACTGAAATTCAGAAGATTGAGGGGGGATCTTATTGAAACGTATAAAATTCTAAAGGGATTGGACAGGCTCGATGCAGGAAGATTCTTTCCGATGTCGGGGGAGTCCAGAATGAGGGGTCACAGTTTAAGGATAAAGGGGAAGCCTTTAAAGAGATGAGGAAAAACTTCTTCACACAGAGAGTGGGGAATCTGTGGAATTCTCTGCCACAGGAAACAGTTGAGGCCAGTTCATTGGCTATATTTAAGAGGGAGTTAGATATCGCCCTTGTGGCTAAAGGGATCAGGGGGTATGGAGAGAAAGCAGGTACAGGGTTCTGAATTGGATGATCAGCCATGATCATACTGAATGGTGGTGCAGGCTCGAAGGGCCGAATGGCCAGCTCCTGCACCTATTTTCTATGTTTCTATGTTTAATAGGTCCAAGAGAAAAAAAAGAACACCTATCCCAACACCTTCTCCCCGCATTTAGAAAAAAGGAACAAGAAAAAAAACATAAGAGACAGAGGAAAGAAAGGAAAGGAGAGAAGAAAGAAAAGAGAAAAAGAATAAAAAAGAATCATCCAGCTCTCAGTCAGTTTAAAATACAAATTTAAGAAACTAGCTTATAATAAGGGATATATTAATTTAAAAGAATTAAAATAAATAAGTTAAACAGTCCAGGCATTTTTGTAATCCAAGTATGGTTGCCAAATCTCAATGAACATAGTGTATCCATTTCTAAGAGTACAAGTAATCTTCTTAAGGGGTATACAACTTTGCATTTCTTTATTCCAACGATCAATATGTACAAGGGAATCAGATTTCCATGTCACCAATATGCATCTCCTGGCTACTGACAGCGCAATTTTAATAAATTTGAATTTATTCCTGGGGAGGTTAGCTTTCAAAACTGCTAAGTTCCACCAGAAGAAACAACCTGTTTATAAGGCTGTCATATAACTTTAACAAAAGCAATGGTTAAAAGGAAAAATCGTGGAAATCCTACTGGCGCTAGTGCTGCCAGCCTTGCACTCCCGGGGGCGTCTGGAGTTGAGGGACACGGAAGCAATGGTGATGAGGCCTGCTTATCGGACAGTTCCTCTGAGCCTGCAAAAGGCCCGAAGACGGCGGCAGCACAACGCGGAGATGGCTCGGGCAGTGACCTCGCAGCCGTGATTGATGCTTTGGCTGATGTAGTCCGGACTTTAACCAGTAGGATGGACAAATTTAAGAGTCATTTAGACGTTATCATTCAAGAATCTAAGGAAATGAAGTAGACTTTGGAATCTTTAAATTTGTGAACCTAGGACTTAGAAAATAATATGAAGGATGTTGTGAATAGATTACAAAGCCTGGAAAAAGAAAAAGATTCCTGGAGGATAGAGAAAGTAAAAATAATGGATAAACTGGACTCCCTTGAAAACTATAGCAGAAGAAATAATATCAAAATAGTGGGTTTAAAAGAGGGACTGGAAGGGAGAGACACAGTGACTTTCTTTCAAGAATGGATCCCCAAAGTTCTGGGGAAAAAGCATTTTGACAAAGAATTACAGAAAGAGCCCACAGGACTTTAATCTCCCGACCACCTTCAGAGCAAAGGCCTCACTCTATACTTATACACATTTTGAAGTATCAAGATAAACAAGAAGTATTACGAGCTGCAGCAATAGAGGTCAGAGAGAGAAATGGCCTATTAGAGTTTGAAGGGGGAAAGATATCCTTCTTTCCAGATATTAGTGTGGCCTTGTTAAGAAAAAGGAAAAACTTTGACTTAAAAAGGAGGTTATTAAAGAATAAAGGTCTTCAATATTCTTTATTATATCCAGCAAGGACAAGAATTACTCTATCGGATGGAGGGAGGAAATTTTTTACTAACCCCCAGGAGGCAATAAACTTTATTCAAAAAAATATCTGAGACATCGTGATTCAGAATATTCTTCTTCTGGAATAAGAGGCCTAGAAAGATGTATCTTGGGCAAAATATATGAAGAAAATTATTTGATTTTCTTTATTAATATAGATTAGTTTTAACATAATTATAATCTTGAACTTTGAATCTACATGATTATGGATGTAGACTATTATGATTTAAAATATTGAACTTAAAATTCATATGATTATGGATGGAAACCACTATGAATATTAATTTATTATTAAATCTATTTAGGTTTTTTCTGGGTCTTTTTGAATTATACTACTTAGGAAATATATAGTTCATCTAATTTTGTTATATTTAGTATGAATAGCATTGATTATATAGATATCATCTTTTGATATGTTTAGTTTTTGGTATGCTGGATATGTATTAAGTTACAATATTTACAAAGAGTTTCTTTGAATTCTCTTCTTTATTTGGATATATTGCTATATTAATGATATTTACTTTCAATATTATAGACTATGTTAGATATTTAGTAATAACGGATGTGGAATATAATTTAATTTTTACAGATGTTTAATTAAGGAGTTATTGGGAGAGTGGATAACCTTTTTTTCCTTCTCTTTTCTAAAAAAAAAGATTAATTATGTTATTTATTAAAGAATGTCCATCTTTAGTGTGATGTTTATCGGACCCCACAGTAAGAGGGGTTCAGGCGCCGTGGGCTTGGAGCGCCAGTTGGGAGGGTTTTTCTCCCTTTCTTTTTCTTTTTTTTTCCTCTTTGGTTTCCTTTCTATTTTCTACACTCTATTGAGAATGGCACCAAATACCTCAGAGTCACTCAAAGAAGTGGCAGTAATTTATTTTTTTTTGTTAGCAGGATTTATCAACTAATAAAATCTGATAACTATAAATAGAGCAATTAAATTTTTAAGTCTTAATGTTAATGGGATAAATGGACTGATAAAAAAGAAAAAAGTCTTGGCATATCTTAAAAAATCATATTGATATTACCTTTCTTCAAGAAACTCATCTTACAGTGACAGAACATAACAAATTAAAGAGAGGATGGATTGGTCAAGTAATAGCGTCCTTCTTTAATTCTAAAGCCAGAGGAGTGGCAGTATTGATAGGGAGGAATTTGCCAGTGAAGGTGGAGGGTATTATCATAGACCCGGCTGGGGGATTTGTTATGGTCTACTGTCAAATATATTCAGAATCCTAGACACTTTTGAATTTATATGCTCCCAATTATGATGACGAGAAATTTATTCAAAATATCTTTTAAAAGTTGTTCAAGGATATGAAAATATCTTAATTGGAGGGGATTTCAATTTTTTTCTGGATCCAATTTTAGATACATCAGTTAAAAAAGTCGTTAAGGTCAGGGCAGCAAAAACCACCCTGGCCTTCATGAAGGACTTGAATATAATAGATGCTTGGAGACAGCAGCATCCAAGGGAAAGAGGCTACTCCTTCTATTCAAAACAATATGATTCCTACTCTAGAATTGACTTATTTCTAATATTAGCTAAATTAGAAAGTAGGCTCATTCAAATAGAATATGCCGTGAGACTACTTTCAGACCATTCACCTTTAATTATATCAATTGAAATGCCTGATAAACAAAAAACATTATATAGATGGCGTTTTATTCCTTTCTTGTTGAAAAGACCAGAGTTTCACAGTTTAATTAGAGCTCAAATAGAACTATTCTGTGAGATGAACTCACTCTCTACTGCCAATAATTTATTATGGGATACATTAAAAGCATACTTAAGAGGACAGATAATTGGATACGTTAAGGGAATAAAAAATAAATATGTAACAGAATTAAATGAACTGGAGAAAGAAGTAACACAATTAGAAAAAGATTGTCAGAATTCAACAAGAGGAAAATTATAAAAAAATAAAAATTAGAGTATAACACGAAACAAACCTATAGAATAGAAAATATGATACTAAAATCAAAACAACAATATTATGAATTAGGAGAGAGAACCCATAAAGTACTATCTTGGCAATTGAGGGTGGAAGAATCCTCCAGAACAATAAATGCAATTCAAATAGGGGAAGGTAAGATTTCATATAAGCCAAAAGAAATAAATGATATTTTTAAGCAGTTCTATTCGGAACTATATAAATCAGAATCAGTGGGTGACTCCCAGAAAATTGATGATTTTTTGTCTAATTTACAATTTCCCAAATTGAGCCAACAAGATCCGGAAGAATTGAATGCCCCTTTTTCTAGCGATGAAATTGAAAAAGCCCTGGACTTACTACAGGCTAATAAGTCGCTGGGAGATGATCCCCATGAATTTTATAGAGAATTTAAGGATCAATTAATGCCCTTTTTTATGAGGGTTGTGACTCAGGCTGAGGAGACCCATACTCTACCGGAATCCTTTTCAACAGCAACTATTATGTTAAATTTTAAGGATAAGGATCCGCTAAAACGAGCGCCTTATAGACCTATCTCACTTTTAAATGCGGACTATAAAATTATAGCAAAGGCATTAACTAATAGATTAGCTCGATATCTGCCAAAATTGATTAAATCTGATCAAACAGGATTTATTAAAAATAGACAATTATCTGATAATATTGGCAGACTATTGACTATGTTACATTTAGCTAAGACGAAGGTGGACCCGACTGTAGCAGTGGCTTTAGATGCTTTAGACTTGAATATGATTTTTTATTTAAAACAATGGAAAAACTTGGTCCAGGCCAAATACTCATAAATTAGATAAGAGCACTTTACCATCAATCTAAGCCAAAATAATTATGAATGGGCAGATTTCACCAGTTTTCTCTCTACATAGATCTAGTAGACAAGGTTGTGCACTATCTCCAGCTCCATATGTTCTGCCAATAGAGCCATTGGCTGAGGCTGTTAGATGGGAAAAAGTGGCCCAGGAAGAATATAAAATTAATTTATCTGCTGATGACATTTTAGTATGTTTGGCTGACCCGGCCGGCTCTTTGGTAAGACTAAGGGCCTTGCTGAACAATTATGGTATAGTTTTGGGATATAAAATAAATTGGAATAAAAGTGAAATTTTACCTTTAGGTAGAGGGGACTATGCCCAATATCAATATGGCACTCAGTTTAGATGGGTTAAATCCAACATGAAGTATCTGGGGATTAAGTTTAATCGTAATTTGGATGACCTTTATAAACTTAATTATCTCCCCCTGCTGTGGAATGTCGAGGAGGAACTACATGGGTGGATAAACCTGCCCATCACACTGATGGGTGGGGTAAACTGTATAAAAATGAAGAAAATGCCAAGACTTCAGTTTTTTTTTCAGTTTTTACCTATCCCATTATCTAATAATTTTTTAATGGACATATTCATCTATTTTTATGGTCAGGTAAAACATCTAGAATCTCCATGGAAAAATTGACCTGGGACTATAAACTGGGAGGGTTAAAATTACCAGATTTTAAAAAATATTATTTAGCTGCACAAGCATGGTTTATTGCTTCTTTTTTGATGAGACAACTATTCCTTCTTGGGTTACAATTGGCTTACACATGGTAGGAGAAGAGATGGCAGAAGAATTTATATATAAATGAGACTCCAAATAAATTAAAAAGAAAACAAACAATCCTCTACTGAGACATGTAATTTATGTCTGGGAAAAAATTAAACAATTTATGGGTCTAAAAAAAGGAATATCCACAAAGACACCTCTATCTCAGAACAGATTAATACCCATGACTCTGGGTAATAAATTACCTGGTATCAACATGGTATCAGGTGCGTTGAAGATTGTTATAATCAGCAGAGGCAATTTATGTCTTTTGAGGGACTTAAAAATAAATATAATTTATCTAATAACACATTCTTCTGCTATCTCCAATTACGATCTTTTTTGAGGGACTGTTTGGGTCCATCACTGGCCCTACCAAGGTGCTCAAACATGGAGATTCTAATTCGAAAGGGGAATACAACTAAATTTATCTCTAATATGTATTCTTTATTCCAGGACCAATACCCAAAGTTTGGTATATACAGATCGAGGGAGAAATGGGAGTCGGATTTGGGCATTGTAATTGATCATCAATGCTGGTCACATCTATGCTTGGATAGTGTTACCACTCTTATCAACTCTAGGTACAGAATGATACATTTAAATTTTTTACATCAGTTATATCTCACACCTGAAAAAAATACATTAAAATAAACCAGAAATTTCTAACAAGTGCTTCAGGTGTGGCATAGATGTTGGTACCTTTATGCATTCCACCTGGCTATGCACAAAACTGAGATCTTTTTGGATAGATTTGGGGGAGGTACTGGGAAAGATTCACGGGATGGTTTTCCCTCTAGATCTCCATCTCACTGTTGAATAAATTACCCAGACCTTTCTTCATTTAGACACAGAACATTAAACATAAAACTTTCAACTAATCTAGCTTCTGATTCCAGTCAAGTGTTTGTTAGGCTTCAGAATGAATATTCCTAGGCCCATCACACTGGCAAAAATGAGTCTCTGCCAAGTCAGGCAATGAAAAGTTGAAACAATATTGATCCATGGCCATAGATTCAGCAACAGGATAATCATGTGACAACAACTGAACTTGAAAACAAAGTACCACACATTTTTGAATTTGAGGAATTGGGGAATAATTCGTGTCAGATAATGGTGCTGGCACTAATTTGGCATGTTCCCATGTCAATACCCAAAAGAGACTCATGCCTCCATTCCAGTAGCAAATTTGAAGAATTGACATTCCACCAGGAGGAAGGTGTACAGCATCTCCAAGAATTTTCCAGAGGTTAGGCAGAAGAATATCTGCAGAAATTTTCCAGGGATTAAGATTTGCAGAACACAGTTTATAAACCACATCTAATTCTCACTCCATCTATAATAGATGTTATGCAAGTGCCAGAAAAAAACATAAAAGTACCTGCATTTTTCTGTATTTTCAGATTTGTGCCTGAACTCACCTGGATCTTCATCTCCTTCTATTTCTGTGTCTTCTCTGTTCAGCACTGCAATCAAAGACAGGACATATGAGGGAGCTGCTGATGACTGACCATGGGTTGTGATGGTGACACAGACTTTGCATGTTTACATCCATGGTGTGCAATGCTCCCAAATAATATGTAATTTCAGTGCTGGTAGGAAAGTTGAATATTTAAGCAACCTTCTGGTTGTGCTGCTTAATGAATAATGGTGACAGTATTCACAGAATTAACTAGAAGATAATTGTGTGTAATCTACAGAAACTGCAATGCAAGCAAAGAAACATGAAACTTTCAACAAATCTCTGGGTATCCCAACAAACATAATACCTTCATTTTCTTCTGAATTTTGATTGGTCAGCTTCTCCTCTTCCCTTTCATGTTCAGCAGGCTTTGCTGGGGTGATCTCTGAATCCAAATAAAATAAATTTATTTGTCTCTATCAGCTCTGGCAATGTAAGAGTGAAACAATAGTGATTCATAGCCAGAATTTTACCAAACGTAAAAACATGTAGCAACAACTGAATTTGAATGTGTAGGTTCCAAAGCAAAATCCCACATACTTTTAAAATGGAGGAATTGTGGAATAATTCCAGTCTGATTACACTAATTTGTCATGGTCCTTTCTACGATATGCAGCTCTGCACAGAAGAGAGACGTGCTACAAGTCCTGGTGCAAAGTTCAACAATCTACCTTGCCCCAGAGAGTTTGGCGGATGGAATATACACAGTATCTTCAGGAGTGTTCCAGACATTAAGCAGGCAATGTCTGTAGGAATTTTGAAAGGACGAATGAAAAGTGAATCTCACTTTGTTTACAACAGAAGCCTTGCAATTACAAAGATAATACCTACAACTTTTTCCATATTTTCCTTACTTTCATCCCTTAATTCATTTCCATGTCCATTTGGTTTTATTTCTTCAACTGGTCCATTCGAAACTGTCATCAATATAAGGATACTTTATTTGAGGAATTTAGGGAAATATACCCTGTGTGTGATGATAAGTGAATTATGCTGATAACATTCACAAGAATTAAGAGATGGTAATCACGTGCAATTTACAGAAGCTGGAAGAAATCTGCTAAGTTGTATTGATGACAACATTGACAGAGGCATGACATTTCTAACGCTTTCTGAACAGTTGCTTGTATTTTGTGAATTCATGCAGTGCTGTTGTATTGCAGAATATAGGCAGAGAGTAGAGAGAGCAGCCCCAGTAGTAAGGGCCATGAATATATGATCAAGGGAGGATGGGGATTATTTACATGACTGCTTTCAATTAGTGGATTAGGCCAATTTCAACGAAACATCTTCAGATATCCTGGTGGATTGTAGATTGTTCAACTTTGCTATGGAACGGAGGCAAGAATTTTCCAGGGATTTTCCAGGCATTGAGCAGGCCATATCTTCAGAAACGTTCTAGGGATTAGGAATTTGCAGGCCTCTGTATATGAACCACAATTAATTCTCACTCCAACTGCTTTAGGAGTTATACAGTAGCAGGAAAAAGAAACAGACAAATAAATGCATTCATTTTTTTTGGTTTTTCTTCATAAAATTTGTGCCTTAACTTCCCTGCCTGTTTGGATGATTCTGCTTCTGTGGGTTTTGCATTTAGCTCTGAAATCAGAGAAAGAATATGTGTGGGATCCGGGATTCAGTGACCATGGGTTATGATGGTGAAACAGACTTTGCATGATTTAATACATTGCGTCCAATGCTCCCAAATAACATGTAAATTCATTATTGGTAGGAAAATTGAATATTTAAGCAACCTTCTGGGTGTGCTGGTTACTGAATAATGTTGACAGCATTCATTCTGGATTACCTAGAATATGATCAGTCGTAATCTACAGATACAACAATGCAAGCAAAAACTCATGAAGTTTTCAACAATTCTCTGTGTGTCCCAACAAACATATTACCTTCATTTTCTCCTGAATTCTGATGGTTCGGCCTCTCCCCTTCCCTTTTATTTTCATCAAGCTTTGCTGGGGTGACCTCTGAATCGAAATAAAGGAAATGTGTCTCGATCAGCTCAGTCAATGTAAGAGTGAAACAACAGTGATTCACAGCCAGAATTTTACCAAACGTAAAAACATGTAGCAACAACTGAATTTGAATGTGTAGGTTCCAAAGCAAAATCCCACATACTTTTCAAATGGAGGAATTGTGGAATAATTCCAGTCTGATTACACTAATTTGTCATGGTCCTTTCTACGATATGCAGCTCTGTACAGAAGAGACACGTGCTACAAGTCCTGTTGCAAAGTTCAACAATCTACCTTGCCCCAGAGAGTTTGGCGGATGGAATATACACAGTATCTTCAGGAGTGTTCCAGACATTAAGCAGGCAATGTCTGTAGGAATTTTGAAAGGACGAATGAAAAGTGAATCTCACTTTGTTTACAACAGAAGCCTTGCAATTACAAAGATAATACCTACAGCTTTTTCCATATTTTCCTTACTTTCATCCCTTAATTCATTTCCATGTCCATTTGGTTTTATTTCTTCAACTGGTCCATTCGAAACTGTCATCAATATAAGGATACTTTATTTGAGGAATTTAGGGAAATATACCCTGTGTGTGATGATAAGTGAATTATGCTGATAACATTCACAAGAATTAAGAGATGGTAATCACGTGCAATTTACGGAAGCTGGAAGAAATCTGCTAAGTTGTATTGATGACAACATTGACAGAGGCATGACATTTCTAACGCTTTCTGGACAGTTGTTTGTATTTTGTGAATTCATGCAGTGCTGTTGTATTGCAGCATATAGGCAGAGAGCAGAGAGAGCAGCCCCAGTAGTAAGGGCCATGAATATATGATCAAGGGAGGATGAGGATTATTTACATGACTGCTTTCAATTAGTGGATTAGGCCAACATCAAGGAAACATCTTCAGATATCCTGGTGGATTGGAGATTGTTCAACTTTGCTATGGAACGGAGGCATGAATTTTCCAGGGATTTTCCAGGCATTGAGCAGGCCATATCTTCAGAAATGTTCTAGTGATTAGTAACTTGCAGGCCTCTGTATATGAACCACGATTAATTCTCACTCCAAATGCTTTAGGAGTTATACAGTAGCAGGAAAAAGAAACAGACAAATAAATGCATTCATTTTTTTTGGTTTTTCTTCATAAAATTTGTGCCTTAACTTCCCTGCCTGTTTGGATGATTCTGCTTCTGTGGGTTTTGCATTTAGCTCTGAAATCAGAGAAAGAATATGTGTGGGACCCGGGATTCAGTGACCATGGGTTATGATGGTGAAACAGACTTTACATGATTTAGTACATTGCGTCCAATGCTCTTAAATAACATGTAAATTGATTGTTGGTAGGAAAATTGAATATTTAAGCAACCTTCTGGGTGTGCTGGTTACTGAATAATGTTGACAGCATTCATTCTGGATTACCTAGAATATGATCAGTCGTAATCTACAGATACAACAATGCAAGCAAAAACTCATGAAGTTTTCAACAATTCTCTGTGTGTCCCAACAAACATATTACCTTCATTTTCTCCTGAATTCTGATGGTTCGGCCTCTGCCCTTCCCTTTTATCTTCATCAGGCTTTGCTGGGGTGACCCCTGAATCGAAATAAAGGAAATGTGTTTCTATCAGCTCAGGCAATGTAAGAGTGAAACAATAGTGATTCATAGCCAGAATTTTACCAAACGTAAAAACATGTAGCAACAACTGAATTTGAATGTGTAGGTTCCAAAGCAAAATCCCACATACTTTTCAAATGGAGGAATTGTGGAATAATTCCAGTCTGATTACACTAATTTGTCATGGTCCTTTCTACGATATGCAGCTCTGTACAGAAGAGACACGTGCTACAAGTCCTGTTGCAAAGTTCAACAATCTACCTTGCCCCAGAGAGTTTGGCGGATGGAATATACACAGTATCTTCAGGAGTGTTCCAGACATTAAGCAGGCAATGTCTGTAGGAATTTTGAAAGGACGAATGAAAAGTGAATCTCACTTTGTTTACAACAGAAGCCTTGCAATTACAAAGATAATACCTACAGCTTTTTCCATATTTTCCTTACTTTCATCCCTTAATTCATTTCCATGTCCATTTGGTTTTATTTCTTCAACTGGTCCATTCGAAACTGTCATCAATATAAGGATACTTTATTTGAGGAATTTAGGGAAATATACCCTGTGTGTGATGATAAGTGAATTATGCTGATAACATTCACAAGAATTAAGAGATGGTAATCACGTGCAATTTACAGAAGCTGGAAGAAATCTGCTAAGTTGTATTGATGACAACATTGACAGAGGCATGACATTTCTAACGCTTTCTGAACAGTTGCTTGTATTTTGTGAATTCATGCAGTGCTGTTGTATTGCAGAATATAGGCAGAGAGTAGAGAGAGCAGCCCCAGTAGTAAGGGCCATGAATATATGATCAAGGGAGGATGGGGATTATTTACATGACTGCTTTCAATTAGTGGATTAGGCCAATTTCAACGAAACATCTTCAGATATCCTGGTGGATTGTAGATTGTTCAACTTTGCTATGGAACGGAGGCAAGAATTTTCCAGGGATTTTCCAGGCATTGAGCAGGCCATATCTTCAGAAACGTTCTAGGGATTAGGAATTTGCAGGCCTCTGTATATGAACCACAATTAATTCTCACTCCAACTGCTTTAGGAGTTATACAGTAGCAGGAAAAAGAAACAGACAAATAAATGCATTCATTTTTTTTGGTTTTTCTTCATAAAATTTGTGCCTTAACTTCCCTGCCTGTTTGGATGATTCTGCTTCTGTGGGTTTTGCATTTAGCTCTGAAATCAGAGAAAGAATATGTGTGGGATCCGGGATTCAGTGACCATGGGTTATGATGGTGAAACAGACTTTGCATGATTTAATACATTGCGTCCAATGCTCCCAAATAACATGTAAATTCATTATTGGTAGGAAAATTGAATATTTAAGCAACCTTCTGGGTGTGCTGGTTACTGAATAATGTTGACAGCATTCATTCTGGATTACCTAGAATATGATCAGTCGTAATCTACAGATACAACAATGCAAGCAAAAACTCATGAAGTTTTCAACAATTCTCTGTGTGTCCCAACAAACATATTACCTTCATTTTCTCCTGAATTCTGATGGTTCGGCCTCTCCCCTTCCCTTTTATTTTCATCAAGCTTTGCTGGGGTGACCTCTGAATCGAAATAAAGGAAATGTGTCTCGATCAGCTCAGTCAATGTAAGAGTGAAACAACAGTGATTCACAGCCAGAATTTTACCAAACGTAAAAACATGTAGCAACAACTGAATTTGAATGTGTAGGTTCCAAAGCAAAATCCCACATACTTTTCAAATGGAGGAATTGTGGAATAATTCCAGTCTGATTACACTAATTTGTCATGGTCCTTTCTACGATATGCAGCTCTGTACAGAAGAGACACGTGCTACAAGTCCTGTTGCAAAGTTCAACAATCTACCTTGCCCCAGAGAGTTTGGCGGATGGAATATACACAGTATCTTCAGGAGTGTTCCAGACATTAAGCAGGCAATGTCTGTAGGAATTTTGAAAGGACGAATGAAAAGTGAATCTCACTTTGTTTACAACAGAAGCCTTGCAATTACAAAGATAATACCTACAGCTTTTTCCATATTTTCCTTACTTTCATCCCTTAATTCATTTCCATGTCCATTTGGTTTTATTTCTTCAACTGGTCCATTCGAAACTGTCATCAATATAAGGATACTTTATTTGAGGAATTTAGGGAAATATACCCTGTGTGTGATGATAAGTGAATTATGCTGATAACATTCACAAGAATTAAGAGATGGTAATCACGTGCAATTTACGGAAGCTGGAAGAAATCTGCTAAGTTGTATTGATGACAACATTGACAGAGGCATGACATTTCTAACGCTTTCTGGACAGTTGTTTGTATTTTGTGAATTCATGCAGTGCTGTTGTATTGCAGCATATAGGCAGAGAGCAGAGAGAGCAGCCCCAGTAGTAAGGGCCATGAATATATGATCAAGGGAGGATGAGGATTATTTACATGACTGCTTTCAATTAGTGGATTAGGCCAACATCAAGGAAACATCTTCAGATATCCTGGTGGATTGGAGATTGTTCAACTTTGCTATGGAACGGAGGCATGAATTTTCCAGGGATTTTCCAGGCATTGAGCAGGCCATATCTTCAGAAATGTTCTAGTGATTAGTAACTTGCAGGCCTCTGTATATGAACCACGATTAATTCTCACTCCAAATGCTTTAGGAGTTATACAGTAGCAGGAAAAAGAAACAGACAAATAAATGCATTCATTTTTTTTGGTTTTTCTTCATAAAATTTGTGCCTTAACTTCCCTGCCTGTTTGGATGATTCTGCTTCTGTGGGTTTTGCATTTAGCTCTGAAATCAGAGAAAGAATATGTGTGGGACCCGGGATTCAGTGACCATGGGTTATGATGGTGAAACAGACTTTACATGATTTAGTACATTGCGTCCAATGCTCTTAAATAACATGTAAATTGATTGTTGGTAGGAAAATTGAATATTTAAGCAACCTTCTGGGTGTGCTGGTTACTGAATAATGTTGACAGCATTCATTCTGGATTACCTAGAATATGATCAGTCGTAATCTACAGATACAACAATGCAAGCAAAAACTCATGAAGTTTTCAACAATTCTCTGTGTGTCCCAACAAACATATTACCTTCATTTTCTCCTGAATTCTGATGGTTCGGCCTCTGCCCTTCCCTTTTATCTTCATCAGGCTTTGCTGGGGTGACCCCTGAATCGAAATAAAGGAAATGTGTTTCTATCAGCTCAGGCAATGTAAGAGTGAAACAATAGTGATTCATAGCCAGAATTTTACCAAACGTAAAAACATGTAGCAACAACTGAATTTGAATGTGTAGGTTCCAAAGCAAAATCCCACATACTTTTCAAATGGAGGAATTGTGGAATAATTCCAGTCTGATTACACTAATTTGTCATGGTCCTTTCTACGATATGCAGCTCTGTACAGAAGAGACACGTGCTACAAGTCCTGTTGCAAAGTTCAACAATCTACCTTGCCCCAGAGAGTTTGGCGGATGGAATATACACAGTATCTTCAGGAGTGTTCCAGACATTAAGCAGGCAATGTCTGTAGGAATTTTGAAAGGACGAATGAAAAGTGAATCTCACTTTGTTTACAACAGAAGCCTTGCAATTACAAAGATAATACCTACAGCTTTTTCCATATTTTCCTTACTTTCATCCCTTAATTCATTTCCATGTCCATTTGGTTTTATTTCTTCAACTGGTCCATTCGAAACTGTCATCAATATAAGGATACTTTATTTGAGGAATTTAGGGAAATATACCCTGTGTGTGATGATAAGTGAATTATGCTGATAACATTCACAAGAATTAAGAGATGGTAATCACGTGCAATTTACAGAAGCTGGAAGAAATCTGCTAAGTTGTATTGATGACAACATTGACAGAGGCATGACATTTCTAACGCTTTCTGAACAGTTGCTTGTATTTTGTGAATTCATGCAGTGCTGTTGTATTGCAGAATATAGGCAGAGAGTAGAGAGAGCAGCCCCAGTAGTAAGGGCCATGAATATATGATCAAGGGAGGATGAGGATTATTTACATGACTGCTTTCAATTAGTGGATTAGGCCAACATCAAGGAAACATCTTCAGATATCCTGGTGGATTGTAGATTGTTCAACTTTGCTATGGAACGGAGGCATGAATTTTCCAGGGATTTTCCAGGCACTGAGCAGGCCATATCTTCAGAAACGTTCTAGTGATTAGGAATTTGCAGGCCTCTGTCTATGAACCACAATTAATTCTCACTCCAAATGCTTTAGGAGTTATACAGTAGCAGGAAAAAGAAACAGACAAATAAATGCATTCATTTTTTTTGGTTTTTCTTCATAAAATTTGTGCCTTAACTTCCTTGCCTGTTTGGATGATTCTGCTTCTGTGGGTTTTGCATTTAGCTCTGAAATCAGAGAAAGAATATGTGTGGGATCCGGGATTCAGTGACCATGGGTTATGATGGTGAAACAGACTTTGCATGATTTAATACATTGCGTCCAATGCTCCCAAATAACATGTAAATTCATTGTTGGTAGGAAAATTGAATATTTAAGCAACCTTCTGGGTGTGCTGGTTACTGAATAATGTTGACAGCATTCATTCTGGATTACCTAGAATATGATCAGTCGTAATCTACAGATACAACAATGCAAGCAAAAACTCATGAAGTTTTCAACAATTCTCTGTGTGTCCCAACAAACATATTACCTTCATTTTCTCCTGAATTCTGATAGTTCGGCCTCTCCCCTTCCCTTTTATTTTCATCAGGCGTTGCTGGGGTGACCTCTGAATCGAAATAAAGGAAATGTGTCTCGATCAGCTCAGTCAATGTAAGAGTGAAACAACAGTGATTCACAGCCAGAATTTTACCAAACGTAAAAACATGGAGCAACAACTGAATTTGAATGTGTAGGTTCCAAAGCAAAATCCCACATACTTTTCAAATGGAGGAATTGTGGAATAATTCCAGTCTGATTACACTAATTTGTCATGGTCCTTTCTACGATATGCAGCTCTGTACAGAAGAGACACGTGCTACAAGTCCTGTTGCAAAGTTCAACAATCTACCTTGCCCCAGAGAGTTTGGCGGATGGAATATACACAGTATCTTCAGGAGTGTTCCAGACATTAAGCAGGCAATGTCTGTAGGAATTTTGAAAGGACAAATGAAAAGTGAATCTCACTTTGTTTACAACAGAAGCCTTGCAATTACAAAGATAATACCTACAGCTTTTTCCATATTTTCCTTACTTTCATCCCTTAATTCATTTCCATGTCCATTTGGTTTTATTTCTTCAACTGGTCCATTCGAAACTGTCATCAATATAAGGATACTTTATTTGAGGAATTTAGGGAAATATACCCTGTGTTTGATGATAAGTGAATTATGCTGATAACATTCACAAGAATTAAGAGATGGTAATCACGTGCAATTTACGGAAGCTGGAAGAAATCTGCTAAGTTGTATTGATGACAACATTGACAGAGGCATGACATTTCTAACGCTTTCTGAACAGTTGTTTGTATTTTGTGAATTCATGCAGTGCTGTTGTATTGCAGAATATAGGCAGAGAGCAGAGAGAGCAGCCCCAGTAGTAAGGGCCATGAATATATGATCAAGGGAGGATGAGGATTATTTACATGACTGCTTTCAATTAGTGGATTAGGCCAACATCAAGGAAACATCTTCAGATATCCTGGTGGATTGTAGATTGTTCAACTTTGCTATGGAACGGAGGCATGAATTTTCCAGGGATTTTCCAGGCATTGAGCAGGCCATATCTTCAGAAACGTTCTAGTGATTAGTAACTTGCAGGCCTCTGTATATGAACCACAATTAATTCTCACTCCAAATGCTTTAGGAGTTATACAGTAGCAAGAAAAAGAAACAGACAAATAAATGCATTCATTTTTTCTGGTTTTTCTTCATAAAATTTGTGCCTTAACTTCCCTGCCTGTTTGGATGATTCTGCTTCTGTGGGTTTTGCATTTAGCTCTGAAATCAGAGAAAGAATATGTGTGGGACCCGGGATTCAGTGACCATGGGTTATGATGGTGAAACAGACTTTGCATGATTTAATACATTGCGTCCAATGCTCCCAAATAACATGTAAATTCATTGTTGGTAGGAAAATTGAATATTTAAGCAACCTTCTGGGTGTGCTGGTTACTGAATAATGTTGACAGTATTCATTCTGGATTACCTAGAATATGATCAGTCGTAATCTACAGATACAACAATGCAAGCAAAAACTCATGAAGTTTTCAACAATTCTCTGTGTGTCCCAACAAACATATTACCTTCATTTTCTCCTGAATTCTGCTGGTTCGGCCTCTGCCCTTCCCTTTTATCTTCATCAGGCTTTGCTGGGGTGACCCCTGAATCGAAATAAAGGAAATGTGTTTCTATCAGCTCAGGCAATGTAAGAGTGAAACAATAGTGATTCATAGCCAGAATTTTACCAAACGTAAAAACATGTAGCAACAACTGAATTTGAATGTGTAGGTTCCAAAGCAAAATCCCACATACTTTTCAAATGGAGGAATTGTGGAATAATTCCAGTCTGATTACACTAATTTGTCATGGTCCTTTCTACGATATGCAGCTCTGTACAGAAGAGACACGTGCTACAAGTCCTGTTGCAAAGTTCAACAATCTACCTTGCCCCAGAGAGTTTGGCGGATGGAATATACACAGTATCTTCAGGAGTGTTCCAGACATTAAGCAGGCAATGTCTGTAGGAATTTTGAAAGGACGAATGAAAAGTGAATCTCACTTTGTTTACAACAGAAGCCTTGCAATTACAAAGATAATACCTACAGCTTTTTCCATATTTTCCTTACTTTCATCCCTTAATTCATTTCCATGTCCATTTGGTTTTATTTCTTCAACTGGTCCATTCGAAACTGTCATCAATATAAGGATACTTTATTTGAGGAATTTAGGGAAATATACCCTGTGTGTGATGATAAGTGAATTATGCTGATAACATTCACAAGAATTAAGAGATGGTAATCACGTGCAATTTACGGAAGCTGGAAGAAATCTGCTAAGTTGTATTGATGACAACATTGACAGAGGCATGACATTTCTAACGCTTTCTGAACAGTTGTTTGTATTTTGTGAATTCATGCAGTGCTGTTGTATTGCAGAATATAGGCAGAGAGCAGAGAGAGCAGCCCCAGTAGTAAGGGCCATGAATATATGATCAAGGGAGGATGAGGATTATTTACATGACTGCTTTCAATTAGTGGATTAGGCCAACATCAAGGAAACATCTTCAGATATCCTGGTGGATTGGAGATTGTTCAACTTTGCTATGGAACGGAGGCATGAATTTTCCAGGGATTTTCCAGGCATTGAGCAGGCCATATCTTCAGAAATGTTCTAGTGATTAGTAACTTGCAGGCCTCTGTATATGAACCACGATTAATTCTCACTCCAAATGCTTTAGGAGTTATACAGTAGCAGGAAAAAGAAACAGACAAATAAATGCATTCATTTTTTTTGGTTTTTCTTCATAAAATTTGTGCCTTAACTTCCCTGCCTGTTTGGATGATTCTGCTTCTGTGGGTTTTGCATTTAGCTCTGAAATCAGAGAAAGAATATGTGTGGGACCCGGGATTCAGTGACCATGGGTTATGATGGTGAAACAGACTTTACATGATTTAGTACATTGCGTCCAATGCTCTTAAATAACATGTAAATTGATTGTTGGTAGGAAAATTGAATATTTAAGCAACCTTCTGGGTGTGCTGGTTACTGAATAATGTTGACAGCATTCATTCTGGATTACCTAGAATATGATCAGTCGTAATCTACAGATACAACAATGCAAGCAAAAACTCATGAAGTTTTCAACAATTCTCTGTGTGTCCCAACAAACATATTACCTTCATTTTCTCCTGAATTCTGCTGGTTCGGCCTCTGCCCTTCCCTTTTATCTTCATCAGGCTTTGCTGGGGTGACCCCTGAATCGAAATAAAGGAAATGTGTTTCTATCAGCTCAGGCAATGTAAGAGTGAAACAATAGTGATTCATAGCCAGAATTTTACCAAACGTAAAAACATGTAGCAACAACTGAATTTGAATGTGTAGGTTCCAAAGCAAAATCCCACATACTTTTAAAATGGAGGAATTGTGGAATAATTCCAGTCTGATTACACTAATTTGTCATGGTCCTATCTACGATATGCAGCTCTGCACAGAAGAGAGACGTGCTACAAGTCCTGGTGCAAAGTTCAACAATCTACCTTGCTCCAGAGAGTTTGGCGGATGGAATATACACAGTATCTTCAGGAGTGTTCCAGACATTAAGCAGGCAATGTCTGTAGGAATTTTGAAAGGACGAATGAAAAGTGAATCTCACTTTGTTTACAACAGAAGCCTTGCAATTACAAAGATAATACCTACAGCTTTTTCCATATTTTCCTTACTTTCATCCCTTAATTCATTTCCATGTCCATTTGGTTTTATTTCTTCAACTGGTCCATTCGAAACTGTCATCAATATAAGGATACTTTATTTGAGGAATTTAGGGAAATATACCCTGTGTGTGATGATAAGTGAATTATGCTGATAACATTCACAAGAATTAAGAGATGGTAATCACGTGCAATTTACAGAAGCTGGAAGAAATCTGCTAAGTTGTATTGATGACAACATTGACAGAGGCATGACATTTCTAACGCTTTCTGAACAGTTGCTTGTATTTTGTGAATTCATGCAGTGCTGTTGTATTGCAGAATATAGGCAGAGAGTAGAGAGAGCAGCCCCAGTAGTAAGGGCCATGAATATATGATCAAGGGAGGATGAGGATTATTGACATGACTGCTTTCAATTAGTGGATTAGGCCAATTTCAAGGAAACATCTTCAGATATCCTGGTGGATTGTAGATTGGTCAACTTTGCTATGGAACGGAGGCATGAATTTCCAGGGATTTTCCAGGCATTGAGCAGGCCATATCTTCAGAAACATTCTAGGGATTAGGAGTTTGCAGGCCTCTGTATATTGCTATGATACCAGCCCCCTCCTTTGTGAGAATTGCAAGAGCCCTAGTGAAAGGGGGGTCAATGACCCGAGAGAGAGAGCAAGAGAGAGAGAGACAGGCCGAATGGACACAGGAAATGGAAAGACAGCGACGTGCTGGATACCGCATTCCACTGGGACAAAAGCTGGCGACTGGCATTGTTCTCAGGAGACACCTGGGAACTGCAGACGTGCCAACTCGCAGGGACACTGTAAAGCCCTCGGGCAAAGTGGGCTGGTTGAGAGAGAGATTGCATCACCTGCAACCTGATTGACACCTGAGATCCCGTGAGGCAGTATAAAGAAGGGTCTGAAAGAGGACGACCCTCAGACGCACCAAGGAGACACCAAGAAGCACGATACCGCTTCCCATGGGAACGGGAAGCCATTTTGAAATAAGCCACGTGCGTTAAATTCCGAATGCGGGGTTTGTGGCTGGAACCAACGGAAGATCGCTTTTAACTAACAACGGGGAAGATCGCTCCCCTGATTCCATGGATGTTTTGGGCAAGTTTTTCCATTTATCTCTCTCTCTCTCTAACACGTGAAACCAAAAGGGAAAAGCCTGCAGACTTCAGAGTGACTCTTTATATATTTCCAATTGGACTCAGTATTATACCCTAGACAACGAAAGAGCTTATTTCTGAGTGATTATTAATGTACCTGCGTTTTAGATTGAGTATTGACGCATGTTATCTGAATGTTTGTATTAACCTTAATTTTTGTGCCCCTTTATTAATAAAACTTTTGAAAATAGTACCATTGGACTTCAACTGACATATCTATCTTTGCTGGTAAGTGAAACCAGTTACTGGTTTCGTAACAATATGAACCACAATTAATTCTCACTCCAACTGCTTTAGGAGTTATACAGTAGCAAGAAAAAGAAACAGACAAATAAATGCATTCATTTTTTCTGGTTTTTCTTCATAAAATTTGTGCCTTAACTTCCCTGCATGTTTGGATAATTCTGCTTCTGTTGTTTTTGCATTTTGCTCTGAAATCAAAGAAAGAATATGTGTGGGACCCGGGATTCAGTGACCATGGGTTATGATGGTGAAACAGACTTTGCATGATTTAATACATTGCGTCCAATGCTCCCAAATAACATGTAAATTCATTGTTGGTAGGAAAATTGAATATTTAAGCAACCTTCTAGGTGTGCTGGTTACTGAATAATGTTGACAGCATTCAGTCTGGATTACCTGAAATATGATCAGTCGTAATCTACAGATACAACAATGCAAGCAAAAACTCATGAAGTTTTCAACAATTCTCTGTCTGTACCAACAAACATATTACCTTCAGTTTCTCCTGAATTCTGCTGGTTCGACCTCTCCCCTTCCCTTTTATCTTCATCAGGCTTTGCTGGGGTGACCTCTGAATCGAAATAAAAGAAATGTGTCTCTATCAGCTCAGGCAATGTAGGAGTGAAACAATAGTGATTCATAGCCAGAATTTTACCAAACGTAAAAACATGTAGCAACAACTGAATTTGAATGTGTAGGTTCCAAAGCAAAATCCCACATACTTTTAAAATGGAGGAATTGTGGAATAATTCCAGTCTGATTACACTAATTTGTCATGGTCCTATCTACGATATGCCGCTCTGTACAGAAGAGACATGTGCCACAAGTCCTGTTGCAAAGTTCAACAATCTACCTTGCCCCAGAGAGTTTGGCGGATCGAATATACAGAGTATCTTCAGGAGTGTTCCAGACATTAAGCAAGCAATGTCTGTAGGAATTTTGAAAGGACGAATGAAAAGTGAATCTCACTTTGTTTATAACAGAAGCCTTGCAATTACAAAGATAATACCTACAGCTTTTTCCATATTTTCCTTACTTTCATCCCTTAATTCATTTCCATGTCCATTTGGTTTTATTTCTTCAACTGGTCCATTCAAAACTGTCATCAATATAAGGATACTTTATTTGAGGAATTTAGGGAAATATACCCTGTGTGTGACGTTAAGTGAATTATATTGATAACATTCACAAGAATTAAGAGATGGTAATCACATGCAATTTACAGAAGCTGGAGGAAATCTGCTAAGTTGTATTGATGACAACATTGACAGAGGCATGACATTTCTAACGCTTTCTGAACAGTTGCTTGTATTTTGTGAATTCATGCAGTGCTGTTGTATTGCAGAATATAGGCAGAGAGTAGAGAGAGCAGCCCCAGTAGTAAGGGCCATGAATATATGATCAAGGGAGGATGAGGATTATTTACATGACTGCTTTCAATTAGTGGATTAGGCAAATTTCAAGGAAACATCTTCAGATATCCTGGTGGATTGTAGATTGGTCAACTTTGCTATGGAATGGAGGCATGAATTTTCCAGGGATTTTCCAGGCATTGAGCAGGCCATATCTTCAGAAATGTTCTAGGGATTAGGAATTTGCAGGCCTCTGTATATGAACCACAATTAATGCCCACTCCAACTGCTTTAGGAGTTATACAACTGGATGAAAAAGAAACAGGCAAATAAATGCATTCATTATTTCTGTATTTTTTCTTTAAAATTTGTCCCTTAACTTACCTGCATCTTTGACTGGTTCTGCTTCTGTGCTTTTTGCACTCAGATCTGAAATCAAAGAAATGATACGTGAGGGACCTAGGCTACAGTGACCATGGGTTGTGATGGTGACACAGACTTTGCATGATTTAATCCATGGCGTGCAATGGTCCCAAATAACCTATAAACTCACTGCTGGTAGGATAGTTGAATATTTAAGCAACTTTCTGAGTGTGCTGGTTACTGAATAATGTTGACAGGATTCAGTCATGTTTACCTGGAATATAATCCCTTGTAATCTACCAATATGATAATGGAAACAAAAACTCATGAAGTTTTCAGCAATTCTCTGTGTGTCCCAACAACATATTAACCTTCATTTTCTCCTGAATTCTGCTGGTTCGACCTCTCCCCTTCCCTTTTATCTTCATCAGGCTTTGCTGGGGTGACCTCTGAATCGAAATAAAAGAAATGTGTCTCTATCAGCTCAGGCAATGTAGGAGTGAAACAATAGTGATTCATAGCCAGAATTTTACCAAACGTAAAAACATGTAGCAACAACTGAATTTGAATGTGTAGGTTCCAAAGCAAAATCCCACATACTTTTAAAATGGAGGAATTGTGGAATAATTCCAGTCTGATTACACTAATTTGTCATGGTCCTATCTACGATATGCTGCTCTGTACAGAAGAGACATGTGCCACAAGTCCTGTTGCAAAGTTCAACAATCTACCTTCCCCAGAGAGTTTGGCGGATCGAATATACAGAGTATCTTCAGGAGTGTTCCAGACATTAAGCAAGCAATGTCTGTAGGAATTTTGAAAGGACGAATGAAAAGTGAATCTCACTTTGTTTATAACAGAAGCCTTGCAATTACAAAGATAATACCTACAGCTTTTTCCATATTTTCCTTACTTTCATCCCTTAATTCATTTCCATGTCCATTTGGTTTTATTTCTTCAACTGGTCCATTCAAAACTGTCATCAATATAAGGATACTTTATTTGAGGAATTTAGGGAAATATACCCTGTGTGTGACGTTAAGTGAATTATATTGATAACATTCACAAGAATTAAGAGATGGTAATCACATGCAATTTACAGAAGCTGGAGGAAATCTGCTAAGTTGTATTGATGACAACATTGACAGAGGCATGACATTTCTAACGCTTTCTGAACAGTTGCTTGTATTTTGTGAATCCATGCAGTGCTGTTGTATTGTAGAATATAGGCAGAGAGTAGAGAGAGCAGCCCCAGTAGTAAGGGCCATGAATATATGATCAAGGGAGGATGAGGATTATTTACATGACTGCTTTCAATTAGTGGATTAGGCAAATTTCAAGGAAACATCTTCAGATATCCTGGTGGATTGTAGATTGGTCAACTTTGCTATGGAACGGAGGCATGAATTTTCCAGGGATTTTCCAGGCATTGAGCAGGCCATATCTTCAGAAATGTTCTAGGGATTAGGAATTTGCAGGCCTCTGTATATGAACCACAATTAATGCCCACTCCAACTGCTTTAGGAGTTATACAACTGGATGAAAAAGAAACAGGCAAATAAATGCATTCATTATTTCTGTATTTTTTCTTTAAAATTTGTCCCTTAACTTACCTGCATTTTTGACTGGTTCTGCTTCTGTGCTTTTTGCACTCAGATCTGAAATCAAAGAAATGATACGTGAGGGACCTAGGCTACAGTGACCATGGGTTGTGATGGTGACACAGACTTTGCATGATTTAATCCATGGCGTGCAATGGTCCCAAATAACCTATAAACTCACTGCTGGTAGGATAGTTGAATATTTAAGCAACTTTCTGAGTGTGCTGGTTACTGAATAATGTTGACAGGATTCAGTCATGTTTACCTGGAATATAATCCCTTGTAATCTACCAATATGATAATGGAAACAAAAACTCATGAAGTTTTCAGCAATTCTCTGTGTGTCCCAACAACATATTAACCTTCATTTTCTCCTGAATTCTGATAGTTCGGCTTCTCTCCACCCCTTTCATGTTCATCAGGCTTTGCTGGGGTGACCTCTGAATCAAAATACAGGAAATGTGTCTCTATCAACTCAGGCAATGTAAGAGTGAAACAATAGTGATTCATAGCCGGAATTTTACCAAACGTAAAAACATGTAGCAACAACTGAATTTGAATGTGTAGGTTCCAAATTTTCACACGCTTTTGAAATAGCGAAATTGTGGTATAATTCCGGTCTGATTACACCAATTTGTCATGGTCCTATCTATGATATGCAGGTCTGTACAAAAGAGAAACGTGCCACAAGTCTTGTTGCAAATTTCAACAATCTATCTTGCCCCAGAGAGTTTGGCAGATGGAATGTATACAGTATCTTCAGGAATTTAGGGAAATATACCCTGTGTGTGATATAAGAATATAAGCAGTGAGTAAAGTGTACAGCCCCATTGGTAAGGGCCATGAATATATAATCAAGTGTGGAAGAGGAGCATTTGCACGATTGCTTTCAATTGGTGGACTAGGCCATCTTCAAGGGTTCACCTTCAGTTATGGCTAGAAATAATTCCAGTCTGAGGAAGTACCTGGACCAACTGCTCTCCATTCTGCTTTGGAACACATAAGCAACTACACAACTGACAAGCTACTGGTTATCAATTACAGCATGGCATTCAACACCATCTACACCTTAGTACTAATCTTCAAGCTTCAAAACCTGGGTGTCTGTACCTCTCCCTGCAGCCAGAAACTCAACTTCTTTATCTGAAGACCAAAGTCAGTGAGAATCGGTAATAACATCTCCTCCTTGCTGATAATCAACACCAGCATACCTCAAAGATGCATGCTTGGCCCACCGTTTTACTCTTTCTAAATACATCACCATGTCTCTATTGTTATGAGTGCTGAGCAGACCTTATGGAAATGGGGTGCAGAGTTAACCATTTCCACACCCCCCCATGAGAAATATGGACTATTACTACTAAGGTTGGGGCTTCGAGGACCAAATCAGGAGATCGGTCAATAAAGCTCACAGTGTTACAGCAGGGCCGGTGGGGGATGTGTGTGTGTGTCCACTCATGCCAGAGTGACGAGTCCACCACAGAAGAACGGTCTAGCCGAGAACGGAGGGGTCATAGCTGAATGACCACAATGGTACGACGGAATCAGAAAGCAACAGAAGGTTTGCTGGCTGCAGCTGCTCAATCTCTTGCTCACTCTCTCTCTCTCTCTCCAACGATTGCAACACAACCATAAATACCTCAGCACACATGAACTGAACTGAACTTTATATTTTCCTATGACAATTCATTTACCCCTAGACATTGATAGTGCTTGTCTATTATTGCTTATTATTATTCCTACACTTTTATGTTTACTGTTGCTAACCTGTTTTATATGTATATTTGCATTTTTGATACTGTATTGTGTAGTTTATGAATAAACACCTTTAGTTTTCGGTACCACCAGACTCCAACGGATTCTTCTATCTCTGCTGGTCTGTAAACCCAGTTACGAGGTACATAACACTATCAACTCAGGCAATGTAAGACTGAAGCAATAATATTGATTCGTAACCACAGATGTACTAACAGTAAAATCACATGGCATCACCTGAACTTGAATGAGTAGACACAGTTCAAATGCCATTGATAAATTTATCCATGACACCACTCTTGTTGGCAGAATTTGGAGGCATAAAGAAGGAAATAGATCAGCTGGTTGAGTGCTTCACAACAACAACCACACACTTAACACCAAAAAGACCAAGGAATTGTGGTCTTCAGGAAGGGGAAATCTGGAGAACACACACCAATGTTCACTGAGGACTCAGCAGTGGAAAGGGTGAGCAGACTCAAGTTTGTGGACATCAACATCTCGGGGGACCATTCCTGAGCCCAACACACTGATGAAATGATGAAAAAAAAACATGCCAGTAGCTGTACTTCATTAGTAGTTTGAGGAGATTCAGCATGTCACCAACGACTCTTACAAATTTCTATAGATGTCTAGTGGATAACATTCTGACCTATTTCACCGGAGCTTCATACAGAGGCTCCAATGCACAGAATTGCAAGAGGCTACAGAGAGTTATTGACGCTGCTAGCTCTATCATTGGCATAACCCTCCCCACCACTGAGGGCATCAAAAGGGCAGTATCCATCGCTAAGGACCCTCACCATCCAGGATATGCCTTTTTCTCATTGCTACCATTGAAGAGTTGGTACAGGAAACTGAAGACCTGCACTCAATAATTCAGGAGCACTTCTTCTCCACTTCCATCAGATTTCTGACTGGTCCATGAACCTATGAACCATTATTATTCCTTACTTTCTGCCCTACTGATTTGCCTCTGTATTTTACATTGTCTATCTCTCCTCTGTACTGCTGCTGCAAAGCAAGAGTGTCATCATATGATTTAGTGATAATAAATCTGATTCTGATTTTGAATAGCAGAAGTGTGAACACTTCATAAAGAATGACTAACTATTCATTTTGACCCATTTGTCAGCGTTCTTGGTTATGTTTTAGAAGGTTTCTGTTTTTTGGCTCCACCTTCAGATTTTAGCACTCAGTTGAGGTAGTATTTCAGTGGAATGTAGAGGGAGTACTACATTCCTACGCAACTGTGTAATCAACCTTGCCCCATCTATTAGTTGATAGATCAATGGCATTTTTCCTTGTAGAACAGAATGCTGTCTAGTGTGCCATGTATTTAATAACCACAGAAACTATACATTAAAAGCATCATGAGGTACTTAGCACTTTTATATAGAGTGTTTGGTTACTGCCTCAAAGAATAACTGGTACATCACTCTTCCAATACAAACTCATTCTGATGATACTGCATTTTTGAAAATTTAAAAGAAAAACTGTCTTTCCTGGAAAGTTAAATGAAAAGCCAGAATAATACACAGATTAGGCTGCCTCCATATAAAGAGAAGATAAGTTACCCTTCAAATTTGAAAGTATTTCTGTGAGCAACAATGTGGACAATTTACCTGATGTAAATTGAAGTACTGTTGAAGTACAGACTTTCTCCTGAGAGCCCAGATAAATTTTAATGATTAACTCAGTCCCATTATCTGTGGATATATCAGGCTGCACTTCAATACAGCAGGGTATGCAAAACCCCGTATCCTTTGTGCGTTCTAAATCTGGTACATCAGCAGTGAAGGATTTATCTTCCTCACATGAATTGCATATATTTTTCAGAGGTTCAGTCACTTTTTGTGGTCCATATAGTTGTTCTGCTAACAATTGCCAGTGAAATAGTTGCTTTTCCTTCGTTTCTTCCTTTATTTTCCTCTTCAGGAATACCATAATTTCCATTGGAACTCTAGTGGGAATGGTAACTTTCCACTTCAGATAAGTAGTTTTACCATTCCAGACCTCAAAGGGATTTGGTATATCACTAATTGTAGGAGCTGAGGAAGAAGCAAAAAAAAAGATGTAATATTAACACAATATTTCATTTCTCTGACATAAGAGATTCTGCGGATGCTAGAAATCTTGAGCAGCACACACAAAATGCTGAGGAACTCAGCAAGCCAGGCAGCATCTATAGAGGTGAATAAATAGTCAACATATTGAGCCAAGAGGTATGTAGTGAAGCAAATATCATACATTTGTTTTTATGACATACAATTGATATGAAGGCATTGAAACATTGACTGTTTATTTTTCTAAATAGACACTGCCTGACTTGTTGAGTTCCTCCATAATTTTGCATGTATTGCTCATTTCATTTCTTTCCTGTGCATTCATCCTTAAACACAATTTACAAAATAAATTGATTATAACTTTGTGGGCTATACATTAAGTTCTCATCTGTTGTTGTCTAACTTAACCCAAGATACATGTATGTGAACAAATTGAGATTGTTTTCTTACGTAGCCTCTTAGTACATCGATACCACACAGTGAAGAAAATGACATAAATTGGTTTTTATGATGTGGAATTGATTTGAAAGTATTGGAAACATCAACAGTTATAGACACTGCCTGACTTGCTGAGATCTCCAGAATTTTGTGTGTATTGCTCATTTCATTTCTTTCCTATGCAGTTATCTTTAAACACAATTTACAACATAATTTGATAATAACTTTGTGAGCAGTACATTGTTCTCATCTGCTATTGTCTAACTTAGCCCAAACTAAATGAACAGTAGGTGAACAAATTGAGATTGTTCTTTTAAGTTGCCTTTTCATCATCATCATCAGGTGCCATACCCAGTTTGAGCTTTGACTGCCATGGCCCACACACTCCTGTTTCGTGTCAAGTGGATCCACTCATTGTTAAACACGAGGAAATCTGCAGATGCTGGAAATTCAAGCAACACACACAAAATGCTGATGGAACGCAGCAGGTCAGGCAGCATCTATAGGAAGATGTACAGTCAACTCATTGGTATTCATTTCCAGTTCCCTGGCTGCTGTCTCCATCCTCATTTGTCTTTGTCTTCCTCTTGCTTTCTTCCCTTCAATTTTTCCCATAATTACCATGCATTCTAGCTCCTCTTTCCTAATCACATGTCTAATGAAGTCACGTTGCCTTTTCATGATCTCAGACATTATTTCTCTTTTTGTGCTTGCTCTGTTCATGACATCATCATTAGATATCCAATTTGTCCACGATATTCTTTGCATCCTCCTCAAAAACCACATCTTTGCTTCACATTCAATTTATTTCCTCATGTTACTAGATATTGTCCAACATTCTGAGCTATATAACATAACTAGATAAATGTAACATTTCAGTACTCTGAGGCGTGTTGTCAAGCCTAGTTTAGTGTCGGTCAGTATGCTCTTCATTCTCGTAAAGGTGTCTTTTGCCATCTCTATTCTTCTTTTGAAGTCCATGTTGCACCTGCCATCTGATGTCACCCAGCTTCCTAAGTAGCAAAAGTTCTGTACTTGTTTAATGTCTTCCCCGTTATTCTCAGCCTGAAGATAGGATTCTCCTTCTTTTTGGATATCACCATATAATTTGCCTTTTTGCAATTGATAGATAGACCCATTTTTGCATGTTCTTCAACAACTATATGAATTAAGTTTTGTAGTCCTTCCTTCGTACTTGCAATTAACACAGTGTCATCTGCATATCTGAAATTATTGATGTTTTCACCACCAACTTTGATTCCCAAGATGTCTCTTATTTTTTGTAATATTGTTTCACTGTACACACTAAATAAATCAGGGGAGAAAACAAACCCTTTTCTTAAGCCTTTCTTGATTTTCGTAAACTGACTCACTTCTCCATCTATTCTTACAGTGGCAGTTTGTTCCCAGCACAGATTTCTAATTAGGCAGAGGTCTTTTGAATCTAGATCTAGAGTTTCCTGTAATATTTCAAATAACTTATTGTGCTTCACTTTATCAAATGCTTTTGTGTAGTTGATAAAACAAACAAATCTTTTTGCACTTTGAGAGTATCCTTAACATCAATATCGCATTTGTTGTACCTTTGTCTTTCACAAAACCACATTGTTCTTTACCTATTTCAGCTTGTATCTTACTTTTAGCTCTTGTCATCAAAATTCTTAGAAGCATCTTGGTGATATGACTCATTAAAATTAGGGTAATCCAAGACACTTATGGACCTGGAAAAGTCCAGGTGATAACGCAAGAAATCAAATTGACTTTATTATTATAAACCAAAGACTTAGAAACTGAGTGACTCAATGCAAAACATATCCAGGTGCAGACTGTAATAGTAACCATAACCCAGTAATATCTCATGTAAAAGTAAAACTGAAAAAACTAAAGAAGCAAAAACCCAAACAATCCCTTGACTACTCGTCATTAATTAAAGAAGAAAGCTTAAGACAAAAATTTACAATTGAAGTAAGGAATAGATTTCAAAGTCTAGAAATAAAATCTGGTGAAGATGATAACAATCATGTAGAAATGAAGTTTAACTCTCTAAAGGACGACTTGGTAGAATCAGCAAAGTCAGTGATTCCTAAAAAAAAGAAAAAAACACTAAGAATAAATGGATGACAGATGAAATAAAAAATCTGATGGAAGAAAGGAGACGGAAGAAAGCAAATCCTATGGAATATAAGTCCTTAGATAAAAAAGTTAAAAGCTGATGTCAAAAAGCCAAAGAGGAATGGTTAAACTAGCAATGTGAGCAACTGGGAAGAATCCCTATTACTGATCCAAAAAGGTTACATCAACAAATCAAGAATATCACTGGTAAAAAGCTCCTCTGTTCTTCAGGTGGATGTTTGAAAGCAAAGGATGGTACCATTATCATGGAAAAAGATGAGATTATGAGCAGATGGACTGTGTATATTCAGGAATTGTTTGAAGATGATCGAGGTGAAAAACCAGAAATTAAGAAGAACATTGAAGGTCCAAGTATTTTACAATCTGAAGTTCATAATGCAATAACTAAGATGAAGAAAGGAAAGACAGGAGGTCCTGATGATTTAGTAATAGAACAAATAATCGCCCTTGAAGATTATGGAATTGAAAAACTTACTGATTTAATCAATAACATTTATGAGACTAGAATAATACCAGAAGAGATGAAAAAATCAGTATTTATCACTCTTCAGAAGAAACCTGGAGCAATAGAATGTGAATTTCATAGGACCATAAGTTTAATGAGTCATATCACCAAGTTGCCTATTAGTACATTGATACCATACTGTTCAAGAATCTTCAGATGAATGATTTATAATGAGTAGATGGCAAGAGGATTTGTGAACAGCAAAATCAGTTCTAGATTCATCAAATGTGAATCAAAAGCTTCATTATTTACACTTATGTTTGCATTTAATAAACAGAGGATATAAGAATGGCCAGATTTTAAAAAAAAGATTTTTGAAGTAAACTTAGAAAATTTGGTTTCTTAAACAGAGTCTGTTGATGATTGTGAGTATTTAGCTAAAACCTGTTTAAATGACTATGAAATCACTCAGTGTGCACGTGATTTTGTTTCACATTTTTGTTTTTGATCTAAAGTAATGTAGCTACCAGCTGAAATATTAAACTTCAGTCTTTAATTGAGACGACATTTGAAGGGACGTGGATTAAACATTCATCAACCATAAGAGAAACTGACCTGAAATCTCTGGTGTTCAACCCAGTCTCTAATTGTTTTGAAAATCCTGTTCCCCAGTTCAGTATTTCTATACAACGTATATAAAGTGCATACAAAATACATCACTATCTTGACATTAGAGGAGCTTTTTTTTCTCAAGTTTGGGAATGTCTAAACTGTGTTTAAAACATTTATATAATTTTCTGCGCTCAGAATGTCCATTAAAAATGGACATTTTGCTTTTAATATAATCAGACATGTCAATCACTTACCGATTGAAAGTTGGGATTCCCGTCTTTTCAAAAGCGGTTGGTAGGTTTGATCTTCTGTTTGCACTATTTCACACTGACTGGTATTTGCAGATGCTAATTTAAAAGATATTTAATTATATATATGAATCTAAGCTTTCTACACAATATATAAAATGTATCAACACTTAATTCAGAGTTCAGGTTTTGAATTTTCACGCTTTTCGCCATTGAGCTATTCTGTATTTGTTGCAAATAACTACAAAATGTTCAGAGTAAATTTACTGTAATAGTTCATACTGTATATGTCATCATATACCACCTGGAGAGTTGTTTTCTTGCAGACGTTCAGAGTAGAGTGAAGGAAATCAGTAGAATCAATGAAGAAAGCTTTTCACAAACAAAAACTGACAAACAACCAATATGCAAAAAAAGATGCACTGTATAAATAAAAAAAAAGTAAATAAATAATACTGAGATCATGAGTTACATAGTCAATCAAAGTGTCCATTGGTTGTGGAATCAACTCAGAGTTGGCATGAGTGAAATTATCTACCCTGGTTCAGGAGGATATTTAAAATTTTAATTATTTTAACATTTTAATGCTTTCCACATCTTGCTTTGATAATTACTTAGAATGTATATCTGCCTAGAGAATTTTTTTTCTTGATAGAGAGCCAAGTTAATACTAAATGCTCTCTTTTAATATATCAAATTCTGTCCATATCTGAACTTAAGACTTCTTTGTTTTTACACCAAACTATAATTTCTGCCCAGAAATTAGATTTCCTGCATTTTTGTTACACTAAATATGTGCTGCATTTCTGCAATTAGTAGAAATGCTAAAAATCTGAGTACTGGCAAAATTTATTTCTAAAAAACGTTTGGATTAGTTTTTGCATGTTTTGGTTCAAAAGGAGATTTATGTAAATATCCAATGATGGCTGCTTCCAAACGCTGTGGGTGCCAGGTCATTGCCACTAGGGATCATGGGAAACATGACTTGACTTCAAAGTAGACCCTTCATTGTCTGCAGTAAATCACAGTGAAGGAAACATCTTCAGCATCAGCACTGGGAGGCGAGGCTGGCCCTTTCAGAGAGTAAAATATTCTTTCCCAGTTAGGACACATCATGCTATGTGTGATTTACACCTGAGTGTAGGGCTTGCTGTTTGTTTTATTGTAAGTGAAAAAAGTTATATAGTACATATTTGCAACATTTATCAATTAAAAATTAGCTGTCAACACCACAGTGATGTCAAATTGTGTTGAATTACACACAGAAAATGACAATTGAGCTGAAGTTATTTGCATCTTGAATTATTTGATCCGACTTCATGACTAGTGAGACATCTCCATGAAATTTGAACAACTTAAAGGATATTGAAACACTGTTTATGAGCATTTCACACATAAAGCACAGTAAAGGTTTTCAATTAGATATTGAATGGTATTTTATTAGATCTAAAATAATACTTGATAACTCTTCAGTGAAAATGTCTTCACCACCCAAGTCCAGTGAACAGGAAGCAAGTGCTGATTATTGTAATTGAATAGTAAGATGTTAAATGTTTTCATGTCCATTAATGATTGCTTTCCAACATCATGTTAACATTATTTAAATTGTACTAAATATACACAATATTAGCTGAATGTACAATATCTTTGTTTAAAAAAAAACAATAGAACCTGACACAATAAATACATTTTTGAAACCTTCATGGAAAATTGTGAAATAGTGGTGTGCTAGTTATATTTACTATCTATATTAGTAATTTCATCCGGGCTCCTCAGCTGTGGTTGGTAACTCATCTAGGAGAAGGAAAACTCTGATCTCAAACCTCTTGCAACTATATCCACTCATAGGAAGGCTTTGGGAGTAAACCCCGAGGGAAAAATCCAGAGCTGGAGTCCCTAAGGCAGTCCTACATTGAGTTCAATGCTGACCGGCAACTCCTGCGACGCTGCGGGTGCCAGACTGCATCAGTCTCTGCAGTTCCTTCGGGTTCATCAGGTGCGTGGAGAGGGAGAACTTGCTACGTGGACAACAGCTTGCTATCCATATTGTACTGCCCGGGCTTGCATATCTAGACAGCTAGGATGCAACATCCATGGTTGACCCTGACCTAAGGAGACCTCATCATCAACGGAGGGAATGCAGTATGAGTATTCAAGTTTATCTAAAAGTCAGAGTACTGGTGAACTTTATCTCTTAAAAAATGTTAAGTTATTTTTTCAAGTTTTGGTTGAAAAGGAAAGCAGATCTATGTATATATACAATGATGGTTGCCTGCTGATGCTACAGCGGCCAGATCCCTGCCACTAGGGATCATGGGAAGTGTGACCCAGCCTTAAAGTATTTTCTTCAATCTGACACAAGAGATTGTGTCTGCTGGTTCATCTATATATTCAGGAAAATTATAGAATGTTATCCATTGTTACAGATGGAACAAAACATAATTTAACTGGGAATGTTGGTGTGTATTTTTGTGCCTGAATTACAGGTAATAATAAAGTAATGACTTCCTAGTCGGTACCAGTATAGACAACAGAATTGGGTGTCATCATGTTAGGCTTACAGTAGGTGGATGAAATTATCCATATAAGGTTGTAGTTTGTTCCAGTTCCTTTTCAGTTTTGATGAGTCTTATAAGAAGTCATTCTAGTGGTAGATCAGATGTATTGTTGGAGGCTCAAACATTATTTTATATACAAAGTCACAAACAAGAGAAAATTTGCAGATGCTGGAAATCCAAGCAACACACACAAAATGCTGGAGGAACTCAGCAGGCCAGGCAGCATCTCTGGAAAAGAGTACAGTCGATATTTCAGGTCCTGCAACACTCTACTACAACTTTCTGGCTTTGCAATGTCACATCCCATTTACTACCTCATCCCAAATGCTGAGTGGCTGAGCCTTCTTGACCAGCCTCCCTTAAGGGACTTTGTCAAATGCCTTTTGAAGTCCATGGAGACAACGTCCACTGCCTTACCTTCATACATTTTCCTGATAACTTCCTTGAAAAACTCTACAAGATTGGTTAGACATGACCTACCACACACAAAGCCATGCTAACTGTCCTTTATTAGTCCATGACTATCCAAATACTTATATATCCAGTCCCTTAGAATACCTTTTGCTAATTTTCCCATACCTAATGTCACTGGCCTATAATTCCCTGTTTTCTGTTTTGAGCCTTTTTAAATAGTCAAACAATATTGGCTATTCTCCAATCCTCTGGTACCTCTCCTGTCATGAAGATTGTTTTAAATATTTCTGATAGGGCCCCAGCAATTTCTGTCCTTGCCTCCCTTATGTTCCAAGGGAACACTTTCAGGATTGGGGTTTTATCCACCCTGATTTACCTCAAGACAACAAGTACCTCCTCCTCGGTAATTACAGGGTAAGTTGATGCTGCTTTGCCTCACATCTATAGACTTTGTATCTATCTCCAAAGTAAAAATAAATGCAAAGAATGCATCTAAGATCTCCCCCATTTTGGCTCCACACTTGGATTACTATTCTAGTCTTCCAGAGGACCAATTTTGTCCCTAACAATCCTCTTGCTCTTAACATATCTGTAGAATCCCTTAGGATTCTCTGTCACCTTGTCTGCTAGAGCAACTTCATGCCTTCTTTTAGCTTCCTGATTTCTTTCTTAAGTGTTTCCTTGCATTCCTTGTACTCCCTTAAGCACCTAATTTGTTCCTACTTGCCTATACCTGCTACGCACCTTTTTCTCTTAACCAATATCTCTTGAAAACCAAGGTTCCCTATGCTTGCTATCTTTACCTTTTATTCTGACTGCCATATACAAGCTTTGCACTCTCAAAACTTTGCTTTTGAAGGCCTGCCATTTTCCAAGTACACCTTTGCCAGAAAACAGCCTGTCCCAATCCACACTTGCTAGATCATTTCTGATACCATTAAAATTGGCCTTTCTCCAATTTAGAATATCAACCTGCAGACCAGCCCTGTCTCTTTGCATATTTCCTTTGAAAATAATGGCATTGTAGTCACTGGATTCAAACCTTACACAAGCCTCTGTCACCTGACTTGTCTGATTCCCTAATAGCAGATCCAATATTGTATGCTCTGTCATTTGGACTTCTACATACTGATGAAGGAAACTTTCCAGAACTCATTTGACAAACTATCCTATCTAGTCCTTTTACAGTCAGGGTTTCCCTGTCAATATGTGGAAAGTTAAAGTCACCTGCTATAGCAACCTTATGTTTCTTGCAACAGTCTGCAATTTCTTTACACATTTGGTCCACTAAGTCCCCAGGACTGTTGGGTTGTCTGTAATATAGCCCCTTTAACCTGATCATAGCTTTCTTTCTCAGTTCCACTCATACAACCTCACTAGTCAAGTACCCCAGTCTGACCTGACGGAGTACTGCTGTGACATCTTCCCTGATTAGTAACGCCACCACTTCTCCTTTAATCCCTCCCACTCTGTCACATCTAAAACAATGCTACCACAGAATATTGAGCTGCCAGTCCTGCCCCTCCTGTAACCAAGTTTCACTCATGACTACGATGTCATAATTCCAGGTGATGACCTATGCTCGGAGCTCATGTGATATTTCTTGTGTTGAAATATGTGTTCAGGACACTAGTCACACCATGTTCAACCTTTTGATTGCTGACTTTGTCTGAGGTTTTACGAACATCTGCCTCCAGATCCTCTCCACTAACTGTTCTGGCACTCTGATTTCCATTCCCCTGCAACTCTAGTTTAAACCCCACTACACAGCATTAGTAAAACCTTCCCACTAGGATATTAGTCTCCCTCCTGTTCAAATGCAAGCCATTCCTTCAGTACAGGTCCCACCTTCCCCTGGAAGAAGCCAATGATCTTATGTCCATCCTCTTACACCAACTCCTTAGCACATATTAAGTTGTATAATATTCCCAATTCCAGCCTCAGAAGTGCATGGCATGGGTAGAAATCCTGAGATCAAAGCCCTGGAAATACTGCTCTTTAGCTTAGCTCCTAACTCCCTATGCAGAACCTCATCACTCATCCTACCCAAGTCATTGGTATCTACAGGGACCATGACCTCTGGCTGTTCAGCCTCCTTATTTCTCTATCAGAAATCAACTGTTATAAGGTTTTGTATTTCCATAGGAAGTTTTAAAGAAGAGGAGTACAGCCTGGGAATTTGTCAGGGTGCTGGAACCAGGATCCAATGGCAGACCCAGTACTGTGCACACAGTGACATTAACTGAGTAACAAATCTCAAGGTGCAAACAAGGTCAGGGTCAAAGTTCAGGCAGAGATCAAAACATCCAGAGAAATCCAAAAACCAGAATCAGGAAATAGGCAAAGTCAATATCCAGATGGACAGAGTACAGATACAAATGCTGGAAAGGCTCAGGAAAATTCACTGGCACAATCTGGCAACAAATAGGTGAAAACACAGGACTGAAATACACTGAGCAATAAACAGAGAGGCAGATGATAGGTGGAGCACAATGAGACACAGGTGGCAGTGTTATGATACCAGCCCCCTCCTTTGTGAGAATTGCAAGAGCCCTAGTGAAAGGGGGGTCAATGACCCGAGAGAGAGAGAGCAAGAGAGAGAGAGAGACAGGCTGAATGGACACAGGAAATGGAAAGACAGCGATGTGCTGGATACCGCATTCCACTGGGACAAAAGCTGGTGACTGTGGCATTGTTCTCAGGAGACACCTGGGAACTGCAGACGTGCCAACTCGCAGGGACATTGTAAAGCCCTCGGGCAAAGTGGGCTGGTTGAGAGAGAGATTGCATCACCTGCACCCTGATTGACACCTGAGATCCCGTGAGGCAGTATAAAGAAGGGTCTGAAAGAGGATGACCCTCAGACGCACCAAGGAGACACCAAGAAGCACGATACCGCTTCCCATGGGAACGGGAAGCCATTTTGAAATAAGCCACGTGCGTTAAATTCCGAATGCGGGGTTTGTGGCTGGAACCAACGGAAGATCGCTTTTAACTAACAACGGGGAAGATCGCTCCCCTGATTCCATGGATGTTTTGGGCAAGTTTTTCCATTTATCTCTCTCTCTTTCCAACACGTGAAACCAAAAGGGAAAAGCCTGCAGACTTCAGAGTGACTCTTTATATATTTCCAATTGGACTCAGTATTATACCCTAGACAACGAAAGAGCTTATTTCTGAGTGATTATTAATGTACCTGCGTTTTAGATTGAGTATTGACGCATGTTATCTGAATGTTTGGATTAACCTTAATTTTTGTGCCCCTTTATTAATAAAACTTTTGAAAATAGTACCATTGGACTTCAACTGACATATCTATCTTTGCTGGTAAGTGAAACCAGTTACTGGTTTCATAACAAGTGGGGGCTCGTCCGGGATTTGACACCAAAAAAGGGGGAGGTCAGTCAATCGGGATTGTAAGTCAAAACAAAATAATTTGGATCTGGTACGCAGGTAGCCAGACAGAAAAACCAGCAAGGATGGACGTGTGTGAATTTATGGAAAGCGCGACTGTGGCGGCGCTAGAGGTGAGCACCAAATCAGACTTGTTAAATTTGGCGAAGGGGTTAGAACTGGAAAACGAGCAGGATCAAGCTGAGAGGCAAAGACAGCATGAAATTCGGATCAGAGAGTTAGCAGCAGCCGAGAGAGCGGCAGCGGGGAGAGAAAGAGAGAGGGAGGAGCTAAGGAGAGAGCGGTTTAATGTTAGTCGGGAGCTGAGAGTAGTACCTCCGTTCGAAGAGACGGATGTTGATAGTTATTTCTTGCTTTTTGAAAAGGTGGCAGTGAACCAGAAGTGGCCACAAGAGCAGTGGGTCGCGTTGTTACAAAGTGTGTTAGCAGGAGGGAGGATTTGGGCAGCCATGATGCCGACCCGCCGACCGGCGAGTACGGTGGCCCCGCCCCTAGAGTCCCAAAGCTATCGCGCATGCGCGGTCACACGCAGCCTGTCCAGAAAAGCAGTGAGCAGTTTAAATCGGGCCAGCAGTAATCTGGCCAAGATGTTTTTACCGACCCTGTACCATGAGGGTTCCGAGGGTGGAAAAACAGAAAGCAGTAAAGTAAAAGGGGGTAAGGGAGAGGAAATAGCCCTGCCCTTAGTGAAGAGAAAGGTCCTAGAGGTAGGAACTAAAGTTGAGAAACGGATAAAGTTGTTAAAATGTCCAGAGTTGGACATGGTTAATCTGTCTGGTTTGGCAGAATTGTTTGAAGAAGTTCAGAGTTCTAAAGGTGTTCTCGATGGTCCCGAGAGTGAAATGAGGGCAGTCTTAGAGAGGAAGGGTATCCTTGCTGTGGAGAAGTCAGCTGAAATGGCCGAGGAGGTTGTTTCAGCTCGCAGGGTTGCGCCTTCCCCAACGGGGGGCTGCCTAGAGAGTAACTGGAAGGATCGGGGGACGTTAGAATTTGAAAAAGGTACGGGTATTGAAAGTCTGGAAGGGGCCAATGTCCCGTTTGAGTGTGTCCAAGATGGGGGCGCACGTGGTGCTGAACCTGGTAACAGAGCTCAGGGGAAGTCTGAGGTGTTTGATTCAGGGGGACGGGGCGGCCGTCTTTGTGGATCAGATAGGGTTGGTTCAGTAGGAAAAGGGTTAACCTTGGTAACCGTGGGAAGTGTGAGTTCCACGGTGTTTGTATTCGAGAGTGGGGCCAAGGTTAATGCCGAATTTAAGGGGGGAATGAGGATTGTTATTGAAGGAAACGGAAAGTCTGTAGTTCCCAAGTCGAAGGAAGAAATTTTAAACCTGGCAGATCGCTCACAGAGTGAGTCGGGAAATAGCGGGGCCCCCCACTCTATTGTTACGCCAGGGTGGGGTGTGAAGAGGTTGCATTCGAAATGCTACCTGAAAGAGGAGTTGGAATTAAAAACAAATAGCCTGAAGGGTCTTGACAGTTTGGGGCATGGTGTTGAAAAAATAGCCCCGATGAACGAGGCGGGCGGGAGTTCGCCACGCCAAATTACTCAAAGTCCCAACGGGGGGGACTCGCCAGAAAAGAGGTGACGGTTAATGGGGATGCCATTTTTTTAAAACAGCAAAGCAGGTTTTTACGGGTTGCGCCAAAGCCTGTGAATAATAAAGACAGACCTTTGGAGACCTGCCGGCGAAGTAAACCGACCGAAACGATTAGTATTCGCATAAACTTTTGTAGATGCACCTAAGCTAAGATCACACCTCCTTAGTTATGTTGCTGAAGAAAGCAAATAAATAAGGTGGTTATTGAGCTGAAGTTTGATGCTACCAGGCGTTAGCATGGCACGTGAGGTTAAGGTATTAAAGGAAAGGGGCACTGTACTTGTTACCTGTTTAGATGCTGACTTGAATGTATAACTTGAATGAATGTTTTCTGTAGTGAAAAGAAAAGCTTCTGTATTGTATTAGATTCAAAATTTCTGTAAGACTGTACCACTCTGGGTTTTGACCGCTGGTAAAAACCTTTTTAAGAGGGGAGGTGTTATGATACCAGCCCCCTCCTTTGTGAGAATTGCAAGAGCCCTAGTGAAAGGGGGGTCAATGACCCGAGAGAGAGAGAGCAAGAGAGAGAGAGAGACAGGCTGAATGGACACAGGAAATGGAAAGACAGCGATGTGCTGGATACCGCATTCCACTGGGACAAAAGCTGGTGACTGTGGCATTGTTCTCAGGAGACACCTGGGAACTACAGACGTGCCAACTCGCAGGGACATTGTAAAGCCCTCGGGCAAAGTGGGCTGGTTGAGAGAGAGATTGCATCACCTGCAACCTGATTGACACCTGAGATCCCGTGAGGCAGTATAAAGAAGGGTCTGAAAGAGGATGACCCTCAGACGCACCAAGGAGACACCAAGAAGCACGATACCGCTTCCCATGGGAACGGGAAGCCATTTTGAAATAAGCCACGTGCGTTAAATTCCGAATGCGGGGTTTGTGGCTGGAACCAACGGAAGATCGCTTTTAACTAACAACGGGGAAGATCGCTCCCCTGATTCCATGGATGTTTTGGGCAAGTTTTTCCATTTATCTCTCTCTCTCTCCAACACGTGAAACCAAAAGGGAAAAGCCTGCAGACTTCAGAGTGACTCTTTATATATTTCCAATTGGACTCAGTATTATACCCTAGACAACGAAAGAGCTTATTTCTGAGTGATTATTAATGTACCTGCGTTTTAGATTGAGTATTGACGCATGTTATCTGAATGTTTGGATTAACCTTAATTTTTGTGCCCCTTTATTAATAAAACTTTTGAAAATAGTACCATTGGACTTCAACTGACATATCTATCTTTGCTGGTAAGTGAAACCAGTTACTGGTTTCATAACAGCAGCAATACAGGTAATAATGAGAAGCAGATGAGAGACGGAGTACTCAGTAATACAGGGGTCAGAGTAGAGCAGGAGTGTGGACAGGAGCGCATGGTAATACAAAACCACAGACTGACAGCTAGGGGGAAACACACAAAAAGACAGAGTTCAACTGGATGTACTGACAGATTTGTGTTTTGTGTTTCATCTGTTACTCTGTTTCTTGTTTTCATTTAGTCAGTTACTTCCTTACTTGTTTTCTAAATCTGTTGCATGTTTACTGTGTCTTAATATGTCACTTTGTTACTTGTTTCCCCATATGATTGGTTTAGGGTGACCCATTTCATACTGGCCGTATGAAATTTGAGTTGAAATTTAGTAGAAATTTGGACAACTTTGTTCTTGATATGAGATGGCCACATTTCAGAGGGAATTTAGCACTTGGGGAGCAATTCTTGTAGTACTGTTTTTGTTGTATTTTCTAAATATCCAGTGGCTAATCAGGAGCGAGTGCATTTGTATCTCCCTACATTACAGAATGGCAAAGTGTTGGATGGTGATTTGTGGTGGGAGATCATGTGGTACATTTCTGGGGACGGTGTTCAAATTTGCACACTGGATTAGCAGTCAGATTGCTGAATATGTATGAATACTTACCTCATCAAGGAAGGGATGCCACTGATATTGATCCTTTCGACAGGGAAAAGACTGTGAGGGAATTATTTGGTTTCTCAGATTTTTGTATTCTGTTTTGGGGGAGCTGGGAGTGAGTAGTCTTCCAGCCAAACCCTGACCCAGAGTATGGTAACAGCCTTAAAGAGACTTGAGCCTCAGTAGCCTTGGTGGAGTGAATGCTTTAGGGGCTGGTATATCCCTATGTACCATATGTATAATTAGAATGTCCTGATTCTTAGTGATTTCCCCACCTGACAGTTGGTGTAGGTGGTATGTTGAGTACAGGAACAAGGTGCAAAGTGGATGGCAAGTGTGAGAAGGAGCAGTACCCTTGGATAGCTGTGTCTATGCCAAATGGTGTTATGAAGTTGGGCACTTACTGGATATGCAGTCCCAAGCCTACCTGTGGTTCTCATAGGGTGGTGAGATTGATATGTGGTGACCTGGATGAGCACCTTGCCCATGCTCATCAGTAAGAAGGCTATGACAAAGGAAGGATGTTTTGAATGATAGGCTTTCTCAGCATGGCATGACCAGACTGTCCAGGAACTGATTACGATGGCCTTGGATTATCTGTTCACAAGGGAAGGTGGCACTTGTCCTGTTATTGGTTAAGAATGGTTATTGATGGGTTGGTGAACATCACTCATTTCTCAGAATCTGTGTAGAAAACTAAGAGGGGGGCCAGCTTATTGGCTATTACACTCCAGGGTGGGGCTGGTGGAATTTTGGGGCACAGGAGGGCTGATGGACTACTGTAGTACACTGGGGGTGAGTATTGGGTTTACAGTACTTGGTATTGTGCTCTTGTGATTTATATATAACATAGGAGTCCATGAAATCCAACCCTCAGACTAGTATGACTTTGCATAGTAAACTGTTAAATGTTTTCATCACCATTATTGATTACTTTCCAACATTATGTTGAATTTATTTAATTTGTATTACATTTACACAATATTAGCTGAATGTACTGAGTCTTGTTTTAAAAAAAAATAGACCAGACAAAATCAATGTTCATCCAAAGCTTAATAGAGAAATGTGAATTAGTGGAGTGTTATTTATATCTACTATCTAATAATTTAATGAAGGGAACACTGAGTTATTCAAGTTTGCCTTTGATATGAAGGTAGACATACGAAGGTAGTTATATTCTGATGAGAAACACAGTGTGGCCTCCTCTATATCAATGAGAGCTGATGTAGATTGGAGGACTGCTTCATCAGCACCTTCGTTCTGACTACCACAACAGGTTGGTTTTCCTGGTGGCCACCATTTTAGTTTTACTCCCCATTCCCATTTCAACATGTTGATTAATGGACTCCTCTATTACCTCAACGAGGCCACTCTAAGGTTGGAGGAGTAACACCTCATATTCCATCCGAGGAGCCTCCAACCTGACAGCATGAACATTGATATCCCTAACTTGCACTAATTCCTCCTCGTCTCCTTCTCTGTTTCCATTCCCCAAATTGACACCTCACTTATCCCTTTTCTTCTCCTCACCTCCCTCTGGTGCCCCTCCTCCTCCTTCTCCCGTGATCCATTATCTTTCTTTCCCTCTTTACCTTTTTCACATATCATCTCCCAGATTCACACTTCATCCCCTCTCACTGATCCACTAAACATCCCCCCTCACCTAGCATCTTGTATTTATCACCTGCTAGCTTCTATTCTTTCTCTTCCCTACTTATTCTAGCTTCTTTTCAATCTCTTTCCAGTCCTGATAAATCATTCTTGTTCTAAACATCAGCTGTTTATTCTTCTGCATGAATGCTGTGTGACCTGCTGAGTTCCTTCAGCATTTTGTGTGTGTTACTCTGGATTTTCAGCATCTCCAGAAACTCTTGTATCTCTGATGGGAATGTTTGGACTCAGCAGTAGGAGATAGATAAATTAAGTAAATGAGTAAGAATGAGGGAAATGGTATTTAATGTGGGCACTTATGAAATCATGCACTTTGGCAAGAGGAATCAAAAGGAAGACTCTGATTTAAGTGAAGAGAGTTTACAACTGGGAGGAGTATAGAGGGATCCATGTGTTCCTGTGCACAAACAGCATGAAGTTAGCAGGCAGGTGTAACAAGAAGTGAGAAAGGCAAGCAGCATATCGGTCTTTATTACCAAGAAGTTTATTACAGAATACAAAGTATTGGTGAGGCTACACCTGGAAGACTGAAAAAAGACTTCCTAGCATTGGAGGTAGCCCAGAAGAGATTGACTATGTGAATATCTGCAATAAAAGGGTTTCTTATTACAAATGGTTAAAGCAGTTCAATCTTTAATCTTTGGAGTGCAAAAGAATATGGCGTGCCACAAAACTCGGAAACCACAAAATCAGAGGGCAATATGTTATCCTTGACCCCAAGGCACTGCTTATGAAGTAACAAAGTAAAAGTAATTATTGATTATTGTATCTGAATTTAAAATACAAAACGTTGTGTCCACAATTAACGAATACATTCCAACATTTCAGATAGGTTTACCTAATTTAATTAGAGTTTAATTATCAGACTACTAGTGTCTTTTGTTTAAATCACTAAGATGGTATCAGTAACCTGTTAATAGTTCATTCAAAACCGAATTGAAAATTGTGATGAAAATGTTAACCCATGAGAATCTTAATAAGACTAGTGGATAATATTACAGGAGAGAAAAAAAAGGTATTCTAATTCTGATTAAATTTTTAAAAATTATTATAATTTAAACTTTGAGTTAAGCTCCAGATAACATAGATTTTAATAAATTATCAACAGATAATTAAGCATTTTATTTTTCATACTCTAGTCGACCTTTATAAACTGAGAAAAGCATTACCTTTAGATTTTTTCTTGCAGATACAAATTCCAAAACCCAGTACACAAAGTAGCATGACAATGCCAATGATAACTCCACCAGTCAGCTTAATAATATCGTGTCCTGTTAAAACAAGCACAAGTTTTTGAAAACTTGAAAATGAATAAACTATGTAATTTACAAAATTCATGAGAATGTTTTACTAACTTATTCGACTTATCAGTTTGATTTATCCCCTGCATGAATTAGTGGTACAAATCATATGAATTATATTTATTTTCAAGATGTGAAATAGCTAAAGATTGACACTTTTATGAATGAATGTTACATGTGTATTTGGGCTGATTCTAATTGTTTCGGTACTATGTTTTTATTGGCTGAAGCAGCTACCTCTTGCAATATTTTTATTAGTTTCTGCATAGAGGAATACAGAGTACAAGATATATTATAAGTCAAAAGAAAAAATAAAATAATATCAAATATATTGTATTAAAATACAGTTATAATCACAAAATCCTGTATTGATAAAAATCAAATTAAATTGTAATATTGAAATATAATAATTTTGTTATACAGAAAAAAATCTAAACCCACTACCAAAGTCAAAGCTGTTAAGAAAAGCAAGAAAAAAGGGGGAAAAAGACCTTGTCATATAATAAAATATATTATTAGCCACCATCTGTACTTTTACAACAAATCAAAGGTTTTGAAAATAACTCAAAAATGGTCCCCACAATGTATAAAAGTTTTGGCTAGGTTCAAAAACTGAACATCGGATCTTCTCTAAATTTAAGTATGACATAACATCCCGTAACCTTTGAGCGTGAATAGGTGGAACAGCATCCTTCCATTTAAGCAAGAGCGTCCTCCTAGCTATAAGTAAAAGCCAAAATATGCAAATCAGGAGTCTCCAAAATAAAGTCTCTTCCTCCAACAATAACCAAATAATGTGGTCAAAGGGTTAGGCTTAAAATTTATCTTGAAAAGTACTGGGAAAGTTTGGAGTACTTCCCTCCAGTATCTTTCAAGGCTCGGGCATGTCCAACATATATGAATTAATGAAGCTTCTCCATTATTACATCTATCACAGAAAGGAAATATATCCAAATTAAAACCAGATAGCTTATCTTTAGACATGTGACCCCTATGAACCACTTTAAATTGTAAAAGGGAATGATGGGCACATAACAATGAAGTGTTAACCAATTTAAAAATTTCATTCCAAGTTTCCTCCCAAATTGAAGTCTGTAAATCTTGTTTCCAAAGATTTTTAATTTTGTCTATAGGAACGTTTCGCATTCTAAGCAACATACCATAAATATTGGATATTGAGCCATTATAAAAAGGTTTCAAATTAAAAATAATATCTAATGTCTTTATCGGAACTTATAGGAAATGTATATCGTTGAGAACGCAGTAAGTCTCTAATTTGTAAATAATGAAAGAAATGAGTTTTGGGTAAACTATATTTAGCTGACATTTGCTCAAACGAAAGAAGACTTCCTCCAACAAACAAATCCTGGAAGTATTTAATACCCAATCTATCCCATTCTTTAAAAACTGAATCGTTCATTAAAGGTTTTAAAAAAAAGTTAAAACAAATGGGACTAGTCAAAGAAAATCTCAATAGACCAAAGAATTTCCTAAATTGTACCCAGATCCTCAAAGTATGTTTAACTACCAAATTTTTAGTTAGCTTACTAAAAGATAAAGGGAGTGAGCATCCGAGAAGAGAAATAATAGAAATTTATTAACAGAATTAGCTTCTAAAGAAATCCATATCAGACCATCCTCATGGTTAATATAATATGTCCAAAATGTAAGATTTTGTATATTGACTGCCCAATAATAAAACCTAAAATTTAGTAAAGCTAAACCTCCATTCTTCTTAGATTTTTGAAGATGAACTTTATTTAGTCGAGAATGTTGGTTTTTCCATACATGTGAGAAGATATAAGAGAATCGAGAGAATCAAAAAAAGATTTAGGAATAAAAACAGGTAATGCCTGGAAAAGGTATGTAAATTTAGGAAAAATGTTCATTTTAATAGAGTTGATTCGGCCAATCAAGGATAACAAAAAAGGCGACCAGTTTGATAGTATCCTTTTTCAAAATTCAGTAACGTAAGAAAATTTTCATTAAATATGTGTTTATAATTCTTGGTAGTTGTTACACCCAAATAGGTAAATTGATTTCTTACAATTTTAAAAGGAAGGTTAGAATTAATTGATGACAAATTATTCAGAGGAAAAAGTTCACTCTTATGCAAATTCACTTCGTATCCTGAAAACTGGCTAAAATGGGAAAGTAGAGAAAGCACAAGAGGTAATGAAGTCTCGACATCAGAAATAAAAAGCAAAAGATCATCAGCATAAAGCAAAACTTTATGAATAGTCCCTGTCTTAGAATGCAAGTAATATCATTAGATCCTTGAAAAGCAGTGGCTAAGGGTTCTAAAGCCAAATCAAAGAGCAAAGGGCTCAGGAAAGAACCTTGTCTAGTTCCACGTTGAAGTTTAAAAGGTTTGGAATACTGAAAATTAGTAAGGGCCCTTGCAGAAGGAGATAGATATAGTAATTTAATCCATTGAATAAAATCAGGCCCAAAATTAAATTTTTCTAAATTTTTAAATAAATAATTCCATTCTACCCAATCAAAAGCCTTCTCAGCGTCGAAAGAAATCACATATTCTGATATCTCCTTAGAAGGGGAATAAATAACATTTAATAATTTTCAAATATTAAAGTGGGAATATTGATTTTTAATAAATCCCATCTGATCATCAGAAATGACAGATGGTAAAATATTTTCAATTCAATGGGCCAGAATTTCAGATAGGATTTTATTATCAACTTTGAGTAAAAAAATTGGTCTGTATCATGAGCATTTGGTTGGGTTTTTATTCTTTTTAAGAATTAGCAAAATAAAAGCTTCATGAAAAGATTGTGGCAATCTATCCAACTTAAAGAAGTCCAAAAAATCTGTACATAAATGAGGTATAAACAGTGAGGAAAAAGCCTTATAAAGTTCTGCAGAAAATCCATCAGGACCCGGAGCCTTCCCCGAGTGCAAGGAACATACAACCTCGGCAATTTCCTCATACAAAATAGGTTGATCCAATGGTTTTCAGTTATCAACAGAAAGTGTCGGAATGTTTAATTGATCTAAAAATTTATTCATTACAGTGTTATCTTTGGGAGGGTCAGAACTATAAAGTTTAGAATAAAATTATTTAAAAATATCGTTTTATTCTAAATGGTCAGTTGTCCTATCACCATTAGCTTTACAAATTTCTTTAATTTGCTATTTAGCTATAAAGGTTTTTAACTGGTTAGCCAATAATTTACTTGTTTTGTCTCTGTAGATATAAAATTGACTTTTATCTTTTAAAAGTTGAGATTCAATTGGATATGTTAAAAGAAGATCATATTTAGTTTGAATTTCAACATGCCTTTTATATAAAGCAGGATCTGGAGCCAAGGCATATTTTTGATTTAATTGTTTTAACTGATTAGCTAACTCAATTCTCTCTTTATTAGATTTTTTCTTGACTCTTGCAGTATAGGAAATAATTTGACCTCTAATTAAAGCCTTAAAGGCATCCCATCTAATAAGACTAGAAATCTCTTGCAAAGTATTCTCTTCAAAAAAAAGAATAATTTGTCTCTCCAGAAATTTTAAGAAATCTCTACCAGATAACAAAGTTAAATTAAAACACCAAAATCTGTTTATTAGAGGAAGACCAGGGAGATTTATGGATAAAAGCACCGAAGCATGATCTGAAACAGCAATTTCTTTGTATTCACAAGATCGAACTAAAGGAATCATTTGACTATCAATAAAAAAGTAATCAATCCGGGAATACGTATGAAAAAATTAAAACTCCCTATCTGCTGGATGTACGAAATACCATACATCAACAATACCAGCATTTCATTAAAAAGATTGAATAAACAAAGAGGGTGGCATGGCTTTACCTAACTTTCGCTTATATTATTGGGCAGCTAATATATGTTGTGCTACCTTTTGGTCTTTCTTCCACGGCCAGCCCGAGTGACCTAACTGGGTGGCAATGGAGTTGAGCTCCACTAAAGAATTATCTATCTCTGCACTTCTTGGCTCTGCACTCCCTAGTAGTCTGCCCAGATCAATAGCTAATCCTCTCGTTAGACACACTTTGCGTATATGGGCTCAGTTCAGGAAATGCTATGGCTCCAGGGGTTTTCTGTTTCCAGCCCTGTCGCACATAATCACCTTTTTTTACCTACTACATACGATTCAGCATTCCATGTTTGGTATAGGAAGGGCATTAGACATTTTGAAGATCTTTTCATTGATAATCACTTCGCCTCTTTTCAGCAGCTCTCTGTTAAGTTCAATCTGCCTAATGCTCATTTTTTCAGATATCTCCAAATCCGACACTTTATTGCTCCTTTAATTCCTAACTTTCCTGAAATGCCTGCGAAAAATGCTATGGACCTATTTCTTTCCATCAATCCACTAGGTAAAGGTTCAATATCAATTATCCGAGATAAACTAGCAGCCTTAGGACGGGCCCCTGGGGATAAAATTAAAATGGCCTGGGAGCAGGATTTAAATATCTCCTTATCCGAGGAGAGCTGGGACTCAGTTCTCAAATCGGTTAACTCAACCTCTCTTTGTGCTCGCCATTGCCTTTTACAGTTTAAGATTGTTCATAGAGCCCATATGTCTAAATCTAAACTATCTCGATTCTACCCTAGCATTAGTCCGCTCTGTGATAAATGCAAGAGGGGCATGGCCTCTCTCATCCATATGTACTGGTTCTGTCCTAGTTTAGAGAAATTCTGGAAAGATGTCTTCACTACGTTATCGTGTATTCTGAATCAGCGCCTAGAACCAAACCCCTTAATTGCTCTGTTCGGTTTTTGGGGCGAGACAGATTTATGTCTGGGTCCGACCAAATGCCGAATATTATCCTTTGCCTCTCTCCTGGCTAGACGCTTGATCCTCCTTAGATGGAGAGATGTTGCCCCGCCCACTCATGCGCAATGGCTTAATGACATTATGGCCTGCTTGGACCTCGAAAAATTTCATTATTCAGTTCTCAATTCGGATCTAAAGTTCCATAAGGTCTGGGGTCCTTTTATCGAGTACTTTCATAACCTTCCTCTTGACTAGGGGTTTTGTTTTTTTTTCTTCTTCTTTTCGGTCCCTTGCTTTCAGCTCCCTTTTTTTTCTGGTAGTAGGCATTATTATCCTCTGTTGCTAAGTGTATTCACAGTCTGGGAGTTTGACTGTTCTGACTTATACTCTCTATATTGTATTGTGGTTGGTCTGGAGTTGTTGTTTTTTCTTGTGTTGTGGGGCTTGGGGAGGATACTAAGCTTACTTGTCTTTAATTTAGGTGCTTTTTTGTTAATTCTCTTCCTTTGTAGCATATTGTTATTGTATGCTTAATTTTGCACTGTATTAATGTTCCTCATTGGGATTTGGGGTTTTTAATTTGTAAAATGTTTTGAAAAACTAATAAAAAAAAGATTGAATAAACAAAGCTGATTTATTAAGTGTCGCTGTTTTAAATGATGACCAATCTAAAACTGGATCTAACCAACAATTAAAATTTCCTCCCGTCACCAATGAGTAAAGGCTCAAATCTGGCAGAAACGAAAAAAAAAATGCTCAAAAAATCCTGGACCATCTGCATTCGGAGCATACTGTTACGCCTGTGCCCCAACTCTGAGGGGCTGAAGGGTACAAAGTAGCCCCCTCCTTTTTGAGAATTGCAAGATCGCTATTAATTCAGGTCAGGAGACCCAGGAAATGAGAGAAAGACACGCAGAATCTACAAGGGGTTTGGAATGTCCTGGCCCCTCAGCGATACAAAGCCATGGGAAACGGCCATTGTCTCTTGGAGATGGAATTGTGTATTGAGCACTGTGCTATTCATCGAAGCCCTCAAGGAATGAGCAATGTGGGCTGTTTGGGGGATGGCATCATTCCAACCTGATTGACATCTGAGACCCCGTGAGTCAGGATAAAAGAGGGTCTGGGGAACAACCCCTTTAGACGCACCAGGAGAAACACTAGAAATCCCGTGACAGCATTTAATAGCGACAGCCGGTGGAGGGCCCACGTGTGTCCTTTCCCGTTGCCCGGGATTGAGGCCTTACCACGGAAGATGGCTTAGCTAAGGAAGAGATCACCACCGACGACATTTCGAAGGATTGACATCATAAAAAGGAAAACGGGCAAGTTCTAAAAACATCGTCTCTCTCTCCAACCAAAAGCTGCAGCCTGAATGAACTTGAGTGACTTTTATATTTCCATTGGACAATACATTATCCCCTAGACAACGATAGAGCTATTTCTTATTGATTATTATTATACCCGCGCCTTTAGATTTAGTATTGACGACGTATATTAGCTGTATGTTTGCATTGATATTATTTTTGTGTATTTTTATCAATAAATACTGTTAAAAATAGTACCATCAGACTTCAACGGACCTCTGTATCTTTGCTGGTAAGTGACCCAGTTACGGGGTATGTAACAATAAATATTGGCAAATACCATTAATTTATTATCTAATTTTTCTGACACCGTGACAAAACGCCCATTAGTATCAGACACTACTTTATGTTGGACGAAGGGGTCTGTATTATCCATAAAAATCGAAACTCCTCTAATCTTAGCCTGGAAAGAGGAGTAAAAATGCAGTCCTTTCCATCTACTGAGAAGACGTAAGTTGTCACAATTACGTGCATGTGATTTTTTGTAAAAAAAAAAAATCGGGGCCTTAAGTTTTTTAATATAAGCAAAAATCTTATTCTGCTTCACAAGGTGATTTAATCCTTTCACATTAAGACTGAGTAAGTTAATAGTATGACTCATTATTAATACTATTCAATAGAGAAATTAAAGTATTAACATTAAAGTAATAATGTTTAATAACATTAAAACCAAACAATAAGCCTTGAAATAGTGTAACCAAGCAACAGATTTGGCTAACATCCCAAAACAGCTCCCAGAAAAAGACCCCCCCTCCACTCCCTCCACCAAAGTCAGAAAACCAGCCTAAAGATAGCTGGCAGCTACAACTAATGACATCACCCTCCCAAAACAACCTGCTGATTTGACTCCTAATTAATTCCAAGGTCAACTGTATTCCAGGCTAGACTAAATACTGGCCAAAAAACAAACTTAGCCCTCATAACAAGGACACAAGTAGATTAACTATTACAGTTTCAAAACAATAGAATGAAAAATACACAAACTAAGCCATATTGATTAAAAAAACCTCTAGAAAAGTGTATGAAATAATTAAAAACTTATCAAAATTCATAACATATAATCACACTCAGTATTAACTCATTAAAATCTTATTCTCTTAGTAAAGCATTTAAATCACAAGGAAGCTTAGCTGCGAAGGTTCACCAAAAGTAAGAGAAGCAATTACTCATATAGCAAGATACTAAACAGTCAATCCATTGTCTTTAAAAAATCCTGGGCTTTTCCACTGGAGCGAAACCATTCTTTAGAACCATCTTGCAGAGTGATTCTAAGATGAGCAGGATAATGATACTGCTTTAAACCTTTGTTAAAAAGTTCCCACATAATCTCTTTGAATTTAGCAAGCTCGTTCAAAACCTCGAGTGAAAAATTCTCAACAATCCTTAATCTTCTGACCCTTGTAATCAATCATTCCTCTTCAACGAGATTCACAAAGCAAACATTCCTTTCTTTGAAATTCATGAAAACAAATTAGAACTGATCTGAGCTAGGCTCCCATAAGTGGTCCAGGGACGGGCGATCTATGAGCTCGACCGATCATAGGTGCAGACGGTAAGATTTTAGGAAATAATTGTACCAAAAAGCTTGCAAAGAATTCAGTAGGCTGATCACCTTCCGTTAACTCTTCAAGACCCAGAATTTGTAGGTTATTTCTTCTGCTTCTGTTTTCTAAATCGATAATCTTCTGTCTTAATTTCTCATTATATTTAGATTGCTTTTCACAGGTCATCCATTCTTGCATCCAAAATCGTCAGAGTTTCTTCATTCTCTTCTATTCGTTTACCATGCTCAGTTAAGGTTTTTTTGAATAGAATCCAATTTTGTGTCCATTAGTTTAAATTTAGATCTAAGTTGTTGGAACTAGTTGGAAGATTCTATTTTGTGTTTTTGAAGCAAATCCATCACAGAATCCAAAGATGCTGGGGCATCTTCTTCTTTTTAGTATCTTTGGCACTCTTCATACTCATAGTAAAAAATATCACGTTTAAAAGTGAGGTTTCAAAACAAATTGGAAGCAGTGAAGTAAGTGAGATAGGAGTGACTGCATGAAGCTGTTGCTCCATTCACAACCAGCAGCTACCTATAAATATTTCTATCTCTTTGGACATTTAAATTAGAGGCAAATTAGAATCAATCTCAAATAAGCCATTTTCACATCTTCTGTATAAACAGTGTGATTGCTGGTTGAGCTGATAGTAATATTTGCTCCATAATCAACGTACATGTGTGAGGATTATCAGGGAAGCTTGAATATTGTAAGACAATATTTTTGAAATAAATTCTGTATACTTTTCCAATTGGATCTTACCTTTAGCCATTTTGTTTGCCAGTGTAAAATTTCCATGGAACGTCTTGTGCTTCACTGTACAGATGTACTTAGCAGAACTACCCACCATCGGTTCTACTCGTACTTTAGTGGTAAGACTAAATGTCCCATTTAGGTCCATAACAATATCTTCAACAGACTGATTTTTTGAAATAGCTTCCACTTTTTCATCTAGTACTTTTAACCATCTGACTGTAATTTCCTCTGGATAAAATTCCTTCACTTCACATATTATAAAGTTCTCCTTTTGCATAAATACATTGACTTCTGGTTTGACTGTGGAAGAGAGAACAGAATAAGTTCATGATTAATATATATTACCAAATACTCTAGTTTAGAGCTTACTGACATCAACAATGAGGGACCAGAAAACTACATTCTATGCATTCAAGCTTCAAGCTGTTGTTCTTTTTATTTACATATTTCTTACTTTTTTTTACTTTATCAGTTAAAAATGCAGTGGAGTGTCTACATCTTGATGCAGAATGTAGGAGGTAGGAATTCAAGTGAAAAGGAATCCCAGAGAATTGGTGCATAATCTTAAGCACTCTGACAACCTTAAGGACATCAAGATCAGTGAGAATAGTGATCTTTCAGTCCACAGTGGGGGTGGGGAGTCATTTGGTATAATCTCAGCCAAAACACTGGACATTTGGGGCATCACGGTAGCATAGTGGTTAGTACAACAGTTACAGTACACACAACATGAGTTCAATTCCCACCACTGACCGTAAGATGTTTGTATGTTCTCCATGTGACCTGGTGGGTTTCCCCCAGGCGCTCTGGTTTTCTCCCACAGTCCAAAGATGTACTGGTTAGTAGGTTAATTGGTTACTCTCAATTGTCCCATGATTCAGCTAGGGTTACATCCGGGGATGCTGGGCGGTGTGGCTCAAAGGGCTGGTAGCACTTATTCCACGCTCTATCTCACATAAGTAAAAGTATCCCAACTGCTTAATATTGAAGTTAGGAGGTTAGGACTGTAAGTGGTAAGAGTGGTGATGATAATAATAGCACTCACATCTACGACAATGAAATGCTTGGAGAAGTTGGTTATGGCCAGAATCAATATCTGTCTCAAAAAGGACCTGGACCCATTGCAATTTGCCTACCACCACGATAAGCCTGCAGCTGATGCGACCTCAGTGGCTCTCTATGCAGCCTTGGACCACCTGGACAATGCAAGTACCTGTGTCGGGATGCTGTTTATTGACTGTAGCTCAACATTTAATACCACCATTCCTACAGTCCTGATCAGAAAGCTACAGAACCTGGTCCCCTGTGCCTCCCTCTGCAACTGGATCCTCAGCTTCCTAACCGGAAGACCACAATCTGTGCAGACTGGAAATAACATATCTACCTTGTTGACAATCAACATAGGCGTACCACAGGGGTGTGTTACACCCATGACTGTGTGGCTAGGCACAGCTCAAATGCCAGCTATGATTTTGCTGATGGTACAACCATTGTTGGCAGAATTTCAGATGGTGACGAAGGGGCGTGGGGGTGAGATATACCAGCTAGTTGAGTGGTCTCACAGCAACAAACTTGCACTCAACATTAGCATGACCAAAGAGCTGAATGTGGACTTCAGAAAGGGGAAGACAAGGGAACACAGACCAATCCTCATAGAGGGATCTGAAGTGGAGAGAGTGAGCAGTTTCAAGTTCCTGGGTGTCAATATCTTTGAGGACCTAACCTAGATGCAAAATATCGCTGTAGCTATAAAGAAGGAAAGACAGTGGCTACATTTCATTAGGAGTTTGAGGAGATTTGGTTTGTCAACTAAAAAATGTTCAAACCTCTACAACTGTACAGTGGAGAGCATTCTGACTGTCTGGTATGGGGGAGGGGGCTACTGCACAAGATCTAAGTAAGTTGCAGAAACTTGTAAACTTAGTCACCTCCATCATGGGTACTAGCCTCCGTATATCCAAGACATCTTCAAAGAGAGATGCCTTAGGAACACAGCATCCATCATTAAGGACCCTCACCACCCAGCGCATGCCCTCTTTTCATTGTTACCATCAGGAAGGAGATACAGAAGCCTGAAGGCAAGCACTCAGTGATTCAGGAACAGCATCTTCCCCTCTTCATCCAATTTCTAAATGGACAATGAACCCACGAAAACTACCTCACTATTTCTTTTTATTTCTGGGGTTTTTTTGCACTATTTATTTTTAACTTAACTATTTAATAAATAAATAATCACAACACACACACACACACACACACACACACTTACAATATTTCATGTTTTTCTCTATATTTATTTATCACGTATTTCATAGTAATGCTGCCGTAAAGTTAACGAATTTCACGACATATGCCGATATTAAACTTGATTCTGAATATTGATATTAGTAATTATGATAGCAACAATGTCAAATCCCAGTTTCTCTACATCAGTGACATTACATCCTGTTTATATTACCTCAGAATAACTGATGTGATCAATCTCACTCAAACCAAATGGAGTATCTGAATATGTAATAGTCAAGTGTTGTTACCACTTTCACAATTACATGTAAGAAACAACCCAAGTGGCAAAGTCTGCTAAGTTGTATTCCAACAGTGGAGTTAACTTTTTCATGAGATTAGAGGTAAAAATAGTCTCTGCGGAAACTTCACCACAAAAAAAACTCCAGATAATTCTCTGTATTGTGTCAGCCATTGAAATCTATGGACTGAACATTGTTAACATGCATAATGCCACAATCTCTTGATTGCCACTCACTCATTGCAGTTGGGATCACCACTCATGTTCAAGTTAATTATCATTCAACCATACATGAATACCCATGAAAACAGCAAAATGAAACAGCGTTCCTCTGGGATCAAGGCATAAAACACAATACCCGCAGTCATACACAGCACAAGGCACATATTGCACATATAGATAGCAGCAAACATACAGTCACACAAGAATATAGATAGAGAGAGCTCACTTCCCTGAGTGACACGTCCTATAAATACTGTTGCTGATATGGACAGGCAGTTCTCAGCAGTCCGAAGATGGGAGGACCCAATCCCCAAATACAACAATGCGATCCTCATAGAGAAAGGCATTAATTAAAAAGAATGACCATGTATTTATGTACACACTCTAAAGCACTGCAATTTCCCAAGGAATTCTGAATCGAAATCATTCATTATGGGAAATCTTTCTGATGTTTTATTGAAAATGCTGGAGTTTACACACTGAAGTATGCAGAAAAGAGAGGGCCTGACATTATTGAATGGAATTGAATTGAGCTGACGTTATTTCTTACATCCTTCACATACATGAGGAGTGAAAATATTTACATTACATCTCCGTCTAAATGTGCAATGTGCAATCACAGTAGTTTATAATAATTTATAATAAATAGAACAGTCAATGTAACATAGTGTGTTAATCAGTGTGAGTTAATCAGTCTGATGGCCTGGTGGAAGAAGATATCTTGGAGCCTGTTGGTCCAGGCTTTTATGCTCCGGTACCATTTCCCGGATATTAGCAGCTGGAATAGATTGTGGTTGGGATGACTCAGATCCCCAATGATCCTTCAGGCCCTTTTTTCACACCTGTCTTTGTAAACGTCCTGAATCATGGCAAGTTCACAACTACAGATGTGCTGAGCTGTCCACGCCATTCTCTGCAGAATCCTGCGATTAAGAGAGGTACGGTTCCCAAACCAGGCAGTGATGCAGCCAGTCAGGATGCTCTCAAATGTTCCCTTGTAGAAATTTCTTAGGATCTGGGGGCCCATACCAAACTTCCTCAATCGTTGCGTGTCAGTGTGCAAAAGTGATTCAATTCTAACGTTACAAAATTGGAACTCCACTTATTAGCCAAAGCTCACATTTGAACAGATCTAACTGGCCCATGACCTCCAATACAGACACCAAATATGAAGCCTTCATTTTATGTCAGTCTAGAAAGCTATCTTTATTTGAGTTGCCACAGTAGGTAAAAGGCTGGCTCCAAGGCCAGATAGCTCTGACACACAATCCAAGCACATGCAAACACCATAAAAATATAACATATATGCTTCATAAAAATATAACGTATATGTTTCACATGAAGCATGATGGAGTGGGCCAGTGGCCTACTGGACTAACACCTCCATCACTTGAACTGTTGTACAAGATGTGATTGGGTATCAAAATTAGTAATGGTCTACTGCACACTACACAAGATTGTTACTTTTTAGAGCCAAACATTATCAAATGCAACATAACAATCAGTTGAAGGACAAGAAGAAGAAGATCAAGGCAAGGATAAGGAAGAGGAGAAGGAAGAAAACAGAAACACAGACAGGAATCCCTTTCCTTGGGATGCCTGTCCAGAATTAATCTGACTGATATCAGTAATTACAACTCTAATTCCCTATTCACAGACACATCTGGGAGCAGACATCACAGTATCTGGTTGTTTACATTGCAAAGTCATCAGCAAATAAAAATGACTAATAATGTTATTAACGAGTCTTTGGCTGTCACAGCAAAGTAAGAGATCTTTGTTTTACCTGAAACAAGCATTGTTGAAGTCTTTTCATCTTTACTTGGGGTGACATAAACAGTGCAGGTATAATTTCCTTCTTCATTAAGTTGTACTTTAGGGAGGTAAAGGGAAGCATTTCCATTCTGTAATGCATCTTCAAAAATCTGTGCACCTCTTCTCTTGGGGTCATGTTTCCCTCCATCAAATATATACAGGTCCGTCTGAGATGTTTGAGATTTGTAAGACCATTGAACAGCTACATGCCTGAGATCATATTCTGGTTTACTGTATATGCATTTTAGAAGAACATCTTCATTTACTGATACTTCCAGTGGAGAGGAAAATATCTCCACTTCCAAAGCACCTGTAAAATAAGTTAAAGTAGTAAGTTATTGATCAGCTTTAATATCACAAATGGATGTAAGAATACATGATGAATGCTTAAACCATTTGTTGTTCAAACATGGTAGATTTGACTGGATGGTGAAATTACGAAGGTTTGGGACAAGCTAGCTAACTGGTCACAAAATTGCTTTGGTGGAAGGAGTCAGAGGTTGGCGGTGGAGACTAACAAACAATATGCAGGAAGAACTCAGAGGAACGAGTAGTATCTGTGGTAGAAAAGGAATTGTCAACATCTTGGGTCTAAGCTCTACATCAGGAAGGATGTTAGTGGATGGCTGTGTTTCAGAATGGAGGCCTGTGACCAATGTGAATGCAATCCAATCACCCTCTGATTTTCTTTCTGCTGTCTTCTGCTGTTCTGCATCAGCAGATATCGAAAGGGGACTATGGCTGAGTAGTAGGAGGAATCACAATAAAAATATGCTGTTTTCCTTATGTTGATGTAGGTGTTATGGACATGTCGGAATGGGAATTGAAGTGGAATTAAAGTGGGTGGCCACTGAGAGATCCTGCTTTTTCTGGCAGATGGAGCATAAGTGCTCGGCAAAGCGGACTCCCAATGTACATCGGATCTCACCGATATACAGGAGGCCACACCAGTAGCACCAGACACAGTATATGACCCCAACAGACTCACAGGTGAAGTGTCGCCTCATCTGGAAGGACTGTTTGGGGCCTTGAATGGTAGCGAGGGATGAGGTGTAGTGGTAGGTGTAGCATTTGTTCCGCTGCAAGGATATGTGCCAGGAGGGAGATCAGTGGGAAGGGACTTTTCCTACACTACATCGATGACTGCATTGGTGCTGTTTCCTGCACCCATGCTGAACTCGTCGATTTCATCCACTTTGTCTCCAATTTCCACCCTGCCCTGAAATTTACCTGGTCCACTTCTGACATCCCGCTCCTCTTTCTTGATCTTTCTGTCTCTATCTCTGAAAAGAGCTCATCTACTGATGTCTGTTACAAACCCACGGACTCTCACAGCTACCTGGACTACACTTCCTCCCATCCTGTTACTTGTAAGAACACCATCCCCTTCTCTCAATTCCTCCGTCTCTGCCACATCTGCTCTCAGGATGAGGCTTTTCATTCCAGAATGTAGGAGATGTCTTCCTTCTTCAAAGAAAGGGGCTTCCCTTTCTCGACCATCAATGCTACCCTCAACAACATCTCTTCCATTTCATGCCATCTGCTGTCACCCCTTCCTCCTGCCACCCTACCAGAGAAAGGGTTCCTTTTGTCCTCACCTACCACCAAACCAGCCTCTGCATCCAGAACATAATACCCCATAACTTCCACCATCTTCAATGGGATTCCACCACCAAGAACATCTTTCCTCCCCCCACTTTCTGCTTTCCCAAAGGATCGTTTCCTACACAACTCCTTTGTCCATTCTTCCCTCCCCACTGATCTTCCTCCTGGTACTTATCCTTGCAAGCAGAGAAAGTGCTACACCTGCCCCTACAACTCTTCCCTCACTACCATTCAGGACCTCAATCAGTCCTTCCAGGTGAGGTGACACTTCATCTGTGAGTCTGTTGGGGTCATATACTATGTCTGGTGCTCCCAGTGTGGCCGCCTGTACATCGGTGAAACTCAATGTAGATTGGGAGAGTTTCACCGAGCACCTACATGCTCTATCCGCCAGAAGAAGCAGGATCTCCCAGCAGCCAACCATTTTAATACCACTACCCATTGCCATTCCAATATGTCCATCCATGGCCTCCTCCACTGTCATGATGTTGCCACATTTAGGCTGGAGGAACAACACCCTATATTCTGTCTGGGTAGCCTCTAACCCGATGGCAGGAACTTCGATTTCTCGAACTTCCAGTAATGCCTCCCTCCTGCACCTTTCCCCATCCCATTTTCCCTCTCTCACTTTTTCTCCTTTCCCGCCCATTGCCTCCCTCTGGTGATCCTCCTTCCTCTTCTTTCTTCAATGGCCTTCTGTTCTGTTCTATCAGACTCCCCCTTCTTCAGCCCTGTACCTCTTTCACCAATCAACTTCCCAGCTCTTTGCTTCATCCCTCCCCCTTCAGGTTTCACCTATCACCTTGTGTGTCTCTCTCCCCTCCCCAATGTTTTAAATCCACTCCTCCAGATGATTGATAAGTTTGTGGCCTAACGTAAAAGGAGATGAATTATACAGCTCTTGTTACATGCATGTGCAGTTCAACTCTTTGAGTGATTATGCAGAAAGTTTTAAGTTAATAACTCATCTCCTTCTACCTTCGGCCACGAACTTATCAATTACCCCATGCTGTCGACCACTTCTAGTGGTCCAAGACGCCGACTTCTACAAAGAAGGGATCCGTATGCTCCACAACCGCTGGACTAAGTGTGTAAATGTAGGAAAAATAAATGTGCTAGGTTTTCTAAATTTGACTCCTACCTTAGGCCACAAACTTATCAATCATCCCTCATAATTTTTCCTCCTCTAAACTTAAACCTATGCTCTGTAGTTTTAGACTCCCCTAACCAGGACAATGGGTTTATCCATGCCCCTTGAGTTATAAAGTCACAATTCAGACACCTTCACTCCAGGGAAAACAGTTCCAGCTTCTACAGCCTCTCCTAATGAAATTTCTCCAGTCTTAGCGATACCTTTGCAAATTCTTTTGGTGCTGTTTCTTGCTTATCATATACCTGCTATAGCATGGCAAACATAGAACACTACAGCACAGAAACAGGCCTTTTGGCCCTTCTTGGCTGTGCTGAACCATTTTTCTGCCTAGTCCCAGTGACCTGCACCTGGACCATATCCCTCCATACACCTCTCATCCATGTACCTGTCCAAGTTTTCCTTTAATGTTAAAAGTGAGCACACATTTACCACTTCATCTGGCAGCTCATTCCACACTACCACCACTCACTGTGTTAAGAAGCTCCCCCCCCCCAATGTTCCCTTTAAACTTTTCCCCCTTCACCCTTAACCTATGTCCTCTGGTTTTTTCCCCCCTAGCCTCAGTGGAAAAAGCCTGCTTGCTTTCACTCTATCTATACCCATCATAATTTTATATACCTCTATCAAATCTCCCCTCATTCTTCTACGCTCCAGGGAATAAAGTCCTAACCTATTCAACCGTTCTCTGTAACTCAGTTTCTCAAGTCCCGGCAACATCCTTGTAAACCTTCTCTGCAACCTTTCAACCTTATTAATATCCTTCCTGTAATTTGGTGACCAAAACTGCACACAATACTCCAAATTCGGCCTCACCAATGCCTTATACAACTTCACCATTACATTCCAACTCTTATACCAGATGGCACACAAGTTCCAGGAGCAGTCTCACTAATATTTTGTAAAGATGCAACAGGGCATCAGAACTCATGTGCTGAAGTAAGGCATGCCCAATGCATTCTTTGTCATATAGTATACCGGTATACTATCAGATATAGTATACCTGTCAGGGAACTACTTTATGTACTCGTACCTCTACGCCTCTCTATTCCACAACACTCCCCAGGGCCCTGTCGTTCACTGTGCATGTACTGCACTGATTTACCTTTCCAAAATGCATTACCTCAGACTTCAAACATGAAACGTGAAACATACTGTAGAACACCACAGCACAGAGATGTTGTACCAATCTTGTAAACTATTCTAAGATCAATCTAACCCTTCCCTCCTCCATAGCTCTCCATTTTCCTGTAATCCATATGCTTACCTAAGAGTTGCTTAAATTGTCTTAATGTACCTGATTCTACCACTGTTATGTTTTGTAATTCCAAACAACGAAAGGATTTTTATTCCCTCATGTTGTGGGACGGATGTAAGATATAAACAAACAAATAAATAAACAAAATACTAATTGAAAGACAAGCAAGGGCACTTGAGAGATGCGTGTAAACTTTACCTAGTTAAATTCCACCTGCCTTTCCTTTGCTCATTTTGCTAGTTGGTTACGTTCCTGAGATAATCTTAGACAAGCTCCTTACTGTCTACTACACTAATTTTGGTGTCACCCACAAACTTACTAATTGTGCCACCTATCTTCTCATCTAAATCATTAATATACATTCAGTGGCCACTTTACCAGGTATCTCCTGTACCTAATAAACTGACCATTGAGTGTCTGTTCATGGTCTTCTGCTGCTGTAGCCCATCCTCTTCATGGTTTGACGTGTTGTGCATGCAGAGATAACTTTCTGCACACCACTATTGTAATGTGTGATTATTTGAGTTACTGTCGCCTTCCTGTCAGCTTGAACCTGTCTGGCCATTCTCCTTTGACCTCTCTCATTATCAAGGTGTTCCCACCCACACAAATACCACTCACTGGATGATTGTTTGATTTCATACCATTCTATGTAAAGTTTAGAAACTGCTGTGCATGAAAATCAGGAAAGATCAGCAGTTTCAGAGATACTGGAAACACCCCATCTGGCATGAATAATTATTCCACTGCCAAAGTCACTTAGGTCACATTTCTTCCCCATTTTGATGCTTGGTCTGAACAACAACTGGATGTTTTTATGCATTGAGCTGCTGGCACATGATTGCATTTGTGAGCAGGTGTACAGGTCTACCTAATAAAGTGACAACTAAGTGTATTCAACAAATAGCAGAGGACACAGCCATCAATCTCTCAGCGTACAACTGGTCATACCAACTTATAGAAACCAAAATGGAATGAGTTTTATCAATACTATTTTGAAATAATAAACTTACACTGTCCTACAAGCGTCAATAATCCTGAATTTTTATTTAAAACGACACTTGCATCAGCATGAGGACTTTTCTCAGATGAAAATTCCCTAGCTCCAAATTTGTTAACTTGCAGAATGCCACATTTTTTCACTCACATTCTAGTACAAAACCTCATCATGCTAGTAAACTACAAGCACCAAGGTCACAATATTTGCTATCATAACTCAGGGAGTCAGATACTTTGACATTGACAATTACAGCACTGTGTAAGACATGTCAGGCAAGAGATGGGCAATTTGAACAAGGCCAAGAATAATCTTTTATATGGAAGCATGAAAAGGAAGAGGAATGTCGGCTAAGGTACATCCAGAAAACTTGCTGCTGATTTGGAAGAGTTTCTTGGGAAAGTCAGGTTTTTACCAACGAAGACCTCTTCAGTTCCATGCACTTTCATTACACAATGAAATTCTATCTATTGTTCACTTACTCAAGACACCAAGAAATAATTATCATTGACTAATCCTCAACCATTTAAGTACTATAGAGTTTTAAAAATTAGTAAGAAAAGATAGTGACATTATTACAGTACACATTAATAGGTACCTTTATGATTATGCATTGTTAAGCAATACTTTTACGTTAGTAATTATTAAAGGAATAAAGGGAAATATACAGAGAAGATATACATTCATTTTTATGCATACATTCATGTATGCATACATTTAAGATTCTGAAAAGTGTAAATTAAATAATTCTGAACCAATGACTGGAATTATAAGCAACACAACTGACATAGAGATCAAATTCCACCATTTGTGTGATTTTCTTACGTATAACTTACAGATTTTGAATTTGGTAACAATACAGCATGGATTTGTTGATATAATACAAGATATATTTGCCTGAAATTGTATACAAAGTGTGGTATAAGGAAGAGGAAGGAGATTGTGAAAGCATAAACTACCTCTCTTGTTTGTAATATTTATATTTTGATGAGATTTTCAGAATCCTTAAACATAGTTTAATGGTGCCTTGAAATAGTTGGAAACTTTTTTTTAATAGTTTTTAATTAATAATATCTGAAATCTTTAAAATTTTGATAAATCACTAAGATCGACGCATACTGTGCCGAGAAACAGGTTTTACAAGTGCTTTGGAAAACCGGCCTAAATGAAAGCAGCAATTCATGATCCACATTTGATTGTCCAGGCTAACAATGTTTTTTAACTTTGACCCAAGAAAATGCAAAACTTCTGGCATCTTACCTGAATATAAAATGGAAGACATCAAAAGGGCAGACAGAGTTAAGATTCCCATTATTAAAATAGAAGGTTTTCTTTCCTGTGCAGCCCGTTCTTGCAGCCCTTTAGTTTCAAAAACTTCTTAGTTTCACTTTCATCATTTCTGCACTTTGGTTTGTGGACTATAGACTGAAACAATATATCAATGAAGTCTGAAAGATATTTTATTCGTGGAGACATCAAAATGGTAAAGTTTTTCTGACTGATTTCCGTCAGATTGTAAATATCTACACAACAATTCTTTAAACCACCCTCTAGAGATATTTCTGGAATGACGCCCACATTCTTCAATACAGCTGAACTTTCTTTGCCTCAGTTTGGTAGATACAGAATCACTTACTAACACTGAAAGAAAACATGTTCTGGCAGGGCAGGCAACACTGAGTATTGAGAATTGCCCTTTTTTTGCTGATGATCACATGTACTGACATTCACCAATTTAAGCAATATGTAAGTTTGCTCGTCACACCACTGCCAAATGAAAAGTGGTAATGAATTGCCATGTAGGAAGGAGATTGAAAATCTGGCTTTATAGTGTCACAACAACCTCTCTCTCAATATCAGCAAAACCAAATGGTTGATTATTGACTGCGGGAGGAAGAAATTGGAGGTTCATGTTTCAGTTCTCATTAGGAGATCAAGGGTAGAGAGGGTCAGTAACTTTAAATTTCTGGGTGATACCATATCAGAGGATTTGCTCTGGGACCACCTCATAAGTACCATTGCAAAGAAGGCATGACGGTGCCTCTAGTTTCTTGGAATTTTTTTCAGATTCAGTATGTCATCGAAAACTTCAACAAACATCTATAGATGTACAGTGAAGAGTATCCTAGCTGGTTGCATGAAGGCCTGGATTGGAAACACCAATGCCTGCCCAATTACAGAAAAGCCTACAAAAAGCAGTAGATACAGCCCAGTCCATCTCAGGCAAAACCCTCCATACCACTGAGCACACCTACAAGGATCACTGCACCTCCACCAGCCAAACTATGTTCCCTTCTCATGGCTGACATCGGAAAGGAGGTACAGGAGCTTAGGTCCCACTCTACCAGGTTATTACCCTTTAGCCATCAGGCTCCTGAGCTAGTGTGAATAACCTCAACACCATACAGATGTCACAACCGATGGATACATTTTCAAGGACTCTACAATTCATGTTCACAGTATTACTTATATATCTGTTTATAATTATTGTTATTATATTTTTTCAGAGCTCAAGCTGGTAAAAGCTGAGCTGAGCACACTCAGCTATGGGCAGAGCTGAGCACACACATTTCTCAATTGCTCGAAACCTTTGGACTGTCCTAGTGCTGTTTAGTACAATGGCTTTCTAGCTATTTACATAAATATTGCTGTGTAGGCCTAATTGCTTAATGCTATTTTGTAGTGAATTTGGATGATACTGGTTGTAGATGTTACAACTGAGACCATGTGTACCCTGTTCATGTTCCATAGTCTCTCAATTTCATCATTTAATTCAACATATTTCTGGTATTCTTCACTTATTGATTTCTGTATGTTATGTGAGTTTGGAAATAAGTTGTTTTTGCTTGTTTATCCTGTTTTTACACACACACACACACACACACATATATATATATATATAATTATTATGGATTGTCATTTATGTAATCATGGATTGTTTGTAATATCTAATCGCAAACAAGCGAAAATCTGCAGATGCTGAAAATCCAGGATGCTGGAGGGTCCTGCCAAAGGGTTTTGGCCCAAAACATCAACTGTACTCTTTTCCATAGATGCTGCCTGGCCTTCTGAGTTCCTCCAGCAATTTGTGTATGTTGCTTGTAATATACTGTAATTTTAGAACTCTGACTATAAAACTGGATCAGGCTTGTATTTATAATAAGGTATGTTATCTTTTATGAGTTTGTATATTAAAGCAAGATTTTGGTGAATGATGTGCCTGTGTAAGTAATCAGATTATGTTAAACTGCTACAGGATCCTGCAGTGCGTTGCATTGTTTCTGGTTTCTCTTGGCATTTTCTGCATTTATCATCTTGAATTTGTTGGGTTTTTAATGCATTTTTAAAACTTTTTTGTGTGTTAACTACCTGGTCCTATATTGTTACAAGGAACCCCCTCTGTTTCTGGGAAGCAGTCTTCAACTCTGATCCAGGTGTTTGACACTTCATTGTCAACATCTAGTCTGCTCAGATTGTGGGGATGTCTTCCATTAAAAATCAAGCTCATCTAAAGTGATAACTTCTTAATTTTTCTGAGTTGTGCTTTAATTTAAGTTTAGTGGCGTGTTCTTCTTATCAGAATTGCATATGTTCGCATGGAGTGTGGAATTCTGTTTTTGTTGATGAAAGTATATCCTGAGAAGTTTTATCTAACTGTTGAATAAATGTTTTATGCCTGTTATTCCTCTTCTTCCTCCTGTCCTAGATAGTGTTAATCTAAGTGCACTCGAGTGTACATTGGGTTTGTCATTTCAGTTCTTATTTTTCTTTGTAAATTTTCCAGATCGGTTTTGAACCAAGATATAACGCCAAAGGAATATGTTAATATGGGTATATTGAAAGTGTTTATTGCCTTTGTTATATTTTTCTATTGAGCTCTGTTTGGCAGATTTTCTTCAGCCTGATGTAAGTTCTTTTGTAAGTTTCCCTTTTATTTCAATATGATCTACCGGTATTTACTTTACTTGTTGATATCCCAGATACTTGCATGTTTCATATTCATCCATTGGTTGTACTGTATCTTGCTGCTCTGTTTTATATTCCACCAGCCCTATTGCACCTTTCTTTATGTTTAAGTCTAAAGTTCATGTTGATATCTTTAGTTCTAATCTTTGAATTAATTGCTTTAGATTTACTGATAAAGGAGCATATAATTTCAAATGGTCTATGTATACTAGGTGTGTCAAGGTATAATTCATTTAGTTCTCTCTATTTTCATTCAATTCAGTAATTTAGGGAGTGCGTTTAAAGCTAAATAAAATCATGAAAACCCAGGTGTACGCTTTCGTAAATAAAACAGCCGAGGTGCTTTCCGTTTAAAGAAAACTGGAACAACAAATTTATTCTCAACCAAGTCAGAACACAAAGTGCAGTAAAAAACTTCATGTCATTACCTCATCACATCAGAGCAGCCTCTTAAAGTGAACCCCAACTCAATGTAGATGGTTTTGAATTATGTGCATTTCCACCCAATATGTTACCCTATGCAAGCCCTCCAGAATCCACCAGAACCGGCATCGTGAACCTGTCAGGAGCCCAAACAAGCTGCCCGGCTCAGGTCTGCTGTTCCAAGGGTGGAGGAACAGCAGGTGCCTCCAGCTTGCCCAGACGTATGGTGATGCACTCATGCTCACGTCGTGACGCTGGGTCGATGAAAATGAATGAGGCAGAACGTAGGTCAACAGGAATTGAAGAGTACTGTATGTCATGATGGGAGGTAGGAATAGGTGCCAAGGAATTGAGTTTACTAAGAAGGGCAGAATGCTGTTGAGAGGCTGACTGGGCAGACATGGCATTAGGAATAAAATCAGCTGGCATAAAGACTGTCCATGTACCAGGTCAACCACGGATGACCACAGGTCCTCTTTTGGAGCCCTTCTGAGCCCCAGAAGGACCCGGGGTAATGATCATGATCAGTCAGAGAAGCCTTTAAGGAGTGGTGAAACTGCTCTCTTCAGCCATTGGACTGCAGGTGATACAGCATGGTGTGATGTACCATAACACCAAGGTTCTGGGCCATTGCAGTCCAGAGGCAGGTGTAAACTGGGGACCACGGTCAGAGGAAATATCAGATGGATTGTCAAACTGAGCAACCCAGGTGCTGATGAATGCCCGAGCCATGTCAGTGGCTTTCCTCAATGCTAGAGGGATGACTTTGGGCCACCTAGTCGTACTGTCCACCACGATAAGGAGGTGCATGACACCATGAGAAGGGGGAAGAGGACCAACCAAGTCCACACTGACATGATCAACCATTGCTCTGGGATCTGTTGGTGCCAATGGTGCCCGAACACAATGGCTAATTTTCACCTGCTGGCACTCGACACAGGCTGCACTCCAATCACACACATCCTTTCTAAGGCTGTGCCACACTACATTTTGTGCAACCAGTTCCTGTGCGGCCTTCCAGCCTGGATGCAAGATGCCGTGAATGGAGTTAAAAACAGTACATCTCCAATCTGTGGACACTATGGGGCAAGGGCAACTGGCTGAGACATCGCACAGGAGAGTAGCCCCAGCTTCCCCGAACTTTATGTCAGCCAACCACAGGCCCGTGCCTGCTGTTCAGTAAGTCTGGATCACCGGATTGGCTGCTATGCAGGCATGGTCAACCCCTGTGTATATGACCTCAATGGCTGGCCGTGAAAGCCAATCAGACTCGGCATTATTTCTCCCCTTGATGTGTTGTACGTCAGCTGTGATCTCCGATATGGAGGCCAGGAGGTCTGATATTTTGGCCAACACATACACAAGGGGTTTGTGGCCAACGAAAACTGTGAAATGGCAACCCTCTAGTAAAATACAAAAATGGTGAACAGCCAGGTAGAGACTGAAAAGCTTATGGTCAAACTTGCTGTACTTCCTTTCAGGGGGACAGAGCTGCTGGCCGAAGAAGGTGAGCAGCTGCCACACGCCTCCAAGCAACTGAACGTGCACAGCATGCTCTGAAGCATCAAGAGTAATGGCTATAGGTGCATTGGAGAGCAGGTGTGCTGGGAGGGTCACATTGGAAAGAGCTTGCTTGCTGTCATCAAATGCTCTGGTCATGTCCACTGACCAGTCAACCATGTGATTAGGGGTTTTGCCATTAAGGGAACTATACAAGACTAGCATAAGTTCATCAGGTTGTGGAATAAACCAGTGATAGAAATTCACCATAGCTAAGAACTCTTGTAGTTTTTTAGCAGTGCAGGACGGTGGGAAATACATAATAGCAATGACTTTGGATGGGAGGAGTTTTGCACCTTCTGTGGAGATACGATGGCTGAGAAAGCCAATGGTTGACACCCCAGACTGGCATTCAGTAGGATTGATAACCAACCTGTGTTGGCTTAAGTGCTCTAAAAGTGTGTGGGGATGAAATGCGCATTCAAATTCAGACGCACTGGCGACAAGTATGTAATCCAAGTAAACAAAAGGAAAATCTAAGTCTTTTAATGGAGTCCATCAGCCATTGGAAAGTCTCTGCTGCATTTTTCAGCTCAAATGGCATGTGCAGAATCTCAAAGAGGCCAAATAGGGTTATCATAGCCATTTTGGGAATGTCCTCTAAACACGCCAGCACCTGATGGTAGCCCCTAACTAACTCAACTTTAGAAAAAAAAACAATTTTCTGGATAAATATGCCAAAATGTCTTGGATGAGTGGGACTGGCTGACGGGGGTGATCGGGGATGGTGGCCTCATTAAGGTGTCAGTAATTGCCAAATGGGCAACCACCATCGGGCTTAAGGACTATGTGGAGGGGTGAAGCGTGCATAGAATGCCAAGTCATTCCACATTGGCAAACTCAACCTTTATGGTGGCCAGCTTTTTCGGGTCCAGTTAACACACCCGGGCATGGATCGATGGGGCAGTTGCGGGAATGTGGTACTTGACCCCCTTGTTTTGTGACTATAGTTGAGAATGTGGGCCTGGTGAGGTTTGGGAATTCAGCCAGAAGTCGAATGAACTCATATGTGGTACTGCAGGCACTTGGCAGAATTGTTGTGGGGAACTTACTGGGAGAACAGGGTAACGACCCTAAGCCTTGACATCCACAGGTCAGCAGTTCTTAAAATCAGCCAGCAGTCTTTCTGCACACAGGAAATCTGCGCTAAGCAGACGCCTAGCCACTTCAGCCAGGATGAAGTCCAATGCATAACGTCGCCTGCTGAAGCAGTGTCACACATCCTGTCCTGTAAATCTGGATCCTGCTGCCGTTGGCGGACTCCAACGAGATTTTATCGCACATTGTCTTCTAATCAGTAGGTGAAGCTGGTAGCACACTCACTTGAGCACCCGTATCACACAAGAAGCATTGGCCTGAAAGGGTATCTGTAATGAACAGGTGTTCTTTACATCTTTTCATATCCTTATAGCACCCTTTCTTCTCTTCTGTAAGTGTGGTGTGGTTATCCATGTGAACGGTGATTGATGGAAAGATGCATGGTTTGTAAACAAGTAATAGGGCAATACTTTGATGGGTCATTTGAGATTTCTCCTTTAGGTAAGAGATATGTTTTTGTTGGGTCAGTGACCACGTATTCTGTTAGTGTGCTGTTAAATGTTTGGATAATTGTGTCTGTTAGCTCCACTTTGTCATCAGCATCCTGCAGAGGCTCTATATCTGTGTCGTTGTTATTACCGTCAAGCTGTGCAGCAGTTGCTGAAGTATTTATATTTTCATCAATGCTCCGGGGGCAAGCGTGGCATCTTCATTATTTTCTTGTATAGTATTGTTGTGGTCTTTAGGTTGGTTTCTTTCTTGTGTTACTTCATATTTTATTTGCTTTAATATTTATTTGTTTATTGTTTATCCTGATACAGTGTGGAATAGGCCCTTCTGACCCTTGTGCCACATTGCCCAGCAATGCCCCCAAATTTAATCCTCACAGTCATGGGGAGAACATTCAAACTCCAGAATTGAACCTGCGTGCTCGTACAGTAAAGCACTGTGCAACCCTAAGGACTAAGATAAGTTCCATTACTCAATAATGTATGGGCATTATGAATGGAGTTACTTCCAATGAGCATTTCATGAATGTCTTTCTTCTCTTAACTGCTTGAGTGGCCTCAGTTTTCAGTGTACAGCTCCCCTGCGAAACGCCTGCAGTATTTGCAGCCTGTGGTGTTGGTTGGCTACTTTGGTTGTATCTTTATCGGTTTCCCGGTGCCTGTGCAGCAGTTTCCTTACTGCCACGTCCAGTGCTGGCTCCTGACGTGCCCTGGAAATCACCAGGCAATGCCTGTATTACTCAATTCCGTAGACATCTCTCCAGTTCTAAAGTGAAAGGGAATAGCCTTTTATACCTACAGCCAGGTTTTCGTTTCAGCCATCCCTAACATGGAGATCAGATGCTGACCAATATTGTTATTATTATTTTGTATTTGCAGAGTTTGTCTTCTTTTGCTCATTGGTTGTTTGTCAGACTTTGTGTGAAGTTCTTCACTGATAATAGTGTATTTCTTTGGTCGACTGTGAATGTCTGCAAGGAAATGGATTTCAGAGTGGTATATGGGGATGTATAGGATCTTTGTTAATAAATTTACTTTGAACTTGGAATAATTTTCTCCAGACCAAGTATTAAATGTAGTTGATATCAAGAGTGAAATATGGAAGCATTGGCAATAAGAGAAGGCCAGTTAGCCCTTTATGCATGTTTTACTATTCAACATAATCAAGGCTGATCATCCAAATCCAGTACTCTGCTTCTTGTTTTCCCCATATACCTTGACTTTGTTATTCAAATATACTTCTTAAATGCATTGAGGATTGAGCTCCACTGTCTTCTGTAGTAAAGAATTTCATGGGCACACATCCCTTTGGGTGAAGAAATCGCTTCAAACCAGTCCAAAATGGCACCCCCATGTCTTTGCACTCTGAACTCTTACTGTGGCCTTCTTCATAATCAGGAACACATTTCCTGCATGGAATCTGTCATTCCTATCAGGATTTTGTAAGTTTCAATGAGCGCTCTACTCATTCTAAATTGTAGTGCATATAAGCTCAGGTGTCTTAAGCTGCCTTCATGTGTTGGTCCTGGTATCTGAGGAATCAGTCTGATGATTCTTCAACCAAATCATTCTATAGCAAGAACGTTCTTCTTCAGATAAGGACACTAAAGCAGCACCCACTATTCAAGGTGTGGTCCTACTATTCCACCGTTCAATTGCAGTAAAACATCCTTGACCTCAAACCCCGCTGCCATACAGATCAACATAGTATTTGCTTGCTTAACTTCCTGCTGCACTTGCATGATTACTTTCATCAATTGTTGCAGAAGGATACCCAAGGGGCATTTTGTGCCCCTGTCCAACCACACTACCCCAACTTTACCTTCCTCCTGAATCTATTGTAAAGGTAATCGGTCTTCCTTGTTTTCGCCACCTAAAAAGATTTCACACACCAGCTTATCTGCATCCTCCTCACAACTCACAGCCACATCCAGCATTTAGTTGTTTGCAGACTTGGAGATGTTACATTTAGCCCCTTAACTAAAGCCTAAATATACACTTAATGGCCAGCTTATTGGGTGCAATGTACACACATACATCATTAACGGCAATATCTAATCAGACAATCATGTGGCAGTATCTCAAAGGATAAAGGCCTGCAGACATGGTCAAGAGGTTCAGTTGTTGTTCAGATCAACAGCAGAATGAGGAGGAACTGTGATCAAAGTGACTTTGACTGTGGAATGATTGTTGGTGTCCGCCAGTGTGGTCTGACTACCTCGGTAATCTTTGATGTCCTCCAATTTTCACGCACATCAGTTTACAGAGAATGGTGCAAAAGACAAAAAAAAACAACATCCAGTGAGTGGCAGTTCTCTGGGCAAAAGCACCTTGTTAATGAGAGAGGTCATAGGAGAATGGCCAGACTAGTTCAACCTAACAAGCAGAGGACAGTAACTCAAATAACCATGCATTACAACAATGGCGTGCAGAATGGTGTCTCAGAACACACACCACATTGAGCCTTGAAGTAGGTGGCACTACAGGAGCAGAAGACCACTTGCATACGCTCAATGGCCTCCTTATTAACTGCAGAGGTACCTAATAAAGTGGTCAGTGAATGTACATGCAGAATAGCTGAGGTCTCATCGCAGAACTCTGTGGTGTTCTGCTAGTCACCACCTATAACTTAGAAACGAACCTGCATAGTGCTACCCATTATTTCCTATCTGACAGTCATTTCTGTAAGAATGCTGGTAAATTATCCCCAATCCCATGTTGTGCATATACTTGATTGGGATCCTATCAAAAGCAATCTGTAAGTCTAAATAAACACCAAGTCCACTGATGTTGTGTGTTTTCAAAGTTATATGCAAGGTTTCATTTCTTCACAGGACAGAGGAGTCTTATGGGGTGTTTTCAAATATCATGCAGATGGTGTCCAATGCCTGACTCCAGTTTTGCCTTGACTACTGCATGATGACACCGTCTGGTCTTTTTCCAGAGTGACACCCAATTTGGCAGATGTCCTAGTTACAGTTGATGCTTAATATCCTTGGTCAGTCACAGTGTAAGTTGTACCAGCTCTTTATCAGCTCTCTGCATCAGATTAGAGGATCCAAAACTGGTAGTTATCATGCAAAGAAGCAAGTTAAATAAGAAGTGAAGAAGAACCCCACAATTCTCATGATCAGTGTGCCACTTTAAGCAAATGAAAATACATTGCCATGACCAAAAAGGAGGGAGGAGGGAAGGATGCCAAGCCAGACTAAAAAGCCAGGGCATGAAACCTCCTCTGCCCAGTATCCTGTTAGCAAACATTCACTGGAGAACAAGACCGAGGGCAAGATTGCTCTACCGGAGGGAAGTGAGGAATTGCTATGTTCCTGTTTCATGGAAACATGGCTTACTCTGAACACAGCAGAGTAAGATCCAAGGGTTTCTTGATACAAAGGATGAACCAGACTGCTGATTCAAAAAAGGCAAGAGCTGGGAAGCTGTGTTTCATGATAAAATCTTTGTGGTGCTTGGACATAGTGTTCTTGTCATGTTCTTGTTCCTCTGACCTGAACATCTAATGATTACGTGTTGACCATTCTAATTACAAAGAGTAATTTGTGATCCTGATCACTGTTTACATACCAACAAAGGTAGCAAACAAAAACAGTCTACCCCGACGCCTTTTCAATCATTGTCAGGGTCTTCAATCAGACTTATATGAAGATATCTCTGCCCAATTATCATCAACATATCACTTGCAGCACCAGGAGTACCAACACAGTCAACCATTGCTATACTATCATTAGGAATACCTACCATTTCAAGCTTATACCACATTTCTGAAAATCTGATAACTTGTCTGTCCTCCTCCTACCTGTATGCAGGCAGAGGCTAAAGAGCAAGGCCCCAGAAGCAAGGACAACAAAGAGGTGCTCATGGGGGGGCAGAGGAGCGGTATCAAATTGCTTTGAGTCTGTGAACTGAATGGTATTCAACATCTCATGAAAGGATCTGGATGAATACAACATGATTAACAATGACTTTATAAACGCAGTCGTAGATTAGCGCATCCCCAAAAAATAATTCAGAGTCTTCCTCAATGAAAAGCCCTGGATGAACCATGAGATCTGCAATCTGCTGAGGGCCAGGCCTCAGGTCTTCAGGTCTGGCGACCAAGCAATATACAAATCATCCTGATACGATTTCTGCAAGGTCATCTTACATGCAAATTGGCAATTCTGGACCCACTGAGGGAATCTCCACAGCTTTGGCAGGGCATGAATGCTATCACTTCCTGCAAAGTGAAACTACGTAATAAACACAAGAAAGTCAGCGGATGCTGGAAATTCAAAGCAACACACCAAAAATACACAGGGTCTTGTAAGAGACTCATAGATAGGTCTAAGGAGCTTAGAAAAATAGAGGTCTATGCGGTAGGGAAATTCTAGGCAACTTCTAGAGTAGTTTACATGGTCAGCACAACATTGTGGGCTGAAGGGCCTGTAATGTGTTGTAGATTTCTATGTTTCTGTGTAAAAATGCTGGGGGAATTCAGAAGGTCAGGTAGCATCTATGGAAATGGATAGATAGTTGACATTTCAGGCCAAGACCCTTCTTCAGGACTGAGAAGGACAGGGGAAAGATAGCAGAACAAAGAAGTGGGGAGGGGGAAGAGACTGGCTGGAAGGTGATAGGTGAAGTCAGGTGGCTGGAGAGGAAGGAATCTGATAGGAGAGACGAATGGACCATAGGAAAAAAGGAATGAGGAGGGGACCCAGGGGAAATAATTAAACATGGAGGCACCTTCACGAGCCCACACCCCCCGACAGCTCCAAATGACCCTGTGGTTTCAGTCCTGAGCATCCTTCAGGAGAGTGAATGCACAGAAAGCATCCAGCCCAGAGAAGGTACCTGACTGAATACAAAAGACCTGTGCTGATCAGCTGGATGAAGTGTTCAACGATATCTTTAAACTCTTACTTCAGCAGTTTGAGGTACCTACCTGCTTCAAATAGACCGGTACCCAAGAAGAATGTGGTTACCTGCCTCAATAACTATGATCGAGTTGCACTTACATCCACTGTACTGTAGTGTTTTGAGAGATTGGTGATGAAACACATCAACCTCTGCCTGAACTACAACTTAGATCTGCTTGTAGATCTATCATCACAACAGGTCAACAGCGTTTCATTGGCTCTTTACTCAACCCTGAAACATCTGGACAGCAAAAATGCATACATCAGGATGCCCTTCATTGACTACAGCTTGGCACTCAACACTATCATCCCCTCAATGCTAATCAATAACCTTCAAGACCTCAGCCTCAATACCTCCCTGCACATCTGGAGTCTTGATTTCCTTATTTGCAGACACCAGTCATTTCAGATTGGCAACAACATCTCCTCCAAAATCTTCATCAGCACAGGTGCACCACAAGTCTGTGTGATTAGGTCCCTGCTCTGCGCACTTTATACAAATGACTCTAGGGCTAAGCACAGCTCCAATGCCATATTTAAGTTTGCTGTTGTCATCACTACTGTAGGATGAATCAAAGGTGATAATGGATCAGCATGTCAGAGGGAGATTGAAAACCTTGCTGAGCTGTGCCACACAAGAACTTCTAGTTAATGTCAACAAGACCAAAGAGCAGATTATTGACTTCAGGAGGAGGAAGCTGGAAGTTTGTGAGCCAGTTCTCTTTAGGGGATCAGAGGTGGAGAGGGTCAGTAACTTTAAATTCCTTGGTGTTATCATTTCAGAGGATCTGTCCTGGGTCCAGCATGTAACTGCCATTAAAAAGAAAGCAGGGCAGCATCTATACTTTCTAGAAGTTTGTGAAGATACGGCATGTCATCTAAACCTTTGAGAAACTTCTGGTTGCATCATGGCCTGGTATGGGAACACCAATGCCCTTGAATGGAAATGCGCACAAAAAGTAATGGATACAGCCCAGTTCATCACATGTGAAGCCCTCTCCACCACTGAGAATTCTCGGGAATTCTGATGGCACCCCCATTTCAACTGATCCATACACCAGCTCACAATCCAAAATGACCCTACGCAAAGACACCCTTTCTGTCCCTTTTCCTATTCCTCTCAGGGCTACCTCGCCTGTCGGAGGTGCGAATTGTAATACGTTACGGCTAATTAATGATAGCTCCACCCCCGTGTCTCTCCAAATCCGTACGGGAATTGGTGGGTCCCCCTTCCTCACAGACACAGTTCCGTGTGACATATAAATCTCCGACCCCTCGCGCTCTCTGCTCCCCTGGGACCCTCTTGCCGATTTTCTGATTACCACTGCACACCCGATAGGGATCGCTGCTTTCCCTCTCTCTGGCTCCTTTCTCGGAGCAAAGCATTTAGATGCAATATGACCCACCTTTCCACAATTAAAACAGGTCAAGCCAGGACCTCTCCTGCCGTCTTGCCTCTCCTCTTCAATTTTACCACTAGCTCCCAGCGGGATCTCCGACTCAGCCGGCGGACTTTCTCTACCGTTCCCACGGTCTCTCGGGTAACTTTTTGGCAAGGAAAACTTTGTCTTGTGGGTTAGGGCATATTCATCTGCGAACCTAGCAATTTCTGAGATGGACTGATTCGTCCTCTCATTCAAATACATCCGGATCTCTTCCGGAACACAACCTTTAAATTCCTCAATCTCATCTGTGGCCTCCCCTGTAGCTAAGCCGTTCTTCCGTTGTGGGGTCGCCAATCCCAGGCAAGGAAAAGACGCACACGAACCCCACCACCGGCTGTCGCTCTCAAAACGCTGTCGCAGGAATTCTCGCGTATCTTCTGGTGCGTCTGAAGGGGTCCTCCCCCCCAGACCCTCCTTTATACTTCCTCACGGGACCACCGGTGTCAATCTCTCTCAACCAGCCCACTTTGCCCGAGGGCTTTACACGTGGACTTCATGAGACAATAGTCAAAGAGTCGCTTTATTCTGCTTCCCGGGGGAACGTGGTCTTCAGCACGTCCCTCTCTCTCTCTTGGGTCATTTGACCCCCCTCTTGACTAGGGCTCTTGCAAATCTCACAAAGCATGCAATTTCAACATATACAGAATTTAATTATTTAAAAGAAAGCATTACTTACTTTACATCTAAAACCATGAACTGAAAAACGTTTTGATGAAGGGTTGATGAGTTGTCTTTTCATTATTCCTTAAGGTGAAGTCTATGCCTGAAAAAGTAATATTGAAATTACAAAATGGTAGATAATTTTTATGTCATTATATGTCACTGCTTCCTTCTACAATTTAAATAAACTTTTTTGCTTCCAGTGCTTTATCATCTATCTAGTATGAACTTTCTGATCAGTTAATGATCCATTAAAATGGAATTAGAGGAAATCCATTTAACAAAGTTAAAGGGGTTAACTATTTAACAAAGAAAGATGAGGGCTTTTTTTCCTCAGAGGCCAGTGAATGTTTGGAACAAAATCCAAAATGCTGAAATAACTCAGCAGGTTAGGCTGTGCCTTTCAACGTTTTGGTTCCGTGACCTTTCATCAGAACTGAGAAACAGAGAAAAGCAACTTAGTTTTCAGTAGGTGGGGTGGAATATGTGGGGAAAAAAGGGAACATCTGTGATAGGATGAGTTGAAATGGCTTAATAACAGTAGATTCCAGCACATGAAACTTTTTGGTCGATATAATGAGCTATAATGGTAAGATGGTGGGACCTGCCCATCAGGCCAGGTATTCGAGTAGAATAAGGAAAAGAAAGCCAACATAAAAACAGAAGAATGTAAAATGTGGTATGAACTAAGCAGGTGAGATAGTATCTGTGAGAATAAGAATAGTTGATGTTCCAGACCAGTAGCCAAACATCAAACCTGAAAGAGAGAGAGAGATAAGTTAGTCGAGGTAGTGGCAATATATGAGTGAAATTTCTCTGACAGAGTGAATGCATGTGGGATAAGGTACCTTGGCTTGTAGCAAGTTATCTACTCAAAGAGAGGAAAAGGAAAAAGGGTGGCAGCCTGAAATGGTTTGATATAGATAGGAAAAATCCAATGTTATCTAATGTTATAATATTCAACTTGAAGTGCGCTATGACTTGATCTTGCATTAGATCTGATTGTTAGATTGTTGGCAAGGGCAAAATATTACTATGGATAAATGAGATAGGAGAGTTGATATTATTATCGTGATCTTATTTCATGAAGAAATAAACTTGAAATATTGAATGATCTTAACCTGTTTCTAATTCATATGTATCTTACGAATTATTCCAGTTATTACACTGCAAACTCTAGAGATTAATATCTATGATTAAATATACAATACCAAAGTTTCAATAAAGTGCAGTTCCGCGCAATGCTCCAAGAATGTGAAATCACATCAAAAGAACAGCCGACCCAAATGTGAATGTTGAACAGAAAATTTTATTGAATCATTCCACCTATCTTTCACTGGTTTTTACAAACCAGAATACATTAAAGGTTCATTCATGGACTAAAAGAGTGACTATTCTTTGCTCTACGGAGAATGCATAATTATGGAATAATAATATGTGACAGCAGAAAAGAGAATGGTCAAACAATTCCTCTTGAGAATCAGTCAACTAAATCAAGAAACCAGTTCAATCAAAAAAATGCAAGCAACCATTCAAAAGGATGCAATAGTAAGATATCCTGGCTCCTTAGTCCAGTTAGAAATTTGATTGATTAGCTCTGCAAGAATAATCTGGTTGAATTGTTTGCAAGGACAATAATTATTATTATTAATAATAATAATCATAGTAAGTACTTTACTGATCCCAAGTGGGAAATTATTTTGTTACAGCAGCAGCATCTAAAAACACACTTAGCAATAATAAAAAATATAATAATATTGACTAATAATAAAGTATAGAATAATATGCACAATAAAGTTGTACCAATATGTGCAATAATAATGTACAAAATAATAAAGCAATTATAGAGTGATGTGTGCTCTCCCGTAGCACAGAGATGAACCGTTGTATGTGCTTATTGCATTTGGTAGGAACTATTTTCTGTAACGATCCTTGTGACAGCAGAGCTGAATGAGACTGTTTGAAAGGGTGCTTCACTGCATATTCAGTAGGTCATGGAAAGGATGTGCCTGGTAGTCCATAATGGATAACAGGTTGTTTAGTGACTTTCTTTCCCTCACTAACTCAAAAGATTCCAGGTTGTAGCCAAGGATGTATCCAGCCTTTGTGATGTGTTTATTTAATCTTTTTGCTTCACCAGCACTGATGCTGCTTTGCCAGTATAAAGCAGCAAGAAGACTGCACTCGCTACAACAGACTAGTAAAAGATCTCCAGCATCCTGCTGCACACATTGGAGGATCTTAGCTTTCTTAGAAGATAGGGTCTGCTCATCCCCTTCTTGTAAACAGCCCTTGTATTGGTTTTCTAGCCAAGTCTGTTGTCAAGGTGAACACCCAAGTATTTGTACTCCTCCACCATCACAACTTCTTCTCCCAGAATGTATACAGGACTTGTCACAGTCCTCTTCCTCATAAAATCAAGCATCATCTACCTGATTTTGGCCACATTCGGGAGCAGGTGATTCCTCTCGCACCACTCCACAAAATTGTCTACCAGTCCTCAATACTCCCACTTCTGCCTAGCTCTGTTACACCCAACCACCGCGGAGTCATTAAAGAACCTCTGCAAGTGATAAGACTCAGATTGGGTCTGAAAGTCTGAGGTGTACAGCGTGAACAGAAATGGAGACAGGACAGTCCCTTGTGGTGCTTCAGTACCACTCATCACCATCTGAGACGGAGAACTACCCAGCTGTACAACAGGGGTCAGTCTGTCAGGTAGTCAATAATCCAGGAGATAGTGGATTTGTCTATGCCGATTCTTCTCACTCAAAAGTAGTGGCTGGAATGTATGGAAATGTTGCATGAAATTATAATTACCTAGATTAACTTCATCAATCCAAAGATTCCTCCTTGCCTTTATCCACCAACAGAAATCGTAAAGTGCTAGGGAAGATATATACAAAGATTCAAAGTTTTAAGTGATGTGCACTCAATAACAGAACGAATATGATGGCAAACTAATCTCTCTGTGTCAATTATAAAGAGCTGTGGGCAAGAAGAGTTCAGAAATTCATTACAAAGGCCATCTGTGATCCTGGCTATTTGAGGCACAAAATACAGAAATAAAATAATGGAATTTTGTAACACATAGTTAGGGCTGCAGATAGAATATATTGCCCAATTCTGGTTGCCATGCAAAAGGAAACATACAATGTCTTTATGGAGGGTACAGAAAAGATTTACTAAGATTTTTCAAGGCTGAGGGACTTTAGTTATGGAGAAGCTCATGTAGTTTTTCTTTGAAATGAGGAAGATGCAAGGGAATCTGATAGAAGTAGTTTCAATTGCCTTCTTCAAGAGATCTTTGGATAAGTTTCTCAAAATAATTTGTTGATAAGACCATGAGAAGAGGAGGAATGGACTCAACAGCCTGAATGCCCATGAGCAAAAATATCAAATGACAACCCTGTGCATGTCATATGGTATATCAGTGGTTCATGCAGTTACGTGTGTATCGGTAGTTTGCTGTAACTTAGAAAGGCAACAGGAGGACAGGCTTTAGATGTGGCCACTGGGCTTTATGACAGTTCGCACCCAGCAGAACCAGAATGGTAACATGAACTTGAATGCAGACACCAAACCAAACAAGGTTCTAGACCAATAGATCTTAAAACAGAAACATCAAGCGATGATGACTGAACCTGAATGTGTGGAGTTCCAAAATTAAAGCCTACAGATCTTTTCAGTTGAGGAAGTTTAGACTGGTTTTGCTGACACTAACTGTTTCCACCCATGATGCCCAGGGTTGGGAGTAAAGCTGAAAGCCCTAAGCCTGCAGAAAAGCTGAACTGTGTTAGATCCTCTCTCTCCAGTCACTGAATGATGTAGCCTTTATCTGCAGGAGCATTTCATGGATTTGGAACTTGCAGATTCATTACCTGAAGCACAATTAATTCTCAATCTGTCTTGATCCAAAGATTAGAAATTGCAAAAAAGAAATATCTGCACCTTTTGTGTAGTTTCATTCTGTTTGTATCTTTAATTACTTGGCTTTTAATCAGGTTTCAAATCGTGTTCTACAGTAGTATCAACTGACATGGACACTGACGTGATGGCAAAACAAAGACACAGATATAACTTACACTAGATGTTAACCATGTGTATGATGTCAATAAAATCTAATTAGGGTTTCAACAAATTGCAGTGTGATTCAACAAATGTATTACCTTGGCATTGTTGTGCACTTTGCTAATTTTGCCTCTTTGACCATTTCATCTTTTTCACTATTTGCTCCAGCTTTATTTGATTCTGGTCCTGTACTGACAAAATGTAAGATCCCTCAGATATAAAATACTCAACAACATAGTTTAAGAAAAGACACGGTAATGCATTCTGAAATGCTGATTTGGTAGTTTCACTTCCACAATTTTGACAACTCTGAAGTGAAAATTAACTTGACTAATTAATTCATCTCAGTGCTGTAGAAATTACCCATAGCTCAAATCAAATTAGACAGGGCACTCAGCACATTAAATTTTCTTCTAAATCTGATTCTTTTTAAGCCAAATATTAGTTACTCTTCAAAATTATCATCCTAAGGCTGCTCAGGCTGGGCAAAATATGTTTCTGTCAACCTGGGCAATGCTAAATCGGAAAAATTATGTAATTGTTTTGTATCTTTACCTGTAGCAAGGAACAAGAGAAATTTATACAGCCACATCATGCAGCAGGAACTGAACTTGAAAATGTAGCATTCCAAAACAAGAAGTCCGTGGGTGTTTGAATTTGAAGTAATAGGGCATGATTTTGTCAGGTATTGGTGGTAACACTAACTTCCCTCCATGAAGTTCAGGGCTGTGAGTAAAGCTGCAACCTCAATGATTGTAGGAAAGTTAAACTTTTGTTCCATTAGCCCATGCAGGTCATTGAATAATGCAGGCATTTCTGTAGGAGTTTTTTGTGGATGTAGAGATTGCAGGTCAAATTGCAAAATCTGCATTTAATTCTCAGTCTGCTTGAAAAATGAAGGAAACTAGAAAATAGAAGCTGCAGCTTTTTTTTTTCCAGCATTTTGCTTACTTTCGTGTTTTCAAATACTTGCCTGTTACTTAGATTCACATTTCTGATCGACAATGGTCACAAATAACATGGGTCTACAATAGCTGCAGAAAATATTGAAAATTCTAACCTGCCCCTGGTTGTGATGGTTATCGAAAGATGCTGGTATCATCCACCTAAATTACCAAAGTGTTAGTTACATGCAACCTGCAGATCCTGAATAACAAGAAGATTTCATGAGGGTTTCAACAAATCTCAGGGTAACCCAAGAAACGTATTGTCTTCACTTTCCCCTGCACTTTCATTGTTCTGCTTCTCTTTGTCCTTTTCATCTTTTTCAACATATGCCATGGCTTCATTTGCTTTCAGCCCCGTATTACTAAAAGAAAGAAATAGATATGATAATGCATTTCTGAAAAGCTGGTTCAGCAGATTCACGTTCGCAGGTCACCTCCACCGTTTTGAAACACAAAAGGGAGACCATAACATGACTAAGCAAGTCCAGCTCAGTGCTGCAGAAGATCTCTACAACTCATGTTCAATTAAGATATGACACTCCACGCATTAAAATTCCTTCTGAGTCAGAATGACTACAAGCCAAATATTTGCTACTCTTAAAAATTATCACCCCTTGGCTCCTCACACTGCTCAAGCTTTTTCTCTGTTAACGTGGGCAATGCCAAATTGGAAAGTAATGTAATTGTTTTATATCTGCAATTGGAGCAAAGACCAATAGTCCTTCCTACAGTCAGATTACGTGTTAATAGTTGACCTTGGAAGTGTGCAGTTCCAGAATGGAAATGCAGAATAAAGTGCAATAGCTAAAGAGAAGTGCAGTAAAGTTTGATAAGAATGTGCAGGGCCATAATGAGGTAAAGTGTATGGGTCAACAGTCCATTTTGTTTTTCTATCAAACCATTTATGATTTTAACGGCAGGCTAGAAGTTGTCCTTGAACCTGCTGCTGCATGTTTTTAGGTTTTTGTATCTTTTGCCAGATGGGAGAGGCAGAAGAGAGATTGTCCAGTGTGGATAGGATTATGCTGGCTGCTTTACTGAGGCAGTGAGTAGTATAGATTGAGTCCAAGAAGAGCAGACAGATTTGCATGATGAATTAAGCTACGTCGACACCTCATTACAGTTTTTCACGTTCATAGCTAGAGCAGATGCCTTGTGATGCATCCAGATAGGGTGCCTTCTATTGAACATTGATAACAATTAGTCAGCAGGGACAAGCCAATTTTCTTTAGCCTCCAAAGGATGTAAAGGCCTTTGTGAGCTTCTTTGGCCGTGGCATCTACACATTTGGACCAGGACATGCTCTCAACTTCAGCACCATTGAAGTAAGCAGGAGCATGTGCACCACCCCCACCCCCCCACGCTGAAGTCAATGACCAGCTCTTTTGTTTTACTGACTTTGATGAGACATCTATTGTCAGAACACCATGTTTTAAAGCATGCTAAGACCATACAACATAGGAGCAGAATTAGGCCATTCAGCCCACTGAGTCTTCTCTGCAATTCCGTCGTGGCTGACTTTTTATCCCTGTCAACCCCATTGTCCTGCCTTCTCCCATAACCTTTGACACCCTGATTAATCAAGAGCCTATCAATGTCTGCCTTAAATATATCCAATGACTTGGCCTGCACAGCCATCTCTGGTAATGAATTCCAAAGATTCACTAACTTCTGGCTAAAGAAATGTTTCCTCAGTTTTGTTCTAACTGGGTATCCCCCAGTTCTGATGCTGTACCCTTTGGTCCTAGACTCCGCCAATATAAGAAACATCCTCTCCACATTAACTTTATCCAGACCTTTCAATATTCGATAGGTTTAAATGAGATCTTTCCTCATTCCTCTAAATTCCAAAAAGTACAGCCCAGAGCTATCAAATTCTCCATATATGTTAACCCTTTCATTTCTGGGATTATTCTCATGAACCTCCTTCTGGACCCTCTCAAATGCCAGTGTGACAATGTTTAAATCTGAATTGAATTTGAAATGAATTGAATTGACGTTATTTCTTACACATTTCACATACATGAGTAGTAAAAATCTTAATGTTACGTCTCTGTCTGATTGAGCAATTTATAGTAATTGTATGTACAACAGGACAGTCAATATAACATAGAAATACAATTGTATCAGCGCAATTTAATCAGTCTGATGGCCTGGTAGAAGAAGATGTCCCAGAGCCTGTTGGTCCTGGCTTTAATGCTGCAGTACCATTTCCCAGATGGTAGCAGCTGGAACAGTTTGTGGTCTGGGTGACTCGGGTCCCCAATGATCCTTTGGGCCCTTTTTGTCTCTGTAAATGTCCTCAATAGTGGTAAGTTCACATCTACAGATGTGCTGGGCTGTCCACACCACTCACTGCAGAGTCCTGCAGTTGAGGGAAGAACAGATCCCATACCAGGCAGTGATGCAGCCAGTCAGGATGCTCTCAATTGTGCCCCTGTAGAAAGTTTTTAGGATTTGGGGACTCATGCCAAACTTCTTCAACCGTGAGGTGAAAGAGGCGCTGTTGTGCTTTTTTCACCACACACCCGGTATGTACAGACCACATGAGATCCTTGGTGATGTGTATGCCAAGGAACTTAAATCTGCTCACCCTCTCCACCCCAGATCCATTGATGTCAATGGGCGTTAGCCTATCTCCATTCCTCCTGTAGTCCACAACCAAGTCCTTCCCTCATATTGACTGGCACTTCCTGAGTGCAAGGGAGATAGATGGGGCTGAATATGTCACGTGTGTTCAAGAAGGATTCCTGACACAGTATATGGACCAGCAGACGAGAGGAGAGGCTATACTGGATCTAGTTCTGGGTAATGAACCTGGTCAGGTGACAGACCAGGTGGGGGAGCAGTTTGGTGTGAGTGACCGCAACTCCCTTAGCTTCAGCATAGCTATGGAAAGGGATAAAATCAGATGAAATGGTAAAGTGCTTAACTGGGGAAGGGCTAACTTTGAAGGGATGAGGCAGGAACTAGTGAGAGTAAATTGGAAACAGATGTTCAAAGGGGAAAGCACAGAAGTAATGTGGGAGAAGTTTAGGGACCACTTGAGCTGGGCTCAGGATAGGTTTGTCCCACTGAGACAAGGAAGAAATGGTAGGAAAATGGAACCATGGCTGACGAAACATGTGAGGCAACTCGTTAAGAGGAAAAAGGAAGCATATGTTAGATACAAGAAGCAGGAAGTAGGAGGGGCTTATGAGAAATATAGGGTAGCCAGGAAGGAGCTAAAGAAAGGACTCAGGAGAGCTCAAAGGGGACATCAGAAGGCCTTGGCATGTAGGATTAAGGAGAACCCCAAGGCGTTCTATGCTTATGTGAAGAATAGGGGGATGACGAGAACAAAGGTGGGACCGCTAAAGGATGAAAAGGGCATCATGTGCCTGGAAGCGGAGGAGGTTGAGGAGGTCCTAAATGAATACTTTGCTTCAGTATTCACAAGTGAAAAGGATCTTGATCAGGATGAGGTCAAAGTAGAGCGGGCCTGTGTGCTGGACAATGTGGAGATTAAGGAAGAAGTGCTCGATCTTCTTAAAAACATTAAGATGGATAAATCCCCAGGGCCGGATATGATACACCCCAGGTTCTTGTGGGAATTGAGAGAAGAGATCGCAGGAGCATTAGCTATGATCTTTGAATCCTCTTTGGCTGCAGGGGAAGTGCCGGACGACTGGAAAATGGCAAATGTAGTTCCTTAGTTTAAAAAAGGTAATAGGGAGAAACCTGGGAACTATAGACTGGTGAGTCTTATGTCGGTGGTATGCAAACTACTGGAAAGGATTCTTAAGGATAGGATCTACGAGCATTTGGAGAAGTACAGTCTACTCATGGATAATCAACATGGCTTTGTGAAGGGAAGATCATGCTTCACGAGCCTGATTGAGTTTTTTTGAAGAGGTAACAAAAGAAATTGATGAGAGTAGGGCAATGGATGTAGTCTACATGGACTTTAGCAAAGCCTTTGACAAGGTCCCTCATGAGAGACTCATCCAGAAAGTCATGAGGCATGGGATAAATGGAACCTTGGATGTTTGGATAAAAAATTGGCTTAAAGGAAGAAAGCAGAAGGTAGTTGTAGAAGGAAAGTATTCTGCCTGGAGGTCGGTGACTAGTGGAGTACCGCAGGGATCTGTCCTGGGACCCCTGCTATTTGTGATTTTTATAAATGACCTGGATGTAGAGGCGGAAGGATGGGTGAGTAAGTTTGCGGATGACATGAAGATTGGAGGAGTTGTGGATGGAGCTGTAGGTGGTCAAAGGTTACAAGAGGATATAGACAGGCTGCAGAGTTGGGCAGAAAAATGGCAGATGGAGTTCAATCCGGACAAGTGTGAGGTGATGCATTTTGGAAGGACAAACCAGCAGACTGAGTACAGGATTAATGGTCAGTTACTTAAGAGTGTGGATGAACAAAGGGACCTCGGGGTTCAAATCCATACATCCCTCAATGTCGTTGCGCAGATTGATAGGGTGGTTAAGACGGCCTATGGGTTGCTAGGTTTCATTAACAGGGGGATTGAGTTCAAGAGTAGAGAGGTCATGTTGCAACTCTACAAATCTCTGGTGAGACCGCACTTAGAGTATTGTGTTCAATTCTGGTCACCTCATTATAGGAAGGATGTGGAAGCTATGGAGAGGGTGCAGAGGAGATTTACCAGGATGTTGCCTGGTTTGGAGAACAAAGCATATGAAGCAAGGTTAGCAGAGCTGGGAATTTTCTCTTTGGAGCGTAGAAGAATGAGAGGGGACTTGATAGAGGTCCACAAGATTATGAGAGGCATAGATAGGGTGGATAGTCAGTACCTGTTTCCCGGGGCACCAATAGCAAACACCAGAGGGCATATGTACAAAATTAAGGGAGGGAAGTTTAGGGGAGACATCAGGGGTAAGTTGTTGTTGGGTTTTTTTTGTTTTTTTTTGTTTGTTTGTTTTTGTTTTTTTTGTTTGTTTGTTTTTTTGGGGGTTTTTTTGTTTTTTTTTTTACAGAGGGTTGTGAGTGCCTGGAATGACTTTTCAGGGATGGTGGTGAAGGCTAAAACATTAGGGGTATTTAAGAGCCTCTTGGACAGGCACATGGATGAAAGAAAAATGGAGGGTTATGGGGTAGTGTGGGGTTAGTACTTTTTTTTAAGGATTATATGGGTCGGCACAACAAGGAGGGCTGAAGGGCCTGTACTGTGCTGTAGTGTTCTATGGTTCTATAGTTCCTTTGTTTTTGCAACATTGAGGGGGAGGTTCTTTTCTTGACACCACCATGGGTCAGGGTGATGACCTGCTTTGCAGGCTGCCTCAAAATTATCTAAGATAAGGCCAATCGATGTAGTGTCGTCAACAAACTTAATTAGCAGATTGGAGCTGTGAGTGACCACACAGTCATAGGTGTAGAGAGAGTAAAGGAGGGGGCTGAGGACACAGCCCTGAGGGGCACCTGTTTTGAGGGTCAGAGAGGTGAAGGTGAGGGAACCCACTCTTACCACCTGCCGGCGATCTGACAGGAAGTCCAGGATCCAGCTGCACAAGGCAAGATGAAGGCTGAGGTCTCTGAGCTTCTTGTCGAGCCTGGAGGGAATTATGCTGTTGAATGCTGAACTGTAGTCCAAGAACAGCATTCTCACAGAAGCATCCCTCTTCTGCAGGGGTGCAAGGACGGTGTGAAGAGCTGTGGCTTTTGTGTCATCTGTCAATCGGTTCTGTCGGTAGGCGAATCGTATGGCGTCCAGTTTGGGTGGTAGCAAGCTGCAGATGTAATCCTTGACCGGCCTCTCTAAGCGTTTGCTTATTATTGAGGCGAGAGCGACAGGACGGCAGTCGTTCAGACATGTTAACTTGGTCTTTACAGTGACAATATTACAGGGACAATGATGGATGTTTTGAAGCAGGCGGGCACTCTACACTGGGAGCGGTGGGGATTAAAAATGTCTGTAAACACACCTGCCAGTTGTGCCGCGCGCATCTTGAGTACCCGCCCTGGGATGCCGTCCGGCCCCGCAGCCTTGTGACTGTCCACTCGCTGGAAACACCAACATCAGCCTCAGCGATGACCAAGATGCAGGTCGCTTCGGCGGCCCTCCTCGGGGGCTCAGTGTTGACGATATCGGACCGAGCGTAAAAATTTTTTTAGCTCATCTGTGAGATGTTGGCAGCGCCTTTGCGTTGAGCTTTGAAGGCTGCGATGGTGTGCAGACCTTACTATCAGCTGCATGTGTTGTTGATGCAGAGTTGTGTCTGGATCTTGTCCCTGTATTGTCGTTGACGACTCTGCGTAGATCGTAGCTGCGTTTCTTGAGCTTCTGTTGGTTACGGGCAATGTAAACTGTCTCGCACCGTAAGTGCTGCCCGCACGGAACTGTTGATCTGTTCAATTTAGTTATAAATAATTGTTCAAATAATTTTTAAAAAGTGTTAAAGAATTTATTTAATGGGAATATCATTTCATGTTGAGAAAAAAATGGATATTACTTTAAAAACATGCAAATGTGTTTAGTTGAAAATTCTGAGAATCTGTGTGCAAGGTAATCTTTTATAATATTGAGCACCGAATCTGCCATCAACTTTCAAGGATTTGTATTCAATCTTCAGCCCATGATTGATTGCTCATAGCTGCCTGAGTGCCTGGGGAGGGGCAGTAGATGCCAAACTCATTCACTATAAAGCGGCATTTCTCAACCTTATTGCCCTGGAGGAATACTTGAAATAATTTTCAGGTCTCAGAGAACCCCCAAGTGAAAATTATATCTACAGTTCACGGTATGTTAGCTTGATCAGTAAGATGTAGACAAAAATAATACACAAATAATTGTTAATGCTCTTTTGAGTAGAGAATGAACTTTTAGCCAATCTTTCTTGAAAAAAAACAGGGAGTTAATCTTAGTTTACCGTTCTTGAAATTAATCCCTTTCATAACTTTTAAAAACTCATGTGGCAAACATAATACATTTTTGTTAAAGAACTGGCTTAAGCCAAAATGAGATTAAATTTTTCCAAAGGTAGGCTCAGTAGATCTAATTTAAATAAAGCTTGTAAATGGATTTTAATTAATGCTATTTACAACATGAAAATGTATTTGCAATGTTGAAGGAGTGTGTTGTGACAATATCAGGATTTTCACTTTTTACAAAAGAAACAAAACCTCTCATGGAGCCAACCATTGATGGGGCACCATCAGTACAGATGTCAACACCATGCCCTCCAAGACAGACCTTTTGTTTCCAGATTTGAAGACCAAACATTAAATATATCTTGGTCTTTGCTTGTTTCGGGAAGCTCTTTGTAACAGAAAGTTTTCAAGTCAAATCAAGTCAAGTTTATTGTCATTTTGACCATAAACTGCTGGTACAATTGTCACATGGGGGGCATTGGGAGCGGACCCAAATGCAAGACACAGACACTGAACTACCAGGAACAGGACTAGGTGTGAGAAGGAAGCAGGGGAAGAGAGGAAGAAAGGACACTGGATATGACACAAGCCCCAGACAAGACAAGGATTCCGGGCCTGGGCTAGGATTTGATGAGGATAGCGGAACCAGGACATGGAACTGGAAACTAGGACCCTGGGCTTGGACTCCGAGCCAGAGACTAGACAAGGACCCAGAAGCTGGGTCTTGACTCAGGCTCAGACCCCAGAACCAAGCGAGGACATGACAAGGTTACAGGATGGGATGCGAGACTCATGGACAGGACAAAGGAACCCCAGCACTGGACTGGGCAAGGAACTCCTGGGCTGGGTGAGGCACATGACAAGACGAGAACACAAAGCCGTGGCTTGGACAGGACAAGGACCTTGGACGTGACTAGGACTGGATGAGACCCCAAAGCCTTGACTTGGTCAAGGAAGAGACAGGAACACAAAGCCTTGGTCAAGGGAGAGACAGAAACGCAGAGCCTTGATCGAGGGAGAACAGGAACAAAGAACATTGAGCCTGGGTCGAGGAAGGACAGGAATGCAGAACACAGAACCGGGACCCCTCCTTGGGTACAGGACGTAGGGCTGGGACTCATCACACAGAACAAAGAGCCAAGACCCCTCCCTGGGTACAGGACATAGGGCCGGGACTCATCACACAGAAGGCTGAAGACAATAAGACAGTTCCCAATGCTAAGTAGCGGCAAAACAGCCAGACCTACCTAGCAAAGCCGTGGACACAGACAGACAGTTCCAAACAGGGCAAGGATCCAAACACAGGCAAGGTGAGGCAAGGCTCCAGGCAGAGGCGAGGCGAGGCAAGGCTCCAGGCAGAGGCGAGGCGAGGCAAGGCTCCAGGCAGAGGCGAGGCGAGGCAAGGCTCCAGGCAGAGGCGAGGCGAGGCAAGGCTCCAGGCAGAGGCGAGGCGAGGCAAGGCTCCAGGCAGAGGCAAGGCGAGATGAGGTAAGGCAAGGCGAGACAAGGCAAGGCAAGGCTCCAGGCAGAGGCAAGGCGAGGTGAGGTGAGGTGAGGTGAGGCAAGGCAAGGCTCCAGGCAGAGGCAAGGTGAGGCAAGGCTCCAGGAGGAAGGGGAAGGGATACAGACAGGAACAATCCAGCACCCCAAGGCTGAATCCTGAAGCTATTTATGAGGCCAGCCCAAACAAGAATCAGCTGCCTCAACAGAAACTGGGGAAACCCGAAAAACCTGGAATAAGGAACATGGACCGGACTGTGAACCGGAATGCGGATTTTACGGGCTGGACCATGACAACAGTACACAGTAAAAATGAAACAACATCTTCCAGGACCCTGCTGCTACATGAAACAACACAAAACTAAACTAGACTATGTGAGACGACTCAAGGCTACACTAGACTATGTAAAACAACATAAAAACTGCACAGGACTACATAAAGTGCACAAAACAGTGCAGGGTAGTACAATAATTAATAAAGAAGACAATAGGCACAGTGGAGGACAAATGACAATATAATAATAAATGATGTAGATGTCAGTCTAGACTCTGAGTATTGAGGAGTCTGATGGCTTGGGGGAAGAAACTGTGGCACAGTCTGGTTGTGAGAGCCCAAATGCTTCGGTACCTTTTTGCCAGATGGCAGGAGGGAGAAGAGTTTGTGTTAGAGGTGCATGGGGTCCTTCAGAATGCTGTTAGCTTTGCGGGTGCCGTGTGTGGTGTAAATGTCTGTAATAGTGGGAAGAGAGACCCTGATGATCTTCTCAGCTGACTCATTATCCGCTGCAGGGTCTTGCGATCTGAGATGGTGCAATTTCTGAACCAGGCAGTGATGCAGCTGCTCAGGATACTCTCGATACATCCTCTGTAGAATGTGGTGAGGATGGGGGGTGGGAGATGGACTTTCCTCAGCCTTCGCAGAAAGTAGAGACACTGCTGGGCTTTCTTGGCTATGGAGCTGGTGTTGAGGGACCTGGTGAGATTCTCCACCAGGTGCTCTTAACAATCTCAACGGAGGAGCCGTCACTGTTCAGCGGGGAGTGTCGCTCTGTGCTCTCCTGAATTCAACAATCATCTCTTTTGTTTTGTTCACATTCAGAGACAGGTTGTTGGCTCTCCACCAGTCTGTTAGCCGCTGCTTGAATTTCACCATCAGTTACAAATCTTACAAATGCTACAACATAACATTTATTGGTGAAATCTGTTGACTCATCAACCTGGACAGAGAAGCTGTTGTTTTTCAGTTTATCACACAAAACCTCTTTGGCATCATGACATGTCATCAATATGTCAACTTATCATATTGTTTGAGAATGAAGCCTTTTCAATTTCTCATACTGTATCTTGTTCTTGCATTTTACCCACTATAATTATACATGCTGGCATGATGAGGTTCTCACAAGCTGTGTGACTTTTTCTTTCTGGGCAATAAGTTCTGCTACTAAATAACGTGCTTCCTGGATCCCTTTAGTGACCGTGACTTCATTAACAAAAGCTTCACTCTGTTTGTTTTGAGATTAAAACAGGTGTTAAGAATAATCACCACTTTCATGTGACACGTGGATGTGATATGTAGTTTAGTGTCTTTTCAATTTTGCTGGAGCCATTGCTGCATTTGTAAGTTGTTGCCACAGACAAGGCACAATGGAACAGGACAACTTGGATCATATTCAAACAAATGATGATCTCCTAGTTGGTGTAATGGCAAGATACCATTATACATTCCCAGAAGCTGAATTATGTCTCCTGGGTTATTCTTGTACTTCTCAACCATTTTGATAGCCATTAAACTGCCTGAAGATCAGCATCTCACAACTACAGTCATCGTTCTCATTCAGTTAGACACAAAGCCCTAGACCTAAAATATTGTGTTTTCTGGCTCCCAAGAGAAGCCATATGTTTGCAACCCTCAGAACTATCAATTCAAAACTCCTAACTCAGATCAAAATCTGTCCCTCATCAATTTCTTGTCTTCTGGGGACTTCCAGTCAACATGGCACCAGAGAACATCGGTTCATTGGGCTACATCTTTCAGATAGCAAATATCTCCAATTATTTCACTTTTTCAATGCCTTCTGCTCGTCCTTTTTGTCTTGTTGGTGTTAGGAAAACTGTTGGAGCCTGGGAACTTGATTGAAGAATCCAGCTCTATGATGTGTCTAGAGAGCTGCCTCATGGAGATTAGAGAACCACACACAAAATGCTGGAGGAACTCAGCAGGCCAGGCAGCATCAATGGAAAAGAGTATAGTCTAAGTTTCAGGCTGAGACCCATCATCAGGCCTAAAGAAAAAGAGACGGGGAGTCAGAGTAAGAAGGTGGGGGGAGGAAGGAAGAAACACAAGGTGATAGGTGAAACTTTGAATGGGGGAGGGGTGAAGTAAAGAGCTGGAAAGTTGATTGGTGAAAGAGAGACAGGGATGGAGAAGGGGGAATCTGATTGGGGAGGAGAGAAGGCCATGGAAGAAAGAAAAGGGGCATCAGAGGGGAGGTGATTGGCAGGCAAAGAGATAAGGTGGGAGAGAGAAATGGGAATGGGGAATGATGGGGGGTGGGGGGGATTACTGAAAGTTTGAGAAATCGATGTTCATGCCATAAGGTTGGAGGCTATCCAAATGGAATATAAGGTGTTCTTCCTCCAACCTGAGTGTGGACTCATCACGACAGTACAGGACCACCCAGTAGGAACAGGGACATTGAGAAGGAGATAGGGAGATAGTTTCTGGAAAGGAGTAATAATAGTAGGGTTGTTGTGGTGGGAGATCTTAATTTCCCAAATATTGATTGGCATCTCCCTAGAGTGAGGGGTTTAGATGGGGTGGAGTTTGTTAGGTGTGTTCAGGGAGGTTTCTTGACACAATATGCAGATAAGCCTACAAGAGGAGAGGCTGTATTTGATGTGGCATTGGGAAATGAACCTGCTCAGGTGTCAGGTCTCTCAGTGGGAGAGCATTTTAGAGATAGTGTTCACAATTCTATCTCCTTTACAATAGCATTGGAGAGAGATAGGAACAGACAAGTTAGGGAAACGTTTAATTGGAGTAAGGGGAACTATGAGGCTATCAGGCAGGAACCTGGGAGCATAAAATGGAAACAGATGTTCTCAGGGAAATGTACCGAAGAAATGTGGCAAATATTCAGGGGATATTTGTGTGGAGTTCTGCATAGGTACACTCCAATGAGACAGGGAAAGCATGGTAGGGTACAAGGTCCATGGTGCACAAAGGCTGTTGTAAATCTAGTCAAGACGAAAAGTACAGCTTACGAACGATTCAAAAAATTAGGAAATTATATGAATATAGAAGATTATAAGGCGAGCAGGAAGGAGCTTAAGAATGAAATTAGGAGAGCCAGAAGGGGCCATGAGAAGGCCTTGGCGGACAGGATTAAGGAAAACCCCAAGGCATTCTACAAGTATGTGAAGAGCAAGAGGATAAGATGTGAGAGAATAGGACCTATCAAATGTGACATTGGAAAAGTGGGTATGGGACCGGAGGAAATAGCAGAGGTACTTAAGGAATGTCTGCTTCAGTATTCACTACAGAAAAGGATCTTGGCGATTGTAGCGATGACTTGCAGTGGACTGAAAAGCTTGAAAATGTAGATATTAAGAAAGAGGATGTGCTGGACGCTTTTGGAAAGCGTCAGTTGGATAAGTCACTGGGACCGGACAGGATGTACCCCAGGCTACAGTGGGAAGTGAGCGAGGAGATTGCTGAGCCTCTGGCAATGATCTTTGCATCATCAATGAGGACAGGAGAGGTGCCGGAGGATTTGAGGGCTCTAGATATTGTTCCCTTATTCAAGAAAGGAAGTAGAGATAGCCCAGGAAATAATAGACCAGTGAGTCTTACCTCAGTGGTTGGTAAGTTGATGGAGAAGATCCTGAGAGGCAGGATTTATGAATATTTGGAGAGGCATAATATGATTAAGAATAGTCAGCATGGCTTTGTCAAAGGCAGGTCATGCCTTACAAGCCTAATTGAATTTTTTGAGGATGTGACTAAGTACATTGATGAAGGTAGAGCCGTAGATGTAGTGTATATGGATTTTAGCAATGCATTTGATAAGGTACCGCATGCAAGGCTTATTGAGAAAGTAAGGAGGCCTGGGATCCAAGGAGACCTTGCTTAGTGGATCCAGAACTGGCTTGCCCACAGAAGGAAAAGAGTGGTTGTAGAGGAGTCATATTCTGCATGGAGGCCGGTGACCTGTGGTGTGCCTCAGGGATCTGTTCTGGGATCCCTACTCTTCATGATTTTTATAAATGACCTGGATGAAGAAGTGGAGGGATGGGTTAGTAAATTTGTGGATGACACAAAGGTTGGGGGTGTTGTGGATAGTGTGGATGGCTGTCAGAGATTACAATGGGACATTGATAGGATGCAAAACTGGGCTGAGAAGTGGCAGATGGAGTTCAACCCAGATAAGTGTGAGGTGGTTCATTTTGGTAGTTCAAATCTGATGGCAGAATATAGTATTAATGGTATGACTCTTGGCAGTGTGGAGGATCAGAGGGATCTTGGGGTCTGAGTCCATAGGACACTCAAAGCTACTACACAGGCTGACTCTGTGGTTAAGAAGGCGTGTGGTGTATTGGCCTTCATCAATCATGGGATTGAGTTTAAGAGCCAAGAGGTAATGTTGCAGCTATATAGGACTCTGGTCAGACCCCACATGGAGTACTGTGCTCAATTCTGGTTGCCTCACAATAGGAAGGACGTGGAAACCATAGAAAGGGTTCAGAGGAGATTTACGAGGATGTTGCCTGGATTGGGGAGTGTCCCTTATGAGAATTGGTTGAGTGAACTTGGCCTTTTCTCCTTGGAGTGATGGAGGATGAGAGGTGATTTGATAGAGGGGTACAAGATAATGAGAGGTGTTGATCATGTGGAAAGTCAGAGGCTTTTCCCCAGGGCTGAAATGGCTAGCACAAGAGTGCATAGTTTTAAGGTGCCTTGAAGTAGGTACAGAGGAGATGTCAGAGGTAAGTACTTAACGCAGAGACTGGAGAGTGCGTGGAATAGGCTGCCAGCGGTGGTGGTGGAGGTGAAAATGATGTGGTCTTTTAAGAGACTCCTGGATGGCTACATGGAGCTTGGAAAAATAGAGGGTTATGGGTAAAGCCTAGGTAGTTCTAAGGTAGGGACATGCTTGGCACAGCTTTGTGGGCTGAAGGGCCTGTATTGTGCTGTATGTTTTCTATGTTTCTATGGACTGACATACTGGAATGGAAATGGGAATTGGAATTAAAATGGGTGGCCACTGAGAGAGCTCACATTTTCTGGCTGACAGAACATAGGTGCTCGGCGAAGCGATCTCCCAATCTACATCTGTTCTCACAGGAGACCACACCGGGAGCACTCAACCCTAATAGACTCACAGACGAAATGTGCCTCATCTGGAAGGACTGTTTGGGGCCCTGAATGGTAGTGAGGGAGGATGTACTGTATAGGGGCAGGCGTGGCACTTTTTTCGCTTGCAAGGATATATGTCAAGAGGGAGATCCATGGGGAGGGACAACTGGATAAGGGAGTCGCGTAGGGAGTGATCTCTGCAAAAAGCAGAAAGTGTTGGGGGGGTGGGGTTGATGTGCTTGGTGGTGGGATCCCGCTGGAAATGGCGGAAGTTCCAGAGAATTATGTGCTGGACGCCAAGGCTAGTCCAGCATTAATGTGTGAATGTGGAGTGAGTCAGCAATGGCCCCAGCGGAGGCGTTTGGACCCAGGTCGGCGGCCAGCTTTGAGGTGCTTGCGGGGGAGGTCGGCGATGGCAGTAGCCGGATCGGTGGCGTTCTGACGTGGGTTGGCAGTCATTCTTCATGGCGGGACTGAGCAATGGCGGCCGCTCTCCTCGGACGCAGATGAAAAGATGTTTCCGATATTCTGAGATTTATGTGATCATTGGACTGTACTTTATACTGGATTCCTTCCGTTTTTCGGTGTTTCCTTTCTTGTGGGTGGGGTGGGGATTTTGGTGCTACTGTTGCTATTCTTTTCTGCAGGCGAGGAGATCGGGGATTATTATTGCCGGTGTTTTTTCACTGCGGGCGAGGAGGTCAGGGATTTTTTCTCTCTGCGAGTGGGGATTATTACTGTCACTGTTTTTTTTCTCTGGAGGGGAGCTTAGATGCTATTGGTTTTTTTTCAGCAGGAGGGGGAGATTTCAGGAAAAGATAAATATCAGAACTGTATTTTACATGTGTACTTTGACAATAAAATGAACCTTTGAATTTGAACAAAGTTTGATAACTTGTGAAATTTATGGCCCTCAGCTGCTTATCTTAGTTAATAATTCTTTTTTGGTGGCAACTTTTCGTTTCTTCTGCATTTTCTGTCTTTTTTTTGTCCAAGTTGCGAGGTGCTTAACCCAGCATGAATGGAAAGTATGCAATTATTCTAACCCATGAGCATTTAACTCGAAGTCCGCTGCTAATGCCACTACACTATACCCGCCAGCCAAAGGGCAGATCTTACAGGGTGAAGAAATCACTGGGTGAAGGCTGAATTTGAATGTGGCATTCCAAGAAGTAAATTCCACCACATTTCTGAATTTGGGGGAATGATTCCTGCCCATTTCAGAATTGTGAACACACAATTACAAGCCCAACCTGACCAAAGGTCTGCATTCCACAATTTTAGTAGATACTGTATCTCACAATTCTTCTTCATGCATAGTGCCTTTCAGAAACAAGTAGAATTATTGCTATCATTACATGCTGAAGTAATTAATTTCAACTTTAAAGTCAGAGGATTAAATAGCTTTTGAACTTTTATTACCCAAAAGTAGATGCACCACTGTGAACTGTTATGATTTCCTTTTAAAGTTTTAAATTAACTGCCACAGGAAATTTGCAAGTTTTGCCTGTTCTGGCTAGAAAGCAGCTCTGCAGTGCAGAGCTAATAAGGATTTCAATCACCCTTGTAAATACTAATTCATAATTTTGGGGACAAAGATAGAAGGGAGTTTTTGGGAGTTTTCTAGCCAACGCAAGGATCACAGGAAATGTGTGAAGTAACCCGGATGTGGGCAAGAAGGGTTTACAAGAAAAGACAAGATACAGCTGCAGTAAGGGAAATAAATTGGAGGAGGAGGGGAACAAGAGCAGGGAGAAACAATGAGTCAACTGTCAATGAATAATCCTAAATCAACTTTTGGTAATAAAATATGGCAAGTTTGGTTAAGGGGAGGGGGGCTGGGTAACACATTTTTTTTAATACACATTTATTCTGTAACTATTTGAAAACAATAAAAAAAGTTTTTAAAAAAATATTACATTTATAGTCATATTTGAAAAGAACCGGGAGCAATCAAGTAAACAAAGAGTTAGAGGAAGACATTCATTTCAGTTAAGCTTTAAATTGGGAGGCATTGCAAAGTAGCACTAATAAAACTGAGAGCAAAAAGGAGAACCGACTAGTGAATAACTAAAAAGGGAACCCATGTCATGTATAAACATTAAAATAAAACTTAAAGGATGTTTGAGGCTGTTACGGTTTGTAAATTCAAAGGAAGACATGGGAGTTTGGGAATGCGGGTGTAACTTCAAATTTACTTCAAGTGAGGTGTTCATATATGGTAGGGTGATGTCATATGCAATCGATGTGTTGTTACATATTACACGTAATGAATTATTTAAATGAACAAAAATGCTTAATCAACCAATATATATACACAAGATTACTCAAATACCATTGAAATATTGAATACACAACACTTCTCTGCTTAGCTATGAACTCCAACTCAATACAGAATGCATCTCAACTATAGAAGCAAAAGTCAGATGTAACAATATTACAGTAGAGTAAAGGGAATTACAGAGGCATGAGAGGAATTGGCCAGAATTGATAGAAAAAGAACACTGGCAGGGATGACGGCAGAGCAGCAATGGCAGGAATTTCTGGAAGCAATGCAGAAGGCACAGGATATATACATTCCAAAGAGGAAGAAGTTTTCTAAAGGAAAGATGACACAACCGTGGCTAAGAAGAGAAGTCAAAGCCAGCATAAAAGCCAAAGAGAGGACATATAATAGAGCAAAAATTACTAACAGAAGGCAACTGAAAATGTCATTAAGAAGGTAAAGATGGAATATGGAAGTAAGCTAGCCAATAATATGAAAGAGGATACCAAAAGTTTCTACAGATACATAAAGTGTAAAAGATAAGCGAAAATGAATATTGGATACCTGGAAAATGATGCTGGAGAGATAGTAATGGGGGACAAGGAAATTGCGGATGAAGTGAATGAGTATTTTGCATCAGTCTTCACTGTGGAAGACACTAGCTGTATGGTGGAAATTCTAGGTGCCAGGGGTCATGAAGTGTGTGAAGTTACCATTACTAGAGAAATAACTATTGGGAAACTGAAAGGTTTGAAGGTAGATAAGTCACCTGGACCAGATGGTGTACATTCCAAGGTTCTGAAAGAAGTGTCTGAAGAGATTGTGGAGACATTAGTAATGATCTTTCAAAAATCACTAGATTCTAGAATGGTATTTGAACACAGGAAAATTGCAAATGTCACTCCATTCTTAAAGAAGGGAGAGAGGTAGAATTAAGGAAATTATAGGCCAGGTCTGACCTCAGTGAATGGGAAGATGTTGGAGTCGATTATCAAGGATAAGGTCTCAGGGAACTTGGAGGCACATGATAAAATAGGCCATAGTCAGCATGGTTTCCTCAAGGGAAAATCCTGTGTGACAAATCTGTTGGAATTTTTGAAGACACAACAAGCCGAAAAAGCAGGATAGGCAAAGGAAAATTGGTTGATGCTGTATGCTTGGATTTTCAGAAGGTTTTTGACAAGGTGCCTTACGAGTCTGCTTAACAAGCTACAATCCCATGGTATTACAGGAAAGATTCTGGCATGGATAAAGCAGTGGTTGTTTGGCAGGAAGCAAATAGTGGGAATAAGGGGAGCCTTTTCTGATTGGTTGCCAGTGACGAGTGGTGTTCCACAGGAGTCAGGGTTGGGACCAATTCTTTTTACATCATATGTCAATGATTTGGATGATGGAATTAATGGCTTTGTGACAAAGCCATTAAGATAGTTGGAGGGTCAGGTAGTTTTGAGGAAGTAGAGAGGCTACAGAAAGACTTAGACAGATTAAGAGAATGGGCAAAGAAATGGCAGGTGGAATATAGTGTCAGGAAGTGTATGGACATGCACTTTGTTAGAAGAATTGAAAGGGTTGACTATTTTCTAAAGGTTAATTTGCAGGTTGAGTCTGTGGTAAGGAAGGCAAATGCAATGTTAGCATTCATTTCGAAAGGACTAGAATGTAAAAGCAAGGATGTAATGTTGAGACTTTATGACGCACTGGTGAAGCCTGACTTGGAGTATCGTGAGCAGTTTTGGGCTCCTTATCTTAGAAAGGATGTGCTGGAACTGGAGAGGGTTTAAAGGAGGGTCATAAAAATGATTCAAGAATTGAATGGCTTGTCATATGAAGAGTGTTTGATTGGTCTGGGCCTGTATTCACTAGAATTCAGAAGAATGAGGGGTGGGCTTATGGAAACCTATTGAATGGTGAAAGGCCTTGATAGATTGGATGTGGAGAGGGTGTTTACAATGCAGGTCGAGTCTAAGACCAGAGGACATTGTCTCAGAATTGATGAGACTTGGCCTAATGGCAAATGGCCATAAAACAAATGGCCTAGTTCTGTTCCTACATCTTATAGTCTATATACACAGTACAATATATAATACAACTCCTATAAACAGTCATCCACACCATAGTACATTTTATATTGTCCCATTCAGGCCTAAAGATTTAATCATTGTGGAGGATTTCTTACTCTTGTGGGATAATGTCTTTCCTGACAAAGGTGATCATTCTGCTTGGTAGGTGAGTTTTATGTCTGTGGAATGACCTCAGGTTCTGGGGCCTCCTCATGCTGATTATAGGAGGTGACTCTAAGACAGCAGGAAGTGGTTTTGATAGCTGTAGCCAACTTTCTTCTCTATCAATTGACTCTGCTCTCCTTAATGTATTGGTGTGTCAATTCCAGATGATTCTCCACTGTACAGGAGCGTGGTCCAGTCCTGTCCTTAATCTTTCTGAGTATCCAGTTTTGATCACCTCTGTAGTCCCCCTCCGGAACTGCTTTTCCAGGAGTGAAACTGCGATCCTCTTTGAGGAGTTTCAATTTGTCTCAACTGTTTGTCCTGCATCCTCCTTCGAAGATTGGGTTTGAGAAGATCCAAGCATGAATGCAAGGGATGACTCTGGAGCAACATAGCTGGTGAGTTGATGGATATGGAGTGTGCTGCATTACGATATGCAAGGAGGAAATTGGTGAGCTTCTGGCTCGGTGTTAGTGTAGTGCGTTCTGCTGACGTTACTCAGTGTGTTCTTTAGACTCTGGACAAACCATTCTATCAAGCCATTTGTAGCTGGGTGATATAATGCAGATATAATATGTCTTATTCCATTTATTTTTACGAATGATTGAAACTGTTCCCCCACAAACTGTGGTCCTTTGTCACTGACTAAGTGTTCTGGACACCAGTCCTTGCGAAGAGGCTTCTCAACACATCAACAGTGTGTGAAGCTGTAGTGGAGGCTATTGGGAACACTTTTGGCCTTATTGTAGCTGTATCCACTACTACTAAGAAATTTGTGCCCAGGAATGTTAGGCAAATTCCGCATGAATCCTCTGCCAAGCCAATACATTCACAGGGATGGTGAGATGCTGCTCTTGGCTTATTCTGGACGTGTCAGCTCTCTGTACAGTGCATAGCAAGCTGCTCAATCTGCCGATCTATTCCAAGCCTCCAGACAAAGCTTTGAGCCAATGCTTTCATTTTAACCACACCCAGATGATCAACATGTAGCTTTACCAATATTTTTGCTCTCAGCTTGGACGCTACAACAACTCTATCCCCACATAAGGCAACCTCTATCAAGGGCAAGTTCATCTCGACACTGGTAAAAATGGAGAAACTGGAGTTTCTGTTGTACATTTCAGCCATTTTGGCCCATTTTCTGGTTTCTCTTTGGATCATCTCTGCCATAATAGGGAGACTTTTGATTTCCATTAGGGAGAATACGTCAAGGGTAAATGGGACAAGCCATCAGCATTTCCATGATTAGTTGTCCCCTTAAATTCAATCTCGTAGTTGTGTCCTCCCAGAAATGGAGCTCATCTCCTCATTCATGCTGCTACTGTTAGTGGAACATCCTCCTGTGGACACTAGTGGATGATGATCAGTAATGAAGGGAAACTTTCCCACACAAGTACTGGTTGAAATGTTTTATACTGCAAACCAGACTCAAGGCCTCTCTGTCAATCTGTATGTAATTTTTCTCTGCAGCAGTAAGGGATCATGATGCAAAGGCTATGGAGCATTTACTTCCATCACTCATAACATGTGACATGGCTGCCCCCATCCCATAAGGCAAAGCGTCACAGGCCAGCTTCACTGGCTGATGTTGATCATAATGCGTCAGTACAGTGTCAGACATCATCATTTGCTATTCCTTTTGGAAAGCCATCTCACGCTGCTTTGTCCTTTGCCATTTCTTCCCAATCTGCTAAGTATTTCACCTGCTAAGTATCTCAGACTCTCCTGAATAGTCAAAGAATAGCAAATGTATTACCCAGGCAAAGGAGTCTACACTGGCCAGGCATTCCTCGTAGTCCAGATTTACTTACCACGAGTTCCACGTAGGGTCGCTCATGCTTGTATCTGCAATGGTTATTCTTCAAAGTTACTGCTGCCAGCATACATGAATTGTCCACTTCTATATCCATTCGTTATCAATTCAAATGTTGTTTTCCAGTACCGTTGGTTACACGTCATGTGTCTGACCTTTAACACCTTGTTATTGGCTCTGGTCCAAGCCAACATCCATTTCTTGCCCTCTTCCCAGTAAATGGCAGTCAATAATTTCTCTTTTTTCTCTATCAGCAACCAGCTCGAAGCATTCCAGGCAGGCACCAACCCCAACATTCACAAACCTGTGTGTTATATCCAACAAAAAACATCTCACAAATAACTTATTTGGAAACAACGTTTAGTCCAACAGATTATGTGGAATATCATTGTGTCTTACATAAGAAATAGGAGCAGGAGTAGGCCATCTGGCTCTTCAAGCCCACTCCACCGTTCAATAAGATCATGGCTGATCTGGCTATGGACTCATCTCCACCTACCTGCCTTTTCCCTATAACCTTTAATTCTCCAATTATGCTAAAATCTATCCAACCCTGTTTTAAGTATATTTACTGAGGTAGCTTCCAATGCTTCACTGGGCATTGGAATGCAATTCCAATTGGATGCAATGCTCCTCAGACAGGATGAAGAGGTCAATACTCCCCAATGCCATTAGGCTTTACAATTCTACCGCCAGGACTTAAGAACTTTTTAAAAGCTATTATTAATGCTTCTTGAGATAGTGATTTAGATGCATATCATATTTTTTACTGAGTTAAGTATTGTATGTAATTAGTTTTGCTACAACAAGTGTATGGGACATTGGAAAAAAGTTGAATTTCCCCATGGGGATGAATAAAGTATCTATCTATCTATCTATCTATCAGAGGATTCCACAGATTCACCACCCTCTGGGAAAAACAGTTCCTTCCTCATCTCCATCCTAAATCTACTCCCCCAAATCTTGAGGCTATGTCCCCTAGTTCTAGTCTCACCTACTAGTGGAAACAACTTTCCTGCCTCTATCTTATCAATCCCTTTCATAGTTTTATATAAGATCTCCTCTCGTTCTTCTGAATTCCAGTGAGTACAATCCCAGACAACCCAATCCCTCCTCATAGTCTACCAGGTGAACCCCCTCTGCACCACCTTGAGGAAGGCAGTATGTCCTTCCTCAAGTAAGGAGACCAGAACTGCATGCAGTACTCCAGGTACTACCTCACCAATACCCTGTACAGTTGCAGCATAACCTCCCTGTTCTAAATTCAATCCCTCTAGCAAAGAAGACCAACATTGATATCAGGAGCACTACCTTCTTGACAGCCTGCTGCACCTGCAAACCAACTTTTGTGATTCATACACAAGCACTCCCAAGTCACTCTGCACATCAGCATGCTGCAATTTTTTACTATTTAAGTAATAATCTGCTCTTCCATTTTCCATTCCAAAGTGGATGATCTCACATTTACCAACATTGTACTCCATCTGCCAGACCCATGCCCACTCACTTAACCTATCTAAATCTCTTTGCAGACTCTCTGTATCTTCTGCACAATTTGCTTTTCCATTCAATGTAGTGTAATCAGCAAGCTTAGATACACTACACTTGGTCCCCTCTTCCAGATCATTAATGTATATCGTGAACAGTTGCAGGCCCAGCACTGACCCCTGCGGCTCACCACTCACCACTGATTGCCAACCAGAGTCACACCCATGTATCCCAACCCTCTGTTTTCTGTTAGTTATCCTGCCCTCTATCCAGGCTAATACATCACCCCAACTCTATGCATCCTTAACTTATGAATAAGTCCTTTATGCGGCACCTTATCGAACACCTTCTGGAATTCCAAGTAAATAATGTGCATTTGTTCTCCTTTATCCACTGCACTCATTATATCCTTAAATAACTCTAGTAAATCTTCTTTAAAACATTGATCAAGCCAAGCATTTCAAGCTCACAAAATAGAGAACAGAATGTCTTCATTAAATGGCAGCTTCCATCCCCAAGCACGCAACAAGAATAAAGACAATTAGCCTGTCTGCTTCCACTGTCCCCAGTTTATTTGAATTCACTGATTTGTATGATCAACATACTGCTGCTTGAATCTTCTTACGATACTTGTGTAATAGTGCACAATAAGTGATGCTTGGTTTGAAGAATTCACATTTGTCATGTTATCCTCTGAATCCATAATCTTCTAATATTTTTAACACTGGCTTCAGGATTTCCTTGTGATCCTTACAATGACATCATGCAGGTAACAGTGAGTGCCTGGGCAGGTTTGCAGCTCTTGTTATCTTTAGGTAAGATAAAATAACCATATAAAGAGAAAGGTACGGGACTGAAGATAGTATGTATTCAAAGAAAATTTATTATCAAGTTACATATATGTCACCATAATAGAATCAATTAAATAACATTCCCAACAGGATGGACAACCATGTGCAAAAGACAACAATCTGTGCAAATTCAAAAGAGAAAAGAAATCATAATAATATATAAATACTGTAAGCAATAAATATCGAGAGCGTGATGTGAAGAGTCTCATAGCTACAACTGATGGGGCAGTGAAGTTGAGTGAGGTTATCCTCTCTGGTTCAAGAGCCTGATGGTTGAGGGGTAATAGCTGTTCCTCAGCCTTGGTGGTGAGTCCTGAGGCACCTGCAACTTCTTCCTGATGGCAGCATCTGACAAAGAAGTGATAGCAACTGTGCTGCCATGTACTGTGCTAATGCAGACTGGGGTAGACAGAGGTACTAAATGTGTTTTAAGTGTGCAATGAAAATAAGAAATGGGTGAAAATGACAATTTCCAGCAGAAACTATGGAGAAGGGGATGAAGCGTGTCTGTGAAACAAGATGGCAGAGGAGGTGTTGGAAGCAGATACAATCACATTGCCTAAAAAGAATTTGGAAGATACATGGATAAGAAAGGAATAGAAAAAATACCGGCCCAATGCAGGAAAAAGGGGTTAATGTAAATAGGCCTCTATGTTGATATGGTTACATTGTTCTGTGCTGAAAAACTTAGTAACTCTGAGTCTTCAGTTCCCTCCCTATAGGTACAACTGGCGTGGGTTAAAGGGCCGGTTTCTGTGTTGTTTGACTCTAACGGTGCTACGTCTCTATGTCGGAAAAGGGGATAAATAGTCCCTATGTTGTACCAAATCAGAGATATAAAGTTTTAAAATATTTTCTCATCAGATTTAGCAGGAGGGAGTGCCAAAATATGCCAATGAATCCTTGATCTCTTTCAGGAAATAAAGAAAATCCCAAAAATTTTGTACTAGAAACATCTTCTCTTGCTCTTCATAAACTTAAGATAGTTTTCTTGAGTAATGTGATAAATAAGATTCATTCCCAATCAGGAAAACTCTAAATTTATATATCATTTCAAAACCAATGACTAATTATTTGGATAAGGATTTGTCTTTGAATTAGAACTGAGGCATTCTCCTTCAAAGCAGAAGTTAATTTTACTTTGATGAATCACCTAGGATGTAGAAGAGAAAGGAAAATTAAGATGCATTGTTAACCTGGTTTGCCTTCTCATGCAGTTTGCTTAGGAAATAATTCTACTTTACTGAGAGACAATGTATTAGCCAAAAATATTTGGCTTTCCTCGTCATTATATGAAGAGACTGTAAATGACAAAAATGAAACATTATGTATTTTATAATGTAATGGATTATGTTTAATGTAACATCTTACATAACCTATAGAAAATTAAACTTAGTATATCCTGTCATCATTCTATTCAAAATATAATCTGTATCAATATTATCTTATAAGATGTCAATGTTAACTATAACACATTAATATTTTCAGAATACATTCTATTTAACATGACAATCTGTAAACTTAATAAACTAAGACCTGTTTTCCACCTATATGCAGGCAAGGTTTGTTTATTTGTGATGGGATTTGCAAGTCTGAACCAGGAAGTAAACTGAGTGCAAATTGCTGCCAGTATTAAAATCATTGGTGCTGAAGGTAAAACTGGCTTTGTTTTAAAAGAGACCTGTTACAGGGAATCCTTGGTGCTCATTTCATACAGATAAAAAGCCCTCTGTAATTTGTTCAATAATACAAAACTTCAGTCTGAGATAATAGTAAATCATGTCCATGGAAGGTGGAAAAGCTCAGGCAAATACTGAAGGGAAATCTTAAGCTAATTTCTATGAATGAAGACTCCAGATGAGGTAATTTAACCTGATGCACTGCTGCACTGAGTAATGTCTCTGTGGAGCTGTGAGCCTTTCCTCTCACCACAACTACCATTACCTAACACTGTCTCATTGGGAAGATTCATCAGGAGATCTGTAGGGAATCATAGAGCACTGCTGATAAAGTTAGTTGTGATCCACAAAATGATAGTTTATTTTCCTGTCAATATGTAAACAAGTGCATCCTTGGCTGTATTTTTGCCCTGCTTACTTGCTTATCTCATGCTGCACTCTCGAATTATTTCCTTTCTCATAATAGTTCATCAGTTCATCATTGCACTGACAATCAAAATGTGGCACACCTCAGCATTGCGTGCTTAGCCCACTTCTCTACTCTCTCTGCACCCGTGTCAGGCACAGCTCAAGCACCATCTATAAATTTGCCAATGACAACAATTGTTGGCAGAATTTCAGATGGTGATGAGGAGGTGTACATGAGTGAGGTAGATCAGCTGGTTGAGTAGTGTCACAACAACAATCTTGCATTCAACGTCAGTCAGACCAAGGAGTTGATTACGGATATACTTCATTATGAGTTTGAGGAGATTTGCCATGTCACCAAAGACCAGCAAATTTCTAAGATATACTGTGGAGAGCATTCTAACAAGTTATATCACCAACACACACAAAATGCTGGTGGAACACAGCAGGCCAGGCAGCATCTATAGGGAGAAGCACTGTCGACGTTTCGGACCGAGACCCTTCGTGTTATATCACCATCAGGTATGGACAGGCTTCTGCCCAAGATCGGAAAAAGCCACAGAAAGTTGGAAATTTGGACATCTCTATCGTGGGCACTAGCCTCCTCAGCACTGAGAACGTCTTCAAAAGGTGATGCCTCAAAATGCCACATCCATCATTAAGGACCCTCATCACCCAGGACATGCAAGTATTACTTGATCCTCATTGCTACTGTCAGGGGGGAGGGAGGGTACAGGAGCCTGAAGACACAACCAATGTTTTAGGAATGGCTTCTACCCCTTTGCCATCAGATTTCTGAATGACCAGTGAACCCATTTATACTACCTCACTATTTTTTCGCTCTTTTTACACTACTTATTTACAGTGCCTATAAAAAGAATTCACCAACCCCCCCCCCCCCCTGGAAGTTTTCATATTTATTGTTTTACAACATTGAATCACAGTGGACTTAATCTGGCTTTCTTGACACAGAAAAAGACTCTTTCGTGTCAAAGTGAATATTTATGCAATCAATTATTTTGTGTTTTAAGTGAAAACAAAGTGATCTAAATTAATTATAAGTATAAAACACAAAGAAATTGAGTACATAAACATTCACCCTCTTGGATATGACACACTTAATCATCACTGGTGCAGCCAATTTGTTTAAGAAGTCACATCATTAGTTAAATGGAGATCACCGTGTGTAGACAAGGTATTTCAATTGATTGTAGTAAAAATACACCAATATCTGTAAGGTCCAACTGCTGCTGAGTCAGTATCATGGCAAAAAAATGCACCATGAAGACAAAAGAACATCCCAAGCAGCACCACAAAAAGGTTATTGAAAAGCACAAGTCAGGAGATGGATCCAAGAAATTTTCTCATCAAGAAATGGTAAGAATTTGGCACAACTATAAAGCAGCCTAGAGCAGGCTATCCTCAAAATTGAGTGACCGTGCTAGAAGGGAACTAGTGAGGGAGGCCACCAAGAGACCTATGACAAGTTTGGGGAGTTACAAGCTTCAGTGGCTAAGATGGGAGAGACTGCGCATATAACAACTGTTACCCAGGTGCTTCCCCAATCACAGCTTTATGGGAGAGAGCCAAAGAGAAAGCCACTGTTGAAAAAAACTCACATGAAATCTCAGCAAGAGTTTGCCAGAGGGCATGTGGGGGACTCTGAAGTCAACTGGAAGAAGGTTCTGTGGTTTGATGAAAACAAAATTGAGCTTTCTGGCCATCAGACTAAATGCCATGTTTGGAGTAAGCCAAACACTGTACATCATTAAAGACACACCATCCCTACCGTGAAGCATGGTGGTGGCTGCATCATGCTGTGGGGATGCTTCACTGCATCAAGCCCTAGAAGGCTTGTGAAGGTAGAGGGTAAAATGAATGCAGCAAAATACAGGGAAATCCTGGAGGAAAACCTGATGAAGACTGGAAGAATCTGGGAGAAGATTTGTTTTCCAGCAAGACAATGATGCCAAGCATAAAGCCAAAACTACACAGGAATGGCTTAAAAACAACAAAGTTAATGTCCTGGAGTGGCAGATCAGAGTCCAGACTTCAAATCAGGCAAACGTTACAGGAGCATCAAAACTAAAACCACAAGGCTACTAAACAGCTTCCTCCCACAGGCAGTCAGACTGCTAAATAGCTGCTCTACCTGACTCTGCTTTGGACACTTTTAACTTGCACTAGACACTTATAACTTGATTTTAACTGATTTTAACTGACATGTGACTGTTGTGTTTTACTATTTATTGTTATGTTTATTATTTAGTGTTGCGTTTGTTATGTTATGATTACACTGCTCCTGGGAAACGCTGTCTCATTCTGTCTTGCAGAGCTGATGTACGGTTAGAATGGCAATAAAGTTCTTGAATCTTGAATCTTGAATTTGTAGCTGGACTTGAAAAGTGCTGTTCATTCATGTTCCCCATGCAATCTGACAGAGCTTGAGCAGTTTTGTAAAGAAGAATGGGGAAAATTGCAGTGTCCAGATGTGAAAAGCTGATAGAGACCTATCCACACAGACTCAATTGCTGCCAAAGGTGCATCTATAAATATTGTCTTGAAGGGGGGTGAATACTTATGCAATCAATTATTTTGTGTTTTGTATTTGTAATTAATTTAGATCACATTGTAGAGATCTTTTTCATATTGACAAGTAAGAGTCTTTTACTGTTGATCAGTGTCAAAAAATGCTGAATTAAATTCCACTATGATTCAATGTTGTAAAACATTAAAGCAAGAAAATTTCCAGGGTGGGGGTGGATACTTTTTATAGGCACTGTAATTTAGTTTTTATATCTATTTTCTTATTGCAATTTATACTTTTTTTTGTTATGTGTTGCAATGTACTGCTGCTGGAACACAACAGATTGCATGACATATGCCAGTGATATTAAACCTGATTCTGACAATTGTCTCCTCCACTACACCCTTACCCATCAACATCCAAGGATCCTGAACCATCCATTCACTCTCTGTGCTCATATTTTTCACCCAGGTGGCACAACCTGCAGGTACTCAGGTTCTTGTTGTCTGTCTCACTCATTATTCTAACTTAGCTGCTTGGAATTGCCAGGATATTAGCCAATTTATGGAGAGATCAGAGACTCAGTATTCTTCTGAAAGTAGCTTATTCCTATTGCCAGAATCTTCTCTATCACTTAAAAGGCCAAGTTAAGACTGTTGTGAATAACAAAGCAACACTCAACAAATTAAACACAATCTTAATACAAAGCAGGCTACTGTGATTACAGTAAGTGTTATCAAAAATTGTATTGGTACTTGCTTAAGCTATTTCAATGCCACCTTGCAATCCCACAAACTCTAACTCAGCTCCACTCTGCTCAACTGTCCCACATTTAAAATAGCTTTTCCATCATCATTGGGTAAAAGTCCTAAAGCATTGTCATCACCACACAACAAGTGTTCTCTCAGAGACACAGTGATGGACAAAGTATGTTTGACTTCATGCCAATACCCACATTTCTAGAAGGAATAAAGAAGATAATAGCAGATATGTTCATGTACTGAGAAAAATAAGAAGACCTTACCTCTTCATATCTCATAAATGTTGCCGAGTACTGCCAAAATACAAATAATAATTGCAGCAATTGCAACAATAATGTAATGATTCCTGGGTTCTGTAAATTTTAAGAATAAAAAAAAAATCAACTAATATTTGATCATTTGAACCAATGTATTGGCTTAACTTGACAGGATGATCCTTTGTATTTAACACAATACTTATACAGATTTGATGCTATTAAGAACAATGGAACAACTGTGAAATCTGGAAAAGAAACAAAGAGACTCAAAGCTAAAAATGAGCATGAAATATAAATAGATGTAATATTACTTCAGACTTTCACATTGAAAGAACTGAGTGTGGTATCTTTCCTAAACAAAGATTTTATATTCTAATGGCATAGATGGGATGGAATTCTTACAAATGATAAAGTAATGATGTCTCACCATCAGCCAAGAGCTGAAAATAATATAACATGAAGAAAATAATTAATGTGTTGATCATCTCCTTTTACACACAGAATTCACCCACAGATTAGAAACCAAGATTAATCTTAATCCAGTTATGGCCACAAAGGAGACATCTTATCTCACTTCACCAAGCAATAAGTGGGGACAAATGTAAAATCCTCACCAGGCCTAAGAAAAAGACTAACAAAAGAAAAGGTTATCCTTCTTCCCTGTCCCAGCTGTGAGAGTTTTCACTGCCATACTTCTTCAGCCCATCCAATTTCTCCCTCAATTCTTTATGTTATCTATTTGTTTTTCCATTAAGTTCTTTGATTTCCCTTTGATAGACCTGCAGATTGTATTTTTTTTAATGGAGGAGAATGGAATATAGTAAATCTGGTTGACAAAGAAGTCAAATGTGGCTTGACCCCAGGCAGAAAATTGTCATTTGTTGATTGTGTTAAAGCTGGGGTTCCAAGCCTTTTTATGCCATGGATCCCTACCATTAACCAAGGGGTCTGTGGACCCCAGTTTGGGAACTCCTGTATTAAAGATTCATCTGAATTTTATCCTTGCTCACAATCTCAGCAAAAATGCATGAAACAAAAGCTACTGAGACAACAGCAACAAGAAAAGAGAAGATATGATTGTAAGTTTGGCTATCTGTTCAATGACATAAGATTTATAAACAGCCTAGGTTAAACACAGAAAAAAATTGACATAGTTTACCACATGATTTACAGAGGGACAGAAGTCCTTAATCAAACTTGGAATTCTCGCATTGGACTGAGCAATGAGTCCTTCAGTGGAACACATATTTCCTAAGCTGAGGGTTCAAGTGCACATCAGATCTAATCCCTCAGTTTTCTTCATGGCTGGTGATTGCACGCATTTGAAAGAGCTGGCGGTTTTGGTTATTTTTTTACATGTTTAATATTTAACTCTATTTAATAATATTCTTTATTATATTATTTTTTATTTTGATGCAATAAATAAATGAAACAATTATTTAGCCCCAGTTTAGACAAGCACTTTACAGGCAGGGATTGAAGCAATATAGACTGTGTGCAAGCAGATGGGATCAGTACAAAATGACATCTCGGGCCACAGGGCCTGTTCCTGTGTTGTACTGTTTTATGTTCAGTATTCTGTATCTAAGTTTACTAAAGGTCAAAACCTTTTAGGACAATTCAGGACACTCTGATTGACCTCCTGAGGGCTTGCAGCCTATGGCAGGGCTGCAAAAGGGAAGTGCCACTCTGCTGAAAGGAACAGGAAGAGAGGCTCAATATGGTTGTTGGACTGGATCAGTGTCTAGCTTTTCCAAGCATCTTTTAAAAGAACAAAGTAAATGGATATATCATGTATCTATAAACTTGTCCTACGCACTCACCCCCATAGTTTTATCAGATGCACTTACTTCTCTGCTGTCTTCTAACTCCTTTTCTCATTAACGTTCTTCTATCAATCGAACTCACCTGCCACAGTGAGAGTTGATTCTATTGTAAAATCATCCAGAAATGTTAGATGTCTCACTACACATCTGTACTTGTCACCATTATTGTTGAATGTTGGTTGAATCTTCAGTTGACTGCAAACATTAAAAGTGTTATCACTATTAGTGACAACCTGATTTGTATAACAGTCTGATGAAACAACTTCAGTTCCCAGTTTTGTCATTTTCACCCAGCTGATGTCCAGCTGCCGAGGGTAAAATCCATTAACGTTGCATGTCAGGGAGCCTTCCAAACCATTCAGAATTGTTATGGAGTGTGAAGATATGCTAATGTTTGGTCGAGCTGCGCAAAAAAACAAATGTACAGTTTAATAACTGCAGGTGTTGGAAATGGAAAACAGAAACAGACTATACCAGAAACACTAAGGAAATCAAAAAGTATCTGCAGGGTCATTTTTTCAGGTGAAGAACTCTCCGTCAGAACTGGAAAAGTTAGCATCACATGAGTCTCAAGTTCTAGAAGAGGAGAAAGGAATTCAACAGAGGGACAATCAGCAACAGAGTGTTATAATATTTATGGGAGATTTCAGTATGCAAGTAGATTGGAAACATCTGGTTGGTGTTGGATCCCAGGAGAAGGACTTTGTAGAGTGCCTATATGTTCATTTTAGAGCATCTTGTGCCGAACCCTGCCAGAGAAAAAGTAGTTCTGGATTTGGTGTTGTGTAATGAACCAGATTTGATTAGGGAGCTTAAAATAAAGGAACACTGAGGAGGCAGTGATAATAGTATGATAGAATTCACCATGCAGTTTGAGAGGGAGATGATAAAATCAGATGCATCGACATCACAGTTGAGTAGAAGTAACTACAGAGGTATTAGTGAGGAGCTGGCCAAAGTTGATTGGAAGGGGACACTAGTCAGGATGACAATAGAGCAGCCATGGCAGGAGTTTCTGGGAGTAATTCAGAAGATGCAGGATCAGTTCATCACAAAGAGAAAGTATCCTAAAGGGAAAATCAGACAACCATGGCTGACGAGGGAAGTCAAAGACCACACAGAAGCAGAAGAGAGGGCATATAATATAGCAAAAAATGAGTGGGAAGCTCGAGCATTTGGAAGCTTTAAAAAAAAACAGAAGGTAACTGAAAGAGCAAGGAGAAAAGGAAAGATGAAATATGAAGGTAAGCTTGCCAATAATATAAAAGAGGATATCAAAACTTTTTCACTTATATAAAGAGTAAAAGAAAGGCCATGGGAAAATGATGCTGAAGAGATAGTAAGAGGAAAGACTGAAAATGTGGTGAACCTAATTAGTATTTTACATCAGTCTTCACTGTGGAAGGCACCAGCAATATGGCACAAATTCAAAAGTGTCAGGGGCAGAATTGACTGTAATTACTATAACTAACAAGAATTTGCTTGGGAAGCTGAAAGGTCTGAGGCAGAGAGGTCACCTGGACCGGATGGTGTACACCTCGAGGTTCTGAAAGAGGTGGCTGAAAATATTGTGGAGCCATTCATAATGATCTTTCAAGAATCACTACATTCTGGAATGGTTCCAGAAGACTGGAAAATTGCAAATGTCACTCCACTCTTCAAGAAGGAAAAGAGGCAGAAGAAAGGAATCTATAGGCCATTTAGTCTGACCTCAATGATTGGGAAGATAATGGAGTCGATTATCAAGGATGAGATCTCAGGGTACTTGGAGGCACATGATAAAATAGGTCATAGTCAGTATGGTTTCCGCAAGGGAAAATCTTGCCAGAGAAATCTGTTGGAATTCTTTGGAGAAATAACAAGCAGGCTAGACAAAGTATTTTCTGAAGGTCTTTGTCAAGGTACCACACATGAGGCTGCTTTACAAGCTATGAGTCCATGATATTACAGGAAAGATTCTAGCATGGATAAAGCAATGTTTGGTTGCAGGAGGCAATAAAGGGAGCCTTTTCTGACTGGCTGCCGGTGACTAGTTGTGTTTCACAAGGGTCTTTGTTAGGACCAATTCTTTTTACATTATATGTCAATAATTTGAATGATGGAATTGCTGGCCTGGTTACAAAGTTTGCAGCCAATATGAAGATAGGTGGAGGGGAAGGTAGTTTGCGGAAGAAGAGAGGATACAGAAGGAATTAGACAGATTGGCAAATAGACAAAGAAATGGCAGATGGAATACAGCATCAAGAAGTGCATGGACATGGACTTTGGTAGAAGAAATGAAGGGGTTAACTGTTTTCTAAATGGAGAGAAAATACAAAAAACTGAGGTGCAAAGGGACTTGAGAGTCCTTGTGCATGGTTCCCTAAAGGTTAACTTGCTGGTTAAATCTATGGTAAGGAAGGCAAATGCATCAGTAGTGCTCTTTCAGGAACCGCTAGATTCTGGAACAGTTTGGGAGGACTGGAAAATTGCAATGTTACTCCATTCTTTAACAAGGGAGGAAGCAAAAACAGGAATTTATAGGCCAGCTAGCCTGACTTCAGTGGATGGGAAGATGTTAGAGTTTATTATTAAGGTGATGTTTTAGAATACTTGGAAGCACATGATAAAACAGGCCAAAGTCAGCATGATTTCCTTAAGGGAAAATCTTGCCTGACAAATCTGTTGGAATACTTTGAAGAAGTTACAGGCATGACATACAAAGGAGAATAGGTGGATGTTGTTTATGTGAATTTTCAAAAGGCCTTTGACAAGGTGTTGCACAAGAGGCTGTAAAACAATTTAGGAGCACAGTAGATTGGCTGACTGGCAGGAGGCAAAGAATGGGGAAAAAAGGAAGGCTTCTCTGGTTTGTTGCTGGTGTCTAGTGGTGTTCTACAAGTTCAGTATTATGACCACTTCTTTTCATGTTATGTCAGTGAGCTGGATTATAGAATCAATGGCTCTTTGGCCAAGTTTGCAAGGATAGATGGAAGGGCTGATAGTGTTGAGGAAGCAGGGAATCTACAGGTGGACGGACTGATTAGGAGATTTGGCAAAGTAGTGGTAGATGGAATAGACAACAGGGAAGTACATGCACTTTGCAATAAAGGTATAGCCAATTTTGAAAAATGAGAGAAAATTTAGAAATCCGAGGGGAAAAGGAACTTGGGAGACCTAGTGCATGGTTCCCTAAAGGTTAACTTGCAGGTTGCGTTGGTAGTATGGAAAGCAAATGCAATGTTAACATTTGTTTCAAGAGGACTAGAATATTAGATTAGATTAGATGCAACTTTATTGTCATTGTCCGGAGTACAGATACAAAGCCAAATGAAATGCAGTTACCATCCAACCAGAAATGCAAAGAATAGTGTTATTCACAAAATAACTGAATAAAAAGTAAGTGCTACAACACACAAATATAAAAGTACTGAGACAGTACAATATGGGTGCATTACTGCTTAGCGCTGTGATGTGAGGTTCGGCAGGGTTACAGCCTCAGGGAAAAAGCTCTTCCTGTGCCTACTGGTGCAGAAGCAGAGGCTCCTGTAGTGCCTACCAGATGGGAAGAGAGTAAAAGGTCCATGGTTAGGGTGAGATGCATCCTTGATAATGCTTTTCGCCCTGCCCAGGCAGCATTTATGGTAGATGTTCTCAATGGTGGGCAATTGAGTGCCAATAATCCGCTGGGCAGTTTTCACCACACGCTGGAGTCCTTTGCGGTCTGATATGGGACAATTGCCATACCACACTGAGATGCAGTTGGTGAGTATGCTCTCAATGGTACAGCGGTAAAAGTCCAACAGTAGCCTGGGACAAAGGTGAGCTTTCTCGATGCTCTGCAGGAAATAAAGGCACTATTGTGCCTTTTTGATCAGGATGGAGGAGTTCAGGGACCAGGTGAGATCCTCGGAAATATGGACACCACAGCTCCATTGATGTAGGTGGGGACGTGAGCGTGGCTCCTAGCATGCCTGAAGTCCACAATGATCTCCTTGGTCTTCTGGGTGTTAAGGGCCAGGTTGTTGTCGGCACACCACACGGCCAGTTGCTGGACCTCGTCCCTGTAGGCCCTCTCGTCATCCCCTCTGATCAGGCCAATCACTGTGGTGTCATCTGCAAACTTGATTACGGAGTTAGAACCACCTACAGGAATGCAGTCATAGGTGAAAAGGGAGTACGGAAGAGGGCTCAGCACACAGACTTGAGGTACGCCAGTGTTCAGGGTGAGAGTGGAGGAGGGGGGGGGGTGTCTAACTTAACAGATTGGGGTCTGTTAGTCTGAAAGTCCAAGGTCCAGTTGCAGAGGGATGAGCTGATACCAAACTGGCGAAGTTTGGCGATCAGCTTGGAGGGGTTCACAGTATTGAATGCCCAACTAAAGTCAATGAACAACATTCTGACGTAAGAGTTGGGGCTGTCCAGGTGGGTCAGGGCAGGGTGAAGTGCCATGGAGATGGCATCCACTGTTGACCTGTTGGTGCGATAGGCAAATTGATGGGGGTCCAGGGTAGTGGGCAGAAAGGATTTCAGATGTGATAGAACCAGTCTCTCAAAGCACTTTACAATGAAGGGGGTGAGTGCAACTGGGTGGAAGTCATTCAGGCCCATGGCAGTGGAATATAAAAGCAAGGCTGAGGCTTTATAACACATTGGTCAGATAACATTTGGAGTTTTGTGAGTAGTTTTAGGCCCCTTATTTAAGCAAAGCTGTGCTGACATTGGAGGGGGTTCAGAGGAGGTTTACGTGAATGATCTTGGGAATGAAATGATTTGTGTATGAGGAGTGTATGATGGCTCTGGAACTGTACTCACTAGAGTTTAAAAGAATGCGAGGGGATCTATTGAAATCTACTGAATATTAAAAAACCTGGAGCGAGTGGATATGAAGGGCATGTTTTGAAAAGTGGGAGAGTCTTAGACTAGAGGGCACAGTCTCAGAGTAAAAGGATATCAGTTTAGAATAGAGATAGAGAGGATTTTCTTTAGCCAAAGGTTGGTGAATCTGTGGAATTCATTGCCACAGATGCTAATGGAGGACAAAGCATTGAGTATATTTAAAGCAGATGTTGATAGGTTCTTGATTAGTACTGTAAATGTGTCAAAGGTTATGAGCAGAAGTCAGGAGAATGGGGCTGAGAGAGAAAGGAAATCAAAGAAAGAAATTAAAGAGAAAAGACAAAAATAAACAAATTAAAAGAGAGAGAAATGAAAGGGTAATTATGTGAAATTCAATACTGTTTACTGAGAGCCGTCACATGCTCAGATGAAAAACACCTCCCTGTTCCTGACAGCAAGAAGGAAAGATTTCCCATGGTGCTCACCTTGCAACCCGCCAACATTCATATTTAATGGGTAAAAATCCATAAATTTTACCACCTTGATTTGATTTCATCACAAGGCAGACCTGTCAGTTTTCCTAAGGGATTACTCACTCTGTGACCCCTGGTGTCCTCTTTAATCACCTCCAACCATTCCCCTTCTCTTGGCATTTTTCCTCATAGCTATAGGGAATGAAACAAGTGACACTGGAGTGTGGTAACTCATTGTAAGTTTCTCTCTGCAGATTCACTGATTACTTCAATTATGATGATTCTACCTTGCTGTACCTCAATGTACAATGTAATGATCTGATTTGTATCAATGACAATCTTTTCACTGCATCTCAGTACATGACAATAATAAACCAATTCCAATTCCAATGTCTTTTTCCTTTTCCCATTCCATTGTCCAATGACCCAAACTGTTCTTCTAAATAAAGCAATAAATCACTTGAAGCTCTTCCAGTTTAGCATATAGCATTCAGTGCTCACAATGTGGTCTCATTTAAATTAAAATGAAATAAAATACAGATAAGGTGACTGTTTTGCAAAGCGCTTCCATTCAGTCAACAGGAAAGAGCCTGAGCATCGAATTATCTGCCTTTGAAATTCTCCTTTGCATATTCGGTGTGACTCCTTTGTTCCCAGCTTCTTCTATTGCTCCAATAATTCATGTAAGAATGAAGAATAACATCTTACATTCCATCCTGCATTTTGCTGCCCCTGGGACTCAACACGGAACTTAATAATACAAGTTACTGACAAATTTTCTTCACTCTCTACGGATGCCCTGTATTTTTTTTTTGTTTCACTTTGTCTTTTTTTTCTCTTTATTTCAAATTTTCTGACACTTTTGGTCTTCAGACACAGAATATTCATTTTTGTTTCAAACTTTCAAAGTATTTTCAAGATAATATTTTGTTTTACTCTTACCCAACACTTTCATGATTGAAGTCTGTTCTGCACTTTCAGGAACGATGAATACAGTGCAAGTGTATCTTCCTTCATCAGCAATCTGTACTTTTGGAAGACGAAGTGAAGCATTCCCCTTCATTAAATCAGCCTCAGAAATGTACGCACCAGATCGATTTTGAGATTGATCTCCTGTCTCATAAGAAAACACGGCTGTTTTTCTGTTAAGAGTCCATTTGACTCCTAGCTTGTCTAAGTCAATCTCTGCACCTGCAAAGTCAGTAACTTTGCATTTCAGACTAACATCTTCATTTACAAATACTGTCAATGGGCTTGGAAACATCTCCAGATTAAAAGCACCTTTAAAAGAAGCATAAATATTGCAAAGTTATAAAATCCCATTTAGATGTAATGTCACAACAGCATTGCAAGATTGTCAATTCAAAGCACATTTACAGTTTCAGAACAATACCAGTAAAAATTCTGTTAGTGCACTCTATCTCTGTATGTCCTCTAGAAGCACTGCCTGCCAGGATGGGTCTACCTAGAAGCTCAGTGAGGATATTTTCATGTCTGGCTGTGATGTCAGCTATCAGTGTACACTTTCATGGTACAATTTTTCACTCATCAATCTGAACACATGTCCTAATATTTATTACAGATCAAGTCACAGTTGATTTGTGATTTTCATGTGCATTAACAAGTATTTCAATGGCAATATGTAAGTGGATAATGAGTGAACAGAAAGACTTGACAATTAAAATGTGCAAGTTTCTTTGTGAGGAAGCACACATATTAATTGTCAAGCCTTTCCATTCATTATTTATCCACTTGCAGATTGTCATTGAAATACTTACTACTGCACAGAGAACTATTCAACCCACTGAGTCAATGCCAACCCCAGGCTGAGGAATTCTGTCAGTTATCCTTCCTTCTCTTACTTTCCCTGTAATCTATTCACCCTCACACATAGATATCGAACCACTGGAAAATGATGCTAGAGACGTAGTAATGGGGGAACAAGGAAATGGTAGACAAACTAAGCAGGTATTGTGCATATCAGTCTTCACTGTGAAAGACACTAACAGTATGCTGGAAGTTCAAGCGTGTTAGGGGGCAGAAGCGTATGAAGCTGCTAGTCTAGGGAGAAGGTTCTTGGGAAACTAAAAGGTCTGAAGGTAGGTGAGTCACCTGAACCAGACAGTCTACACCCCAGGGTTCTGAAAGAGATAGATGAAGAGATTGTGGAGGCATTGGTAATGACCTTTCAAGATCAATTTATTCTGGCATGGTTCCAAAGGAATGGAAAATTGGAAATATCACGCCAGTCTTGAAAAAGGAAGTGAGGCAGAAGAAAGGATAGGCCAGTTTCAGCCCTAAACGTCGACTGTACTTTATTTCATAGATGCTGCCTGGCCTGCTGAGTTCCTCCAGCATTTTGTGTGTGGGAGTCCTTGTACAGGATTCCCTAAAGGTTAATGTGTAGGTTGAGTCAGTGGTGAGGAAGGCAAATGCGATGTTAGCATTCATTTCAAGAGGACTAGAGTATAAAAGCAAGGACATAATATTGAGGCTTTAAAAGCAGTGGGGAGGCCTCACTTGGAGGACTGTGAGCAGTTTTGGGCCCTTATCTAAGAAAGGATGTGCTGACATTGGAGAGGATGCAAAGGAAATTCACGAAAATGATTCTGGGATTGAAAGGCTTGTCACATAAGAACATTTGACGGCTCAGGTCTGTACTCACTGGAATTCAGAAGAATGAGGGGTGACTTCATTGAAACCTATCGAATGTCAGAAGGCCTCAATAGAGTGGATGCGGTGGGGATGTTTCCTATGGTGGGGGAGTCTAAGACCAGAGGACACAACCTTAGAATAGATGGGTATCCTTTTAGAATGAAGATGAGGAGGAATTTCTTTAGCCAGAGAGTGGTGAATCTGTGGAGGCCAAGTCATTTGGTATACTTAAGGCAAAGGTTGATAGATTCTTGATTAGTCTGGGCATAAAGGGATACGGGGAGAAAGCAGGAGATTGGGACTGAGAGGAAAAATGGATCAGCCCTGAAGAAATAGCGGAACAGACTCTATGAGCCAAATGGCCTACTTCTGCTCCTGTATCTTATGTCCACTAGCTCCCTCCCAATTCCTTTGCCACCAACCCACACTACAAGGTAATTTTCAGTTGTCAATGAGCCCACCCCCATGGTCACAAGGAGAACAAGCTCCTCACAGGCAGCACTTGAAGTCAGGATCAAATCTAGGATCTCTGGCACAGCACTAATGCAGTCCTTAACTGAATATACTGTACCTAGAAGATAAAACACGGAAAAATACAGTACGTAACAGGCCCATTGGCCTTCGATGCCTGTGCTGCCTGTGAGGTAAATTTAAGTTTCACATCTGCCTGCACAAGGACTATATCCTGCCATTCCATGTACATTCATGCATCTGTCTAAATGCCTCTTAAAAGTAAACTTAGATCGTAATACTTTACCTGATGCTGAAATAAGTGAGACAATACCACAAAGGGTCAGAATTTTCATCCTTACTTCAACCTTTCAAAGCATTTTCTACCAATTATATCCATGAATAGTTTAATTAAAGTAGAAAAACTATTCTACTTCCATTACGACACGAACTTTTGTACACTTCATTCTAAGTGAAAGTAAATGAAGCATTCACCTTTGTTTGATATGAAGGGTACAAAGGTTGTAATATTAGGGCGGGCAATAGTTTAAGCATAATTAAACAACATTCTAAAAGGGGCAAGATTTCAAATGAAATTAGCATTTATTTAAATACATACGAGGGGTGATCGATAAGTTCGTGGCCTAAGGTAGGAGTCAATTTTAGAAAACCTAGCACATTTATTTTTCAGCATAGCCCCCGCCTACATTTACACACTTAGACCAGTGGTCATGGAGCATACAGATCTTGGACCTCCAGAAAGTGTCCACAGTATGGGTGATTGATAGGTTCATGGCCTAAGGTAGAAGGAGATGAGTTATACAGCTCTCATTACATGCACATGCAGTTCAACTCTTTAAGTGATTATGCAGAAAGTTTGAAGTTAATAACTCATCTCCTTCTACCTTAGGCCACAAACTTATCAATCACCCCTGATGAGTTATTAACTTCAAACGTTCTGCATAATCACTCGAAGAGTTGAAGACCTGTGCCCCATCAACAGACCTGGGTAGCGGTGGGATGGATGGTGGTGGGGCTAAAGGGCTGATGTTTACAAATTTTAATTTGGAAAAGTGGAAAGTGGGATTGATCCAGAAGGTCTTGAGGAGCTGCAAGGTCTAAGCCACCAGGTTTACTTTCCTGAGAATCTTAAATGACCCAATGAACTTGGACGCCAATTTCCTAGACGCCGCTCAGAGAGGTAAGTCCTGAGTCGACATCCAGACCCATTGCCCAGGATGAAAAACTGGTCCCTGTCTTATTTGTAGTTAGCCTTTATTTCAGCCTTCCAAGTAGAAGCTAGCAAAATCTTCCTTTCAACTTGGACAAGCTCTTTGGCCGCAGGAACCCCAACCTCAGCCTCCTGCTCAGGGAGAGTGATGGAGAATACCCAAATTGGCATTCAAAAGGGGGCATCCTATGTGCCGAGTGCCATAAAGTGGTGTTGGCAACCTCTGCCCACATTAAATGGTCACACAACTCATCCAGTGTTTCGGAGGCCAGGCACCTTAGAGGGTTCATTCCAAATCTTGGTTCATCTGGTCATTGGACTGTGGTGAAACCCAGAGGAAAGACTCGTCGTTGCCCCAAACAGCTTACAGAATGCCCTCCAAAAACATGACTTGAATTGCGGACCATGATATGACACAATGTTCACTGGAAAACCTGGAATCCTGAAGACCTGGTGCAGGACGATTTTGGCCAACTCTGCTGCAGATGGTAGTCAGTCTAAGGCGATGAATTTGCAGGCCCTCGAAAAACAATGTACAATTATCATGATGATGGTCTTCCCTTTGGAAGGAGGAAACCCATGACAAAGTTCATAGAGCTGTGTGCCCATGGTCTGTCCAGAACAGGTAAAGGGTAGAGGAGCCCTTGAGGTTGGGTGTAGGGTTCCTTGTTCTGGGCACACACCTTGCATGCCTGCACATACTGATGGACCTCCCTCGGCATTCCAAGCCACCAATATCTTCTCGTAATGAACTTGAGGATCCTGGCAATCCCTTGGTGAGTGGTCATTCTCAATGCATGTCCCCATTGAAGAACCTAAGACCAGATAGAACTAGGAATGAACAGCCGACCTGGAGGGCCGTACTGAGGAATCTCCCCTTGAGCCTGGGCCTTGTCAACTAGTGTGTCAATTCCCCAAATTGGGGAAAAATGTTAGTAGGCTGCTCCTTTTGCAGATTTGTTGAACTGACAGAACAAGGCATCCACTTTCTGGTTCTTTGGTCCTGGTTGATAGATCAGGATGGAATTAAAGCAGTTAAAGAAAAGGCATCACCTGGCCTGCCTGCAATTCATTCTCGCCAGCCTCAAGCTAATGACGCCGTTCCTCCAGAGCTAACTTGAGCACAAGCAGCTCTCGATTTCCATTGTCGTAGTTCACCTCTGTTGGGGACAGCCATCTGGAAAAGTACACCCACGGGTGCAGTTTATTGTCTGAAAGTGCCCGTTGAGACGATGCTGCGTCCACTTCGATGCCTGAGGCATCCACCTCCACGATGAAGGGAAGATCCGGGTTAGGTCCAACCAAAACGGGTGTTGTTTGAGTTCTGGGAAAGCAGCCTAGCCTTTGAGAAAACCAGGATGGCGTTCAGGTAGACAAAGGTGTACTCATGGGGTGCATCGCAGAGCACATCGCTTATAAAGGCCTGCAAGGTATGACTTATGCAAACCAGATTGTACACACTCCACAAGACCAGCTTTGGAAATACGCTTGCCCCTTGGAGATTCACGAAGGCAGTGTTCATGAGAGGAAGAAGGTAATGATTCCTGACCATTATGCAATTCATCCCTCTAGAATCAATACATAGCTGCAGGCTGCTATCCTTTTATGTATAAAGAAGAAGCCAGCACCAGCTGGAGAAGTGAAGGGCCAAATGAATCCCAGAGCAAGAGCCTCCTTTATATACTCCTCTATAGCCATTCTCTCCAGGCCCGAGAGTGCATATAATCAACCTCGTGGAGGACAAGTAGATTTGTAGCACTGTGGTAGGGCTGGTGCAGTGGAAGAGTTGAGGCCTTTCCCTAGCTGAAGACCTTTTCCACATTCTTGTAGGTGGAAGGGATTTCTGCTGGCTTGAGTGCTGCTATTACCCCCGGACCATGCTCTGAGGATGACTCCTGGGGCTCCTTTGGTAGCAGGAGTGATTCAGCAGACCTCACAGGTTCACAAGAGTCTTTTATGAAAACAGAGGCCAAGTCACAGCCCTAATCCTCGTCCATATCCTCAGACACCAGCAACAAGGTGTGACAAATGGTCTTTGTGCTGCCGGGGCTAGGCTGTTTTGTAGGCTTCCCCTTAGATGGGACCTGGTAACTGGCTTAGCGGCTGGAGTTCCTGACCGCCTGGGCACCTCCTTGGTTTGCTCCCGAACTGGAGATCTAGTTCCAACGCACTCCTGACTGGACATGGTTGGGACCCACATGGGCCTGTTAACTGGAGCTGGTTTGTCTGCTCTTGAAGGCAGGCCTAGGTTTCCTGAAGGCTCCAGGTTACCCTGAACAGGTCTGCCCCCTCATCAGCTGCTGGTCTCGGGAGAGTCTGGGGGCCGGAACACAAAGTCAGAAACATACCTTCTTTCAGCAACTGGACCATGTAATGATCCTCCCTTCCTTCCAGTTCACCGAAGGGTTATGCTGGGACAGCCAAGGGTGCCCGAGGATCAGGGGTATGTGAGGAGACTCAATGATATAGAGACTAATGTTCTCCGCGTGATCCTCTCTCCTCATCCACAAGACCATTGTCTGCCTGGAACCAAGTGGACAGCTGTCCAAGACAGTTGCATTCATGGGCTGACTCAAGCCCTGCAATGGTATGTTGACCCAACATGCTGTCCCCAAGTCCAGGAAATTTCCAGCTGCCCCAGGGTCCAAAAAAGCATTCACCTCTCATCGGTTTTTACCCCAGGAGACCTCCGCCCTCAGTGTGACACCAAAATCTGTGAGGTTGTGGGTAGTGGCTGCTATCATCACAGTCCTCCCAACAACAGGCAGTCTTAACAGTTCTCTCAACAGCTTCAGCTTTGGATCTTCAGGTTGCAGGTGACCTGCTACCCCACAGTAAAAGCAGCAACCTTGACTCCGACTCCAGAACCTCTCATCGGCGGAGATGCTTATGCGGCCAATTTGGGAGAAAAAACACTAGAAACCTACCTACAGCCTCTGAATGTTCTTGCCTGTCGAGCCAAGATCTGAGAGTATAACGTTCTCGCTCGGGTGTAACGTAATGCTGAGTTAAATGTCGAGATAAACCGTAGTCAATGAAAACAAGGTTGCAGTAAGATTAACCATTTACTGTTCACTCTTCACATTAACGTATGGTGAAAACTGTTGATAAAACAATACAAGATTGGTACAGTGTTTGTTTCCTTCTAAATATCACATTTACATCATGAATACTTGCAAAGGTAAAACTACAATAACTACATTACATTAAAGTGCAGCATACAGTCAGAATCTACCTGCTCCATTGACTGCTTTAAATACAGTTCAACACAAACTATCCCGACTCTTTAACTAACGAAAACATAAACCTTATCGACCGTCATTACTTTTAACAGAATCGGCGTTAACATTTTAATTCAACATATCGACTATCTAATGACTTACAGCGTTGCTTTCACTGTGTTTTTGGTGCGTAGAGAACAACCTACTGGCGCTGAACTGCCACATGTGAGCGACCCCCACCCTTGTGTTTATCCCAAACCGGTATTTTCCCACAAGACGCGGCGAACCCGGATGTGCCGTCATCGCAGCCGCGATATATTACAGACAAATGAATTTACTTAAACAATCTTAACTTTAACTAAAAAATGCTAACAAATTACTAAGCGAAAATATTATAAACTAAATAACTGCCATAAAGGCAGCACAGAGAGGGAGAGACAGAGAGACAGACAGACAAAGATTAAGAGAGAGAGAGGGAAAAAGAGAGAGAGAGAGGGGGGGAGAAACAGAGAGAGAGAAAGAGGGGGGGAGAAAGAGAGAGAGAGAGAGAGAGAGAGAGATGCAGCATGGAATCAGGACCTTCAGCCCTCCAACTCCATGCTTATCATGAGTTGTTCTTTCCACTTTCTCCTCATCACCCTCCATGCTCTAGCAACCACCTACATGGTAGGAACAGGATGCCATGGCCAATTAACTTACCAATTGACATGTGTTTAGGATGTGGGAGGAAACAGGGCATTGGGAAACCCACACTGCCACTGGGACTGTGCAGACAGCACTGCGGGTTGGAATTGATCCCAGAGGTCTGGTGAGGCAGCAGGCCTTGAGTTGTGCTACTGTGCTGTTGTACGGGTGCTGGTCTAAATTGGTTACTGCCTAGACCAGCATATAACTGGCAGATTGTAAGTTCTCTCCCCTCTTCTTAGGAGGTGTGGTGTATGGCATGGTAGAACTATGCAAACCCTGAATTAATTACAGTTCAAGTCCCATTTATAGATTGCCACACCTTAGGAAGAAAAGTTTGGTACAGGAGAGAGTTCAATCAGATTCACTGTATGTTGTCAAGAGTGAAAGTATATTCAGTGGCCACTTTATTAGGTACACCTGTACACCTGCTGATTAATCAGTCACTCATACGGCAGCCATGCAATGCCTAAAAGACATGGCCAAGAGGTTCAATTGTTGTCCAGATCAAACATCAGAATGGGGAAGAAATGTGATCGAAGTGACTTTCACAGATTGTCGGTGCAGATGGAGTGGTTTGAGTATCTCAGAAACCGCTGACCTCCTGCACATCAGTCTTTAGCGCTTACAGAGAAAGCTGTGAATGGCAGTTCTGTGGGTGGAAGCTCCTTGTTAGTGAGAGAGGTTGCAGGAGAGTGGCCATACTGGGTCAAGGTGACAGGAAAGTGGCAGTAGTGCAAATCAAAAACTAAGGACATTTCTGCATAACTACTCAGCAATCAACCATGGCTGAGCTAGTATTATAAAACAAATACTTGTCTGTTAAGCAAAATAGTTAGATAGATAGATAGATAGATAGATAGATAGATAGATAGATAGATAGATAGATAGATAGATAGATAGATAGATAGATACTTTATTCATCCCCATGGGGAAATTCAACATTTTTTTCCAATGTCCCATACACTTGTTGTAGCAAAAACTCATTACATACAATACTTAACTCAGTAATAATATGATATGCATCTAAATCACTAACTCAAAAAGCATTAATAATAGCTTTAAAAAAGTTCTTAAGTCCTGGCAGTTGAATTGTAAAGCCTAATGGCATTGGGGAGTATTGACCTCTTCATCCTGTCTGAGGAGCATTGCATCGACAGTAACCTGTCGCTGAAACTGCTTCTCTGTCTCTGGATGGTGCTATGTAGAGGATGGTAGTTAGCCATGTATCTAGATAATGTAATAGAAAAGAGTAGAACTTAATATTGTTATTTCCATTTCTTAAAATGTAGGCTATTTTCTGTCAAATCAAAACATGCAAATAAATTAAAGCTTTATATAAATGTTAGTATTCGACATATTTAATAAAGGGTTCACTAAAGTGTACTTATCTTCTACTTTTGATTCAGATTTATTTACCAGAGGTACATTGAAACAAGTGTTGCTACACATTCAGGTGCCAATGTTGCATGCCCATAATGTTCAGCAGAAGAGCACAAGCTGCAGCAACAACAACAGCAAGTCAAGCCCCTTCACCACCCTCTTACCCCTCCTATCCATCCACACACACACACACACACACACACACACACACACACACACACACACACACACACACACACACACACACACACACACACACACACACACACACACCACCCCCCCCCCCCCCGCCCTCCAATCTCAGGACATGCTGCCACCAGGCCTCCAGTCCTTGGCCCTGGACACTCAAACTCACAGACATTAGGCCTCTGACCTCCAGACAAGCAACTGGTCAAAGGTCAAAGGTTTTGACTTTTGGGCCTTTACCTCCAGATTCACTGAATTCAGTTTTCGACCATTAGCCCTCTACCCCTAGATTCACTGATCTCTCGACTTTGTCCTTCATCTTCATCCTCTGGAGTTCACTGACCTCTGGGTATCAAGACTGTAATAAAAATATTTTAAAATTCATTTCCTGTTCTTTCCTGATTCAGCAGCAAGAGGTATCCAAAGTAAATTTATTTTCAAAGTACATATATGTCACCATAAACAACACAGATTCATCTTCTTGCAGGCATACTCACTAAATCCAATAACTATAATAGAATGAATGAAAGAAATGAATTCTGAGATGTTTTTTCATATTATTTACAATAACCTGCTTGCATATCACATCTTTAATGATTTAACTTTTATACTGCCATATGTGATAATGTCTGTTCAAAATGTCTTCTGATTGACTCAATAATCATGCACATCGAAATTACAATGTACCTAACAATGTTACTCCCATATAGAGTTGTGCAAAATTGTTTTTGAAGGGACATTAGGGCCTTCAGGTGATGGGGGAATAAGAATAGACACAGTAAGGACACTCTCTATTGAAGTCTGTAAGCAGGATTCTTAAACAAGAGAACTAGGGTCTCAAGTGGAAATTTTATGTAAAAATCTTATGGATGTTTACCATTACCCACATCTTTCCATAGTTTGCTAGCTTCATGTGGAAAGGATTGAAGTGTTTTTCAGTGGCACATCTCATATTTTTCTGGGTCACACTCCAGTGACCCAGTATAAATTCCAATCTCTGGTTCTGCCTGTGCAGGGTTTGTGCAGAAAGTTCTTCCAGTGGCTACATTGTTCTCTTCTGGATATTCTAGTTTTATCCCAAATGTGGGATGGCAAGTTACTTGGCTATTGTAAATTGTCCCCAGTGTGTTAGTGAGCAATAGGGTCCAATCAGAATAAAATGGGATTAGTATTAATGGATAATCAATGGTCAGTACAGACTTAATGATCCAAATTGTCAGTTTCTATGCTGTAAGACTCTATAATCTATGACTTTGTAAGTATTAGTGAACTAAAGACTGAATTACGTGGCAAAAGCAGCTCAGCTGGGAGACATGGCAACAATGCCAATAAGCTGTTGGGCTGGCACAGTAGTGGAGCAATTTGTGTAACACTATCACAGCATTCACTTCGCCACTATGTGTAAGGAGTTTGCATGTTATTCCAGCGACCACAAATATTTATTCTTAGGGTCTGGTTTCCTCCCTCATTCAAAAGGTTAGTGGTCACCTGGGTGACTTTGGATGATGTGGACTATGGGTTGGAAGGGAATGTTACTGTGCTATATCTCTAAATAAACATAGATAATTAATGTTTATTAGTCCAGTGAAATCTTAGTGCTGCTACGCCAATTATACAGTACATTTAATTTTAAATAATTGCTCCTTAGGTGTTTGATGCAGAAATTGCTTTCTATTTCCCAAGGACATGAAACAACTATATGCGCATTCAAAGGACCATGGATGGGTGGATTTTGAAACTGAGTGGAAGGACTCTCCCAAAACTCTCATCCTGCAAAACAATGTTTAGAATATACTCTGTTGCTGAAAGGAAATTTCACTGTACAGATGACAGGAAGATGAACCCTGTGAATGTGGATGCAGTACAGTTTGATATCATAGGGGAACCTAGCACCTGAAAGCACAGCCTCAGAATAGAGGGATATCCCTTTAGAACAGAAATGAGGATGAGATTCTTCAGCCAGAGGATGGTGAATCGGTGGAATTCATTGCCATATATAGACGTGGAGGCCAAGTTACTGGTATGCTTAAAGTAAAGGTTTAGGGGCTCTTGATTGTCAATGGTTAAGGGGAGAAGGCAGGACAATGCAGTTCAGAGGGATAATAAATCAGCTACAATGGAATGGTAGAGCAGACTTGATGGGCTGAATAGCCTAATTCTGTTCCTACGTCTTATGGTCAAATTTTTTTCAGTTATAAATTTTTAGCTCATTCTAGGATCTCCTCTTTTCAAAGTTTGTGTGTTATCTTTAGGTAAGATAAAAGAACCGTGTAAAGAGAAAAGTATGGGACTGAAGACAGTGGTTATGTTCAAAGTTCAAAGTAAATTTATTATCAAAGAATCAGAATCAGAATCAAAATCAGGTTTATTATCACCAGCATGTGACGTGAAATTTGTTAACTTAGTAGAAGCAGCTTAACGCAAACTCCTTACACATAGTGGCGAAATGAATGCTGTGATAGCATTACATTTCATAAAATAGAATAAAATAATAATAATAAGTAAATCTTATTCAGTATACTTTATACGTATATTGAATAGATTAAAAATTGTGCCAAAAAAACAGAAATGCTATATATTTTTTCAAAAGTGAGGTAGTGTCCAAACATTCAATGTCCATTTAGGAATCGGATGGCAGAGGGGAAGAAGCTGTTCCTGAATTGCAGAGTGTGTGCCTTCAGGCTTCTGTACCTCCTACCAGATGGTAACAGTGAGAAAAGATCATGCTCCGGGTGCTGAAGGTCCTTAATAATGGACGCTGCCTTTCTGAGACACTGCTCCCTGAAGGTGTCCTGGGTACTTTGTAGCCTAGTACCCAAGATGGAGCTGACCAAATTTACAATCCTCTGCAGCTTCTTTTGGTCCTGTGCAGCAGCACCCTCCCCACCCCCCATAGGAGACAGTGATGCAGCCTGTCAGAACGCTCTCCACAGTACATCTATAGAAGTTTCTGAGTGTATTTGTTAACATGCCAAATCTCTTCCGACTCTTAATGAAGTATAGCCACTGTCTTGCCTTCTTTATAACTGCATCCATCTGTTGAGACCAGGTTAGATCCTCAGAGATCTTGACACCCAGGAATTTGAAACTGCTCACTCTCTCCACTTCTGATCCCTCTGTGAGAATTGGTATGTGTTCCTTTGTCTTACCCTTTCTGAAGTCCACAATCAGCTCTTTCGTCTTACTGACGTTAAGTGCCAGGTTGTTGCTACGGCACCACTCCACTAGTTGGCATATCTCACTCCTGTACGCCCTCTCGTCACTACCTGAGATTCTACCAACAATGGTTGTATTATCAGCAGATTTATAGATGGTATTTGAGCTATGCTTAGCCATGCAGTCATGGGTAAATAGAGAGTAGAGCAGGGGGCTAAGCACATACCCCTGAGGTGCACCAGTGTTGATTATCAGCAAGGAGGCCGCACAGATTGTGGTCTTCTGATTAGGAAGTCAAGAATCCAATTGCAGAGGGAGGTACAGAGCCCCAGGTTCTGCAACTTCTCAATCAGGATTGTGGGAATGATGGTATTAAATGCTGAGCTATAGTCGATGAACAGCATCCTGATGTAGGTGTTTGTGTTGTCCAGGTGTTCTAAAGCTGGAAAATCTGGACATCCGAATGTTCTGTATTGATTACAGCTCAGCATTTAACACCATCATCTCTTCAAAACTGATCAGTAAGCTCTAAGACCTGGGCTTCCCTTGTGCAACTGGATCCCGGATTTCCTTACTTGTGGACCCCAGTTAGTTCAAATTGGCAAAAACATCTTCTCCACAATCTGTGTCAACGTAGGAGCACCGCAGGAACGTGTACTGCTCTACTCGCTTTACACCTGTGACTGTGCGGCTAATTTCAGCTCCAACACCATATACAAGCTTGCTGCCGACACCACTGTTGTGGGCCGTATCAAAGGTGGTGGTGAGTCAGCATACAGGAGGGAGACTGAAATCTTGGCTGAGTGTGTAATAACAACAACATCTCACTCAATGTCAATGAGACAAGGAACTGATAGTAGACCAGGAGAGGGGAACCAGAGGTCCATGAGCCAGTAATCATCAGAGAATTAGAGGTAGAGATGGTCAGTATCTTTAAATTCCTGGGTGTCACTATCTCAGAGGACCTGTCCTGGACCCTTCATATAAATATTATTGTGAAGAAAGTACGACAGGGCCTCTATTTCCTCAGGAATTTATGGAGGTTCAACATGTCATCGAAAAACTTGGCAAATGTCTATAGATGTGTGTTGGAAAGTGTGTTAACTGGCTGCATTACAGCCTGGAATGGGAACACCAAAGCCTGTAAGTGGCAAATCCTACAAAAGGTAGCGGATTCGGCCATGTACATCACGGTAAAACCCTCTCAACCATTGAGCACATCTACATGAAACGTTGCCGTAGAAAAGCAGCATCCAGGCCATGCTCTTTTCCCGCTGATGCCATCAGGTAGAAGGTACAAATGCCTCAGGACTCACACCACCACGTTCAAGAACAGTTACTATCCCTCAACCATCAGGCTCTCGAACAAAAGGAGATAGCTACACTCATTTAAGGGGTCTGTTATATTGTTATTTCATGCTTGTAATTTATTGCTGTTTATTTACAGTATATCTGCAATTGCACAGTTTGTTTACAGTTTACACTTGCTTTTCTATAGATTTGCTAAGTATGCCCACAGAAAAAGAAACTCAAGGTTCTATATGGTGACATGTATGTACTCTGATAATAAATTTTACTTTAAATTTTGAACTTTGGGGAAAGGGATTCATTTTCTTTGGAAGAATTTCCTGAAATATTGTGCAATACATCATTCCATTATTAATTCTGAACAGTGTTGATCTTTCTTCACCTTCTCCAAATCTACCATCTCTTGTTGATGTAGCTAATGACCTTCCTTTAAGTCCAATCGTAATGGGCCCAAATAAAAAGCTCTTTTATTAGTGTGCTTTTTTTCTTAAAAAGAAACCATGCCAAAGTGCAATATCATAATGAAGTGCTAAACCACTATCATGTGAGCTCTTCAAGAATTCCATCTCTCTATGGAAATCAACAAAAATAAGTGTAAAGTGATTAGCTAGGAATCGATCTCTTGCCTGATATGTTCTGAAAATTGATCTTTGATATCAAATCAGGTACCTTAACTGTCAAATTGAAAAGTCAAGCAGTTTACTACAGGTAAGATTTAGAGCTATAGCATTGCAGGTGGACAGGTTACTGCAAAGGGCATTTAGCATGCTGGTCTTCATCAGTCGGGGCAATGAATGCAGGGGCTGGGCATCTTGTAGTTGCACAGCCCACTGCTGGGGCTGCACTTGGAGTTCTGTGTAGAGCTTTGTTCACCCTGTTATGGGAAAAATGTAATTAAATTGGAAAGAGTTCAGTGATCATTACCAGGATGTTGGCAGGACTAGAAAGCCTGAGTTATAGAGAGGGATTGGCCAGGGTTGGTCTTTACTCCTTGGGAATGAGAAGTCACCGTATCAAAATGTTTACAATTATGAGGAGAATAGATACGGTGGATAGTAATGGTTTTTTCCCCTAGGGCAGGGGAGTCTAAAACTAGAGTGCATAGATTTAGGCTAAAGGGCAAGATTTAAAAGGGACCTGAGGGGCAACTTTTTCCACACAGAGGGTGGTGAATATATGGAACAAGCTGCCAGAGGAAGTAGTTGAGGCAGGTGCAACAATGTAATTTAGGAAGCACTTAGAACAGGTACATGGAGGGGTGCATCTTAAAGGAATATGGTCGACAAGCAAGAAATTAAAATGAGCTGGCTGGGCACTATGGTTGGAAGGGCCTGTATGCATACTGTATTACTCTATGAATCTATGACTAGAACCTGATGCTCACTCTTATCCTAACTGATATATTCACTCATTTGGTCTCACCAATCAGAGATATTCCCTTTGTTCTAACCACTCATCTTGCGCCTCTCTCTCGTACTGAAAACTAACTTTTTTTCTCTTTCCCGACTCTGATAGTGAGGCTCAGACCTGTAATGTTGACCGCTTCTCTTTCCACAGGTGTTGCCTGTTCCCAGTACTGTCGTTCTGAGTTTGGATTTTCAGCATCACAATTCTGGTTTATTTTATAACTGTCTGGTAAACTAACTGCAATCCCTGTAAAGACAATAATATTATCCTACAACCTCTCAGATCTCGTTCCTTTTAATAGTTTCAATGCCCTGGTTTTAAGCACACTTTCTGGCACCTTGTTCCACCGCTGATTATTCTGAATGCAGACAAACAATTCTTTCCATAGCTGTTCAACATTTGTCTTTTATGACCATGAGTGCTGGGCCTAGTTGGATGTATTTTGGGCTATTGAGCCTCCTGCTGGTAAAGTCACATGTGAAATTTACAAGTCAAATAAATTGTTGATTCATTTCCTCAAAAACATTGAGTCCCAATTCCACAGAATGAAGACACATTGAACAGGACCAGACAATCACTGATTGTTAAATCATCACCTGGGTGAAGAAAGACAATCTCATGTTGTAATGGGCTGGATAAGGACCCACCCATCAGTTCAATCTGCTACTCAAAGGACAAACACGATGATTTAATTAACTTAGAACTCTCTCCATCCAGTAAATGAACCTAATGTAACAAGTAGATGGCTGAGTCCTTAGAAATCACAGTGAATTAAGTAAAATAATTTTGAACCAAATATTAATAACTCTGGCGAGTAGTTCAAATTTGTTTGCTGGGATGTCTATAGTGGAAATATGGGAAGAAAGCCTTTTTTGGAGAAGGTTGTCATCTTTGGAAAATGAAGGGTTAAATTGTCCGACCTGATGTTGGGCCACCATTTCCTGCACAACACACCACTCACATATTTTGACAAAGTCAAATATTTAGGAAGAAACATTCACTTGAAAAATCTTTTTAAAAGTTTTTTTTAAAAATTCATAGACTTAGGAAGTGCTTCTGCCTCCATTTAATTGTTTTCCAAAATACTTCTGCTTTATTTTCTGGTATTTTATGCAAAAAAATGTATGGGCAATATTTACTACATTCTGCTCACTTTCTGGGTAACTAGACTGAGCCAGTGAAGTCAGATAAGGCCTGAAATTTTCTGAGGAAGGAAACCTCTTCCTCAATCATTTGCACTGAAAAATCCCACCTGGGGGATTCCACTAATATCATCCACATATTGGATGTTGCTTCAATGCCATATGGTAGACAGGACTATTGAGAAGTCCCTGTGGTAGCCTCGTTCACTGGTATTGTTGGTTAGCAAGTGTAGACAGTTGGTTCATCTATGTTGATCTTATTTGAACTTTGATATCTCACTATACTTGTTTGCACCTTGCATGCTAGGAAACAGCAGTTTTGCTCCAATTTGCTTTTGTTAGCTTCACCATTTTGGCAACACAACACCTGCTTTCAAACCATCAATGGAAGTCAGATTGAGAGGGCCATATTACCTTCAGTCATTCCTTGAACCCCTGAGTAGCTGATCCAAAGTCTTGTATAGTTTGCAACTGACCACTTTCTTCCATTCACTCTGTGTTAGCGATTGTCGTTCTGACCATTTTTTAATCTCACCCCAATCATATGGTAAATCTGTTTATCCTCTCCTATACCATCCTCAACTCACTGTGTCTACTGGTTTATTTGCTGAGTTGTTAGCATGGTAGCTAAAATTTAAAGGCCATCATGTGAATGCTATTTGCATATATTCCTAATTCATTGGAGTTCAGCCCTCGTCTTTAAGCTTCCTTTTTTAGGATGTGGAACCTCCCTGAACCATTTGTCAGTTTTTTCCAGATCTGGTGGTTGACGACAACCTCCAGTTTCCTTTCGTAATCATCATTAGTCTTGCGTGTTTTCTCTCAGATTTTACTGGGGCAGGTCTTGCAATGGCTGTCAGACCAATGATGTAATTACTACCTTCACCACTTCAGCCACTAGGGGTCACTGCAGTTCATTGGCATTCCCAAGGTGTCATTGTTTCTGGGTCTAGACAGTGTTGACTGCCTTTAAACATGATTGACATCACCATTAACACCACCCACTGGGTTGCCTGAACCGCCCACCGAAGGTCTTTCCTGTGCAGCACTAATTTACCTCATTTCGCTTTGCAACTCTGAATAGAGCTTCTGAATACAGACATATTTTGAAGGCTGTACTTTCACCCACTCCGTTAACACAGAGATCTGCATTTTGGCTGATGTATTGTCTTTTTCCTTTTCTCCCAATTGATAGGTTAAATTGTTTACTTACTGGGGCAGTTCACCATTTTGATTTTCTAAATCAGCATGTCTGCATTTCAAAGCATTTATCTGGTTTTGCAGTTCATTACGCTCTCACTTTCACAGCTCTGTTAAGGTCAACAGAGTCCAAGTACCGGTAGTCTTCTTAATTCCTGACCATATCCTTCTGATATTATATACTGCATCATTTAAACATCACTTATAAGCCAATCCTCACTAGACTTAGCATCAATAGCACATTACTTCCATATTTCTTTACAAATGGTATCAAGTTTATTGGAGGCACTTAAGTAAATGTTTAACCAAATCGTCAAATCTACTTACTAACATGTAAAAATATTTGAAATGCATTACCTCGCCCATGTCTTTCACGAAGAAACTCAACACAGTGCCATAGAAACCCCACCGCCAACTAGAGTTTCGGCGCACACTAACGCACACTCGCTACGGCGTAGAGCGACACAGGTGAAAATCAGGGCTACGGCATAGGCTACAGTGTAGCCCATACGCATAAGTATAAATCAGCCTTAACTGTTCAATTGTTTTTGATAACAAACAATATAGTAATATTGAAATATGCCATATATAAAAATCTTAGCTACCATTGTTCAATCACAAACAAGAGAAAATCTGCAGATGCTGGAAATCCAAGCAACCCACACAAAGTGCTGGAAGAACTCAGCAGGCCAGATAGCATCTATGGAAAAGAGTAAGCAGTCAATGTTTCAGGCCGAGACCCTTCATCAGAGTTGGAGAGAAAAGATGAGAAGTCAGGGTAAGAAGATGGGAGGGGAGGAGGAAGTACAACACGGTAGGTGATAGGTGAAACTGAGGGGAGGGTGAAATAAAGAGCTGGGAAGTTGATTGGTGAAAGATACAGGGTATAAAGGAGGGAACAGAAGGCCATGGAATAAAGGGAATGAGGAAGAGCACCAGAGGGAGGTGGTGATCAAATAAGGAGATAAAGTGAGAGAGGGAAATGAGAATGGGGAATGGTGAAGGGTAAGGGGCCATTACCACCTTAGTAATTGTTTTTCATGCCATCAGGTTGGAGGCTACACAGACAGAATAGAAGGGGTTGCTCCACCAAGCTGAGTGTGGCCTCATCACAACTGTAGAGGAGGCCATAGACTGACATATCAGTATGGGAATGGGAAGTAGAATTAAAATGGGTGGCCACCGGGTGATCCCGCTTTTTCTGGCGGATGGAGCATAGATGCTTAGCAAAGCAGTCTCCCAATCTATGTTGGATCTCACTGATAAACTGGAGGCCACAATGGGAGCACCAGACACATATGACTCCAACAGACTCACAGATGAAAAGTGGCCTCACCTGGAAGGGTTGTTTGAGGCCCTGAATGATAGTGAGGGAAGAAGTATAGGGGCAGGTGTAGCACTTGTTCGCTTGCAAGGACAAGTGCCAGGATGGAGATCAGTGGGGAGGAATGAATAGACAAGGGAATTGTGCAGGGAGTGATTCCTTTGGAAAACAGTAAGTGAAAGATGTGCTTGGAGGTGGAATCCCATTGGAAATGGCAGAGGTTATGAGAATCATGAGCAGCTCGTGGAGGCTGGTGGGTGGTAGGTGAGGACAAGAGGAACCCTATCCCTGGTGTGGTGGTGGGAGGTTGGGGTGAGGGAAGACGTGTGGGAAGACATGCACAAATGGTAGAGATGCAGGTGAGGACAGCATTGATGGTGGAGGAAGGGAAGCCCATTTATTTGAAAGAGGTGGTCATCTCCTTAGTTCTGGAATGAAAAGCCTCATCCTGAGAGCAGATGCAGAGGAAATGGAGGAATTGTGAGAAGGGGGAGGCATTTTTTCAAGTAACATGGTGAGAAAAGGTATAGTCCAGGTAGCTGTGAGAATCAGTGGGTTTATAAAAGATCCCTAGATAAGCTGTCTGCAGAGATAAAGACAGAGATCAAGAAAGGGGAGGAAAGTGTTGGAAATAGACAAGGTAAATTTGAGGGCAGTGTGGAAGTTGGAGGCATAGCTGATGAAGTTGATGAACTCTGCATAGGTGCAGGAAGCAGCGCCAATGCAGTCGTCGGTGTAGCGTGGGAAAAGTTGGGGAGTGATACCAGTATGGGCTTGGACCATACTGTACCACGTAGCCGACAAAAAGGCAGGTATAGCTGGGATCCATGCTACAGTGTAGCCCATGACTACACTTCTGTTTTAAGGAAGTAGGAGGAGCCAAAGGAGAAACTATTGAGAGTGAGGACCAGTGCAGCCAGATGGAGGAGAGTGGTGGTGGAAGGGAACTGGTTGGGTCTAGTGTCCAGAAAGAAACAGAGAGCTTTGAGGCATTCCTGATGGGGGAATGGAGATTTCTAGGAACTACATATCCACAGTGAAAATAAGATGATCAGGGCCAGGGAACATGAAATCATTGAAAAGATCAGAGTGTGTGAAGTGTCATGGATGTAGGTAGGAAGGGACTGAACTGGAGGGATAAAGCAGAGTCGAGGTATGCAGATACAAATTTGCTGGGCCAGGAACAAGCAGAAACAGTGGGTCTACGTGGGTTATCAAAGAGCAATTCCTGCTGAAGAAAATGAGTTTCCAGGCTTCTGCTGGTACATGACAAGCATGTCAAGGCAAGCTTCAATCCAATTTTCCCCCCAGTAGTGAAGTATCTGGACTCCAATTAATATTACCTCAGATTAATACACATAAATCAGCATGTTTTAAGAGTGAAAATCCATGCTCTCCAGATACTTTTAGAGTGGAAATGTACAAATAATTTTTAATTAATACAATTAATTAAATTAACTTGGAGAGGGTTGGAAATGTCAAAATAAATCAGTCTAATTCTTTATGCCTTCTTTGTTATCCAGCAAAGAGTATACATACATGAAAATGCAATAAAAATACTGTGCTTAATATTGAGCAGGAGTGAGAGTGGGAAGAAATGGAAACAGTAAATCTTGTGGATTGGCGTATTGGCTAATTGGCCCATTGGCTAACTGGCCCAGAGTGAGAGCAGGATTTTGATGCTTTGTTTCAAGAGGTCTTAATCCTTCCTCTTCAAACAACTCAAACAATCCAATTACTTAGTGGGGTAAATGAGGTAACTGACAACATAGTAACTAAATAAAAAGACACCAAATTAAAACTAGAATAGAATTAGCTGCTGTGTTGTATCTACATTATCTGGAGCCAGTTGTAGTTCCGGATGACCACATGTTCAGCAAGTGCTAGTTGCTTGAGGAACTCATGCTTAAAGTTGATGACTGGAAATCTGAGCTTCAAACACTGCTATGGATGAGGGAAGTGGAATGTTACCTGAATGTTTGCTGTAGGAGACAGTCACACCCATTAGATTAACTGCTTCAACTTCCATCTGTGATCCAAGACAAGAGGACGTAACTGCAGGTGAGGCAGGTAGAGGGATCCAATAGGTGGTTAGTGCTGGAGGAACTTCAGTCTTTCAGCCTGTCTGACTGGTCTGAGATTCTTGCTCCCTATGCAGGTGTCAGTACCTCCAGCTGAACTTTGTCTTTTTGTGTGTATTCCTCCTAGCCGTCAGTCTGGAGTTTTGTATTGTCATGTGCTCCTGTCCCCGCTCCTGCTCTAGTCTGGCCCCTGTATTACTGAGTACTCCGCCGCTCACCTGTTTCCCATTATTACCTGTTTTGCTGCCACCTGTGTCTCATTGTGCTCCACCTATCATCTGCCTCGCTGTTTATTGCTCAGTGTATTTCAGTCCTGTGTTTTCACCTGTTTGTTGCTAGATTGTGCTAGTGAGCTTACTTTAGCCTTTCCAGCATTTGTATCTGTACTCTGTCCGTCTGAATATCGACTCTGCCTGTTTCTCGATTCTGAGGCTTTTGGATTTCTCTGTATTTTTTGATCTCTACCTGAACTTTGGTGCCAACTTTGTTGCTGCTCTGGATTTGCTACTCAGTAAATATCACAGTGTGAACAGCACTTGGTCTGTGATTAGGTCCCTGCTTCAGCGTCCTGACAGCAGGAGAGAGTGGGGGCTCTAGGAAAGATGAGCAACCAAACCATGGTGCTATGATTTAGGGAACTATTCAAGAGGGTTGGCTGAGGGAGGGGAATGCAGTTGTAATTGGGTAATATATAGTCAGAGAATAGACACAGTTTTCTGTCACAAGGGTTGAGAGTGTCAGAAGTTATGTTGCCTGCCGGGTGCCTGGGTTCAGGACATGTAATCTGACCTGAAGCAAAATTTGCAGCTGCTGAGGTCTGTGCGGGTAACAACAATGCAGTTGGAACAGGAAAGAGGTTGTGCTGAGGAAGTTTGAGCAGCTAGGGACTAAATTAAAGAGCAGAACCAAAAGGGTCAATATCTCTTGGTTGCTACCTGTGCCACTTGTAAAGTGGCACATGGTCAATAAGATTAGTGTCTTAAATGTGTGGTTGAAAGATTCGTGTGGGAGAAGTTGGCTGGAATTTGTGGAACACGGGCACTATTATTGGGGAAGGAGAGAGCTGTTCCAATGACTGGGCTCCACCTAAACCATGCTAGGACCAGAGTGCTGGCAAACTGAAAACACACAGCACTAAAGATGAAACCACTGTTAATCAGTGGATTGACGATCTAGTGACAGACCCATCAACCATTGTTCAACCACTCAACAATCTGCTGAAGGACATTAAGTGCTCAGTGACCCTGTGACTGTTGACGAAGAACAGCTGGAAGCTTTTCAGACTTTAAAAGTGACATTGTGTACTGCACCTGCATTATGAATACAAGTAAACAATTTGCCCTGTATGTCCATGAGGATCACATGATAACAGTTTTAATTCAAGAAGGTAGAGACCGACCACATCCTGTTGGCTATTACAATGTCAAAAGTTTGTACACTGATGGCTTCCTAATGACAGAGAGAAGAATTTGAATAGTTGTTTCTGAAACTGAAGTGTTGCCGTCTGAAAGCGTGGCTTCTGGTACCGCGGTGCAACAGGCACAACTAAAAGCTTCAACTGAAGCCTATGAGTTGGCAGAAGGAAGATCAGCTAATATCTACATTGATTCTCAATATGCTCTTGGAGTTGTTCATGATTTTGGAAACTTATGGAGACAGAGTGTTTCTTATGGCTGTAGGAACCCCAATCAAGAATAACCAACTCATGGATGTCAAACAACTACTGTCAGAAGTTGTTGTAATAAAATGTAAAAGATACTCTGAAGTGACTATAATGAAAAGCCATAGAAATGCATTGGCAGATGAAGTTGCAACAAATTGGAAGGGATAGGAAGGGGGTAAAAGAAGTAAAAGGGATTTAAGAAAACAGATACAGTGAACCTGATGAATGGATTTGGAAACCAAGTTAAACTCTGTAAGAGAGATGTAATACAAGATATTCGAGAGATGCAAGCTGAATGCTCTCCACAGGAAAAGTGGTTCTGTATGGAGAATGGTAGGAAGATAGACAGTGATGGAGTATGGAGATGTGGCTCTAGTCATAGACTGGTAGCCCCAACTACACTGCTTCCTTATCAGGCACAGCAAATACTCTCTCAAGAACACATTGCAGTGCAAAAGTTGATCATCATTCTCCCAGTGGTAGTGGAATCCAAAATCCATGGCACAAGTACAAAAAAGAAGCTTTTGAAAGATGCATGGCGTGCCAGAAAATGAATCCTGGAACAGTTGAAAAGATATCACAATTGTGCTTCTGCCCCACCTGGCCCTTTTTTACACTGACAAATGGACCACATTTCTTTATCAAAGTGCCAGGAATACTATAGTAGTGGAGAAGTTTTCAAGATGCTGGAAGCTGTTCCAGCAAGGAAAGCCGCTGCCACACACAGAGCAAAAATTCTGATCAGGGACTATATTCCTAGAAGAGGATTGCCATGTCACATTGACTTTGACCAAAGAACATTTTGTACTGAGAGTGTTTGTCAGGAATTATGTCGACTGATGAACACTGAATAGTCTTTTCATTTCCACATCACCCAGAGTCATTAGGACAAGTCAAACAGATAAATGGAACCATCAAACAATGATTGACCAAGTATCATGAAGAAGGTGTACCATGGTCTAGGCATTTCATATGGTCTTGTGTAGCATCAGAGCAACCACAGCAAGAAAACTAAATTAAGTCCATTCAAGGTGGTAACAGGGCATCCTATATCACTGCCAAGAGTCCTTGATCACAGAGAGGCTGATATACTCATTATGGCAGACAGCTTGGTTAACTATTGTGTGAAATTAACCCAAGCTGTCCAGTCTGCCTCACAACATGTTACCACCACCGCTTAGAGTAATCCAACAGAAGGAGGATTTCTGTTGAGTGGGTCCTGATTAAGAAGTAGCATAAAGAACCAATGGGAGCACTTATCAAGTGCTGTTAATTACTAACTCAGCAGGGAAAGTAGAAAGTAGAAGTAACTGGATATGCACCAGCCACTGTAGGCGAGCTATGGTGGAACCTGATGAGGACAACAAGTAGCGAGGTTAACCTCTTGGCCACAGTACCTACACTGCTCCGCAACAGTGGGCAAATCACTAACCAGCCAGCAGACTTCAAGCAAGTGACCAGAAACGAATGCAAAACTCAATACTCGACTGTAATATGTATATTTAAAGTGGAGGTTGATAGGTTCCTGATTAGTAAGAGCAACAAAAGTTATGGGGAGAAGGCAGCAGAATGGGTGTGAGCGAGATAATAAAACAGCCATGATGGTATGGCAGAGCAGACTTGATGTGTTGGATCTGACCATGTAGTTCTTGGATTAGACTTTTAATTGCCATTTGCTTTGCAGTTTAACAATTTGTTTATATTTTATATAATTACTTATGTGCAACTATAGAAGTAGGCAATATAAAGTATAATTCTGGAAAACTCTGGAAACTTCTTTGTTCTGCATTGGTGAATAAGTGTTTCCTCATTGATTAATTTGGCACTGCAGTATTGAGTAAGTACTTTCTAAATGGTTAATTTTTAACTATAGGTTTAAATGGATTTTTCCTCATCTCGGGATATAAAGTAGCTAAGCACTATGCAGCACCATCTTTAACCTTAGCCTTCCCTGCCACTGTCCATTCAGTATTCTTCTGTTCTATCAATTCTTAATAAAATGATCGTGAAGCAACAGGTTTTATGCCTTGTTCCTTGGCAGCAAAATGAATTAGAGATTCTTTTTGGCGCCAAAGAGCAAAGCTCACTGCAATTCACTACAAACATTTAAAAACAGATAAAGTGCTGTAATTCTTTTTACTCCAATTGGTTGTGCAGACAAGAATGGTCCTTAAATTTGAAATATGTCAGGATCAAAAATGGAATTTCTTATGTATTCGGCTATGAACAGGAGGCTGGGAAGTGGGTTGGATTGAATAGCTCTTTACTGAAAAGCACAAGCATCAGAATTCAACTGACTCCATTTTTTTTCAGTAAAGTTCCATGAAATGATACAAAAGCCCAACATTCCCCTGTGCAAATCTTTCCTCTTAATAAGCACTAAATTTATAAATTATGAGTGATGCAATCTCAACTTAGTGTAGCGACAGACACTGAGATCAGTCTAAGTTCAAATTAATGATTCAGCACATAAATATAAAATACTTTCATGGCCTTCTTGTCAGTTCAATGTTACATTTATCAAACGTTGAAGGGCAAATTAGGGCAAGAAACATCACAAACTGAGTGGGCATCTGAAAAGAATTTAATTTCAAGTACAAGGTTAATTGTCATTCAGCCATGTATGAATTAAGCCCAACGAAACAGCATTCCTCCAGGGCCGAGGTGCAGAGCACATTACCAACGGCACATTGTAGTCTGTACGTTGCACGTAGCACAAATAGCACACATGGTTGTGATTTCAGAAACAACATGCAGTCAAAAAGAGGGAAAAAGAATATTGATGGCAAGTTGTCCTGGTCCAGCTTGTCCTTCCACTGAGCAAGTACTGGAGAGCGGCTCTGTCACAATGTCTCCTCTGCAGGGTGACTGCCACAGGCGATCCTGTAGCCTCGGCCTAGGCCTAGTCCTCGCCATGACCGAGGCAACGCAGCTCCCCCACCAATAAACCAGTGAACTGGACTTGTGGTATTCCACGTTACCAATGTCCAACAGAGTCTTGTGATCACAATAAAGATATTCAAGGCAACCCTTCATCGAGTTTCAGAAGGGACATCATCTTGCAGTTATATAAGTCATTTGTGAGACTGCACTTGGAATATTATGTACCTACAGTTTCGGTCGCTTTGTCAGAAGAATCAAGAGGCTAAAGAAGAATTGAGTGTGCTGCCAGGAGTAGAGGGTCTGAGTTACAGGGGGAGGTTGGCCAGGCTATGTTTCTATTCCTTGAAGTGCAAGAGAACGAGGAGTGCTCTCAAACTTACAACATTATGAGGGGCATGGATAAGGTGCATCATTCTCCCTAAGGTTGTAGAGTCCAAAGCTAGAGGGTTCTGATACAAGATGAGAGAGGAGAGATTTAAGAGACCAGAGGTATAACTTCTTCACACAGAGGGCAGTGAGTAGCTGAAATGAGCTGTGAGAGGAAGTGGTTAACTTTGTGTACAAATGACATTTGGATAGGTACATGGAGGGGAGGAGTGTTAGGGGCTGAATATACATTTAGACTAGCTAATGGACCAACTGGGCTGAAAGATTTTGATGTATTAGAAAAGGAAGCGAGGAAGGGAAGATAATTTGCTCTACTAAACAGGGATAACATCACAACTGCACTCAGAGGGGACATAATGGAGGGCTCTTCAAATGAGTCTGAGTCAAAAGAGGAAGGATACACTCACTCTGGGAACCTCCCAACAGCCACCAGGACACTGAGGAACAGATATGAAGACAGATTAAGGAAAGTTATAAAAGCAATAGGGTTGTTGTCATGGGGGACTTCAACTTCCCTAATATAAACAGGGACCTTCTTAGTGTAAAGTGTCTAAATAGGGCAGAATTTGTTAGGTGCATCCAGGAGGGATTCTTTAATCAATATGTAGGAAGTCCAACAAGAGGTGGGGTTGTAATGGACCTGGTGTTGGGTAATGAGCCTGGCCAGGTGACTGACCTTTTAATGAGTTATGGAAAAGTGACCACAACTCCTTTAAGTTTTAAGAGAGCTATAAATAAGGGTAAGTGTGGACCTTGCATTAGAGTATTAAATTGGAGCAGAGCAAATTATGACAGCATTAGACAGGAACTTGAAGAGTTAATTAGGAGAACTCTTTTTGCTCAAGTCCACATCTGACCAGAGTACAGGACAGTATGTTCCATTCAGAAGCAACATCAGGGATGGCAAGGTAAGAGAACCTTGGATGTTGTTCCTGCCTCCTCTGTCCTGGCATTAGTTACTCATCAGCTAGGATTCAATGAACTTGATATGACTCCCCTTCACCCTAATAGAATCATGCTGCATCTGGACTCTTAGTATGACCCTCTGAAAAGCTGCCCTATTGTCAACTGTTTCTTCGCTTTTTCTTAGAGTTGCCCAGATGACCTCCAAGTTGTCCCTGTTCCAGTTCAGGACTTCAGCCTGTGAAGCTATTCTATATTTTCAACAACTTTAGAACTAATTGTAATTGTGCACTAGACCCAAAGAGCTTCGTAACTGCCTCTTTTATTATTTGGCCCGTATCGTTCAGTAAGAGAAGGTTCTGTGTTTCTCCTTCCTGAGTAGGTTCCTCAATATAATATATGAGGAATCTGCTCTTAATGCATGACATAAATTCTGCCCCACACTCTGGGTGGCCCAGTCAATATGCCAGGAAAACAAATCTCTCACTAGCACTTTCCTATTACTCTCACAACTACGTGCACTTTTTCGACACATCTGATCCTCAAGTTCCCACTGATTACTATAGGCCTATAATACCAGCCTATCAAAATGACCATCTCCTTTTCATTTCCAAGTTTTACACAAATGACTCCATTAGATGACGCCTGAAGAATATCCTCTCTCAGCTCCGTTGTCCTCCTTTATCAAAGAGGACACATACCCTCCGCACTTGCCTGTCCCTGTCTTGCTGAAAGCATCGGTATACCAGTCCTCCCTTCTTCCACGATTCTGTTACGGCTGTAACATCCCGATCCCTGGTGGTAATCTATGCCCTCAGCTCATTTCCCTGCCTGCCTATGTGCATTGAAATAGATGAAAATTAAAGCAGTGATTCTATCTGCCCCTTTACTGTAAAGTAACATGTCTGTTAGGCACACTTGCTTTGGCTATTGCAAATTTCCTGTTTTCCCACTGACTCTGCTCTCTCATGTCCTAATGCACAGCCTATCAAATTCAAACACTTGCTGATGGCCAAAGCAAATTTCACTGCTGGGATATTGAACCCCTCTGGTTCAATATCCTAGCAGGCAAAATGCACCCTCTTGTACAGATCACACCAACTTATTAACCCCTGGAGTCACCAGTATGCAGCACGGGAGCCATCCAGAGATGACTAACCTCAAGATCTTGCAGTTCAATTGCTTAGAAAACTGGCTGTACTCATCTAAAGGACCTTATCCCTTGTTCTGCTTATGCCATTTGTATCAATGACCTCAGACTATTTACCTTCCCCTTTGTTAACACTCAAATGTCCTTGACCCTGGCAACTAGGAGACAACACATCAAACTGGTATCTCTTCTGGAGCCACAGAACCTCCTGTCTGTCCACCTCACCAGCATATCTCCTATCGCCTTACTCTTTCTGACTGTACCTTTTACTTCTGAGCATCAGTCAGTCTCAGCACCAGAGACCTGACTATTGCTGCTGGCCCCCTTTAAGAGCATCCTCCTGAACAGCATCAATGAGGTACAATTTGTTGGGGGAAGTGGCCCTACTGTCTTGGGAGGTCACCCATCTGAAGCTTGTACCTTGCGTGTGACCAGCTCACTAAAACTCTCATTTAGAACCTCCTCAGTTCCATAGAGGAACCTGAGTACATCCACTTGCAGCTCCATTTCCTTACACCAATCTGTCAGGAATTACACCTGGGTACACTTTCCACAGATGGACTCAGGGAGACCATGACATTCACTGACTTCTTACACCTTGCAGGAGTTGAATTCCACTGCCCTAACTACCATCATGCTGTTAGGGTCCATTCCGGAGCCCGCCTTCCAGGTCTTGCTCCGGTCCGTGGACTCCGGACTCTGGGCCTTGCAGCCAGCCCTCCTGTCACCCGGAGCCATTGGATCATCTTCGCTTAAGGAGGTACACCTGTCGCCTATTAGGGGGCAGGTGTTTATAAGGGGCTCGGGGACTGAGGTTGGTTGGTTGGTTGGGGGGGGCGGGGGTTGTCCTGCTCTGAAGCTGGTAGAACTTGCTTTGCTGGCTCTGGATCCTGCTCTGTACCTGGCCTGCCGGCTCTGGATTCTGCTCTATACCCTGTTCTACCCTGGTTGCCGGCCTGCTCGGAATCCTGTTCTACCCTGGTTGCCGGCCTGCTCTGTATCCTGTTCTGCCCTGGTTGCCGGCCTGCTCGGAATCCTGTTCTACCCTGGTTGTCGGCCTGCTCGGAATCCTGTTCTGCCCTGGTTGCCGGCCTGCTCGGAATCCTGTTCTACCCTGGTTGCCGGCCTGCTCTGTATCTGTCTTGTCTGGTTGGTCTTGTTCCCTTGCTTCTCTCGTGTGCGCTGGTCCTGCTGTTCCACCTTATTTGCCTTGCCCGCGCTGTCACGCTGTCGGTTGCCTTTCCCAATTTACTGGTGTATCACGGTAGTTCTGCTGCTCACCCTGGACCCAGCTCCCTTCTGTTCCCTCGCCTCTGTCGGATAAGCCAGGCTGTCGCCTTTACCCCTTGGGTGGTTCTGTCCCTTCCTGTCCCTTGCCCCTGTCAGGTAAGCCAGGCTGTTGCTGTTACCCTATGGGTGGTTCTGTCCCTTCCTGTCCCTTGCCCCCATTGGGTAAGCCAGGCTGTTGCCATTGCCCTATGGGTGGTTCTGCCCCTTCCTGCCCTTCACCTCCGTCGGGGAAGCCAGGCTGTCTGCTGTTGCCCAGCGGAGGGACTCCGTTCCCTTCCTACCCCTCACCGCAGATGGGTCGTGCCCTGCCCCTGCCCAGGTGTCCGTGCCTTGCCCAGGCCTCCGTGTCTCTGCTTTGGAGGTGGTCCTGCCCAGGATGCAGCCTGCCCTGAGGACTCCTACACTTCCCTGCCCTCGTTCTGATGGGATGTGCCCCGCACCTGCCCAGGGTTCTGCATCTTGCCCGGGCCTCCGTGTTCCTGCCTGGGAGGCAGCCCTGCCCAGGAGTTATGCGCCCACCCTAGGGGGCTCTTCTGCCCACCTGAACTCTGGGATCCTCCTGCCTTGCCTGAACTCTGGGATCCTGCTCTGTCTGCCTGACCTCCAGGATCCACCCCATCCTGCATTACCCCTTGTATGCCATGGCATCCCCATCCTGTGCTACCCCTAGTACTTCAGTGCCTGCGTCCTGCATTTGGGTCCATTCCATGTCCGCTCCTGACATATGCCTTCACTGAAGAAAAATGATCAATAACAAAAGAAAACATTATTTCTGTCTTCTCACTGAAGCCTTTGCTTTATGAAGAGTTTCTGTCACCTTCCAAACATCAGACATTTCATGCTCAAGCCTGTTACACCACAGCCTCAGCACACCCCAATCTAACACTGACACATTCAACAATGGCCACTCTTCTTTATATTGGCTGGTATTAAACACCTAAATCAAGCAATCAACTAATGGTTTACAAAACTATCTGAGTGTGACCCCTGTTCAAGTCCTGACTCCTGAGCAACATATACATGCTGGAGGAACTCAGTAGGTCAGGCAGCGTCTATGGAAATGGATAAACAGTTGACCTTTTGGGCCAAGACCCATCATTGGGACTAGAAAGGAAGGGGAAAGATGCTAGAATAGGAAGGTGGAGGGACGGGAAGGAGGACAATTTAGGAGTTGATGGTTGAAGCCGGGGATGGGAGTGGAGGAGGGGGAAGAAGGAAGAATCTGGGAGGTAATAGGTGGATAACGCAGAGGACTGGAGAAGAAGGAATCTGATAGGGGAGAAGAGTGGACCAAGAGAGGGAATTTGATGAATGCCTACAAGATGACTTTTTAGAGCAGCTTGTGCTTGAGTCTACTCAGGGAAAGGCTGTCTTAGATTGGCCGTTGTATAATACCCCAGATCTTATTTGGGAGGTTAATGTAAAGGAACATAATTCTGCTCCTATGGACCATGGGAGAAATGGAAGGAGGAGGGGCACCAGGGGAAGGTGATAGGCAGGTGAGAAGAGGTAAGAGGCCAGAGTGGGGAATAGAAGAAAAGGGAGGGGAAAGGAAAGGGGAACAAATATTACTGGAAGTTGAGAAATTGATGTTCATGCCATGTGATTGGATGGTACCTAGATGGAATATGAGATGTTGATCCTCCATTCTGAGAGTGATCTCATCATGGCAGAAGAGGCCTACATAGGCCTACATGTCAGAACAGGAAAGCAGATAGGAATTAAAATGGTTGACCACTGGGAACATCTACTGTTTGTGAATGGAACGAAGAAGACCCCCAATCGATGTTGTAAACCAATGTAAAGAAGGCCACAACCAGGAGCACCAACTATAGTAGACAACCCTAACAGATTCACACTTGAATTATTGCCTCACCTAGAAAGACTGTTGGAATACTGAATGGAGGTGAGTGAGGAGGTGAGTAGGCAGGTTTAACACTTCTGCCGCTTGCAGAGGTAAGTGCCAGGAAGGATGTTAGTGGGGAGAGATGAATAGACAATTGAATCATGGAAGGGAGCGATTCTTTGATTCCTACCCAAAAGCAGAGAGCATTGGTGGGGTGGTAAAGAGGGAAAGATGTGTTTGGTGTCAGGGTCTTGTAGAAGATGGCAGTAGTTGCAGAGAATGATGTATTGGATCTGGAGTCTCATGGAAGTCTATCCCTGTAAGGTGACGGAAGATGAGGTGAGTATGAATGTTCAGGAAATGTAACACACAAAATGCTAAAGAATCTCAGCAGGTCAGTTCTGGCTCCAGTTTAATGAAATTTACTGTACCTCTTTTAATCTTTCTAAATTTTGCACTTCTTGTTAATTTGTTTAGAACATCAGATGTTTTGGAATATTTACTTCCAAACCAGTTCATTCAGCAAACACCTCTCTGTAATAGCTATTAACAGTAATGTACAGAGAGTGGACTTTATAAGATAAATATACCTATACTATCCTTTGGCCTAACAGTCACATACTTAAAGATACTGATTGCAACATTTCAACAGTAAACCCAACTGTCTTGCTCAGGCACAAGTTAATCAAATGACATGTCCACCCGGAGACACCTCCTTATATACCCTTTCGAGTGACCACGGCATTGATGGGGCTTAATACTCAATCCTGATTGGCTGAAACAGAATTTCCTATTCCTGATTGGTTAGTTTGAATTGACCTATTTCTGATTGGTGTGGTGCCAGACTGGAGCTATCTCTACACTCTTAGAACATACATTCAGGTCCTCCTCATGCTCCATCTCTGGTGATTCCCTAATCTTTCTCTGGTAAACATTCTCTTCCTTGCCAAGGATGTTGACCTCATTAAACCTTGGTCTACATGAGCATGATAGGCAGTGTTCAGCGATCTCACTTCATTCTGCTCGCAAGTTTTTTTAAAGCACTCTTAAGTTCTGCTATCCTGGTCTTCAATGGCCTACCAGTCTCACCAATATGTACTTTTTGGCATGCCGACCGAGGAATGGAGTACACAATTCACTAACGCAGTTACTTAGGTCTTCTCGGTGCCACTTTCTTGAGCCTTTTCCTCATTGTATGCTCATTTTTTGCTGTTAACTGGACACCATACTTTTGGTAAATTCACCTTAGTTTTCCAGTTAAGCTGCCACTGTCTGGCACAATAACCATTCTGTCTGGAGGTTGCCTTTGTTATGGTGTTGTGTTGCACTCCATTCCATTCTAATTTATGCAACAATTATTTCTCAATCCGGTAGCACTGTAATTGGTGGGCCCTAGGATCTGCTTCTGTGCTGTGCAACTCCATGACTTAATTATCTTTTATAATTTTTGCCATGTTTGTTTGCTTATACTTTTGGCTCCTTTTGATTACATTCAAACTTCTATCCACCAAGCATTCTAGTTCCAGACACTAAGCAATTACCATCAAACGATCATTTGCAATACCAGATGAAACAACACACTGAACCACCATTACACCACCATCAAGAATGCCTACCATGCTATTCGATGCCCTCACTTTGGGAAGTCTGATCATCTGGCTGTACTTCTACTCCCTGAGTATAGGCAAAGTCTGAAGACTGCAGCATCAGTCCTGAGGACTAAGAAGGTGTGGACAAGGGAAGCACAGGAGCGCCTACAGGACTGCTTTGAATCAATGGACTGGACTGTATTCACGGATTCATCTTCAAATCTGGACGAGTATGCTGCAGTTGTTACCGGCTTCATTAGAACCTGTGTGGATTAGTTTGTGCCTATAAAGTCTTGCTGTACATTCCCAAACCAAAAGCCGTGGATGAAAAAGGAGGTACGTCATCTGCTGAAGGCTAGATATGTAGCATTCAAGGCTGGCAACCCAGGACTGTAACAGAAAACCAGGTATGATTTGCAAAGGGGTATTTCAAGAATGAAGAAACAATTCTGAACGAGTTTGGAGTCAACATCGGATATACGACAACTCTGGCAGTGTTTGCAAGACATTACTTCCTAGAAAGTGAAACCCAATAGCATGAATGGCAGCAATGCTTCGCTACCAGATGAACTCAACACCTTCTATGCCCACTTTGAGAGGAAGAATATAACTACGGCTGTGAAGATCCCTGCTCCACCTTATGACCCTGTTTCAGAGGCTGATATTAGGCTGTCTTTAAAGAGAGTGAACCTTAGCAAGGTGGAAGGTCCTGATGGAGTACCTAGTAAGACTCCGAAAACCTGTGCCAACCAATTGGCTGGACTATTCAAGGACATTTTCAAACTCGCACTGCTACAGGTGAATGTTCCCACTTGCTTCAAAAAGGCAACAATTATACCAGTGCCTAAGAAGAATAATGTGAGCTGCTTTAATGACTATCACCTGATACCACTCACATCTACAGTGATGAAATGCTTTGAGAGGTTGGTTATGACGAGACTGAACTCCTGCCTCAGCAAAGACCTGGACCAACTGCAATTTGCCTACTGCCGCAATAGGTCAACGGCAGATGCAGTCTCAATGGCTCTTCACATGGCCTTTGACCACCTGGACAACACAAACACCTATGTCAGGATGCTGTTCATTGACTATAGCTCAGTATTTAATACCATCATTCCCACAATCCTGATTGAGAAGTTTCAGAACCTGGGCCTCTGTACCTCCCTCTGCAATTGGATCCTCATCTTCCTAACCAGAAGACCACAATCTGTGCAGATTGGTGATAAAATCTCCTCCTCGTTGACAATCAACACTGGTGCACCTCAGGGGTGTGTGCTTAGCCCACTGCTCTACTCTCACAATCCCCAAGACTTTGCAGCTAGGCATAGCTCACATACCATCTATAAATTTGCTGATGATACAACCATTGTTGGTAGAATCTCAGATGGAGACAAGAGGGTGTACAGGAGCAATATGCCAACTGGTGTCACAGCAACAACCTAGCACTCAATATCAGTATGACAAAATCATTGATTATGGACTTCAGGAAGGTTAAGACGAATGAACACATAGCAATCCTCATAGAGGGATTAGAAGTGGAGAGAGTGAGCAGTTTTAAGTTCCTGGGTGTCAAGATCTCTGAGGACCTAACCTAGTCCCAACATATCGATGTAGTTATAAAGAAGGCAAAACAGCAACGATACTTCATTAGGAGTTTGAATAGATTTGGTATGTCAACAAATCTCTTCTATAGATGTACTGTGGAGAGCATTCTGACAGGCTGCATCACTGTTTGGTATGGAGGTGCTACTGCACATGACTGAAAGAAGCTGCAGAGGGATGAAAATTTAGTTTGCTCCATCTTGGGTACTAGCCCACTTAGTACCCAGGACATCTTCAAGGAGCAATGTCTCAGAAAGGCAGCGTCCATTATTAAGGACCTCCAGCACCCAGGGCATACTCTTTTCTCACTGCTACCATCAGATAGGAGGTATAAAAGCCTAAAAGCACACATTCAGCGATTCAGAAACAGCTTCTTCCCCTCTGCCATCCGATTCCTAAATGGATATTGAACCAGTGAACACTACCTCACTTTTTTAATATGTATTATTTCTGGTTTTTGCATGATTTTTAATTTATTCATTATATGTATATTGTAATTGATTGATTTATTTATTACTACTATTATTATTATTTTCTTCTGCTTCTATATTTTGTATTGCATTGAACTGCTGCTGCCAAGTTAACAAATTTCACGTTACATGCCGGTGATAATAAACCTAATTCTGATCATTTTGGGGTTAGCTCATAGCGCTCTCAATGAAAAAGCAAATTGCCCATTTTAAAAACAAAGCTTTATTTTGAGTATGAAATGGGACTAATAGTAACCATTTATTTGCTCTCATTATTGATATTTAACTAAATCAATTGGATTAAAGATTATGTTAGCCAAGGGTGAAGGTTACATTGTCTGGCTATCAGTACACTTGGATATGGCCTAGGTGCAGAGAGAGAGAGGGATGCTGAAGTGGGTCTATAGTTCACAGACTTTAATGCAAACAGGGTTTTACGGGAAAGGAAACCAATATATGCTAGGCCAAGCGGGGCCATTAACTAAAACTCTCAAATAGAAAACTAGATGCCAACACTGCGGCTGAAAGGAATATCTAAATATAAAATAAATACTGCTAACTTTCAGCGTCAGTCAAGTCAATAGTCCACTTTCTCAGGCAAGGCCGAATGGAAGCAGGCACTGTAAACTGCTGTGCTTTGCTCAAGTCCTGATAGCACTACAAGGAAAAGAAGGGAGTTAAATACTGCCATAATGAAGTAATAATTAGCTGACACGTGCATTCATGACAGCATTTGCTGTATCTGCTGTGCAGCTAAGTCTGTGGTTGTGACACTGTATCCTCCTGAAATGGGCACGACATAGAGTCATGGAACACTGCAGCACAGAAAGGTGGCCCTCAGCCCATCTAGTCCATGCTGAACCTGTATTATTATGTATGCATATAATAAAGAACTTCAGTTCCCAGTGTGCAGTACAGGCGGTTCACAGGGAACCGGGGGTGATTCTGGTGTACTGGGAGTGCGCGTTAAAGTGTGGAGCTAGAAGCCGTGATTGTTAATAAATGTGCTAGTGTTTGAAAATGCACAGTATGTCTTTTATCAAGGAACAAACATGATGTCAGAAGTCAGCATGAGGACTAAATATGAATCGTAACTGAATACCATGACAGAGTAAGAAAGAGGCGCTGGTTCTGATGGAGGGAAACTGATGGCAAGAGAGCATGCTCTCGAAGTTCAACAAGAGAGAAATTCAGGTGAGAGAAGCCTGAGAAATTCTGTTATGGATAACCTAAGTCCACCTACAGCTAAGCAGTTTACTGGCAATCTAGCTGGTAATTGGAAATGCTTCCAGCAGCGATTCAAGACATATTTAGCAGCAAGCAGAGCTGGAGGGGCAGAGGTAAAATTGAAAGTGTCTGTCTTTTTAAAGGTAATTGGCGAAGATGCTTTGGACATCTCCAACAGCTTTCCAATTGATCACTCCTATGAAAAAATTTGAGGAGTATTTTGTCCCAAGTAAAAACATGACATTTGAAAAATATAAATTATTTTCCTGTGATCAGAAACAAGGTATTAGCTTTGACCAATATTTAGCTGAGATTCACACACTGAGTAAGTCCTGTGGATTTGGAGATTTGAGAGACTCATTAGTCAGAGACAAAATAGTTTCCGGAATCCCAGATAATGGGCTCAGAGAAAGCTTGCTCTGTGAAAAATATTTAATGCTAGAAAAGGCTGTGAATATGAGTTGGGCAGCGGAGAACACTTGAGCACAAGCTAAGGAGCTGCACAGAGCAGAAACGGTGTATGCTGTGTAAACAGAATTGCAGCCGCTCTTCGAGTTCCTCAAGGGGCTGCTGCTGAGGTTCTTTCTGCACTTTAGTCCCACGCTCCTCATATACGGGCACCCAGTTCGGAAGGGGGTGGGGTGTGTTATGCCGGCAGCCCCCTCCTTTGTGAGAATCGCAAGATCACTGTTCCAGCATTTCGTGGTTGCAAGTAGATTTTATTTAAAGGGGAATTTAGGTCAGATCATGCCTGTCTGATCATGATAAGATCTGATTGTTTCTGTATAGGATACCTCATGATGTCAGTCATGGCTTATGCCATTTCAGTATGCTAATATTTTGAATTAAATACTGCTTGTCAAAAGAATGACTGTTATTTATGCAATCCTCTCACCGGGCTCAAATACAAACTTGGCTCGTTGGCTAACTCTGCTAACAGCCAAGTGACACAGCGATGAGAAGGCCACCTTTCATAAGCAGTATACGTCTAGGGTCGGTATCATTTGCAGTTCTACCAAACAGGAAAGTTAGGATGTTCCAGCTGAGGAACACTGATTGTAGTGAATACTCTGTAGTTACTGCCCCACACACAGTTAATGTTCACCAGGAAATGACCGGTCATATACCGACATAAAATTATGAAGTTTATTTATATTTTACCAGTCACAGTACGAGCTTCCCCAGTCACAAGACCATCTCAATTGAACTGGCTAACTCAGGAGTATTGCTACTTCCTCCCTAGAACCATTCATCTGCACAAAGCACTTCTTGCAATGGAGTTTCTCTTTCCGGCAGCATTCCCTTGTGCCCCACTCTGCAGCTCCCGCCAGAAGAACCCAAACCAGACTACAGGTGTCCCCTGCTTTACGAATGTTCGCTTTACACCGCTTTGCTTTTTCAAAAGACCTACATTAGTAATGTTTTCACATTACAAAGAGGATTTTCACTTTTATGAACATTTTATGAATAAACTGTTTTGTGAAAAACAGAGGGGCAGAGCTCAAGGTGTTTCCCAAAGCAATGGTACAGAAAAAGAGAAAGGCTCAAACAGCAAATGTAGTAAATGTGGAAGCAGGCACATCCCAAAGACATGTTCTGCTTATGAAAAGTCCTGTAATAGTTGTGGGAAGAAGAATCATTTTCCCATATAAATTAATGGTTCTTCGCTTTATGCTATTTTGGCTTAAGAATAGTTTCATAGGAACATGCTACCTTTGTAAAGGGGGGAATGCCTGTACTGCCCTGAGACCAGAAATCTCATCCCACCCAGTTCTCTAGAATTTTCTGTCGCATCCCACTGGGCAGAAAGTTACATGTCCTTGGACAGTCATGATTGGCTGACACAACATTCCTAAGTTGGGCAACATGGCTCCTTGTCTTTAACTGAAGCCAAAACACACTTACTAGCAGGACATACTGCTTTTGCAGAAAACTGCTAAAATAAAAATGCCTCACAGCCTAGCAGTAGAAATCTTAACCAGAGTATTACATTTAGTCGTCACAAACCAAACAGATTTCTCTATTTTTAAGATAAATGCAGAGACTGAAAGTCTGATAAGACAGAAGATGCACAAAACATTCAACAGATCATGCATCAGTGTTGCTCGTCACAGACCCATCAGATTGCTGTATTATTGCCTACAGTGTAGCAGAGCCATTCAAAGACCACTTGCAAAAAAAAATATAAAACCCACTGTTGGGTTGGGTCAGGGGGCCCAGGAAATGAGAGAGAGACGTGCGGAATGTCTCGTTCCCCGGCGATGTAAAGCTACGGGACATGGCCTAATTTCTAGGCATGTGTGCACTCTGAATTTAATATTCGTTCCTCTTGCTTGGGTCCACTTTTAGATTTAGAAAGTAGAATAAAAAGAAAATTCTGACAATTTGGTCCATGGCCTTGTCGACTGCCATGAATAGGCCACTCTCAGGTTGCAGAACCAATACTTCATATTCCATTTGTATAGCATCCAACCTTGGTGCTGCAAAGCTGAAGGCTACTGTGAGAAAGGTGCACATGGTTGATGAGGAAATAAAGGAAGTCTTTGCAAATTCTCTGCAGTCTGCTGGTGGTGGTAAAACAGAATGGATTGTGTCAGTGACTGTGAATGAGACAGTAATTCCATTCAAGTTTGACACCGGAGCCCAGATGAATCTGTTGTCTCTGAATGATTGCAAGACTCTCAAAGAGAAGAGCAAGAATTACCCAATGAAATTAAAAGTGACAGGTTATACTGGAGAGAACGTAACAGTAAATGGGGGCTGTATAGTGACCTTCAGCCACAAGGGTCACACCTAAAGGTGCAAATACTGATAGTTGAAAAGCAAATGCAGCCAAGATTAGGTCTGACTGCATGCAAAAGGCTCAACCTGGTGGAAAGACTTCTCATAGTGGCCTCACAGACCAAAGATGACCAGGCAACGTTCTATAAAGAGTACGCAGATGTGTTTGAGGGGCTCAGACGCTTACCCGATGGAACTCGAGAAAGTCGTAACGGCACCCAGGAGAGAGCCAGTGAGGTTATGAAAGAGAAAGAACTCCACCTTCCATAGACGTCTGTGCCAGTTGTGCCAGCATGACAGTGCTGTACAGAGTGATCATGATGAAGAAGTCACCAGACTTACTTCCACATTGTTAAGAGTGATTTTTGGATTTAGGTCATATACATTTAGCAATTGAGTTTAGCTTCCGGTATTCACATCTGAAAGTGTACTGTGCATTTAATTTGGACAATGGATTCCTAAAAGCTCTGAACAATGGGTTCTTAAAAGCTGTGAATTCCATCAGGAGGCGTGAAGGTCATATCTAGTTTCAAAAAAAGCATTGTCCATATATTGTAAATATGGAGTTGTGCTTGGATGTTTGACACATAAAATATGGAGCTCCCCACTGGGCCAGAAGACCTTTTCACCGAAAGCGTCTACATACGATGCCTGCCATACCTTGTTTTGTTGAATAAAGAAGCAGCTTTTCTTTCTTCGGTGGCTTTGTTCATGCAACAACATACATCGTGCAGCTGCGGTTCAAAATCTGTCTCTCATCGACTTCCAGATAAAGACTGGAAATCAAAAACATCTCCACAACACTCCCCAAAGTTGAAGTGGAAAAATAAAAAGGAAGATGGGGAGACCACACAGACCCAAATGTCAGAGCAACAGCAACAGTTCAACACAAACTAACATGAGGAGTTGCTGTCTATGATAGGAACTCTGTGAATTGAGACTGAACCAGTTGGAACTTGTGCAAAGACTCACTGCTCACATGGATGTAGTCTAGGGCTCCATTATGAGGCACGTGGAGTGAATTATGGTCACACAGTAAGAACAAGAACAGAAATAAACAGGATAGGAACTTAGCAGAAGGGTGTGAAAGAAAAGAACAGTTTGATCAGAGTTCTCAGAAAGACACTAATATTAACACAGCAAGTGAAAGCAATATACCTGTGGAAACAGTAGTCTAAAAGGGATAATTAAATCACCACAGAGATGGATTGAGAGTGGCCAAGTTAATGGGGGACTGTATTTGCTCAGTACAATTGAAATTAATGTAAATACCTGTGCTGGAAAACTCATTACAATTAACATTAATATAAATAAGTTTATTGTTTCTTGCAGATTTGAGGACATAGTATTATGTTTGTTTGCTTTAAAGGGGGAAGATGTATTATTATGCATGAACATAATAAAGAACTTCCGTGCCCAGTGAGCAATGCAGTCAGTTCACCAGGAATCGGGACTGAGGTTGGTAAACTTGGAGCGTGCACTTAATTGTGATTACATATTAATAAATGTGCCAGTGTTTGAAAACTCATGCAAACATCTGTTTTTAAAATCCAGAACAAAGATAACAGAACCATTAATCTGCCTAGTCCCATCGATCTGCACCCAGACAGTAGCTCTCCATACCCCTCCCATTAAGGTACCTATCCAAATTTAGAGTCATAGAGAAGTACAGCATATAAACTGGCCCTTCGGCCCATCTATTCCATGCCAAAACCATTTAAACTGCCTACTCCCATCAACCTGCACCGGGACCATAGCCCTCCAAGAGGTTTTCTTTCATGTTCCTCTTAAACTTCTCATCTTTCACCCCTAAGCCATGGCCTTTGGTTGCAGTCCTACCCAAACAGAGTGAAAAAAGCCTGCTTGTATTTATATTATCTATACCCCTCATAATTTTGTATACTTCTATCAAATCTCCACTCTTTCTTCTACGTTCTAAAGAATGCAGTCCCATCTTCTTTATTCAGTGCATTGATTTATGAAGGCCAATGTGGCAAAAGCTTCCCTTACAACCCTATCTACCTGTAACACCACTTTCAGTGAACGTGTATTCCCAGAGCCCTTTGTTCTACCACACTCCTCAGTGCCCTACCATTCACTGTGCAAGGCCTACCCTGGTTGGTGCTACCGAAGTGCAAAACCTCACACTTGTCTGAATTAAATTCCATCTGTCATTTTTCATCCCATTTTTCCAGCTGATGCAGATCCCTCTGCAAGCCATGATAGCTTTCCTCACTCTCCACTACACCCCCAATCTTGTTGTCATCCACAAATTTGCTGATCCAGTTGACCACATTATCATCTTGATCATTGATATAGAGGACAAACACCAACTGACCCAGCACTGATCCCTGCAGCACACCAATAGGCCTCCAGTCAGAGAGGCAATCATCTACTACCACTCCACTTTACTGCCTTATCTTGAATGCTGATTAATTGAACTTTCTTGACCAAACTCCCAAGGGGGATTTTGTCAAATGTCTTGCTAAAATCCATGTAGACAACATCCACCACCTTGCCTTCATCCAGTTTCCTGGTAATTTCCTCGAAACTGGTTAGTGGTTGTTACACATGACCTGCCACACAAAAAAGCCATGCTGACTATCCTTAATCAGTCCATGTCTATCCAAACACGTCCCTCAGAATACCTTCCAATTCTCTTAAATGCTGAAATCAAACCCACATCTATCACTTGCACTGGCAGCTTGTTCAACCCTCCCATAACACTCTGAGTGAAGAAGTTCTCACTCATGTCTCCATAAATGTTTCACCTTTCACCCTTAACCCGTGATATCAGTGAAAATACCTGCTTGCATTTACCCTAGCTATACTCCTCATAATTTTGTATACTTCTATCAAATCTCCCCTCAGTTTTCTACATTCTAGAGAATAAAGTCCTAATCTTTGCCTTTAACTCAGGTTGTCAAGTTCAGTCAACATCATAGTAACTTTTTCAGCATTCTTTCTAGTTGAATAGCATCTTTCTTATAATAACATGAAGAAAAACCATACACAATTCTCCAAGTGCAAACTCACCAATGTCTTATATAATTGCAACATAACTTCCCAACTCCTATACACAATAGGCTAACATGCCAAATGCCTCCTCCACCACCCTATCTGACTGTGACATCACTTTCTGCAAACAATGCCACACATTCCTTGGTACTTTTGTTCCGTAACACCACACAAGGCCCTAACTCTATTGTATTGTAAAAGTCCTACACTGGTTTGATCCTCAAAATGTAATACCTCACATTTGTCTGGATGCACAAGTCACATTCCCAGCTGATCAACAACTGCCTATAATATTTCAGAGACTTCACGATCTGAGGCAACTCCTATTTTAGTATCATCCACAAACTTATGAACGATGCATTGTACATTCACAATCAAATTGTTTATGTCTCAGCACTGACCTCTGTGACACATCACTATACACAGCCCTTCAGTCAGAGAAACAATCCTTGGCAAGCACACACTCCTTCCTACCGTTGAGCCAATTATGCATCCAATTCTCTTTCTCCCCCTGTACCTCATGCACTCTACCTTCCATACTAGACTGCCAAGATGGACCTTGTTAAAGGCCTTGCTAAAGGATAGTAGGCAGGATAGACAAAGAAGAATCAGTGAATTTTGTTTATTCGGATTCTCAGAAGGCCTTTGGGAGGGTGGGGAGAGAGTGAACCACCAGGTGATAGGTGAAACCTGGAGGACGAGGGATGAAGTAAAGAGCTGGGAAGTTGATTGGTGAGATGAGGTGAGAGAGGGAAAAGGGGATGGAAAATGGAGAAGAGGGGCAGGTTGGGGGTGCATTACCAGGAGTTTGAGAAATTGATGTTCATGCCATCAGGTTGGAGGCTACCCAGACAGAATATAAGGTGTTGTTCCTCCAACCCAAGTGTGGCCCCATCACAATAGTGAAGGAGTCCATGAATGGAAATATCAGAATGGGAATGGGAAGTGGAATTAAAATGGGTGGCCACTGGGAGATCCTGCTTGTTCTGGTGGACGGAGTGTGGATGCTCAGCGAAGCAGTCTCCCAATCTACGTTGGGTCTCACCGATGTACAGGAGGCCACACTGGGAGCTTCGAGCACAGTAAATGACCCCAAAAGACTCACAAGTGAAGCGTTGCCTCACCTGGAAGGACTGTTTAGGGCCCTGGATTGTAGTGAGGGTAGAGGTGTAGGGGCAGATATGGCACTTCTTCCAAATGCTCTGCTCTCCATTTCCTCCGCACTAAACCTAACCTCAACCTGCAGATAAGGGAGGTGCTGTAGTAGTCTGGCGGACTGATCTCTACCTTGCTGAGGCCCAGCACCAACTCTCAGAAACCTCCATTTACCTACCCCTTGAACAGGACCCCACTAAGGAACTCCGGGCCATCATCTCCCACACCATCACCAACCTTATTGACTCTGGGGATCTCCCATCCACCACCACGAATTTCATAGTTACCACACCCTGCACCTCCCATTTTTACCTCCTACCCAAGATCCACAAATCCATTTGTCCACGTCGACCCATTGTTTCAGCTTGTTCCTGCCCCACTGAACTCATATCGGCATACCTCAACTCTGTTTTATCCCCCCTAGTTCAGTCCCTTCCTCCCTACGTCTGTGACATCTCACATGCTCTTGATCTTTTCAAGGATTTCAAGTTCCCTGGCCCCCATCATCTCATTTTTACTGTGGATGTCCAGTCCCTATACACATCCATCCCCCACCAGGAAGGCCTCAGAACTCCATTTTTTTCTGGACAAAAGATCTAACCATTTCCCCTCCACCACCATTTTCCCCTTGTTCTCACTCTCAATAATTTCTCCTTTGGCTCCTCCCACTTCCTTCAAACAAAAGGGGTAGCCATGGGCACTCGCGTGGGTCCCAGTTATGCCTGCCTGTTTGTCAGATACGTGGAAGTCTATATTCCAAGCCTACACTGGTGACCACCCCAAACTTTTCCTAAGCTACACTGATGACTGCATTGGTGCTGCTTCCTGCACCCATGCTGAACTCATTAACTTCATCCACTTTGCCTCCAACTTCCACCCTGCCCTCAAATTCACCTGGTCCATTTCTGACATCTCCCTTCCCTTTCTTAATCTCACTGTCTCTATCTCCAGAGACAGCTTATCCATCAGTGTCTATTCCAAACCCACGGACTCTCACAGCTACCTAGACTACCCTTTGTCCCACACTACTACTTGTAAAAACTTTGTCCGCTTTTCTCAATTCCTCTGTTAAAATTAACATTGTGTTTGTGTACATCAAGGATGGGATTGAAGAATATTTACATCTATTGAATTCACTAATTATGTTTAAGTACACTTTTTAAGTATGCCAGATTATAATTCTAAATAAAATTCTTCAGGATTACATAAAAGATCAATAATACTTATACAGTATCATGCTGAAAGATGTTTCACAAAAACCACTGAACAAGGGCAGGTAAGAATGTGTTAAATTCAGTCTGTGAGAGAGGTGCAGCCTGGGCAGTTATAAATGCATTACCAGGGAATGACTTGTTCATTTCAGTCCAACACCTTAGCGGCAAAGAGGAAAAGCCAAAATGGTTTAAATGTTCATTGACAAGGTAAAAGTGTTTACTTCTTATATGCACTAGATAGGTAAACTAAATTGTTTTATTATTGTCACATGTAATTAGATACTGTGAAAAAACTGATTAGTTCATTGTGATGGTTAAATTTGACATGGCACAACTCTCTTCCATCAATCCAATTAACTAGAGAGTTGAAATCTGCTATAGAGGATGTAGATTGTGCTCGTATTTTGAGATGAAGGAATATGTTAATCGTTTGCAAGTGTGAGAAGGCATTATGTTTGAAGACATTGCTTGGCAAAAAGATACTATCTATGTTTCCTTATGAAAATAGAGGTATTGGATGTGTCATACGAGGTGTTCTGGTGGAGATTTCAATAGAGCAGGTTAAATCTCATTGGGAGGTAAAAGATTGCAAGTAGTTAGAAATGAGGAAAGGTTAGAGAGTTTATCTGTATTGATTTATTTTGATGAGGTGAAGCTCCCTGATAAAGTGAGTTTAGAGTATGTTAGTTACAACATATGAATCTATAGTTGTAATGTAAGAGCTTATATGCCATCACCACTTAGACGTACTAAGTGTCAGAGTCCTGGGCATGTTGCAGCAGTACGTTGCAGGAAACAAAGGTGTATTAAGTGTCAGGGAGAGAAACGTAAGTATGAGACTGGGGAGAATGTGTAAAGTTAAACTGCTCTAATTGTGGAAGAGAACATAATGCAGCTTATAGAGGATGTGAAGAGTTTAACAGCTACATTTCAACAGGTTAAAGTACAAACGTACATTTGGGTGGATCTTATGCGGAGATCTCGCAAAAACTTAAACAAAATGTTGATGTTGAAAATGTTGACTGTTTAGCGACCTGACTGTAAAGTCATTGGATGTATGTCAGCATCACTGCTCTCTTACTGAAGATAATTTACTTGGGGATAAAACCAATTAGCCGGAGTATTCAAGGACATTTTCAACCTCTCACTGCTACAGGCAGAAGTTCCCACCTGCTTCAAAAAGGCAACTATTATACCAGTACCTAAGAAAAATAATGTGAGCTGCCTTAATGACTATCCCCCGGTAGCACTCACATCAACGGTGATGAAATGCTTTGAGAGGTTGATCATGAATAGACAGACCTCTTGCCTCAGCAAGGAACTGAACCCATTGCAATTTGCCTATCGCCACAATAGGTCAATGGCAGATGCAATCTCAATGGCTCTCCACAGGGCTTTAGACCACCTGGACAACACAAACACCTACGTCAGGATGCTGTTCATCGACAATAGCTCAGCATTTAATACCATCGTTCCCATAATCCTGACTGAGAAGTTGCAGAACCTGGGCCTTTGTACCTCCTCCTGCAATTAGATCCTTGACTTCTTAACCATATAACAATTACAGCACGGAAACAGGCCATCCCGGCCCTTCTAGTCCGTGCTGAATGCTTACTCTCACCTAGTCCCACTGTGTTGCCCTTAAGGCATTTGTTTAGCTTTATTACAGTTTTGCTTTAGTAATTCATTTGTAATTATTTTCTAGTTAAAGTTAAGCTTGTTGAAAGTAAATTCGTTGTCTGTGATGTATCGCGGCATATGATGACATCACATCTGGTTTTGCCGCGTCTTGTGGGAAAATACCGGTTTGAAGAAACGGGAAGGAGGGGGCTTGTGTGTTCAGGATCAACGCGAGAAAAGTTTTTATTCTACACACTAAGAAACATCATAGAAGCAACGCCTTAAGTTCATAAGATAATCGATATGTTGAAGTAAAAATGTTAACGCTGATTCTGTTAAAAATAATGACAGTTGATAAAGTTTATTTCCTTGTGCTATTAAAAGCATTGCTGGATAGTTTGTGTTGGTGTATTTAAACCTGTTGATGGCGTAGATAGATTCTGACTGTATGTTGTACTTTAATGAGACTTTAATGTAATATAGTTTGTTGTAGTTTTACTTTTACAAGTATTTATGATGTAAATGTGATGCCAAGAAGGAAACAAATACTGTATATATTTTGCAAACATGAGGAAATCTGCAGATGCTAGAAATTCAAACAACCCACACAAAATGCTGGTGGAACACAACAGGCTAGGCAGCATCTATAGGGAGAAGCACTGTCGACGTTTCAAGCCGAGACCCTTCGGCAGGAAGAAGGGTCTCCCTATAGATGCTGCCTGGCCTGCTGTGTTCCACCAGTATTTTGTGTGTGTTGTATATATTTTGTATTGTTTTATCAACAGTTTTCATCATACGTTAATGTGGAAGAGTGAACAGTAAATGGTTAATCTTACTGCGATCGTGCCTTCATTAACTACGGTTTAACTCGGTGTTTAGTTCAGAGTTTCTACACCTGTACGAGAACACTACAGTGAAAAGGTGGCATTACCAAGTGTTTCTACAAATGGTATGATGGCCATGCAATCAAGTGTCAAGTTGTTGCCATCCAGTGCCAGGAGCAGTAGGGCATCAGCAAATAAGGTTGCCCATGCAAGAGCTAAAGCAGAAACCGCCAAGGTGCGAGCGTCATATGCTGAACAAGAAGCAAAACTGAAAATGGAAAAGGCTGCCAGAGAAGCTGGAAACCAAAGGGAAGAGGCTGCCAGAGAAGCCGAAAACCAGTTGGCAAAGGTAAGGATAGAAACAGAGTTAGAAGTGCTGGCGCTACGCCGAGAAGCCGATGCTGCCAGGGTGGAAGCAGTAATATTAGAAAGCGCTGAAGAAATGCACGTTCTGGATGAAGTAAAATCTACTTCAGAAAGGACCAGATTGGAACGCACTAGTGAATACGTGTTAGGATCCGGTCCGGAGCCTGCCTTCCAGGTCTTGCTCCGGTCCGCGGACTCCGGACTCCGGGCATTGCAGCCAGCCCTCCTGTCACTCGGAGCCAATGGATTATCTTGGCTTAAGGAGGTACACCTGTCGCCTATTGAGGGCAGGTGTTTATAAGGGGCTCGGGGACTGAGCCTAGTTTGGGTGGTCATTTTGCTCCTTGTCTGCTCCGAAGCCGGTTTAACCTGCTCTGTACCTGGTTCGTTTGCTCCGAATCCTGCTCCATATCCTGCTCTTTGCCTGCTCCGCTACCGACTCTGCATTCCACTCTGCAACCCATTCTGCCCGGTTCGTCTTGCTTTTCCTGCTTCTCTCGGGTGCGCTGGTCCCGCTGTTCCGCCGTATTCGCCTTGCCCGCGCTGTCTGCTTGCTTCTCCTTATTTACCGGTGTATCCCGGTTGTCCTGCTGCTCACCCTGGACCCAGCTCCTTTCTGTTCCCTTGCCTCCGTCGGGTAAGCCAGGCCGTCGCTGTTACCCCTCGGGTGGTTCTACCCCTTCCTGTCCCTTGCCTCCGTCGGGGAAGCCAGGCCATCTGCCGTTGCCGGCAGAGGGACTCCATTCCCTTCCTTACCCCTAACCTCTGATGGGTTGTGCCCCGCACCTGCCCAGGTGTCCACGCCTTACCCAGGCCTCCGTGTTTATGCCTGGGAGGCAGCCTTGCCCGGGATCCATGCAGCCCACCCTGAGGACTCCAACCCTTTCCACCCATTGCTCCCTATGGGTTGTGCCCACAACTGCCCAGGTGTTCCGCGTCTTGCCTGGTCCTCCGTGTTCCTGCCTGGGAGGCGGCCCTGCCCAGGAGTTATGCGCCCGCCCCAGGGGCCCTCATGCCTGCCACGAATGCTGGGATCCTCCTGCCTGCCTGACCTCCGGGATCCAGCCCTGCCTGCATTACCCCTTAAATGCCATGGCATCCCCATCCTGTCCTACCCCTAGTACTTCAGTGCCTGCGTCCTGCATTTGGGTCCATTCCTGTCCCCGCTCGTGACAATACGGCCGAACTCAAACGGATCTGAAGATTCGTTCTTCCTCTCCATACTTATTTGCTAATGTCCCATTTCATGAGGAGTCAAAGAGAAATCCAATTGCATCGCATCCATCTGAGGAAGACAATTTACCCTTGCAACCTTGCGACGAACTCAAGAATGAAAGGGCTGACAACAAATACTTCTCAACGCCAAACTTACCAGATTTGGCAAGAGAAGAGGCAAAGCCTGAATTCAGAACAGCAAATCCCATAACGAACATGCACCCTCAGTCATATGCCCGCCAACATATTCCCCCAGCCAGGGTGCCACTTGCAGTTGAACCCATGGCACAGTATTTAGTACGACAAGATCTCATCATTTCAGGACTATACCAGTTTGACGATAAGTCTGAAAATTACCATGCATGGTACTCCTCATTCGCCCACGCAACCGGCGGAGTCCAGCTTGAAGCAACCCAAGAGTTGGATCTTATGACAAAATGGCTGGGAAAAGAATCATGCGAACAGGTGAGACGCATACGTTCAGTGTACATCAACAACCCCAAGCTAGCCTTACGCAAAGCATGGGAGAGACTTCCGGAGTGCTATGCAGTCCCTGAAATTATTGAAACGGCACTATTTCGACGTCTGGAAAATTTTCCTAAGGTGTCAGCCAAGAACTAAATTAAGAGAACTCAGAGATTTACTCATGGAGATTGAAGGCATTTAAGAAGATGGCTATTTAACTGGCCTGTCATATCTAGATACTTCATACGGAATTAGACCAATCGTGGACAAACTTCCATGTGGGCTGCAGGAAAGTTGGGTGTCTGTTGGCTCAGAATACAAGGAAGAGAACGATGGTCGATTTCCTCCCTTTGAGTATTTCACTAGGTTTGTGTGCAAGGAGATGAAGAAGCAAAATGACCCTAGCTTCATGAGTCAAGGTAGCAGTACAATTCACACCAAGCCAGTCAAATCCACTTTGAATAATCTTAACATCAATAAACCTGTCTCGGTGCGTAAAACTGAAGTCTCCACAACTAACAATGACCCTAGCAAGAATTGTCCATTGCACAACAAACCCCACCCCTTCAAAAAAAGCAGAACGTTTTGAAAAAACACCCTTTGACAAGAGAATAGCCTTTCTCAAGGAGAAAAGAATATGTTTTAAATGCTGTTCCTCTACCTCTCACCTCGCTAGAGAGTGTACGTTCCCCGTGAAGTGCTTGGAATGCAACAGCACTAATCACGAAGGGGCCTTGCATCCGGCCCGTTACTGCAAACTCACAAAGCTCCTTCACCCTCACAAGAGGACGGCGGGGAGGGAGATGCTCACTCCGGGACAACCGTTGTCAGCTCGAGCTGTACAGAAGTTTGCGGTCAAGGTCAGTCAAGCCGTTCTTGTTCAAAGATCTGCCTCACTAAGGTGTACTCTAAGGGAGCCAAAGACAAGGCCATCAAAGCTATGTAATTCTGGACGACCAGAGCAATCGCTCACTAGTCAGACCAGAGTTCTTCGACTTGTTCAATGTAGAGAGTAATCAGTTCCCATACTACCTTAGAACTTGCTCAGGCAGCGTAGAAACATATGGCAGGAAGGCAGAAGGCTTCCTGCTCGAGTCGCTGGATGGTAAAGTTGTCGTCTGCCTCCCTCCACTCTTGGAGTGCAATGAAATTTTGAATAACCGCACTGAGATCCCGACGCTAAGTGCAGTGCTACACCAGCCACATTTCCACCACATTGCCAAGCACATCCCAGAACTGGATCCAGAAGCAGAAATACTCCTGCTACTCGGAAGAGACGTTCTCCAGGTACACAAGGTCAGGCAGCAGGTCAATGGACCACACGACACCCCCTTTGCCCAACGCCTGGATCTGGGCTGGATGGTGATAGGAGAGGTGTGCCCTGGCAATGTACACAAACTGACAGTTAGCACACTCAAGACCAATGTGCTAGAGAGTGGCCACCATTCAATTTTTCAACCCTGCACAAGCTTTATGTGTATCAAGGAAGCACAACAAGGCTTTAACAAGGGTAGTAAAGTAACCGAGAAGACACTGGGACAGTCAGTCTTCGCTCAAACTGAGCATGATAATAAACTTGCTCCATCAGCACAAGATGCCATCTTCTTAAAAATAATGGACACCAAGTTCTACACGGATAGTGAAGTAGTTCTTTGTTATATTTATAATGAATCAAAACTTTTCTACGTGTACATTCATAATAGAGTTCAACGTATCCGCCTGTCATCAAAGCCTGAACAATGGCATTATGTACGTACAGAGGATAACCCTGCAGACCATGCATCAAGATCCTTACCTGCATCCCTTCTGGAGCAGACTTCCTGATTCACGGGATCCCCCTTACTGTGTCAGCCACCAACGGAAAAAACTCAAATGAGCGAGACATTTGAGCTGATCGAACCACAAATACAAACAGGTACCACCTACCTGGAAGAATCAATACGTACCACCGAACGCTTTCAGCGGTTCTTCACTTTGAATTCCTTAGTGAGAGGACTTGCGTTCCTCATTCACATGGCCAGATCCCACAAACACTCATTCTGAAATGGTAAATGCAAGGGATGGCACAAATGTAACTTACCTCGCACTGTGGATGAATTGGCCCAGGCAAAGGACGTCATCCTTAAAGCAACTCAAAGAGCAGCTTTTGCAAGGGAGTTTTCGGCCCTCCAAGCTGATAAACCAATACCAAAGGACAGCCCTTTGACGAAACTCATGCCGATCCTAAGGAACAATCTCATTTGCATTGGAGGCCGGTGTGGTGAACTAGATATACCTGTCTGACTGCTCCTGTGGCTCCTCCCACAGACCCCTGTATAAAGGCGACTGTGGGCTGCTGCTCTCCCTCATTTTCCCCAGGATGTAGTGTTGTTTATTCTTCCAGTCAATAAAAGCCGATATCTCGCTTCCTAAGTCTCAGCGTGAGTTATTGATGGTGCATCAGCCGGTTAATACACTCTCACCTTTCAGCTGCAGAAAAGAGTCCAGTAATCCTGCCCAAAGACAGCCATGTGTCCTTACTGCTCACACGCCATCACCATGAACAGGTAAGGCATCAGGGCCGTCACCTGATGGAAGGAGCAATCAGAGCAGTGGGACTGTGGATCTTGGGAGGCAAAACACTGATCAATTCAGTACTCCACAGGTGTGTAACTGCGAGGGAAGCTGGAAGTTCAACGTATGGCAGAACTCCCACCAGAATGTCTCGAAGCCTGCCCTCCTTTTACATATGTAGGGCTCGATGTATTTGGTCCCTGGACTATCATCACTAGACGTCCCAGAGGAGGACAAGCAGAGAGCAAACGGTGGGCCATCATGTTCAGCTGCATGAGTTCGAGAGCGGTGCACATTGAGGTCATCTAATTTTTGGATACATCCAGCTGCATTAATGCTCTCAGGCGCTTCTTTGCACTAAGAGGCCCTGCAAAACAGTTAAGGTCTGATTGCGGCACAAATTTTGTTGGAGCGTCCAAGGAGCTGGGGATGGACAAAACGGTGCAAAGGTACCTCAGTGAGCAGGGATGCAACTGGGAGTTCAACACACCACACGCCTCTCACATGGGAGGCTCATGGGAGCAGATAATTGGGATCGCCAGAAGGATCCTTGATTCAATGTTTCTGCAGCAACGCACCCGACTGACCCACAAAGTACTGTGCACACTAATGGCAGAGGTCACAGCCATTAAAAATGCACGACCACTCCTACCTGTGTCTTCTGACCCGGAAAGCCCCTTCATACTCTCGCCATCAATGCTTCTTACGCAGAAGGCAGGAGCTCCCCCTCCACCTGGGGACTTCTCTGATAAGGATTTGTACACAAAGCAATGGAGACAGGTTCAGGTTCTCGCAAATCAGTTCTGGTCCCGTTGGAGCCATGAATATCTACCTTTGTTGCAACACAGACAAAAGTGGACAGAACCTCGCAGGAATCTTCAAGTTGGAGATTTAGTCCTGCTCAGGGACAAGCAGATCACCCGCAACTGCTGGCCAATGGCCAGAATCACTGCCACGTTCCCTGGTAGAGATGGTCATGTCAGGAAGGTTGAGTTGAAAAGTTCTGACAAAGGTGATGTGAAAAGACAGACAGACAGATAAACAGACACAGACATACTTTATTGATCTCGAGGGAAATTGGGTTTTGTTACAGTCGCACCAACCAAGAATAGTGTAGAAATATAGCAATATATCAATATAAAACCATAAATAATTAAATAATAATTTAATCATGCCAAGTGGAAACAAGTCCAGGACCAGCCTATTGGCACAGGATGATTGACACTCCGAGGGAGGAGTTGTAAAGTTCGATGGCCACAGGCAGGAATGACTTCCTATGATGCTCAGTGTTACATATCGGTGGAATGAGTCTCTGGCTGAATGTACTCCTGTGCCTAACCAGTACATTACGGAGTGGATGGGAAACATTGTCCAAGATGGCATGCAACTTGGACAGCATCCTCTTTTCAGACACCACTGTCAGAGAGTCCAGTTCCACCCCCACAACATCACTGGCCTTACGAATGAGTTTGTTGATTCTGTTGGTGTCTGCTACCCTCAGCCTGCTGCCCCAGCACACAACAGCAAACATGACAGCACTGGCCACCACAGACTCGTAGAACATCATCAGCATCGGCCGGCAGATGTTAAAGGACCTCAGTCTCCTCAGGAAGTAGATACGGCTCTGACCCTTCTTGTAGACAGCCTCAGTGTTCTTTGACCAGTCCAGTTTATTGTCAATTCGTATCCCCAGGTATTTGTAATCCTCCACCATGTCCACACTGACCCCTTGGATGGAAACAGGGGTCACCGGTGCCTTAGCCCTCCTCAGGTCCACCACCAGCTCCTTAATCTTTTTCACATTAAACTGCAGATGATTCTGCTCACACCATGTGACAAAGTTTCCCAACTTAGCCCTGTACTCTGCCTCATCTCCCTTGCTGATGCATCCAACTATGGCAGAGTCATCAGAAAACTTCTGAAGATGGCAAGACTCTGTGCAGAAGTTGATGTCTGAGGTATAGATGGTGAAGAGAAAGGGAGACAGGACAGTCCCCTGTGGAGCCCCAATGCTGCTGACCACTCTATCTGACACAGTGTTGCAAGCGCACGTACTGTTGTCTGCCAGTCAGGTAATCAATAATCCATGACACCAGGGAAGCATCCACCTGCATCACTGTCAGCTTCTCACCCAGCAGAGCAGGGCGGATGATGTTGAACGCACTGGAGAAGTCAAAAAACATGACCCTCACAGTGCTCACTGGCTTGTCCAGGTGGGCGTAGACACGGTTCAGCAGGTAGATGATGGCATCCTCAACTCCTAGTTGGGGCTGGTAGGCAAACTGGAAGGGGTCAAAGTGTGACCTAACCATAGGCCGGAGCTGCTCTAGAACAAATCTCTCCAGGGTCTTCATGATGTGGGAGGTCAACGCCACCGGTCTGTAGTCATTGGAGCCACTGAGGTGCGGCGTCTTCGGTACAGGGATGAGGCAGGATGTCTTCCACAGTACAGGAACCCTCTGGAGACTCAGGCTCAGGTAGAAGACATGGTGAAGTACTCCACATAGCTGGGGGGCACAGGCTTTGAGCACCCTGGGGCTGATACCATCCGGGCCTGATACCATCCGGGCCTGCAGCCTTGCTTGGGTGGAGATGTTTCAGCTGTCCTCTCCCCTGTTCAGCTGTGAAGCCCACTGTGGTGGTTTCAGGTGGGGGAGGAGTGTAGTCATGGGAGTAGGGTGGGGGGCTGTGAGGAGGGGTGGGGGGGGAGAGTGGAGTATGTGTTGGTTGAGGGCCGACAACAGATGGATCATGTGGGGGATGGGCAGGGCCACAGTGTCAAATCTGTTGAAGAACGGGTTAAGTTCGTTGGCCCTGTCCACACTGCCTTCAGCTCCTCTGTTGCTAGTTTGCCAGAACCCAGTGATGGTCCTCATCCCACTCCAGACCTCTCTCATGTTGTTCTGCTGGAGTTTCCACTCAAGCTTCCTCCTATACCTGTCTTCAACCTCCCTGATCATGGCTTTCAGGTCCCTCTGTATTGTCCTCAGCTCCTCCCTATTTTCATCTCTAAACGCCCACTTTTAGCGTTCAGTATGTCGTTAATGCCCAATGTGGTGAACTAGATATACCTGTCTGACTACTCCTGTGGCTCCTCCCACAGACCCTGCTGACTGCCCCTGTGGCTCCTCCCACAGACCCCTGTATAAAGGCGACTGTGGCCTGCTGCTCTCCCTCATTTTCCCAGGATGTAGTGTTGTTCTTCAGTCAATAAAAGCCGATATCTCACTTCCTAAGTCTCAGCGTGAGTTATTGATGGCGCCACCGACTCGGCTGTTCGGCTCAGACTTCTCCTCTCGAGGGTCGCCCCAAAAGTTTATTCGTTCATCAGGGACATATTCACCTACGAGGAGGCCCTTGCCGCCCTCAAAAGACAGTACCTGCGGCCAGTAAATCCAGTTTATGCACGGCACCGCTTGGCAACACGAAAACAGCGGCCTACGGAGTCGACTGCTGAATTTCTCCGAGCTCTACAGGCACTCGCGCGGACTTGTGACTGCCAAGCGCTCACAGCGGAACAGCATACGGAACTCTTGGTCCGAGACGCTTTTGTGACTGGGGTCCGGTCAGTGTGTATACGCCAGCGGCTGCTGGAAAAAGCTGATCTTACCTTACGCTCCGCGATAGAGACGGCCGATACGATAGAGGCTGCGCAGCTGTACGCCGAAGAGGTCCAGCCGCGCGATTCCCCGGTTCCGAGCGAATTCGCCAACGCCGCTGCCAGTCGCGGTATCTCGAACCCCTCGAATTCGCCAGGTATAAAACTCTGTTACTTTTGTGGGCTTCCGAAACATCCCAGAAACAGCTGCCCGGCTCGCGAAGCGACTTGTTCCAGCTGTGGGAAGAAGGGCCATTTCGCCAAGGTATGTAAGTCTAAACCGCACCCGGGGTCGAGCAGCGCTGCGTCTGAGACCTGGGGGCCGCCATTTTGCATGACCGGATGTGGACAACCATCTTTGCCGGCGTCACCAGGCCCCGCCCCCGACTCGCCATCTTGCATGCCCGGATGTGAGCGGCCATCTTTGCCGGCGTCACCAGGCCCCGCCCCCGACACGCCCCGTTCAACGCTGGCTTCCGTGACCCTCGACCAAAGTGCCCCACACCAGCTTGCAAGGTCGATGATGGACATCCTGGTGGAGGGGCACAGGACTAGCTGCCTGTTTGACACGGGCAGCACTGAGAGTTTTATTGACCCGGCCACAGTGAAACGCTGTGGACTCGTGACACGGCCGGTACGTCAGAAGATCACCTTGGCTTCTGGGTCGCATTCCACGGACATCCGGGTGGGTTGTGTAGCGACATTGGTGGTGCAGGGCACAGAATATCGGAACTTTGCGCTACTGGTCATGCCTCGACTGTGCGCACCTGTGCTATTGGGGCTGGACTTCCAGAGCCACCTCGAAAGTGTGACTATGGCATATGACGGGCCCCTCCCACCACTCACTGTCAGGAATCCTCAGTTTGGTGGGACTTCGCCATATACTCCGTTACCACACGCACATACACACCGAACCACACATCCCGCCCAGCACCATGCCGATAGCTGTGCTGCTGACACTACTTGCAACCTCTCCACCCTCAAGATCCCTCCCCCATCGCTGTTCACCAACCTGACCCCCGACTGTAAACCTGTGGCAACTAAAAGTAGGAGGTACAGTGCGGGGGACAGGGCCTTTATTCATTCAGAGGTGCAGCGGCTGCTCAGGGAGGGGATCATTGAGCCAAGCACTAGCCCATGGCGGTCCCAGGTGGTCGTTGTTCGGACTGGGCAGAAAAATAGGATGGTTGTGGACTACAGCCAGACCATCAATAGATTCACGCAGCTTGACGCGTACCCACTACCCCGAGCATTCCACGGTAACTATGCACCCTGTACCCGAGGTGACTCCGCACGCACCGTGCCCCACACAGACTCCGTACGCGTCTATTCCAGGGACCTCGCTCACACGCGAGGGATCCCTGACACCTCCTGTTGGGACAGAACCAACCCACTCTCCGCCTCCGGAGCAAACACCACCTCCGGCACCTGTGCCGTCATCACCTCCGGCTCCTGTGCAATTGCAGCCGGAGCTACGTAGATCGCAGCGAACGATTCGACCACCTGATAGACTTAACCTGTAAATATGCTTGGGGATTTTTTTTTAAACAAAGGGGGGGTGAATGTGGTGAACTAGATATACCTGTCTGACTACTCCTGTGGCTCCTCCCACAGACCCTGCTGACTGCCCCTGTGGCTCCTCCCACAGACCCCTGTATAAAGGCGACTGTGGCCTGCTGCTCTCCCTCATTTTCCCAGGATGTAGTGTTGTTCTTCAGTCAATAAAAGCCGATATCTCACTTCCTAAGTCTCAGCGTGAGTTATTGATGGCGCATCACCCTTTGTTACCCATGGCTTGTTATTTGAATAACAAAGGACAGTTCTTGCAAAGGCCAGTTGCAGAAGTCGTTCTACTTCTACCGAAAGACTGATTTAGAGATTTCAGTTTTGTATCATGCTTATAGTGACCTTACAAAGGTCAGGCAGGGAGTGTGTTGCCCTTAAGGCATTTGTTTAGCTTTATTACATTTTCGCTTCAGTCATTCGTTTGCAATTATTTTCTAGTTAAAGTTAAGCTTGTTTTAAGTAAATTCGTTGCCTGTGATGTATCGCGGCCGTGTGATGACGTCACATCCGGTTCCGCCGCGTCATGTGGGGGAATACTGGTTTGGAGTAACGGGAAGGAGGGTGCTTGTGTGTTCAGGATCAGCGCCAGAGAAGTTTTCATTCTACACACTAGAAGCATTAGAGAAGCAACGCCGTAAGTTCATAAGATAATCGATATGTTGAAGTAAAAATGTTAACACTGATTCTGTTAAAAGTAATGACGGTTGATAAAGTTTATTTCTCCTCATTTCTCCTATTTCATTCCCTAACAGAAGATCCAACTCTACCCCTTCTCTAGTTGGTAACTCTATGTATTGTTGCAAAAAACTATCCTGCACACATTTTACAAACTCCAAACCATCCATTCCTTTTACAGTATGGGCTTCCCAGTCTATGTGTGGAAAATTAAAATTCCCACAATCACAACCCTGTGCTTACTACAAATATGTGCTATCTCCTTGCAAATTTGCTTCTCCAATTCTCGCTCCCCATTAGGTCTATAATACACACCTATAAGTGTTACTACACCTTTCCCATTCCTCAATTCCATCCAAATTGTCTCCCTAGACGGGCCCTCTAATCTATCCTGTCAGAGCACCGCTGTAATATTTTCTCTGACAAGGAACGCAACACCTCCCCTTCTTCTCCCTCCAATTCTATCACACCTGAAGCAACAAAATCCAGGAATATTTATTTGCCAATCACACCCCTCCTGCAACCATGTTTCACTAATAGCTACAACATCATATTTCCAGGTACCAATCCATGCTCTAAGCTCGTCCACCTTTCTTACAATGCTCCTAGCATTAAAATAGATGCATTTAAGAAACTCTCCACCTCTTCCTCTCTGTTTATCCCTAATGGTGCAAACAGCTTTATTATCTTTTTCTCCCTTCTCCCCTACATCTTCGGTCTGAGCGCTCCCCTTCTCTGTCACCTGCCTATCCTCCCTCACACACTGTTCACTAGCTTTCTCTATTTGTGAACTAACCTCGTCTCCCCTAGTCTCTTCAAATTGATTCCCACCCCCCAACCATTCTAGTTTAAAGTCTCCCCAGTAGCCTTAGCAAATCTCCCTGCCAGGATATTGGTCCCCCCAGGATTCAAGTGTAACCTGTCCTTTTTGTACAGATCACACCTGCCTCAAAAGAGGTCCCAATGATCCAGAAACTTGAATCCCTGCCCCCTGCTCCAATCCCTTAGCCACGCATTTATCCTCCACCTCATTCTATTCCTGCTCTCACTGTCTCGTGGGACAGGCAGTAATCCCGAGATTACTACCTTTACAGTTCTTCTTCTCAACTCCCTTCCTAACTCCCTATATTCTCCTTTCAGGACCTCTTCCCTTTTCCTACCTATGTCATTGGTATCTATATGTACCACCACCTCTGGCTCCTCACCCCCCCACTTCAGGATATCTTGGACACAATCAGAAACATCCCAGACCCTGGCACCAGGGAGGCAAACTACCATCCGGGTCTCCTGATCGCGTCCACAGAATCGCCTATCTGACCCCCTAACTATCGAGTCCCCTATTACTACTGCCTTCCTCTTCCTTTCCCTACCCTTCTGAGCTACAGGGCCGGACTCTGTGCCAGAAGCACAGCCACTGTTGCTTCCCCCACGTAGCCTGTCCCCCCCCAACAATACTCAAAACAGGAGTACTTACTGTCAAGTACCAGATTCTTCCCCTTCCCCCTCCTAACCGTGACCCACCTGTCTGCCTCCCGTGGCCCTGGTGTGACCACCTGCCTGTAACTCACTCTCCCTGACCAGACGAAGGTCATCGAACTGCAGCTCCAGTTCCCTAACACAGTCCCTTAGGAGCTACATCTCGGCGCACCTGGCGCAGATGTGGACAAGTCATACTTGCCCCTTTCCTCAAATAACAGGAAAAACTGAAACCTAAATGAACCTTGCCTTGCCCGTCGAGCCCAAGCCCTTAAGCTTTCACTCTGCTCCCGGCTCACTCCACTGCCCGCAAGCGACACTGCCCGCTGTATATGGCTGTGTCATTTTTATATCTTCCTCGCTTCACTGCCCAATGTCACACGCCTGTGCAGTCCCGCCTCTCTTAACTCTGATGAGAAGAAGAAAAAATCAAAATGGCTCCCGCAGCACTCCCGTTCTGATCCTCCGACTTCCTTCTCCAAATGGTCTTAACCGGAAGACCACAATCTGTGTGGATTAGTGATAACATATTCTCCTTGCTGACAATCAACACTGGCGCACCTCAGGGGTGTGTGCTTAGCTCAGTGCTCCACTCTCTATATACGCATGACTGTGTGGCTAGGCATAGCTCAAATACCATCTACAAGTTTGCTGATGATACAACCATTGTTGGTAGAATCTCAGGTGGTGACAAGAACTAGCGGAGTGGTGCTGCAGCAACAACCTGGCACTCAACATTAGTAAGACAAAAGAGCTCATTCAAGTTCCTGGGTGTCAAGATCTCTGAGGATCTAACCGGGTCCCAACATATCGATGCAGTTATCAAGGAGGCAAGACAGTGGGTATACTTTATTAGGAGTTTGAAGAGATTTGACCTGTCAACAAATATACTCAAAAACTTCTAAAGTTGTACCGTGGAAAGCAATCTGACAGGCTGCATCACTGTTTGCTTTGGAGGGGCTACTGCACAGGACTGAAAAAATCTGGAGAAGGTTGTAAATCTAGTCAGCTCCATCTTGTGTACTAGCCTAGAAAGTATCCAGGACATCTTCAAGGAGCAGCGTCTCAGAAAGGCAGCGTCCATTATTAAGGACCTCCAGCACCCAGGGCGTGCCCTTTTCTCACTGTTACCATCAGGTAGGAGGTACAGAAGCCTGAAGGCACACACTCAGCGATTCAGGAACAGCTTCTTCCCCTCTGCCATCCGATTCCTAAATGGACTTTGAATCTTTGAACGCTACCTTGCTTTTTTTTAAATATACAGGATTTCTGTTTTTGCACGTTTTTAATCTGTTCAATATACATAATTGATTTACTTGTTTATTTATTTTTATTTTTTAATTTTATTTATAATTTTTCTCTCTCTCTGCTAGATAACATATTGTATAGAACTGCTGCTGCTAAGTTAGCAAATTTCACGTCACATGTTGGTGATAATAAACCTGATTCAGATTCTGAAATGTTGTTTGTGATGTTTATAACAGGTGGTAAATTATACTGCTTAGACATTTAGTAGTATTGAGAAAATTAAAATTATTGTGAAGGCTGCTGGAAATATCTTGGTATAACTTGATATAAAAGACTAGATAGAGCATAGAACAGAAAATCTACAGTACATTACAGGCCGTTCGGCCCACAAAGCTGTGCCGAACATGTCCTTACCTTAGAAATTACCTAGGATTACAAATAGCCCTCTATTTTTCTAAGCTCCATATACCTGTCCAGGAGCCTCTTGAAAGACCCTATCATATCTGCCTCCACCACTGTCACCGGCAGCCCATTCCACACACTCACCACTCTCTGCGTAAAAAGCTTACCCCTGACATCTCCTCTGTACCAACTTCCAGGCACCTTAAAACTGTGACCTCTCGTGCTAGCCATTTCAGCCCTGGGAAAAGCCTTTGACTATCCACACAATTAGTGCTTCTCATCATTTTATACACCTCTATCAGGTCACCTCTCATCCTCTGTCACTCCAAGGAAAAAAGGCAGAGTTCACTCAACCTATTCTCATAAGGCATGCTCCCCAATTCAGGCAACATCCTTGTAAATCTCCTCTGCACCATTTCTATGATTTCCACATCCTTCCTGTAGTGAAGTGACCAGAACTGAGCACAGTACTCCAAGTAGGGTCTGACCAGGGTCCTATATAGCTGCAACATTACCTCTCGGCTCCTAAACTCAACCCCATGATTTATGAAGTCCAATGCACCATATGCTTTCTTAAATCAATCTTAAATCAAATATGCTTTCTTAGCACAAAATCAACCCGCACAGCAGCTTTGAGTGTCCTATGAACTTGGACCCCAATATCCCTCTGATTCTCCACACTGCCAAGAGTCTTACTGTTAATACTGTATTCTGCCATCATATTTGACCTAACAAAAAGACCTCACACTTAACTGGGTTGAACTCCATCTGCCACTTCTCAGCCCAGTTTTGTATCCTATCAATGTCCCGCTGTAACCTCTGACAGCCCTCCACATTATCCACAACACCTCCAACCTTTGTGTCATCAGCAAATTTACTAACCCATCCTACACTTCCTCATCGAGGTCATTTATAAAAATCACAAAGAGTGGGGGTCCCAGAACAGATCCCTGAGGCACACCACTGCTCACTGACCTCCATGCAGAATATGACCCCTCTACAGCACTCTTTGCCTTCTACGGGCAAGCCAGTTCTGGATCCACAAAGCAAAATATCCCCTTGGATCCCATGCCTCCTTACTTTCTCAATAAACCTTGCATGGGTACCTTATCAAATGCCTTGCTGAAATCCATATACACTTCATCTACTGCTCTTACTTCATCAATGTGTTTAGTCACATCCTCAAAAAATTGAATCAGGCTTGTAAGGCACAACCTGCTTTCAGAAAGCCTGACTGACTGTTCCTAATCATATTATGCCTCTCCAAATGTTCATAAATCCTGCCTCTCAGGATCTTCTCCATCAACTTACCAATCACTAAAGTAAGACTCACTGGTCTGTAATTTCCTGGGCTATCTCTACTCCCCTTCTTGAATAATGGAATAACATCGGTAACCCTCCATCCTCCGGAACCTCTCCCGTCCCCATTGATAATGCAAAGATCATCGCCAGAGGCTCAGCAATCTCTTCCCTCACCTCCCACAGTAGCCTGGTTTACATCTCGTCTGGTCCCAGTGACTTATCCAACTTGATGCTTTCCAAACCCTCCAGCACATCCTCTTTCTTAATATCTACATGCTCAAGTTTTTCAATCCACTGTAAATCATCCCTACAATCACCAAAATCCTTTTCCATAGTGAATACTGAAGCAAAGTACTCATTAAGTACCTCTGCTATCTCCTCCGGTTCCATACACACTTTTCACTGTCACACTTGATTGGTCCTGTTCTCTCACATCTTATCCTCTTGCTCGTCACATTTTTGTAGAATGCCTTGGGGTTTTCCTTCATCCTGTCCACCAAGGCCCACTCATGGCCCCTTCTGGCTCTCCTAATTTCATTCTTAAACTCCTTCCTGCTAGTCTTATAATTTTCTAGACCTCTATCATTGCCTAGTTTTTGAACATTTCATAAGCTCTTCTTTTCTTCTTGACTAGATTTACAACAGCCTTTATACACCACGATTCCTGTACCCTACCATCCTTTTCAATCTTATTTTAACTCTGTCCCAACTTTTGTTGAGTGTGTTGCAGCCATCAAATTCTAAATTTGTGTATATTTACAAAATACAATTAAGTTGGTCAGTAAAACTATTGAAAATCTTTTCTTTGTACTTTTGTCAGTTAAATAAAGGTTCACGTGAATTAACATATCACAGATTTTTGTTTTTATTGCATTTTGGAGAATATTCCAACTTTTCTGGAAATGGGGTTTGTACATTTTATTTTTAACTATTTTAGAAAATTATTAAGATTTTGACTTGGTGATTAATTATTATGAGGATTGTACTCTTATTTTTTAAGACCTTGTTTTTTAAAATGGTCTACAAAAGGTTGTTTTTTTCATTTAGCTTGTGTTTGACATTCTTTCGTAATGTTTTGGCTATGGGTGATGTTTTTTTCCCTTAAAATTTGGAGACATGCCATCAAGAGAGATGGGAGTTGGGTGGTTCTTAGATAGTCTCCTGGCTGCCTATTGGCCAGATTTCATAGCTTTCGGGGAGGGGGGAAAGGTCTTTTTTTAGTTCAGTATTTTTCATTTGGGCTGCCTTGAAACTACAAAGATGTCTGTATTGTCGTAACTTCCGGTTCCTCTTTAAACTTTTTTCCTCTTCCTAGTTCATGAGTTTCCTATGCAACTTGCTTAACCCTTTACATACCATATGGTTTATTTAAGGAAAATGGATAACATTATTAATTTTGTTTCATGGAACTCGAATGGCTTGAATCACCCAGTTAAACGAAAGAAGATTTTAAGTTTTTCATAGATTGAATGCTCAGATTATTATTGCGCAGGAGACTCATGTGAGGAAGGAGGATAATCAGCGCCTTTTTAGGTTTTGGAAGGGTCAACAGTTTCACTCAAACGCATTGACCAACGTGAAAGGTGTCTCCATTTTTATAGACCCTTCGATTTCATTTGTTCATTATGATACAATTTCAGATCCATATGGTAGATTTCTGTTAATTACTGGTTTACTTTATAATCAAAAAGTAGTTTTGGTTAATGTTTATGCACCCAATACTGACTATCCTGAATTCTTTAACCAGTTAATTATATCTCTTCCTAATTTAAATGAATACAAGTTAATAATGGGCGGAGATTTTAATTGTTGTTTGAATCCAATGATGGATAGGTCTTCATCCAATCAGGTACTTCCAAACAAATCTGCTACTTTTATTAATTCTTTTTTAGTTGACTCGGGAGTTTTAGAAATTTGGAGGTTTTTATATCCTAATGATAAAGAGTTCTCTTTCTTTTCTCCTATTTATCATAATTACTCTAGAATCAATTACTTCTTTATTGATTCTCAATTAGTTTTGTCTGTGAGTATGATGCAATTGCAATTTCTGATCCTGCGCCTTTGAAAATATCAATTAAATTTAGTGATGTAACCTTTAGTACTAGACAATGGCGGTTCAATTCTATTTTACTTCAGGATTTAAATGTTGTTAATTTCATTAAAGAACAGATTGCTTTTTTCTTTTTATCTAATTCAACAGAAGAAATTTCCAGTGGGATATTATGGGATACCTTTAAAGCATATATCCGTGGACAAATTATTTCATACTCTGCTGGATTGAACAAATGAATTAATAGTGAGATACATACATTGGTTGATAAGATTAAAGAAATCGATAAAAATATTTTATTGCTCCCAATTTGGAGCTTTATAAAGAGAGTTGAACTTCAGATGCAACATAGTTTGCTATTAACATCCCCAATGGAAAATCAATTACTTAAAACTAGGAGTCAATTTTATATATACATGGTAATAAATTGGGTAAACTGTTGGCTAACCAATTGAATTCTGCCTGCGAAAAACGTCCAATTAATAAAGTTTGTAGATGGGATGGTATTTTGATGGTTAACCATGATGAAATTAATAAATCTTTTCAAGAATTGTATACTAATTTATATCAATCAGAATTTCTTGATGATCCTACCATAATGCATGAATTTTTAAGGAAATTAAATATTTTGAAATTACCAGCTGATGAACGTTTAGCATTAGATGCACCCATTATTGAAGAGGAGATAAAGAAGGCAATTTTTTCGATAAACTCTGGTGAAGCACCTGGCCCGGAGGGATATACAGCTGAATTTTAAAAATCTTTTTCAAATTTACTTTCTCCCTGCTTATGTCAAATTTTTAATGATGCTATATTGGTAGGTAAATTACCACAATCCTTTTATGAAGCATCTATTTCTTTAATTCCTAAAAAAGATAAAGATCCCACTGAATGTGCATCATATAGACCTATATCTTTGTTGAATGTGGATTCTAAAATCTTCTCCAAAATATTAACAATTAGATTAGAGAAGGTATTGCCTCAAATTATTTCTGAGGATTTGACAGGATTTATTAAAAATCATTACTCACATTTTAATGTTAGGAGGTTAATGAACATTGTATACACTACTTCATCTAATACTCCAGAATGTGTTAATGTATTTCACTCAATGCTGAGAAAGCTTTTGACAGACTTGAATGGGAATATTTATTTAATATGCTTGAGAAATTTAATTTTAGCTCAAAATTTATATCTTGGATTCAATTGTTATATCATATACCTTTGGCTGCTGTATTTACCAATAATCAGAGATCCTCTTTTTTTTAGGTTTTTTTGAGATATAGACTGGGCTGTCCTTTAAGCCCTCTACTATTTGATATTGCCCTGGAGCCCTTGGCAATTGCCATTCATGATTCACCTAATATATTCAGCATTATTCATGGGGATGGGATACATAAAGTATTGCTATATGCAGATGACCTGTTATTATATATTTCTAACCCAGAGAATTCCATTCCTGCAGTATTAACACTACTTGCTCAGTTTAGTAGTTTTTCTGGTTATACATTGAATCTTGATAAGAGTGTGCTTTCCCCATTAAATATGCAAGTTCCAATTTATAGACAATCACCATTTAGATTGGTTACTGATTATTTTACTTATTTGAGGATTAAAATTACTAAGAAATGTAAGGATCTATTTCAAGTTAATTTTTTACTTTTAATTGATCATCTTAAACAACTGTTTACTAAATGGTCCCCACTGTCCTTATCTTTGATTGGTAGAATTAATGCTATTAAGATGTTCATTTTGCCCTAATTTCTGTATCTATTTCAGGCAGAATCAATTTTTATTCCTAAATCTTTTTTTTATATTATTGAGTCTAAAATTTCTTCATATATATGGCAGTATAGAAATCCCAGGTTAAGTAAGAAATATTTACAGAAATCAAAAAAGGAAGGTAGTCTGGCTTTGCTGAATCTTAGATTTTATTATTGGGCAATTAATATTCAATACTTAACATTTTGGACACAAGAGTTGGATGAAACTCAATCTCCACAATGGATGGGGTCGGGAGCAGGAGTCTGCACAGGGATTTTCACTGGCTTCTATCTTAGGAGCTGCGCTTCCTTTTGCATTTACTAAATTGAATAAAGAAATGATAAATCCAATAGTTAAACATACAATACGAATATGGTTTCAATTTCGTAAATGTTTTGGATTGAATAAATTTATTCAATAAATTTATCTTTATTATATCTAACTTTTTTTTCCAACCATCTAGAATTGATCAAGCCTTTTACTTTATGGAAAACAAAAGGACTAATATGCTTTCTTGATTTATTTTTGGATGATTGTTTTATGTCTTTTGAACAGTTGTCTAATAAATATAAATTGCCTAAATCACACTTTTTCAGAAATTTACAGATTAGAAACTTTCTGAATGCTACTTTACCTACCTTTCCGATATTGCATCAAATCAAAGTTACAGAAAAAAATTAGATTTAAACCCCTATCAGAAGAGTTTAATAGCAATTATTTCTGATTTGATTACAAAATACGTCTAGGTATATCTGATAAAATTAAGAATGAGTGGGAAAGAGAACTTCAAATATCTTTAATCTACAGAGAAATGGAAGAAAATTCTTAAACTAGTTAATACTTCTTCAATATGTGCCAGACACACTTTGATACAATTTAAGGTGGTTCATAGAGCTCATATATCCAAGGATAAGTTAGCTTATTTTTACCGTCATATAAATCCTGTTTGTGATAGATGTAATTCTGAAGTAGCTTCCTTGACACATAGGCTGTGGTCTTGACCTCTTCTAGGAGAATATTGGAAAGATATTTTTGATATTATTTCGGTAGTTCTGCTTGTTGAGTTACAACCTAATCCTATTACGGCAATTTTTAGACTACCTGTGATAGACTCCAGTCACTTATCCCCATCAGCTTGTCATTTAATTGCAATTGTGACATTAATAGCCAGAAGATCCATCTTACTTAAATGGAAAGATTCCAACCCCCCCCCCCCCCCCACCACATTTCAATGGTTTTCACAAACGATAGAATGTCTAAATTTGGAAAAAATTAAGAGCAGTACTATGGACCCTTTGGTTAAATTTGAAGAAATTGGAAGCCATTTATTCAATAATTTCATATGATGTAAGATGACCCTTTCTGAATCCTTTTTTAGTGTTTTTTTTTGTTCACGTATAGAGGAGCGCTGTTAACGACAAATTATAATTTTAACAGATGAAACATGGCAGCCCATTCTTTGTTTGTTTTCTTTTAGTTTAGTATTTCTTAGTTTAGGGATTTTTTCCCCTCTCTTTTTATAAATATCTTTTTCATGGTCAATCACTAACAGATTGAGAGGCTAAACTTCATTTGCTATTTGAAATATGTGTTTTTACATGTTAACTGTTATTAATGTAATCCTGATCTCTATGTACCATTATCAATATTGATATGTCTATTAATTTGAAATTTAATAAAAAGATTGAAGAAGAAAAATCAGGTTGGTGCAGGATTCCAAGAGTGGAGAATTTCTAGAATGCCTATGAGATGGAGTTTTAGAGCAGTTTGTGTTTGATCCCACTTGGGCATCGACTATTCTGGATTGGGTGTTCAGCAATGCCCAAAACTGATTAGAGAGCTTAAGGAAAAAGAACTCTTAGCAGCAAGTGATCATAATATGATCAAATTCACCCTGAAATTTGAGAAGAAGCTAAAGTCAGATGTATCAGTATTTCAGTGGAGTAAAGGAATGACAGAGGCTTGAGAAAGGAGTTGGCCAGAATTGACTGGAAAAGAACACTGGCAGGGATGACGGCAGAGCAGAAATGGCTGGAATTTCTGGAAGCAATTCAGAGGCACAGGATATTTACTTCCCAAAGAGGAAGAAGTTTTCAAAAGGCAAGATGACACAACCATGGCTAACAAGTGAAGTCAAAGCCAACACGAAAGCCAAAGAAAGGGTATGTTAAAGCAAAAATTAGTGGGGTTAGAGGTTTGAGAAGGTTTCAAAAAGCAATAGAAGGCAACTAAAAAAAATCAATAAGGTAAAGATGGAATGTGAAAGTAAGCTAGCCAATAATATCAAAGAATATACCAAACGTAACTTCATGTACATAAATTGTAAAAGAGAGACAAGAGTGAATATTGTACTGCTTGAAATCGATGCAGGAGAGGTAGTAATGTGAGTCAAGAATATGGTGAATGGTGAGTAAGTATTTTGCATCAGTCTTCACTGTGGAAGACACCAAGAGAATGGTGTAAGTTCCAGGTGCCATGGGTCATGAAGTGTGTGAAATTACCATTACTAGGAAGAAGGTTCTTGGGAAACTGAAAGTTCTGAAGGTTGATAAGTCAACTGGGCCAGATGGTGTCCACCCCAGAGTTCTGAGAGAGCGGGCTGAAGAGATTATAGAGGCATTAGTAATGATCTTTCAAGAATCACTAGATTCTAGAATGGTTCCAGAAGACTGGAAAATTGCAAATGTCACTTCACTCTTGAAGAAGAGAGAGGCGGAAGAAAGGAAATTATAGGTCAATTAGTCTGACCTCAGTGATTGGGGAGATGTTGGAGTCAATTGTTAAGAATGTGGTTTTAGGGTATAGGAGGTGCATAAAATAGGCTGTAGTCAGCATGTTTTTCATAAGAGAAAATCTTGCTAGACAGATCTGTTGCAATTCTTTCAAGAAATAACAAACAGGATAGACAAAGGATAACCGGTTAATGTTGTGCCCTTAGGTTTTCAGAAGGTCTTTGACAAGGAGCCATACATGAGGCTGCTTAACAAGCTATGATCCCATGGTATTACAGGGTAAGAATGGAAATTCAGGGAGAATTTTCTGGTTGGCTGTCAGTGTCTAGTGGCGTTTCACAGGGGTCTGTTGGGATCATTCTTATGTCAATAATTTGGATGATGGAATTGATGGCTTTGTTGCAAAGTTTGCCGATGATACGAAGATAAATGGAGGGGAAGGTAGTTTGAGGAAGTAGAGAGGCTTCAGAAGGACTTAGGTAGATTAAGAGAATCTGCAAAGAAGTGGCAGATGGAATGCAGTGTTGGGAAGTGTATGGTCATGTACTTTGGTAGAAAAATAGAAAGGAATGTCTATATCTTAAATGGAGAGAAAATACAAAAATCTGAGGTGCAGAGGGACTTGGGAGACCCTGTGCAGGATTCCCTAAAGGATAATCTTCAGGTTGAGTCTGTGGTAAGGAAGACAAATATGATATGGTATTCATTCCAAGAGGTCTAGAATATAAAAGCAAGGGTGTGATGTTGAGACTTTATAAAACACTGGTGAAGCCTCACTTGGAGTATTGTAAGCAGTTTTGGGCCCCTTATCTTGTAAAGAATCTGCTGAAACTGAAGAGGGTTCAACGGAAATTCATGAAAATGTTTGCAGGATTGAAAGGCTAGAGTGTGAGTATTGGAGCGCTTCAGGGATTGGTGCTGGGTCCATGATTGTTTTCCATTTATATCAATATCTGGATGATAATGTGGTAAACCTGGTAATTAAATTTGCGGATGACAAAAAGAATTTGTGTGAGACTGCATACAGAGGCCATAAGTTTCATTAATTGATTTTTTCTGAGCAAACCCAGAAAACATGGAGTGGATTGCTGTATCTAGATTAGAAGATAATTGATTTTTCAAGACATACAAAATTCTGAACCAACTCAGCATGTGAGGCAGCATCTATGGAGAGAAACTATTTTCCTCCTGGGCAGACCTGGAAGAATGGATTTTCACACAAAAGGAGGGAGGAACTTAATGGGTCAGGCACAATATCTTTGGAGGAAAATTAACTGTTAACAATTGGTGTTCCAGGTTGAGTCGGTCAGGACACAGTAATTTTCCTCCATTGATGCTGCCTGACCTGCTGAGTTCCTCCAGCATTTTGTGTGATCTAGATTTCTACTGCCTGCAGTCTCTCCTATGTCTCTGGAATGGATTTAGTCCTGGAGAGGATTAGGCTGCACCAGCAGGTAAATGTGGGCTTCAAGAGGAGCCTTGGTCTCAAGACCCAGACCTTTTCCTCTGTGGTCAGGTTTTGGGTCCCGGCCCCTGTGGGTTCCAATGGTCAATGTCTGATGATCCTGCTTTTGGGTCATCACTCTAGTAGGTCTATGGCATTGGGTCTCTTCATCAGGTTTTAAGAGTGTATTTAGCTGGATATAATGGCAGTCAGAAGAGGGGAATGCTTCTTCTGACAGATATGGGAGTTCAGGGAGCAATTGAGGGTCACTCTTGACTGCCTGGAAGACATGCATCTGGTTACAGCTCCTCTTAGACCGATGAATCAGTTAGAATTGCAGTTGGACTCACTGAGGATCAGACTGCAAACAACAGTGAGTTATGGATAATGGATGCAGGATTGTTCAGGGAGGTGGTCATAACAAAGTTTCAGCCAAATAACCGAAAAGAGGACTTGTAGCATTACCAATCAAGAAAAATGAAAGAGTTGCACTCAGTAAAGAAATATTGGAGAGCTCCTCCACTGGCAATATGGGGAAAGCTCAAAAATAAGAAAAGTGTAATCACTCTGGGGTTATCAGAAGCTGTAGGAGGCTGAATATGAATAAAACATTGAAGAAATTGTGGGGGGGGGGCATAAAATGTTCTTGGCAAGTAGGATTAAATAAAATCCCAAGATGGTTTACAGACATATATGCATTAAAAGAAGAGGATAGCTAGGGTGAGTGTGGTACTACTCAGCTATAAATGAGGACATTTATGCCTCGAGCCAGAGGATACTAACATACTAAATGAGTATTTTACATCAGTATTCATTGAGCAGAAGGGCATGGAGGACAGTGAGATCCATGTACCAATATACAAGGGCATCTTGTGATCAAGAAGGAAGTGATGTCACTTCTTTTTAAAGAGTGTCAAAGTGGATATATCTACCAGAGTCTGATGGGACCTATCCCAGAATTCTAAGAGAGGCAAGAGGGGAGATTGCTGGGTCCTTCATGAAGATCTTTGCATCCTCTCATACAAAAGTGAAGTCCAGGAGGACTAAAGAATAGCCAATGCTTTTCCTCTGCTTCAGAAGAGCAACAGGGATAATCCAGGAAGTTACAGCTCCATGAGCCTTGGACCAGTGATCAGAACGATGCTGCTCCCCCTGTATTCACTCAGCAGAAAACAAAGCTGTGTTGTGGTCAACTGCAGATTTCTGTAGCACTTGTGGACTCAGGGTCTGGACTTTTTTTTTGTGTGGCTGTGTTTTACTGATATCTTACATGTGTTTGCTATCTTGGGTGTGCTATATGTGCTTTGTGCTGTGTATGACTGTTGGTACTGTGTTTTGCATCTTGGCCTCGGAGTAACACTGTCTTGATTGGTTATATTCATGTCTGGTTGAATCACTCTTACACTCTTAAATTCAGTTCAGTTGAAGATAATGGAGAGGATTCATAGTGATTAGATTTGCTCAAATATGGAAATTCATGAGCTAATTAAGGACAGAGAAATGTATGCTGATCAGATCATGTTTTACAAACTTGTTTGAATTTCTTGAGGAGATGGCAAAGATGATTGATGAAGGTAGTGTAATTGATGCTGTGTCTCTATGGACTTTAGTAAGGCACCTGGCAAGGACCTTCAAGGTAGGCTGATACAGATTAAGATGGACTGGATGCACAGTATTTTGGTCACTCGTGGTGAAAATTGCCTTTCCACAGAAGAGGGAGTGTGGTGTTGCAGGAGTATTATTCTGCCTGAATGTCTGTGACAAGTGGTGATCCACAGAGGTCAGATTCAGTTTATTGTCATTTAGAAACCACATATGCAATGCAATTAAAAAATGAGACAACGTTCCTCCAGAATGATATCACAAAAGCACATGACAAAACAGACTACATCAGAAAATCCACATAACGTTTGGCAATCCCCAATCCAGAGTCCAGAGAGGCTGCTGCATATTAATATTGTGCTACCATCTTAGCACTTTCCCCGGAAAGGATCTCCAAATCCACCAGACAAAACAAGACCAAAAACTAAGCTACAAGACCTGCACAAAACCACATAGTTACAACATATAGTTACAACAGTGCAGATAACAGCATAGTTGATTTTAAAAAAAGACCATGGGCACAGTAAAAATAGTCCAAAGGTGTTAAAGACTATAAATTCAAAAGAAACCACCACACAGTTTCCACAAGCCCTCAGGGTCCCGATAGACACGTCATCCCACGCTGGCGGCGGAAGGGAATACCCCCGCTATGGACTTCCACGGCACCGCCCAACTCGGCCTCACAGACGCAGCACACACTGAAAGCGCCCCGACCGCAGCGGACTCCGAGTCCGTCGAACCTCCGAGCCTCCGACCATCCCCTCCGGTACAGCTTCTCCGAGGACCATCCTCTGCCAACCGTATTAAGACGCCCTCGCCAACAGCCACCGGCAACACAACCCCGAGGACTGGGGGCCTGTTCTTCTCAGCAGAGACCCGGACCTCACAGCAGCAGCAGCAACGAAGAGGGCCTTCCTGGAGATTTCCAGATGTTCCTCCATGCTCCCAGATCCATTTTTCATCAGATTAGGATTGCGCACGGCACCCCGCTTAACAAATAACAGATAATCAGCTCCGGAGTGGCCGCTGCAAGCTGCGTCGTGCCACCATCTTGGCTCCTCTGGTAGTGCTGGCAACTCTTTTGTTTCTGATGCAAATATAAATGCCTTGGACAAAAACATTGATTAACTGGTGACTAGAAGCACACTTTAATCTAGAAACCATCTGCACACATTCAGATGAGACAAGTGGTGGCATTGCAGACAGTAAAGAAGGCTGTGGACTGTTACAGGTATAAAAGGAAAAATGGCAGTAATCAGAGTGTCTAAGCTGACCTGCTCTAATTGTATGAGCTATAAGAAGAGGTAGGACAGACTTGGATAGTTTTCCCTGGAATGTGGGAAGCTGAGGGAAGACCGAATAGAAGTTTATAAACAAGAGAGGCATAGATAGAGTAAACTGTCAGAATCTTTCTCTCAGGATAGAAATAACAAATCTAAATAAGTGCAAAGTGTCTGTAAATAACAAATGGTGGGAAGTACAAGTCACCCTATGTGCATCAGAAATGTAAGGCAAGTTAATATTTACTACCGCAGAAAATTAATCATCTCAAAGAAGTGCTGATAGTACTAATGACAATAGCAAGATATTCTTTTTGTAGGTACTGTAATTGATAAAAGAATCAAAAATGATAAAGAATAAATTACAGGGTTCAGGGCTTTGAGTCAAGGGTGAATGTCATTGATAGGGTTGCCCTGTCTAGAACAAGCATGGACTCAATGAGCTGAAAGCCCTCCTAACTGTGTTACAATGAGAATGTCATCTTCTCTTGGAGGAAATGGTTCCTAAATGGGCAATGCCAAAAATAAAGACGAATAGATCACAATTTATCATAAAGGGAAGTAGAGAGACATAGTGTTTTCTGAATGGTGTTTAAAATCTCTTCATAACATCCTCAAAACTTAGGCATTTTGACCTCCTGTTGATAAATAAAGATAGCTACCATTAATCATATTGGTGCCAGACCTAATAATTCATTCTGTCATTGTTTACAGGAAGTCCTGAAGAAGCCAGAATCCAGGGAAGATGAGCTTTGCAATCATTGACTTTGGCTCATTTGCCTTGGGTAAAGCTCAACCCTCAGACAATGAAATGAAACGATTATCCACAGAGTTCATGAGGGAACTAAATAAAAATGGATTTGTTTACCTCAAAAACATTGGGATAAAAGAAGAGCAAGTATGCATTTCAGTGTCTCATTGTATATGTTGGTCATAATTCTACTGTATTTAAAATGTACTGTAGATGTGAACTTCCCACTATTCAGGATATTTACAAAGACAGATGTGTAAAAAGGGCCTGAAAGATCACTGGGGACCCAAGTCACTCCAACCACAAAGTGTTCCATCTGCTACCATCTGGGAAATGGTACCATAGCATAAAAGCCAGGACCAACAGGCTCCGGAACAGTTTTTTCCACCAGGCCATCAGAATGATCAATTCCTGCTGACACAACTGTATTTCTATGTTATACCGACTGTCCTGGTGTAGGTACTATTTATTATAAATTACTATAAATAGCACATTGCACATTTAGATGGAAACAGGAAACATAATGTAAAGATTTTTACTCCTCATTTATATGAAGGATGCAACTGATAAGGTCAATTCAATTCAAATCAATATGCATGTTAAGAAAAAACGTGAGTAATCTTGGTCTGCTAAGTAACTATATGAGAGGGCAATTACTTTTAGTTTACATATATGTTAAGTTCACAAGAAAATTGTACAGCATGCTTACTCATCTGAGAAGATAACTCATATGAAAATATATTGTATATAACATCTTTTAAAGTTTAAAATGCCATATATGATAATATATAAAGTATAAAGTTTGATAAATGTCAACTGATGCACATAAATATCAGGTGCAATAAATCACATGTACTGAGCAGTGAGATAGAAGGCAAGAAAAGGTAGCTGCTAACTCACTGGATTGTGAGCATGAGAATGGGAAATGATTTTGAATTGGGGCCCCAAAGAGATACTTTTTCCTCCAATCCTTCCCTACATTTTCCAATCCTCCAATCCTAACCTACATTCATGGGGAAAGGGTTGGAAGATTTCTTTAGCAGCAACACTTTAGTGACCTTCCTGAGTTATTGGTAAATTGAAGATTGAATAATGTGGGAAATACCACTAAAATTAATCTGAAAGAAGTTATCAACTTAAAGCTGTTTCACATGTATGACTTAAATGGAAAATTCTTGGCCTTTAGTTTACATGGATCTTGTCTGCAGATTAGCCTTCAATGGATGAAATTAACATGTTGTACTTTCCTTTTGAAGGAGGTGTTGCAAAAGCCAATGTTTAACTCCTCTGAGCTCAGTACAGAAGGATTATGTTGTGCAGTTACTCAAACAGTTGCAAAAAGGCAGCTTTAAAAACCTTTATTTTTTTCGTGTCATTGAATCAGAACTGCAGTGCCACTGGCTCTCTGGTTTTACCTGAGCAATTTCATGCTAATTTGTGGGGACAAATCCCAAGTACAACATTTAGAAATGAAGTTTATTATTGGTGTAGTTTCTCTCCTTCCTGTCACTATAAAATTTGCAAAGTTCTTTTGATAATTGATTGAAATCAGAATTTCCCCAAACAAAGAACGAAGAATGAAAAGGTCACAATGTTTTGCAATGTTGCTCTTTAAAGCAACAGCATAAATTCTTATCGAAATTCTTCAGTTTTTTGTTCACAGTGAAATATCATTTTTTATAAGAATAGAAAAGAGAAACTGTGGAAAATGAAGATGCTGGAAAATGGAGAGGAATCTTTATGGTGAAAGCAAATGTCGTAGAGCATAAAATGTTGGAGAGTTGTGACACAGTTAATTAGCTTTTAACTTGCTCATTCAGAAAAAAATAATACTTATAAATATTAAATCAATCATAATTCATAATTCTAAACAATTGCTCCTCAGGTGTTTAGAACAATGGACATCAGCACAAAGTTCTTCCTACTTCCTAAGGAGACTAAACAACAATATGCCATTTCAAATAACTCTGACATTCCACACCATGGATGGTATAATTTGGAGACTGAGAGGTAATATTCCCAAAACTCCTCCTCAAGCATAACCCCATTTTTGACACTGGATCTACTGTTAGGGAATCGGACAGGCCAGGTAACAGAATTGTGTGTAGGGGGATATTTTGGATCTAGTGATAGTAATTCCATTAGTTTCAAGAATTGACTGATAATCCCATACTGTAAAAGGACAAAGTGGGATACACTTTGTCAAATGCTTTCAGAAATGTTTCCTTAATTAGTACACAGAAGTCATAATATACTTGATTGGGACAGGGCAGGTGACAGAAGTTTGTGTAGGGAAACACTTTGCATCTAGTGATCACAATGCCATTAGTTTCAAAGTAAATATATATAAAATAGATAGATCTGGTCCATGAGTTGAGATTCTAAATTGGAGAAAGGCCAATTTTTATGGTATCAGAAATGATTGGGCAAGTGTGGATTGGGACAGGCTGTTTTCTGGCAATGGTGTATTTGGTAAGGTGGTCCTTCAAAAGCAAAATTTTGAGAGTACAAAGCTTCTATGAACCAGTCTGAATAAAAGGTAAAGGTAACAAGTGTAGGAAACACTTGAGGTCCTGGTTAAGAGATGCTTATGGAGTATAAGAAAGGCAAAAGAACAGTTAAGAAAGAAATCAGGAAGCTAAAAGAAGGCATGGAGTTGCACTAGCAGGCAAGGTGAAGGAGAATCCTAAGGGATTCCACAGATACTGTATGTTAAGAGCAAAAGGATTGCAAGGGACAAAATTGGTTCTCTGGAAGATCAGAATGATAATCCATGTGTGGACTGAAAACAGGTGGGAGAGATCTTTAATTTTTTTTACATCTATATTTAATCAGGAGATGGACATAGAAGTGAGACAAAGCAACACAGTTTCATGGACTCTGTACAGATTACAGAGGAGGAGATGTGTGCTATCCTGAGGCAAATCAGGGTGGATGAATCCCTAGGGCCTGACAAGGTGTTCCCTCAAACATTACAGCAATTTCCAGGGCAGTAGCAGAGATACTTAAATCATGCTGAACAACAGGAGAAGTAGCAAAGACATACTTGGTAAGCAGACAGTATTCAAAAGTGAGATTTTGAATGACAGGCTGAAGAGCAAGTCTAACATGTTTTGAGAACTGTCAAGATATTGGGGCCATGGTTCAGAAGAAGAAGATGGTGCAAAGCTGGTATAGGTAGCAAGGAACAAATAACACACTTGTGGAGAGTAAGAAACGCATTTGAAATCAGGAAGATAAGAAGGCATTAGGTTGCTCTAGCAGGCAAGGTAGAGGAGATTCGCAGGAGATTCTACATGTAAAGGGGGTTTCGTCTTTTTCTTTGTTACTGCGTATGTTAATGTGGTGAACTAGATATACCTGTCTGACTGCTCCTGTGGCTCCTCCCAAGACCCTGCTGACTGCCCCGGTGGCTCCTCCCACAGACCCCTGTATAAAGGCGACTGTGGCCTGCTGCTCTCCCTCATTTTCCCAGGATGTAGTTGTTCTTCAGTCAATAAAAGCCGATATCTCACTTCCTAAGTCTCGGCGTGAGTTATTGATGGTGCATCAATTTTATTGACTGAAAGTTACAACATGGAAACCGCTTTACGCCCAGAACGCCTAGACTTGGACCCCCAAGACCCTGGAGCAGCTCTTGCCTTTGAACACTGGCTGGTGTGCTTCCAATCGTACTTAGAGGAGGTTCGTGCCACCGACTCGGCTGTTCGGCACAAACTTCTCCTCTCGAGGGTCGCCCCAAAAGTTTATTCATTCATCAGGGACATATCCACCTACGAGGAGGCGCTTGCCGCCCTCAAAAGACAGTACCTGCGGCCAGTAAATCCAGTTTATGCACGGCACCGCTTGGCAACACGAAAACAGCGGCCTACGGAGTCGACTGCTGAATTTCTCCGCGAACTACAGGCACTCGCGCGGACTTGTGACTGCCAAGCGCTCACAGCGGAACAGCATAAGGAACTCTTGGTCCGAGATGCTTTTGTGACTGGGGTCCGGTCAGTGTGTATACGCCAGCGGCTGCTGGAAAAAGCTGATCTTACCTTACGCTCTGCGATAGAGACGGCCGATACGATAGAGGCTGCGCAGCTGTACGCCGAAGAGGTCCAGCCGCGCGATTCCCCGGTTCCGAGCGAATTCGCCAACGCCGCTGCCAGTCGCGGTATCTCAAACCCCACGAATTCGCCAGGTATGAAACTCTGTTACTTTTGTGGGCTTCAGAAACATGCCAGAAACAGCTGCCCGGCCCGCGGAGCTACTTGTTCCAGCTGTGGGAAGAAGGGCCATTTCGCCAAAGTATGTAAGTCTAAACCGCGCCCGGGGTCGAGCAGCGCTGCGTCTGAGACCTGGGGGCCGCCATTTTGCATGACCGGATGTGGACAACCATCTTTGCCGGCGTCACCAGGCCCCGCCCCCGACTCGCCATCTTGCATGCCCGGATGTGAGCAGCCAGCTTTGCCGGCGTCACCAGGCCCCGCCCCCGACACGCCCCGTTCAACGCTGGCTTCCGTGACCCTCGACCAAAGCGCCCCACACCAGCTCGCAAGGTCAATGATGGACATCCTGGTGGAGGGGCACAGGACTAGCTGCCTGTTTGATATGGGCAGCACTGAGAGTTTTATTGACCCGGCCACAGTGAAACGCTGTGGACTCGTGACACGGCCGGTACGTCAGAAGATCACCTTGGCTTCAGGGTCGCATTCCACAGACATCCGGGTGGGTTGTGTAGCGACATTGGTGGTGCAGGGCACAGAATATCGGAACTTTGCGTTCCTGGTCATGCCTCGGCTGTGCGCACCTGTGCTATTGGGGCTGGACTTCCAGAGCCACCTCGAAAGTGTGACTATGGCATATGATGGGCCCCACCCACCACTCACTGTCAGGAATCCTCAGTTTGGTGGGACTTCGCCATATACTCTGTTACCACACGCACATACACCCCGAACCCCACATCCCGCCCAGCACCATGCCGATAGCTGTGCTGCTGACACTATTTGCAACCTCTCCACCCTCAAGATCCCTCCCCCATCGCTGTTCACCAACCTGACCCCCGACTGTAAACCTGTGGCAACTAAAAGTAGGAGGTACAGTGCGGGGGACAGGGCCTTTATTCATTCAGAGGTGCAGCGGCTGCTCAGGGAGGGGATCATTGAGCCAAGCACAAGCCCATGGCGGTCCCAGGTGGTCGTTGTTCGGACTGGGCAGAAAAATAGGATGGTTGTGGACTACAGCCAGACCATCAATAGATTCACACAGCTTGACGCGTACCCCCTACCCCGCATCGCGGATATGGTCAACCAGATAGCTCAGTACAAGGTGTACTCGACAATTGATCTGAAATCCGCTTATCACCAGCTCCCCATCCGCCCAGAGGACCGCCCCTACACCGCCTTCGAGGCGGGTGGCAGGCTCTATCACTTTCTGCGCGTCCCATTTGGTGTCACAAATGGGGTCTCAGCAGCAGGCCACAGTCGCCTTTATACAGGGGTCTGTGGGAGGAGCCACCGGGGCAGTCAGCAGGGTCTTGGGAGGAGCCACAGGAGCAGTCAGACAGGTATATCTAGTTCACCACAGTTAATCAAAATGGCTTCTTTGTTTGTTAAAAGTAGGAATGCTTCTTTGTTGTGAGGGAGTGCTGGAAGCTTGTTTGGGTTAAAATTTACTGATAACGAGAATTGTATTCCTTTGTAAATCAATTGGGATTAATGTTGTTCTTTCTTCTGAATCTGTAAGCTATTGTTGGCGGGCTTTTGGGCCGATCGGCGCGAGGGGGTGAGAGAGAGAGGATGTGATACTGTAAACTGGGCGAGGAACGGACCCCAAGTGGGGGTCCGGGGCCAGGAGGTACCCCGAAGAGAGGAGATGAAGATAGATGTGCTTGGTTGACCACTTCAGGTGGTCCTGAGCTGCAAGTCGAGGAGTTCGGAGGGGATTGAATGGTGGCCAGAAGACTTCAGTAATTGAGCTCCAACGGTTGTGCACAAAGTGGTTTGGACTTTGATAAGATTGGCGCCTTTTCTTTATTTTTTTTCCTTCATATATACTGTATCATTATTAATCACTTAGTTATAGTAACCTTTATAAATTGTACTCATTTAATCGCATATGGTGTACTGTCTGTTTTTGGGCGAGGCGGGGACATCACACAGCATCCACACCAGCTGATTACCCAGTTTGGCGGGGCCGAAGGCTGCTCCCCCTAGACGAGAACGAGCTGAGCGAGCCTGAGGCAACCCAGGGGTTACATATGGATATACTAAGAGCAAAAAGGTAGCAAGGGACAAAATTGGTCCTCTTGAAGATCAGCGTGGTCATCTGTGCATGGAGCCGAAAGATGAGAGAGATCCTAAATGGATTTTTTCAACTCTATTTAATTGGGAAATGGACACTGACTCTATAGAGTTAAGGCAAAACACCCATGAAACCACGGACCATAGATGGATTACAGAGGAGAAGATGCTTGCCCTCTGTGGCAAATTAGAGTGCTTAAATGAAAATGAACCAATGGACCCAATCTTACAAAAGGTAAGTAAGGTTGGTCCCGGGTAAAACCAATCCCAGACCTTCACTACTATTCACTTCCTGCCACTCTGAAAAAGGCCCTAGTCTAAAAATTCCTCAGCTATTTTTCATAGTTAAGTGTTTATGCACTTTAGTTTACTTTTCTCTTGGCAACTAAAGAATATTGGTGCAGTACTTTCTCTATCAGTGGATTAACTTGTAAAAGTTTTAATTCTGATAAAGTTGTGTCACCTGTGAGATTAATGGGAGAAACAGACTGTGTAACAATTCTGAATGTTTGTTTAAACAAATATGAATATTCTTCCCTTAACAGATTAAACAGAGAAGATGACATTGAACTGAAAGAAGCCTTTAATTTATCAGCTTTGACTTCAAATGATGTAAGACCTCAAAATTCAGGTTGAGTTTGCTTTGGTATTCCATGTTGTTGTCTACAGGCCTGAAACCAGGCATTTCCTGCTACGTCACTGGAGGAAATTTTACTCTCCAACATGTGCAAGAAGAAAACTTCTCATTTTAGCCTAATATTCAACTTTTCCAATACAAAAGGAAAAATAATGTAAAACAGATTTGAAGTCAGGAAATTGTAAAAATAAGATTTGCAGGCCAAACAAGATTTGTGGAGAGTTAAATGGAGTTAACACCTCTGATCAATTATTTTGTTTTCTCTGCTCACCTCCAGGCCAACATGCACTTTATTCTTGCAAATCTTTATAGTTTAAATTAGCCCAGGAGCTTAAGCATTGGTGCTTAGCACTAACCTGCAAAAATGCTCTTAACAGTAATCCTCAGTGATTGTGGTGTGACTTTCCCCTTTCTCAACACAGTTACTAATGCCATACAACAGTGAAGACTTTAGATGAACATTTAAAAACTTGCTGGGATGAGTCATTTAGAAATATTCAAAGTTTAACACAATATGACAATATAAACAGATTTCAACATTTACATGCAAAAGCAAAAGTTTAAATATAAAAGATATGCATTAAAATATTTTAGAAATACTTGACTTTAGAATATTCATAGAATGAACATTCTAGATCTAGAAAATTGGTTTAATGCTACTTAATTTACTGGGCAGTAATCATACGCTCTTACTAACTCACTTGAACTTTGAAAAGAAGTGTAGAACAATCAGGTTTGAATTGGTGCTGGTTCAAAATCAATCCTAGTTCAAGATCTGAGGGTAATTCCAATGGAGAAGGCTGCAAACAATGCATCTTGTGAAGGAATCTGGATACAGCTTTAAAACTTGCAGGTTTTTCTCAAAGAACACAAAGTTGCTGTCAGTAACAAATCATACTGACAGTCACCGAAGATAGTATCACACCCCAGAGCTACTTCAAAACCTGCAGGAGCAGAAATTCCTTCCCAGCTATTGTTGTGTAATGCCCTGGTTCACTTTTTTTTTACTGTTATGCTGTGTGTATTTCATTTTGTGCTGTTTTGTGCAAGCTGCTGGTTTTCCACTTATATTTGGGTTAATGTTGAAGATACGAGATGAGGAGACAGGTCTGCCATCCAATTAAGATGGTCGAATTGAAGGAGAGGTTTCTCTGGTGAGGGACACTCAGGTTGGGCTTGGGGTTTTTTTTTTGTGTGGTTCGAGGGAGAGGAAAAGAGAAGACGCCAGAGAGAAGGATTCGACCCCCCGCAGCAGAACCGGGGTGAGATCGATTGAGGATCAGTGACGGGGAAAACCATGAGCTCCAACTTGTGCATCTTAGACTGTTGCACTAAACTGGGCCCTTTTCTTTTTTTGTTTCTTTTCTTTACTAACCCTCTAGTCAAATTAAGAACTATAAAGCTAAATCTTTTAATTGTATGCAGTGTACTGTCTGTTATTTTGTGGCACTCATTTGTAACAGGGTAACGAATTAGACAGCATCCACACAAACAGGGAGTTTGGGGTGGGCTTACCCCTCAATCTCACATGTTTGGCGCAGCTGGAGATTGTCTTCCCCAGACTCACTCAGCCGAGGAACCAGAGTGTTTCATTGTGGGGGCTCATTCAGGATCAATTTTGTTGGATGCTGTGTGATTGCCCTGAGCAATGATCCAGAGGGTTGTGCATTTAAGTCTGTGCTAAACTATGGTCCGGTAAAGTAATTGCAATATGTGGTTATGGATGTTGCAGGGGCTGAGTGGTGTTTCAAATCCTTGGGTTATTTGTGAGGAATGTGTGTATATTGAGTGGGATAGACACTCATATCCCTGATGAATTGTTAATTTGAGCTTTAAGTACTGTTAAAGTCTTAGGAACAGTTATGATTGTGAAGTGGAGATTTGATAAAATGGTGGGCAAAGACTTTTGTTTTAGTCCAGACTAGTGCGGATGTAATGGCTGTGGAACTGCCTGGTACTATTGGGGCCCCAGGAGAGGGGGGACCGTGGGCTGCCCATACTTTCTGGGAGGAGAAGAGTGTAGGAGAGCAGGCTGAATCGCAAGCTGAGTCTCCCATAGCTGGGTGGAGACTTCAAGGACAGAGTGCTCTCATTTCCGCAGAGTGAGGGGAAAGAGTGCTCTGATTTGGAATGTCTAATGAGTCTCCCAGTGAAGAGTGGTACATTTCAGTTGGTATCAGCCCTTACCTCCCCGGCGAATACATGGCCCAGTGCCCAGGCAAAGTGTCCTAGCTATCAAAAGCTGAGTATGTTCTCTGGAGTGAAGCCCACCCCTGAGGGAGAAGGGGAGAATGAGACTTGGGCGGAGCAGAGTTGTAGAGGAGTGGCAGAGCTCTGATAATGTAAAACGACAGCAACTGTTTGAAATTTTGAGAGGCCTTGTTGCTGATGTAGTGAGAGCCGTAAAGACACAGAACCCCTTTGCCTCCTCTGTGGCCTGCATGCAAGTGCTAGAAAAGCATTTTGGTGCAACGGGAAGCCTAATGGAGCTCATGACAGGGTTTCAGAATATGTGTCAGGAGAAGGGGGAGAAGCTTTCTGCCTATATTTCTTGGCTAGAGAGGCAGCTAAATTGCTTGCAGCACAGAGCGGCCAGTCAGACAGCTGTAGCGGATCAGTCAGGAATGGACCAATAGCAAAAGGTGCCCAGTCCCAGGACCTGATCCCTTGGGTTCTCTGGCTGTCTCGTAAGATGAGCCTCCCTTCCTTGTTTACTGAGCTAATCAGAGAAGTACGAGAAGGGGAGAATGCATCGCAGCCACGGGGCGGGGTGCGCCTCGGTCAGCAGGGTACAGTCCTTGGTAGTGGCCCCTGCATTGCCCACCCCGGGGAGTGGTAGAGGAGATCGTGGCAGAGTTGAGAACAGAGATGTCCCGGTTGTGATCAGTGGGTGTGGGCCTCCCCATGCAGTGGAGCTGATAGGGAACAGACTACATAGAGGACTGCTAGTAGCCGGGGTCTCACAAGAATGGGAGCAGCCGGTATTGTTATAATTGTGGTGAAGAGTGACACTTCAGGCCTAAATGACGGGAAACCCCTTGGAGAGTGAGCCCCAAGTACCTAAGCAGAGAGATATGTCGGGAGACTTAGAAGAGACCCAATGAGGGAATGGCTTGGCGTCTTGGGGGAGCAGGTTCCCAGCAATATATCAAGGAACACCATGAAGCAAAAAACCCTATTCCTGAAGGCTTAGTGGGACCAAGCACCAGGGTATTGCTATGGATAGAGGGTATTTATGTTAGAGTCATACTTGACACAGGCTCACAGGTCACTTTGCTGTACCATTCATTTTACAACCAGTATTTGACACATTTACCATTGACACAACTCAGTGCACTAGAGATCTGGGGTCTTAGTGCAGGTGATTTTCCGTATGATGGTTATTTGTCAGTGAAGCTGGAGTTCTTGGCAGCTGATGTCGGAGTGGCTGAGGTCCTTGATATATTAGCACTGGTTTGTCTGGACCCCGTTGAGAAGGGCGGAGTTTCAATTCTTCTGGGGACAAATACTCCTATTGTGAAGAGACTAATTGGAGCCTGCAAGGAGAGAGCTGGAGAGAGCTTTCTGAAAACATTGTCCGTTCATCTGGTGTTTCAAACTGCTTTCAGGGAAGTGCATGGCCACACTGGGCCAGTTAATGAGCTTAGACAAGGGACTCTGGTGGATGCTCCAGAAGATCATGAAAAGGAGTCGGGAGAGCTTGCTGGGGAGGCTCGAACTGCAAAAGCCCTCGGTTGTACAGGCGAACAGGATGGCAGTGATTGTCAGGAACACTACGAAGAGGGAGGTCACCTTCAAGCGGGGGATGCCCCTGGTGCACCTCTTCCTGGTGACAGCAATGTCTAGTGTCCCTGTGAGACAAACCGGGGAGAAACTATCTGTAAAAGGGGGAAAGTTGACCGCTGAGTCATTCAACTTTGGGGACTCGCCAGTACCTGTGGGTTGGAAGAGGAGGTTGGTAGAGAAGATGTTGAAGCTGGAAGGTGTCTTTTCCACTGACGAGTTTGATGTGGGTTGTTCCAAGAGCACTCATCACACTATCCGGGTGACCAAGGACATTCCATTCAGACAGATGTCACAGCAACTGGCCCCTGCAGAGGTGGAAGAAGTTTGGCAGTATTTGTGTAAGTTGAAGGAAACTGGAATCATCACTGAGGCCAGGAGCCCCTCCCTATATGTCCCTAGTAGTAGTGACCTGAAAGAAGATTGGGAAGGTATGGATGTGTGTGGACTATCGGACTCTGAACAGGTGCACCAACCCTGACCAGTATACGGTCCCAAGGATCGAAGACGCGCTGGTCTGTCTGAGTGGTGTAAAGTGGTTCAGCGTGCTGGACTTGAAGAGTGGATATTAACAGATCCCTATGAGTGAGGTTGACAAAGAGAAGATGGCATTTATAGGTCCACTGGGATTCTTCCAGTTGGAGATGATGCTCCAGGGCATATTGGGAGCTCCTGCAACTTTCCAGCATGTCATGGAGAAAATGGTGGGAGATATGAACTTGCTTGAGGTATTGGTGTATCTGGTTGACCTCATAGTGTTTGGATTCACCTTGGAGGAACATGAAGTGAGGCTCATGAAGGTGCTGGGCTGCCTGAAAGCTGGAGGGTTAAAACTTTCCCTGGACAAGTGCCAGTTCTGCAAGATGTCTGCCAACTATGTTGGGCACATAGTCTTGTGGAATGGCGTAGTTACAGGTCCATATAAGATAGAGGTGGTGACCACATGACAAAGCCCCAGACTGTGAGCACTTTGCACTCGTTCCTTGGGTTTTGTGGGTACTATCACAGGTTCATGAAGGACTACATGAAAGTGAGTCACCCTATGTTGCCTTTAAGGCATTTGTTTAGTTTATTATATTTTCGCTTTAGTAATTCGTTTGTTATCGTTTTCTAGTTAAAGTTAAGATTGTTTAAAGTAAATTCGTTGTCTGTGATATATCGCGGCATGTGATGATGTCACTCCCAGTTTCGCCGTGTCTTGTGGGAAAATACCGGTTTGGAGAAACGGGAAGGAGGGGGCTTATGTGTGTGCAGGATCAGCGCGAGAAAAGTTTTCTTTCTACGCACTAGAAACATTAGTGAAGCAACGTCGTAAGTTCATGAGATAATCGATATGTTGAATTTAAAATGTTAACGCTGATTCTGTTAAAAGTAATGACGGTTGATAAAGTTTGTTTTTTGTTATTTAAAAAGTTGCGGATAGTTTGTGTTGAAGTGTATTTAAAGCCAGTCGATGACGTAGGTAGATTCTGACTGTATGTTGCACTTTAATGTAATATAGTTGTTGTAGTTTTACTTTTGCAAGTATTTATGATGTAAATGTGATGACAAGAAGGAAACAAATACTGTATATATTTTGTATTGTTTTAACAACAGTTTTCACTATACGTTAATGTGGAAGAGTGAACAGTAAACGGTTAATCTTACTGGGACCGCCTCATAGATTGGTTTATGCTTGGTGTTTAGTTCAGAGTTCTTTTACACCTGTGTGAGAACACTACACACCCTATAAATCAGCTTCTGTGCGGTTACCCTCCCTTGGGGAAGAAAGGTAGAAGAACAAAAGGAGAGGAAGGTAAAGATTATCTTTGCCCTTTGGAGCCTTTGGGAGTGAGATGGGATGCGAAATGTGAAGAGGCTTTTCAGTTGCTGAAGGAGCTGCTGACACAAGTGCCTGTGTTGGCTTTTGCAGTCCCCCGATTGCCGTATGTGCTGCATACGGATGCCAGCAGAGAGGGTTTAGGTGGTGTCCTGTATCAGGATCAAGGCACAGGGTTGAGATTTGTTGCGTTTGTCAGCTGGAGTCTGTCACCCTCTGAGAAAAACTATCCCACGCACAGGTCGGAGTTCCTTGCTTTGAAATGGGCTGTGGTGGATAAGTTGAGTGACTACCTCTATGGTGCCAAGTTTGAGGTGAGGACAGACAACAGTACCCTAATTTATATCCTGACCTCGAAATTGGATGCCACAGGCCATCGGTGGCTGGCAGCATTGTCCGCCAATGATTTCAGCCTGAAGTACTGGCCAGGAAGTAGGAACATTGATGTTGAGCTTTGTCCCAACATGCACATGAAGGGCTGGACAGGGACAAAGAGTGGGAGAGCGTTCCTGCCCCAGGAGTGAAAGCCATGTGCCAGTTTTCCATCACAGTGAAGGCAAGGGCAGGATCAAGCGGTGGATCAATTGGCAGCTTCTGATGCCCCATTCTACAAGCTTACTGTAACCTGACTGCTCTGAAGACAAACCACTTACCGGAATTGAGTCCTGAAGAAGTGGCAGCTGCTCAGCGGGATGACTTGGGCATCGGTACCATTTGGTCAGCGGCTGAAAAAGGAGACGTGGCCCAAGCAGAGAGGACAAAACTCACTGTGGTGTCTCCGTTACTGAGAGAATGGCCCAGTTTGGAGTCGAGGAACCAGATCCTATACTGGGTCACATCGCCTCCTGACCGACCTCGGCATTCTCAGTTGGTCCTGCCTGAGAGGTCGTGCAGGATTGTGTTGAAGACACTTCATGATGATTCTGGACATTTGGGGGTTGAATGAAGCCAGAGGTCAAAGAGTACTGCAAGTCGTGCATGCGATGCATACGGAGGTAGATGCTGCCTTCGAGGGCCGTTCCGTTGTTCCACTTACAGACTAAGGGGCCCCTTGACCTGGTGCGTATGGATTTCCTGTCAATAGAGCCAGATGCCAAGAACATGGCGAATTTCTTGATCATCATGGATCACTACACCAGATATGCAAAAGCTTTCCCTACCAAGGATCAGAGGGCGTCCATGGTGGCCAAAGTGTTATGGGAAAAGTATTTCATTTATTATGGCCTCCCCAGGCGGGTACATAGAGATCAGAGATGGGATTTCGAGAATAGGCTCATGCATGAGTTTCTGAGCACGCTTGGAGTCGAGAAGTTGAGGACTACGTCTTATCACCCGCAGGGTGATCCCCAGCCCGAGAGGTTTAATCGGACCTTGCTAGACATGCTCGGTACCTTGGAGATCAGCAAAAAGAACAAGTGGAGTCAATATATTGGACATCTGGTCCACTGCTACAACAGTGCATGAAATGAAGCTACTGAGTACTCGCCATATTATCTGATGTTTGAGCGTGAGGCGGGGTTGCCCATCAACCTTTGTTTTGGGACTGGTGAGGAAGATCTACCACCAAAAACTTAACTGAAATATATGTCTGATATGAGAAGGGAGCTGAAAAAGGCATATGAATTAGCTGAGGTTGTGGCTGCCAAGCAGAATCAAGGAAATAAGAGGAGGTATGACCAAAATGTTAGGTTCTCCCTATCTATGCCAGGAGACCAAATCCTCATAAAGAATTTGGGGCTACCTGGGAAGCATAAGTTGGCTGACTGCTAGGCGGCTACGCCCTATGCAATGGAGAGTCAGATGCCAAATGTACCAGTTTTCTGGGTGAAACCAGAGGATGGGAATGGGCCTGTCAAGATTCTCCATTGGAACCACCTTCTACCTCTGGGACAAGAGGTGCAGCTTGTCCCAGAACCTGAGCTAGACCCTACACCTAATATAAGGACTTTGGACTGAAGGACCACCTGCTGGAAAGTTTAGACCGGCCCCCACCCCTGAATTGGATTCGGACTCGGAGGATGAGGATGTGGTATATGTTGCTTTTTGCTATCTCCCCACTGACTGAGGAAAAGATTCCTAACCCTTCTCATGCTGAGACAGGAGAAATCAAGGGGACTATCCGTGGACCAGCTAGGTTTCAGCGGGACCAGGAAAGGGATTAAGCAGAGCTCAGCCAAGTGGTGGGTGATCCGGGTTGCTGGAAGACACAAGTGAAAGACCAGAGGAGGCCTCACAATATAGACCAGAAGTATCCAAGGAGTGTCTGAAACCGAAGAAGCAGATGATGGGGTAAGGAGATCTCAAAGAATCAGGAGACCCCCAGATAGGCTGGCCTATGTAGCACCGGGGGAGCAGAGTGCTATGGCTATACCCCTAGTGATATATGACACTACCCTTTACAAATGGATTGGAGGTGCTGGCATCACGGAATTCTTTTGAAAGTGGTGGAAATAAGATGAGGTGACAAATTCTTTGAAGATCATGAGGACATGACTTTTTTTGGTGGGAGGAGAGTGTAATGTCCTGGTTCATTTTTTTACTCTTATGCTGTGTGTATTTCATTTTGTGCTGCTCTGTGCGAACTGCTTGTTTTCCACTTATGTTTGGATTATTGTTGAAGATAAGAGATGAGGAGATGGGTCTGCCATCCAATTAGGATGGTCGAATTGAAGGGGAATTTTCTCTGGTGAGGGACACTCAGGTTGGGCTTGGGGTTGACTTGTTATGTGGCTCGAGGGAGAGGAAAAGAGAAGACGCCAAAGAGAAGAGAAGAGGTCGTAGGATTCGACCCGGAGCGGGACCGGTGTGAGACCGATTAAGGATCAGTGACTTGGAGAAAACCGTGAGCTCCAACTTGGGCATCTTAGACTGCTGCATTAAACTGGGCCCTTTTCATTTTTTGTTCTTTTCTTTACTAACCCTTTAGTCAAATTAATAATTATAAAGCTAAATCTTTTAATTGTATGCAGCGTACTGTCTGTTACTTTGTGGCACCCATTTGTAACAGGGTAACGAATTACACAGCATCCACACAAACAGGTGGTTTGGGGTGGGCTCACACCTCGATCTCACATGTTTGGCAGAACTGGAGATTATCTTCCCCAGATTCATGCAGCCGAGGAACCAGACTGCTTCAGTAGCAAAAGGGAGAATGTAACAGATGTTTCACTGTTCAAAGTTCAAACGATTGTTATTATCTTAGAACTTACATATCACCGCATACAACACTGAGATTCTTTTTCTGCAGGCGTAGTTAGCAAATCTGTAGAACAGTAACTGTAAACAGGATCAATGGACAATGAACTGTGCAATTCAAATAAAAATAAATAACAAGCATGAAATAGCAAGGTAAAGAGTCCTTAAAGTGAGACCATCTGCTGTGGGAACACCAGAAGTAGAATGAGTGTAGTTAACCCCATTTGTTCAAGAGCCTGATGGTTTAGGGGTAGAAACTGTTCTTGAACCTGGTGGTGTGCGTCCTGAGGCTTTTGTACCTTTTACTTGATGGCAGCAGCAAGAAAAGAGCATGGCCTGGGTAGTGAGAATCTTTGTTGATGGATGCTGCTTTTCTACAGCAACGTGCTCAATAGTTGGGAGGGTTTTACCTGTGATGCACCTGGCTGAATCCACTACCTTTTGGAGGATTTCTGCTTGAAGTCATTGGTGTTCCCATACCAGGCCATAACCAATCAATACACTTTCCACCACACATCTGTAGAATTTTGACAAGGTTTTTGATGATACGCCGAATCTCCTCAGACTCCTAAGGAAGCAGAGGCGATGTCGTGCTTTCTTTGCAATTATATTTAAATGTTGGTTCCAGGACGGCTCCTCTGAGATAGTGACACCAGGAATTTAAAGTCACTGACCCTCTCCATCTGTGATCTTCCGGTGATTATTGGCACGTGGACCTCTTGCATTAAATTTTGAAGTTCATTTTTATTGACTGGTGGAATTAGAGTCTGTCATTTAAATTCTACATCCAACTCTCAATCATTTAAATTTAGTCCTGGCAGCTGAGGATTAATTTAGAGCCATACAACATGGAAATAAGCCCTTCAGCCCACTGATCCATGGCAACTGCATTGCTCAACCAGTTAGTCCCATCTGCCCATGTTAGGCCTGTAGTCCTCAAACTCTCTTATCCATGTAGTTAACTAGATGGCTTTTAAGTGTTGTAAATGAGCCCACCTCAAACATTATTTCTGATGGCTCATTCCAGATATATACCACATTATATGTGAAGATGATGCCAAAATATCCATTTTAAGTCTCTAGCCTCTGATCTTACACATAAGCCCTCTTGCTTTTAGCACACTCTGTATTGGAAAATGTCTGTATTTTCACATTGTCTATGCACTCATGATCACCATTTTGCTTCCTACCACTAAGTCAATTCTGAATCCGATTCACTAATCCAGTTTAAACCATGCTGTTTCTCTGCATTCCATCTATGGCTTTTACACATTCATACTTATACTGAGAACGAAAATCACTGTGACTGAAAAGAAATGAACAAATTATCTTCTGATTTGTTTTAGATCAGAAAAATATTGATTCCATAAAATTGTAATTCTACAACAAGTTGCCATCTTTGTCTTCAACAAGCTCCATCTAAGGAGATCCTTCTTGAACATGCTGCTTCACACATGACTACTGTTCTGTACCAGCAGCAATAGACCACAAACTGAGTCAGATTTCAATGTTAAAACCACTATCTTTATTAGTATCTACTCAAAATATAGAAAATTAAATGAAATATATAGAAGTTAGCAGTGTTATGCGTGTATATGTGTGTGTGGCTCCCAAACAGTCAAGTTTAGGAACAGTTCTTAAAGTCTTAAGATTAAGATGGCAAAGTAGAAAGATACAGTAATCCACGGAATAAATGATGGGAGAGATTTGTAAATCCACATTAAAATGTAAAGAGAAGGCAATTATGAAGAATTCCACAGATTCAAAGCTGGGCAAAGAAAATAACAGTCGCCGAAGATCTTATCCGTTGAGTCATTCCGAAATCCACATCGAAATATCACCAGGTGACAATCACGAAATATCCTTTCTTCCAAGTGGTTACCACATAACACACCCAAATCCAGGTAAGGGTCAACAACAGTGGTCCAACAGGATATTCCAACAAAATCCACATGCGGACTATATGAAGTGACAGTCACACATCCAATGCACGGTGTGCCATTGATCAACCCAATCTTTTGGGCATGGGAAAGTATTAGACTTTACCAATTTTAAACAAGCTCCTACTGGCAGCTTGCAGTCTACAGCCTGTCCTCCCTCTCTCTCTCTCTCTTCACACTACTGAAAAGCCCAGCAGTCCATCGCAGCTTGTTATACTGATATCATAGTCCCACCTCATCCAGGCGTCTCTTCAAGTGATGCTCACAGGAAATGAAACCTGTGAGCACATAACACTACCAACAGTATTTAATCAGGATTCAAAATATTTAACATATAACCTTAATCTTTAGCCTTTGTAATGATTATTGAACAATCATATATTTAGTAAATCATTAAATGATCTAAAATACTAGAAATATAAAATATAAAAGATCTGTGACATTGTAAAATGCTTCTTAATTTTAAAATTCACATGTTTACTTATTTTTCTTATTTTAGTATAAAATGAAGATTAAATGCAAAGTTGTGTTGTTTCATATTTATCAGAAGTGGCCCATCAAAGAGGCTCCTGAGTTTTCAAATTCGATGGAGACACTCTTCAGAACCTGTCAGGAGCTATCTATTAGAATTTTGAAAGTTCTGGAACTGAGCCTGGGTGTGGAGACTGATTTCTTTGTCAACAAGCACCTAAAGATGGGCAGTAAGTGTCTATTTCAACATAAATAATTCTGATGAGTTCCTTCATTAGTCACCACTTCTACAATCACTCAGTCATCACTTCCACAGACATTCAGTCTATGAACTACTTGCTCAGAAAACTCATGGGTCTATAGTGTTTACAGAACAATGCCCAATAAGTAAGTGACAGCTTCAGATGATGTGGGATGGGTAGAAATTTGAGAAGAGTAAGAAAGGGAAAGATGACAAGTAATTATATAACACACACAGAATACTGTAGAAACTCAGCAGGTCAGGCAGGTATGGAAATTAATAAACAATCAAAATTTCAGGCTGAGACCCTTCTTCATGACCTTGGACACCTAATGAAGCATGCATACAACCAGGGGTGCAGTGCCAATTTTTTAGGTGCCGGAGCTGTACGAGGTGAGTGATAAGTTTGTGGCCTAAGGTAGAAGCCTAACATTATACAGGTCTGGTTACATGCACATGCAGTTCAACCCTTTGAGTGATTATCCAGAAAGTTTGAAAATAACTTTTGTGGTATTTCTGTTTCAGATAATTGAAAATTGCTAGGTTTTCTAAAATTGACTCCTTCTACCTTAGGCCATGAACTTACCAATCACCCCTCGTATGTCACACCCAATTTGTATACCTGCTCATTTTGTGTACTGGGCAACTTCCTTGCCCCATTCATGTAATGAGCAAGTACACAACTTGGGTGTGATATATATATATATATGTAAATAGGACTTCTTATAATGTCAAGCACGAAACCTAGATGAAAGAAATACATGAATTCTAGAGCTGCACCAAAATATAGTGATAGTTAAGACATTAACAAGATGATAGCCTATCACTACATTTCAGTGTATAACTGGTACAATAAAACGTCTGAACAGGGATACAAGCCTGACCTTCAGAACTGCATTTGGACCCAGTTAGCAGGCGAAACGCAACTTTTGTCACTTTTACTGTGATCTGTCTCATGTACGTTATTCTTGTTACACTCCTCAGCTTGTTTACAAAAGAAAGAAGTCAACATTGTTTGCTTAGAAGCCATAGGGTTGTTAGTGAGAAAGGTTTACTTTTATATTAGTGAGTAATCCATGGACCACCACAGATGTAGCCTTACTAGTACGATTGAGTCAGAGCAGACAGCAGGGCCCACAGCACTTAGCAGTGTTCCTAAGCAGGTATAAAAATAATGGAAATAAAGCAAATAAACATTTTACACTTTTAGCCACCTAAATTGGAACCAAGTAAGCAAGTATGGAAAAAGAATGTCTCATGAACTATTGCTAAAGCCACAAATATTGCTGAATATCTGTATCAAAAGCGGTAGGTTGTCAACTCTGCCTCGTACCGTTTCTCCCGCAGAAATGGTTAGACAGAAAGTGTACTCATGAGTGTTGATACTCACAATATCCTCACATGTTGGGTATTACATGGTTACACCAATACAGATCCTGTTTAGTCTTTAAATATATAAAATGTTAAAGAAGCTTGAATCTTTACATAAATAATTATCGTATCTATACAAATAAAAAATATCGTATTTTGGAAGTGACAAATGTTGATGGGGAGGAGAGCAACCATTTGAGAGGTATAGAAATGCATTTTGTTTCATTTATTGCTTCACTAAATTACTCTTTTCCCTATCAACACGAAGAGAAAAAGAGCCTCTTTCCAATCAACTATAGTTGATGGAGCTAGGCCAAGGGGTTGATCCACTATTAATGATAGTTGAAATTATGTAAAACTAGCTTATAGCCTGGAAACGTCATTTTTCAATTTGGTTTGTTTAAAAAAAACCTAAATTCACTTTATCCAGGTGTAGAAGAGGATTTTGGATGATTACCTTGAATATTTCATCAAAATCGGGCCGAAGATAAGCGAGCAGTGAATTTTTCTTTCATTCTTTTTGACTTTTAACCTTAGGTTTCGATGTTCATTCCTTGCTTAATATCGCTCCTACCTGGAATCCAATGGTACCCATTGGACAGAGCGGAAAATTGATCACACTTGTGTACACTCGTCCCTCGGTGGGAGAGAGACTGAGGATCTGTGAAATGGCGGGAGGCTGGGAAAGCAACGGGTCAGTGAAGACAAATTTCACAAATACCTAAATAAAAAACAGTCTCAAATCCAGGATTTCACCAAAAACGATCAAATACCCTATCCTAATGTTATTAGTGGTATTTTCCCCACCAGCCACCACCCCCTTTCCCCAACCCCCGCTTCCGTAAAATTCCCTCTATTTAATATGCAGCCGCTATTAAATTCCCTGCTTATTTATTTAGGTTTTTTTTAACAGAGGTGCCGGAGTGACGCTCCGGTGAGCTCTGGCAGCTCTGCACCCCTTGAATACAACCAGAGGAGGATTCAGAAAGTAGATCAGGACACCTCAAATTTGTCCTCACTTGCAGTTTAGGGATGACGAGAGATTTCATAGCTGTCTTGTGTATCAGTAATCAACGGGAAATTAAACAGTTGGAGATAATGTTTCTTTCCTTTCAGTTAGTCCTGATGAAGGGTCTTGGCCTAAAACATTGACAGCTCTTCTCCCTATAGATACTGCCTGACCTGCTGCGTTCCATCAGCATTTTGTGTGTGTTGCTTGAATTTCCAGCATCTGCAGATTTCCTCATGTTTGGGAGATAATGTTCGCTGTTTTAGTTGCTGGTGGTTAATAGAGATTGTATTTCTTTGAAACATATCTTTGACTTTCAGAAAAAAATTCAAAAATGTCTATTATGTAATTTCTTAAAGCTATAACAAATCCTACAACCTTGCGGACTTTAAATTACCCACCAATACAGAAATCTTCTCTGGAGGCAAATCAGACACGGTGTGGAGAACATTCTGATTTTGGAACATTCACTCTACTTTTCCAAGATAAAAATGGAGGATTGGAGGTAATTCTGATTCTTCATTTAGTTTCTCTGTTTATAACAAAAGAATAAACAAAATAAGCTGTAACACCTGTGTAGCACCCGTCTTATTGTGTGTAGCTATATTCTTAAGTATTACAGTTAACTTCAGTTTCATTTCCAGGCAGTTTACAGTGGCATGCAAAAGTTTGGGCACCCCTGCTCAAAATTTCTGTTACTGTGAATAGCTAAGCAAGTAAAAGATCACAACATCACCAGGCAAAAGAGCAGAAGTAGGCCATTTGACCCATCGAGTCTGCTCTGCCACTCCACCATGGGCTAAAATATTCTCCCATCTAGTTCCAATTTCCAGCTTTTTCCACATATCCCTTGATACCCAGACTAATTAGATACCTATCAATCTCCTCCTTAAACACTCTCAATGATCGAGGCTCCATAGCTGTATGTGGCAACGAATTCCATAAATCCACGACCCTCTGGCTAAAATAAAATTTCTGCATCTCTGTTTTAAATGGGTAACCTCTAATTCTAAGACTGTGGCCTCTTGTCCTGGACTCACCCACCAAGGGAAACAACCTTTCCACATCTACTCTGTCCAACCCTTTCAACATTTGAAATGTTTCTATGAGATCCCCTTTCATTCTTCTATACTCTAATGAATACAGTCCAAGAGCCGACAAACACTCCTCATATGTTAGCCCCTGCATTCCAGGAATCATCCTCATAAATCTTCTCTGAACTCTCTCCAAAATCAGTACATCCCTTCTAAGATGGGGGGCCCAAAACTGCACACAGTATTCCAAATGAGGTCTCACCAGTGCTCCATAGACACCTCCTTACTCTTATGCACTACTCCTCTTGAAATGAATGCCAACATAGCATTCACTTTCCTTACAGCTGATCCAGCCTGGTGGTTAACATTTAGGGTATCCTGCATGAGGACTCCCAAGTCCCTTTGTACTTCCGATTTCTCCCCATCTAAATAATAATCTGCCCGATTATTTCTTCCTCCAAAATGTACAACCGTACATTTCTCAACATTGTATCTCATCTGCCATTTCTTTGCCCACTCTCCTAAACTGACCAAGTCTCTGCAACCTTTCCGTTTCTTCAACACTTCCTGCTCCTCCACCTATCTTGGTGTCATCTGCAAACTTAGCCACAAAACCATTTAATCCATAATCTAAATCATCGATATACAGTGTAAAAAGAAGCAGCCCCAATACCGACCCGTGCAGAGCACCACTAGTAACCGGCAACCAACCAGAATAGGATCCCTTTATTCCCTGATGACTTGATTTCCAAAAGGCATAAAGTTAAAGATGACACATTTCTTTAATATGTTAAGCAAGGTTTTTATTTCCATCTTTTACGATTTCAAAATAACAAAAAAGAAAAAGGCCCAGAGCAAAGGTTTGAGCACCCTGCATGGTCAGTACTTAGTAACATCCCCTTTGGCAAGTATCACAGCTTGTAAACACTTTCTGTAGCTAGCTAAGAGTCCTCCAATTCTTGTTTGGGGGATTTTCACCCATTCTTCCTTACAAAAGGTTTCTAGTTCTGTGAGATTCTTGGGCTGTCTTGCATGCACTGCTCTTTTTGAGGTCTATCCACAGATTTTCAATGACGTTTAGGTCAGGAGACTGTGAGGGCCATGGCAAAACCTTCAGCTTGTTTCTCTTGAGGTAGTCCATTGTGGATTCTGAGGTGTGTTTAGGATCATTATCCTGTTGTAGAAGCCATCCTCTTTTCATCTTCAGCTTTTTTACAGACAGTGTGATGTTTGCTTCCAGAATTTCCTGGTATTTAATTGAATTCATTCTTCCCTCTATCAGTGAACTGTTCCATTGCGACCAAAAAGTTCTATTTTTAACTTCATCAGTCCACAGGACTTGTTTCCAAAATGCATCAGGCTTGTTTAGATGTTCCTTTGCAAACATCTGACGCTGAATTTTGTGGTGAGGACGCTGGAAAGGTTTTCTTCTGATGACTCTTCCATGAAGGTCATATTTGTGCAGGTGTCGCTGCACAGTAGAACAGCGCATCACCACTTCAGAGTCTGCTAAATCTTCCTGAAGGTCTTTTGCAGTTAAACGGGGGTTTTGATTTGCCTTTCTAGCAATCCTACAAGCAGTTCTCTTGGAAAGTTTTCTTGGTCTTCCAGACCTCAACTTGACCTCCACCATTCCTGTTAACTGCCATTTCTTAATTATATTATGAACTGAGGAAAGGGCTACTTGAAAATGCTTTGCTATCTCCTCTGCTTTCTGGGCATCATTTATTTTAATTTTCAGAGTGCTAGGCAGCTGCTTAGAGGAGCCCATGGCTGCTGATTGTTGGGACAAGGTTTGAGGAGTCAAGGTATTTATAAAGCTTCGAAATTTGCATCACCTGGCCTTTCCTAACGATGACTGTGAACAAGCTATAGCCCTAACAAGCTAATGAAGGTCTGAGACCTTGGTAAAAGTTATCCGAGAGCTCAAATCTCTTGGGGTGCACTAACTTTTGCATGGTGCTCCTTTTCTTTTTTCACACTAAAATTGTACAAAATAATAATAATACACTAATCTTGCTTAAAATGTCAAAAAGAACATTTATGACTTTTGGAGATCAGTTCATCTTCTACTCACTTAACTATTCACAGTAACACAAATTTTGACCAGGGGTGCCCAAACTTTTGCATGTCACTGTATCTGCAAGATTAAATTCAAATTCAAAAATTATATATACATAGTTTAACTCCAACATCACAACTTTTAAACAAAGTGTATCTCATTCAGTAACTTATCAAAGTCTTTGCAAAAATAATCAGTTCTTGCAGAAAATCAAGTTTGGATTCTTTGAATGAAAATAAACTTATACATCCAACCGTATTAAATCCTCTGTGTCATTACACATTTCGTCCCGGCGCTGGTTCGTCGAATCTTGGGTGGCTTGCCATCTTCTTTCTTGGTTCATTGGAATGATATAGAAACAGCAAGTCAATTCACAAATTTGTACAAAAGTTTGACTAAATCCCTTGGTATGATTTTACAGAGCTGATTCCCAACTACACGGGAAGATCATACAGTTTAACATGTACCTAAGGAGTTGGTGCGGGAGGCAGGACAAGATTTTTGGATCATTGGGCTCTTTTTCAGAAGCATTGGGACATGCACAAAAGAGACGGTTTGTACAGGAAGGTTTGCCAGTACTGCATGGTGGGGTTTAAACTAGAGTTGCAGGGGGATGGGAACCAGAGTGCCAGAACAGCTAATGGAGAGGTTGTGCAGTAACACACACAAAATGCTGGTGGAACACAGCAGGCCAGGCAGCATCTATAGGGAGAAGCACTGTCGACGTTTCGGGCCGAGACCCTTCGTCAGGACTAAGGGTCTCGGCCCGAAACGTCGACAGTGCTTCTCCTTATAGATGCTGCCTGGCCTGCTGTGTTCCACCAGCATTTTGTGTGTGTTGTTTGAATTTCCAGATCTGCAGATTTCCTCGGTTGTGCAGTAAGATGTTTGTAAGATCTCAGACAAAGTCAGGAGTCCAACGGTTGAGCATGGTGCGACTAGAGTCCTGAGCTGCTACATTTCAATGCAAGAACTGTCGCAGGAAAGGTGGATGAGCTCAGAGCATGGATCAACACATGGATGTTGTAGCCATTAGTGAGACTTTATTGCACGATGGGCTGGAATGGCAGCTCAATATTACAGGGTTCTGTTGTTTTAGATATGACAGAGTGAGATGGATTAAAGAAAGAAGGGAGGCATTACGATCCAGGGAAAAAGTCACGGCAGTGCTCTCAGAAACGAGAGATTACCTGCAGATGCTGGAAATCCGAACAACACACACAAAATGCTGGAGGAACTCAACAGGCCAGGCAGCATCTATGGAAAAGAGTACAGTTGATGCTTTAGCCAAGACCCTTCATCCAGTCCTGATGAAGGGTCTTGGCCTGAAATGTTAACTGTACTCTTTTTTATAGATATGGCAATGCTCCATCAGTTCAAACTGCAGAACTTGTCCAGTGAGGCATTATGGTGGAAATGAAAAATCAGAAAGGTATGATCACATTAACGAGGCTATACTCCAGACAACCCAACAGTCCAAGGGATTTAGAGGAACAAGTATGTAGAGCGATTGCAGACTGTTACAAGAAACATAAGGTTGTTATGGTCGGTGATTTTAACTTTCCACATATTGACTAGAACTCCCATCCTGTAAAAGGACTAGAGTTTGTCAAATGTTTTCAGGAAAGTTTCCTTAATCAATACATAGAAATCCCAACAAGAGAGTGTGTGATACTGTATCTGCTATTAGGGAATGAGACAGGTCAAGTAACAGAATGATCATAGTGCCATTAGTTTCAAAATAATTATGGAAGCAGATAGGTCTGGTCCACATGTTGAGATTAATGAATTGGAGAAAGGCCAATTTTGATGGTATCAGATGTGATCTGGCAAGTGTGGATTGAGACAGGCTGTTTTCTGTCAAAGGTGTATTTGGTAAGTTGGAGGCCTACAGAAGTGAAACTTTGAGAGTACAAATCTTGTATGAGCCTGTCAGAATAAAAGGTAAAGATAACAAGGTGTATGGAACCTTGGTTTCAAAGACATATCAAGGTTCTGTTTAAGAGAAACAAGGAGGTTCATAACAGGTACAAACAGGTAGGAGGAAGTGAGGTGCTTATGGAGTATAAGAAGTGCCAGAAAACACCTAAGAAAGAAATCAGAAAGGATAAAAGAAGGGATGAGGTTGCCCTGGCAGACATGGTGAAGGAGAACCCTAAGGGATTCTACAGGTATGTTAAGAACAAAAGGATTGCAAGGGTCAAAATTGGTCCTCTAGAATATCAAAATGGTAATCCATGTGTAAAGTAAAATCAGGTGAGGGAGATATGAAATTAACTTTTTGCATCTCTATTTATGCAGGGGACGGACACCGACTCTATAGAAGTGAGGCAAAGCAGCACTAACTTCACGGATAGACCTTTTAGAGATTACAGAAGAGGAGATATTTGCAGTCCTGAGGCAAATCAGGGTGGATGAATCCTTAGGGTCTGACAAGGTGTTCCCTTGGCCTCTACGGGAGGCAAGTGCAGAAACTGCAGGGGCCCTAGCAGGGATACTTAAAACACCCTGAGTGACAGGGTGTTTCTAAGTGTTTCTGTGCTGTACTTTTCTATAATTCAAAGACTGTATATGTAAACAGGAAAAATTAAACCAACAAAAACCCCAGAAAATGTCAGAAATAATCAGATATGGCAACATGTACGGAGAAATAAACAAAGTTATAATTTCTGATTTCAGAATTGAAAGAAATAAGTGAATGCTGCTGTTGTTTAACCTGTTTGAATGTTTGTGTTCCAGGTAAAGTCCAGGTCTGGCCAATACATCATTGCTCCCTACATTCCAAATACAGTTCTGTTCAATGTAGCCAACATCCTGCAGAGGTGGACATCTGACAGGTGGATTTCCACAGTGAGTCACACAACCATCCTTTTATTACAGTTATTATAGAATTGATATTATTTTAGCAATTCTGTTAGGTAATTCATTCTATTGATGGACTTTCAAACGTTTTCTCTTCATTGAGAAATTTATCCATATGATACTCTTTGAAATATTTCCCATTAGGTTAACTAGTCAGGTTTTTTTTGAAATTTGTTTTAAATCTCAACTTGAATTTTCTACTTGGATACAAGTGCCTGTTAAGAGGAACATGAGTATCTGATCAGAAGAGAAAATAATTCCTGGGCTTGACCTGAAAATTAAGAATGGAGAACAATGGGGAACAATAAATGCCTTATTAAGACAGCAAAATCAGAACAATCGATTATAATGGGAGCTAAGGTTGAAGAACAGAATATGTTGTTAAAGGTAACCAGTGTAATTCCTTAGGAATTTGTTGTTCAGGAATTACAATGCATCACAATTCATCAGATCACTTGACAAAATTTGAAACAAGTGCAGAAGGTAACAACAATTGTTTAGATCCTCAGAATGCATTTGCTCTGCAGTCCATTTATCTAAGGTCCTGACCACAGAATGAAATGAATGTTTTCAACTGGAAAATTAACATTCCGGTTGACACAAAATCATCTGGCAAAGTGAAGAATTGAAAAAAGGCTTCAATGATATTGAAAATCACAATATCAGGAGATGGTATTATCAGGAGAAACCTCCTTCACATCTGACAGACTATATAGCAAAGTAATAAAAAGACAGGGAGCAACAGAATTGTTTTACTACTAATCTCCAGGCTATTGAGGGTGAGTACTTCTGTAAAATTCAGCCACTTGGGAAAATAAAGTAACTTTTTCTGGATGTGCCCATTATAAACTCTAAATTTTATTACCTGTTGCAGATTCAGTAATGCATGATCTTCATTATTCCTATGTTTTGAATCATATAATTAATCTCTATTTTTACAGTTAATTGGAGTTAAAATAGGCAGTCAGGAACTGACAATTAGTCAATACCTTGGCCACCTGATATGTTGCTAATGCTGAAACGGTGCAGTTTTCAGTGGCTGGTGTGGACCATTGATGTGCTATTATCATCATGTTTTGAGTTAGTTATCCAAAGAAAAAGACTGATATAACAGACAACTGTGGCAGTTTCAGGCTACATCCACACTATGCCGGATAAATCCATAACCAAAGCTTTTTCTCTTCGTTTTTACCCTCCGTCCACACTAAAATGGCGTTTTCGTCCCCCGAAAACGGAGCTTTTCAGAAACGCTCTCCAGGGTGGGTTATTTTTGAAAATGCTGCTCAGGCAGATCAGTGTGGACAGCGTAACCGGAGACTTTTGAAAACGCTGTCAGACAGCAGCATGTTCCATTGTTTTCTTGAACGCAACCTAACAATTTCAGAACAGATGGCAAAGAGACTGAAGCCAGAAGAGTTAGAAATGTTCTCACCAAATACTTTGACCCATAACTTACTGAATAAATAAGTAAACTCACTTTGCCCTGTTTTCTGTCCTTGCTTGTATGAAGGTGGTTTACCTATTTATGCAAGTACTTCTCTGACAATAGATGTGTAACAGCCTGATGTAACATTGTATGGAAATACAAGATAACACTGATGCAGACATATTTTATACATTTAACAAGGTGCTTTATTAATGCAACAAGAGTTAGTCAGTTTTTCAATGTTCGTCGTCAGTCGGGTCAATCTGTCCGTGAACTCCGTCGGTTGCCGCCGTACGCTCCAGTATTTGGGTTTTTTTAGTTTTAAGTTCTCCTGCGTGACAGCTGACAGCTGTCCGTTTTTAAAAGTTTTTCTAGTCTGTAACTACACAAACGCGCACTTTTACGGCAAGATTCGACACCAAACATGTCGCTTGTTTTCGGTAGATGTGTCCTGCGCATGCGCAGGAGGAGGAGATTTGCCGAAATCTCCGATTCAGTGTGGATAGAGATATTTTCAAAAACGCATAGTGTGGACGCCTATCGTTTTTACTCGAAACCGGCGTTTTCAAAATTATCCGGTTTAGTGTGGATGTAGCCTCAGAATGTGCTCTTCAAAATGAAAACTATGCATGTTAGCATGATATCAAAAATAGTGGAATGAAAACTGTTCACAAGATTCTCAACTTCAATTCAGGAAAACCTTTTCAAATAAGAGTCAAGGAAGTTTAGCTAGAGAGGGAGCTGGTCTAGAACAAGGTATGGATAATGAAGACATGGCAGGGTTACGACTTAGAAAATGTAGTATTGTTAATGATCCTATCAAATATAATTGATTATGTAAAATTGGGCAAAAGGATAATGAGAAACCCAGAACAGATCATCTGAACTAAGGAGAATTTTACTTGGCTGAAACATGATTAAATACTATCAGTTGAAGGTAAATTGTTGACAGTTGAATGATAGTTTCCTGAAACTCATTAAGGTTCGGGGAAATTGAACGAAACAACAATAGAATGAAGGAAAAGTTGGAAAAAAATATGGAAATATTTTGCTAGAAAATAAACAACATTTATAAAGTAAGGGCATATTAAAAGCAAAGGAAGAGAAATGTCCCAAACCTCAGTGTGTAGTGTGTGAAATAATTTTGAGTGATGATGCTTGGAAACTTCCCAAAATAATTCATTAACTTTTAGACAAAACAATTGAATTTAACCAAAATGCCAGTGGCATGTGGCTTCTCAATGTAGCTAACTGGATGTTGCAATAGTCATAGGTGAAGGTACATTGAAGCATCGTATCTCCTGGCCTACTGTATTCCCAAACACAAATAACTATTTACAGAGGAAAAAAACTTAATAAAGAATTCAATAGATACCTTACATTTAGTCATGAGTGCTAATGCAAATTTTTATTGTTTACTTGAGCTATATTCATATATGCAGGGCTCATTCATAAAGATTTACAAGACTGTTTATTTCATAATTCTCTTAAGTTTGAGTCCATCAAGTCATTGAAACTCTCCTTGGCTTATTAAAACAAAATGTAGAGTTGGTTACAAAAACAGAATATACAAGTGAAATAAATTGTTGTTTCTTTACTTCAGAAACATCGAGTACCAATTCCACAGACTGAAGACGCAATGAACAGGACCAGACAGTCCCTGGCTTTCTTTGTTCACCCATCTCATGATGCAATAATCGCATGTTGTGATGGCCTGGATAAACACCCACCCATCTCTTCTATCCAATACCTAAAGGATAATCATAGTAATTTGTTTTCCAAAGAATCCTATCCAACTATTGCTTGAATGGGATAGCGACTTACAGACATCTATGTGGCTTTGAAATTGCAGTAAAAGTTACCAAATGATTTCTTAACAAAGCATTCATGCACATATTCAACACGTTTTTCCAACATATTGTCTGCATATGCAGGTTTTATCTTTTGTCAAATTTCTTAAGTATTTAGTGTTTTGGTTTATGTTTCTTCATAGGCATTTCTATTGTGGAACTAAAGAAAGGAAAAAAAATCAAAGCTATTTTATATATATCATTTAGCTTTCTTGTAATTCTTGAAAGACCTGCTGTCTTAACTGCAGAAGATGAAGGGCTCATTTGCCCAACCCGACAACTCTCCACCATTTCATGGTAAATGGTGGTCACAACACACTTTCCTCAGTATTCTTCAACAAAATTGCTAAATCCCTCACTGAGTGCAGCAAAGTGACTTCATGGTGCAGTCATTTGGTGTTCTTGTAACCAACTCACATATACTGACATCGCTCAGCATTGTACTATCTTTCCAATGAGGGAATGCTCACGTCTGCACAGGCCCTAAATAATACCACAGCTGAGAAAGGCCATCGACATTTCAAACTTAATCATTTAGGAGAAAGAAGAAGCTTGAGAAAGGCTACAAATACATTTAAAAATAAACTCTTAAGATCAGCTTCTGCTACCATTTAATTATTTGCCCCCAAATACTCTGGATTGTTGTCTGGTTCTGTACACCATTATTATTTCAATATGGAATACTATCCATTTTTTGTGGATGATATTCTTCAGATTTACTCACTACCCATCTCTCCCCACCACTCTGGAGGCCAGATTTTCATTGATCCTGATGAAGGCTTGGCTCCCTCTCAGTTTGAGGGATTCAGCACTTGGCCAGCTACTTCAATTGATGAACCCCCAGCAGGAAATCCCATTTCCCAGCAGCACAGCGCAGCACAACTGGCTTTTTGGTGACTGTGGAGTAGGAAAGTCACCGACTTAATGAATGGTAAGCATCTCCATCAACACAGTAGCATTCCGACTGACTGTCGCTGGATTGGACAATCCAGCTCAAAATTATAGGAGATGAAGGCAAAATGAAGCGTCTTCAAAACATTTATTCAACACAGAAAATTCTACTAGTATTTGAAAACCAATTTCCCTTTTCCTTTCAAACCGTATGTATTTGTTCAGTCTATTTGTAGAAGTTTGATTTTAAAATGCTAAAATAGGTCACTTTGACTACAATAAATAGCAGGATTTAGCCATGTATTTTCTTGAATGGCAATAAAAGACTTTGCATTTATATCGTACTTTTTTCATCCCTATGAGGACACACCCCCCCCCAAAGTCAGAAACACATTTTACAGCTGTCATAAACACAGCACACAAGACTTCCACAAACAACTGTGTGATAATCTAATTTTAATGATGTTGTTTGAGCGATAAATTCTGCCACTTTCTCTTTGAAATAGAGCCACTGAACCTTTTAAAGGGCAAAAACGGCTCAAGTTACTTGTCTCATCTGAAAGATCCCTGGCAGTGCAGCCCTCAATGCTACACTCAGTCACTGGAGTTTCATGTTCTGTCTGTGTGACGGGTTGTGAACACACCTTGTGATTAACGAGTGTGACCTGCAAAGTGAGCTATGTCAGACACCAGATAATATAATCTAAGATCCATGAAAACAACGGTCCTGCAAATCTCCAACTGCAAGATATGATGAAATAGACAGACTTCTATGTAACAATATGCATGCATGAAAGTATAGATTGTGAATAAATTTTTCATTATACTTGACTCTGGTGCCAATGTGATAATTTCTACAACAGTATAACTGATGGTACTCCTAATGTCTGGCAAAGATTTACATGGTAAGTGAGAGGCCTTCAAAAACAAAATTTTCAGAGCACAAAGCTTTTGTGTGCCTTTCAGAATAAAAGGTAAAGATAGCCAGTGTAGGGAACCTTGGATTTCAAGAGATATTGAGGCCTTGATTAAGAGAAAAAGGAGGTGCAAGCAGAAACAAATGAGGTGCTTATGGAGTACAAGAAATGCAGGAGAACACTTAAGAAACAAATCAAGAAGGCATGAAATTGTTCTTATAGACAAGGTGAAGGAGAATTCTAATGGATTCTACAGATAGGTTAAGAGCAAAGGGATTGCAAGGGACAAAATTAGTCCTCTGGAAGACCAGAATAATAATGCATGTGTGAATCCAAAATATTTGAGGGAGATCTTAAATGAGATCTTTGCATCTGTATTTACATGGGAGACCAATACGGAGTATATAGAAGTGAGCCAAAGCAGCATCAACTTCATGAAACCTGTGCAGATTACAGAGGAGGAGGTGTTTGCTATCCTGAGGAAAATCAGGGCAGATAAATCCCCAGGGTCAGACAAGGTGTTCCCTCAGACCCAATGGGAGGCGTGCAGAAATTCCTGAGGCCCTAGTAGAGATACAGAAACATAGAAAATCTACAGCACAATACAGGCCCTTCGGCCCACAAAGTTGTGCTGAACATGTCCCTACCCTAAGAATTACTAGGCTTACCCATAGCCTTTTATTTTACTAAGCACTATGTACCTATCCAAAAGTCTCTTAAAAGACCCTATCGTAAACACAGAGTACACTGCAGGTGTATCCTATCGAATCTGCCTCCAATACTGTTGCTGGCAGCCCATTCCACACACTCACCACTCTCTGAGTCAAAAACTTACCCCTGACATCTCCTCTGGACCTACTCCCCAGCACCTTAAACCTGTTTCCTAATGTGGCAACCTTTTCAGTCCTGGGAAAAAGCCTCTGACTATCCACATGATCAATGCCTCTCATCATCTTATACACTTCTATCAGGTCACCTCTCATCCACAGTCACTCCAAGCAGAAAAGGCCAAGTTCACTCAACCTATTCTCATAAGGCATGCTCCCCAATCCAGGCAACATCCTTGTAAATCTCCTCTGCACCCTTTCTATGTTTTCCACATCCTTCCTGTAGTGAGGTGATCAGAACTGAGCACAGTACTCCAAGTGGGGTCTGACCAGGGTCCTGTATAGCTGCAACATTACCTCTCAGCTCCTAAATTCAATTCCATGATTGATGAAGGCCAATACACCATACGCCTTCTTAACCACAGAGTCAACTTGCACAGCTGCTTTGAGTGTCCTATGGACTCAGACCCCAAGATCCCTCTGATCCTCCACATTGCCAAGAGTCTTACCATTAATACTAAATTCTGTCATCATATTTGACCTACCAAAATGAACCACTTCACACTTAACTGGGTTGAACTCCATCTGCCACTTATTAGCCCAATTTTGCACCCTATCAATGTCCCGCTATAACATCTGACAGCCCTCCACACTATTCACAACACCTCCAACCTTTGTGTCATCAGCAAATTTACTAACCCATCCCTCCGCTTCCTCATCCAGGTCATTTATAAAAATCATGAAGAGTAAGGGTCCTGGAACAGATCCCTGAGGCACTGCACTGGTGACTGACCTCTATGCAGAATATGACCCATCTACAACCACTCTTTGCTTTCTGTGGGCAAGCCAGTTCTGGGTCCACAAAGCAATGTCTCCTTGGATCCCATGCCTCCTTACTTTCTCAATAAGCCTTGCATGGGGTACCTTATCAAATGCCTTGCTGAAATCCATATACACTACATCTACTGCTCTTCCTTCAATGTGTTGATATGTAAATCATCCTTAGCAACAAGGGAGTTACCAGATGATTGATAGATAGCCAATGTTGTTCTGCTGTTTTAAAACAGCTCTAAACAGAAACCAGGAAATTATAGGCCAGTGAGTATGACCTCAGTTATGGGAAAGTTATTGGGAAGTATTCTAAGGGACCAGATGTATAAGTATTTGGATTAATTAAGAATGGTCAGTTTGACTTCATGTGTGGTAGGTCATGTCTAACCAATCTTACAGTTTTTCGAGGAAGTTACCAGGAATGTGGATGAAGACAAGGCAGTGTATGTTGTCAACGTAGACATTAGCAAAACATTTGACAAGGTTCTGTATGGGAGGCTGCTCAAGAAGGTTCAGTAGCTCAGCATTCATGATGAGCTAGTAAATACCGACTGAGTGGAGGTTTAATAGTTATACAAAATTAGGAGGGGCATAAATTGGGTAAATGCAAATATTCATGATGAGATAGCAAATGTGGTACCAATGTTTAAAAAGGGTAGCAAAAGCAATCAAGGAAATGACAGGCTAATGCGTCTAACATTGGCAGTGGGAAAATTGCTAGAGGGGATTCTGAGGAACATTAGATACGAACATTTAGAGAGACAAGGGTTTGATTCAGGACAGTCAGCTTTGATTATGCATAGGAAGCAGAGACTAACAAATCTCTTGAACATCTTCAGAGAAGTTAACTAAGATGTTAGGTGAGCACCGGATAGTAGATATTGTCTGTATGGACTTCTGCAAGGCCTTTGACATGATCCCTTAAGGCAGACTAGTCTGGAGAGTTAGATCACATGGGATCCGGAGAAGATGGAGGAGTATCTTGGTGGTCGGAAGCAGGGGATGCTGCATGAGGTTTGCTTCTCAGATCAGGCACTTGTGTCTAGTGGTATACCCCAGAGGAAAGTGCTGAAATATAAACAATTTGGATGTGAATCTACTAGACATGGTTAGTAAGTTTGTGAATGTTACTAAAATTAGTGCTGTTGGTGACAGTGCAAAAGGTTATGAAAAATTATAGGTGTATTTTAATCAGCTAGATCTCTAGCCCAAGGATAAGCAAATGGCTTTTCATCAACTTTGCTTCCAACCTCCACTACGCCCTTAGATTTACTTAGTCCATTTCTGACATCCTTCTCCCTCTTCTTGATCATTGTATCTCCATCTCGGGAAACAGTCTATCTACCGAAATGATACAAAACTTTAACAAATTAATAAGTATACAATTAATAAAGCTGAACAGAAAAAAAACTTATCTTGAAATGTAAAATGGAAAAAAAATTATATATATATATATATACCTAGAAAAAAGAAGGAAAAGAAAGAACCCCATCTAACTAAGAAAAAAAACCCCCACTAACTATTAAAAAAAACCATTAGGAATAAACCCCCCTGGAGCAATACATTTGACCATCATCTAAATATATATAAAAAAGAATCATCAACTGTCATTTCATATTTATATAAAAAATAAAATTGGAAGGAAACCATATAACTTAATTCAAATTAAATGATAATATTTAGCAAAAGAACCCCATCTTCTCTCAAAATCAAATAGAGGATCAAAAGTTCTACTTGTAATTTTTTTCCAAACTAAGACATAACATCACTTGAGAAAACCATTCAATTAATGTAGGGGAAGAATTATCTTTCCATTTTAATAAAATTGCCCTTCTTGCCAGCAGTCTAACAAATGCAATTACATGTTGATCTGAAGATGAGATACCCTGAATATGATGTGGAACTATTCCAAATAGAACAGTCAATCTATTAGGTTGTAAATTAATTTTCAAAGCTTTAGAAATCGTAGAAAATAAAGATTTCCAAAACAATTTTAATGAGGAACATGACCAGAACATATGTGACAAAGTAGCTACTTCAGTTTTACATCTATCGCAATAGTTATCTATACTAGGAAATATTTTAGATACTCCCTCCTATGTTAAATAATAATGGTGTACAATTTTAAATTAAATTAAACAATGGTTGGCACATACAGAAGAAGAATTTACATTTTTCAAAACTCGAAGCCAATCTTCATTAACAAAGGTCATATTAAGTTCTCTCTCCCAATCTTGTTTAATCTTTAGTGGTAGGTTCTCTTTTTGTAACAAAAATAAATTATAAATTCTGCTAATGGAACCTTTCACTAAGGGATTCAATTTCAAAATGGTATCCAACAAATCAGATTCTTGTAAATATGGAAACTTAGGTAAATATTGTTGTAAAAAAATGTCTAACCTGAAAATATTGCAAAAAATATGTATGAGTGAGAGAAAATTTATTAATTAACTCCTCAAAAGTCATCAATCGACCATCTCAAAATAAATCTGTAAAAGAATGAATTCCTTTATTTTTCCATAAAAGAAAAATGGGGACAATTGTTGAAGGTTTAAATAAAAAGTTTTGATATAAAAAACAAGATAACTTAAATTGTTTAAGATTAAAAGAATTACGGAACTGAACGCAAATCCATAGGGATTGTTTAATAACCGGATAGAGATTTAAATTTGGAATTTTAGAGAGCTGTAAAGGTAATGGAGCTCCTAAAATTGAAATTAAATGAAATTGTTTAATAGCTTTTAATTCTAAATCAATCCATAATGGTTTTTGGCTTTTATCAAGACAATATAACCAAAAATATAATTGTCTAATATTCACAGCCCAATAGTACAGTCTTAAATTAGGAAGTGCAAGTCCACCATCTTTTTTAAATTTTTGTAAATGATACTTATTAATTCTTGGTCTCTTATTGTTGCAAATAAAATAAGAAATAGGAGAGTCAATTTGATCAAAAAAAATTTTAGTTAAAAAGATAGGTATATATTGGAAAAATCATCATTTTCACAGCATGAATACGACCTATTAAAGAAAAAGTAACTGGATTCCATCTAGAAAATAGTTGTTTCATGGAGTCCATTAAAGGAACTATATTTGCTTTACAGAGATCTTGATATTTTTACTAATTATATTACCTAAATATCTAAATGTATTAACAATTCTAAAAGGAATATCATTATATGTACCAACATGAACATTTAATGGAAACAATTCACTTTTATTCAAGTTAAGTTTATATCCTGAAAATTTACCGAAATCTTTAAGTGTTTCCAAAAGATTAGGAATTGATTCCTCAAGATTTGAAATTAAAACCAAAAGAACATCTGCATAAAGAGAAATCTTATGTATGGTTCCATTCATAGAGATACCATGAATATCTTTAGCTTCACGTAGTGTTATAGCTAAAGGCTCCAATACAAGATTAAATAATAAAGGACTTAATGGACATCCCTGTCTAGTGCCACGAGAAAGTGAGAAAAAAGAAGACCGACAGTTATTAGTAATGACCATGGTAATAGGATTCTTGTAAATCATTTGAATCCATCTATTGAAATTATTACCAAAACCAAATTTTTCAATGGCCACTCAACTCTATCAAATGCCTTTTCTGCATCGAGAGAGAAATATTTCCAAAAAATACGGAGAAAGTAATCTTTCAAATTTTTTGTAAAATCCCACTGAATAACCATCAAGTCCAGGAGCTTTACCTGATTGCATTGATAAAATAGCTTTCTGAATTTCATGCTCGGTAATTGGAGTATCAAGCATCTGTTGATCTTCAAAAGAAATTTGTGGAAATTTAATCTTATGAAAAAAAGCCTTCATTTTAGAGGAATCTGCAGGAAATTGAGATCTATAAAAATCAGAGTAAAAATCTTGAAAAGTATTATTAATGTCCTCATGGTTACTTACTATATCTCCATTATTTTAACAAATCTTTAAGATTTGTCTTTTGGCTCTAGTTGCTCTTAATTGAGAAGCTAAGAACTTATTATTTTTATCCCCAAAGGTACAAAATTGACTTTTCAATTTAAGTAAATATCCTTCAATAGGATATGTTAGTAATAAATTATACTGTGATTGTAATTCTACTCTTCTTTTAAATGAAACAGCATTTGGAGAGATTGCATTAATGTTATCTTATTCTTTAATTTGTTTAGAGATTTTATCTAATTCCATTCTTGTTTGTTTCTTCAGTTTAGCTATATACGAAATAATTTGACCACGTAAATAAGCTTTTAATGTATCCCAAGTTACTAACTTAGAGACGTTTCCTATATTATTAAAGAGAAAAAACTCTTTTATCTGAGCTTTGATAAACTCAACAAATTCCGCACTTTGTAATAAATGTTCTGGAAAACACCAAAATGGTCTGGTAGAAACAATATCTTTCAGTTCAAATATTAAGTTTAAAGGAGAATGATCAGAAATAGAAATTGCATCATACTCACATTTCTGAACATTGAATAAAAGTCGAGGGTCAACTATAAAATAGACGATTCTCGAATATTTATTACGAACATGTGAGAAAAAAAAAGTATTCTCTATCACTAGGTTACATATGCCTCCAGATCTCAATTAAACCATAATCAATTAAAAAGGAATTAATAAGTGATGCAGAATGATTAGGGAGTTGATATTTGGATGATGACTTATCCATTAAAGGATTTAGACAAGTATTAAGATCACCACCCATTAATAACATATATTCATTTAAATCAGGTAATAACACAAAAACGGTTTTAAAAAAAGAGTAATCCTCAACATTTGGTCCATAAATATTAACTAAAACCATTTTTCTATTACAAATTGTTCCTTTAACAATCAGAAATCTACCACTGATATCAGTTATAATATCCTCCTGATTAAAAGGAATATTGGAATCAATAAAAATAGAAACACCTCTAGTTTTACTCTGGGAATTTGCATGAAACTGAGAACCCTTCCAAAATTTAAAAAATCAGTTTTTATCACATAACCTGATATGCATCTCTTGAGCAAAGATTATATCTGGCTGGAATCGGTTGATAACTTTAAATGTTTTCTTACGCTTAATAGGATGATTCCAACCGCGAACATTCCGAGTTAAAACATTTAGCTGTTTAGACATCATCATGGAACTTTGTGTCTAAAAACAATAGTTAGACGCATGTCAGGATAGGATAGTCGACAATGGCGGAGATGAACAACAATAAAATTAATTGGCGTATGCTCCGGGATTCCATAATGGGGAAAAAAAGAAAAAAAATCCCACCTAATCTACAAAGCCCAGAAACAAGTCGATATCAATCGACGCAAGCCCCAAGAAAAGCATGAACACGAATACAAATACAAACTCCACCTACCAAAGTAAAAAAGAAAAAAAAGAAAACAAAATAATCTCTGTCTCCCTCTACCCAATATAAAAATCATTACAGTCAACATATATCTCAATATAATTAACTTGGAAGGAAAGTGTTTTTCTTATATAACAAAATGACCTTCAATTGAAAGTAACTTTCATCACATTAGATAAGAGAAGAAAAACACATCCAAAACAATTCTTGAAATATTTGCACAGAAGAAAAACAATCGCCATCTTTAAATTGTCCAGTCTATCTTTAAAACATAAAGAAATTCAAATTATTACTTTAAAAAATCTTTACAAAAGCATACTAAACAAAAAAAACGATTAATTCATTTAAATGCTGCAGAAAAAAAATTCTAAATGGTCCAAACTTATTACCGACTATCCCTCTATGTCTTCTGAAATTGAAGCCATCCAAACCAGTCTTTTTCAGAGATAAAAATGTATTTTAAGGTAAAGACTTCTGTAACCATCAGATCTTCCAATCTCATCACTCTTTACACCGCGAGACAATCAAACCATCATAAATCATTCAAGCTTCAGATTCGTCATCAGATGTGTCGGATAAAGAATTAATAAAACTCAATGCATCAAGTTGATCATCAAAAATATGAAAACCAGACTTTTTAACAAAGAGCCTCAATTTCGCTGGGTATTGAAGCAGTGGAAAAAGCTTTTTCTCATATGCTGATTTCATAGCATTTGCAAATCCAGTACACTTTTTAACAATTTCGCGTGGAAAATCTTCATAGAAACGAATGTCTGAATTCTGATACTGAAAGAGTCTTTTTTTTTGCACAAGCTTAATAATACGGTCTTTGTCTCTGAAACGGAGAAAACACACAACAAAATGTCTGTTTTCACCTTGATCCAAAAATTTTAAAGTGCCGATTCTGTGAGCCATTTCGATATCTGAAGGCTGTAAACAAACCTCCGGAAATAAAGACAGAAACATTTTTGCGAAATAATCCAGTGTGTCGGCCAATTCTGATTTCTCTTTTAATCCAACAATTCGAATATTGTTCCGATATGATCGAGCTTCAAGATCAATGATCTATTGTTGGGCTTTCTCCAAACGTGAAGAAAGGTCCGCAGTATTTCGACTAACTTCTTTAAGATCAAGGCTCAAAAAGTCGATTTTTCCTTCGAATTTCTCTTTTAGTTGAGTTATCTCAATGCTGATATTGCTGATTTGAGATTCTAGTCTCTTTTCCCGGGGGGGGGGTTCCTCCGAGAATCCATCAGTTTTCTTGAGTTTCCCATTGCCCGGGTCCGAATTTCTTTTGGAGCTTCTGAGAGTGGCCATAATTATATCTGATCTGACTGAATAAAGTTGAAATTTCAAAGTTTAAATCGGAAAAGGGAGAGATTAAAGGCGGACAAGAAATGACTATGTCTTACATGTCTGAACCAGGAGGCGGAGTCCCTTTCTGGCCTCTCTCTCTCCGTCTTGTTTTACGGCGGTTGGCACCCAGCTTAGTGGTGCAATACCGCCACCTTCTGCTCCGGAGTGTGCGATAGACTCACATTCTAAATCCCTTCACCCAATCACACACACACACATACCCTAACCTACACTTTACCCTCCCATCTTTAGCCATCTCTAGCCATCTATTCCTGTTTATCCAACATATCCTATAAAAAACCCCTGTACCCCTTAAGAAAGCTAAAAATACCCTAACCTGTGCTCTCTCACCCATGCTCAGCAACCCTTTTAATGTGAATTCCTGCACCCCCAATTCCCTTAGATTAATTCTCATCATCTCTCTGTATCCCATACTTCCTGCAACTCAGAACTACATGTTCCACTGACTCCTCCTCTTCCTGACATTCCTTACACAGTCCTGTCTGGTGTTTCCCTATCAATTTCAGTGTTTGGTTTAGTGCACAGTGCTCCAGCCTTAACCTAGTCCACACAATTTCCTCTCTCCTGTATCTACTACCTACCCTAGTACCTGAAACACTTTTTTGTATTTGATATAAATGCTTCCCTTGCCGCTCCCTGTCCCATCTTTCTTGACACATTTGGTTGATTTTTTCCCAGATAACACACTTAACCTCTGCTTTGCTGATACTAATGTGCATTTCTATATTTTCTTTCTTTAACACCCTCTTTGCCAACTCATCCACCCTCTCATTCTCCTTCACCCCTACATGAGCTGGAACCCATAGAAATTTAACCTGACCTCCCTGATTTGCAACTCTTGTGACTGACTGAAGGACTTCATGAAGTACATCTTGCCAGCTGTTTGAGTGAGAAGACCTTAAACTTGCTAGAACTGAAGATGAATCTGAGCATATCAACACTTTGACTAGTCTAGCTTTCTCCACCCAACGTAACGCAACCAACACTGCCATCATCTCCACTGTATACACCGCTAACTTATCAGATGTTCTTCTGCTGATTGCAATTGCTTTTGCTGGTATAGCCACCCCAAACCCTGTCACTCCTGTTTCAGGTTCCTTAGCACCATCTGTATAAATCTGAGTATAATCACTATAATTTCCATCACATGACAGTTAAATGCACTTACCAAATCAGTTTTACATTTTCCTTTCCTTTTTACCTCTAACAAATAGACAATAGACAATAGGTGCAGAAGTAGACCATTCGGCCCTTCGAGCCTGCACCGCCATTTTGAGATCATGGCTGATCAATTACTATCAATACCCGGTTCCTACCTTGTCCCCATATCCCTTGATTCCCCTATCCATAAGGTACCTATCTAGCTCCTTCTTGAAAGCATCCAGAGAATTGGCCTCCACTACCTTCCGAGGCAGTGCATTCCAGACCCCCGCAACTCTCTGGGAGAAGAAGTTTTTCCTTAACTCTGTCCTAAATGACCTACCCCTTATTCTCAAACCATGCCCTCTGGTACTGGACTCTCCCAGCATCTGGAACATATTTCCTGCCTCTATCTTGTCCAATCCCTTAATAATCTTATATGTTGCAATCAGATCCCCTCTCAATCTCCTTAATTCCAGCGGGTACAAGTCCAGTCTCTCTAACCTCTCTGCGTAAGACAGTCCAGACATCCCAGGAATTAACCTCGTGAATCTACGCTGCACTTCCTCTACAGCCAGGATGTCCTTCCTTAACCCTGGAGACCAAAACTGTACACAATATTCCAGGTGTGGTCTCACCAGGGCTCTGTACAAATGTAAGAGGATTTCCTTGCTCTTGTACTCAATTCCCTTTGTAATAAAGGCCAACATTCCATTAGCCTTCTTCACTGCCTGCTGCACTTGCTCATTCACCTTCAGTGACTGATGAACAAGGACTCCGAGATCTCTTTGTATTTCTCCCTCACTCAACTCTACACCGTTCAGATAATAATCTGCCTTCCAAAGTGGATAACCTCACACCTATTCACATTAAACGCCATCTGCCAAGTATCTGCCCACTCACCCAGCCTATCCAAGTCACCCTGAATTCTCCTAACATCCTCATCACATGTCACACTGCCACCCAGCTTAGTATCATCAGCAAATTTCCTGATGTTATTTTCTATGCCTTCATCCAAATTGTTAACGTAAATGGTAAACAGCTGTGGTCCCAATACCGAGCCCTGTGGTACCCCACTAGTCACCACCTGCCATTCCGAGAAACACCCATTCACCGCTACCCTTTGCTTTCTATCTGCCAACCAGTTTACTATCCATGTCAATGCCTTCCCCCCGATGCCCTGAGCTTTGATTTTACCTGCCAATCTCCTATGTGGGACCTTATCAAATGCCTTCTGAAAATCGAGGTACACTACATCCACTGGATCGCCCCCGTCTAACTTCCTGGTTACATCCTCGAAAAACTTCAACAGATTAGTCAAGCATGATTTGCCCTTGGTAAATCCATGCTGGCTCAGCCCAATCCTGTCACTGCTATCTAGATATGCCACTATTTCATCCTTAATAATGGACTCTAGCATCTTTCCCACCACCGATGTCAGGCTGACAGGTTGATAGTTCTCTGTTTTCTCCCTCCCTCCTTTCTTAAAAAGTGGGATAACATTAGCCATTCTCCAATCCTCAGGAACTGATCCTGAATCTAAGGAACATTGGAAAATGATTACCAATGCATCTGCAATTTCCAGGGCCACCTCCTTTAGTACCCTAGGGTGCAGACCATCTGGACCTGGGGATTTGTCAGCCTTCAGTCCCATCAGTCTTCTCATCACCGTTTCCTTCCTAATGTCAATCTGTTTCATTTCCTCTGTTACCCTATGTCCTTGGCCCATCCATACATCTGGGAGATTGCTTGTGTCTTCCTTAGTGAAAACAGATCTAAAGTACTCATTAAATTCTTCTGCCATTTCTCTGTTTCCCATAACAATTTCACCCAATTCATTCTTCAAGGGCCCAACATTGTTCTTAACTATCTTCTTTCTCTTCACATGCCTAAAAAAGCTTTTGCTATCTTCCTTTATATTCCTGGCTAGCTTGCGTTCGTACCTCATTTTTTCTCCCCGTATTGTCTTTTTAGTTAAGCTCTGTTGTTCCTTAAAAACTTCCCAATCATCTGTCCTCCCACTCACCTTAGCTCTGTCATATTTCCTTTTTTTTAATGCTATGCAATCTCTGACTTCCTTTGTCAACCACTGTGATGCCAGTCGATGTCAGGCCATACAAGCTTCCATGGAGCTACAACCAGATAAACTACTGAAGGACTTATCCTTAGATCAAACACTCCACTTTCTTTAACAATATCATTCCCTACCCGACTAAAGTTTTCCCTCTGAAACCTCCCATTTTCCCAGGACTCCTGCAACACTCCTTTAGCAGGGTGAGAATCATTGTGCCTCTGCAAATTAGCCCAGTCGTTTGCCATCAATTGCATCCTTCTTCATTCCAAAGGCATTACTCCCATTTCTACCTGCAAGGCTGATACTGGTGATGTTTTAAAAACCCCACTGCACACTCTCAAAACCTGAGCCTGAATCACATCCAGTTTCCTTATAAAAGACCTAGCTGCTGATCCATATGCTACACTTCCATAATCCAACACAGATCTTACTAAAGCCACATACATTCTCTTCAATGCTGAACAACTTTCTCCCCATTCCCTACCAGTCAAACATCTCATCACGTTTATTACTTTTTTACATTTCTCCTCAATTTTCCTGATATGATCTGCCCATGTTAATCGTGAATCAAATATAACTCCCAGAAATTTAAATGATCCAACCCTTTCTAATTCAATCCCATACATCCTTAACTTCTTTCCTACCTCAATTCTTTTCCTGGTGAAAAATACAGTTTGAGTTTTTTTCTACTGAAAATCTACATCCCCAATCATAACCCCACTCTACCACTTCATCAATTGCTCCTTGTAGTTTCCTGATTATATGCTCCATGTTCCTTCGTCTTTTCCACAAGGCCCCATCATCCGCAATCAGTGACCTACCTATATCCGCTGGTACCTTTGTGAAGACATCATTGATCATAATGATGAAAAGTAATGGGCTAATCACTCTGCCCTGAGGTTTTTCCATTTCCCACTATGTACTGTTTCGATCATTCTGATCCAATCCGAACTTGAATTTTTCTACCAAACAAAAAACCTTTAATCCAATTAAAAACTCTTCCCCCAACCCCCATCTTGTGTAGTTTAATTAATAATCCTTCCTTCCACACCATATCATAGGCTTTTTCAATGTCAAAAAACACTGCAACTACGATTTTTTATTTGCCTGGGCCTTTCTTATTTCAGTCTCTAACCTTATCACTGAGTCTATTGAATTCCTTCCCTTCCTAAAACCACTCTGATAACTTGCCAGCATTCCTCTCTTATCAAGCTCATATGATAACCTTTCTGTTATCATCCTTTCCATTATCTTACATATATTTGATGTTAGTGCTATTGGCCTGTAGCTAGTGGGTTTTGACAGATCCTTGCCAGGTTTCCTTGTTGGAATTACTACTGCTTCTTTCCATGCACTTGGTAATCTTCCCTCCTCCCACACTCTGTTATAAAAATGCAGTAACTTCAAAAGCGCTCCTTCTCCTAGATTTTTTAGCATAACATAGCATATTAGATCTTTCCCTGGGGAGGTTGGTCTCGATCTCTTTATTGCTCTCACCATTTCTGTCAAAGTAAATGGATCATCAATTATATCATCTGTTTCTTCCCTCCTGTTTAACACACCTGGGCATTACTCATTGTTCTTTCCCTTCTCCTTCTCCCTTCTTCAGACAAATTTTCTGAACTATGTATCTTTACAAATGACTTGGCCATGATCTCAGCCTTATCCCTGCTGGAGACTGCTGTTTCCTCCTCAGATATCATTACTGGATATTCCCAATCCCTTCTATCTCCCCCCATCCTCTTAATCATTCCCCATACCTCTCCCACAGGTGTTGTTCTTCCTATTTTGTTGCAAAAACTCCTCCAACTTGCCCTTTTAGCTTGACGTATGGTTCTTCTCACCACTGCCTGTGCCTTCTTATATTGAATTAAATGGTTCCGGTTGGCCGTTCCCCTTTAACACTTCTTTCTCCCTGATCATGCCCCAATTTCAGTCAATTGCTGATAGTTACCCAATAATCGTACATCTGGCTTTCATCAGAGTCTGGGAAATAAATACGAGGACGACTCTATCACAGGCTGCCAGCTCATTGGTCAATTCTCGTGCGATACTTCGTTCCCTATTCTGATTAGAACTGTTAGCTCTAAGTTCCGCTCTAGTTTCTAGAGAGTCCCTATGAATCCCATCTCCTTGTCAAGATCCCTCTGGTTTCCTGCCCTTCATCCAGGGCTACGCCAGCCTCCCCAACTGAGTCGACGTGCCAGTATCCTGCACTTGGGTTCTCCTCCGTTGCCCCCGTGTAACAGAACAAACTGGCCAGAATGAACCTAGTGGACACGGACCCGGTGCAACAGGCCCTCGTTAGCCAGGGCTCCCTACTGGGCATACATGATCAACTACTCAGAAGTCATGAATGATCTTCGTGCCCTATCCGAGGGTGTAAAGAAGGTCAGTGAACAGGTTGACCGGGTATCCGCTCCCCTTACTCCATCCCTTCCAAGAACCCAGTCTGACCAAACCGCACAGCCTGGGATGGCTACGCCCCTTGGCTCAGCAACACAATCACCTCGCGAGCCTTACGTACCTGAACCAGAACCCTACGCTGGGGACCTAGGGAAGTGCCGGGCTTTCTTACTGCAGTGCTCTCTGGTTTTTGAGCAACAGCCAAGTACGTACAGCTCGGACAGATCAAAAATTGCGTACATCATGGCGCTGTTACGAGGGGATGCCTTATCATGGGCCACCACGATCTGGGACAACCGGCCAGAGGTCTGTTCCTCCTTCTCTACCTTAGTCTCTGAAATGAGGAAGGTTTTTGAACAGCCCATTCGCGGGAAAGACGCCGCTAGGCACCTTCTGACTCTCCGTCAGGGCTCGCGAAGCGTAGCGAAATACTCCGTAGAGTTCCGAACATTAGCGGCCGACTCTGGGTGGAATGACGAAGCACTACAGGAAGTGTTTCGACAGGGTCTCTCTAACAAGATAAATGATGAATTAGCGGCCAGGGATGACGCGAACAGCCTGGACTCTTTGGTCTCTCTAGCCACCAGGGTAGATAATCAACTTCAAGAACGTCTGAGAGAAAAGACCGGTCACCCCGCTCCTCAGGTCATCCTACGGCCCACCTTACCATCTTCAGCCAGCCTCTCTTCCCCCGTCCACTCCTAGTGTAGCCTCCGCTCCAACTGTTCTGGTGAATCAGACGACACTCCCTTCAGTTCCCCAAGCCCGGATGCAGATCCAAGCTACTGGAACCTACAACCAACAGTCCCTGTCCTTGTCTACCTTGATAGACTCTGGAGCTGAGGGGAATCTGTTGGATGAAGACATAGCTGTCTAGGCCGGAATTCCTTGGGAGCCGTTGTCTACCCCTCTGGAGCCCGGGCACTGGACGGAAGACTTCTGGCTCGAGTCACTCACCGTACTCCACCACTGTCTTTGATCCTCTCTGGGAATCATCGGGAGCAGGTACACTTTAACCTAATCTCCTCTCCTCAAGCCCCGATAGTACTTAGATACCCCTGGTTACGCCGCCACAATCCTTGCATTGATTGGTCTACCGGGAGGATAGCCAGCTGGAGCCCGTTTTGCCATGCCACCTGTCTGCAGTCGGCCCTATTCCCTAGGGGGGATATCAGCGACCTTGCCCGTCTTTGAAACCCTTGACTTGTCCAGAGTTCCCACAGAATACCACGACCTGGGACAGGTATTCAGCAAACAACGTGCTCTTTCCCTGCCTCCACACTGCCCGTATGACTGCGCTATTGACCTTCTCTCCAGGGCCTCGTTACCTACCAGTCACCTTTATAACTTGTCCCGGCCTGAGAGAGAAGCCATGGAGAAATATATTAGTGAGTCTCTCACGGTGGGCATTATTCGACCCTCATCCTCCCCGGTGGGCGCTGGATTCTTCTTTGTGGGGAAAGAGGATGGCTCTCTCCGTCCCTGCATCGATTACAGAGGCCTAAATCATATCACCATTAAGACAAGTACCCACTGCCTCTTATAAGTTCTGCATTCAAGCCACTTCATGGAGTCTCGAAGTTGGACCTCCGAAACGCCTACTATTTCCTCTGGATAAGGGAGGGGGACGAGTGGAAGACAGCTTTCAATACCCCGTTAGGCCACCTCGAGTACTTAGTCATGCCTTTCGGCCTCACCAATGCCCCTGCAGTTTTTCAAGCCTTGATTAATGATGTACTAAGAGACTTCATTAACCGCTTTGTTTGTCTACCTGGATGACATCCTGATCTTTTCCAGCAGTCCCCAGCAACACATGCACCATGTCCATCAAGTCCTGCAGAGGCTGGGGGAGAATAAATTATTCGTAAAGGCGGAGAAATGCGAATTCCACGTCCCCTCGGTCAGCTTCCTAGGTTATATCACCGAGAGCGGCCAGGTGAGAGCTGATCCCAAGAAGATCCGGGCTGTGGCGGAGTGGCCCAAACCCACGGATCGTAAGCAACTCCAACGGTTCCTGGGGTTTGCGAACTTCTATCGCCGGTTCATCAGAAACTACAGTCAGGTGGCGGCTCCCCTTACCCGACTTACCTCACCTGCCACCCCTTTCCTGTGAAACTCCGAGGCGGACTCAGCATTCGCCAAACTGAAGAGGCGTTTCACGTCTGCCCTGTTCTGATTCAACCGGACCCCTCCTGTCAGTTCATTGTGGAGGTTGACGCCTCTGACTCCGGGGTGGGAGCGGTACTGTCCCAACGTTTGGGCCCGGATCAGAAACTGCATCCCTGTGCCTTCTCCCGCTGAACGAAATTACGACGTGGGGAACTGGGAGCTACTAGCGGTCAAACTGGCATTGGAAGAGTGGAGGCATTGGTTGGAGGAGGGGGAACACCCATTTATCGTCTGGACAGACCACAAGAACCTTGCATATATCCAGACCGCCAAACGCCTGAATTCCCGCCAGGCCTGTTGGGCATTATATTTTGGCCGGTTCAGGTTCTCCCTCACCTATCGTCCGGGGTCCAAGAACGGGAAGTCCGATGCCCTCTCCCGCCAATATGTTTCCAAAGAGGATCTTCCCAACCCTGAGACCATTCTTCCCCCATCCTGTGTAGTGGCTGCCCTCACCTGGGAGATTGAGTCCAAAGTCAGAGGCCCAAAGGATGCAACCCGACCCAGGCACCGGACCTCCCAATCGCCTCTTTGTACCTGTTCACCTCTTTGTACTCGCTGTTCAATCACAGGTCCTTCGCCTGCCATCCAGGAGTCGATCGGATCCTGACCCTCCTGAAGAGGCATTTCTGGTGGCCCTCCATGGACGCTGACACCTGTTCCTATGTTTCCGTATGTTCAATCTGTGCCTGTGGAAAAGCCTCCCATCGGCCACCTGTGGGATTGCTCCGTCCCCAACTTATAGCTGGGCGTCCCTGGTCCCACGTCGCTTTAGACTTGATCACCGATCTACCCCCTTCCCATGGAACCACAACTGTCCTCATCATGGTAGACCGATTCTCCAAGGTGGTGCATTTTGTGGCCCTCCCTAAACTCCTATCCTCGTCTTCCGCCTCCATGGAATCCCCGCGGACATCCTCTCCGATCGGTGTCCCCAGTTCATCTCGCAGGTATGGAAGGCCTTCTGTCAAGCCTTGGGTGCGACGGTCAGCCTGTCGTCCGGCTTCCACCCCCAGTTGAACGGGCAGACGGAACGGGTCAACCAAGACCTGGAGGCGACGTTACGTTGTGTAACGGCAAACAATCTGTCGACCTGGAGCGACCATCTCCCGTGGGTTGAGTACGCCCACAACTCCCTGGTGAGCTCTGCCATTGGGAGGTCCCCGTTCGAGTACCAACCCCCGCTGTTCCCTGCACAGGAAGAGGAGATCGCGGTACCGTCAGTTCGGGACCATGTTGATCGGTGCCGGAAGATTTGGGAGGAGACTCGCACGGCCCTACTCAAATCAACAAATCAAAATAAGAAAACGGCCGACGGACACCGGACTCCAGTGCCGGAGTACCAACCGGGGTAGATGGTGTGGCTTTCCGCCAAGGACATCCTGCTCAAATGCGAACCTAGGAAACTCGCCCCTCCCCCGCTTCCTGGGACCATTCAAGGTCGAAAGGATTATCAACCCCACAGCGGTCCGCCTCACACTGCCTAAGTCCATGCGTATTTTTCCAACCTTTCATATGTCCCAGATAAAACCAGTCTCCATCAGCCCTTTGTGTCCCCCAGCTGAGATTCCTTCCCCGCCCGGCTCATCGACAACCATCCGGCATACACTGTCCGATGACTGCTAGATGTGCACCGTCGGGGCAGGGGCCTCCAATACCTGGTGGACTGGGAGGGGTACGGTCCTGAAGAATGTTCCTGGGCGCCCCGCTCTTTTATCCTAGACCCTTCCCTCATCCAGGACTTCCATTGGGACCATCCAGACAGACTTGGAGGAATGCTGGGAGCTCCCATTGAGGGGAGGGGATACTGTCATGGTTCCGGTTGGCCGTTCCCCTTTAACACTTCTTTCTCCCTGATCATGCCTCAATTTCAGTCAATTGCTGCTAGTTGCCCAATAATTGTACATCTGGCTTTCATCAGAGACTGGGAAATAAATACGAGGACGACTCTATCACAGGTTGCCAGTTCGCTGGTCAGTTTTCGTGTGATACTTCGTTCCCTGTTCCGATTAGAACCATTAATTCTAAGTTCCGCTCTAATTTCTAGAGAGTCCCTGTGAATCCCATCTCCTTGTCAAGATCCCTCTGGTTTCCTGCCCTTCATTCAGGGCTATACCAGCCTCCCCAACTGAGTCGACGTGCCAGTATCCTGCACTTGGGTTCTCCTCCGTTGCCCCCGTGTAACAGAACAAACTGGCCAGAATGAACCTAGTGGACACGGACCCGGTGCAACAGGCCCTCGTTAGCCAGGGCTCCCTACTGGGCATACATGATCAACTACTCAGAAGTCATGAATGATCTTCGTGCCCTATCCGAGGGTGTAAAGAAGGTCAGTGAACAGGTTGACCGGGTATCCGCTCCCCTTACTCCATCCCTTCCAAGAACCCAGTCTGACCAAACCGCACAGCCTGGGATGGCTACGCCCCTTGGCTCAGCAACACAATCACCTCGCGAGCCTTACGTACCTGAACCAGAACCCTACGCTGGGGACCTAGGGAAGTGCCGGGCTTTCTTACTGCAGTGCTCTCTGGTTTTTGAGCAACAGCCAAGTACGTACAGCTCGGACAGATCAAAAATTGCGTACATCATGGCGCTGTTACGAGGGGATGCCTTAGCATAGGCCACCACGATCTGGGACAACCGGCCAGAGGTCTGTTCCTCCTTCTCTACCTTAGTCTCTGAAATGAGGAAGGTTTTTGAACAGCCCATTCGCGGGAAAGACGCCGCTAGGCACCTTCTGACTCTCCGTCAGGGCTCGCGAAGCGTAGCGAAATACTCCGTAGAGTTCCGAACATTAGCGGCCGACTCTGGGTGGAATGACGAAGCACTACAGGAAGTGTTTCGACAGGGTCTCTCTAACAAGATAAATGATGAATTAGCGGCCAGGGATGACGCGAACAGCCTGGACTCTTTGGTCTCTCTAGCCACCAGGGTAGATAATCAACTTCAAGAACGTCTGAGAGAAAAGACCGGTCACCCCGCTCCTCAGGTCATCCTACGGCCCACCTTACCATCTTCAGCCAGCCTCTCTTCCCCCGTCCACTCCTAGTGTAGCCTCCGCTCCAACTGTTCTGGTGAATCAGACGACACTCCCTTCAGTTCCCCAAGCCCGGATGCAGATCCAAGCTACTGGAACCTACAACCAACAGTCCCTGTCCTTGTCTACCTTGATAGACTCTGGAGCTGAGGGGAATCTGTTGGATGAAGACATAGCTGTCTAGGCCGGAATTCCTTGGGAGCCGTTGTCTACCCCTCTGGAGCCCGGGCACTGGACGGAAGACTTCTGGCTCGAGTCACTCACCGTACTCCACCACTGTCTTTGATCCTCTCTGGGAATCATCGGGAGCAGGTACACTTTAACCTAATCTCCTCTCCTCAAGCCCCGATAGTACTTAGATACCCCTGGTTACGCCGCCACAATCCTTGCATTGATTGGTCTACCGGGAGGATAGCCAGCTGGAGCCCGTTTTGCCATGCCACCTGTCTGCAGTCGGCCCTATTCCCTAGGGGGGATATCAGCGACCTTGCCCGTCTTTGAAACCCTTGACTTGTCCAGAGTTCCCACAGAATACCACGACCTGGGACAGGTATTCAGCAAACAACGTGCTCTTTCCCTGCCTCCACACTGCCCGTATGACTGCGCTATTGACCTTCTCTCCAGGGCCTCGTTACCTACCAGTCACCTTTATAACTTGTCCCGGCCTGAGAGAGAAGCCATGGAGAAATATATTAGTGAGTCTCTCACGGTGGGCATTATTCGACCCTCATCCTCCCCGGTGGGCGCTGGATTCTTCTTTGTGGGGAAAGAGGATGGCTCTCTCCGTCCCTGCATCGATTACAGAGGCCTAAATCATATCACCATTAAGACAAGTACCCACTGCCTCTTATAAGTTCTGCATTCAAGCCACTTCATGGAGTCTCGAAGTTGGACCTCCGAAACGCCTACTATTTCCTCTGGATAAGGGAGGGGGACGAGTGGAAGACAGCTTTCAATACCCCGTTAGGCCACCTCGAGTACTTAGTCATGCCTTTCGGCCTCACCAATGCCCCTGCAGTTTTTCAAGCCTTGATTAATGATGTACTAAGAGTCTTCATTAACCGCTTTGTTTGTCTACCTGGATGACATCCTGATCTTTTCCAGCAGTCCCCAGCAACACATGCACCATGTCCATCAAGTCCTGCAGAGGCTGGGGGAGAATAAATTATTCGTAAAGGCGGAGAAATGCGAATTCCACGTCCCCTCGGTCAGCTTCCTAGGTTATATCACCGAGAGCGGCCAGGTGAGAGCTGATCCCAAGAAGATCCAGGCTGTGACGGAGTGGCCCAAACCCACGGATCGTAAGCAACTCCAACGGTTCCTGGGGTTTGCGAACTTCTATCGCCGGTTCATCAGAAACTACAGTCAGGTGGCGGCTCCCCTTACCCGACTTACCTCACCTGCCACCCCTTTCCTGTGAAACTCCGAGGCGGACTCAGCATTCGCCAAACTGAAGAGGCGTTTCACGTCTGCCCTGTTCTGATTCAACCGGACCCCTCCTGTCAGTTCATTGTGGAGGTTGACGCCTCTGACTCCGGGGTGGGAGCGGTACTGTCCCAACGTTTGGGCCCGGATCAGAAACTGCATCCCTGTGCCTTCTCCCGCTGAACGAAATTACGACGTGGGGAACTGGGAGCTACTAGCGGTCAAACTGGCATTGGAAGAGTGGAGGCATTGGTTGGAGGAGGGGGAACACCCATTTATCGTCTGGACAGACCACAAGAACCTTGCATATATCCAGACCGCCAAACGCCTGAATTCCCGCCAGGCCTGTTGGGCATTATATTTTGGCCGGTTCAGGTTCTCCCTCACCTATCGTCCGGGGTCCAAGAACGGGAAGTCCGATGCCCTCTCCCGCCAATACGTTTCCAAAGAGGATCTTCCCAACCCTGAGACCATTCTTCCCCCATCCTGTGTAGTGGCTGCCCTCACCTGGGAGATTGAGTCCAAAGTCAGAGGCCCAAAGGATGCAACCCGACCCAGGCACCGGACCTCCCAATCGCCTCTTTGTACCTGTTCACCTCTTTGTACTCGCTGTTCAATCACAGGTCCTTCGCCTGCCATCCAGGAGTCGATCGGATCCTGACCCTCCTGAAGAGGCATTTCTGGTGGCCCTCCATGGACGCTGACACCTGTTCCTATGTTTCCGTATGTTCAATCTGTGCCTGTGGAAAAGCCTCCCATCGGCCACCTGTGGGATTGCTCCGTCCCCAACTTATAGCTGGGCGTCCCTGGTCCCACGTCGCTTTAGACTTGATCACCGATCTACCCCCTTCCCATGGAACCACAACTGTCCTCATCATGGTAGACCGATTCTCCAAGGTGGTGCATTTTGTGGCCCTCCCTAAACTCCTATCCTCGTCTTCCGCCTCCATGGAATCCCCGCGGACATCCTCTCCGATCGGTGTCCCCAGTTCATCTCGCAGGTATGGAAGGCCTTCTGTCAAGCCTTGGGTGCGACGGTCAGCCTGTCGTCCGGCTTCCACCCCCAGTTGAACGGGCAGACGGAACGGGTCAACCAAGACCTGGAGGCGACGTTACGTTGTGTAACGGCAAACAATCTGTCGACCTGGAGCGACCATCTCCCGTGGGTTGAGTACGCCCACAACTCCCTGGTGAGCTCTGCCATTGGGAGGTCCCCGTTCGAGTACCAACCCCCGCTGTTCCCTGCACAGGAAGAGGAGATCGCGGTACCGTCGGTTCGGGACCATGTTGATCGGTGCCGGAAGATTTGGGAGGAGACTCGCACGGCCCTACTCAAATCAACAAATCAAAATAAGAAAACGGCCGACGGACACCGGACTCCAGTGCCGGAGTACCAACCGGGGTAGATGGTGTGGCTTTCCGCCAAGGACATCCTGCTCAAATGCGAACCTAGGAAACTCGCCCCTCCCCCGCTTCCTGGGACCATTCAAGGTCGAAAGGATTATCAACCCCACAGCGGTCCGCCTCACACTGCCTAAGTCCATGCGTATTTTTCCAACCTTTCATATGTCACAGATAAAACCAGTCTCCATCAGCCCTTTGTGTCCCCCAGCTGAGATTCCTTCCCCGCCCGGCTCATCGACAACCATCCGGCATACACTGTCCGATGACTGCTAGATGTGCACCGTCGGGGCAGGGGCCTCCAATACCTGGTGGACTGGGAGGGGTACGGTCCTGAAGAATGTTCCTGGGCGCCCCGCTCTTTTATCCTAGACCCTTCCCTCATCCAGGACTTCCATTGGGACCATCCAGACAGACTTGGAGGAATGCTGGGAGCTCCCATTGAGGGGAGGGGATACTGTCATGGTTCCGGTTGGCCGTTCCCCTTTAACACTTCTTTCTCCCTGATCATGCCTCAATTTCAGTCAATTGCTGCTAGTTGCCCAATAATTGTACATCTGGCTTTCATCAGAGTCTGGGAAATAAATACGAGGACGACACACCTCAGAACAGGTTGCCAGTTCGCTGGTCAGTTTTCGTGTGATACTTCGTTCCCTGTTCCGATTAGAACCATTAATTCTAAGTTCCGCTCTAATTTCTAGAGAGTCCCTGTGAATCCCATCTCCTTGTCAAGATCCCTCTGGTTTCCTGCCCTTCATTCAGGGCTATACCAGCCTCCCCAACTGAGTCGACGTGCCAGTGTCCTGCACTTGGTTTCTCCACCATTGCCCCCGTGTAACATTACAACTTTTTAGAATTGTTCCCACATTCTTTTACTTGTACTTTCTGCCCTTTTTCTGTCACTTTCAAACATCTTTCCCACAAGCATTTTAATGGCATGTATCATTTTGGTGATAGCTCCATCATGTGGTCAATGAAAAAGAAAATCACTTATTTTAAGAACAAAGTTTTATTTAATTTCAGTGAGTAGAAGAATAAAGTGGGGCTAATAGCAACCAATTCTTTTCTTTCATTGATAGGTAGAGCTTCCATTCACATGTAACTAAATCAATTGAACTGATTGAGGGGTTGGATGCCACGCTAACCTTATACTTTCCGATTGTACAAAGGTTGTCTCTTCTAGAAAATGCACATTAATATGTTCCCACACCTTGTGTAACATAGTGAAACATGACACTGGAATGTGTGGTGATACTTGTGGGCTGCCCCCAGCACATCTTTATTGTTTTGAAACAACACTGTATGTTTCAGTTAATAAATAAGTTTGCATCAATATCTTTTCTTTAGTTCAATCCACTCTGCAGAAAAATGGTAAAAGTGAAATTATTATCAGTATTAATATCTGCAGGTATCAGAATGGGCTGAGTCATGCAATGAAGATTTAGTTCCATAAAGGGAACTTATTGAAGGATATGTTACTCACTCTATAAAATATAATAAGAAAACACTTGCCATATTATGCAGCATCTACAGAAAGAGAATTGGGTGTAACAAGTCATCTCTGAGGAGACTAAAACATTCCCAGATAGAAGATAAAGTTTTGTTCCTCAAGCCAGCATTAGACCTCATTGCAACAGGACAGGAGGATACAGCGTGGGAGTGGGACCATGAATTAGCTACAGGCAATCTGAAAATTCAGGATGACCCCTGTGGACAGAATGCAGTATTCTGCAATCACTCAATAAGTGACTGATCCTTCAAAGAAAAAGACACCACATTGTGGACAGGGAAAGCAGTATCTAAGATTGGAAGAAGAGCAAATTAATCAATTCTTGCATGGGGAAATGCCATAAGACAGTAAGCAGTTGAAGCAATCAGTCTCTATGAAATGCTGTTAAAGGTGCAGAGGGAGATATGTGGAGGAATCTTGTGAGCAGTGACAGAAGTTGTAAAGAATGGTGCCTTGAATATGATTGTTTGTTGAGGGGAGGTGTGGGAGGGTGAAGGTGAGGAACAGGGGAACTCAGTTCTTACTCTGACATTGAGGAGATGGAATGAGAACAAAGGTATCAGAAGTGGATGAGAAACAGTCAAAGCACTATTCACTATGGCAGATGTTGTTCAAGAAGAAGTGGCATGGTAGTGTAGAGGTTAGCACAACTCTCAACCGAGTTCAATTCCTGCTACTGTCTGTAAGGAATTTGTACCTTCTCTCTGGAGGCAGCCTGGAAGGAACTATAGAGGAATGATAGCTGTGGGAACCATGTGGGCTTTTAATGTTTCTTTTCAAATGCCCAAGATGGAGCAGGAGATCCAAGAAGGGAAAAGTCAGAGGAGGGAAATGTGAAGGTGTGAGCAGGGTGCAAATTAGCAGCAAACGTGATAGCATTTTAAGATCTACATTAGTGTGAGAAATTTAGTAATTATAAACTGTGTCCATCTCCCATCTATATAAACATTAAGAAGTTGAAGCTGCTGAACTGTTCTCTATGATGCAACATCCATCATACCCTCCAAATCACAACATGAACCAATTATGTCTCTTCCCTACTTTCTGATATTGTCAATCATTCAGCCACACTATTACATCATACATCATGACCTTTAATATTCTCTGCTCTAACCTCTCATGCAGAATATTTATTCAGAGCATATTGATTCTTCAAATAAACATCAATAAATTTATCAAATATTATTTTCCTGTCACAAAACCAGAATGGCTTGAATTTTCCTCAGTTCCCTGCTATAACATTTTCAGTATAACTTCCAATATTTTTTCAATAAGAGACGATAAACTAACTGGACTGTAGTTTCCTACTTTCTGTCTCCATTCTTTTTTGGAATAAAGTAATGGCACCTAATATATTCTAATGTAATTGAACTTTTCTTGAATCTGGAGGATATTGGTAAATTAGAACCTGTGCATCAGCTATCTCACGAGCCACTTTTAGACTACAAGGAGCAATACTCACATGTTTAATTGGTTTTTTTTTCAAATACTTACAGAAACTATTATTATCAAATTAATTCATTGGTTTAATCTCACGATTTAATTCTATTCTTGTTTATTACCTTTTGTGATTCTTTGCCATTTGTAGAACTGTCCAGTTTTCCCATCTGCAACACATTCTAGCATGATTGAAGATTGGTACTTTATTTATTTCTTTTGAGTTAACCACATCTGATGTATCAACCATGCCTTTTTTCTCATTGTAAAATTTGTATAATTTGCGTACTTTTATTTACAGAATACTCTGAAGATCATTACAATGGTTGACTTTGATTCATTTGACTACACGTAAACTGAAAGGGAAAGCTTGTCCACACAGATCACTATGAGGTCAACTGATGAGTCAGCTCTGCCTTCCAACAAAGACATCTACAGAAGTCTCAGCAGTGACATCTATCTTTTGTGCTTTCTTGGCCATGTTCTCTTCTTGGTGCTGCCATTAGGCAGGAGATACAGAAATGTGAAGGTTTACACCTCAAGACTGAACAACAGCTTCCTCCTCATTGTTCTCAAGTTGTTGAACTGACCTGAAAAACCCAAACAACACCTCAAGTGATATTTATTCTCTCTCAACTTGCAATAGTGTTGTCATGTTTAATTTGTTGTGTAAGTTATGTATACTTTATGTAAATTTATGATAGCTTATTTTTGTCACATTATAATGTACTGGACAAAGGACTCAATAAGTTAATTTTCATAGCATCTACACCATTGTACATATGGCAATGATGATAATCCTAATCTTGAGTTTAAACCTGAATTTCAGTTTGTTTATCCCACAAGGATGAAATTGATGAAAGCTTGTATCCATTTAATTCTCTAATATATTTATAGATTTGAAGTAAAAACTAATATACGAGGGGTGATTGATAAGTTTGTGGCTTAAAGTAAAAGGAGTTCACTTTAGAAAACCTAACACATTTATTTTTCAACATAGTCCCCTCCTACATTTACACACTTAGACCAGCGGTCGTGGAGCACACGGATCTTGAACCTCCAGAAAGTGTCCACAGCAGGGGTGATTGATAAGTTTGTGGCCTAAGGTAGACGGAGATGAGTTATACAGCTCTCTTTATGTGCACATACAGGTCAACTCTTTGAGTGATTATGTAGAAAGTTTGAAGTTAATAACTCATCTCATTCTACCTTAGGCCACGAACTTATTAATCACATCTGATGAGTTATTAACTTCAAACATTCTGCATAATCACTCAAAGAGTTGACCTGCATGTGCATGTAACGAGAGCTGTATAACTCATCTCCGTCTACCTTAGGCCACAAACTTATCAATCACCCCTGCTGTGGACACTTCTCTGGAGGTCCAAGATCCGTATGCTCCACGACCGCTGGACTAACTGTGTAAATGTAGGAGGGGACTATGTTGAAAAATAAATGTGCTAGGTTTTCTAAAATTGACTCCTTCTACCTTAGGCCACAAATTTATCAATCACCCCTCGTAATCTAATAAAATTCTTCAGTACTACACAAATAATCATCAATAATTATGTCAAACTAAGAGATGATTCAGCAAAACTGCTCAGTACGGATATGTTAACTTCAGTCCAACAGCCTTAGCAGCAGAGAGGATAAGCCAAAACGGTTTTAACATTCATCATCAAGGTAAAGTGTTTTATTCTTACATTCGCCAGACAGGTAAACTAAATTAGTTTATTATTGTTGCATGTCATTACCTACAGTGAAAAAGTTCTCTTACATATAGTTTAATTCATTATAATGGTTCATTGAGGTAGTACAAAGTCGTGTCGAATGAAGTGTTGCAGTACAGCGAAAGTGCACGACAGGTAGACAAAAGGTGCAAGGTGATCATGAGTTGGAGATCCATTACCCATCTGATCATACCTGGAACCATTCAATAGTCTTATATTAGTGGGGTGGAAGCTGTTCTTCGGCCTGGTTCTACAAGTTTCCAGATTCTTATACCTTCTACAAATGGGAGTGCAGAAAAGAGAGATGGTCCAGGGTGAGTGGGAGCTTGATAATGCCTGCTGCCATTCTGAGGCTGTGAGAAGTCCAGACAGAATCTGGGGAGGGGAGGCTGGATTCCATGAAGCACAGGGTTGTGTCCATAACTTCCTGCTGTCATGTGCAGAGCAGTTGCTGTATCAAAACTAATTAACTGGACATTGACATCTTGGACTCATTCAACAATCACACTTCGTTTACTTGTATACAAGGAGAACAGCCCATCCATTTCACTAAACTGTTCTGAAGCTAAACAAAGAATTGCCACTTTTATACAGAAACAGACTCATTGGATACAGATATTGATCCAACAGAAACTTGCTGCACTACTCAATTCCATCGCTTGCATATTTAAGTGCCAATCATAATACATATTTCAGGAGTTAATAACCAATTAAGAGTTTGTGTTAAAGGCCAATAATACTTGAGGGTTAGTAAAGTAACTGTTTTATTCTAAGAGCAGACCTAGAATCCTTCACTTACATCTTTATCTTGTCTTGGTGTGCTTGATGACATAGGGTCCCAGGCTTGAACGGAATGCCTCTACAAGGGAGAGTTAGGCTTTCATGGTCCACGTTCAGCCTGGATGACTGCATTACATCTGCACACTTACCCTATCAACTTGACATCTTGGGCTTAATCGCGGTGCCAGGGTGAGGGCCCAGAGCCCATCAATGCGACAAGGCCTGGGTGTTGGAGCAAGGAACGACCCGATGTTTCAACAATTTAAATGCAGGTCCAGAAGGATTGAAAAGGCAAGCTGGAGGGACCAGAGGCAAGCCTCAGGCCAGTTCTGCTTGTTGTTCTGCAACATTTACTCCATTCTTCGCTGTACTGAGGCTGATGCATGAGCCTCAGGCTTCATGTCTGTGGGACATGCGACCTTTACAAATGCAATTTGCTTACTTTTATTGTTTGCATGATTTGTTTTTTTTCTCTCTTTCTCTCTGCACATTGGGTGTTTGTCATTTTTTTAAAAATGAGTTCTTTTGGGTTTCGTGATTTGTGGCTGTCTATAAGGAGACAAATCTCAAAGTTGTATTGTGTGCACATACTTTGATAATAAATGTACTCTGAACTTCAATCTTGGCTCCAAGGTTTTTTCTGCTCAAGACTGAAGAAGGTCTGCACTGTTCTGTTAACACATCATTCGAACCCTTGCTTGCTGCAACTTTCACAGTTGTGCGAAGCCATGGTGTATTTAGATCAGATTTTTTCTATGATCTATTGATAAAAAATGGTGAGGGTCAAAAGGGACATGCCAAATTTGAGGAAGTGAAGGCTTTTCTGAGCTTTCTTGGCCATGGCGTCAACACGTTGGACCCAGAGAGGCTATTGGAGATATCCTCTCCTCAAAACTTGAAATTCTCAACTCTCTGGTTGTGGTAGTAGGTGATTTTAACTTCTTGCAGATTGACTGAGACTCCCATACTGTGAAAGAACAAGATGGGATAGAATTTGTCCAATGTGTTGAAAGGTAGATTTCTTAACTAGAGAGAGTACGATATTGGATCTTCTCTATGGAAATCAGACAGGGCCTGTGACAAAAGTGTGTATAGGGGAACACCGTGGATCTAGTGATCATAATTCTGTTAAGTAATCACAGATTGAGGTTCAATTCCTGCTGTTCTGTGTAAGGAGTTTGTCCATCAGAAGCTGTCTGGCAGGTATGGTATGGATAAGTTGTTTCCTGGCAAAGGAATGTTTGGTCAGTGGAATACCTCCTTCATAAGTGAAATATTGAGAGTAGAGAATTTTTTATGGTCCTGGTGGAATAAAAGGCAAAACTAACAAGCATGAGATGTTATACTTTGGCAAGACAAACCAGAATGGGACTTGCACAGTAAATGATGGAGTGGTGTATGGTAGAACAAAGGGATCTGGGAATACAGATCCATAAATCCATGGAAGTTGTAGATAGGGTTTCGGCACATTTGGCCTTCATGAATCAGAACATTGAATAAAGGATTTGGATGTTATGTTGAAGTTGTATCAGATTTTAGTGAAGCTGAATTTGAAATATCGTGAGGAGTTCCATTCACCTACCTGCAGGAAAGATATCAATAAGCTTGAAAGAAGGCAGAAAAAATTTACAAGCAAGTTTAAAAAGAACAGCATTTACTGGGCTGTAATCTTGGGACTACTACTCATGTCACGTGCTAGTGAGGTAAGAATTAGAAAGATAGTGCATTTCAATGGGTGGCTAAGGAGCTGGTGCAGGAGGAAGGGCTTCAGATTATGGATCATTGGTTTCATTTCCAATTTCCTGTAGAGGTCAAACATGAGGGACATGTTTGACGAAAAATGTGAGGGAACTAATAATTTTGCTAGGATGTTCCTTAGTGTTACTCAAAAGGATGTAAAGGTGAAGGGATTGATGGGAAAGTACAGGTTATGTTAAGTAAGTCTGAAAGGAAGGACACGCAGACATAGGTTAAGGAACACTGTGTGACTGAAAATCTAAAGTGTGTTTATTTCAATGCAAGGAGTATTAGAGGTAAGGAAGATAAACTTAGAGCCTGGATCAGTGCATGGAACTATGAAGTTGTATCACAACAGAGACAAGGTTGTAAAAGGGCCAGGATTGGCAGCATCAGTGTTTTGAGGTTTCAGATGTGGTACTGAGCAAGGCAAAAAAAGGTGGAGCTACTGCATTACTAATTCAAAATACAAAGTTCAAGGTTCAAGGTTCCAAGATTCAAAATTAAAGACGTGTATTGTCATTCTTCAATAGATTAATGTAAAGGGGAATGAAACAAATGTTCACTCCGGATCTAATGCAGCATCAAAAACACAATAAGCATAAAGAACACAATAAAAACTACACAATAAATCTAACTATAAAAGCAATCCCGTAAAATGCAATATACAAGTAACTGTTCTATATATAGATTGACTGTCTGTACATAAAGTAATTCTAGCAGATGTGTACTTAGTGGTACTGGTGGGTGATGGGGTGGGTTAATGGATGGCTTGGGAAAAGTACCTGTTTTTGAGTCCAGTGATCCTGGCATGGATGCGGCTTAGCCTTTTCCTGATGGGAGTGCGACAACTAGTCCAGAAGCAGGATGGGTGGGATCATTCATGAAGTTGCTAGCTTTTTTCTGGCATCTTGATGACAGGAAAACTGATGTCAGAAATGCATTGAAGAGTTGTAACTACCCATTGTACAGCCCTCCTGTCCACCACAGTGCTGTACACAGTAAAGGCATGCTGGAGAGCTCGTCCACTGGCAAAATGGGCAGAGCTCAAACACACAAAAGGTGCAATCACTCTGGGGTTAGCAGAATCCTAAACTGTAAGATTTAGGAAGCTGAAATTATACAGGAGCTTTGAGGAATATGAAGAAAAGATTTAAAAAAAAACTCAACTAGGACCAAGGAAGGTCACCAAAATATTATTGACAAGTGGGATTAAAGGCAAACTTAAGGTAGTACATATGTTCATTAGAAAAGGAGGATATCTAGGCAGAGGATAGGACAGCTCTGGGATAAAGGAAGAAAGTTATGCCTAGTGCCAGAGGATGACTAAACAACTGAGTACTTTGTGTCAGTATTCAATGAAGAGGTGGATGTGGAGAATAGTGAGATCAGTGTACGAATCTACTAGGACAATTTGAGATCACGAAGGAAGTGGTGATGAATATTTTTTAAAGAGCATCAAGGTGGATAAATCTTCCAGGGCCTAACGGGGCCTATCCCAGGTTATTGAGAGAGGCAAAGGAGAAGACTACTGGAGCCGTAATAAAAATCTTTGTATCCTCTCTCACCACAGGTGAGGTCCAGAAGGACTAGAGAGTAGCAAATGCTTTTCTTCTGTTTCAGAAGGACAACAGGGATAACTCAGGAAACTGTATTTCAGTGAGCCTCACGCCAGTGGTAGGAAAACTATTGGAGAGGTTGGAGGATGGACGGGTGTTCAGTGCCATTGCCTGCGTATGACTGGGCTTCCTCTTCCTCTTGCTAATTGCTGTCGGAGGAAAGTGCAAGAGTCTTGGGATCCTCGTTGCAATGATCGATTGGAGAAGCTGTGGCCTAGTTTTGGGGTTCATTTTGCGAGTGTTCTGGGATTCTCGTGACTCCTTTTTTTTCCCTGTTTTTGAGTGGTTTGATCAGGGCAATCGATGATGTCTGGGGCATTTCACTGAAGAATGCTTTGTCCTGCGGCCTGCAGTGAATGAGCTGTGTGAGATTGAACTGAGCTGAATACTTCTGGATTCCTGGTTTGATATTTGCTCTTCTATGTGTTGTTCGCTTGCTTTTTGCATAATTTGGTTTTTTTTTGTATGCTGGGTGTGAGATGTTTTCTTCAATGGATCCCTTTGGTGGCCTCCTGCGAGAGGACGAATCTCAAAGTGTATACAGACTTTGATAATAAATGTACTTTACCTTTGAAATGCCTCTAATTATTTCACAACCTTCTACACCACCTCCTATGTAATATGAACTACAAACATACCCTATACATTCACATTCAAATTATTTATACCTCAGCACTGTCCCCTGTGACACACCACAAAACACAGCCCCACAGTCTGAGAAACAATCCTTGACCAGCACCCTGTGCCTCCTACCACTGAGCAAATTACAAATCCACTCTTCTATCTCCATTTGTATCCCGTGCACTCGAACCTTCCACACCAGCCTGCCATGTTGGCCCTTCTCTAAAGCCTTGCTAAAGTCTATAGAAACAACATCCACTGACCTACACTTACCTAACATCATGGTTAGCCTCTCGAAGAACTCCAAGGGGTCTGTCAGACATGACTGCCCAGGCTGACTGTCGCAAATCGGACTGTGTCACTCTAAATGTTAGTAGATCCTGTCCCCTCCAGCCCTGGTCAGTCTCACTGGCTTGCAGCCTTCTGTTCTGTTTATCAAGTCTCTTTTTAAACAATTATAATACATTAGCTAATTCCTGTCCTCTGGAACCTCACCTGTTGTCAGAGATGAAGCAAAAATCTCTTCCATAAGTTCTTCTCTGGTTTTCCACAAGGTCCAAGGATGCACCAGGTCAGGCCAATCATAGCTGTTAAATCCAACTCATGTGTTCTCATTGGTGCATTTTTTTTAAGAATAAAATGGTCGTGGACTATAGCCAGACCATCAATAGGTTCACGCAGCTTGACACGTACCCCCTACCCGGCATCGCGGATATGATCAATCAGATAGCTCAGTACAAGTGTACTCGACCATAGACCTAAAATCCGCTTACCATCAGCTCCCCATCCGCCCAGAGGACCGCCCCTACACCGCCTTCGAGGTGGGCGGCAGGCTTTATCACTTCCTGCGCGTCCCCTTCGGTGTCACAAATGGTGTCTCTGTCTTCCAGAGGGAAATGGACCGGATGGTGGACCAGTGGCAACTGAAGGCCACATTTCCATACCTGGATAATATCACCATCTGTGGTCATGACTGGCAGCTGTTGGTGGACCTCGAAAGGCAGCTGAAGTTCCCCAACTATATCGCAGCTACCAACCTGCGACCAGACATTGTCCTTGTGTCTGAGTCCATGAAGCAAGTGGTGCTGCTGGAGCCGACAGTCCCATGGGAAGATCACTTGGAAGAGGCCTTCGAAAGGAAGCTTTCCAAGTGCGCAGGACTGGTCAGCAACTGCCAGCAGGCTGGATGGAGAGCGAGGTGTCTCCCAGTGGAGGTTGGATGTAGGGGATTCGCAGCCCATTGTTTAGCCAGAGCCTACAGCAATTTGGGCATTGAGGGAGAGAGGAAGAGGAGAGCCATCTGCAGTACCACCGATGCAGCAGAGAGGGTCTCAAGAAGGCTGTGGCTCAAGAGAGGGGAGCCATGGAGTCATGTGTAGCTAGCCATCTGGACACAAGCTGGGGTCTGATCAGCCCTGGCTGGGTCACCCGGAGAAGGGTGTATGATGTTGAAAGACTCGAAACACCCGATGATTCCAGGAACATCACTGAAGATGTGTCCAGAGGCATCAGTAGATGTGTGCACACAGGACATACTTAAGTAGTGACAATGGTATGGTATATTATAACATGATAAACAGCTGCTAAAATAAACTTAAATCAACATATATTGTACATAATGTACACAACAAATTAAACATGACAACACTAGTGCAAGTTCGAAGAGAAAACATAGTCTGAGCTAAAGTTGTTCAGGTCAGTTCAAGAACTTGACGACAGTGCAGAAGTAGCTTTGTTGAATCTTGAAGTTTGTTCTCACATTCCTGTATCTCCTGCCTGATGCAAGCACGAAGAAAATAGCATGACCCAGTGGCCTCATGAACGATGTCACTTCCCTGACCAAATGAACCAAACTGAACCATTGGAATGACCATCTTCCAGAGAAACAGGTTCTTAAGTGCTTTGTGTAAATAAAAGTACACAAAGTAGAAGCATTACAATGAAAAAAGATGTGGTTGATAAACTGCAGTTAATAAAAAAATATAGTAGGAATTTTATATCATGCAAGCACATGTTGCCAGTTTGAAGACTGGACAATTCTGGAAACACCAAAGAGTTTAAAAAAAAAAGTTTTTCTGTTTTCATTCCACTAACACAACTTTCAGAAAGTACACTTCGTGGCACTAAAGCATAACTTAGCTTATTCTGATACCCTTAGATAATCATTTCAATACTACAATTTTTATGCATATTGGATCATATTAAAAAATAAACTATTAGTGAAAGTGTTTTTCACTATGTTATAGAACATATATGTCAAACTCAAGGCCCGCGGGCCAAATCCGGCCCACGGTGGAATTATCTTTGGCCCGCGAGATAATATCTAATTACTATTAAAGCTGGCCCCAGTAATCGAAGTGCCTATGGCATATGATATGGCTAATGCTGAGTTTATTCAGGTACCAGGTTTTCAAGGTTTTTAGTGTTTATTCGGCAGTCTTGCTCAGCAGTCTTCTTCATAAGAAACGGAATTTGTAAAGTGAAACACTTTGTAGTTATAGCAGAGACTGAGACACATGAGAGCAGGCTGAAAAAACGGAGGCAACAAAAGCTGCGTTTGCACGCGTCCGACTGATCCGGCCCGCATGAAGCTGCATTTTGCTCAATCCGGCCCGTGACCTAAAATGAGTTTGACACCCCTGTAAGGTGGTGGAACATATTAACATGCCTTTTCTAGAAGAATCAGCTTATGAAAAGCAAAAAGCATTTATTATCAAAGGCAATGGTCTGCTTGGAGGGTCAGGACCGCTTTGCCCACTCCGCTCCTGCGCTGATCGCTTCAGCGATGGTCTTCAGGACCTGATCATGCCTCCATCGGTACCGTCCCTCACCAAGCGCCCTTGTGCAGCCGCTGAGGATGTGCTCCAGGGTTCCTCGCTTGGAGCACAGTGGGCATGCTGATGACTCTGCTTTGCCCCATGTGTGCAGGTTTGATAGGATTGGAAGCATATCGTACACTGCCTGGATGAGAAATTGGATGTGGTGTGGCTCGGCTTTCCAAAGCTCAGCCCAGGTCACTTTCCTCTCCACCGCATTCTCCCATCTTCTCCAAGCTCCCTGTTGCTTCATTCCCACCACCTTGCAGGTTCTCGTCTCCTCCACTGCTGCTCTCACCTCCTCCTGAACTAGGTGGTGCCTTTCCTTCCCTCTGATGGTGTCCATTTGGGGAGTTGGAAAGGATCCTAACCCAGCTCGGGCTCGTGTGACTACTCCCACCAGCCTCCTGTGACACAGCCTTGCCTCTGCTTCCTGATCAGCTTCCTCCACCCTCCACTTCCTGCCGGTCTTCACTTGGATCCCTGCTCTAGCCACCTTCAGATCACTTGAGTCCCTGTACTGTACCACTGCTCTGGCTCTTGTAACTTTGAATTCCTCCTCCAGGGATTTGAAGGGCAGTTGCAGTTTGTTGTGGTGTCCATAGAGTACAATGTTGCTCAGGCTCTTTGGCAGCCATAGCCATCTCCTGAGGTGGTTGCTAACCCTCCTCTCTAAGGATTTGACTGTTGAGATCGGAACTGCATAGACGAGGAGGGGCCACAGGATTCTGGGAAGAATGCCGTGCTGATACACCCAGGCTTTGAACTTCCCAGGTAGGCCGGACTTGTCCACTGATTTCAGCCAGCCATCCAACTCGGTGCAGGTTGCCTGAATGGAGGTCATGTCCCTTAAAGAGCTGTCAAACACCTTACCTAAGCTCTCGACTGGCTTTTCTGTGATGGTTGGGATGGTTGTACCTGCGATGCTGAACAGGAACTTGTTTTCCACCTTGCCTTTCCTCAGCCCCATAGATCTTGATCTGGCTGGTTTGAAACACATCCGGGCCCACTCCACCAGATTTTCGAGCCCCTGCAGAATCCACCGGCAGCCTGGGGCTGATTCTGTGGTGACTGTGAGGGCATCCATGAATGCCCTGATGGGTGGTTGTTGTTGAGCGGAATTCACTCTGGGCCCTCTGCACTCTAGCTCAGCAGATTTAGTGAGCATGTTCATGTCTGGGGAGAACAGTGTCACTGAGACAGTGCACCCTGTGATGATGCCAATCTCCACCTTGTGTCAGCCTGATATTATTGCTCCTGAAGAGACCCTCATCATGAAGTTGCTGTAATAATCAGCGATAAGATCTCTGATTCTGCTGGGAACGTGATGTTCTGTCTCCTAATATGCTCAAATAAAATTGCTTATGATTACATAAAAGATCAACGGTACTTAGGTCAAGCTAAAAGATGATTCAGCTAAACTACCGTAGATACCGGATTATAAGCCGCTACTTTTTTCCCACGCTTTGAACAGCTTTGAACACTGCGGCCTTTACTACGGTGCGGCTAATGCATGGTTTTTTTTCATGCCGCCAAAAACATTTTGCCTCGTAACAGTAGACCAATAAAATTGATGAGTAGTTCACAGAGGTCCAATGAAATTGTACGATAAATCAAGCGCACTTTCACAATTAAATTATTGTAAATCAGTCATTTGTACTCACCCTCATCAACATGGAAAACACTCGAAGAAAAGCATTGTGCTGCCTTTATGGCAGTTATTTAGTTTATAATATTTTCGCTTAGTAATTCATTTGTTAGTATTTTCTAGTTAAAGTTAGAAGTGTTTTAAGTATATTTGTTTTCTGTACTACATCCCGGGATGCTATGACGTCACATCCGGTTTCGCCGCGTCTTGTGGGGAAATACCGGTTTGCGATAAACGGAAAGGTGGGGGCGAGCGCATTAGACCCGCGCGATGATGCAGCTTTTAAGCTAAAGGCGATCAATAACTTTTCCTGGTAGGCTGCAGTATATATTTTTTTACCAGTCGTTAGGAGATATTGGAAAGTTGTTCGTGCACTGTTCAGTAAAAAAGTATACGCAACGTAATTTGTGTGTTACCGATACGTATGTATATTTAAAAGTAGCTGTGTTACAGACACTGGTTGAAAAAAAGCATTTGCAATATGTATTTGTTTATGTTACCATATGGATTTAATTAAAAGTTAAAAAATCCTCACGTGTAATATCTTTCTGTGTAAATATCTCATATTACAACGTGGGACACCTGCGGCTTAAAATCCGGTGCGGCTTGTACAAGTACAAAATTGATTTTCTTTCTAAAATTGGAGCCTGCGGCTTTTAATCAGGTGCGCTCTGTAGTACGGAATCTACGGTACTCAATAACAGCAGGCAATATCCTATTAATTTCAGTCTGGCAGACTTAGCAGCAGAGAGGGGGAGCCAGAGCAGTTATAAGCTCATTTCCAGGTAAGAGTTTGCTAATTTCAGTCCAACGGCTTTAGCAGCAGAGTACGAGCCAAAGAGTTTTCGAAGTTCAGTGGCAAGGTAATGTGTTTACTTCTCCTTAAGTCTGATAGACTGGTAAACTAAATTGGTTTATTATTGTTACATGTAATAAATACAGTGAAAAAAATACTTGCATACCATCCATATAGATTAATTGGTTACAGTGGTGCACTGAGGTAGTAAAAAATAAAATTTGCAGTGAGGCAGTTCCACTCTCTCGACTTCAGAAGTCAATTGGGTTGTAAGAAGGCAGAGAGAAATGACAAACATATTTTAAAAAACAGCAGTCCCAGGGTTGTAATTTTCAGATTACTGCCCAAGATCCATGATAGTAAGGTCAGAAATAGAAAGATAGTGCATTTCAATGTGTGCCTAAGGAGCTGGTGCAGAAGGGAAGCTTCCGATTATGGATCACTGGGCTTTCATCCAGGGCAGGTGGGACCTGTAAAAGAGGGGTGAGTTGCATTGTAAATGTGGGGGAACTAATATTCTCATTCAACTGCTCACTTGTGTTATTCAGCAGGATGTAAACTTGAGTGGCAGGGAGGTGGGAAGCGGTTGGTTTGATTAATAGGAAAGTAGAGGTAGTGTGAAGTACCTGAAAGGAAGGACAAGCAGAGACAGGTTCATGACCACCATGGGACAGAGAGGCTAACGTTTGTTTATTTCAGTGCAAGGTGTATTATGGCTTAGAGAGATGAGCTTAGCATCTAGATCACTGCATGGAACTTTGATGTTGTGACCACAACAGAGACATGGTTAAGACATGGTTGTGAAAGGAACAGTTCAGTCTTCCAAGGTTTTGATGTTTTAGATGTGATAAAGAAGGCAAAAGGCATGGAGAAGTTGCATTACTAACCAGAAAGAAAAAGCCACTGCTGCACCCGGTAATGATATACTGGAGAGCTCATGCTCTGGCAGAATGGGGAGAGCTCACAAGTAAAACGAAAATGCAATCACTCTAAGGTTATCAAAATCAGAAAACAGAAGGGTTATGAAGCTGAAATCATGCAGGAGCTTTGAGGAATATGAACAAACCATGAAAGAAAGCAGGCAGGAAATTGGGGGACATAAAATATCCTTGGCAAATAGGATTAAAGAGAATTCCAAGGTTGCTTTTGACATGTTAAAACTGGAGGATAAATAGGGAGAGGGTAGTACCACTCAGGGATGAAGGAGGAAATCAATCTCCAGAGCCAGAGGATATGGATGACATGCTAAATCAATACTTTCTGTCAATATTCACTAAGGGCAATGTTATGTTTTCTAATTTCAAAACAAAAATCTATTTGAAAGGAAAACAAGGGAGCTGGCAGATAACTCATTATAACATCATTCCTGACAAGGGAGGTCACTCTCTACCTGGCAGGTGAGACTTCTGGATGTGAAAACAATCTCAAGTCTGGGGCATCCTCTGTCGCAGTTGTGGGTAGGGCAAGTAACGAGGTTCTACATAGTGAGTTCAGGGAATTAGCTGCTAAGTTAAAGGGCAGCACCTCCAGAGTTGTGATCTGCGGATTGCTACTCATGCCATGTGCTAGTAAGGTCATATCTAGGAAGGTTCTACAGTTTAATACTGGGCTAAGGAGTTGGTATAGGAGATAGGGCTTAAGATTTTTAGATCATTGGGCTCTCGTCCATGGAAGGTGGGACCTGAACAAAAGGGACAGTGTTCACCTGAACTGGAGGGGAGTGGATATCCTAGCAGAAAGGTTTGTTATTGCTTGCATGGTGGGGTTTAAACTAGAGTTGCAGGGGAATGGGAACCATTGTGCCAAAACAGTTAGTGGAGTAGATGTGGTGGCAGATGTGGTCATATCTCAGACAAAGTTAGGAATCAAAAGCTTGAGCATGGTGTGACTAGTGTCCCTGAGCTATGTATATTTCAATTCAAGAAGTACAATAGGAAAGGCAGACGATAGAGCTGAAGATGAGATAGTTGGTTTACCAATAGAGGCAATGAGTATTGAGGAGAGGATGACGATAGGGCAAAGTTGCCATCAACAGGATGGGTTGCAACATAAAAATGGACAAAATCATAAAGGGTGAATACGGGACTGAAGGCGTTACATTAGAATGTGCGCAATATACGGAATAAGGTAGATGAACTTTTAGCACAGTTGCATATTGACAGGCTTGATGTTGTAGGCATCACTGAATCATACCTGTAAGATTATAGCTGAGAGCTTAATGTCCAAGGATGCACATTGTATCGAAAGGACAGGCAGTAAGGCAGAGGGGGCAACATTGCTCTGTTGGTAAAAAAATCTAATCAAATCACTAGAAAATGGGTGACACAAGGTTGGAAGGTGTTGAATCACTGTGGGTAGAGCTAAGGAAGTGCAAGGGCAAGAGATTTGAGCCCTTGTGCATGATACCCTGAAGGATTACTTGCTGGTTGAGTTGGTGGTAAGGAAGGCAAATGCAATGTTAACATTCACTTCAAGAGGACTAGAATACAACTGCAAGGATGTGATGCTGAGGTTTTATGAGGCATTGGTCAGATGCACTTGGAATATTGTGAGCAGATTGGGACCCCTTATCTAAGAAGGTAAGTGCTGTCAATAGAGAATGTCTAGAGAAGGTTCACACCAATTATTCTAGGAAAGAAAGGGTTAATTTATGAGAGCATTTGGTGGCTCTGGGCCTGCAATTGCTGGAGCTTAGAAAAATCAGAGGTGGGGGGAAATCTCATTGAAACCTATCGAATATTGAAAGAGCCAGACAGAGTGCACATCAAGCGAATGTTTCCTATCATGAGTGAGTCCAGAACCAGAGAGCACAACCTCAGAGTAGAGGGACGTCCACTTAGAACAGAGATAAGGAGGAATTTCTTTAGCCAGAGGACAGTGAATCTGTGGAATTCATAGCCACAGGTGCCTGTGGAGGCCAAGTCATTGAGTATATTTAAAGCTGAGGTTGACAGATTCTTGATTAGTCAGGGCATCAAACATTATGGTGTGTAGGCAGGAAAATGAGATTAAGAGGGATAATAATAAATCAGGAATGGTGGAGCAGACTTGATGGATTGAATTGCCTAAATCTGCTCCTCTGAATAAGAGTCTTCTGCTCTTATGGTCAGAAATGTCAATGAGTTTGTTAACATCTATTAATAACGTACACACATGCAGGTGACACAAATGGTGGAGTTGCAGATAGTGAAGAAGCTTGTGACAGTGAAGAACCTTTACAGGTATGGGAAGAAAAATGGCAGGGATCCATGTAAGCTTACATGGATCAGAGTATATGAGCTATGAGGAGGAGTTGGACAAGTTTGGATTGTAGGGTGCTGAGTGGAGATCTTCTAGAAGTTTATAAAATATGGGAGGCATAGAGATAGGATAAATGGTCAGAATTTTTCTTTCGGAGTAGAAAACCCAAATCCAAAGTGTTTGTAAATAACAAGTAGTGGAAATCACAAAGCACCCAATGATGCTTTTAATGGACATCAGGAATGTAAGGCAAGTCCATAAATACTACAACAGAAATGTAATCATCTCAAAGATGTGCTGATGAGTTAATGGCGATAGTAAATTATCCTTTTTATTGGTACTATTCTTGACAAACCAATCAAAAATGCAAGCTGTTGGACACCTGAGAAAGAATAAATTACAGGGTTCAGTGCTTTAAGTCAAGGGTGAATGTCACTGAAGGAGTTGTCCTTCCTAGACAAGCATGGACTTAATGAGCTGAAAGCCCTCTACTGTGTTGCAGTGAGTATGTCATTTTCTCTTGGAGGAAAATGATTCATAAATGGGTAAGACCAAAAATATACAAAGAGATCACAACTCGTCATAACAGGAAGGAGAGAAACAATGATTTTGAATGCAATTTAAGGTCTGTTTTACTGTTCTTCATAACACCCTTAAAACTTGGGTATTTTGACCTCCTGTGGATAAATAACAATAGCTACCTTTAACCATATTGGTGTCAGATAGGATCATTCATTTTGCCATTACTTACAGGAAGTCCTGAAGAAGCCAGAATCTGAGGAAGAGGATGAGCATTTCAATCATTGATTTTGGCTCGTTTGCCTTGGGTAAAGCTGAACCCTCAGACAATGAAATGAAACGATTATCCACAGAGTTCATGAGGGAACTAAATGAAAATGGATTTGTTTACCTCAAAAACACTGGGATAAAAGAAGAGCAAGTATGCATTCATTTTAATACTTCATGTTGTGAGTCATCTGGGTCTGCTAAATAGTAACTATATAAGAGGGCAGTTAATTTTAGTTTACATTTATGTTAACTTCACAAGAGTACTACACTGTATATTTACTCTTCTGAAAGAATTACTCATTTATATGGAAATATATTGGACATATCTTTAAAAGTTTAACAGTTTAAAATGCCATATTTGATCTTCATACATACAGTACAAAGTTTGATAAAATGTCATCAGTTGCTCTCAAATATCAGGTACATTAAATCACATATGTACCCAAGAATGGAATAGAAGGCAAGAACAGGCTGCTGTTAACTCATTAGGGATTTGTCTCCACATGCAACTGATTTGTGAACTCAAGAACTGGAAATTATTTTGAATTGGAGCCTCAGATAGATACTCTTGCCCCAATCCCTTCCATAATATCCTACATTTATGGGGAAAGAGTTGTTCATGCTTGTTCTAGGCATTCTTCTTCTTCTTCAGTTGTCTATCAAAATCCGAAGATGATGTCCGCTCCTTTAACGGCGAGATCTTTGATGACTATACAGTCCTATCCTGGACCCACAAGTTCTATTGCAGGTGGGACATGTATATGTGGTGGTACGTGTATATGTATATGGGCAACCCCGGCTGCATTTCTCCTGGATCTCTTCTGCTGCCTTCTGGTTGTTCTTTCTATCTCCAGAATACGAGCCCCGTCCCGACACAGCTGTCGCCAAGTGTTATGGTCAGCAGCAACATCCTCCAGGTCCTTGGGTCTGATCTTGCACTTCCTTAAAGCATTCTTCATCTGATCCTTGTCGCACTTCTTCAGCCCTCCAGCTGAGCGTCGACCATGATGTAGCTGGCCGTATATCACTCTGCGGGGTTGCCAACATGGGGTCATCCTTATCATGTGCCCCAGCCACTGCAACTGACGCTGGGTGATCATGGCCTCAATACTTCTGCAGTTGGTCTTTACAAGTATTTCAGTGTGAGGCACCCGCTCACGCCAAGTAATTCCCAGGATGCGCTGAAGTCAGCTTATGTGGAAGCGCTCCAAGGACTTGATGTGACGGCTGTAGGTTACCCAAGCTTCACAGCCATAAAGGAGGGTGGTGACACAGACTGCTTGGTATACAGCGACCTTTGTGGAGGGACGAAGGCTCCTATTCTGAAAGACTCTACGCCAAAGTCTCCCAAAGGCAGCTGATGCCTGTTTAATGTGGCTCTGGATGTCGTTGTCAATGCCGCTATCCTCAGAGAGAATGCTCCCCAGATATTTGAAAGATGGCACTACTGACAGCTTTTCATCACCAACAGTGAAGGTAGGTAGGGTGGGTGGGACACTGGTACTCCACTGTCAAACCACTTCTGTCTTGGTGGTATTGATAGTTAGTCCCATCCTGCTGTACGCTCTCACCGCCACAGCAAGGACAGTCTGAAGATCCTCCGGAGTATGGGCCACAAGAGCACAGTCATCTGCATACTGCAGCTCCAAGACCCGTTCTCTGCGGAGTTTGGTGGTTGCGTGGAGCCTCCTGATGTCGAAGAGGTTGCCATCTAATCTGATGTCCACTGCCACACAGCTGCTGTCTTCAATCTCAATGTGGAGAAGCTTGGTAACACACAGGAGGAAAATGTTAAAGAGCACTGGTGCTAGCACACACCTCTGCCTCACCCCTGTGCGTACAAGGAAGGGCTCGGACTCTTGTCTTCATATGGTCACCCGAGCAGTCATCCCATCGTGGAACTGACGGAGGATGTTAACAAATTTATTGGGACAGCCCAACCTGAGGAGGACATCCCATAAGAGCTCTCTTTGCAGTGTTGAATGCTTTGGAGAGGTCGACAAAGGCCATAAACAGGTCTTGATGTTGCTCCCGGCACTTTTCCTGAAGCTGCCGGGCTGTGAAGGTCATGTCGATCGTTCTCCTGTTCTTCCTAAATCCACATTGCGATTCAGGCAGCATTGACTCGGTGATGCTGCTGATGAGCCTCTGAAGCATCACCTTAGCCAGGACCTTTCCAGCAACAGAAAGGAGCGATATGTCCCTACTGTTGCTGCAGATGGCCTTGTCACCCTTGTTCTTATAAATGACAATGATGTTTGCATTTCTCCATTGCTGTGGGATGTTCTCGTCAGTCCAGGCCTTGGTGATGCACTGGTAGAAGGTGCACATACACACGTACCCTCCGTTCTTCAGTAACTCAGCAAGGATATTGTCAGTGTCAGGGGACTTGTTGTTCTTAAGGGAATGGACAGCTGATAAAACCACCTGGAAGGTTGGTGGTAGACTGAGGTCATGGAGAGATAGATAGATAGATAGATAGATAGATACTTTATTCATCCCCATGGGGAAATTCAACTTTTTTTCCAATGTCCCATACACTTGTTGTAGCAAAACTAATTACATACAATACTTAACTCAGTAAAAAATATGATATGCATCTAAATCACTATCTCAAAAAGCATTAATAATAGCTTTTAAAAAGTTCTTAAGTCCTGGCGGTTGAATTGTAAAGCCTAATGGCATTGGGGAGTATTGACCTCTTCATCCTGTCTGAGGAGCATTGCATCGATAGTAACCTGTCGCTGAAACTGCTTCTCTGTCTCTGGATGGTGCTATGTAGAGGATGTTCAGAGTTTTCCATAATTGACCGTAGCCTACTCAGTGCCCTTCGCTCAGCTACCGATGTTAAACTCTCCAGTACTTTGCCCACGACAGAGCCCGCCTTCCTTACCAGCTTATTAAGACATGAGGCGTCCCTCTTCTTAATGCTTCCTCCCCAACACGCCACCACGAAGAAGCGGGCGCTCTCCACAACTGACCTATAGAACATCTTCAGCATCTCACTACAGACATTGAATGACGCCAACCTTCTAAGGAAGTACAGTCGACTCTGTGCCTTCCTGCACAAGGCATCTGTGTTGGCAGTCCAGTCTAGCTTCTCGTCTAACTGTACTCCCAGATACTTGTAGGTCTTAACCTGCTCCACACATTCTCCATTAATGATCACTGGCTCCATATGAGGCCTAGATCTCCTAAAGTCCACCACCATCTCCTTGGTCTTGGTGATATTGAGACGCAGGTAGTTTGAGTTGCACCATATCACAAAGTCCTGTATCAGTTTCCTATACTCCTCCGCCTGTCCATTCCTGACACACCCCACTATGGCCGTGTCATCAGCGAACTTCTGCACATGGCAGGACTCCGAGTTATATTGGAAGTCCGATGTGTACAGGGTGAACAGGACCGGAGAGAGCACGGTCCCCTGCGGCGCTCCTGTGCTGCTGACCACCGTGTCAGACCTACAGTCTCCCAACCGCACATACTGAGGTCTATCTGTCAAGTAGTCCACTATCCAATCCACCATGTGAGAGTCTACTCCCATCTCCGTTAGTTTGTGCCTTAAGATCTTGGGCTCGATGGTGTTAAAGGCACTAGAGAAGTCCAGGAATGTAATCCTCACAGCACCACTGACCCCATCTAGGTGAGAGAGGGATTTGTGCAGCAAATACATGATAGCATCCTCCACTCCCACCTTCTCCTTATACGCAAACTGAAGAGGATCCCGGGCATGCCTGGTTTGTGGCCTCAGATTCTGTATTATCAGCCGCTCCATGGTCTTCATCACGTGCGACGTCAAGGCAACAGGTCTGAAGTCATTCAACTCCTTTGGTTGTGGTTTCTTCGGTACCGGGACAATACAGGATGTTTTCCACTGTCAGAGTAGGCTCATGTTGAAGATAGGAGGAAGTTCAGGCAGTTCGCCCAGGACGGTGGGGTCTGTGTCAGAATCCTGATTAAGCAGGGTGTTAAAATACTCAGCCCACCTCAGCAGAATGGTATTCTGATCCTTCAGAAGTGTTAGACCATCTGCTGTTTTCAGGGGAGTAACGCATTGATTTATTGGGCCATAGATGGTTTTGACAGCATTATAAAAATTATGCTTGTCATTATTATTGGCAAAGGACTGGATTTCGTGTGCCTTTTCAGTGCACCACTCATTTTATATGGCCAGTATTGCCTTGATGCTAGTGGATGAAGGGTTATCTAAAGTTGCCCGGTGTGCTTTGTGCTTGTCCTTAAGCAAGTTGTGGATGGTATCTAAGTAATTGTCAAACCAGTCTTGGTGGTTCCTGCTGTTATGGCCAAAGGATTGGGCTGCTGCCTCATAGAGCGCAGAGTTGATACAGGTCCACTGTTGTTCCATGGTATTTTCTGAACTCGGACAAGGTTCCAGCTCCCATAGTTTCTCAGCTAGGATGCGTCGAAACTCACTTCTTGCTTCTGTGTTTCTCAGGCGGTTGCAATTTAGCCACTTTTTATTGGGTTTTTGCAGCTGCGGTGGGGGGCGGGGGGCGGGGGGCGCACTTTCATATGGAGCTTGGCCACAATCATACGGTGGCCTTACTACTAGGCATCACTACAGGAGCAACACCATAGTGACCTTCCTGATGTATCAGAAAATTGAAGATTGAATTGTGTGGCAAATATCACCAGAATTAACATGAAAGAAATTATCAACATAAAGCTGTTTCGAGTGGGTGACTTAAACAGCAACATCCTGGCCTCAAATTTATATCCAGTCTGCAGATGAGCCTTCATTAGATAAAATTACTCTGTTGCATCTTTCTTATGAAGGAGATGTTGCAAAAGCCAATGTTTAACTCCTCTGAGCTCAATGCAGATGGATTATGGAGTGAAGTTACTCAAACATTTGCAAGAAGGCAGCTTTAAAACTCTGTGTTTCCTTCACGTCATTAAGTCAGTCTTGTTGGTTACCTGACCAATTTCATGCTAATTTGTGGGGATACATCCCAAGCACAACATTAAAAATCAAGCCTATTAATGGCGTAGCTTCTCTGCTCATAAATTTCTTTCAATAATTTCATGAAATTACAATTTCACCAGAAAAAAGAATGACCAACTAAGAAGGTCACAATTTGATGGGGGGGGGGGGGATCTGTAAGAATAGAAAAGAGAAACTATGGTGGATGAAATAGCTGAGAAGCTCAGAAGAATCATTATGCTGAAAGCAAAATGTCATAGAACATAAAATGCAAGGTTGGGACACAGTACATTAGCCATTAACTTGTTCATATAAAAGAATAATATTTATATATATTTCACCTAGTTAGTCATACAGCATATATAATTCCAAACTCGCTGGAATTTAGAAAATTAAGGGGGGGGGGATCTTATTGAAACGTATAAAATTCTAAAAGGATTGGACAGGCTAGATGCAGGAAGATTGTTTCCGATGTTGGGGGAGTCCAGAATGAGGGTCACAGTTTAAGGATAAAGGGGAAGCCTTTTAGGACTGAGATGAGGAAAAACTTCTTCACACAGAGAGTGGTAAATCTGTGGAATTCTCTGCCACAGGAAACATTTGAGGCTAGTTCATTGGCAATATTTAAGAGGGAGTTAGATATGGTCCTTGTGACTAAAGGGATCGGGGGTATGGAGAGAAAGCAGGTACAGGGTTCTGAGTTGGATGATCAGCCATGATCATACTGAATGGCGGTGCAGGCTCGAAGGGCCGAAGGGCCTATTCCTGCACCTATTTTCTATGTTTCTATGTTTGTAAACAATTTTTCCTCAGGTGTTTAGAACAATGGACATCTGCAGAAAGTTCTTTCTACTTCCTAAGGAGATTAAGCAAAAATATGCCCATTCAAAAGACACTGAAGTGCCACACCATGGCTGGTATGATTTTGAGACTGAGAGGTAAGCTTTCCCTGAACTCCTTCTCCAGATTTTCATAACATGTGGCTGAAGTCATAAATTAATACTTTCAACCCATTCCAGGCCACTTTCATTTATGTTTGAAACATAGAAGCACAACAAAATTAGAGCACAGGTCAGTCAGCCCTTTGAGCCTGCTTTTTCCATTCAGCATGATCATCCATCTTAGTACCAAATTCCTGTTCACATCCCAACCTGCTTCGTGACATATGAGCCAAGTTCAAATACTTACCAACTTGCATCTACATTCCTCTGTGGTAGAGAAATTTCATAACATATACCCTCTTGTGTGGGTTCTGATTCTGGACACCTTAATAAAGGTAACCGTACTCTTTACATTGTTTACTGAAACATTTTGAGTTAAACTTTCTTTCTTCTAACCTCCAGTGAATATAAGCTCAATGGACTCAATCTTTTCACATGGGATAGTCACAGGTTAATCCAGTCCCAGGTATTTCCCACTAGACCTTTCCTGCCACCTGGGAAAAAAGCCCTCATCTAAAAAGTCCTCATCTTTGTTACTTAGTTACATGTTTATATGTTTATTTCCCTTTACTCTTGACAACCAAAGAATATCCATGCAGTACTTTTACATCAGTAGATTCAACTGTGAGAGTTTTAATAATGATAATGTTTTGTCAGTTACAGAAAAACTGGGATTAATGGGAGAGATGAACTGTGTAACAATTCTGAATGGTTGTTTAAATAAATATAAATATTCTTCTCTTCACAGTTTAAATTCAGAAAATCTCAATGACCTGAAAGAAGCCTTTAATTTATCAGCTTTGACTTCAGATGATGTAAGACCTCATATTCAGGTTGAGTTTGCTTCGGCATCCATTTCGTTGTCTACAGGCCAGGAATGAGGCAGTTCTTGTTGTGTCACCAGAGAAAATCTTACTCTCCAAAATATGCAAACACTTTGGTTGCAGGAAATCTCTCATTTATGCCTAAAGTTCAAGTCCTCCACTGGAAAAGCAAAAATAATGCAAAGTCAAGAGACTAGAAATAAAATACAGAAATAACAAATATATTCAACCTGCTAAACAGCGTCAGAAATGAACTGTTAACCCATCTGATCTATTAATTCATTCCCATTCTCACCTTCTAGCCTACATATAATCTATTCATGTAAACCTTTTCTCAGAATCATGGTCAGTGGCTAAGCATTGGTTCTTAACCCTTACATGAAAAAAATGTTCTTCATAGTGACTGCCAATCATTAGTCTGACTTTCCCCAACAGTTACTGATGCCCTACAGCTGTGAAAACTCCAGTTAGGATAAGCAATCAAAACCATTAAAACATTTGTAAGGATGAATCATCTGGAAGCATTTTAGAAAACTTTTCTACTTAATATAATGTTAAAAACACATTTGAATAGACATTATGAAAGTAAAGGCTGAAGTATTAAAGATATGCATTTAATATTTTCAGAAATAGTTTACTTTGGAATATTTAGAGAATGAAACCATCCACATCTAGAAAATATTTCTTCTAAGGTCAGTTAATTTCCAAGCAATAATTATGCACTAGTACACCATTACTAATACACTTCAACTTCATGTAAAGAATTGCAAAACAATCGGGTGACTCTTAATTGGGCTGGTTCAAAATACATTTCAGATCATGATTTCAGGATAATTCCAGTGGAGAAGGCTGCAAGCAATGCATCTTGAGGTCATCGTCCACAAAATGCTGGAGGAGCTCAGCAGGTCAGGCAGCAAATATAAAGGGGATTAAAACCTCAACGTTTCATTCTAAGACCCTTCATTAGGACTGGAAAGAGAGGAGTTAGAAACTAAAGTAAGAAATTTCTTCCCAAGTTCTGCTGAAAAAATAATTTAACATGTGCTTTACTTTGCATTAACTTCTGAAGTTCAGATCACATCAAATCAAATTTAATTATCAATCATGCCAGACATAGAAAAAACAGATCTATAGTCCAAGACCCTGAACAACCATGTCTGGCTATCAATGGTACAGTCTCCTGGCACTGTGCAGATGCTGCAATCCAGCCTGTCATTCAACCACTTGAACATTGGAGGGCAGCACCAACAGGAGACACCCTTCGACATTTCGACCAGCTCTGCCACCAACACCAGTCCAGCTACTCTGATCAATGAGCAAATCACTGATGGAGGAGATCTGCAATACCCAAAGTTCGTGGAGTAGAACTGTCTTTGGATCGTAAAGAACAAATTTTACAAAGAAAAGAAGCACCTTTGGTTCACACACCTTCATAAGTGGAAGTAAAGCTGCTATTTTAATTCTCCATCCAACTCCCGCTCATTTAGTCCTAGCAGCTGAGGATCAAATTAGAGTCATTAGAAACAGGCCCTTCGTCCCTCCTTGTTCATGACAATCACAATGTCCAACCAGCTTGTCCCATTTGCCGACATTTGGACTGTGGTCCTCTAATACCCTTTTATTTAACTGGATGGCTTTTAAATACTGGCAAAGAGCTCACCTCATCCACTATTTCTGGCAGCTCATTCCAAATACACAACACATTTTGTGTGAAGAAGATGCCCTCATGTTCCTTTTAAATCTCTTGCCTCTGATCTGACATGCTGAGTTCTTCCAGCATTTTGTGAGTGTTAAGCTTAGACCCTCTTGTTTTTAGCACACTTTGTCTGGGAAAAAGATTGTAATTTCCCTGTCCCTTAGTCGTTCATGATCTTGGATGCCTCTATCAGGTTACCCTACTGCTTCCTACCACTAAATGAATCCAATTCCCTAATCCAATTTAAGCCATGCTATTTCTCTGCAAAACATCTATGGCCTTCGCACATTCGTACTTGTACTGAGAATAGAAATAACTGAAAGAAATGAAGAAAGCAACTCCTTCTTTGGATTAAAGGAGATAAATACTTAGACCATAAAACTGAAAGAAAACAAAGAATAACTTGTTACCTTTATGTCCCCAACAAGCTTCATCCAAGGATATTCATCCTAAATATGCAGCACATTTTACCACTCCATACATAAGTACAAACTCAGTTATGGTAATCAGAATGCCAACTACTTAGAATATGATAGAAACAAAATTTCATCATAATCTTTAGATATAGTCTTTGTAAAGTTTATTGAACAATGGTGCCGTTAATAAATTGTTAAATTAAATGTTGTAAACTACTTGAAATCATGTTGTTTTCATACATATTAGAGATGGCCTATCAAAGAGGTCCCTGAGTTTTCAAATTGTTTGGGGTCATTCTTCAGAACTTCTGAGGAACTATCCATCCGAATTTTGAAAGTTCTGTCACTGAGCCTGGATATGGAGGCTGATTTCTTTGTCAGCAGGCACCAACAGATGGGCAGTAAGTACCCGTTTCAATGAAATGAAATCTGATGAGTTCCTGCACTCGCCACCACTCCCACATTCACTGAGTCTATGGACTACTTACTCAAGAAACCCATGGGTCTCCAGTGTTTAGAAATCAATGCAATTTGAGGAATTGTCAGCTTCAGAAGATATGGAAAAGGGTAGTACTCTGAAAAGAGATATAAATCATAAAATGAAAATGTGATTTGGTAGCCGGTCAATTAATTCATTCATTAGAATGCCATGCAGAATAGCCCCTTCTGGCCCTTTGAACCATGCTGCCCAGCAAACCCCGATTTAAGCCCAGCCTAATCACAGGACAATTTACAATATCCAATTAACCTATTAACCGGTACATCTTTGGACTGTGGGAAGAAACTGGAGAACTCAACAAGAACCTATGCATTCCATAGATAAGACATACAGACACCTTAGAGACGATATTCGAATTGTACTCTGAACTCCGACATCCCAAGCTGTAACAGCTTCATGCTAACCATTATGCTGCCATGGTATAACAATAAATTGTTTCCTTACATCAGTGATCAACCAGGAACTAAACAGTTGAAAATTGTTCTGGATGCAGCATAAGATCTAGGAACAGAATTAGGCCATTTGGCCCATCAAGTCTGCTCTACCATTTCATTTTGGTTGATCCATTTTGCCTTTCAGCACCGACTTCCTGCCTTCTTCCCACATCCATTCGTACCCTGACTAATCCAGAATCTGTGGCAACAAGATAGATAGATAGATAGATAGATAGATAGATACTTTATTCATCCCCATGGGGAAATTCAACTTTTTTTCCAATGTCCCATACACTTGTTGTAGCAAAACTAATTACATACAATACTTAACTCAGTAAAAAATATGATATGCATCTAAATCACTATCTCAAAAAGCATTAATAATAGCTTTTAAAAAGTTCTTAAGTCCTGGCGGTTGAATTGTAAAGCCTAATGGCATTGGGGAGTATTGACCTCTTCATCCTGTCTGAGGAGCATTGCATCGATAGTAACCTGTCGCTGAAACTGCTTCTCTGTCTCTGGATGGTGCTATGTAGAGGATGTTCAGAGTTATCCATAATTGACCGTAGCCTACTCAGCGCCCTTCGCTCAGCTACCGATGTTAAACTCTCCAGTACTTTGCCCACGACAGAGCCCGCCTTCCTTACCAGCTTATTAAGACGTGAGGCGTCCCTCTTCTTAATGCTTCCTCCCCAACACGCCACCACAAAGAAGAGGGCGCTCTCCACAACTGACCTATAGAACATCTTCAGCATCTCACTACAGACATTGAATGACGCCAACCTTCTTAGGAAGTACAGTCGACTCTGTGCCTTCCTGCACAAGGCATCTGTGTTGGCAGTCCAGTCTAGCTTCTCGTCTAACTGTACTCCCAGATACTTGTAGGTCTTAACCTGCTCCACACATTCTCCATTAATGATCACTGGCTCCATATGAGGCCTAGATCTACAGATTTACTTAAGATATCTTTGGTTTTGACTTAAGAAAGATTCTTAAGCTTAAGAAATCTTTGCTTAAGAAATTTCTCTCTTTGGCTTAAGAAATCACTCCTCATCTCCATTCTAAAAAGCCACTCCTCTATTCTGACGCTATGTCCTGTGGTCTTAGATTCACCCACCAAAGGAAACAGCCTCTCCACATCCACTTTATTGAGTCCTTTCAACATCTGATAATTTTCAATGAGGTCACCGTTCATTTTTCTGAATCCCAGCGAGTAGCCCAGAGACATCAAATGCTCCTCATAGGACAAGCCTTTCAATCCCAGAATCATTTCTGTGAGCCTCCTATGAACCCTCACTGATGTCAACACATCCTTTCTTAGAGAAACAGCCCAAAACTGCTCACAGTACCTCAAATGCGGCCTCGCCTGTGCATTATGGGGCCTCAACATTATATCCTTCCTTTTATATTCAAGTCATCTCAAAATGAATGCATTTGCCTTCCTCACCACTGATTCACCCTGTAAGTTAACCTTTAGGGAATCCCGCCAAGGAAGAAGTCCCTTTTCACCTCAGTTTGTAGAATTTTCTCTCCATTTAGAAAATAGTCTATGCCAATAGAGATCTCTACATTAATAGAGATGGCTTTCCTTTGAAAAATAATTCTGCATAAAAAAATTATAATGTCTGTTATGTTATTTCTTAAAGATAAAGCAAATCCAACAACCTTGAGAGCTTTACACTACCCACCAATACAGAAATACTGTCTGAAGGAAAATCAGACACGGTGTGGAGAACATTCTGATTATGGAACATTCACTCTACTTTTCCAAGATAAAAATGGAGGATTGGAGGTAATTGTAAATCTTCATTCAGTTTCCATTATTATTCTATTTACAACAAATTACTAAATTAAACACGGCATCTCCTAAAGCATTCCCTATTGTGCATATATATTCATAACCTTCAAGTGTTGATGCAGCACACTTTCAAGAAGACAACAGCTGAAGGGCTGGAAAGTAGATCAGAATCATCAATTTTTTTCTAGCCTGCAGTTCAGTGCCCAACAAGAGAACTGTTCTCTTGGATGAGATAAGTCTTTCTCTCATCCACACATAACCAATGAAGAGATAGGTGGCTAAGTTGCTCTAGAGCATGCAGAAACATAGAAAATAGGTGCAGGAGTAGGCCATTCAGCCCTTCAAGCCTGCACCGCCATTCAGTATGATCATGGCTGATCATCCAACTCAGAACTCTCTACCTGTTTTCTCTACATACCCCCGATCCCTTTAGCCACAAGGGCCATATCTAACTCCCTCTTAAATATAGCCAATGAACTGGCCTCAACTGTTTCCTGTGGCAGAGAATTCCACAGATTCACCACTCTCTGTGTGAAGAAGTTTCTCCTCATCTCGGTCCTAAAAGGCTTCCCCTTTATCCTTAAACTGTGAACCCTCATTCTGGACTTCCCCAACATCGAAAACAATCTTCCTGCATCTAGCCTGTCTAATCCCTTTAGAATTTTATACGTTTCAATAAGATCCCCCCCTCAATCTTCAAAATTCCAGTGAGTATAAGCCTAGTCAATCCAGTCTTTTTTCATATGAAAGTCCTGCCATCCCAGGAATCAATCTGGTGAACCTTCTTTGTACTCCCTCTATGGCAAGAATGTCTTTCCTCAGATTAGGGGACCAAAACTGCACTCAATACTCCAGGTGTGGTCTCACCAAGGCCTTGTACAACTGCAGTAGAACGTCCCTGCTCCTGTAAACGAATCCTCTTGCTATGAATGCTAACATACCATTTGCCTTTTTCACCACCTGCTGTACCTGCATGCCCAGTTTCAATAACTGGTGTACAACGACACCCAGGTCTCGTTGCACCTCCCCTTTTCCTAATCAGCCACCATTCAGATAATAATCTGTTTTCCTGTTCTTGCCACCAAAGTGGATAACCTCACATTTATCCACAGTAAATTGCATCTGCCATGAATTTGCCCACTCACCTAACCTATCCAAGTCACCCTGCATCCTTTTAGCATCCTCCCCACAGCTAACACTGCCGCCCAGCTTTGTGTCATCCACAAACTTGGAGATGCTGCATTTAATTCCCTCGTCTAAATCATTAATATACTGGGGTCCCAGCACTGAGCCTTGCTGTACCCCACTAGTCACCGCCTGCCATTCTGAAAAGGTCCCGTTTATTCCCATTCTTTGCTTCCTGTCTGCCAACCAATTCTCTATCCACATCAGTACCATACCCCCAATAACATGTGCTTTAAGTTTGCACACTAATCTCCTGTGTGGGACCTTGCCAAAATCCTTTTGAAAATCCAAATATACCACATCCACTGGTTCTCCCCTACCCACTCTACTAATTACATCTTCAAAAAATTCTATAAGATTCGTCAGACATGATTTTCCTTTCACAAATCCATGCTGACTTTGTCCGATGATTTCACCGCTTTCCAAATGTGCTGTTGTCACATCTTTGATAACCGACTCTAGCATTTTCCCCACCACCGATGTCAGGCTAACCGGTCTATAATTCCCCGGTTTCTCTCTCCCTCCTTTTTTGAAAAGTGGGGTTACATTAGCCACCCTCCAGTCCTCAGGAACTAATCCAGAATCTGAGGAGTTTTGAAAAGTTATCGCTAATGCATCCACTATTTCTTGGGCTACTTCCTTAAGCACTCTGGGATGCAGACCATCTGACCCTGGGGATTTATCTGCCTTTAACCCCTTCAATTTACCTAACACCACTTCCCTACTAACATGTATTTCCCTCAGTTCCTCAATCTCACTAGACCCTTGGTCCCCTACTATTTCCGGAAGATTATTTATGTCCTCCTTAGTAAAGACAGAACCAAAGTAGTTATTCAATTGGTCTGCCATGTCCTTGTTCTCCATGATCAATTCACCTGTTTCTGACTGTAAGGGACCTACATTTGTCTTGACCAATATTTTTCTTTTCACGTATCTATAAAAGCTTTTACAGTCAGTTTTATGTTCTCTGCTAGTTTTCTCTCATAATCTTTTTTCCCTTTCCTAATTAAGTCCTTTGTCCTCCTCTGCTGGTCTCTGAATTTCTCCTGGTCCTCAGGTGTGCCACTTTTTCTGGCTAATTTGGATGTTTCTTCTTTGGACTTGATACTATCCCTAATTTCCCTTGTCAGCCACGGGTGCACTACCTTCCCTGGTTTACTCTTTTGCCAAACTGGGATGAACAATTGTTGTAGTTCATCCATGCGATCTTTAAGTGCTTGCCATTGCATATCCACCGTCAACCCTTTAAGTATCATTTGCCAGTCTATCTTAGCTAATTCATGTCTCATACCTTCAAAGTTACCCTTCTTTAAGTTCAGAACCTTTGTTTCTGAATTAAAAGGAGGGTAACTTTGAAGGTATGAGGTGAATTAGCTAAGATAAACAAGTGTTGATGGTGAGTCAACAAGTGTTTCAAGATCAAGGACCAAGAAGTAAAGTCACTCACTTCACAATATCTCAGCATTCAGCAAAGCAAACATACAGTGGAATGTGTTGTTTGTGTTAACAAGGATGTGCTGGGGGTAGCCCGCAAGTCTCGCCACACCTTCTTGTACCAACATTCTATGCCCACAATGCTCGAGAGAACAACACAGAACACAACAAACTCCAAAACAATGGTGAGTCAAATCCCTCCCACCCGGAGACACGGAGAGTCTGCCTACCCCAGGGCAAGCCACGCTTTGGCCATCAGACTTCAACTTCCAGACTTCTGATTGACCCTTGGGCTTCATCCTTGGGTATCAAGCCCTGGACTAGTCAATGATGGAACCACGAACTTTTGGCTTGAACATTGGGAGTGCCGACAAACCAGTCCTCCTGCTTGCACAGACATCTATTCCCAGGACCCAACTACCTGGTACAGCCCAACATCCACGGATCTCCATTGGCACCTGCCCGCATCACTGACCTTTGAGCATGGTGCAGAGGCTTAAACTGTGCATGTCCTTCTTCACAAACCCACATCACAGCCTTTCAAACATGGAACATGTAGTGTGGAGCAGAGGGCTCAACTCAGTCCAGTCCTCAAACTGATCCATATCCCTTCCCATAAACACTAACCTGATGCTACTCTCCCCCCAATGATTCAGGCCAAGACCCTTCATCAGGACTAGAAAGGAAGGGAGGAGAAGCCGGAGTAAAATGGGAAGAAGTAGAAGCTGGCAGGAGATAGGTGAAACCAGTTGAGGGGGAAGGTGGGTGAAGATACATAAAAGATTATTGGAATAGTTATTTCCTGCATTGATTATGTCAGTGCCCTATCCTTTTTGATGTGTTAGTTAATATCCCTACTTTGCAACGTATTTCATTTTCCTCTCCAAATACTGGATCTGTTCATATATATTTTGACGAAAACCTGGTCACTCTGAGGCATAAGTAAACAGGAAAATTTAATCCAAAAATTCCAGAAATGATCAGATAAGGCAGCATGTGTGGAGAGAAAAACAAAAATTTTTAATTTTAATTTTTAATTTTATAAATTTTTATTTGTCAACAGAAACAGAAAAGATAAAAGTGATTACTGCTGCCATTTAACTACCTTTAAACATTTGTGTTCCAGGTAAAGTCCAGGTCTGGCCAATACATCACTGCTCCCTACATTCCAAATACAGTTCTTTTCAATGTAGCCAACATGCTGCAGAGGTGGACATCTGACAGGTGGATTTCCACAGTAAGTTACACAACCATCCTTTGATTGCAGTTATTAGGGAATTGATATTATTGTAGCAAGTTTTTATGAATTCATTTCATTGATTGACTGTTGAAACATTTTCTCTTCACTGAGAAATGCATTGAAATGTCTCTGTATGGGCTGGCTGAAATTTAGTCACTCCTTTACAGACAGAGAAAAGCTTTTCCCTTAGATGAACTGGTCATGTCTTTGGAAATTTGTTTTTAATTTCAACTCAAGTTTTCCACTTGGATGCAACTGCCTGCTAAAACAAATGGAAGTATATGATCAGAAGAGAAGATAATTTCTGGGCTGAAGCTTTCTTCAGCTGAAAACCAAGCATGGAGAACAATGGCAACACACACAAAACTCTGGAGGAACTCAACAGGCCAGGCAGCATCTAGGAAAAGAGTACAGTCAACATTTCAGGCTGAAACCCTTCAGCAGGACTGGAGAAAAAAAGCTGAGGAATAGATTTAAAAGGTGGGAGGAGGGGAGAGAAAAATGCAAGAATATAAGTGAAACATGGAAGGGGAAGGATGAACTAAAAAGCTGGGAAGTTGATTGGTGAAAGAGACAGAAGGCCATGGAAGAAAGAAAAGGAGGGAGGAGCACCTGTGTGAGTTGATAGGCAGGCAAGAGGAGGTAAGGTAAGAGAGGGGAAAGGGGATGGGGAATGGTGAAGGAGGGGGCTGCGGGGCATTACTGGAAGTTAGAGAAATTGAAGTTCATGCCATCAGGTTGGAGCTACCGAATTTGAATATAAGGTTTTATCCCTCCAGCCCAAGTGTAACCTCATCACACAGTGGAGGAGGCCATGGATGGACATATCGGAATGGGAATGGGAAATGGAAAAGGAGCAGTTGAGGGCAGCGTTGGTGGTGGATGAAGCGAAGCCCTTTCTTTGAAAAACAAGGACATCGCCTTCTTTCTAGAATGAAAACCTTCATCCTGAGAGCAGATACGGCAGAGACAGAGGAATTAAGAGAAGGGGATGGCATTTTTGACAAAAAACAGGGTGGGATGAGTTATAGACAAGGTAGTTGAGAGAGTCCGTGGGCTTAAAATAGACATCAGTGGATAAGCTGTCTCCGGAAATAGAGATAGTGAGATCGAGAAAGAGGAGGGAGGTGTTGGAAATGGACCAGGTAAACTTAAGGGCACAGTGGAAGTTGGAGGCAAAGTGGACGAAGTCAATGAGTTCAACATGGGTGCAGGAAGCAGCACCAATGCAGTCATTGATGTAGCATAGGAAAAGTGCTGGACAGTCACCAATGTAGGTTTGGAACATAGACTGTTCCACGTAGCTGACAGACAGGCAGGCATAGCTGGGCCCCACGCACATGCCCATGCTACACCTTTTGTTTGAAGGAAGTGGGAGGAGCCAAAGGAGAAATTATTTAGAGTGAGGACAAGTTCCCCTAGGGGACGGAGAGCAGTGGTGGAGGGGAACTGAGAACAACGGTCAGCCTTATTTACAAAATAGATAGCAGAATCAGAACAGTGGATTGATTATGATAGGAGCCGATTACCCTGTTAAAGATAACCAGTCCATTTCTTCGAGAACCACCAGAGTTGAAATAATCTGGTTCAAGTTGTGACAGCAAAAGCCTTAAATCCCCGTGTGTAACAATGTCCGAGCAGTTTCTGTTTTTTGTGAGTATGTGGTTCACTGTACTAAAGCCTCTTTCAACAAGGTAGGAGGATGGAAATGCAATGAAGACCAGTCTGGCTCTTCTCCAAAGACCAGAAAAATTCATATAAGTGTAGCCACATACAACAAAAGCTGACATTTTTGAAAAGAATTTTTGCTTTTTCATCATTCTGAATTTTCTGTAATTTCTTCTTGCAACCTCTCTTCCTGTTCTTCTGCTTTGCAAAGAAATGGGTTAATTACCCAGTCCAGAAATTCCAGATCATTCAAATCCTTGAATCAATTCTGAAAATCCTTCTTCAGTGACTGCAGGTGTAAGCAGTACTCTTGCAAATCACTGTCTGTGAAAGAGAGTGCCATACTTTCCGTGCAGGGAAACTAAGAACATTCTTCTCCCATTGTTTTGCTTATATATTTCCAATTTTCTGATAAAAGCGGACATTGCATTTTTTGTCCAGATTAAGCTGAAATTCTCACCCTGCAGTTTCATATTCAGAATGTTCATTTTGTCACACAGATCAGCTAGGTATGCCACATCTCCTTGTAGAAGTTCCATTTGTTTCCAAGCTCTTGCTGACTTTGAGCAAAAATTCAACCACAGTATCATGAAGATCAAAGAGACGTTTTAAGCAGCAGCCTTTTGAGAGCCAACGCACTTCAGTGTGAAGGAGCAAGTGTTCAAACTCTTCATCATTATCTTGGCATAACTGGCAAAATATTCTGCTATTTAATGGATCACCTTTAATTTTCTTGATAGCAGATAATATAAGAGTCATACTTGAAAAATGTTGCTGGCTGAGGTTTTTCATTGTGAGATGTTGACAATGAATTACACAATGGATTGCAAACAGACTTGAAATTTCATTTTTCAGAAATGTCACTAAACCAGCATGGTGACCTGTCATATATTGTATGGTGCTCCATCTGTTGCACAAGAAATCATTTTCCTTATCAGAATACCTTCATCCTCAACATACATTTTGAGCTTGTCGTAGATTGATTCTTTGTTGAGATTTGTTTTTAGCTTTCTATACAAGAGAGTCTCTTCATAAACTTTTTCATTTTTCATAAACCAGACATATGCCATTAGCAAAGCCTTGTAGTCTCGCACAGCTGACTCATAAAGTTGTATCCCAGATTCTATTTTTTTAGCTCTGCATAGTTTGTACTCAATGTCTTCACTTATTTCTTCAATACGATGAGCTACAGAGTTATTACTCAGAGGAATTGATTTTAAATTACTGGTATCCATTTTGAGAATGGTGGTGAACACATCTGATATAGCAGGCATTATTTATCTTTCACCAGTTGTATGAGGTTTTCAACTCTTTGCTATCATTGTGGAAATGTAATAAGAAGCAATGAGATCACTATCAGCTTTCTTGTCAAATGACTTGAGTGTGCAATGCTTTTCAAATGCTTCTTTCGTCTTCTGGAACTGAGTATTACCATAAGTAGCCTTTTCAGGCTGTCTTTTATGGAAGTGTTCCTGCAGTCTTGGTGGTTTCGTGGCTTCATTAGACAGTACCATATTACAAATAAGACACATGGGGTGTCACTGATCTGACGGGAATGGAATAAAACCATACTCCAGGTATGTAACATTGTACTGACGCACTTTCTGTAGTTTCTGTTTCTTAGCAGAATTAGAATTCAAGGCTTCACCAGCTTCAGACACATAGAGAATGTGCCATGCGTATTTATCCATCAATAACGGGGCTAAATTAAAGTAATTAATTAACAGAAACTGGGAATGCCTATTGGATGTTGACAGAAGCAACAAGTTGATACAGATGGAACAATAAATCTATTTCACCATTTGGGTGCCGCCAGCACTGTATCATTGCGCAAATTGTTTTCTGTAGATATGTTAAGAAAGTTGAGAGTGTGTAATTGACTTATCAACAGGGGCGTATCTACGGAAAATAGTGCCCATGGCAAGCACTGAAATTGTGCTCCTGTCCAAACATCTGACACCCATCTTTTAGATAACTTTACCATAACATCCCCTCAAAAACACACGTTAAGCTCGTTAATCTTTTAATTAACAAATTATGGCACTACAGGAAATTATAACTGCACTTTCCTTGCTTTCACTGATGCAAATTGGTCTATGATGTGATCAAAGTCAGTTTTTTCAGCTTCTTCTCTTTTTACACTCAGCAGAGCAAGATCACAGAGTCTGCCTTGACCCATGGAGGCTCTCAAATACAAAAGTATTAGTTTTAACTTGCTGAATGATCTCTCACAGCTAAAGATGGAATCTGTGATGGTTAGCATTATCTGAATAGCAATGCGAAGATTGGGGAAGATGCTCTTATCTCCATACTGAACAATAAATTCAAAAAGCTCTTCAGGTATTGATATTTTCATGTTGACCCGCCTTGATAGCAACATTCTGCAATCCAAAATTTCTTCATATAGCTGCTGTCCATCAACATCAGAGCTGTACAATTCACCCAAGTTTTCGCACTTCTTCTTTAGGTCGTTACTGTTGGCGCCGTAACACAATCCCTTGACATCGAAAAGAAACCCAAACTTGGTGTCAGTGTCGTGCAAACGAGTGAACCTTTCGTCCATTTCTCTGTGAAGATGGTTGAGCGTTTCCTTAATGACTCTTTCCATTTCCTCCTTAGCTGTTAACCCAGCGTCTCTTGAATTCTCATCAGCCATTCGTTTCTTTCATCTCTGACGTCTTTCAACTTCAATATTCCATTCTTGACAGAGACAGACTCCTTCTTCAAGTGACTCACTGACCAACGCTTCTCTTTCATCATAAAAATGATTTTGGAGGGCTTTCAAATCCAGAGCAGCATCGTGGAAGTTCAAGCTAGGATCCTGCAGCCTCTTTGGAATACAGTCAATACTGTCCTGGAAATACTTCAAACCCAGCTTTATTATTTCTGTTCTCAATGCGTCAGGCAGAATTGCTTTTCCAGTATCCTTCTCGAACTTCAGAAGTTCAATGTCATGCTGTTCAATCACTTCTGGTATGACAGTTAGAGGCTCTTTAACATCATCCAGTTCACTAGGTTCAGTGTCGTCAGGTTCAATCTCGTCAGGCAAAATCTCATCAATAAATTCAACATCACCACCACCACCATCGTCTTCCCCTCCTGTCATGTCCACGTTCTCTGTGGCAGCCTCACTCTTAATCTCGTCATACTCGGATTTATCTGACTTGACTTCCTTCTCGGCTTGTGACTCATTTGTACTTGATCCACCTTCGGATTCTAACAAACTTGTAGCAAGTGTAGGCAACTCCATGGAACGTGTTGAACTACTTGTTCCTGGCTTTTCAAAGAAGGGCATGAAGAACTTGCTTGACTTCTTGGCTTCCTCCGCCTCCAGCTTCTGTCTCTTCCATCCTTCAGCTCCACTTTCCTTCGTCTTCGTCTTTGTGTTTCATGTTCTTCTTACACAATGCTCTGATATAAGGCCATCCTAGTGCTTCTCACCAATGATAATCAAAAACAGATCACACATATGAAGAAAATTATTTTTTCACTATCCGAGAGAGGCGTGTCTGACTTTAATAGAAACTGCTCGGCGACGCCCATTTCAAGTGGCGCCCAGGGCACGTGCCATACCTGCCATACCTTAGATACGCCACTGCTTACCAACTGTTAAGTTTCATGAATTCATTCTGTGCCTCAAGTCAAGGGGAACTGCTGGGCACCCTGGTTGTTAAACTATGCATCCCCAATAATGTCTATTGTGTTGGTAAGGTCGGATGAGACTGCCGAGTTTCAGGCGCATTGTGACAATAAATGCTCACCATCTGCTGACCTATGGTTCTTCCTGTGTTTCAGTACCACATCCTTTTTTTTGGACATGCCTGTTCTATAAACGGTCAGTCAGGTCTCCTTCCTTAAGTTAGGTTGCCACTTGTGGCCACCCCCAAAGAATCTTAGATGGCTTTAATTTCCCTTAATATCCCCTTACAACATGTAACTGGCCCCATTGGGAATTGGACATGTACATTGTATTCAAATCCAACACAACATTCTACGGTATCTCAGATAGTTCTGATACCCTTACTGAGCACAGTTTCAGATCAAAGTTCCAAGGTTCAAAGGTCCAATTTAATGTCAGAGAAACGTATACAATATACATCCTGAAACGCTTTTTTTTTGCAACCAACCAGGAAAACAGAGGAGTGCCCGAAAGAATGAACAACAGTTAAATGTTAGAACCCCAAAGATCTCCCCAGCTCCCCTCCCTCCTGCGCATAAACGGCAGCAAGCAACAATTCCCCCTCCCCACTGGCAAAAAAAAAGCATCGGCACCTGCCACCGAGCACTCAAGCATGAGCAAAACAAGAGCAAAGACAAAGACTTCGCATTTCACCCGGTATACGACATACCACAGGCTCCCTCTCTCTCTCCCTAATAAGGGAGAAGGAGGTGTCTCCATTTTCCCAGCGAGCAGGGAGACCTAACAAACAACTCACTGGTTTATGATGTTAAATGTTCATTACGTTGCTTTTTTCAAGCTCTGTGCCTGAAGACCTCAAAGATCTCGGGTCTCCGGGCACACAGCCGTAGATATTTCAACTTCCCCAACGAGACACGGGTCTCCAGCCATAACACCGACCCTCAATCTCCAGAGCCCCGAGATCCTAGGCTTTCAAATGCAAGCCGAAAAACAGCCCGTTATGATAAGTTGAGAGTGGGTCCCTTTCCCACAAAGAACCGAAGTCAATGTGTAACTCCAGGTCAGTGTCTTCAAAAGAACCCTGAAAAGGAAAAATAAAGATATTAAACATGGAAATGGAGCTGTTTCTGAAGCAGCAAGCAAAGGAGTCACCATTTAGTTCTTCACAGTTTTGAGAATGCATTTCTCATGTCAACACCATAGCATTATATCTAAAAACCACAAAATGCCATCCATCATGGGAGCAAAACACCTCCTTCTTCACATCCAAGAGACTTTGTAGCAGAAAGTTTTACTAATAGATTCAGGGCTATTAGGGTGAGCATTTCTGTAAAGGCCACTTGGGAAAACAAAGTAACTTTCTTTGGATGCATCAACTGTGTTGCATATAAGCTTCATAAATTTAAAAGAACTGTTGAAATATTAAAATCATGTTACTGTAAAATCATGTTAGTGGCTGTAAGTATTACTGCCTGTTCTACACTCAGTAATGCACAAATTTCTTACTCCTTTGTTTTGAGTCATATAATTTATCACAGCAGCTTTTACAGAGGGCAAAAATAGCCAGCCAGGAACCAACAATTACACAATATGTTATTTATTTAGAAACGCAGCACAGAACAAGCCCGTTCAGCCCAACGAGCTGTGACACCCAGCAAATCATTTATTTAGCCATAAGTCAATCATATGATGATTTACAATGACCAAATAATGTGGGAAGAGACCAGAGCTACAGGAGGAATCCTATGAAGTCACAGAGAGAATGTACAAACTACTGACAGACATTGCTGGAGTTGAACTTCGAACTCTGACACCCCAAGTACTAAAAGGGTCATTCTAACCACTATACTATCATGGCATCTCTCCCCACCCCCCCCCCCCCCACCAAATCTTGGCCACCCAACTTAGGGCTAAGATCTAACCAGTGCCATTTTGAGTGCTTCATGTGAATGAGCAAGTGGCTGGCACTGCCAAGAGAAAAGAAAGACATTGCTGGAATATCGAAATGACTGTCCTGCAGCAGATATGGGACTTACTGAAGGCAACTTTCAAATAGAAATGTGATTTAATTAAAGATATTTTAAAAAGCTAATCATGTTTTACTCAACCCACAAAATTGAAACTAGATATCTCATCATATACCTCATTCTTTTATGTAGGATCCTGTTTCTAACAAATCATTTATTTTCAACACCTGCTTAATTGTAAGGAGACTGGCGAGTGGCTAATGTTGTACCTCTATTTAAGAAGAGAACAAAAGAAGATCCTGGGAACTGTAAACTGGTGAGCCTCACGTTAGTTGCAGAGAACTTGCTGGAGAAAATTCTTAGGGATAGGATATATGACAATTTGGAAACCCATGGCCTAATTAGGGAGAGCCAGCATGAATTTGTGCAGGGCAAGTCGTGTCTTCTCAACTTGATTGAGTTATTTGACAAGGTAATTAGAGAGATGGATGAAGGTAGGGCAATGAATGTTTTCTACATGGATTTTAGTAAGGCATTTGATAAAGTTCCTCATGGGAGGCTAATCCAGAACAGTAAGATGCATGGGGTCTGCGGCAATCTGGCTATTTGGATTCAGAACTAGCTTGCACATAAAATACGCAAGGTAAGGGTTCAAGGGATTAATTTGAGCTGGAGGTCTATAATTAGGGAGGTTCTGCAGGGATCCATGCTGGGACCTCTCTGCAATTTGTGATGTATATAAATGGCCTGGATGAAAATCTAGATAGGTGGTTGTGGATATTGTAGAAGACAGACAAAGAATGCAGTGTGATATAGATCAGTTACCAGATATGGGAAGAGAAATGGAAAATGGAATTTAACCCAGAAAAATGTGAGGTGTTGCACCTTGGTAGGTCAAATGCAAGGAGACCCTTAACACTGTTGCTGAGCAGAGAAACATTGGGGTCCAAGTTCACAGCTCCATGAAAGTGGCTACATAGGACGATAGGGTGGTTAAGGCAGCATATGGAATTGCTTGTTTTTATTCGTCAAGGCATTGAGTTCAAAAGTCAAGAGGTTACATTGCAACTTTATGAAACTCTGGTTAAGTCGCATCTGGAGTATTGCATACCGTTCTGGTTGATCCATCACAGAAAGGATGTTGAGGTTTTGACAACAGCGTCGAGGAGTTTTACCAGGATTCTGTCTGGTTTAGAGGGCATGTGCTATGATAAGAGGCTGGAAAAACTTGAGTTGTTTTCTTTGGAGTGGCAGAATCTGAGGGGAGATCTAATAGAGATTTATAAGATTATGAGAGGAATGAACACAGTAGACAGGGAGTATCTTTTTCCCAGGGTAGAAATGTCTAATACCAAAATGTATGCTTTGAAGGTGAGAGAGGGTAGGTTCAAAGAGATGTGAGGGGTAAGTTGTTTTTTAAAAATCGCAGAGTGGTGGATGCCTGGAATGCGCTGCCTGGTGTGGTGGTAGAGACGAGTACATTAGAGGCTTTCAAGACACATTTGGATAGGCACATGAATGCGAGGAGGATGGAGGGATAGGGACATTCTGCAGGCAGGAGGGATTAGTTTGGGAGGTTTTGATTTACATTTTAGCTGGTTTTTCACAACGCTGCGACCCGGAGGGTCTGTTCCTGTGCTGTACTGTTCTATGTTCCATCTCGGAAATGCTCATGTGCAGTTGCCTTCATGTTTTGAGCTACTTGTCGAAAGAAATAGACTGATAAACCAACAGGAGTTAACAGTGACAGTTTCAGACTCAACGATGAACATATTTGTGTAAACAATAACAAGAATAGTGGAATAATGGAATACAAGTCACTCAATTTCCATTCAAGACAACCTGTTCAATTAGTATCAAGGAAGTTCAGCCAGGGAGGGAGTTATTCTAGTATAAGCTGTGGACAATGAAGCCTGGCAGTATTACCATTGAGAAAACATGCAGCATTGGTGATATAATGATCATATCAAATAGACGTAATTATGTATAATTGAGCAAAAGATAATGAGAGACCAGGAACAAAACATCTGAACCAAGGTGAAGTTTATTTGGCTGAAGCCTGATTGAAAGCTGACGGATTTGCCAGAGTTTCAGGTACAGCTGGATGACTTTTTTTTTCTTGAAACTAACTAATGTTCAGGGTAACTAAACAGAAGCAAGGCAATGCAATGAAGAAGTTGGAAAAGATGAGGAAACATTCAACCAGCAAAAGGGCTTATCCAAAACAGAGGAAGAGGAATGCCAAAGACCTCAATGTGTCTTATGTGACATGATTCTGAGCAATGATGCTTTGAAACTTTCCAAAATAATTCATTACCTTGTGACAAAACGATTGAACTTAACATTAAAGCCAGTCGAATGTGACTTCTCAATTTAAGCAACCTCATGTTGCAATAGCCATACGTGAAGGCACACTGAAGCATCATCTCTCCCAGCCTACTGCATTTCAAAATACAAATCAATATTTACAGTGAGCAAAATTTAATAAACCTTTCATTAATAAATACCTTACATTTGGTCATGGGTAATGACACAGAATTTATTGTTTATTTGATCGAGATTCATATGTGCTGTTCTCATTGATAAAGATTTACATTACTGTTTGACTCTTAATTTGAATCCATTAAACTATCAAAACTCTCCTTGGCTTAATAAAACAAAATGTAGAGTTGGTTACAAAAACAGAATATACAAGTGAAATAAATTGTTGTTTCTTTACTTCAGAAACATCGAGTACCAATTCCACAGACTGAAGACGCAATGAACAGGACCAGACAGTCCCTGGCTTTCTTTGTTCTTCCAGCTAATGATACAACAATCGCATGTTGTGATGGCCTGGACAAGTATCCACCCATCATTTCTGTTCAGTACCTGAAGGATAGACACAGTGATATGTTTTACTAGGAATCCTATCCTTCTAGTGCTTGAATGGGATAGTGACGAATAGACTTTTGAAATTGCAGTAAAATTAAACAATATAGTTTCTTATCAAAACATTAGTGCATGAATTCTGCACATTTTACTGGTGTATTAGGACAATAGTGTCCGCATGTACAGGGCTTGTCAAATTTCTGAGTTATTTAGTGTTTGGGTTCAGAAGATGAAGGACACATTCACCAGACCCAATGACTTACTGAAATTTCCTGGTCACAACACATACTGCTTAGCATTCCTCAACAAAATTGCCAGATTTCTAGGAGTTACAGCAAGATGACCTAATGTTATAGTCTAAACCATCCAACACTCTTATTACCAGCTTTCACATCACTGACGTCACTTAGCAACGTGCTATTTTTTCATTGAGCAAATGCTCACTGACCTGTTCTGACCCTAAATAATGCCAGAGCTGTGAAAAGACAGCAGAATTTCAAATCAATCATCAAGGAGAAGCCAAACGTTTCAGAAGGGTTTCAAATACATCTAAAAAATAAAACCTTATGGTCAGCTTCTGCCACCATTTCCTTGTTTGCTCTAAGTTATCACCAAATTGTTGGGTGGTACTTAGGCTATTATTATTTCAATAGGGTATTGTGTGGATATTCTAATATCATGTGTATAATAATCATAAGATTGAGTCGGTGCAGCATCACAGTACGAGCTGGCTTTTTGGTGACTGTTCAGTGGGAAAGTGGTTGACTTATTGAATGGCAAGAAATTCAATACAGTCGCATTCTGTGACAGTCACTGGATTGAACAATCCTGTTTAAAATAATAAAAGATCAAGAGAAAGTGGAGCATTTTCAAAAAGTTGTATTCAAACATGAAAAATTTTCCAAATATCTGGAAATTTATTTCCCTCATTCTCTTAAAACCATATGCATTTGTAATGTTTGTTAATACATAATTGATTAAAAGTGCTGAAATAGCTCATGTAGACTTGCACTTAACCATGTTTTTATCATGTAGGACAGCAAAAGCAAAAGGCTTTGCTTTTATATACTAGAATATATCTTTTATCCCAAGAACACATCTGCCTTAAAGTCAATCAGAAATAATTTACAGCACACAAAGCTCCCACAAACAATTTTACGAGTATCTATTTTCAGTGAGGTTGATTGAGGGAATAATTCTACTTTCTCTTTGAAATAGAGCCTCTTAGAGGTTCAAAAGGACTCAGGTTTCTTGTCTCAATTGAAAGATCTTTGGCAATATCACACTCCCTCAGTGCCACACTGAGTCATTGGAGTTTTGTGTCCTGTAAGTGTGATGTGCTGTGAACACACACCTTCTGATTAAAGAGTCTGTGCTGACAAATGAGTTATGGCAGACACCAATTAAAAGGACAGTGATCACATTGGCTGGGCAAATCTTAAGCTCCAAGATACAATGCAGTAGATCGATTTATATGTAACAATATGCATACAGGGAAGTATGGATACTGAATAAAGTTGACATTATATTTGACTCTGGTACCAATGTGATTTTCTATTGTAATATAACTTGACACTACTCCTCATGTCGCAATTGATCATCAGGAATTGTAACTAAAACAGTATTAAGGCTGCAAGCTGACAATTCCACAATACTGGTGTTCATCTTTTTTGGTACAACAAGCAGAGGGAATGCCAGGAATGGGAATAACAGTTTTCGAAGATTGAAATGAACCCTGTGGATCATAACAACTTAACCTACATTGGGCAGGAAGGCTAGGACACTGATGGTAGTGGTATTGCGCAGAGCAAGTAAACCATCATTTCCACATGCTGAGTTTTGAGAGTATTCTAGACTTTTAAAAGTGAATAGACAACGAAAGCTCAACAGATGACCACCATCAGTCTCCAGCCTTTTAGTGTGTTTTGTAACCACAGTCATAACTAAATGTAGAAGCAATGCTAACCCTAACCTACAGAAACTCAGAGATGGCATTGAAAACCAGAAAATACTAATAAACTTTCAGAATCAGAATCAGGTTTATTATCACCAGCATGCATCATGAAATTTGTTAACTTAGCAGCAGTAGTTCAATGCAATACATTATATAGAATAAATAAATAAGTCAATTACAGAATATTTATATTGGAAATTAAAAATCATGCAAAAACAGAAATAATATATCTTGAAAAAGTGAGGTAGTGTTCATGAGATCAATGTCTATTTAGCAATTGGATGGCAGAGGGGAAGAAGCTGTTCCTGAATCACTGAGTGTGCGCTTTCAGGCTTCTGTACCTCCTACCTGATGATAACAATGAGAAAAGGGCATGCCCTGGAGGCTGGGGGCCCTTAATAGTGGACACTGCCTTTCTGAGACACCGCCCCTTGAAGATGTCCCGGGGACTTTGTAGGCTAGTACCAAAGATGAAGCCAACTAAATTTACAACCTTCGGCAGCTTCTTTCGGTCCTGTGCAGTAGCACCGCTCCCCCCACCCCCCCGCCCCACCATACCAGATAGTGATGCAGCCTGTCAGAATGCTTTCCACACTACATCTATAGAGGTTTTTGAGTGTACTTGTTGACATACCAAATCTCTTCAAACTCCTAATGAAGTACAGTTGCTGTCATGACTTCTTTTTAGCTGCATCGGTATGTTGGGACCAGGTTGGGTCCTCAGAGATCTCGACACCCAGGAACTTGAAACTGCTCACTCTCTCCACTTCTGATCCCACTATGAAGATTGGTATGTGTTCCTTCATCTCACCCTTCCTGAAGTCCACAATCAGCTCTTTCGTCTTACTGACGTTGAGTGCAAGGTTGTTGCTGCGACACCACTCCACTTGGCATATCTTGCTCCTGTATGCCCTCTCATCTCCATCTGAGATTCAACCGACAATAGTTGTATCATCAGCAAATTTATAGATGGTATTTGAGCTATGCCTAGCCCAACAGTCATGGATATAGAGAGAGTAGAGCAGTGGGCTAAGCACATACCCCTGAGATGCACCAGTGATGACCGTCAGCAAGGAGGAGATATTATCACCAATCTGTACAGATTGTGGTCTTCCGGTTAGAAAGTCAAGGATCCAGTTGCAGAGGGAGTTACAGAGGCCCAGGTTCTGTTACTTCTCATTCAGGATTGTGGGAACGATAGTATTAAATGCTGAGCTATAGTCGAAGAACAGCATCCTGACATAGGTGTTTGTATTGTCCAGGTACCATGTGAAGAGCCATTGAGAATGCATCTGCTGTTGATCTACTGTGGTGATAGGCAAATTGCAGTGGGGTCAGGTCCTTGCTGAGGCAGGAGTTCAGTCTAGTCATGACCAACCTCTCAAAGCATTTCTTCACTGTAGATGTGAGTGCTACTGGGCGATAGTCATTAAGACAGCTCTTTATTCTTCTTAGGCACTTGTAATACCCTGATTCATATTTTTACTGTTATGCTGTATGTATTTCCTTTAGCAGTCCTGTAAGAGCAGTCTGTTCTGCTGTCAGCCTGTTTGGGTTATTGTTAAGATAAGGGATGAGGAGGAATGTGCACCATCCAATTAGAATGGTTGAATTGGGGGAGATTTTCTTGGTGAGGGACACCAAGGTTGCTCTTGGGGTTTTTTTTTGGTTCGGAGGGAAATGAAGAGAAAAGACGCAGGGGAGAACCGGTGGTAGAATATGACCTGGTGGGAGACCTGTTCAAGATGGATTGTGAGTGACGTTCGAAAGGTGGTGTGTGCTTTCACATTGTGAGTGACAGAGAAGTTCAATTTGAGCTTCAACTTGTGCACATTTGACTGTTTAATTAAAATGAGCCCTTTTCCTTTTGTCTTTCTAAACTAACCCTTTAGTTAAGCTTCATAAATATAATTCCTTTAATCGTATGCAGTGTACTGTCTGTTATTTCATTGCACTAATTTGTAACAGGGCAGCAAATTACACAGCATCCATACAAACGAGTGGAGAGCCGTCTCGGTGGGATTGGAGAGTGTTTTCCCTAGACTTACACAGCCTAGGTCAAGGACTCTATCCTCCAGAACGCAGAAGATTCAAGGGATTTGTAATGAAATATCATGAGGGCATACACAGGTTGAAAGCACATTGCCTTTTTCCTCAAAAGAGGAGGTGCTAAAAACAAGAGGGCAGACCGTAGGTTTAAGATCAGAGGGGACATCAGGGCAGCTTCTTCATACAAAGCATGCTGCATATCTGGAATGAACTGCCACAACTATCCTCTGCCCCTTCTCCAGCCTGGCATAGTCTTCCCTATAAGACAGAGAACAAAACTGTACACAATACTCCATGACATAGAACAGCAAAATAAAGTCCCTAATCAAATTTGATGCCCTGACTGATGAAGAGCAGCATGTTGAACACCTTCTTCACTGCTACAGCCCATATAGACAACATCCACAGCCCTACCTTTGTTCTGGAACTTCACTGCTGGGTAACAACAAAGCAGATATCTCCATAAAGTCCGAGGGTGCCTTTGACCAGTCCTTGAAATTAGCCCACCTGAATGCTCTTCAAAGCTGGAAATACCTCCTTCCTTGTAATATGCTATGTTCCAAGACCTCGATACCACTGTAATGTCCTCATTAAGATTTTTACTGCTATGCGGTAGGTATTTCATTTTAGCAGCTCTGCAAGTGTAGTCTGGGTCATTGAGGAACAGATATGTAAACTGATTAAGGAAATGTGTAAAAATAGTGGGGTTGTTGGCATGGGGGATTTCAACTTCTCACATATAAACTGGGACCTGCTTGGTGCAAGGGGTTTAGATGACGCAGAAATTGTTAAGTGTACCTAGGAAAGTTTCTGAAAACAGTATGTAGACAGTCCAAGAGAGGAGGAGCTGTACTGAACCTGGTGTTGGCTAATGAGCTTAGCCAGGTAACTGGCCTTTCAATGGGTGAGCAGTATGGGAACACCAACTACAACTCCCTAACTTTCAGGATAGCTTTCGATGAGGATAGGTACAGACATTGTGGGAGAGTGCTAAATTGGAGCAGGAAAAATTATAAGGGCATTAGACAATAATTAAGAAGAGTTAATTGGGGGCCACCTTTTTTTTCTGATAAGTCCACCTCATACATATTGAAGGTTTTTAAAGATCAATTGCACAGAGCACAGGAAAGGTGTGTTCCTGTTAGAAGGACAAACAAGGATGGAAAGATAAGAGAACCTTGGATGTCCAGAGAGGTGATAAATTTAGTCAAGAAAGAAAAAGGAAAAGTAAGTCAAGATGTACAAAAATGCTGGATGAACTCAGCAGGTCAGGCAGCATCCGTTGAAAGAAGCAGTCAACGTATCGGGTCGAGACCCTTCATCAGGACTAAAGGAAGGGGCAGGGGCCCTATAAAGAAGGTGGGGGGAGGGTGGAAAACCAATCAGAGGAAAGATCAAGGGGTGGGGGAGGGGAAGCAGGGAGGGGATAGGCAGGAGAGGTGAAGAAGGAATGTAGGGGAAAAGTACTATGGGTAGTAGAAGAAGGCAGAGTCATGAGAGGTGATAGGCAGCTAGAAGAGGAGACAGAGTGAAGGTGGGATGGGGGCAGGGAGAGGGAGGGAATTACCGGAAGTTGGAGAATTCGATGTTCATACCAAGGGGCTGGAGACTACCCAGACGGTATATGAGATGGTGCTCCTCCAACCAAAGTTTGGCCTCATCATGGCAGTAGAGGAGGCCATGTATGGACATATCCGAATGGGAATGTGAAGGAGAATTGAAGTGGATGGCAGCCGGGAGATCCTGTCTGTTGCGGCGGACGGTAAAGCTTTGGAAATTAATATCAAATGAAGCACATGAGGAGTACAAAGAAGCCAGAAAGGAACTAAAGAAGGGAATTAGGAAAACCAGGAGAGCCATGGAAAGTCCTTGGCAGGTAGAATTAAGGTGAATCCCAAGGAATTCTATACATACATCAAGAACAAGAGGATAACTAGGGATCGGAAAGGGTTCCTGTCCAATTCTTCACGTACTGACCTGGTGTTCCGGTTCCCAGCCACCTGAAAAATTCAAGGATAAAGGGAACATTTGCTTGGATGAGTAGAATGTGAGTGAGGTACTTATTGAGTACTGTTGGCCAGAAAGAATGACAATCTACAGATCAGTAAATTCAAATGAATCAAGGGCAGTGGAAACAGACAGACTATTGTCTTTGTTCTTGCCGCATGCTTGGGGATGGAGGCTGCCATTTTGTGAAGACATTCTATTCTCCATTTTGTGAGTTTGACATGCAGGGCTTTTTCAATGTTTTAAAGAAGACACAATGATTCTTCAGGTAATCTGCTGGACTGGAAGTCATTTCCAAATAAGAAGTTATTTGTGAGATGTTCTTTGGTTGGCTATAACATACAAGCTTGTGAAAATTGGGGTTGATGCCTGCCTGAAGTGACTCCAGCTCTTTGCTGATTGAGAAAAAAGAGCCATAAATTATCGACTGTCACTTGATGGGAAGAGGACAATAAATGGATGCTGGCTTGGAGCAGAGCCAATGACAAGGTAAAGGACAGACACAGGACCTGTGGCCAATGACACTGGAATGTGATATTTGAATTGATAAGGAATGGATATAAAAGTTGATGCTTCATGTGTGCTGGTAGCGGTAACTTCAAAGAATAACCATCGCAGATACAAGCATGAGCAGCCCGACATGAAACACGTGGCGAGTGAATATTTCACTAACTCAATCACACAACATATATAATTCTAAGTAACTGCTCCACTGCTGTTTAGAGCAATGGATGTCTATAGAAAGTTCTTTCTACTTCCTAAGGAGACTAAATAACGATATGCCCATTCAAAAGACTCTAACATTCCCCACCATGGATGGTATGATCTTGAGACTGAGAGATAAGTTTCCCCAAACTCCTTCTCCAGCAGAACCTGTTTTTGCATCAACTTCAATGCTGAAAGGAAGAATCACTGCAAATGCCATATTTAGTTCAGGAAATCAGATTTTTATAACAAGTGTCTGAAACTATAAATTACATTTTTTTTTCCAAATGCACTCCAGGCCACTTACATTTATGCTTCAAACATGGAAACACAAAAAAAGTTAGAGCAAAACCCTTTTTTCATTCAACAAATTCACATTTATCATCCATCTTGGTACCAATTTCCTGCTCTCAATCCTGTTGGCTTTGGAGCCAAGTTCCTTTGAAAATTCACTGATTTACATCCACATCCCTCTATGCTGGAGATTTCCACAGGTTCTCATCCTACTTGCAGTTTCTTGCCTTTTGCACACTGGTTGTCCGCTCCTTTGAATGCGGTCTTTTATTGATTCCATTACGGTTATTGGTCTTACTGAAGATGCCCACACGGAAATGAATCTCAGGGTTGTATGTGGTGACATATGTACTTTGATAATAAATTTACTTTGAACTTTGTATTTGAATTTGTACTGTTCTCAAATCATGAACTAAAATGAATGTTGAACCAGCCCCAACTTAAATTGACAGGACTATCTTGCAATTCTATTATTGTTCAGGAAATCATCTGGCCCTGGGAAAAATTACTAGATGTAAAATTTGATTTCATTGCATGAGTATTCCAAAGTTAATCTGAGAAGAATGATAAACAGTAAAATTACAATGTGATAATGTGGTGGTTAACCACCAAAGGAAATTAAGCAGTTGGAGATAATACCACTGTTTTGGTTTGGTGGTTTATAGAGATTGTATTTCTGTGAAACACAATTCTGCCTTTCAGAAAATAAATTATAATGTATGTAATCTAAATTCTTAAAGGTAAAGCAAATCCTTCAACCTTGAGAGCTTCATACTACCCACCAATACAGAAATCCTCTCTGAAGCAAAATCAGACACAATTTGGAGAATATTCTAATTATGGAATACTCACTCCACAAAATAAAAATTGAAGTTTGGCAGCATTTGTAAACCTTCTTTCAGTTTCCATTATTTCTATATTTACAATAAATGACCAAATCAAATGTAACATAACCTAAAGTGTTCCCTGATGTGTGTTTATAACCTGGCTTACATTTTGCAGCCCAACAAGAGAAGCTATAAGTCGTTCTCTCAACCATTCTTTACAATGAAGAGGTAGAAGGCTTAGGAGTTCTAGGATCCAGAAAGTTGTGTTGAACTCATTGTCCATGGTGAATCAAGAGTTCCAAGGTCAAGGACTAAGAAGTAATAATGTGCATTAGGACCTTGAGTGACTTTGTCTTCAAGGTCACTCACTCCACAATGTCCAAACACTCAATGAAGTGCATTCTTCCTTCCTTATACATGGTAGCATCTCATGAAATACATTTTTGGTCTTGCTAATGACAATAGTTAACTGTGAAAACAAAAACAATTAATTGGTCTGCTAAGGAAAGGTAATTAATAAGTTACTCATATTGAATTTTTAGCAATAGGCAATTGTTTAAATTACAAGCACTGTAGTTCCTGCAGATGCTGGAAATCCAGAGCCCCACACACAAAATTGTAATTCATATTCAGAATTATTAAATACATGTACTGAAAACATACAGTGAACTGCATTGTTTGTGTTAACAACCAACACATTTGAGGATGTGCTGGGGGCAGCTGCAAGTCTCACCATACATTCCTGCACTAACATTTTATGCCCACAATGCTCGACTGAACAACAGAGATCACAACAGGGAACAAAACAACCTCTTTGCTCCCACCTACCCACCTGGGCTGGCCAAGATGGCCATCCACGGGTCTGGGCAGCAGAAGGTGGAAAGTGCTGCCCGGGCCAACTGCCTGCTCCATTTCTGAGGGTATGTCTGTGCCCAGCTGTCCTTGGAGAGGGAGCAGGCAGTCACGGCAGGCACATTGGAGAGATTTCCATGCGCGGCGATTTCCCCCCCCCCCCCCCCCCCACAGTATAGACTGTTTTATAGACAGTGTAGCTACTACCTTGAAAACACTGATGTTGTTCACTCTATGTGTTGTAAATAAACTTTTATAGTTTTGATTGAAAAATGAAGTAAACAGCAAAAACTAAATCTAAAGAAAACAGAATATGCCATAAGTGTCAGATAAGGCAGTGTGTAGCAAGAGAACAAAGTTATTATTTTGACTTGTCATCAGAACTGGAAAAGATAAAAATGCAGTTTAATCAGTTTAAATATTTGTGTTCAGATTAAATCCAGGTCTGGCCAATACATCATTGCTCCCTACATTCCAAATACAGTTCTTTTCAACATAGCCAACATTTTCAAAATGCAGAGGTGGACTTCTGACAGGTGGATTTCTACATTGAGTCAGAGATCATCTTGATACAATCACTAGAGAAATGATGTTTTTTATGCTTTGTAACTTCAAAACATTAAATTTATTCATGAAGGCACAAGAGCTCAGAAATACAGGTGCAGCTTCATCTATACTTAAGCGAGGCATGCACGTATCATGTAGTAGTGTGTTGAATATACAATTAACACATCTTCTAATATAACCCGTAATGAATTATTTAACCAAGAATGTTTCAAACTACGTATACCAGATCACTCAAATATTATAGAAATATCAAATATACAATACCCCTCCCTACTTAGCTATAAACTCCAACTCAATATGGAATATTATCTCAACTGTATACACTATATACACATAATTACTATATACAGATGTCTACAGCATAGTAAATTTTATGTTGTCCCATTTAGGATTAATGATTTAATTGCTGTGGAAGCTTCCTTACTCTTGTGAGATAAATCAGCTGAGCAGGTGAGGCTTGTGGCTGTGAAACAATCTCAGGTTCTGAGGCCTCATTCATGGTGGTTGGAGTTGACTAGGAGACCACAGGAAGTGATTCTGACAACTCTAGGCACCTTTCTTCTCCTTTTCTCTCTCTGGATGTATTTCAATCCCTTTCTTTTGCTTTTCTTACATTCCTTCTCTCGTTAACACTATTCTCTTTCTTGTTCATATTCTATCTCTCCATTTCTTCTCTCCTTTTTCTTCTACTTTATGCATCTTGATCTTGGGAAGCTCCATTTAATTCACTGGAAAATTCTCTTCTTAATCTTTCTGGTGCCCCCTTTACGATCTGATTTCTCCTCTTGGTTTCCTCATCCACAACATCATCTGAAGAATCCTCTGTTTTCGTATCTCCATTGACTTTCTCTATGTAGCCTTCCACTAATCCAGCTGGATTTTGATCCTTGCATCTACTTTTACAAGAAGCTCTTAGTCTCCCATTTGAGGTTCATGCAATAACCTTAATGCACACAGAGTAGAATCTAGATCTTTATATTCATAAAAGCCAAATGCTTGCAACTTTCTTGTAGCTCCTTAAACTCTCTTCCACTTAAAAACTAGCCACATTTTGCTATTAACTGCCTGATTAATGCATCAGAAGCTTTCTCAGATATGCTGCCTACAAGAACTGTTGTCGTTGAACAGCTGCTTTCCTCTGAGCAGCATGGCCATTCCTTGCTCCAATATTCTTTCCAACCAGGAGCAGACAGGTTGGCACCAGCACCTGCTTGTCCTCTTTTGGGAAACAGTTCATGGCGTTGGCATAGAGATGGTTTATAAATTCTTCCAGTATCTTTCTGAATTTGCTTTCAGATAGCTTCATTGCAAGGATGTGTCTCACGAATCGTGTATAGGTCTCTGATTAAGTTGTAGTTGTCTCAGCCAATTGAGCCTCCACAATGCTGATCCTTCTAGTTTACCAAATAAAAGCTCAATGTGTCTAGTTGGTTGTTGCATTTCACTATTACAAATGTCATTCCCATAGGAGTTATCTTTTCTCCAGTATAAGTTGGATATCTACAGGCTTTGGTTTGGTATCATTGAAATACCATTCAAGCTCATTTTGTGGAATGACTGGGACAGTTGAAGTGGTGTCCAATTCCATTCTCATTAATTTGCCATTCACTTCTGGCGTAGACCATATTGCTTTTGCTCTTATTAATTTTTGCACTGTAAACCTCAAGCCTACACAACCTTGTGTCACTCTCATCATCACATTCTTCATCAACAGTCTGCAGATTAGTATTTTTTTTAAACTACAAATTGACTTTCTAGCTTTTTCTCTTCCCTGAGCAGTTCATTTACTTTTGTCTGCTCAACATACTCTTTGTATGTGTCCTACTTTGTTGGATTTTTAGCAAATTTTGCCTTTACATCTGCATTTTTGGTGTATGTCACAATGGTAAAGCAATCTGTTTGGCCAGTCCAGTTTCTAATTAAAGATGCAATTTTGTTCACACTTACTTATATTCCTTTCTGCAGTTTCCACTGAAAGAGCAAGTTCCACTGCTCGTTTGAATGTAAGTTGTGCTTCAGTAAAGAGCAGTCTTTTAATGTTCTCTTGTAAGATTGAACAATTGAGACAATTTCTTAGTGTATCATTAAGCCCATAACCAAACACAATCTCTTCCATTCAGCCACGTACTCAGAAATGGACTCCCCTTCCTTTTGATTCCATTTATGAAAACTAAAGTGTTCGACATCAACAATTGCTTTGGTTCAAAGTGCGCCTTTTAACAATGTCAGGAAAGCTCATTTCTACTCGTTTGTTTAGAGCAGCCTTTAAATGCAATGCACTTAGCAAAATACGCACTCCCTTTTCATTAATTATTTAATTTGCTTCCAGTTCAGTATATGTGAGCTAATAACCCATTGTGTAATCAAACTCACCAATCTTTCCAATGTAGCCAGCCATTTCTGATTTTTATAATTATCACCGAGTACTCATTCTTTATGAACCCTGACTTCTGTTTACCGACCTTTTTTTAAATTCGCTCCAGTCTTCCCTTCCAAAGGACACGTGCTGCTCTGCTTCAATGTTGTTCTCACTGCACTTATTTAATTTCAAACCTCTCGCTGTACTTTCACAGGTCATTAAGCTAAGTTTTTTCTTTACACAGCACACACAAAATGCTGGTTGAACGCAGCAGGCCAGGCAGCATCTATAGGAAGAAGTACAGTCGACATTTCAGGCCGAGACCCTTCGCCAGTCCTGAAGAAGGGTCTTGGCCCAAAACATCCACTGTACTTCTTCCCATAAATGCTGCCTGGCCTGTTGCATTCCAGCAGCATTTTGAGTGTGTTGTTTGAATTTCCAGCATCAGTAGATTTCCTCATGTTTTCATTTTTTTTAAATAGCTTGTCACAAATGTTTTGTTTTGAAACTTCAAAATATTAAACTAATTCAAAGAAGACACAAGAGTCCAAGGACACAAAATTGGCCTCGAGTTTACTTTAAGAGAAGCGGGCGTGTGTATCATGTGGTAGTGAGATGACATGTGTAATTACATATTTTTACATATTACCTGTAGTGAATTATTTAATCGAACAAGAATGTTTAATCAAAAATATATACCAGATTACTCAAATATTATTGAAGTATCAAATACACAACAATACTATTTTAGCAATAGGTTTTGTGAATTCAATTTATTGACTTCACACATTTTCTCTTCATTGAGAAATCCATTAATTTTTTCTGTATGGCACTGTTTGCAATTTATTCTCTCCTTTTCAGACAGAGAAAAGCTTTCTACCATTTGAAGTGTCATGTCTTTTTAAAGAGCAAACACGAGGAAATCTGCAGATGCTGGAAATGTCTTTTTAAATTTGTGTTTTAATTTCTATTTGAATTTGAGAATATGATCAGCAGAGGACATAATTCCTGGGCCAAAGCTTTCCTTAGGATAGGGGAAAAATGACTTGCCTTCATAAGACAGCAGAATCACAACAGTGACTATGTGAGGTGAATTTACAAAGCAGAAATACTTGCTAAAGGTGAGCAGTGTAATTCCTCAGGAGTCTATTGTTCAGGAAACACAATGCAATCACAATTCAGATCTCTTACCAACATTTGAAATCGGTGGAGAAAGTAACAACAATTGTTTTGATTCTGAGAATGCATTTGCTCTGCATTGTATTCCTTGAAGCTCCTGGCCATAGTTTGAAATGAACATTTGCAACTACAAAATTATTGTTCTGATTGACAGAATAATCTGGCAAAGTGATCAAACTGTTCCAATGTGTTTCTTTGACGCAGTTTCAGTTCTTCACAGCTTTGAGAATGCATTTCTCATGGCATCATGGCATTATATCTGGAAATCACAAAATGCCATCCACCACGAGAGAAAAAAACCTCCTTCTTCAAATCCAAGAGACTTTGTTACAAAGTATTAAAAAAAAGTGGGGAACAAAATGATTTTACTAATACACTCAAGGCTGTTGGGGTGAGAATTTCTGTAAAAGTAAATTTCTCTGAATGTGTCTAATGTGCTGCGTATAAGCTGCATAAATTTAAAAGATTTTAAATATAGCAGTTATGCCTATATTTTAGTTTCACATTAGTGGTTGTAAATGATTACGTACCTGTGCTACACTCAGTAATGCACAATATTTCTTATTCATTTGTTTTGAGTCAAATAACTTATCACTGCTGCTTTTACAGAGTGCATGAATAGCCAGCCAGGAACCAACAATTAACAATTATCTTATTTATTTAGAAATCTAGCACAGAACAAGCCGTTCCAGTCAAATGAGTCACGTTGCCCAGCAAATCACCTATTTAACCCAAGGTCAATCATATGACAATTTACAATGAACAAATACCAGAGGAAACCAGAGCAACAGAGCAAAGTCACGGGAAGAAATACAAACTCCTGACAGACAGTTTCCGGAATTGAACTCTGAACTCTGACACCCTGAGTTGTAATGGGATCGTGATAACTACTATGCTGTTCTAGCACCTCCAATCTTGGCCACCTGACTTATGGTTAAGGTCTAACCAGTGCAATTTTCAGTGTCTTACACAGATGAGCATTGGCTGGCACTGCCAAGAGAAAAGAACAACATTGCTTAAATACAGTATGTAAGTATCCATCCTACAGCAGAAATGGTACTTCCCCAAGGCAACATTCAAATAGAAATTTGATTTGAGATAAAGATCTTTTAAAAAGCTAATTATCTTTTACTCAACCCACATAATTGAAACTGGATATCTAGTCATTTACCTCATTCTTTTGTGGGATCCTGCTGCTGACAAATTGTTTATTCCCAACACCTGCTTAATTGTATGGAGGGCTGGCGAGTGGCTAATGTTGTACCTCTATTTAAGGAGGACAAAGGAAAATGGTGGGAACTATAGACTGGCAAGTCTCACATCAGTTGTAGGGAAATTGCTGGAGAAGATTCTTAGGGATGGAATATATGAGCATTTGGAAATCCTTGGCCTATACCCACATAATTGAAATTGGATATCTAGTCATTTGCCTCATTCTTTTAAGTGGGATCCATTTGCTGACAAATTGTTTATTTCCAACACCTGCTTAATTGTAAGCACTGATGTGCAATTGTCATGATGTTTTGAGTTACTTGTCCAAAGACACAGACTGATACACAAATAGTAGACAACTGTGACCGTTTCAATATGTGCAGTTCATTTTTAAAAAAAGAACATATTCCTGTTAACATGTTGTCAAAAGTAGTGGAAGAAAACTAATATACAAGTCACTCAAGTTCCATTCAAGACAACCTATTCAATTAGTATCAAGGAGGTTCAGCCAGGGAGGGAGTTATTCTAGTATAAGCTGTGGACAATGAAACCTGGCAGTGTTACCATTGAGAAAACATGCAGTATTGGTGATAATGATCATATTAAGTAGATTTAATTATGTATAATTCAGCAAGAAGATAATGAGAGACCAGGAACAAAACAACTGAACCAAGATGAAATTTACTTGGCTGAAACATCATTGAATACTATCAGCTGAAGGATTTGTCAGAATTTCAGCTCACTGGACGATTTTTCTTCTTGGAATTCATTAGTTCAGGAAAATTGAACAGAAACAAGGCAATGCAATGAAAGATGCTGGCAAAGATGAGGAAACATTCAGCCAGAAAATGAAATAACTTTCATGAAGGATGGGCTTACCAAAGCAGAGGAAGAGAAGTGCCGCAGACCTCAGTGTGTCATACATGACACAATTCTGAGCAATGATGCTAAGACACTTTTTGAAGTAATTCCTTAGCTTGAGACAAAACAATTGAAATTCACAGAAAAGCCAGTGGAAGTCTTTTGGTTTAAGATGGCACTATTGAAGAAGTGCGACAGCTTATCTGTTGTTCGAATGCAAAGCAATTTGATTTAAAACATTATTAATAACACTTTAATTGTGGTAAACTATCACTGCACAAAATGAAAAGGTGAATGAGGGCAAAGAGAACAAATCTCAAGATTGTATAATTTATACATTTGTTGATAATAAATGCACTGAATTTTTGAACATGGCTTCTCAGCATAAATAACTGCATGTTGCAAATGCCATAGGTGAAGTATCATCACTCCTGGCCTACTGTATTCCCAATTACAAATCAACATTTACAATGGACAAAAACTTAAAGCTTTCAATAATAAATACCTTATATTTTGTCATGGGGGATAATGCAGATTTTTAATGTTTACTTATACACTAGGTTGCCATTTCTGTACTATATACACTAGGTGGCCATTTTATTAGTTACCCCCTCTGTCTACTAAAATGCCCACTGAGTGTGTGTTCTTGGTTTTCTGATGCTGTAGCCCATCCACTTAAAGGTTCAACATGTTGTGTGTTCAGCAGTGCTCTTCTGCACACCACTGTTGTAACAGAGTTACTTGAGTTACTGTTGCTTTCCTGTCAGTTTGAACCAGTCTGGCCATTTTCCTCTGACCTCTCTCATTAACAAGAGTTCTCACCCACACAACTGCCGTTCATAGGATTTCTTTTTGTTGTTTCTAGCACCTTTCTCTGTAAACTCGAAAGACTGTTGTGTGTGAAAATAACGAGAGATCAGCAGTTTCTGAGATACTCAGCAACCCAACCCGCACCAACACTGATTCCAAAGTCAAAGTCACTTAGATCACATTTCTTCCCCATTCTGATGTTTGGTCTGAAAAACAGCTGAACCTCTTGACCATGTCTTTATGCTTTTATGCATTGAGTTGTTAGAACAGCCTTTAAATGCAATGCACTTAGCAAAATTCGCACTCCCTTTTCATTGGCTATTTAATTTGCTTCCAGTTCAGTATATGTGAGCTAATAACCCACAATACTTTTCCAATAGTTCAGTATACATGAGCCAATAACCAATTGTGTAATCAAACTCGCCAGGGCTTCCAATGTAGCCAGCCATTTCTGATTTTTATGATTATCACCCAGTACTCATTCTTTATGAACCCTGACCTCTGTTTACTGACATTTTTTTTTTAATTCGCTCCTGTCTTCCCTTTCAAAGTACATGTGCTGCTCTGCTCTGTTCTCACTGTGTTTTATTTAATTTCAAACCTCTCACTGTAATTTCACAGGTCATTAGCTAACTCGGGTTAGTTTTTGTTAAATAGCTTGTTACAAATGTTTTGTTTTGAAACTTCAAAATATTAAACTAATTCAAAGAAGACATGAGAGTCCAGGGACACGAGATTGGCCTCATGATTACTTTAAGAGAAGTGGGCATGTGTATCATGTGGTACTGTGATGACAGGTGTAATTACATATTTTTACATATTACCTGTAGTGAATCAAACAAGAATGTTTAATCAAAAAATATATGCCAGATTACTCAAATATTATTGAAGTATCAAATACACAACAATACTATTTTACCAATAGGTTTTGTGAATTCAATTTATTCATTGACTTCACACATTTTCTCTTCATTGAGAAATCCATTAATTTTTTTCTGTATGGCACGGTTTGCAATTTATTCTCTCCTTTTCAGACAGAGAAAAGCTTTCTGCCATTTGAAGTGTCATGTCTTTTTAAATTTGTGTTTTAATTTCAATTTGAATTTGAGAATATGATCAGCAGAGGACATAATTCCTGGGCCAAAGCTTTCCTTAGGAAAGGGGAAAAATGACTTGCCTTCATGAGACAGCAGAATCACAACAGTGACTATGTGAGGTGAATTTACAAAGCAGAAATACTTGCTAAAGGTGAGCAGTGTAATTCCTCAGGAGTCTGTTGTTCAGGAAGCACAATGCAATCACAATTCAGATCTCTTACCAACATTTGAAATCGGTGGAGAAAGTAACAACAATTGTTTTGATTCTGAGAATGCATTTGCTCTGCATTGTATTCCTAGAAGCTCCTGGCCATAGTTTGAAATGAACATTTGCAACTACAAAATTATTGTTCTGATTGACAGAATAATCTAGCAAAGTGATCAAACTGTTCCAATGTGCTTCTTTGACGCAGTTTCAGTTCTTCACAGCTTTGAGAATGCATTTCTCATGTCACACCATGGCATTATATCTGGAAATCACAAAATGCCATCCACCACGAGAGAAAAAAACCTCCTTCTTCAAATCCAAGAGACTTTGTTACAAAGTATTGAAAAAAAGTGGAGAACAGACCAGGTTTACTAATACACTCAAGGCGGTTGAGGTGAGGATTTCTGTAAAATTGAGCCCCTTCAGAAAACAAAGCAAATTTTTCTAAATGTGTCTGATATGCTGTGTATAAGCTGCATAAATTTAAAAGATTTTAAATATAGCAGTTGTCTATATTTTAGTTTCACATTAGTGGTTGTAAATGATTATGTACCTGTTCTACACACAGTAATGCACAAACTCCTTATGCATTTGTTTTGAATCAAATAACTTATCACTGCTGCTTTTACAGAGTGCATGAATAGCCAGCCAGTAACCAACAATCAAACAATATCTTATTTATTTAGAAATCTAGCACAGAACAAGCCGTTCCAGTCCAATGAGTCACGTTGCCCAACAAATCACCTATTTAACCCAAGGTCAATCATATGATAATTTACAATGAACAAATACCAGAGGAAACCAGAGCAACAGAGCAAAGTCACGGGAAGAAATACAAACTCCTGACAGACAGTTTCCGGAATTGAACTCTGAACTCTGACACCCTGAGTTGTAATGGGATCGTGATAACTACTATGCTGTTCTCGCGCCTCCAATCTTGGCCACCTGACTTATGGTTAAGGTCTAACCAGTGCAATTTTCAGTGTCTTACACAGATGAGCATTGGCTGGCACTGCCAAGAGAAAAGAACAACATTGCTTAAATACAGTATGTAAGTATCCATCCTACAGCAGAAATGGTACTTCCCCAAGGCAACATTCAAATAGAAATTTGATTTGAGATAAAGATCTTTTAAAAAGCTAATTATCTTTTACTCAACCCACATAATTGAAACTGGATATCTAGTCATTTACCTCATTCTTTTGTGGGATCCTGCTGCTGACAAATTGTTTATTTCCAACACCTGCTTAATTGTATGGAGGGCTGGCGAGTGGCTAATGTTGTACCTCTATTTAAGGAGGACAAAGGAAAATGGTTGGAACTATAGACTGGCAAGTCTCACATCAGTTGTAGGGAAATTGCTGGAGAAGATTCTTAGGGATGGAATATATGAGCATTTGGAAATCCTTGGCCTATACCCACATAATTGAAATTGGATATCTAGTCATTTGCCTCATTCTTTTAAGTGGGATCCATTTGCTGACAAATTGTTTATTTCCAACACCTGCTTAATTGTAAGCACTGATGTGCAATTGTCATGATGTTTTGAGTTACTTGTCCAAAGACACAGACTGATACACAAATAGTAGACAACTGTGACCGTTTCAATATGTGCAGTTCATTTTTTAAAAAAGAACATATTCCTGTTAACATGTTGTCAAAAGTAGTGGAAGAAAACTAATATACAAGTCACTCAAGTTCCATTCAAGACAACCTATTCAATTAGTATCAAGGAGGTTCAGCCAGGGAGGGAGTTATTCTAGTATAAGCTGTGGACAATGAAACCTGGCAGTGTTACCATTGAGAAAACATGCAGTATTGGTGATAATGATCATATTAAGTAGACTTAATTATGTATAATTCAGCAAGAAGATAATGAGAGACCAGGAACAAAACAACTGAACCAAGATGAAATTTACTTGGCTGAAACATCATTGAATACTATCAGCTGAAGGATTTGTCAGAATTTCAGCTCACTGGACGATTTTTCTTCTTGGAATTCATTAGTTCAGGAAAATTGAACAGAAACAAGGCAATGCAATGAAAGATGCTGGCAAAGATGAGGAAACATTCAGCCAGAAAATGAAATAACTTTCATGAAGGATGGGCTTACCAAAGCAGAGGAAGAGAAGTGCCGCAGACCTCAGTGTGTCATACATGACACAATTCTGAGCAATGATGCTAAGACACTTTTTGAAGTAATTCCTTAGCTTGAGACAAAACAATTGAAATTCACAGAAAAGCCAGTGGAAGTCTTTTGGTTTAAGATGGCACTATTGAAGAAGTGCGACAGCTTATCTGTTGTTCGAATGCAAAGCAATTTGATTTAAAACATTATTAATAACACTTTAATTGTGGTAAACTATCACTGCACAAAATGAAAAGGTGAATGAGGGCAAAGAGAACAAATCTCAAGATTGTATAATTTATACATTTGTTGATAATAAATGCACTGAATTTTTGAACATGGCTTCTCAGCATAAATAACTGCATGTTGCAAATGCCATAGGTGAAGTATCATCACTCCTGGCCTACTGTATTCCCAATTACAAATCAACATTTACAATGGACAAAAACTTAAAGCTTTCAATAATAAATACCTTATATTTTGTCATGGGGGATAATGCAGATTTTTAATGTTTACTTATACACTAGGTTGCCATTTCTGTACTATATACACTAGGTGGCCATTTTATTAGTTACCCCCTCTGTCTACTAAAATGCCCACTGAGTGTGTGTTCTTGGTTTTCTGATGCTGTAGCCCATCCACTTAAAGGTTCAACATGTTGTGTGTTCAGCAGTGCTCTTCTGCACACCACTGTTGTAACAGAGTTACTTGAGTTACTGTTGCTTTCCTGTCAGTTTGAACCAGTCTGGCCATTTTCCTCTGACCTCTCTCATTAACAAGAGTTCTCACCCACACAACTGCCGTTCATAGGATTTCTTTTTGTTGTTTCTAGCACCTTTCTCTGTAAACTCGAAAGACTGTTGTGTGTGAAAATAACGAGAGATCAGCAGTTTCTGAGATACTCAGCAACCCAACCCGCACCAACACTGATTCCAAAGTCAAAGTCACTTAGATCACATTTCTTCCCCATTCTGATGTTTGGTCTGAAAAACAGCTGAACCTCTTGACCATGTCTTTATGCTTTTATGCATTGAGTTGTTAGAACAGCCTTTAAATGCAATGCACTTAGCAAAATTCGCACTCCCTTTTCATTGGCTATTTAATTTGCTTCCAGTTCAGTATATGTGAGCTAATAACCCACAATACTTTTCCAATAGTTCAGTATACATGAGCCAATAACCAATTGTGTAATCAAACTCGCCAGGGCTTCCAATGTAGCCAGCCATTTCTGATTTTTATGATTATCACCCAGTACTCATTCTTTATGAACCCTGACCTCTGTTTACTGACATTTTTTTTTTAATTCGCTCCTGTCTTCCCTTTCAAAGTACATGTGCTGCTCTGCTCTGTTCTCACTGTGTTTTATTTAATTTCAAACCTCTCACTGTAATTTCACAGGTCATTAGCTAACTCGGGTTAGTTTTTGTTAAATAGCTTGTTACAAATGTTTTGTTTTGAAACTTCAAAATATTAAACTAATTCAAAGAAGACATGAGAGTCCAGGGACACGAGATTGGCCTCATGATTACTTTAAGAGAAGTGGGCATGTGTATCATGTGGTACTGTGATGACAGGTGTAATTACATATTTTTACATATTACCTGTAGTGAATCAAACAAGAATGTTTAATCAAAAAATATATGCCAGATTACTCAAATATTATTGAAGTATCAAATACACAACAATACTATTTTACCAATAGGTTTTGTGAATTCAATTTATTCATTGACTTCACACATTTTCTCTTCATTGAGAAATCCATTAATTTTTTTCTGTATGGCACGGTTTGCAATTTATTCTCTCCTTTTCAGACAGAGAAAAGCTTTCTGCCATTTGAAGTGTCATGTCTTTTTAAATTTGTGTTTTAATTTCAATTTGAATTTGAGAATATGATCAGCAGAGGACATAATTCCTGGGCCAAAGCTTTCCTTAGGAAAGGGGGAAAATGACTTGCCTTCATGAGACAGCAGAATCACAACAGTGACTATGTGAGGTGAATTTACAAAGCAGAAATACTTGCTAAAGGTGAGCAGTGTAATTCCTCAGGAGTCTGTTGTTCAGGAAGCACAATGCAATCACAATTCAGATCTCTTACCAACATTTGAAATCGGTGGAGAAAGTAACAACAATTGTTTTGATTCTGAGAATGCATTTGCTCTGCATTGTATTCCTAGAAGCTCCTGGCCATAGTTTGAAATGAACATTTGCAACTACAAAATTATTGTTCTGATTGACAGAATAATCTAGCAAAGTGATCAAACTGTTCCAATGTGCTTCTTTGACGCAGTTTCAGTTCTTCACAGCTTTGAGAATGCATTTCTCATGTCACACCATGGCATTATATCTGGAAATCACAAAATGCCATCCACCACGAGAGAAAAAAACCTCCTTCTTCAAATCCAAGAGACTTTGTTACAAAGTATTGAAAAAAAGTGGAGAACAGACCGGGTTTACTAATACACTCAAGGCGGTTGAGGTGAGGATTTCTGTAAAATTGAGCCCCTTCAGAAAACAAAGCAAATTTTTCTAAATGTGTCTGATATGCTGTGTATAAGCTGCATAAATTTAAAAGATTTTAAATATAGCAGTTGTCTATATTTTAGTTTCACATTAGTGGTTGTAAATGATTATGTACCTGTTCTACACACAGTAATGCACAAACTCCTTATGCATTTGTTTTGAATCAAATAACTTATCACTGCTGCTTTTACAGAGTGCATGAATAGCCAGCCAGTAACCAACAATCAAACAATATCTTATTTATTTAGAAATCTAGCACAGAACAAGCCGTTCCAGTCCAATGAGTCACGTTGCCCAACAAATCACCTATTTAACCCAAGGTCAATCATATGATAATTTACAATGAACAAATACCAGAGGAAACCAGAGCAACAGAGCAAAGTCACGGGAAGAAATACAAACTCCTGACAGACAGTTTCCGGAATTGAACTCTGAACTCTGACACCCTGAGTTGTAATGGGATCGTGATAACTACTATGCTGTTCTCGCGCCTCCAATCTTGGCCACCTGACTTATGGTTAAGGTCTAACCAGTGCAATTTTCAGTGTCTTACACAGATGAGCATTGGCTGGCACTGCCAAGAGAAAAGAACAACATTGCTTAAATACAGTATGTAAGTATCCATCCTACAGCAGAAATGGTACTTCCCCAAGGCAACATTCAAATAGAAATTTGATTTGAGATAAAGATCTTTTAAAAAGCTAATTATCTTTTACTCAACCCACATAATTGAAACTGGATATCTAGTCATTTACCTCATTCTTTTGTGGGATCCTGCTGCTGACAAATTGTTTATTTCCAACACCTGCTTAATTGTATGGAGGGCTGGCGAGTGGCTAATGTTGTACCTCTATTTAAGGAGGACAAAGGAAAATGGTTGGAACTATAGACTGGCAAGTCTCACATCAGTTGTAGGGAAATTGCTGGAGAAGATTCTTAGGGATGGAATATATGAGCATTTGGAAATCCTTGGCCTATACCCACATAATTGAAATTGGATATCTAGTCATTTGCCTCATTCTTTTAAGTGGGATCCATTTGCTGACAAATTGTTTATTTCCAACACCTGCTTAATTGTAAGCACTGATGTGCAATTGTCATGATGTTTTGAGTTACTTGTCCAAAGACACAGACTGATACACAAATAGTAGACAACTGTGACCGTTTCAATATGTGCAGTTCATTTTTAAAAAAAGAACATATTCCTGTTAACATGTTGTCAAAAGTAGTGGAAGAAAACTAATATACAAGTCACTCAAGTTCCATTCAAGACAACCTATTCAATTAGTATCAAGGAGGTTCAGCCAGGGAGGGAGTTATTCTAGTATAAGCTGTGGACAATGAAACCTGGCAGTGTTACCATTGAGAAAACATGCAGTATTGGTGATAATGATCATATTAAGTAGATTTAATTATGTATAATTCAGCAAGAAGATAATGAGAGACCAGGAACAAAACAACTGAACCAAGATGAAATTTACTTGGCTGAAACATCATTGAATACTATCAGCTGAAGGATTTGTCAGAATTTCAGCTCACTGGACGATTTTTCTTCTTGGAATTCATTAGTTCAGGAAAATTGAACAGAAACAAGGCAATGCAATGAAAGATGCTGGCAAAGATGAGGAAACATTCAGCCAGAAAATGAAATAACTTTCATGAAGGATGGGCTTACCAAAGCAGAGGAAGAGAAGTGCCGCAGACCTCAGTGTGTCATACATGACACAATTCTGAGCAATGATGCTAAGACACTTTTTGAAGTAATTCCTTAGCTTGAGACAAAACAATTGAAATTCACAGAAAAGCCAGTGGAAGTCTTTTGGTTTAAGATGGCACTATTGAAGAAGTGCGACAGCTTATCTGTTGTTCGAATGCAAAGCAATTTGATTTAAAACATTATTAATAACACTTTAATTGTGGTAAACTATCACTGCACAAAATGAAAAGGTGAATGAGGGCAAAGAGAACAAATCTCAAGATTGTATAATTTATACATTTGTTGATAATAAATGCACTGAATTTTTGAACATGGCTTCTCAGCATAAATAACTGCATGTTGCAAATGCCATAGGTGAAGTATCATCACTCCTGGCCTACTGTATTCCCAATTACAAATCAACATTTACAATGGACAAAAACTTAAAGCTTTCAATAATAAATACCTTATATTTTGTCATGGGGGATAATGCAGATTTTTAATGTTTACTTATACACTAGGTTGCCATTTCTGTACTATATACACTAGGTGGCCATTTTATTAGTTACCCCCTCTGTCTACTAAAATGCCCACTGAGTGTGTGTTCTTGGTTTTCTGATGCTGTAGCCCATCCACTTAAAGGTTCAACATGTTGTGTGTTCAGCAGTGCTCTTCTGCACACCACTGTTGTAACAGAGTTACTTGAGTTACTGTTGCTTTCCTGTCAGTTTGAACCAGTCTGGCCATTTTCCTCTGACCTCTCTCATTAACAAGAGTTCTCACCCACACAACTGCCGTTCATAGGATTTCTTTTTGTTGTTTCTAGCACCTTTCTCTGTAAACTCGAAAGACTGTTGTGTGTGAAAATAACGAGAGATCAGCAGTTTCTGAGATACTCAGCAACCCAACCCGCACCAACACTGATTCCAAAGTCAAAGTCACTTAGATCACATTTCTTCCCCATTCTGATGTTTGGTCTGAAAAACAGCTGAACCTCTTGACCATGTCTTTATGCTTTTATGCATTGAGTTGTTAGAACAGCCTTTAAATGCAATGCACTTAGCAAAATTCGCACTCCCTTTTCATTGGCTATTTAATTTGCTTCCAGTTCAGTATATGTGAGCTAATAACCCACAATACTTTTCCAATAGTTCAGTATACATGAGCCAATAACCAATTGTGTAATCAAACTCGCCAGGGCTTCCAATGTAGCCAGCCATTTCTGATTTTTATGATTATCACCCAGTACTCATTCTTTATGAACCCTGACCTCTGTTTACTGACATTTTTTTTTTAATTCGCTCCTGTCTTCCCTTTCAAAGTACATGTGCTGCTCTGCTCTGTTCTCACTGTGTTTTATTTAATTTCAAACCTCTCACTGTAATTTCACAGGTCATTAGCTAACTCGGGTTAGTTTTTGTTAAATAGCTTGTTACAAATGTTTTGTTTTGAAACTTCAAAATATTAAACTAATTCAAAGAAGACATGAGAGTCCAGGGACACGAGATTGGCCTCATGATTACTTTAAGAGAAGTGGGCATGTGTATCATGTGGTACTGTGATGACAGGTGTAATTACATATTTTTACATATTACCTGTAGTGAATCAAACAAGAATGTTTAATCAAAAAATATATGCCAGATTACTCAAATATTATTGAAGTATCAAATACACAACAATACTATTTTACCAATAGGTTTTGTGAATTCAATTTATTCATTGACTTCACACATTTTCTCTTCATTGAGAAATCCATTAATTTTTTTCTGTATGGCACGGTTTGCAATTTATTCTCTCCTTTTCAGACAGAGAAAAGCTTTCTGCCATTTGAAGTGTCATGTCTTTTTAAATTTGTGTTTTAATTTCAATTTGAATTTGAGAATATGATCAGCAGAGGACATAATTCCTGGGCCAAAGCTTTCCTTAGGAAAGGGGGAAAATGACTTGCCTTCATGAGACAGCAGAATCACAACAGTGACTATGTGAGGTGAATTTACAAAGCAGAAATACTTGCTAAAGGTGAGCAGTGTAATTCCTCAGGAGTCTGTTGTTCAGGAAGCACAATGCAATCACAATTCAGATCTCTTACCAACATTTGAAATCGGTGGAGAAAGTAACAACAATTGTTTTGATTCTGAGAATGCATTTGCTCTGCATTGTATTCCTAGAAGCTCCTGGCCATAGTTTGAAATGAACATTTGCAACTACAAAATTATTGTTCTGATTGACAGAATAATCTAGCAAAGTGATCAAACTGTTCCAATGTGCTTCTTTGACGCAGTTTCAGTTCTTCACAGCTTTGAGAATGCATTTCTCATGTCACACCATGGCATTATATCTGGAAATCACAAAATGCCATCCACCACGAGAGAAAAAAACCTCCTTCTTCAAATCCAAGAGACTTTGTTACAAAGTATTGAAAAAAAGTGGAGAACAGACCGGGTTTACTAATACACTCAAGGCGGTTGAGGTGAGGATTTCTGTAAAATTGAGCCCCTTCAGAAAACAAAGCAAATTTTTCTAAATGTGTCTGATATGCTGTGTATAAGCTGCATAAATTTAAAAGATTTTAAATATAGCAGTTGTCTATATTTTAGTTTCACATTAGTGGTTGTAAATGATTATGTACCTGTTCTACACACAGTAATGCACAAACTCCTTATGCATTTGTTTTGAATCAAATAACTTATCACTGCTGCTTTTACAGAGTGCATGAATAGCCAGCCAGTAACCAACAATCAAACAATATCTTATTTATTTAGAAATCTAGCACAGAACAAGCCGTTCCAGTCCAATGAGTCACGTTGCCCAACAAATCACCTATTTAACCCAAGGTCAATCATATGATAATTTACAATGAACAAATACCAGAGGAAACCAGAGCAACAGAGCAAAGTCACGGGAAGAAATACAAACTCCTGACAGACAGTTTCCGGAATTGAACTCTGAACTCTGACACCCTGAGTTGTAATGGGATCGTGATAACTACTATGCTGTTCTCGCGCCTCCAATCTTGGCCACCTGACTTATGGTTAAGGTCTAACCAGTGCAATTTTCAGTGTCTTACACAGATGAGCATTGGCTGGCACTGCCAAGAGAAAAGAACAACATTGCTTAAATACAGTATGTAAGTATCCATCCTACAGCAGAAATGGTACTTCCCCAAGGCAACATTCAAATAGAAATTTGATTTGAGATAAAGATCTTTTAAAAAGCTAATTATCTTTTACTCAACCCACATAATTGAAACTGGATATCTAGTCATTTACCTCATTCTTTTGTGGGATCCTGCTGCTGACAAATTGTTTATTTCCAACACCTGCTTAATTGTATGGAGGGCTGGCGAGTGGCTAATGTTGTACCTCTATTTAAGGAGGACAAAGGAAAATGGTTGGAACTATAGACTGGCAAGTCTCACATCAGTTGTAGGGAAATTGCTGGAGAAGATTCTTAGGGATGGAATATATGAGCATTTGGAAATCCTTGGCCTATACCCACATAATTGAAATTGGATATCTAGTCATTTGCCTCATTCTTTTAAGTGGGATCCATTTGCTGACAAATTGTTTATTTCCAACACCTGCTTAATTGTAAGCACTGATGTGCAATTGTCATGATGTTTTGAGTTACTTGTCCAAAGACACAGACTGATACACAAATAGTAGGCAACTGTGACCGTTTCAATATGTGCAGTTCATTTTTAAAAAAAAGAACATATTCCTGTTAAGATGTTGTCAAAAGTAGTGGAAGAAAACTGATATACAAGTCACTCAAGTTCCATTCAAGACAACCTATTCAATTAGTATCAAGGAGGTTCAGCCAGGGAGGGAGTTATTCTAGTATAAGCTGTGGACAATGAAACCTGGCAGTGTTACCATTGAGAAAACATGCAGTATTGGTGATAATGATCATATTAAGTAGATTTAATTATGTATAATTCAGCAAGAAGATAATGAGAGACCAGGAACAAAACAACTGAACCAAGATGAAATTTACTTGGCTGAAACATCATTGAATACTATCAGCTGAAGGATTTGTCAGAATTTCAGCTCACTGGACGATTTTTCTTCTTGGAATTCATTAGTTCAGGAAAATTGAACAGAAACAAGGCAATGCAATGAAAGATGCTGGCAAAGATGAGGAAACATTCAGCCAGAAAATGAAATAACTTTCATGAAGGATGGGCTTACCAAAGCAGAGGAAGAGAAGTGCCGCAGACCTCAGTGTGTCATACATGACACAATTCTGAGCAATGATGCTAAGACACTTTTTGAAGTAATTCCTTAGCTTGAGACAAAACAATTGAAATTCACAGAAAAGCCAGTGGAAGTCTTTTGGTTTAAGATGGCACTATTGAAGAAGTGCGACAGCTTATCTGTTGTTCGAATGCAAAGCAATTTGATTTAAAACATTATTAATAACACTTTAATTGTGGTAAACTATCACTGCACAAAATGAAAAGGTGAATGAGGGCAAAGAGAACAAATCTCAAGATTGTATAATTTATACATTTGTTGATAATAAATGCACTGAATTTTTGAACATGGCTTCTCAGCATAAATAACTGCATGTTGCAAATGCCATAGGTGAAGTATCATCACTCCTGGCCTACTGTATTCCCAATTACAAATCAACATTTACAATGGACAAAAACTTAAAGCTTTCAATAATAAATACCTTATATTTTGTCATGGGGGATAATGCAGATTTTTAATGTTTACTTATACACTAGGTTGCCATTTCTGTACTATATACACTAGGTGGCCATTTTATTAGTTACCCCCTCTGTCTACTAAAATGCCCACTGAGTGTGTGTTCTTGGTTTTCTGATGCTGTAGCCCATCCACTTAAAGGTTCAACATGTTGTGTGTTCAGCAGTGCTCTTCTGCACACCACTGTTGTAACAGAGTTACTTGAGTTACTGTTGCTTTCCTGTCAGTTTGAACCAGTCTGGCCATTTTCCTCTGACCTCTCTCATTAACAAGAGTTCTCACCCACACAACTGCCGTTCATAGGATTTCTTTTTGTTGTTTCTAGCACCTTTCTCTGTAAACTCGAAAGACTGTTGTGTGTGAAAATAACGAGAGATCAGCAGTTTCTGAGATACTCAGCAACCCAACCCGCACCAACACTGATTCCAAAGTCAAAGTCACTTAGATCACATTTCTTCCCCATTCTGATGTTTGGTCTGAAAAACAGCTGAACCTCTTGACCATGTCTTTATGCTTTTATGCATTGAGTTGTTAGAACAGCCTTTAAATGCAATGCACTTAGCAAAATTCGCACTCCCTTTTCATTGGCTATTTAATTTGCTTCCAGTTCAGTATATGTGAGCTAATAACCCACAATACTTTTCCAATAGTTCAGTATACATGAGCCAATAACCAATTGTGTAATCAAACTCGCCAGGGCTTCCAATGTAGCCAGCCATTTCTGATTTTTATGATTATCACCCAGTACTCATTCTTTATGAACCCTGACCTCTGTTTACTGACATTTTTTTTTTAATTCGCTCCTGTCTTCCCTTTCAAAGTACATGTGCTGCTCTGCTCTGTTCTCACTGTGTTTTATTTAATTTCAAACCTCTCACTGTAATTTCACAGGTCATTAGCTAACTCGGGTTAGTTTTTGTTAAATAGCTTGTTACAAATGTTTTGTTTTGAAACTTCAAAATATTAAACTAATTCAAAGAAGACATGAGAGTCCAGGGACACGAGATTGGCCTCATGATTACTTTAAGAGAAGTGGGCATGTGTATCATGTGGTACTGTGATGACAGGTGTAATTACATATTTTTACATATTACCTGTAGTGAATCAAACAAGAATGTTTAATCAAAAAATATATGCCAGATTACTCAAATATTATTGAAGTATCAAATACACAACAATACTATTTTACCAATAGGTTTTGTGAATTCAATTTATTCATTGACTTCACACATTTTCTCTTCATTGAGAAATCCATTAATTTTTTTCTGTATGGCACGGTTTGCAATTTATTCTCTCCTTTTCAGACAGAGAAAAGCTTTCTGCCATTTGAAGTGTCATGTCTTTTTAAATTTGTGTTTTAATTTCAATTTGAATTTGAGAATATGATCAGCAGAGGACATAATTCCTGGGCCAAAGCTTTCCTTAGGAAAGGGGAAAAATGACTTGCCTTCATGAGACAGCAGAATCACAACAGTGACTATGTGAGGTGAATTTACAAAGCAGAAATACTTGCTAAAGGTGAGCAGTGTAATTCCTCAGGAGTCTGTTGTTCAGGAAGCACAATGCAATCACAATTCAGATCTCTTACCAACATTTGAAATCGGTGGAGAAAGTAACAACAATTGTTTTGATTCTGAGAATGCGTTTGCTCTGCATTGTATTCCTAGAAGCTCCTGGCCATAGTTTGAAATGAACATTTGCAACTACAAAATTATTGTTCTGATTGACAGAATAATCTAGCAAAGTGATCAAACTGTTCCAATGTGCTTCTTTGACGCAGTTTCAGTTCTTCACAGCTTTGAGAATGCATTTCTCATGTCACACCATGGCATTATATCTGGAAATCACAAAATGCCATCCACCACGAGAGAAAAAAACCTCCTTCTTCAAATCCAAGAGACTTTGTTACAAAGTATTGAAAAAAAGTGGAGAACAGACCGGGTTTACTAATACACTCAAGGCGGTTGAGGTGAGGATTTCTGTAAAATTGAGCCCCTTCAGAAAACAAAGCAAATTTTTCTAAATGTGTCTGATATGCTGTGTATAAGCTGCATAAATTTAAAAGATTTTAAATATAGCAGTTGTCTATATTTTAGTTTCACATTAGTGGTTGTAAATGATTATGTACCTGTTCTACACACAGTAATGCACAAACTCCTTATGCATTTGTTTTGAATCAAATAACTTATCACTGCTGCTTTTACAGAGTGCATGAATAGCCAGCCAGTAACCAACAATCAAACAATATCTTATTTATTTAGAAATCTAGCACAGAACAAGCCGTTCCAGTCCAATGAGTCACGTTGCCCAACAAATCACCTATTTAACCCAAGGTCAATCATATGATAATTTACAATGAACAAATACCAGAGGAAACCAGAGCAACAGAGCAAAGTCACGGGAAGAAATACAAACTCCTGACAGACAGTTTCCGGAATTGAACTCTGAACTCTGACACCCTGAGTTGTAATGGGATCGTGATAACTACTATGCTGTTCTCGCGCCTCCAATCTTGGCCACCTGACTTATGGTTAAGGTCTAACCAGTGCAATTTTCAGTGTCTTACACAGATGAGCATTGGCTGGCACTGCCAAGAGAAAAGAACAACATTGCTTAAATACAGTATGTAAGTATCCATCCTACAGCAGAAATGGTACTTCCCCAAGGCAACATTCAAATAGAAATTTGATTTGAGATAAAGATCTTTTAAAAAGCTAATTATCTTTTACTCAACCCACATAATTGAAACTGGATATCTAGTCATTTACCTCATTCTTTTGTGGGATCCTGCTGCTGACAAATTGTTTATTTCCAACACCTGCTTAATTGTATGGAGGGCTGGCGAGTGGCTAATGTTGTACCTCTATTTAAGGAGGACAAAGGAAAATGGTTGGAACTATAGACTGGCAAGTCTCACATCAGTTGTAGGGAAATTGCTGGAGAAGATTCTTAGGGATGGAATATATGAGCATTTGGAAATCCTTGGCCTATACCCACATAATTGAAATTGGATATCTAGTCATTTGCCTCATTCTTTTAAGTGGGATCCATTTGCTGACAAATTGTTTATTTCCAACACCTGCTTAATTGTAAGCACTGATGTGCAATTGTCATGATGTTTTGAGTTACTTGTCCAAAGACACAGACTGATACACAAATAGTAGGCAACTGTGACCGTTTCAATATGTGCAGTTCATTTTTAAAAAAAAGAACATATTCCTGTTAAGATGTTGTCAAAAGTAGTGGAAGAAAACTGATATACAAGTCACTCAAGTTCCATTCAAGACAACCTATTCAATTAGTATCAAGGAGGTTCAGCCAGGGAGGGAGTTATTCTAGTATAAGCTGTGGACAATGAAACCTGGCAGTGTTACCATTGAGAAAACATGCAGTATTGGTGATAATGATCATATTAAGTAGATTTAATTATGTATAATTCAGCAAGAAGATAATGAGAGACCAGGAACAAAACAACTGAACCAAGATGAAATTTACTTGGCTGAAACATCATTGAATACTATCAGCTGAAGGATTTGTCAGAATTTCAGCTCACTGGACGATTTTTCTTCTTGGAATTCATTAGTTCAGGAAAATTGAACAGAAACAAGGCAATGCAATGAAAGATGCTGGCAAAGATGAGGAAACATTCAGCCAGAAAATGAAATAACTTTCATGAAGGATGGGCTTACCAAAGCAGAGGAAGAGAAGTGCCGCAGACCTCAGTGTGTCATACGTGACACAATTCTAAGCAATGATGCTAAGACACTTTTTAAGTAATTCCTTAGCTTGAGACAAATCAATTGAAATTCACAGAAAAGCCAGTGGAAGTCTTTTGGTTTAAGATGGCACTATTGAAGAAGTGCAACAGCTTATCTGTTGTTCGAATGCAAAGGACTTTGATTAAAAACATTATTAATAATGCTTTAATTGTGGTAAACTATCATTGCAGACAATGAAAAGGTGAATGAGGGCAAAGAGAAGAAATCTCTCTAATCCCCTTACCATGGAATCCCCTACCACAACAGTTCCGCCACTCTTTTCCTTGCCCTCATGCGCAGCAGAGCCACCCACGGTGCCTTGTTCCTGGCTACTGCTGCCTTCACCTGATGAGCCATCTCCCCCATCAGACTCCAACGTGGTATATCTGTTTTGGAGGGAGATGACTGCAGGAGACTCCTGTACTACCTTCCTGCTACTACTCTTCCTGTTGGTCACCCATTCCCCATCTTTCCCTAGATCTTTAAACTACGGTGTGACCAACTCACTAAATGTGCTATCCACAACATCTCAGCATCTCGGGCACTCCAAAGTGAGGCTGTGCACAGCTCCAGTGCCGCCATGCGGTCCATCAGGAGCTGCAGCTGGACACACTTCCTCGCACGTAGTCTTCAGGGACAGTCAGCCGCCCCGAGTTCCCACATGTCACACGAGGAGCATGGCATGGGTCTGAGGACACCTGCCATGACAGAGCAACGCATGTTAGCGGAAGAGCGCCACCCCATCTCTGGAAATAAGTAAGTGAAGAGTCAACATTTTGCCTAGACCATTCTTCAGGACTGAAATAAAAGGGGGAAGATACCAGAATAAAAAGGTTGGGGGGGGGAGGAAGGAAGACTAGCTAGGTGATACGTAAAGCCAGGTGGGAGGAAATCTATTAATTTAATTAAGATACAGTGTGGAGTATTCCCTTCCAGCCAACCACCCAGCAATCCCCTAATTTAGTGGACAATTTATAATGAGCAAGTAACCTAGCAACTGGTATGTCTTTGGACTGTGGGAGAAAATCGGGAGCACCCAGAGAAAACCCAAGCAGTCATGGGAGAACATACAAACTCCTTACAGGCAGCAATAGGGATTGAATCCTGGTCACCTGTACTGTAAAGCTGATGCACCATCAATAACTCACGCTGAGACTTAGGAAGCGAGATATCAGCTTTTATTGACTGGAAGAATAAACAGCACTACATCCTGGGGAAAATGAGGGAGAGCAGCAGCCCACAGTCGCCTTTATACAGGGGTCTGTGGGAGGAGCCACAGGAGCAGTCAGCAGGGTCTGTGGGAGGAGCCACAGGAGCAGTCAGACAGGTATATCTAGTTCACCACATTAGCGTTCTGCTAACAGGCTACACTACCATGCCACTCCAAAGGGCTGGAGGTTCAGCAAGTACACTGCCCTTTCCACAAACAGAATTTTGAGAGTACTCAAGACTTTGTAAATGTAACTAGACCACAAAAGCTCAGCAGGTGAGTCCCCAGACTTTATAATGTTTCGTAACTATAGTCATCATTAAATGTACAAGCAATGGTAACCCCAACCTATTGTTAACAGAAACACATAAGATTGCATTGAATACAAGGAAACTACAAATAAACTTTCTCATGCCCATTCCTTGGTGTTTGCATCCCAAAGATTCATCTGCCATTTGTCACCCCAAGTACTTAGATTGTCCAAGTCCTGTAGAAGACCAGATTTTTTCATGATCAGAGAGTGTAGCTGAACACAATTGCTTAATGAAAGCAACATCCCCCAGGGGCAATTATACAGTACATGTCCCTTTGTGCTTTCTCCAGAGGGTAAAAGATCAGGCAGGCAAAGAGAGGCAAAAATCCCAAAATGAATGCTAGAGGTATATTAAAAGGGTGGCTAGGAATAGAACAGATGCCCTTTAAGATTAGCAAGGTCGCTGTGTGTGGAACCAAAGGAAATGGGTGAGAGCTTTAATGAACATTTCTCTTTTGTTTTTGCATTGGAGAAAATAATGGAAGCTAAAGAGATGAATGGTTATTCCTTGGACCACATACAAATTAATAGCGAGGAGGCAGAGCAGACTTAATATGCATTAAAATGGATAAATAATCCTGAAGGCCTGACATGATGGAGAGCCAAAGCAGAAATTTTGGCAGTTTTTAGTTCATCTCTGACAGTGGGTGAGGTTCCAGCAGACTGGAAAGTGGTAAATATGGTGATAAGAATTGTTCACATACAATAAATGTTCGGTTAAGATTAGTGCAATATAATTTTTTACATCAATTATATATTACACCACAAAAAATAAATAAATTAAATCCAAGTTTATCTGATCAGTGTTTCCGATGTAACCAAGAAACTGGTACATTTTTACATTCTACATGGTCTTGCTCTAAAATTCAACCTTTTTGGACAAATTTAAGACTTTTATTGGAACAAATTACGGGAATAAAACTTCCTCATAATCCAATATTACTTTTACTAGGTGATATTGAAGGGACAAAACCAAAACTCAAACTTAATAAATATCAGAAAGAATTTATAAAAATTGCGCTGGCTGTAGCCAAAAAGGCTATTGCAATTACTTGGAAATCAGATACATATTTAAGTATAGATTGTTGGAAAAAAGAAATCTATGGCTGTATTCCATTAGAAAAAATTACTTATAACTTAAGAGATAAATATGAAACATTTTTGAAAATCTGGGGCCCTTATTTACAAAAGACAGGATTAAATATATAGGTGCTCTGAAGAGAAAATTAATGGCTACTTGGGGAAAGAAATAAATACATATACTAAAGTTATTAAGAACTCCATGGAGCATGTGGAGACCTTCCAACAACCAGGCACTCTTTCTTTCTTTCTTTTCTTTCTTTCTTAATTTTTTTTTTTTTTTTTTTATATATATAGGGAAGTTAGGGGGGAGGGATTAAGGGGAGGGGGGAAGGGTCACATATCCTTTTTTCTTCACTTGTAATCATTTAAAAATTTAATTAAATAAAATTTAGAAAAAAAAAAAAGAAAAAAAAAAAAAATTGTTTAAAAAGGGTTAGCAAAAACAAATCAGAAAATTAGAGGCCAATAGGTCAGACATTGCTGGTGAACAAATTGCCAAAAGGGATTTTGATGGTTTGGATCTACCAATATCTGGAGAAAGGGTCTGAATCAGGACATTCAGCATAGATTGAGTGGGAACTTGTGTCTGACAAATCTCTGAGTTTTTCAAAGAAGTAGCCAAGATCTTTGATGAGTGTAGGATAGCAGATGTCTCTATGGAACCAAGCAAGGCCTTTGACAAGGTCCCTCATGGCAGGCTAGTTTGGAATATTAGATTGCATGAGATGCAGAGGAAGATGGAGGACTGGATTCATAATTGGCTCAGTGGTAGGAAGCAGAGGGTGATGGTCAATGGCTGTTTCTCAGACTGGAGGCCTGTACCTAGTGATGTGTCACATAGGGGTCAATGCTGCAACAATTTGGATGTGAACGTGCAGGGCATGGTTAGTAAGTTTTCAGATGATATTATGGTGCTGAGTATAGTGATATCAGACCATGCTTCAGTTGTCCTGTCTATAATTCTTCCTGGCCTTCATGAAATAAATAAGCATTGGCATTTCAATTCGACCTTAGTGTCAGATAATGACTTTGTAAAATTTATGGAGGACCGGATAATCTTTTTCCTTAATACCAATACGTCACCTGAAACCCCAAGCCTGGTTGTTTGGGACGCTTTGAAAGCATACCTCAGGGGTCAAGTAATTTCCTACACTGCAAATATGAAAAGAAAGAACTAAAAAGAATGACTTGATCTGGCCAATCAAATTAAATAGATCAACAATATGCTCAAATAAAAAATCCAGAGCTGTACAACACACAAGTGGAACACCAACTAAATTTGACCTTATTTCCACTCACCCAATCGAACGCCAAATCTTGAAGAGCAAGAGCCAGTTCTATATTCATGGTGACAAATCTGGTAAATTTTTAGCCAACCAATTAAGGAGCTTCAAAGCCAAACAACACATCACAAAAATTTAAATGGAAAATGGAAGCATCACCTCGAATCACTCTGAAATCAACAACACATTCAGGAACTTTTACTCCCGACTTTACACCTCTGAATCCCTAAATGATAACATTTTGGTTGAGAATTTTTTAAATAGCTTAAATATTCCTATGATTTCTCCTGATCTCAAAATGAGATGGAATGAGCCAATATCATTAGAGAAATATCCTCAGCCATCTCATCACTGCAGACTGGTAAATCTCCAGGACCCAGTGGGTTCCCTGTAGAATTCTTTAACTCATTTTCATCACTGCTCTCACCTCAACTAACCATGGTTTTATCTGATTCATTTAAACAAGGCAAACTGCCAGCATCATTGAATGAGGTATGCATCATTCTTCTAGCGAAGAGAGGCAAAGATCCAACAGAGTGCTCCTCATATAGGCCAATCTCTCTGTTAAATGTTGATGACAAAATCTTAGCTAAAGTTCTGGCCCATAGATTAGAGAACATCCTACCCTCTATCATTTCTGAAGACCAAATCGGTTTTGTCAAAAACCACCTCCCTTTTTTTTTTAAAACATATGCCGTCTTTTAAATATCTTCTACTCACCTTCAGTTGGGATTCCTGAATGTGTTATCTCCTTAGATGCAAAGAAAGCATTCGATTGTGTGGAGTGGAATAACCTCTTTGCTGTTTTAGAAAAATTTGATTTTGGACCAAGTTTCATCACATGGATTAAACTGTTATATTTGTGTCCCACTGCCTCTGTTTTGACCAACTCTCAGCAATCCCAACCTTTCAATCTCAAACATGGAACCCGCCAAGGGTGCCCCTTACGCCCATTACTTTTCCATCTGGCCATGGAGCCACTGGCGATTGCGTTCCACAGTTCTGCAGATCTGACGGGGATTTGGAGGGAGGAAATTGAGCACAAAGTCTCCCTTTATGCTGACAATCTTTTACTTTTTATTGCAAACCCAATCACCTCCTTAAAGCCCCCCCCCCAATGTTCTCACTCCTTTAACAAATTTAGCCTGTTATCAGGATATAAACTTAATTTACACAAGAGCAAACTTGTTCCAATAAACGGAGAGTCACAAGTGTTAGAGATCCATAACCTCCCTTTTAAGATAGTGAATAACCAATTTACTTATCTTGGCATCACAGTAACAAGGAATTATAAGCGTCTTTTTGGAGAAAATTTTACTAATTTGTTATATCATACAAAACAGAGCCTAGCACAGTGGTCACCCCTGTCCATGTCCCTGATAGGCTGAATTAATGTTGTCAAAATGAACATCCTTCCTAAATTCTTAAACCTTTTTCAATCCATACCAATTTTCATTCCTAAAGTCTTCTTTGACTCACTAGACTCAGTCATATCAACCTACTTATAGAAGGGCAAGCGTCCCCGACTGAATAAAGTCCATCTTCAAAAATCTAAATGTAACGCCTAGATACTTCATTCCAACTGGCACCCATCTGAAATTAAACTAAGATACTGAATTTGAATTACACAATTTTGACATTGGTATAGCCTCAGATTTATTGCAATTGATTTTATAACCAGATACCTCAGAATATAATTGAATTGTTTTCATTAGTGGGGGTAAGGAAGTAGGAGGGTCACTAATCAGTAATAAAATATCGTCAACCTATAGCATCAGCTTATGCTCTTTTCTGCCTCCCTTCACCCTTCTAATATTTGGATATGCTCTAATCATGATTGCCAACGGTTCCAAAAAAATCATAAATAACAGTGGGAAGAGGGGACAGCCTTGGCGTGTGCCCCGTGAAATGTAAAAAAATGGGGATATGATACCATTTGTAATAACTGAAGCCTTAGGGTTTTTATACAAAATTCTAATCCATGATTTAAAGATAGAGGCAAACCCAAAGAATGACAAGGCTGTGGTTAAAAATTTCCACTCAACCCTGAACTGAATACTTTACATTACCACGGGAAGTTCATAAAGCATCAGTGTTTTATAAAATGTTCAAGCACTCTGTGGGTGAATCATGTAACAATCTCAAAGCAGTATGGCAGAAGGATCTTGGAAGCAATATTGAAGATAATGAGTGGTCAAATATTTTATCAAGTGTGGGTAGACAAATTAGGGAAGCGAGAGGGAAATTTATTCAGTATAAGATAGTATACAGATATTATTGGACACCAACTAGACTCTACAAAATGGGGATTGTTGATAATTTATGCTGGAAATGTAAAAATGAGGTGGGCACATATTTTCACATGATTTGGGAGTGTTCTATGGTTTATCCATTTTGGTGTAAAATTCTTGATTTGTTGGGGAATTGGTTGGGTTCCACACTGCCTTTGTGCCCACAGTTTTGTCTCTTGGGTGATAGGACAATAATATCTAATGTAAACAATTACAAATTCACTATTTTAAAGGTGGGTCTCATCACAGTTACAAGCATTATATTGCAAAACTGGGGGAAAAAACAGATGTCCCACTGTGAGGGAATGGACTGAGGAAATGATTAAGATTTCAGCATATGAACACATTGGGAAGGATTAACAGTGAGGGAAAAATGCAAGATGCGTGGGATCAATTTTGGTTGTATGTTAATTTAAACTTAAATTAGACCTTTTTTCTGTTTCTAAGTCTTATTTGTTTTCCTGTCATGGGATGGCTGTGTAAATATGCTGTACTGTATCTGCTCTATGATATGCTGTGCTGCTTTGTGTACTAAGAATAAATAATGTTAAAAATCTAAAAGTGTTGGGGGCATGGCTCTGCCCAATTTCTGCTTATATTACTGGGCAGCTAACATATGTTATCTCATCTTTTGGTCTGATTTCCACAACCAATCTGACTGCCCAATATGGGTGGCAATGGAGCTGAACTCTATAAAGAATTTCTCTATTTCCGCACTTCTTGGATCCGCACTCCCTTTTCTTACACCTAAACCAATTGCTAATCCTGTTATCAGGCACACCCTGAGAGTATGGTTTCAGTTCAGAAAGTATAGTGGTCTCTATAGCTTCTCTCTTTCAAGTCCTATTCTACACAATTACCTCTTCTAGCCTTCTATACATGTATGATCCAACATTTCAAGACTGGTGTAGAAAGGGCATCAGGCACTTTTAAGATCTTTTTATATATAGACAACTGCTTTGCATCATTTGAACAATTGTCTGCAAAGTTTAACCTACCCAACACTCATTTCTTCAGATATTTGCAAATTAGACATTTTATCAGCCCTTTGTTATCCCTGAGACACCTGACACAAATGCCATTGATAAGTTCCTCTGCATGAATCCATTGTGCAAAGGTCTAATATCTACAAGCTAGTGGTTCTGAGGCGAGCCCCCCTTGACAAAATTAAAACTGCCTGGGAACAAGATTTAAATTTTTCATTGTCAGACGATATATGGAATTCAGTTCTCAAGTTAGTTAACTCAACCCCTTTATGTGCCCACCACTGCCTGTTACAGTTCAAGGTCATACACAGGGCCCATATGTCTAAAACTAAATTATCTCGCATTTACCCAGATGTTAATCCCTGCTGCGACAAATGCAAAAGGGGCGAGGCTTCCCTTATTCACATGTACTGGATGTGCGCTAGCTTGGAAAAATACTGGAAAGATGTTTTCCAAACTCTATCCCAAATACTTAATTACAATCTAGAACCTAACCCTTTGATTGCTCTTTTCCGCACCTCCGGAGAGGGGGACACACATCTAAGTCCCCCTATGTCGCACACTGTCTTTCACCTCTCTTTTGGCCAGGCGAGCAGTCTTGCTCAGGTGGAGGGGTGCTGCCCCGCCCACCCATGCTCAGTGGCTTAGGGACATCATGTCCAGTCTACACCTTGAGAAGGTCCATTATTCAACTCTCAATTCCGACATAAAGTTCCAAAAGGTGTGGGGACCCTTTCTTGAATATTTTCAGAATTCCCAGACAAACTAAAGGTTCATCCCTTCTTCCTTTCCTCTGTACCTAACTCCCTGACTTTCAGCATTCTCCAGTGAAATTCTACAAACTCAGACGTGTAAACATATTACAGTTATTGTGAGTTAGGAAAATACACCTTCTCTATACCAATGTAGCTCTGTGGGGATAAAGGTTCTGTTTAACCCATTTTGCTAATGCAATGATGGCTTGGAGATGGGAATTGGGAGGGGTGGGTCGGGGCAGGGAGGTAACCAAAGCATGATTGTACTATGGGTACATCTCTTTCATAGATGTGAATTGTACATTTGTTATGTACTGCACTAACCTCCTTTGTACTATGCTGTCTTGATCTAAAAGAAATAAAAATATTGCTGAGAAAAAAAAAATCGGTGCTGTTGTCAATAGTGTAAAAGGTTATTAACAATAATGGGGGTGTATTGAGCAGATAGGTTTCTTCATTAAGGATAGGTAAATGGCTTAAAATCCAGATAAATGTGAGGTATTGCATTTTGGGAACTCCAAGTGTACAACTTGTACAGTAAATGGTAGGGCCCAGGGGAATGTTATGCAACAGAGACATCTAGAGGGCAAGTGCATAGTTTACTGAACGTGGCATCACAGGTAGATGGAGTGGTGAAAGAAGCACTGACATGCTGCCCTTCATCAGTGAGGGCAAACAGTATAAAAGCTGGGAAGTTATGTTACATTGGTGAGGCTCCATTTGGGAGTATTGTGTACCATCATTATAATAAAAATGTAATTAAACTAGAAAGAGTGCAGAAAAGGTTTACCAAGATATCTCCTGGACTTAGGAGTGTGAATAACAAGCCGAACATGTGTAGACTAGGATTTTAGACACCAGAACACAGGACATCGAGAGGTGACTCAAGATCATGAGCAGCATAAACAGGGTGAAAGCACATCATCTTTTTCACTATTGAGGGGGTGCCAAATACAACAGGGCATAGGATCAGAGGTAGGAGATTTAAAAGTGACATCAGGGGCAGCTTCATCACTTGAAGAGTGCTGCAGATTTGGAATGAGCTGCCAGAAACAGTGGTAGAGGCAGATGCATTAGCGGCATTTAAAAGTCACCTTGATAAGTATGTGGATAGGAGAGGTTTAGAAAGTAGAACATAGAAATTTACAGCACATTGCAGGCCCTTCGGCCCAATGTTTTGCCAATCATGTAACCTACTCAAGAAACTACCAAGAATTTCCCGACCGCATAGCCCTCTATTTTTCTAAGTTCCATGTACCTATCTAAAAGACATGATTGTATCCGCCTCCACCACCGTCACTGGCAGTGCATTCCACACACCCACCACTGTGTGTGTGAAAAACTTACCTCTGATATCCTCTTTGTATCTACTTCCAAGCACCTTAAAGCTGTTCTCCCTCATGTTAGACATTTTAACCCTGGGGAAAAAGCATTTGGCTATCCACACGATCAATGCCTCTCATCATCTTATATAATTGTATCAGGTCACCTCTCACCCTCCATCGCTCCAAGGAGAAAAGGCCAAGTTCACTCAGCTTTAGAAGGCTACGGCCCAATCACGGACATGCGGGACTAGCTCAAAGCCGACATGGAGGATTTGGGCCAAAAGGGGCTTGCTTTTGGAAGTATCTCAATTCTGGTGCCTGAACTTGTGTATTGAAGTCTACTATGATTGGAGCTGATGATGCTTAGGTAACTGTTTCTTCCCACAGGTTCTCAGTTAATCAACATCATCAACTAGATGTGGCTAGGCTCCAGAACTTAGCTCCATTGCTCTGGAATGACTTCACTTTGCCTTAAAGTGCTAGTGAGCATGAGTGAGCAACATACAATACATTCAAGGGTTAACTCTTAATTCACATCAACAAAATGGAAGCATAACAGAAGTTAAATACTTTGCTTTATGTTTAAATGCATCTCTTTTATAAACCAACTTGCAGAAATTCACAAAACCAAAATTTTTCCTCAAAGAAAGTTTCACTGCAAGGAATCCAGTACAATATTCAACTAAAAACAAAACTGTGGCACATTTTAAAATATGTTTACAGAACTATCCAGGGCAAAGACAATGAACTTAATTGTATCTCAATGGAATATTCATACATATGACCATAGTAGAGTTCTCTTTGGCAGAACAGGGTAAAGAAGCAAACAATAAAATGAGTCAACAGATATGCAATACAATGAATTAATTTCTACCCCAGGTCACAGTTGCTTCCTTTTAATTTAAATTAATTTTATTTCATTAAGGTTAATAGTGTCATACTGGGATGCTTAACTCAGACCTAGCTTTAACATCCTACTCTTAAGCATTCCAGATTAGATACAACGTCAATACAATGAAAACCTTATGCAATATGCTGCAGATACATGTTTTCACAGTAAGATACTCAAGAGGACCTCTGGATCTATCTGTAGGGCATTCTGCATTTTTACCATCAGTGAGTGTGGACAGAAACAGCGCCAGCTAGTGTTTATGGTAAGGATAGCTTTGTGGTGTCAACACTACTAAAACAATTCAATAGACAGATGCTAAACTCTGAATTCAATTGTCTTTTTGTAAAATTTATATATCCCTCAGGTTTCCACAGGACTTGTAAATTCTCACCCACAATGTTCCCAGCTTTAAGGTGTTTCAGTAATTACTTCTAACCATGCAAGATGGTTTGATAACAAATAGTAATTTTAAAATACAAAAAATATTTTGTCCTGGCTATTGTATAGCAATGCTGCTGAGGAAATTGAGCTTCTAAGGCTTCTGCTAATATCTAACAAGTATGCCAAGAGTAGATTCATTCTAATTTCTCCCAGCAGTAGAGTACCTGGACTCCATCTGATATCACCTCTGATTAGCACAGCTACATCAGCATGTTGAAAGAGGAATTTGTGCAAATCCATGCTCTCCAGATTAAGGTAAAGTGCACTTGTAGTTCAATGCACCACATTACTGTACAACTTCAAAAAGATTAAGGTAATTAATTCAACCATTATTTTACAATACAAATGTCGTCAGCTTCTTGAATTAGAGAAGGCTGAAAATGTTAGTTTCTTTTAAAATCAATCTGTAATGCTTAATAGCTTCAGCATTATCCATTCAAGAGTATACATATAATAAAATGCAAGAAACATGTGGTGCTTAATGTTTGTATACTTGCATATTCACATAATGACAAGTAACTCTAGGTTGGAATTATCATTGTCTTTACAAACAGCATAAGCCTTGCTGCACACAGATGAACCAATGTTAACATACATATAGTGACCATTCTATGTGCTTTGAAAAGCAGAATCAGAGAATGATTGGGTGATTCTTAATTCAAAATTGCTGAAAAAAAATGTAATATATATATATATGGTAATGTGGCTTTAAGAAGAACCATACATAGAATTTGGAGAAAACAGTTATCTGGAATGATAATTTAAAAATCAATAACGGTGTACTTTAATATGTATGAACTGCTAGAATTTAAAATTATTTCAAATTCACACATATAGGCAACACAAATTTAAAACATCTGTATTCAACACTGAGCAGTTTGTATAATTACTTAGTGACTAATGACTTATCTTTTTAAGATATTAGTATTTTATAAATTAATGATGTGGTGGCAGGCACAATCTGTAACTGCTATTTGGCAATTCATATAAATCTAACAGAACGCTTTGATTATCAAGTGATATCATTCTTATTCAGTCTGAGAAATCCCATGGAAAGAAAATGGTCTCAGAATACATTTTTACAGATCTCTTTACAACGACAGAGTACTGATGGCATTGACGGACCTGATTAAGAGTGTACTTTTTAAAAAATGCTGAAATATTCCATTTTTGAACATTATTTTGAGCATTATTTCTTATAATTTTCTGAAATCCATCAACAGAACAAGTGACAAGATCGTTAAAACCCAGTAGAAAATACATGTATTTAAATATTCCTGCTATAATTTTGGTCTGGTCATCCCCCAACAAAACATTAATGATCCATGTGCAAGGATTCTGCAGTAACCTTGATAGCAGCAAGTTTGTTAAGTAATGCATTCGCTTTGGCCTCTATAGCTACAATAATGAAGATTCCCGAGAGGGGAGTTCTAGCTGGAAAAATGCAACTGCCACTGCACAGTAGAGTGGGTAGGATAGGGCTAGTAATGTGGCTGCTCTCCATAATCTCCAAATCAATTTCTAACATACACAATGAACATCTCTCCTATTGCGAATCTCAAAAAAAAGGTCCAAATTTCCTATTTATATACTATAATGAAATGAAATAAACAAACTTTAATCCTATCCCACAGAACCATCCTGTTCTCTCAATAAAAGAAACAACTAGGCACGTAACAAAATTTAAAAATCCCCGCAGCTGGTCAAAACTAATTATCTTTGATTTGCAAGTTCATGTCAGATCACTGGACGGGGGGGGGGGGGGGGGGGGGGGGGGGGGGGGGGGTGGTTTATGTGAAACTCTGTTCAATACTGCTCAAACACCAACAGAGGTAGACCACCTTTCTCTGAGAAATATCTGCACAAGAGTTTTCAGTAGTCACCTTGAACAAAATGCTTACAAAACAGTGGTCTTCTCACAGCATAAAACTAACACGATTAATCAGTGGCAGAAAATATTGGATTGGATTCGTGATCATTTAGACCCAAGAATGCCTACATTAACACAAGTACTGCACACAAGGCTATTGATGAGGCTGATCCTGTCCACCAGCAGCTGGCTGGTTTAGGTCTTGTGACGGGTGATGACCTGGAGGTGCAGCTTGCGCCATACCTGTAAGAAATAAAACATTCAGCACAACTAACATGAGACGAGAAACTAACACTTCAGGAAAATGCTATGTTTACATTACAGGTCCTAAAGACTATCTCGACTATGAAATCAACAAACAAGCAATAAAAAAAACATATAATACTAAATCGATATTCTTATTTTACATTCTGCCATATTAACTTCTTCACAAATAATTAAATCTTGAAATTTTTCCAGTGCTTCCTGTTTTTAAATTTATATTTGGTCTAACTCAAGTGGCGACCCCATAATCTTGATCACCCCCAGCAGAAAAAGCAGTATCCCTGTATTCAAGCTATCATCATTTCAAACAAATTCAAATTGGTCACAAGAAAACATTCCAAACTCAAATGAATGCAAGCCAAGTTGAGACAATTTGTCCACATAACTCCAAAAGCCTTGATAAATCTGCATTATTCCCTGGCAAAGCAGTATCTCCTCACTCAGCTGCTGTGCCCAAGACAGGATGCAGTACTTCAGACCCCTGGAGCTCTGACCAGATTCATGCAAATGAAGCAAAAAAAAATCACTTCCCTCTTGAATTCCAATCCCAGGGAGTAATGGTCAGTGTTCCCTTTGCCTTTTTAATTTTTTGTACTTCAGCACCAACTACTAATAATTCGTGCATCTGAATAGCAAATTACTTTTCTCTTCCACGATACTTAGTCTCATCCTTGTGATGCTGTTTCTGAACACAACTGATCTACTAAAGTATACTTAATGTTGTTTTCAGTCTATGTATACAAGCTAATCTTATGCATTTATATTTATTGTGTTCTTCGCATTCTCTATGCTTATTGTGTCTTCTATGCTGCATCTGATCCAGAGTAACAATCATTTCACTCTCCTTTACACCCGTGCAATAAAGAATTACAATAAACAATCCTGAATCTAAAATAATTTGATGTTAGTAATAAGATCAAAGGAAAATCATGCATAGCTTAATAAACTCAAATAGCTACAAGAATGATTATGAAAGTGAATTGAACTATGTCATCATGCAAAGCATTAGTCAACAATGGTCTGAATCAGCAAAACACCAACCAGGATGAAACTGAAGTTCCCCATTTGGTCCTTCTGGAGGATGAGCTTGCTGTGCTTGTTTCTTTTGTTCCAGTTGCTGTACAGCCTTTTGAATTTGATAGTACAAAAGGGAAACAAAAGTCAGAAGTCTGAAAACACAATTCTTTTGTACATTGAGCTAACAGGGTGTCGGATAATGTTTTAACATACCCTCTCCCAGTAATTAATTTGAATCAACTGTTCTGGCTTTTCAAAACTGAAATCTGTACAAACTTGGCCTGGAAATTTTTACTACCTTTAATATTTAGACAATGTGCTTTGATATGAGTTTAGTACTGTTGTCTCTGCTCTTTCCTTTGGGTTTGGAGGAATATTTAATTCTATAATATACAATAGTTACCAGTTTCTTGTGCTACAGTTAAGCATAAAAAGAAAATCTCTAACTCAAAAACGTAGGGTTTGTACCTGCTGTAGTTCTAACTTCTCAGCCTGGAGCTGATCTTGTTGAAGCTGTAGCTCCTCCCGCTGCTTTAGTAGATCATCTGATTTCATCTTCAGTTCATTCTCCTGCTTCATCAGTCGCCTCTCAAATTCTTGCAGCTCATCTTCTGAATAAATCTCCTGTTCATCTAGAGTCTACAGGACAAGACGCAATAAAAGCACCAGAAAGCACAATGGTGAAAGTTTGCTTTTGGTCCTGGAGGCCTGTGACAAGTGGTGTATCTCAAGGGTCAGAAGTAGGCCCATTGTGATTTGTCATCCACATCAGCAATTTGGAAGGGAATGTACAAGGCATAAAGAGCAAGTCTGCAGTTGACATTAACATAGGTAGAGCCATAGGTAATGAAGGTGATTATCAAGAATTACACTAGTATCTCAATCAGCTGAGGCCAAGAAATAGCAAATGGAGTTTTCTTCAGGTGAATGCAAGGTGTTACATTTTTGGGAAGTCAAACCAGGGTAGGATTTTCACAATGAATGGTAGGGTCCTGAGGTGTGCTGTAGAACAGAAGGATGTAGGGATAAAAGTACATGATTCCCTAGAAAGTGACCTCACGGGTAGGCAGAATGGAGAAGGCAGCATGCTGGCCTTCATCAGTCAAAGCATTGTTTAAGAAGCTGGGATGTTATTTTGTACAAGATGTTGGCGAAGTAGCATTTAGAATATTGCTTTCAGCTTTGATTACACTATTTATAGGAAATGTGCCATTCAGCTTAAAAGAATAAAGAAAGGACTGATGAAGATGAGACCAGGAATTGAGGGACTGACTTATAGAGAGAAGTTGAGCAAGCTCGGACTTTATTAGTTAGTGGGAAGGAGGATGAGAGTTAATCTCATAGATGTGTACAAAATCATGAGGGGCATATATAGGATGAATGCACACACTTTACCTCCCCACCCCTCCCCAAGTTGAGAAATCAAGAACTTGAAGGCATGTTTAAGGTGAGGGGGAAATATATAATGGAACTTGAGGGTCAACTTTTTCCACTTAGATGGTGGTCTATACATAGAAGCAGCTATCAGAGGAAGTGGCAGAAGCTGCTTCATTCACACATTTAAAAAGGCAGGTACATTGATAGGAAAAGATTTAGAGGAATATGGGCCAACCACCACCTTAGATGTGGTTATGCCAAAAGGCCTGTTTTCTGTGCTGTTTGACAAAGATTCTGAGTCAATTTAGCAAGCATCCTTGACCTGTCAGTATTTCAAACTGATGGGAGAGGAAAAGAGCTAAGAATGACCAATTATGCCCCAAGTTCAAAATTGCAGCACTGTGCAAAAGTCAAAGGCACATGTAAAAAAAAATCTGCAAAGATGCTTTCAAAATTAATGAAAACTTTCTAAATATTGAAAAAAATACTGTAAAGAACAGTAAAAACACTAAATCAAATCGATCTTTGGTGTGACCACCCTTTGCCTTTAAAGCTTCAATTCTCTTAAGTACACTGCTGTGCAGTTTTGCAAGAAAATCAGCTGGAAGTTTGTTCCAAGTATCTTGGAGAACTTGCCACGGTTCTTCGACAGACTTCGGTTGTCTCGCTTCAAGTAATCCAAAGATGATGTTGAGATCGGGGCTCTGTTGTGGAACTCCCTGTAATTCTTTTCACTGAAGGTAGTTCTTTAGTACCTTGGTTGTGTGTTTGGCTCATTGTTCTGCTGCAGAAGAAGCTAGGACTGATCTGACGGCATTGCACGATGAATGAGAATCTGTTTGTACTTATCAGCATTGAGGATTCCATTCATTTTGACCAGATCACCAACTCCATTTGCAGAAATGTAGTCCCAAATCTGCACAGAACCTCCACTCTGCTTCACTGTTGGATGAAGACACTCATCCATGTAGTTCTCTCCAGCTCTTCTACGGACAAACTACCTCCTGTTTCAGATTTCAAATTTTGACTCGTCAGTCCAGAGCACTTGCTGCCATTGTTCAGCACCCCAGTCCTTGTGTTTATGTGCGTAAGTGTGTCTCTTGGCTTTGTCTCCACTTTGGAAGAATAGCTTTTTGGCAGCAACTCTTCCACGAAGACCACTTCTGACAAAATTTCTCTGGACTGTAAAGTACTTGGGTTCCAGTGGTTTCTGAGAGTTGAGAGCTGATAGTAGTGCTGGACTTATTCCAGTTTAGAAGGGACATCAGTTTGATATACACCTCTCCTCTACTGCACTCAGCTTCCATGGCCAACCACTGTATTTCTGGTCCTCAACCTTGCACGTTTCTTCATGCTTTCTCAGATGATCTTGAACAGCACATTTTAAAACTCCAGTCTGCCATGAAATTTCTGCTTGGGAAAGGCCTTGCTGATGCCAGATGAACACCTTGTGTCTTGTTGCTGTGCTCACTCTTGCCATGGCGGTAGATGATTTGAAGGTTAAACTGTCACATCTGACACAACCTCACCTCTTAGTTTGGTTGGTCTTCGCCCAGGTTGATTTCTTCTGCACCCATTTCTGTTTCAGTTCATCAGTTTAGTTCATTCAACTCATTATATCATTGATCATTAGCATCCTGTTAGTTTTTCTTTGATTAATCATGCACTGGCTCTATACCCAGAAAGTCATCAAGCTTTTATTTGAAAAGTGGTCTATTACTTAAGATATTACTTTCTTTAATGAAATACAAGAATTTCTCTAACATTTTGTTTTGAATATAAATGTTTGGAGATCTGAAATTTATTCTTTATACTGACGCAGTAATGCAGAGACAAAAACTAAACATCCAAAACAAAATTTAAATTTTAAAAATCCAGAGTGCTTAAGACTTTTGCACAGTACTGTAATTGCTGGTATATTAGAAATAACAAGGTAACATGGATTAATAGGTGGCAATAAATGCAAATCCTTATTCTGACTTGCTCCATCTCCAGAGTTTAAAAAGTCATAATTAAACCATACACCTCCACATTGTCCTTCCAATAATACCCCTTCACCAGCAAAAAGCACAAAGAGAAAATGAAAACTAATTGAAAGCTTAAATATAATTTTACAGAAAACGTGTCAACTACTGAAATACATAATTGATTCCAGGAATGAAAAATACACTGTAATAATCTCATGCTGCATACCTCGCCACGACTGGGATGTATTACATAAACTGTAGTCACAAATACTGTATATCCCTAACAGCACTGAGTTGGAGACTTTGCACAGAAGATCCTCTGCCATTTATCTCACAGTGCCACTCACCTCCCAAGGGTCTGCTTCTGCAAATTCCTTCTTTTCAGAAGCCCTTAAAAATTCATCAGCTGAAATCAATCGATCCTTATTTGTATCAATCTGAAAAAGAAATACAGCTGCATTTTGAGCAACACAATTAAAGATTTTTAAAGATTAACCTTATTTGCCACATGTACAGTGAAATATGCTGTTTGAGTCATTGCACAGCCCCCAAGTGTTTCCATGCCAACACTAGGCAATTGCATGGTATCTCAACACTTAAAAAAAATATAGAAAGAATGTATTTAAAATAGATAAAGCCATTTTCCTATAGACAATGACAAGCAAGCCAAACTTTAAGCTGATGAATTTTAAGAAGTTGAAGACACATAAATAAAAATGAGGCAAAGTCTCTGACAACAGGACTAATCTAGAGAGACCCCAGAAAAATAGTAAGAGAACAAAACCATGCATTACAGGAGACAAAATGGAGTTGTCCAAGTTATGACCTTGGAGTATTTGGAGGACCAGGAGCTTATACCCTCCACTGAGCACAGAATTAATCAGCCCAGGTTGGAATGCAGTCAAACAGTCTCAAACCACATAAGTAAGTGGTGAACAATTGGTGTTATTATTTATGATGGACACATGCAGCAAAAGAACTGGTAAAAGTAATGGCAAATGCTAGACCTTACAAAAGCATGGATAAAGATATACGCAAGTGTTAGCAGGAGTCAGGTTGAGGTAGAGGCAGATACAAGAGCCTGAAGCAGAAACCTTGATGATAGTATGTACATTACAGTTTAGAACTCAAATTAGGGTCAAACAGCTGTTGATAAAGCTAATCAGAAGAACCCATGTTCACTCTTCCTTGTGCCTATTTGAAGGCATTTTAAGTATATCATTAGCACACATGTAGTCACAGTATCAAGGAAGTGGTAGATTGACAAATTAGAATTGCCATTCTGAGGAAAGATTAAGCTGATATTCCTTACACAGAGAATAACGATCTAAACTCATGTGAGATATAGCATAGAGCTAAATAAATACCAATACAAAATAGTATTGGAAAAAGTCTGAATAATAAAGCTTTCTTCAATGCAAGCTTACATTTAAAACAATCTTATTTTAAATTACAAACACGAGGAAATCTGCAGATGCTGGAAATTCAAACAACACACACAAAATGCTGGTGGAACACAGCAGGCCAGGCAGCATCTATAGGAAGAAGCACTGTCGACGTTTCGGGCCCAGACCCTTCGTCAGGACTAACTGAAAGGAGAGATACTAAGAGATTGAAATTAAGAGAAAATAAGAGTTAGTCCTGACGAAGGGTCTCAGCCTGAAACGTCGACAGTGCTTCTTCCTACAGATGCTGCCTGACCTGCTGTGTTCCACCAGCATTTTGTGTGTGTTGTTTTTATTTTAAATTAATCAAAAAAACTCCAAACCATTTGAACAAGATCAGACTCCATTTATCAATTTCATAATATTGAAAATAATAAATCACATTTAATTTCACAATTAGCATCAGATACGTCCCTTACATTTCTTTAAAGTAAGCTCAAAGAGACTATACAACACTATTTGTGTACTTATCCTGTACCTCTGTCATAACATGTTCTCTCATCCTTAGTCGTTCTTCTTCCATTTCCACCATATCATCTTCTGCATTGTTAGGATCATAAATCTTCTCCAGCTGCATTTTTTAAAATAAAACAAAAGAGAAGCATTTTTAATTGTGGCCCTTAGCAGAACCAACATTCCAGCACCTTCAAGAAAAATCATAGCTTTTTTTTTTGTTGTAGAGTGCTTGGGCATTGAATTTTTTTTTTAATTCTCCAGTTGCCAAGTGTTTTGAATTTTATCCTTATAAATGCAATGGAGTGCTTAAAATTAGGGAACCTGAACACAGCAAATGATAGGAAGACAAGTTGGAAAAGTTCACAAATGATACCAGACAGCAAATTGCTCCAGATGACATTTGGACTTCAGAAAGGGAGAGCACTCAATGCACACATAACTATTGAACAAACTCAGAATTATGGATTTCTCATCTTCTGACGTTGCATTAAGTCTCCTGCTATCTGCAACTAACCTCTGGTTCTGAGTAATGGCAGCAGGCTGGCCAAGTGGCTAACAGATGATTTCTTTTTAAAAGAAACTTTCATGGACTCCAAGTCAGGAAGAAAAAAATTAAACTAAAAATACCCTTTAAAATACAGAGAAATCCTGTATACGTCTACAGAAAAGAATCTGGACAATGAGGGGCAAAAATATGGCAATATACCAAGATTATACCCTGCACCAGCTTTTAATTCAGAATACTGGGAGTGAGCAGTTGGCCAGAGGGGTGTGGTCCTGCGACTAGACTGGAAAGAAACAGCTGAGGTTTAATCATCATGTTTTTTAAAATTCATTATTCACAAATCAATTTAAAAGTTACTCATATTAATGAATTTCAGTGCATAATTGGTATTTATACATTTAGCTGAGTCAGTTTTGATTCTACCTGGACACCATGTCATCTGTCGCACAGATAATACTGGTGCTCTGCTGATTTTTTTCAAATTGCATAACATAGGGTTAGTCAGGTTTTGACTAAGGTGTGAGGATGGAGAAAAACAGATGGGATAAAGCATAGAGAAAGGGGCAAAGAAATAGATAAATCCTGCCATTGACTGCAGTTGAGCTCCGACCAGTGATCAATCTGAACAACATAAGTTTGAGAGGAGACGATTTCAATCAGGTCCACTGGTCAAGCAGAAAAAGGCAATGTCGGATCACAGCAGTGTACATGAGCTCTGACTAGCGACCAATCCAGACATCAGAAGTTTGAGAGGAGGGGATCTCAATCAGGTCCACTGATCAGGTCCTCAGCATTCTTATGTGGGAGGGTGAACAGCCAGAGATCGTGGTCCAAGTAGGTACCAATGACATGGGTAGAATGAGTGAGGAGGTTCTGGGTAGGGAGTTCGGTGCTAAGTTAAAGGGAAAGAAGCTCCAGGGTTGTATTCTCAGGATAGCTACCTGTGCCAAATACTAGCATGGCTAGAACTAGGAAGATTATGCAGTTTAACACATGGCTAAGCAGTTGGTATAGGAGAGAGAGAATAGGATTTTTAGATCATTGGGCTCTCTTCTAGGGAAGAAGGGACAGTTGCCAGCTTAACTGGAGGGGAGCTAATTTCATAGCAGGAAGGTTTGTTTAGGCTGCACAGTAGGGTTTAAACTAGAGTTGCAGGGGAATGGGAACCAGAGTGCCAGAACAGATGGTGGAGAGGTTGTGGCAGCAGGTGTTGGCAAGATCTCGGACAAAGAAAGTAATCAGAAAGTTGAGCATGGTGTGACTATTGTCTTGAGCTGCTTATATTTCAATGCAAGAGGTACGGTAGGAAAGGCAGGTGAACTCAGGGCATGGCTCAACACCTGGAATCATGACGATGTAGCCATTAAGTGAGACTTGGTTGCGGGAGGGGCAGGACTGGCAGCTCAATATTCCAAGGTTCCGTTGTTTTAGACGTGACAAAGCTGGAGGGATTAGGGGAAGAGAGGTGCCATTACTAGTCGGGGAAAATGTCACGGCAGTGCTCCGTCAGGACAGACTGGAGAGCTCATCTAGTGAAGTGTCATGGGTGGAACTGAGAAACAAGAAAGGTTTGACTACATTAATGGGGGTACACTACAGTCCACCCAACAGTCCTAGGGATTTAGAGGAACAAATTAGTAAAGAAATCGCAACCTGTTGCAAGAAACACAAAGTTGTTATAGTAGTTGATTTTGACTTTCCGCATATTGACTGGGAATCCCATACAGTAAACGGACTAAATGGGACGGAGTTTGTCATGTGTGTTTGGGGAAGTTTCCTTCATCAGTATATTGAAGTTCCAATGAGAGCATGTAATACTGCATCTACTATTAGGGAATGAGACAGGGCAGGTGACAGAAGTTTGTGTAGGGGAACACTTTGCATCAAGTAGTCACAATGCCATTAGCTTCAAAGTAAATATGCAAAAATATAGGTCTGGTCCGCAGGTTGATTTTCTAAATTGGAGAATGGGCGGTTTTGATGGTATCAGAAATGAACTGGCAAGTGGGGATTGGGACACACTTTCCTGGAAAAGATGTACTTGGAAAGTGGGAGGTCTTCAAAAATGAAGTGTTGAGAGTACAAAGCTTGTACGTGTCTGTCAGAATAAAAAGGGTAAAGATAACAAGTGTAGGGAACATTGTTTTTAAGAGATACTGAAGCCCAGGTTAAGAGGGGAAAAAAAGGAGATGCATAGCAGGGAAAGGCAAGTAGGAACAAATGAGTTGTATATGAAGTACAAGAAATGCAATACACTTGAAAAGAAAATCAGGAGAGCTTAAAGGCATGAGGTTGCCCTAACAGACAAGGAGAAGATGAGTTAAGAGCAAAAGGATTGCAAGGGACAAAATTGGTTCTCTGGAAGACCAGAACAGTAATCCATGTGTGGAGCCAAAAACTGTTGAGGCAAATCCGAAATGTATGCTTTGCATCTGTATTTACTTGAGGACGCATACACAGTCTACAGAAGTGAGGCAAAGCAGCAACAACTTCATTGACCTTGTACAGATTACAGAGAAAGTGGTATTTGCTACCCTGGCAAATCAGGGTGGCTAATCCCCAGGGCCTGACAAGGTGTTCCCCTGGACCCTACAGGAGGCAAGTGCAGAAATTGCTGGGGCCCTAGCAGAGGTATATAAAACATCCTTAGCAACGGGAGAGGTACCAGAGGATCGGAAAATAGCCAGTGTTGTTCCGCTGTTTAAATACAGATCTGAACAGAAACCAGGAAAATTATTTGAGAGAAAGTTATTGGCAGGTAATCTAAAGGGCCAGATATACAAGTATTTGGATAGACATGAACTGATTAAGGATAGTAGACATTGCTTCTTGAGTGGTAGGTCATATCTAACCAATCTAATAGAGTTTTTCGAAGATGTTACTAGGAAAGTGGATGATGGCAAAGCGATGGATGTTGTCTACATGGACTTTAGTAAGGCATTTGACAAGGTCCCACATGGGAGTCTGGTCAAGAAGGTTCAGTCGCTTGGCATTCAGGATGAGACAGTAGATTGAATTAGACATTAGCTTTGTGGGAAAAACCAGAGAACGGTAGGAGAGGACTGGAGGCCTGTGACTAGTAGCGTGCTCGATCCTTTGTGGTTTATCATCTGTATCAACAACCTGGATGATGATGTGGTTAACTAGATCAGCAAATTTGTGGATGACAGCAGATTGGGGGTGTAGTGGACAGTGAAGAAGGCTTTCACAGCTTGCAGAGGGATCAGCATCAGCTGGAAAAATGGGCTTAAAAATGTCATAGCAACACAGAAATCTATAGCATATCATAGGCCCTTCAGCCCAGAATGTCGAGCCGACCATGTAACCTACTCTCGAAGCTGCTTAGAATTTCCCTACCACATAACCCTCTATTTTTCTAAGCTCGATGTACCTATGTAAGAGTCTCTTTAAAGTCTCTGTTGTATCCGCCTCTACTACCTTCGCTGGCAGTGCATTCCACTCACCCACCACTCTCTGTGTGAGGAGGGGACACCCAGAGTTGACTAGACCCCTTGATAAGCAGACAAGTGCGAGGTTTTGCACTCTGTAGGATCAGCCAGGGCGAGCCTTACACATGAACAATAGGGCACTGAGGAGAGTGGTAGAACCAAGGGAACCGGGAATACAGGTCCATAATTCGTTGAAAGTGGCATCACAGACCTGATTAGGTCATTTATATGTATAGCATATATATATGCAAGGCAAATTTATATGTATAGCACTTTTCAAACACAAGGCTATTCAAAGTGATGCACATAAAACAAGAATCAAAACTCAAACAATATAAAGTGAATAAAAATCACAAAAATAAAATAGAAAAAGTTACAGTGTAGGAGATTCTAATAAAAAGCTACAGCAAAAAGAAAAGTTTTAAGCCTCATTTTAAAAGAGCTTAGAGTCGGGGCAGACTTCAGGTAATCTGGAAGGTTATTCTAGATATGTGGGTATGTGGGGCATAGTAACTAAAAGCTGCTTCACCTTGTTTAGTTTTCACCCTGAGGACGGTAACTATACCCGCCCCAGAAGAAAGCTTTTGGCACAATGACCTTCATAAATCAATGTATTGAGTACAGAAGATCGGACGTTATGTCGAAGTTTGATAATACGTTCATGAACCTAATGTATGCAGTTCTGGTCAATTACCTACAGGTAAAATGTAAATAAGATTAAAAGAGTACAGAGAAAATCTACAAGGATGATGCCGGGTCTGTAGGACTCGAGTTATAAGGACAGAGTGACTAGATTAGGACTGTATTCTTAGAGTGTAGTAGTTTGAGAGGAGATTTGATAGAAGTATACATAGGGTATATGCAAATGGACTTTTCCCCACTGCAGTTGTGTGGGACTACAACCAGAGGTCAAGAGTGAAAGGTGAAAAGTTTAAGGGGAACATCAGGGGAAGCTTCTTCTCTCAGTGGGTCGTGAGATTGTGGAATGAGCTGCCAGCACAAGTGGTGCATACGAGCTCGATTTCAACATTTAAGAGAAGTTTGGATAGCTATTCGGATAGTACGGATATGGAGTGCCACAGTCCCAGAGCAGGTTGATGGGAATAGACAACTTAAACGGTTTTGGCATTGACTAGATGGGCCAAAGGCCCTGTTTCTATGCTGTACTTCCCTATGACTCCAATGACTTGAGAACCCTTCATCATGTTAAAATTAAAGCAACGCGGGCTTTATTCATATCAGAAAGAGATCAGAAATATAAGAGTTCATATAAGAAACACGAAGTCAGTGAGTGAACCAATAATGAAAAGCAGAGTTTTCTCAGCAGAGAAGAATGCATTTCTTGCAACACGTGCAACTCAATTTGCTGGATTTTCACTCTGCTCTGGACCACCTGAACGCATCTTCAACCACAGCATTCAACACAATTATCCCATTCAAACTCATCATCAAGCTTCAGGATCTGCATACTTGACTTCCTTATCCACAGACCGCAATCAGTGAGAATTGGTAACTTGGAGACATGGCAAAACTATACTTCATCAGGAGTCTGAGGAGATACGGCATGGCACCAAAAGCTCGACAGATATACACTGGGGAGCATTCCAGATGTTTGCATCACATCCTGCACATTGGAGCCTCCATCAACAACTGTCTGTATTGTATTATGTGTTGCGTGTTTATTCTGGGTTAGTCATTTGTAGAAGCATAATCACGCATTCACGCTTTGTCCTAATTAGTTTAATTGAGAGGGAGTGAGCTGGGCTGATTTTTTTTTTGCCTAATCGCTAATTACTTTTATTCTACCCATTTCATTATTTTGCTAATTTTGGTTCTGTGAATGTCTAATATCATTCTAAGATCGTTGCTGCTGGTTTCGTAATGGAGGATCAAACATACTTTTTTCCCTGACTTGGAACTCAGTTGCTTGGAACGCGTCCTACAGTGTCGATTCCCTTGCTTAGTCTCTCACTGGTCTTGGTATGCTTTCATGTAAGTGCTAAATTTTGTCAACAAAAAAGTAGCTGCACCAAACGAACACCAATTTACGGCGAAGGATTGCCTCGGGCGCTTTGGCAAAACAGGAGTAGTTGGCGGTAGGGTCATTAGCAAACTTTAGCTGATTCGTGCTGGTGTGTTCGTGGTTTGAACGGTTTTGAATGGTCAGTGCTACCCATGCATTGTGGTCCGTTGCTCGATTGTATAGTGCTTGCCTGAGGGTTCGTCACTTTGTTTTATTGAAGTGTTACATAGTGTCCTGGTTGCTGACTTTTGAAGTGAACGCTGTCAGTTTGGTCTGGTTTAAGTGCTGTGGATGTGCGGACAGTTTGTTTGTTACCTAGATTTATTGAACAGAATATTGCTGGTGCATTTTGCAAATATGTTGTGGGCGAACAGAGTTAATTGTGAGTTGCTCAATAAGGAGAAAGAAACACGAGTGAATAGGTGTCTCTCCTTCCATCACATGAGGTTTCTCAAATTCCAAGGCACGTTTTGACAGATGACCCACAAGATGATGTGAAATTGAATGACAGCATGTCAAATGTCAGTGCTCGGAACTCTGCTACAGGAAGAACATTTTTGGACTCTAATACCTCCTCTGCACACAGTAAAACAGAGGCTGATTTAGCTGCATTAATCACACATCAATGATTACAGAAGGACAAACATGCACTGCAAGAGCAAGAGGAGCAGCTATGGGGAAAGGAAGGAATGGCTATGTACAAGGAAAGAGCATCTACAGAAAATGAAGGAGCAACTTAAGTTGCAGGAAGAAAATATGGCACATATGGCTAAAGTTCATGTGCTAAAGGCTTTAAGGGTTGCAAGTGCTAAAAGAGCTCCAGCAGGACACTCCTGTGGTGTGAGTTCCTATACTGAAAAGGCACAGAGGAAAACAAAAAAAAAAACACTTAATGTCCATATTGATTAATTTGTTCCTCAATTGTTTGGGATAAATGAACAAGACATCCCCGCCCCCAAGGGGTAGTTCAGGGTGTTTACTCTCAGCTTACGCTTATGAGGCTCTACTGAACCAATGCCATATCCAACAGCTCAAAGGGCTCACGGGATCACTCACTCACAGCACAGAAACACTCGTTTCAGACGAGACGGGTCAAAATGGTATCACTGATATTATGCAGAAGCAAAATGAAATAACAAATTTATTGGCATAATAACAATGCATTTCATCTTTGCCTACAAGTGATATTCAAATCTTCTATGGTGATCCATTGCAGTATCACACTCATGAAGGCCTTTGAAAATAGTGTTGAAGGAAAGACTGAATTTCCTTGAACATTACACTAGAGGTCACCCTAGAGAACTTGTCAGCAGTTGCGACATAACACTACAAAAAGGCTTTACAACAGGAAAATTTTGGTAATGAATAGAAAATCACATCCATCTACATGCAAAAGGCTCTTTCTTGGGTATCTATCAAATCTGAAGACATGAAAGCTCAAGGGTACAGTATTTTTTCTTAGAGGCGGTTGCAATGCCATGAAAGAAGTGGTGTATGCTTGTGAGCTGGACATGCTTGCCAATATGCCTAATGTTGTAAAAATTACCCTATATGCTAAGGGATAAATGGAGAACAATGGTCTGTAAACTGCAAGAAAGGCACAACTGTAAGACCACTTTTGCTGACATGGTTTTTATTGAAAGGCAAGTAAATATTGCTATAGACTCAGTATCTGATGCTCCATCACCAGCAATTAGCAAAGGTGTGAACAAAATTAAGTTACAGCTTCGTTCTAAGGCTGAAGGAAGCAGCTTTGCCACTACTGTAGACACTGTGAGAAGTAAAGCTAAAATTGAACATGGAACTAACAGAAGGAAAATGGTTTCGTCAAGCACATGTTCTGCGAAGGTGAACACTGGATTCGTGCCCTCAGCTGGAGAAAAACCCCCATAGTGAGAAACTTGCCTTCCTAAAGGAAAATGGTGTCTGCTGTGGCTGTTGTGCACAGGGCACATCAGCAAGGATTGTAGGAAGCATCTTTCATGCACGGTATGCAGTGGCAAGCATCCCAGCACCCTTCATATTCACTCAAATGAAAGGTGCAGAATCAAAGCAAGCCCTAAAAGAATCAGACACAGCAGAGTAATGTCCTGGTATCCATTGATCAGAACTGTAAACTTCCCATAATTCCAGTACAAATCAAGTCTGAGAAAGGTAACAAGACAGTGGTTACTTATGCTTTCCAGGATCAAGGAAGTACAACAATGTTCTGCATAGTGGGCCTCATGAACAAGCTCAACCTCACAGGAAAAAAGAGCACACATTCTCGTGCGCATGATGGGTCAAGAGAAAGGTTGTGAGCTATATTGTTTCAGGATTGAAAGAGGCGGACCTAGATGTTGAAAACTATTGTGAACTACCCAACATCTATACACAGGGAAGTATGCCTGTCTACAGACTGAACATTCCATGACAGGAGGGAACTCCAGGAATGGTCTCACCCAAGACATGTCCATTTGCCACAGATTGATTTGGAAATTGAGCTACCGATAGGGGCAAATGTGTGTAAAGCATTGGAGCCATTGCAAGTGATTTGCAGTGTCAATATGGACATTATGCAATTAGAACAATGTTGGGGTGGACTGTAAATGGACCACTGGAAGGAGTATAATGATGGGTATGGTGTCATATCTATCTGTCTAGTTACATGAACTATTTACATTGAGGTGGCATCTTCCTTGGACAGATTCCTTTGTAATGCACTTCAATTTTTTTTACACAAGACAAGGACAGGTTTGCGCAGTGCTCTGAATATGCGACAAACTTTGTTGGAACTGACTGCAAGTTGAGAGAAGTCATTGAGAAGCGGAACTATTCACAGATCACTGATGTCCGTCTTCAGAAAGGAGTTAAGTGGATTTTAACTGCTGGTTGGTTCACATCATGGATGAATATGGGAGAGATTAATTAAATCAGCAATACAGGTTCTCAATTCCACCAAAGGTACAGAATCTTGATGGAGGGGTTCCACATAGTCCTTTGCGAATTACAGCCTATTATCTGTGAACGTCCAATTACTAAAGCATCCACCAATCCCAATAATTTGGAAGCACTATCATCAAACTATCTGTTGCTTCTGAAGACCTCACCATCCTTACCACCAAGAGAGTTACAAAAGAAAGCCTTTTTTGTTCATCATAGATGGAAACAGGTCTAATACTTATCAAACTTGCTTTGGAAATGGTGGATCAGGAAGCACTTACTGCAGTTACAGGAACATCAGAAATGGTCACATATAAAACGCAATTCCCTACGAGAAGGCACTGTGCTTATAGTTGATAACACAGCGCCTTAAAACTCATGGATTGTGGGAGTAGTCACCCAAGTCTTTGCAGACAGAAGAGGATTTGTTCAGCAGGTACTCATTCAGACCAAGACCAGCTCTCTGGACAGGCCTATAACCAAGATCTGTCTTCTACAGGAGGCAGAGGTTTGAAGTTTTACAGCTCTAGATTTTGACTTGACAGAGAGTGGTGGTAAAGATCACTCTGTACTGGGCTAAATGCTGGTAACCTCTGGCCTAGATGACTGTTACACCACTTGGCTGGAAGAAGAAAGAGACATTTACATAAAAGTTAAAATGTTTATCCTTGAAGACTTCCTGTCTCCCATTTTGGTAGCATTGTATGTAGTTGTAATTATTATAGTTTAATAATTAGGGGCTATGATGTAGGAGCTATGTATCTATTTCCTGTCTGTATTATATTATGTGTTGCATGTTTACTATGGATTACGGTAACTTGTCATGCAAATTGGGGAGTTGTAGAAACAAATGAGTATAGTCACATAATCATGCTTTGTCCTGGATAGGTTGTTTAGTTTAGTTGAGAGAGAGTGAGCCAGGATTTTTTTGTTGAATGCTAATTACTCTTATTCCACCTATTTTGTTATTTCACTAATTTTAGTATGCTCGTTTCTAATGTTGTTATAATATTGTTAGTTTTTGCTGGTTTTGTAATAAAGGATTGAACATAGTACCGTAGATTCCGGATTTTAAGCCGCTACTTTTTTCCCACATTTTGAACAGCTTTGAACTCTGCGGCCTTTAATACGGTGCGGCTAATGCATGATTTTTTTTCATGCCGCCAAAAACATTTTGCCTCGTAACAGTAGACCAATAAAATTGATGAGTAGTTCACAGAGGTCCAATGAAATTGTACGATAAATCAAGCGCACTTTCACAATTAAATTATTGTAAATCAGTCATTTGTACTCACCCTCATCAACATGGAAAACACTCGAAGAAAAGCATTGTGCTGCCTTTATGGCAGTTATTTAGTTTATAATATTTTCGCTTAGTAATTCATTTTCTAGTTAAAGTTAGAAGAGTTTTAACTATATTTGTTTTCTGTACTACATCGCGGGATGCTATGACGTCACATCCGGTTTCGCCGCGTCTTGTGGGAAATGCCGGTTTGCGATAAACGGGACGGCGGGGGGCGAGCGGCGGAGCGGCATTAGACCCGAGCGAAACGCTGCTTTTAAGTTAAAGGCGATCAATAACTTTTCCTGGTAGGCTGCAGTATATATATTTTTTACCAGTCGTTAGGAGATATTGGAATGTTGTTCAGTAAAAAAGTATACGCAACGTATATTTAAAAGTAGCCGCGTTACAGGCACGGTTCGATAAAAAGCATTTGCAATATGTATTTGTTTATGTTACCATATGGATTTAATTAAAAGTTAAAAAATCCTCATGTGTAATATCTTTCTGTGTAAATATCTCATATTACAACGTGGGACACCTGCGGCCGAAAATCCGGTGCGGCCTAAAATCCGGTGCGGCCTGTACAAGTAAAAAATTGATTTTCTTTCTAAAATTAGAGCCAGCGGCTTTTAATCAGGTGCGCTCTGTAGTCCGGAATCTACGGTACTTGTTTTTCAACTTGGAACTCAGTTATTTGGGAGTTCAGTACTGAGTCCCTCGCTCTGTGTTTTCAAGTAACTGCTACACCATCATTACAGACTCTCACCATCCGGCACATGCCCTATTCTCATCACCACCATCATGGAGGAGCTACAGGAGCCTGAAGACCCACGCTCAATGCTTTAGGAACAGCTGTTTCACCTCAGATTTCTGACTGAACACTACCTTGCTCTTCCTCTTTTACACTATTTACTCTCTCAGAGATTCCTAGGTCTGTACTGCAACTGTACTGTTACAACAACAACAAATTTCACAACGTATGTCACTGGTAATACTCCTGAATCAGATCTGCTTGTTGACCACCAACACGTGTAGTTCCAGGCTGTGTGTTTAGCCCCTTGCTCTACTCACTATACACACAAATGTAGCTCCAATGCGATCTTCAAATTTACTGATGTTTCTACTATGCTTAGACAAATCACAGGTGAGATAGACCACCTGGTTGAGTGGTATGGCAAAGACAACCTCTCACTCAACTTCAGCAAAACTCAAGAGCTGATTGTTGACTTCAATCTACATTTGGGTATTAGTTGTGGAAAGTCAACAGCTTTAAACTCCTGGGTGTTAATATATCAGATGATCTGTCCTGGGCCCAGCACATAAATGCCAGCATAAGGAAAGCAAGCCAGTGTCTTTACTTCCTTAGGAGCTGATGAAGATTCAGCTCAGCATTGAACGCTGACAAACTTCGGCAGATGTACTGCTGAAAGTATCCTGTGTAGTTGCATCATGGGCTGGTACAGCAATTCAATTGCACAGGAATGCAAGAAGCTGCAGAAGGAAGTGGATTCTGCCCAGTATATCACAGGCACATCCCCACCACCCTCTCACCCACCCCCCCACGGATAACAACTGAAGGAGGCACTGCCTCAAGGCGGCAACACTGATCATGAAAGATAACCACAATCCGGCCCATGCAGTTTTGCAGCTACCGGTGGTGAAGAGGTACAAAAACCTGAAGACCCACACCATCAGCTTCCAGAACAGCTATTCCTCTCCAACCACTGTATTCCTGAACCAACTGGCAAAAGCTAAATCACTCCAGTTTAGCAACACTTTGACCACTTTAAACAAAAATGGACCTTGTTATCTTATTTTGTCCTTGTGCATTCTGTTAAAAATGATTCATAAAATCAGTTTTTTTTTAAATGAATGCTACTTTCATAATGTTATGTGTCTGCTATGTTTCTGCAAGTTTTGCATTGCGCCTGTACATACACGTACTTGTGCATATAAACAGGAATCCTGACTTGTTCTTCAAACACAAAAACCCCCATTCCAGCTGTGAATATTGTTCTGAATGTGCTCAACTTCAAAGTTTAATGTTATATTTTAATGCAAACACTGGAGCAAATTTTCCCAAAAAAACAGAATATTGGTTAATACCTCTTTAGTAAATAATGCTTCCATCTCCTGCTCATCCAAGAATCCATCACCATTAGTATCTGAGAGAGGAAAAACTTACTGTAGTTAATTCTTTAATGAGTACGCCATACAAGCAGAAACATGTGAATTGTCCCTATTCCTCCCTTAAAGCTTATTGTTTATAGCAGATGAACTCTAATATTATTTAATACTGGAATTAACATTTATGAGTCAGAAGAATCCAGGTGGATAATCACTGTACACATTGTAGCTAGTACACACTGCAGCCACTATGTTTTGGTGGAGAGAGTGTGCTTTTTCTTTAAAAGAGTGATAATGAAAGATCAATCAAGTAGACTGCCTCATCCTGGATACAATCAACTTCCTAACTACTGTTGGAGCTGCATTCTTCCAAACAAATGGAGAAAATTCTGTCATGTAGTTGGTGGTACGGCTTTGTGGTATCAGGTGATGAGCCACTCACCACAGGACACCTCAGTCTCCGACCTGCCAGTCCAACTACAGTATTGATGTGGCTGATCACACTGATCACTTGGCCAATGGTGATTCTGCACCCTGCCCGCCTCCAATGGTGCGAGATTAGAAAAGCTGATGCCATCGAAAGTGACAGGACACCCAGAATACAAATGGCCCGGATGGGGAAGGTGCAATACTGCATCTGCCCTTGGGAACAAGGCAGGCCATGTAACTGAAGTGGCTTTTGGGGAGCACCCCAGGTCCAGTGGCCACAATTCTATTTGCTTTGAAATACAGTAGTCAGGGCAAAAGATAAAACTTGGAGTTGGAGCAGTGCCAAGATGAGAGACACTTAAAGGAGTCCTGAAAAGTGACTTGTTTACTCAGAGGGCAGTGGATACCTGGAATGAGCTGCTCTAAGAAGTGGCCGAGGCAGATACAATTGCAACAATTAAGAGGTATTTGAATAATTAGATGGAGTGGAGAGACTTTGAGGGTTATGGGCCGAACTGAACTACCCAGAAGAATGCTGTGGTCAGCATGGACCCATTGGGCAGAAGGGTCTGTCGCCATGCTGTATTACTCTATGACATTAGTTTTTCCAAAGGCATTTGAGTTGACAGACAGCAAATGTTGCCTTGATGTTACTTGCAGTCAGTCTTGCTACATCCATGGAAGCCAATTTTCCTTTCCACGTTTTAATCCATGCTGTGATGAGGTATAGAGTACACCAGAAACAGGCAAATCCTGAAATGTCCTCTATAATATTGTAAACAATGTCCTCTATCACTTTGCTATGATTCAGAGTAGGCAAATTAGACACTAATTAGTCAGAATGGATTTGTCCTACTTGTGAACAGGACAAACTAGGTGACTTTCCACATTGTTGGGTGGAGTGCAACTCCAAGAGTACCACAACTTCATCATAAGTTTTGGAGGCTTGCATACCTCAATGACCCAAAGAGCTATATTGGCTGAAGTCAGGACGTTAGGTTTTGGTTCCTGGCAGGGTCACCCATGCTAAAAAAACAAGTTAAAGGGTAGAGGCCAGACTAAGGGTGGTCTAACAGTCCTCCGGGTTTGGGAGTTCAGTTCAGGGATAACAACCCTGACAAGTCAAAAAAAAGTTACACAACAGGAATGGAGAATTCATGGCCAAAGATGGAGGACTTTCATTACAGCCCTAAACACCATTGGCATAGAAGGTAGTTTAAAAGAAAGGATAGATACTAGTTGTAACTGTACTGGTGTACCTTTGCTAGAAAGGCAACCAGTTTTGGAGCACAGATTATTATAGCCAGGTTTTATCTGAGGAGCACAACTTTTGCTTTAACTTGTGTTTAACTATTGCACTGAACCAACTTGGCTGAAGATTGGTTTTGGTCAAAATCTCAGAAGGACCTACTTCGCACCCAGGCTTTGTGTGACTAACCCTGCCTTGCACCATCAGAATTCTCAAGGATTAAAATAAAATGCTGATCTTGCCACAAAAACTGCAGCCAGATAAAACAAGATACATCTTAACTGCTTAGTGCTCTCACTAATATCAAGCTACGATAAATTAAACTAAGTGATTGACCAATTTTACCATGTAGCTTGAAGAAAGTCTTTGGTTCAAAGTCATCAGGATCAAGGCCATCAGTTTCCTCCCAAACTTCTTTCAACTGATCCTTGCTTCCCTGCAAAGAAACGTGGACAAAACATTTAAATTTCAGTGCTAACATTGCACACTGTGTCAAATAAAAATCACAGCCAATAGCTGCCAAATTCTATTCACATCTGCGTCTATTTCCATTCTGCACATGCAAGGCTTTGAGAACAGTCAAATAGTTTGAAGCAGAGAACTGGCATGTTTGCGGGTGGGAACACAGAAAAGCACAAAAGAGATATTATCTCACAATGCTGTCATGATCTCATACCTTTAAGAAACATAAAATGTACATAGTGCAGAGTACATGTAATCACCAAGTCTGAAGGAAAAGTGAGGAAGTCCAGGCAATCTGGCTAGCTGAAGTAAAGACCAGGTCTAATAGGCTCATAGATTGCTGTAAAGGGGAAGACCCGAGTATGGAAAAATGGAAAATGTGAGGATTAAAATATGCAAATTAAAATAAAAAATAATTTAATTAGGAACTAGCACAATTTAAGAGAAGCAATATAAAACACCCAAGAAAAAATGAGTGCCATCAACAAATTAGGGCAGTGACATTGTATAACCACCAATTTTGAATGTATTGACAAGACACCAGTAGCAAACCTGATAGAGGTTTATTTTCACATTCAATTCATTATATACAACATAAAGATAACTATAAATCACAAACATTCCAAATCACGAATAAAAGTTAATGAAGACCCTGTGGAATTATAGCAAAGCAAAATCTGAAAGAAACACAAAGTGCTGGAACTCGGCAGATCAGGCAGCATCTGTGCAGAGAAATAAAGAGCCGACATTTCTGGCTGAGATCTTACATCAGGACTGAAGAGGAAGGGGGAAGAAGTCGGGGTGGGGTGTTAAGGGGAGGGGTGGGGTTAAGGGAAAGGGAAAGGTCTCCGCTAAACTCATTCCCACACACTCTGCTTTCCACAGGATTGCTCTCTACGCGATTCCCTCGTCCACATGTCCCTCCCCGCCGATCTCCCTCCTGGCATTAACCCTGCAGGCATAACAAGTGCTACACCAGCCCCTACACCTCCACCACCATTTTGACCCCAAACAATCCCTCTAGGTGAGGCGACACTTCACTTGCCGGTCTGTTGGGGTCATCTACTGCATCCTAGTGGCCACCCATTTCCCATTCCGACATGACAGATAAATGGCCTCCTCTACTGCCATGGTGAGGCCACTGTCAGGCAGGAGGAGCAATGCCTCATTATTTTGACGACCTTCAACTTCTGGTAATCCCACCCTCTCTTTTTCCATTTCCCATTCTGGTTCCCCTCTTACCTTTCTTTTATCTTCATCTTGTCCAGCCTATCACCTCAGTCTGGTACCCCTCCTGCCATTTCTTCTCTGATAATCCGATAGAGGAGAGTTTTATTCTTCTTCAGCCCCTTACCCTTTCTACTCATCACCTCCCAGCTACTTATTCCCCCACCCACCTTTCCCCCACTTAATCTCAGCCATCACCTGCCAGCTTTGTCCTCCTTCCTCTTCCCCCCACCTTCTTATTCTAGGTTCTGCCTCCTTTCTCTCCAGTCCTAAAGAAGGTTCTCAGCCGAAACATCGACTGTTTATTGCTCTCCGTAGATGGTGTTAAGTTCCTCCAGGATTTTGTGTGTACTGCTCAAGATTTTGAGCATCCGCAGAATCCCTTGTGCTTATCATCTAAAAGAAACATCACAACGAGCAAGAAGATAAAAATCAGCCAGAAAAGGGCATTTCTAGGCCAATGGTGAAAATAAATAGAGCAAGGTAGCTATAATTTTGGTTAAAATAGAGTAAAACAGGAAATTTTAAAACTGAGATGAACTGCGATTTATATTGAATTATCCTATTTGTATAGTAATACAACACCTCCGTTGGAAAAAAAAGGGCAATATTAACTTACGATTTAAAAAAAAAACAAATAATCAACATTACAAATTGTTCTGAAAGAAAATGAACAAATGTTTGCAAAATACTCCATAAATGAAAAGGATAGAATATAGAAAGGAAAGCTGTGTAACCATAGCTCAAGTTAACAGAATGTGTTGGAAAAGGGTAACAAAGCCAACGAGGACTCACGTAGATTGATAAGAGAAATAAAAACACATCCATCACACAAATAAGGACACTTTGTAAACCTGGCAACAGTGGCAAGGTGGTGTAGAAATCAAGTTTGAACACAAATTAGTGAAGTAATTAACTAACATTAGATAACCACATGGAAAATGTCGACGACTTTTAAATTAATACTCTTGGTCCAACATTCGACCCCTCAGCAGAGGTTTACAAAATTGCAGTAATCTCCCAACACTTACAAGCAGAGGAATCTATTTAAACACGTTGCAAATCAATCTAAAACACAAACAATTGTGTGTGTGGGTGTGGGGGGGGGGGGGGGGCGGTGAAGAACAGAAAGTGCCAATCTGATTATCCACCGTCTGCACAACTCCAAAACAAACATCCTGTGCAATGGCCTTTACATTTAGTGGAAAGTACCATACAGTTGGCCCTCCTTATCCGCGGATTCAACCAACCGCTGATTGGGAAAACCCGGAAGTTCTCTCTCTAGTACTCGCTGTTTGAGCACGTACAGACTATTTTTTCTTGTCATTATTCCCTAAACAATACAGTATAACAACCATTTACATAGCATTTACATTGTATTAGGTATTGTAAGTAATCTAGAAATGACTAAAGGACAGGAAGTCCCCAGGTTATGAATGAGTTCCATTCCTGAGCCGTCTTTAAGTTGAATTTGAAGTCGGAACAGGTACATCCGATATTACTTAGCGTCAGTTAGTCAGATTTTTTTCTTAGCATATAGTACATATTTTACCTTTCTATGCATATAAAACACTTAAGAAACATACATATTTCAATAATTAAACCACTGCGTTGTTTAGTAATAATCGTAGCTTTCATCGGGGCAAGGCCTTTCACATGCTCCGTTAAAATTGTTCCGATCGTTGACCGACTGTAGCCTAACATTTTTCCAATGACCGATGGCGTTTCACCTCTTTTCGATTGCTTTATTACTTCCACCTTATTTTCAATCACGATCGTGATTATTTTCGTGAACAGAAACACCGCAGATTCAGAGCTACGCCGGGTCCTAATGCCCACCGCTTTGAACATGTTCAAAATAATAAAGTCCGGGGTTCCGCTGGGTCCGAAAGACCACCGCACTGATTCAGGTTAAATAACGGACTAGAGCATCCGCGATTTTTGGTATCCGCAGGGGGTCTCGGAACCAATCCCCCACGGATAAGGATAAGGAGGGCCAACTGTATAATAATACTGATATAAAGGATTCACAAATCACTCGCCCTTTCTATGGAACTTATAACTGCAACTCAATTTCACAACTTGAAAACAAAATCCAAATTAGAATCATACAAAAGTACAGCACAGAAACAGGCCCTTTGGCCCATCTAGTCCATGCCAAACCATTTAAACTGCCTAATCCCATCGACCTCCATACCTCTACCATTCAGGTACCTATCCAAACTTCATTTAAACACTGAAATCAAACTTGCATGCATCACTTGCCCCTCATGTTCTCCTTAAACTTTTCACCTTTCACCTTTAACCCATGACCTGTTTGTAGTCCCAACAAACAGCAGTGGAAAAAGCTTGCTTTCATTTACCCTATCTATACCTCTTACAATTTTGTGTAACTATCAAACCTCCTCTCAATCTTCTCTATTCTGAGGGAGGAAGAAGAGGAGAGCAGTAGTGTTAGGGGACTCCATAGTCAGGGGTACAGACAGGAGATTCTGTGGTCGTGACAGAGACTCCCGGATGGTTTGTTGCCTCCCGGGTGCCAGGGTCAGGGATGACTCTGATCACGTGCACAGCATTCTGAGGTAGGAGGTAGATCAGCCAGATGTCATGGTACACATCGGTACCAATGACATTGGTAGAAAGAGTCAGGAGGTCCTGAAGAGTGAGTACAGAGAGCTTGGTAAGAAGTTGAAAAACAGGATCTCGAGGGTAGTAATCTCCGGATTGCTGCCTGTGCCACGTGCCAGAGAGGGTAAGAGTAGGATGCTCTGGCAGATGAACACGTAGTTGAGAAACTGGTGTAGGGGGCAGGGTTTCAGATTTCTAGATCATTGGGACCTCTTCTGGGGCAGGTGGGACCTGTACAAGAGAGACGGGTTACACCTGAACTACAAGGGGACCAATATACTGGCAGGGAGGTTTGCTAGTGCTATTGGGAAGGGTTTAAACTAGATATGCAGGGGGATGGGAACCAGCGTGCCAGAGCAGATAGAGGAACGGGTGTAAAAATGAATGATGTTAGTAGTTCATGCAAAGTCACAAATAGTAAGGTTGTGTGTGGTGGTAACAATCTTTTGAGGTGTGTATATTTCAATGCCAGGAGTATTGTGGGAAAGGCAGATGAGCTGAGGGCCTGGATTGACACGTGGAATTCTGACATCATAGCCATTAGTGAAACTTGGCTACAGGAGGGGCAGGACTGGCAGCTCAATGTTCCAGGGTTCCGATGTTTCAGACGTGATAGAGGCAGAGGGATGAAGGGTGGGGGGGCGGAGGGGGTAGCTTTGCTAGTCAGGGAAAATATTACAGCAGTGCTCAGGCAGGACAGATTAGAGGGCTTGTCTACTGAGGCCATATGGGTGGAGCTGAGAAACAGGAAAGGTATGACCACATTAATAGGGTTGTATTATAGACCACCCAATAGTCAGCGAGAATTAGAGGAGTAAATCTGCAGAGAGATAGCAGCCAACTGCAGGAAACATAAAGTTGTGATAGTAGGGGATTTTAATTTTCCACACATTGATTGGGACTCCCATACTGTTAAAGGTCTAAATGGGTTAGAGATTGTGAAATCTGTTCAGGAAAGTTTTCTAAATCAATATATAGATGTACCAACTAGGGAGGATGCAATATTAGATCTCCTATTAGGAAATGATTTAGGGCAGATGGAAGTGTGTGTAGGGGAACACTTTGGTTCCAGTGATCATAACGTCATTAGTTTCAACTTGATCATGGATAAAGATAGATCTGGTCCTCAGGTTGAAGTACTAAACTGGAAAAAGGCCAAATTTGAAGAAATGAGAAAGGATCTAAAAAGCGTAGATTGGGACAGGTTGTTCTCTGGCAAGGATGTCGTTGGTAAGTGGGAGGCCTTCAGACGAGAAATTTTGAGAGTGCAGAGTTTGTATGTTACTGTCAGGGTTAAAGGCAAAATGAATAAGAATAAGGAACCTTGGTTCTCGAGGGATATTCTCTGTTAAAGAAGAGGTGTATAAAATGTATAGGCAACAGGGAGGAAATAAGATGCTTGAGGAGTATAAAAAGAATAAGAAAATACTTAAGAAAGAAATCAGAAGGGCTAAAAGACATGAGGTTGCTTTGGCAGTCGGGGTGAAGGATAATCCTAAGAGCCTCTACAGGTATGTTAAGAGCAAAAGGATAGTAAGGGATAAAATTGATCCTCTTGAAGATCAGAGTGGTCGGCTATGTACGGAACCAAAAGAAATGGGAGAGATATTAAATGGGTTTTTTTGCATCTGTATTTACTAAGGAAACTGGAATGGAGTCTATGGAAACAAGGTAAACAAGTAGGGAGGTCATGTAACTTAGATTAAAGAGGAGGAGCTGTTTGCTGTCTTGAGGCAAATCAGAGTACATAAATCCCCAGGACCTGACAGGGTATTCCCTCAAACCTTGAAGGAGACTAGTGTTGAAATTGCAGGGGCCCTGGCAGAAATATTTAAAATGTCGCTATCCACGGGTCAGGTGCCGGAGGATTGGAGGATATCTCATGTAGTTCCGTTGTCTAAAAAAGGCTCAGAAAGTAAGCCAGGAAATTATAGGCCGGTAAGTTTGACATCGGTAGGAGGTAAATTATTGGAAGGAATACCAAGAGATAGGATCTACAAGTATTTGGATAGACAGGGACTTATTAGAAAAAGTCAGCATGGCTTTATACGTTTTAGGTCATGTTTAACCAATCTATTAAGAGTTTTTCTAGGAAGTTACCAGGAAAGTGGATGAAGGGAAGGCAGTGGATGTTGTATACGTGGATTTCAGTAAGGCCTTTGACAAGGTCCTGCATGGGACGTTAGTGAGGAAGATTCAGTTGCTAGGTATACATGGTGAGGTAGTAAGTTGGATTAGACATTGGCTCAATGGAAGAAGCCACAGAGTGGTAGTGGAGGATTGCTACTCTTGAGTGGAGGCCTGTGACTAGTGGTGTGCCACAGGGATCAGTGCTGGGTCCATTATTATTTGTCATCTATATCAATGATCTGGATGATAATGCGGCAAATTCCATCAGCAAGTTTGCTGATGATACAAAGATTGGAGGTGCAGTGGACAGTGAGGAAGGTTTTCAAAGCTTGCAGAGGGATTTAGATCAGTTGGAGGAATGGGCTGAAAAATGGCAGATGGAGTTTAATGCAGACAAGTGTGAGGTATTGCACTTCGGAAGGTCAAACCAAGGTAGAACATACAAGGTAAATGGTAGGACACTGAGGAGTGCAGTAGAACAGAGGGATCTGGGAGTACAGATACATAATTCCCTAAAAGTGGCGTCACAGGTGGATAGGGTTGTAAAGAGAGCTTTTGGTACATTGGCCTTTATAAATCAAAGTATTGAGTATAAGAGTTGGAATGTAATGGTGAGGTTGTATAAGACATTGGTGAGACCGAATTTGGAGTATTGTGTGCAGTTTTGGTCACCTAATTACAGGAAGGATATTAATAAGGTTGAAAGAGTGCAGAGAAGGTTTACAAGGATGTTGCCGGGACTTGAGAAACTGAGTTACAGAGAAAGGTTGAATAGGTTAGGACTTTATTCCCTGGAGCGTAGGAGAGTGAGGAGTGATTTGATAGAGGTGTATAAAATTATGATGGGTATAGATAGAGAGAAAGCAAGCAGGCTTTTTCCACTGAGGCTAGGGGAGGAAAAAAAAAGGTCATGGGTTAAGGGTGAAGGGGGAAAAGTTTAAAGGGAACATTAGGGGGGGCTTCTTCACGCAGAGAATGGTGGGAGTGTGGAATGAGCTGCCAGATGAAGTGGTGAATGCGGGCTCACTTTTGACATTTAAGAAAAACTTGGATAGGTATATGGATGAGAGGGGTTTGGAGGAATATGGCCCAGGTGCAGGTCAGTGGGACTAGGCAGAAAAATGGTTCGGCACAGCCAAGAAGGGCCAAAAGGCCTGTTTCTGTGCTGTAATGTTCTATGGTTCTATGAATAAAGTCCTAACCTATTCAATCGTACTTTATAATTCAGATTCTCCAGACCCAGCAACATCCTTGTAAATTTTCTCTGTATACTCTTTCAATCTTACTTATATCTTTCTGTGGGTTAGTGACCAAAACAGCAGACAATACTCCAAATTAGGCTTCTCCAATGTCTTAAATTATTTCAACATAACATCTCCTGTACTCAGTATATTGATTTAGGAAGGCCAATGTGCTCAAAGCTTTCTTTATGACCCTATCTAAATGTGACGCCATTTTCAAAGAATTATTGTCCTGAATTCCCAGAATACCCCTGCTCTAACACACTCCATGTGGTTATCTAATGTTAATCACTTCACTAACTTGTGTTTAAACTTTTTTTCTGCACCTCCTTGCCACTGTTGCCAGGTTTACAGAGTGTCCTTATTTGTGTGATGGATGTGTTTTTATTTCTCTTATCAATCTACATGAGTCCTTCCTTGTTGGCTTTGTTACCCTTTTCCAACACGTTCTGTTAACTTGAACTATGGTTACACAGCTTTCCTTTCCATATTCTATCCTTTTCAATTATGGAGCATTTTGCAAATATTTGTTCATTTTCTTTTTGAACAATTTGCAATCCTGATTATTTGTTTTTTTTTTTAAATCGCAAGTTAATAATGCCCTTAGATTTTTTTTTGACCGCTTAAGTGATATATTTCAGCTTTCCTTTCACTTGAGTTATGTTTTGCTTACTGGATGATTAATTTTTGGATGATCCAGGTGTTTCTTTCTCATTTCTTCATATCGTGCCTCTTCTTCCCTCCTCTTTTCTTCATCCAGTGTTTTCAAATACTCCCGCCTTTCATGTTCTTTCAACATCTCATATCGTTTAAATTCTTCATGTCGCTCTTTGTCATAATTTTCCAGATCTTTGGTGGCCTGTATGCAGCAAAAACAAATCAAACTACTTATTTTGCACTGAATGTTGTCAATTTCATCAGAAACCCCCAAATTCCTGATGAAACAATGTATTCAAAAGCACATACAGGATAATTTATATAGAGACTTTGTCAAAATGTTTTTAATGATAAGATTTACAGTTGATATTGCATTCTTTGTGTAGCTACTTACAGTTTTAATCAATAATTCCAGGTCCTCAGGCTCGAAGCTATGAGGGTTTTGATGATTGAGGTGCTCAAATTGCTTCAGTAGAGCATGATGATCTATTCCTGCATCTGAAAGATTATTAAAAAAAAAGTTAGCTTGATATGCAGAATACAGTGATTTAAATCAAAAAGGATACATTGGGCAATTAATAGGAACATTTTCTCTGAAATACAAAATAATCCCCACTATAAACTATGAAGCTGGATCCAGCTCAGCCCATTTGGCTCACACACAACAGCACTAGAAGGCATTATTGCCCTGCAACGTTCAAGTTAATTATCCTCTGGCTGTACATACATACAACCAAACGAAACAACATTCCCCCAGATCAGGTACTCCCACAAAACGTATCACACACAGCTCATAAAATAACATTACCACAAATGAGTTAATATCTAGTTCAAATTGCATATTGTGCAACACAATTAAATAGTGAACATCTTGCTGTCCTAGTGATAAGATCTTGGTGGTGGCAGGGTATTCATTGGTCTCACAGCCTGAGGGAAGAAATTGTTGCCCAGTTTGACAGTCTTAGGCCTGATGTTTCTGTACTTCCTTCCTGTTTGTAGTGGGTCAAAGAGATTGTAGGATGTTAGTAGGAATCCTTAACAATGCTTTGAGCCTTTTGTATATGACACTCCCAGTAAATATCACAAATAGGATGGAGAGAGACCTTGGTGGTCCTCTTGGTGATTTGGACTGTCCACTGAAGGAGCTTTGGGTCCAATGCCCTGCAGCTTCCATTCCACACAATGATGCAGTCAGATGGGAGATTCTCAACTGTGCTTCTGTAGAAAGTTGTTAGAATAGGAGCAGGAAGACTTGCCCACTTCAATCTCCTCAAAGAATAGATGATGCTGTGCCTTCTTGACAAATGAGGTGGTGTTGTGGGTCCAGGTTGGAATGTCCATTATGTACACATTGAGGAACTTTGTGCTCTTTACTCTATCTCCACAGCAGAGCCACTGATGTACAATGGAGAGTGGTCAACCTGTGCTTTTCCGAAGTCCATAATCATTCCTTTTGTCTTGTGCCTGTTGAGCCTCAGGTTGTTGCTTTCACACCATTTGACAAGCTTCTCTATCTCCTCTTTGCATGCCGACTCATCATTGTTGTTGACAAGTCTAACCAGCTGGATCTGGCAGTGCAATCATGAGTCAGAAACTTGAACAGCAATGGGTTGAGCATAAAGCCATGGGGGCATCAGTGCTGAGTATAATGGAGCTTCAGATGGTGCTGTGACTTGGACAGTCTAGGGTCTTTCCTTCAAGAAGTCCAAGATCCAGTTACAGAGAAGGGTGTTGAGAAGCATTAGGCCATTTGGCCCATCAGATCTGTGCTGCCATTCCATCATGGCTGATTTATTATGGATTCCATCATGGATTTCGGGACGACTCGACGGATAAGATCTTGTGCAACTGTTACTTTGTTTTCCCAGCGTGGAACCTGTGGAATTCTTCGTGATCGCCTCCTCTACATTTTAACGTGTATTTACCAGTCCCTCCCCTCACTTATTCCGTGGATTACTGGACCTTTCTAGTTTACCATCTTAAGACTTTAAGAACTGTTCCTAAGCTTGACAGTTTGGGAGCCACACACACATAAAACTGTTAACTTCCATTTATTTTGTTTAATTTTCTATATTTTTGAGTAGATACTAATAAATATAGTGGTTTTAACATTAAAACCTGACTCCATTTGTGATCTATTGCTGCTGGTACATAACATCAACCAAGACCTTTCTTCAGGACTGGAAAGGGAGAATATGCCAGAAGGTGATGGGTGAAGCCAGGTGGGTAGGAAGGAAGTTGATAGTAGAAATTGTAAAGAATGGGAACAAGGGGTCCTAGGGGGAGGGAAAAGGATTTTTTTAAAACCAGATGGAGAAACTGATATTCATGCCAGCGGGTTGGAAACTACCCTGATGGAATATGAAGTGTAGCTCCTGCACCCTGAGTGTGGCCTCATCTTGGCACAAGAGGAGGCCATGGACAGACACACCAAAACAAGAATGGGAATTAGAATTAAAATGTTTGGCCACCAGGAAGTTCCACCTTTGGCGGATGAAGCAGAGGTGCTCGACGAAGTGGTCCCACAATTTACGGTGGTTCTCAACAATGCAGAGTAGGCCACATCGGGAGCACCGGACACAATAGACGACCCCAGAAGATTCTCAAGGACTGCTTAGGGGCCTGAATGGAGGTGAGGGACAAGATTAATGGGCACATGTAGCACTTTGGTTCACCAACTTTCCACAAATATCACTCCCTCCATAATTCCCATCTCTATTCATTTCCCCCACCTCCCACTAATCTCCCTCCTGGCACTTATCCCTGCAAGCAGCCAAAGAATTCCCTCACCCTTCCCTCTTATTCTATTCCCCTCTGTGGTCTCTTACCTCCTCTCACCTGCCTATCACCTCCCCTGGGTCCTCTCCTCCTTCCCTTTCTCCTATGGTCAGTTCACTCTCCTCTCCAATCCTTCATCTTTCCTACCTACCTGACTTCACCCATCACCTTCTAGCTATCTCCTTCCCCTCCCCCCACTTTTTATACTCTGGCATCTTCCCCCTTTTCTTCCAGTCCTGAAGAAGGGTCTTGGTCCTAAATGTAGACTGCTTATTCATTTCCATAGATGCTACCTGGCCTACCGAGTTCCTCCAGCATTTTGTGTGTGTCACTACTAATAACTCCACAATCTCTTCAGCTACCTTTTTCAGTACCCTGGGGTGTAGTCCATATGCTCCCGGTGACTAATATACCTTTAGACCTTCCAGTTCCCAAGCAGCTTCTCCTTAGCAATTGCAATAACACTTGCTTCTGCCCCCTGACACAAATTTCTGGCATACTGTGAGCATCTTCCACAGTGAAGACTGATGCAAGATACCTGTGTCTCTTCAGCAGCCCATTGAGACACACATGCAGAGATATTCATATCAAGAGGAAGATATTGTCCACCTGGGGACTAACAAACTTCTGTTTTAAAACATAGAAAAAGAAAAAAAAACATTATTTAATTTTTTGATCTTGCCATATAGTAAGGTTAACTTCCCCAAAAGACCCCCAACTTCAGCCGCAGTACTCGGATACACAACCACACCTAGATCCTGTAAAAAGATGTTCTTAGTAGAGTAGAGGAAACATCCTACATCTAAGTTGAAGGATCCAGACCAGAAAACTAGATGGGGTGGAGATTCTACTTTAGGTGGGTAGTGGCAAAATCAGGGCAGCGTTGGTGAGGGAGACTGAGGATTGGGGAAAAAGTGGGACTAATGGGAATAGCCTCAGCATGAGTATAAATTTTGACAAAGCTGAATCATTTCCTTCCATGTTTTGAAGAAAATAAACTATGAGAAACTCAACTATTGTGTTGAGCATGAGTACTTAACCTCGAGTTATCTGCAAAACTTTATTTTTATATTTTTTTATTTTTTTATTGCAAGTGGTCTTTGAATGGCTCTGCTACACTGTAGGCAATAATACAGCAATCTGATGGGTCTGTGACGAGCAACACTGATGCATGATCTGTTGAATGTTTTGTGCATCTTCTGTCTTATCAGACTTTCAGTCTCTGCATTTATCTTAAAAATAGAGAAATCTGTTTGGTTTGTGACTACTAAATGTAATACTCTGGTTAAGATTTCTACTGCTAGGCTGTGAGGCATTTTTATTTTAGCAGTTTTCTGCAAAAGCAGTATGTCCTGCTAGTAAGTGTGTTTTGGCATCAGTTAAAGACAAGGAGCCATGTTGCCCAACTTAGGAATGTTGTGTCAGCCAATCATGACTGTCCAAGAACATGTAACTTTCTGCCCAGTGGGATGCGACAGAAAATTCTAGAGAACTGGGTGGGATGAGATTTCTGGTCTCAGGGCAGTACAGGCATTCCCCCCTTTACAAAGGTAGCATGTTCCTATGAAACTTTTCTTAAGCCAAAATAGCATAAAGCGAAGAACCATTAATTTATATGGGAAAAATTTTCATAAAAGTGAAAATCCTCTTTGTAATGTGAAAACACTACCAATGTAGGTCTTTTGAAAAAGCAAAGTGGTGTAAAGCGAACATTCGTAAAGCAGGGGACACCTGTAGTCTGGTTTGGGTTCTTCTGGCGGGAGCTGCAGAGTGGGGCACAAGGGAATGCTGCCTGAAAGAGAAACTCCATTGCAAGAAGTGCTTTGTGCAGATGAATGGTTCTAGGGAGGAAGTAGCAATACTCCTGAGTTAGCCAGTTCAATTGAGATGGTCTTGTGACTGGGGAAGCTCGTACTGTGACTGGTAAAATATAAATAAACTTCATAATTTTATGTCGGTATATGACCGGTCATTTCCTGGTGAACATTAACTGTGTGTGGGGCAGTAACTACAGAGTATTCACTACAATCAGTGTTCCTCAGCTGGAACATCCTAACTTTCCTGTTTGGTAGAACTGCAAATGATACCGACCCTAGACGTATACTGCTTATGAAAGGTGGCCTTCTCATCGCTGTGTCACTTGGCTGTTAGCAGAGTTAGCCAACGAGCCAAGTTTGTATTTGAGCCCGGTGAGAGGATTGCATAAATAACAGTCATTCTTTTGACAAGCAGTATTTAATTCAAAATATTAGCATACTGAAATGGCATAAGCCATGACTGACATCATGAGGTATCCTATACAGAAACAATCAGATCTTATCATGATCAGACAGGCATGATCCAACCTAAATTCCCCTTTAAATAAAATCTACTTGCAACCACGAAATGCTGGAACAGTACTATATACCTAATTTCTAGGCATGTGTGCACTCTGAATTTAATATTCATTCCTCTTGCTTGGGTCCACTTTTAGATTTAGAAAGTAGAATAAAAAGAAAATTCTGACAATTTGGTCCATGGCCTTGTCTACTGCCATGAATAGGCCACTCTCAGGTTGCAGAACCAATACTTCATATTCCATTTGTATAGCATCCAACCTGATGGCATGAACATTGATTTCTCTAACTTCAGATAACTTCTCCCCACTCCCCTTTATCATCAGTCCTTTAGCTTTTCCACCCATCACCTCTCAGCTTCTTACTTCATACTCCTCTGCCACCCACCTTCCCTCATAACTGGTCTCAGTTAATACCTGCAACACACACCAAATGCTGGAGGAACTCAGCAAGCCAAGCAGCATCTATGGGAAAAGAGTACAGTCGACGGTTCAAGCCAAGACCAAATGCCGACTGTACTCTTTTCCATTGATGCTGCCTGGCCAGCTGAGTTCTTCCAGCATTTTGTGTGTGTTGCTTGAATTTCCAGCATCTGCAGATTTTCTCTTGTTTATGATTGTTTCATTTAATAACATCTTATTCTGGCCTCTTTCCCCTTCTTGTCCAGTCCTGATGAAGGGTCTCAGCCTCTACAGATGCTGCCTGATCTGCTGAGTTCCTTCAACATTTTGAGTTTGGTGTTCTGGGTTTATATCGTCTGTAGAATCCATTGTGTTTATGATTTGACTCTCTGTCGTTTAGTCCCATTAACAGTCAGAACCATTTAGTAAAATCAGTATAATAACTTGAATGACGTCATTTACAAAGCAGAACTCAAAAACCACTGCACTAGCTTGGAGGCATAACATGTCAGAACTTGATGAAGCACTAGATTTATGTAGTTACAATTTTTCTATATAGAAATTGAACCAACTTACATGTGATCAATGAAACTTTGGGACATTGAATGAGAGAATACACCAGATTCCATCCCTAAATTCAGACTTAAGTACTTTAGATTCCAATTCAAGTATCCTTTGCTATACAAACATGACAAACAAATCAGTAGTGTTTCTATACAGTACCTTTACCTTGCTGAGAATCTATTTTGGCTTTAATCAGCATTCGTAGTCGCGACACCTCCTGTCTTTTCAATTCATCCAATTTAGTTCTCACAAGATGACTTACTAAGTTTAGTTCCTTTGCCATTCTACCACTCTTCATTAAAAGAGAGAAGAAAATTAATCAAATTATTCAAATAACTGGTCGGGTACCATAAAGATCAAAGGCATTTATTGACCAGATATTAAAATATCTCTGCTTCATTATCACAGAATCCTACATCCTCTTTTTCCAACCCTCACCATGTTACTTTACAGCATCCAACCAGCTGCTGAATTCAGTCTCTCCTTCCACTGAAAATCATTTTCAGCTCATCAGTAATATCTTATGATGGAATTTTTCAAAATTCATCTGAATAAATTAAATTTCAGTCCAGTTTCTTTCTTTTCTTAACTTGCATCATAATTAATCCTATCTGCAATAATTACCCGTCACATGTAATTTACTTTCTTCATTGTGGTCTGGATTAATTATTTACTGTGCATGGTTTCCTGTTGCACTGTTGCTATCCTATCCAGGTCAGTAAGTTATGCTCAGCTCCATGGTCTTCACCTTTAGCTAGGGTCTTATTCAAGACTTATCTTGTCTATTACTTTTGTTTTTGAAAAAAAAAATCATAATTTGGGTTCATCTGGCAAGTTCTACCATGTTGACTTTATCTGAATATAAATTTTATCTGAAAATTAAATTTTAAAATAACTATCCTTAACACTGATGTTGGGTTAATGACTTTGCAAGATCATGATATCCCTATCCTCTTCCATTACTGAAAATATTGACAATAAAACCTTTTCAAAAAAAGAATCTGTGAAATTTATATCAATCTGGCAAATTGAAATCAGAAGACCCAAGTTTATTCCTCCAAGTTATTTATGGTAGAAAAATCTTCAAAACACTCAAAACTTTCCATATGACTGGGGAAAAAAAACACCTCTAAAATCCTTTAAATTCTCTGACAAGATTTTAATGTGCAAATGTGTTCCAACAAGTAACATACCTTAATGTCTTCTACATCTGCTGTCTGGAGCTTTTCACGGAAATGTTTGTCAGTTTCTAAAACATCAATTACTTCTCTAAGGTAACGATTATAATATAACCCAGTGTCCTGCAGGAATACGGAAGAAACAGTAATGTGTTACAGAACAACAAAAATCCGTGGACAAAAACTTCTCACGTTAACATTTAAAGTACACCCAGAATAGTAGAATGCAGTGATTTTTTTTTGTGTGCCTCAGCGACCACTTATTTTTTCAAGTGGTTGTCTTGGAGGAAAGATTCTGTGAGTGGTCCCCCACATCCTTCTTACAGCACAGTGGGTTTTGGTTTTTTTACGAGGCCGAGCTGCGAACTCCACACTCAACCCAGCATGGACGGGAAGTGTGTCCAGGAGCGGCCTGACTGGATTCGAACTTGGGAACCTTTGCTCCGGAGTCCAGCGCTGACGTAACTGCGCCACCAGCCGGCCAATGCAGCGACAGACAATGAATTTAAAATGGGGGCCAGGTTGACCAAATTACTTCCAAGGTTTGCTCAGGTGAAGCAGCTTTTACTTGAAAATATCCATGTTTGGTTATGTTATTAGTCATAATTTGAAGGCAAAAACAACAATCAACAACCCAATTTCTTTTCAGTTTGTAACCAAATACTTCATTAAATTGTTGCTCATAATTGTTACTATGGGAAGTGAGGGGAGAGATTACTGTGCCTTTGGCGATGATTCTCACTGGCCATAAGAGTAGTACCAGAAGACTGGAGTGCCAAATGTTATTCCTTTGTTCAAGAAAGGTTAGAAGTGATAACCTGGGAATTATGGTGGTTGCCATCCGTCTGTTTCAAAGGACAATAGGTGATCATCATTTTCATTAGCCTGAGCAGAAGGTATGGAGATTCTGAGACGCCCAGTCATCAAGATCCCCCTCTCAGTCTCACCGGTGGAGTCCAAAGGAAAGCTTATGAAGTAATACCAGCTGGGCTGCAGGAGCTGCCGGGAGGACGTTCAATAATGTCCAGCTGCCATGGGGGCTCCACTCCGGATTTGCTGTCTGGGTTTACTCCCGTAGTCTTTGTCTCTCCCGAGGCCGCCCACAAAGCAGTGGGGCTTTTTACCCATAGTGGGAATCTGGTTCACAAACACCAAGGTGTGTCCACACATGTGCAGGGGCCAGACCTCTTCCCCAGCCTCTAGCTCATCCTGAGCTCAAAAGGAGTTCAGTTTCTGTGTGTCACCAGCAAGGAGACACTACTTGCTGTTGGAGAAGCTATGTACTGGCAGGGACAGTTTTACACATTCAGTTCTCCTTTTAGCATGCCTGCTAGCCAGTGTTGGAAGCTGAAAGTGAGAGCGACAAGCACTACCCACTACACTACCCCACTAGACACGTCACAACGCCCATTTGACATTCCTGGGAATTATAGAACAGTGACATCAATGGTGGGCAAACTACTAGAGGGTTCCGAAAGACAGATTAACAAGTATTTGGAGAAACTGTCTGATTAGGGATAGTCAGCATGGCTTTGTAATGGACAGGTCATGCCTCATGAGCCTGATTAAATTTGCTGAGGAAGGAACACAACCAATTGATGATTGTAGAGAAATGGAAGTGGTGTGTATGGATTTTAGTAAGGCATTTGACAAGGTTGCTCATAGTGGACTTACTCAGGAAGTCAGGAGACATGGGACCCAAGGACACATGACTGTGTGGATACAGAATTGGCTTGCCCATAGAATGCAAAAAGTAGATGGAGAGCATTTTGCCAGGAGGTTGATGACAAGTGGTGTTTTTCAGGCATCTGTTCCGGCACTACTGCTCTTCGCAATTTATGAAAATGACTTGAATGAGGAAGCAGAAGGGCAGGGTGGCAAGTTTGCAGATGACAAAGGTTGGTGTATTCAGAACAGTGTAGAAGGCTGCTGCAAATTACAACAGGATATTGACAGGATACAGAGCTAGGCAGAGAAGTGGTAGTTGGAGGTCAATCCAGAAAAATGTCAAGTGATAAACTTCAGGTGGTCAGATTTGAGAGCAGAATACATGGTTAATGGCAGGATTCTTAACACTTCGGAGGAACAGAAGGATTTTGGGGTCCATGTCCATAAATTGCTCAAAGTTGCCCTGCAAGTTGACAGGGTGGTTAAGACGGCATAATGTGAGCTGGCCTTGATTAGTCAGGGAATTGAGTTCAAGAGCTGTGAGGTAATGTTGCAGCTCCATAAAACTCTGGTCAGATCACACTTAGAGTATTACGTTCCGTTCTGGCCCCCTCATTCCTAAAATAGCGCCAGTGAACAACATGATCAAGGGCAATGTTCTACACAATTCACAAAACAACTACTTCTTTCAAATATAATTCTACTACTAAACTCCATTCAACAGGAATCTCATTTACATTCTGATGGTGCGTTTTTGGGCCAATTGAGCGATCTGATATTTTGTTGTCTCTGAGAGAGTTTACTGAGGTTGGGAGTGAAGTGTGAAGCCTGGAAGCCTGGATGGAGGAACCAAACCCATGTAAACTCCATTGCTTTTCTCCATTTGAGGTGCTGAGCAAGGATGAATTCGACGAAGATGAGAGTGGAGGATGAGAGGATGTTTGGTGGCATCCGCCTACATTGGACCAGTCTTCCACTCTCTCTCTCGCTGGCTCCCGCAGAGGAAAATGACGGGGTCTTGGAAATCACATTGCAAGGATTGATCGCCGAGGAACATGGCTGTGTACTCATTTTTGAGGTACTTTGCATGTGTTTCTGGTTACTCCCTTTTGCTGTTTGTTGATCGGGGCGATCGTTACGGACTGAGGCACTGGCTCTGTGGCCCGCAGTTGGCTGGTGGTGCTGAACTGAACTAAACTGAATACTCCTGGTTGAAGATGATATTCTACGTGTTGTTTGCTTGCTTTTATGCACTTGCGCAATTTGTTCTTTATCCCTCCCCCCTCGCATTGGGTGTTTGAGGTTTTCTTTGAATGGGTTCCATGGTGTTTCTTTGTTTCACGACTACCTGCAGGAGAATGAATCTCAGAGCTGTATTCCATGCACATACTGTGATAATAAATGTACTTTGAATCGTTCAACCTCATTATAGGCAGGATGTGGAAACAGTGCAGACAAGATTTATGAGGATTCATCAAGATTTGTCAGAGCTATCATGAGGATAGTTTGAGGGAGCCAAGGCTTTTCTCTTTGGAGTGGAGAAGGATGAAAGGTGACTTTACAGAGGTATACAAGATGACAAGTGGCATTGACAGAATAGACAGACAGAGACTCCCCATCTCCCAGGGCAGGGATTTTAAAGTGGCTGGAGTGTGGAAAATATGGGCAGGGGGTGTCAGTTTTTTTTTTTTTTTTAAGTAGAAAGTGTAGAGAACTTACTGCCAAGGGTGGTGGTGTGATAGGGGCATTTAAGAAACTCTGAAGATAGGCACACGGATGAAAGAAAAATGGAAGGCTGTGAGGGAGGGAACAGTTAGATCAGAGGTCCCCAACCCGGGGTCCATTGCATAAAAAAATGGTTGGAAACCCTGGCTGAGATTGATCTTAGAGTGACCTAAAAGGTCAGCACAACATTGTGGGCCAAAAAGCCTAACGGTGCTTTACTGTTCTAAGTTTTATTACTCATCTTTGCATGACACAGATTCCCAATGTGCATCCAAACTGAAATCTCTCCATTCTTTTCTCCTTTCGTTGTTTTCAACCATTTGACTACTATAACTTTCACCATCTTGCTGTTGATTGAGACTACGATCATTTGTGCAGCAAGTTCACCATTCATGACTTTTTGGGAGAAGATTGTCGATACAGATTAACTATCTTAAGAGTGATAGCAGTCTTGTCTCTACTGCTTTCAGCATAGCAATCAGTATTTTGAACATCCACTCCATTTAGGCCTTTCAATAGGTTTCAAAGAGATCTGCTCTCATTCTTCTAAACTCCAGTGAGTACAGACCCAGATCCATCAATGGCTCCTCATGTGTTAATCGTTTCAATCCTGCAACCATTCTCATGAAATTGCCCTGGACCCTCTCCAATGCCAGCACATATTTCCTTAGAAAAGGGACCCAAACCTGCTCACAATACTCCAACTGCAGTCTGACAAATGCCTTATAAAGCTTCAGTGTTATATCCTCATTCTTATATTCTAGTTGTCTTGAAATGAATGCTGATATCACGTTAGCCTTTCTCACCATTGATTCAACCTGCAAGTTAACTTTTCAGGAATCCTGTACATGGTCTCACAAGTCCCTATTGCAACACTGATTTTTTTTAAATTTACTTCCCGGTTAGAAAATAGACTATGTCTTCATTCCTTCTCAAAGTGAATGAACATGCACTTCCTCATGCTATTCCACTTGAAACTACTTTGCCCTTTCTCCCAATCTTGCTCAACACTATCTGCCCCTCCACCCATCTTCGTATCATCTGCAAACTTGGCCTCAAAGACATCAATTTCAGCATCCAAATCATTGACATGTAACATGAAGAGGACCCAATATTGAACCCAGCAGAACACCACTGGTCATTGGCAGGCGACCAGATAATATCCCTTTATTCCTACTCTTTGCCTCCTGCCTGTCAGCCAATCTTCTATACATGCTGGTGTCATGACCTCAGCCCCCTCCTTCAAGAGAATCGCAAGATCGCTATTAATTCGGGTCTTGGACCCAGGAAATGAGAGACAATGCCACGGAGTTGACCATTGTTCTAAGAGGCACCTGTGTGAATTGCAACTCTATAGTACGTGCCAGATATCAAGGACATGGACACCCTCGGGCAATGTGGTGTGGGGATGGCCTCACCCTACCTTGATTGACATTTACAAATCTGCCAGCCATGATAAAAAGGAGACTGCTGGAGGTGGTACTCCAGCGACGCACTAGACGGACACCATCGCTCATTCCTCTCGTAATAACGGGAAGCTGCTCGGAAGCCACGTGTGATTCGGATCCCCTAGCTAGGGAATCGAGTGGCTAATAACCCCGAAAAGGAGTTCGGGCTGACAACGAGGAACTCCCGTTCTCGATCTCGATCTCAAGCTTTGGCAAGTTTATTTTCTCTCTCCAACCCGTGAACACCAGCGGTCCCTCAAGCGGCAAAAAGCCTCCATGAACTGCCGAGACTTTTATATTTCAATTGGACAAATCGTTTAACCCCTAGACAACGATAGAGCTCATGTTTGATTGATTATTACTACACCTATGCTTTAGATTGAGTTTTGACGATGTATATGATCTGAATGTTTTGTATTAACCATATGTTTGTGCCCCTTTATAAATAAAACATTTGAAAATAGTAGCACCAGGCTCAGCGGACCCGTCTATCTTTGCTGGTCAATTACCCGGTTACTGGGGAACGTAACACTGGTATAATTCCTGTAATACCATAGAACATATATGTCAAATTCAAGGCCCGCGGGCCAAATCCGGCCCGCGGTGGAATTATCTTTGGCCCGCGAGATAATATCCAATTACTATTAAAGCTGGCCCCAGTAATCGAAGCGCCTATGGCGTATGATATAGCTAATGCTGAGTTTATTCAGGTACCAGGTTTTCAGGATTTTTAGTGTTTATTCGGCAGTCTTGCTCAGCAGTCTTCTTCATAAGAAATGGAATTTGTAAAGTGAAACACTTTGTAGTTATAGCAGAGACTGAGACACATGACAGCAAGCTGAAAAAACGGAGGCAACGAAAGCTGCGTTCGCACGCGTCCGACTGATCCGGCCCGCATGAAGCTGCATTTTGCTCAATCCGGCCCATGACCTAAAATGAGTTTGACACCCCTGCCATAGAATCTTATTTTCTTAAGCAGTTTCATTGTGTGGCAGTTTCTCAACGGCCTTCTGAACATCCAACTCAAGAACAGCCAGTGACTTTCCTTTGTCTATCCTGCCTGTTATTTCCTCAAAGAATTCCAACAGATTTGTTGGGCACAATTTCTCCTTCAGGAGACCATGCGGACTTTGGCCTATTTTATCATGTCCCTCCAAGTACTCTGAAACCTCATCCTTAATAATAGATTCCAACAACTTTCCAACCACTGATGTTAGGGTAACTGGCCTATAATTTGTTTTTTTTGGCTCCTTCCCTTCTTAAAGAGTGGAGTGACATTCGCCAATTTCCATTCCTCCAGAACCATTCCAGAATCCAGTGATTCTTTCAAGATTAGTAATAATTCCTCCCCAATCTCTTCAGCTACCTCTTTCTGAACTCTTGGGTATAATCCATTTGGTTCAGGTGACTTATCTACCATCAGACCTTTCAGTCTCCCAAGCACCTGCTCCTTAATAATAGCAACTACACTTACTTCTGCCCCCGACACTGTCAAATTGCTGGCATTCTGCTGGTGTCTTCCACAATGAAGACTGATGCAAAATACTTATTCAGTTCATCCACCATTTCTTTGTCCCCCATTACTACTCTCCAAGTCATTTTCCAGTGGCCTGATATTCACTTCTGCCTGTCTTTTACTCTTCATATATCTGTAAAACTTGGTTTTTAAGATTCCCAATCCTCTACCTTCCCTACTCATGTTTGCTATCTTAAATGCCCTCCCTATTCCTTTTATGCTGTCTTTGACTTTCTTTGTCAGACATTATTGTCTCATCCTTTTAGAATATGCATTCAAATATATCACCTTCAGTCCTGTATTCATCACCTTTTATGATTTCCCCCCATGTTACACTTCAACTCATCCCACTGACCGCAATTTTGCCCTATCATCTGCCTGTCCTTCTTCACAGTCTCACTACACACTGTATCTACTCGTATACCAACTGCCCCATCTTCAGCACTTTTATTCCGGTTTCCATCTCCCTGCCAAATTGGTTTAAACCCTCTCCAAAATCTCTAGCAAACCTGCCCACAATGATATTGGTCCCCCTTGGCTTCAGGTGTAACCCATCCTTTTTGGATGGGTCAGAACTTCCCTACAAGAAATCCCAATGATCCAGAAATCTGAAACCTTGCCCCTTCCACCAGTTCCTTTGCCACCCATTCATCTGTACCATCTTCCTATTCCTGCCCTGACCAGCACATTGCACCTGGGGTAATCCAGAGATCACTACCTTAGAGGTCCTGCTCTTCACCCTCTTCCCTAATTCCCTTCACTCACTACGCAGGATCTCTTCCCCCTTTCTACCCTTTCTCCATTCTCGAGATGGAAAGTCTTTCTACCCTCCCTCTAGAGAATATTCTGCAGCCGATGTAACATCCTTGTCCTTAGCACACAGAAGACAACACACACCAAACTGGCGACTTTTTCACAGCCACAGAATCTCCTGTCCATCCCCCAACTACCGGGTCTACCATCACTACCACTGTATGTGACTTTTACCCTTCCTTGCTGAGCCTCAGAATCACTGGTGAGACCGCTGCTGCCGTGCCCCGACAGGTTTTGTGACAGGCAGTTATATTTAGACATTTTATACACTCAAATTCATTATCCATTCAGATCGGCTCTGCTAATGTTCATAATAGCAAGTAAACTAGAACACAGCCAAGTGCAAATTCAAGATTATTTTAAGACTACCTTTACTGTATCAGCTCTTCAGTGCTTCTGGCAATTTCTATGAAACATCACATAATTCACATAAAAATAACATACTGTAGCTATTCAAAGAATGGAGAAAAGCATTACATTGAATTGTTAAAGATTGATTACAAGGTAATTCTAAATCTCTCACAGCTGAGGCTCTTATATTATGCTCAAACAAATTCAACATTTGCTATGATGCTGCCAATGCAAATAAAAGTTATTTACATACGTACGATGATTCAAATACTCACTTGATGTTCCTGTGTTGCCTCCTCTTCTGGCTTTTCAATTTTGGTCACCTTGATCTTATCGATTGGTACACTTTCAGCAACAACAAGACACAACAGCAACCAAGAATTTGATGTTAATGCATGCTTCCAATGCATCTACAGTGGACAAAAGAAAAACAATTTCAAGTTCCTCTGTGAAGGAGATTTTCAATGTATTCACTCAACTATAATTTTTCAGTTTGGCAATCAAAAATAGGATATCACAAGGTCATTCCTGAAATTGATACACTAAACTTAATTTTGAAAACTTATATTTGTATACCATCAAAGAACCCCTGCTGAAGGGAAAACAAAATTACGAATCTTCTTTCCCCAATATAATCACGATGACTAATACAATCAGGTTGTTTAACTTGTAGCACGATCACAATGAAGAATATTTCAAAGCTTGCTTATCAGTACACTCTTCCCCAATCGCTTCCTATCCTCTAACCTGTAAACTCCAGTTCCTCCAGAACTAGGTAGTTTTATTCTACATTAACTCCTGAGCACTCTGTTTCCTATTCTATTGTACAATCCCCACACCAACAATGGCAATTTAAGTTTCTGATAAAATCACTTCACACCTCACCTGATCTTGGCTAGCAATATAGCCCAATATGAAAATCAACACTGTTCTGTATTATACTCTCTCCCACTCCAACTAGAAGGTGACACGCCTTCACCCACTTAGTTCTCACTGTTTTGTAATCCTCACTAAAGCATTCTGCATGTCAGCCTCCCTCTGTGCAGTCACTTGAAGGCTTAATTCATAAGTTTCTGGTCAATAGCTATAATAAAGCCATCTTTAGTTCAGTAATATCTTAATTTGGGATATGGGCTACACGCTTGCAAAACACTTAGAAAAAACTCCATGTAACAAGTCATAATGAAATGCTAGTTACTGTAGCATTTGTTTGCTTTGCACGACATATTGAATTTGTTTGACAATCTGAGTGGATTATTACCACACAAAGTGATTTTTTTCGGCATCTACATAAACTTTTCACTTTGAAAACATCTGGTGTAGATTTTAGCCCAAATAATTTTGTTCAAGCAACACACACAAGATACTGGAGGAACTCAGCAGGCCAGGCAGCATCTAGGAAAAAAAAGAGTACAGTTGATGTTTCCAGCGAAACCATTCGGAAGGATTTTTATGTGTGTGTTGCTCGGATTTCCAGCATCTGCAGATTTTCTCTTGTTTGTGATTAAATTTATTCAAGATTTTATGGTAGCAAAATTAGTATGTTATTCTGTACTTTATTATTAGTTAAGTCTGTGCACTGCTAAGTGTGTTTTTAAATGTTGCTGCTGTAACAAAAAAATTTCCTACTTGGGATCAATAAAGTACCAATTATTATTGTTATTATTTAAAAGATTATCAAGACACAACAGCGTTAATGCTGTTGATAATGCAAAACCATTTTATTCCAACAAAATACTCAGCAACTTTATTTTCATTTTTGGCTGTGTTTCTCCTGCCAAATTCAATGAAATTACCTTAAGCATTAAAATTTTAATGCAACAAAACTGAAACCGTGTGTAAAAAGTGCCCTCAAACAGCTGAAGAAAATACTTTGGCAATAAAGCAGAAAACAGAGAGTGGAAAAAAAAATCAATCCACACAGAGACAAATTGTATTGCAGTTGCCAAGAGCAGGTTCATTTACTGATTTCCAAATTAATACAATAAATAATGCTCATAGAGATGCACACTGCCTCACTTGTTTTGCCTGTCTCTATCTTTATAATTTCAAATCCTACAGCCCTCTTGACATTTGCCCAAAGGAAAGAAATCAACCGCCTTAGTGACATCAGCCCAGATAACACATACAATAAAACACCACTTCTACAGTATCTTCACCTTGCTTTCAAAAATTGCAGCAACTGTCTTTACTGTCAGAACAGTTCATTCTCTACAAGTTGTCTCATCACGTCCTTGAGATACATGCTTCACAGCTTGGTTTGGCGGGTGGATGAGAAAATTGCATTAATCATTTACACCATGCAATTAAACCACCCAATGAAAATGAGACAGGTATGACTTATACTCCTCTTCAGCCACGTGCCTGCTTGTGAAAGAACCTTTTCACTGCATCTTCCATTTCAATCAAAACGCTCATTACTCGACCTTATGGTTCTTTCCCTAGCTCTTATCTTCTAACAGAGAAGGTATATGTTGGCCTTCAGAATATTTACACCAGTCCCATTATCCATTTATTTACTTGCAATCTATTCTCTCTCTGTCTCACAGGGGGGGCCAAGATAGAGGTATTTAAAATTATGAGGGGGATAGATAGAGTTGACGTGGACAGGCTTTTTCCATTGAGAGTAGGGGAGGTTCAAACAAGAGGACATGAGTTGAGAGTTAGGGGGCAAAAGTTTGGGGGTAACACGAGAGGGAACTACTTTGCTCAGAGAGTGGTAGCTGTGCGGAACGAGCTTCCAGTAGAAGTGGTAGAGGCAGGTTTGATATTGTCATTTTTTTAAAAATTGGATAGGTATATGGACAGGAAAGGAATGGAGGGTTATGGGCTGAGTGCAGGTCGGTGGGACTAGTTAGGTGAGAGTAAGCGTTTGGCACAGACTAGGAGGGCCGAGATGGCCTGTTTCCGTGCTGTAATTGTTATATGGTTATATGGTATGGGGATATCAAAGTTCGAAGTAAATTTTTTTTATATCAAAGTACATTTATGTCACCATTTCAACCCTGAGATTAATTTTTCTTGTGGGCATACTTAATAAATCCAATAACCACAATAGAATCATTGAAGGAGCAAACCAACAGGGCAGACAACCAGTGTGCAATCCATTCTCTCTCTGTCTCACATTCCATCAATTCCCCTATCACCCACCCACATGAGGACAATTTGCCTATGCAATCTCTCAGCAACACTTTGGGAGCTGGGAGGAAATCCATGTAACCATGAGTGAACATGACTGCTAACACACAAGCTGTTTCCCATACATCCTCCTGATGAAGGGTTTCAACCCAAATCATCCACTGTTAATTTCCCTCCAAAGATGATGCCTGACCTACTGAGTTGCTCCAGCATTGTGTGTTGCTCCAGGTTTTCAGCATCTGCAATTGCTCTTATGTCATTGTTTCCCAAACAGTTCTGTTCTGAAAAACTTCTCTTCATAACCCAGGAGGAAGCATATGCAACTAATACTGTGTATCATTCTACTTCACGAGTTAGAACTAAAATAGTCTCTCTCTCTCTCCATCCCATAGGCTGATGATGGTTCCTTTCAGTCAGTCAGTGGGGTTTGATATGTGCATCCTGGAGTGGCTGTACAGGCCGATCCTTGACAGGCACTGCTTGCCACATACCTGGCAGGTGAGGCATGGAGGGGCAGCAGGGGCAGAAGCTCTATTGTGGTGCTTCCTATGCCTCTCCTCTGTTGCCTCTACGAGCTTGTTCTCAGCAGCGTCCACACCTTTTCAGATGACGTCTCTCCACTGTGAGCGATCTGGAGCCAGATCCTCCAAAGTTGATGGGGCAATGTCAGCTTTCATGAGGCTCCTGTGCAGAACACCCTTGTATTGCAGTCACTAGCCTCCTCGTTTTTGGGTACCACTGGACAGTTGGCTGTACAAGATGTCCTTGGACAGTCTTCCTTCAGGCATTCTGACAACATGTCCTGCCCAGCGCAGTTGGGCTGACATCACCAAGGTTGAAACTGCTGGCATTCCAGCTTGAGAGAGGATCTCGGTATTGGAGACCTTGTCTCACCAGGTGATCTTCATCAGAGAACGTAGGTGACATTGCTGCAGTTGGTCAAGCTGGCGTAAGTGACTCTGATATGGGCACCACGTCTCACATCTGTATAGCAAGACTGATATTACAATGGCCCTGTATACCTTGCACTTGGTGGCCAACCTGATGTTCTGTGACCAAACTCGATCTTTCAGCTGACCCAAGGCAAAGCAGGCTTTTCTGGTTCTTGACTCAATCTCTCCATCCAGAGAAGCTGAGGATGTTATTATACTGCCCAGGCAGCAAAACTTGTAATTATCAACACAAAACAGAAACGGCAGACATAATGCAATCTTGTTATTGCATTAGTACATAACCATAGATAATCAGGTCCTGAAGAAGAACATATGTTAACTCACAAAACTTAATTATCAAGCTGGAAAAGACAAATTATTAATAATCCATCTTCATGTTATCTGAAAAGCAATTGTTTCTCTAAAGTCGCACATTGCCATTTCTAAATACAGACATACAAAGAGTAAATAGACAAAGGCAAAAGCTATGTAAGACTTCAGTCTACATTAATATTGCAACCAATTTAGTGACAAATCACAATAACTATTCACCAAAAAAATGACAACATTAAAAAACTGATTTGTTCCTTCCAACTACACCACATATTTCCAACCTGCATTAAAATGCCTCATTACCTTACCCAGCAGAAAGTGAGAATGCCAAAGGAGGACCCAGCAAACACAACCACCCTTTATCCATTTTAATTAACAAAGTAGATTATTCAACTGTAATATAACAGGTATGCTGAATCAAGGAAGGTATGCCAGCATGTTTACTTTCTTACATGGTTATGACAGTTCAGCATGTCACCAAACACTAATAAATTTTGCCAAATGTACTGTTGAAAATATCTTCAATGGCTGCAGCATGGTCCGGCAATTCAAGTGCACACAAATTCAAGGCGCTTCAGAGAGTAGTGACCTTCCCTTCCCACCATCATGAATATTTATGAGGTATGTCTTCAGGAAGGCCAGGCCAAACCAAACAAAGATCCCCACCATATGGGCCATACCATTTTCTTGCAGCTACCACTGGGCAGGAGGTACAAAAACTTGATGTCCCACACCACCAGGTTCAAGAACAGCTACTTCCCTCCAACCATTCAATTCTTGAAACAATCAACATATTCCTAATCTCCAAATTTATGCATATGATAAACCCAGCTTTCACTTTTACCCCAAGATGATTGAATGCAACAAAATCATGAAGTACTGCCCGACGGCTTATGAAGGGTACCAGCAATTTTCGTGACGTAAATTATACAAAAACCTGTTCAACTAAGTATTACTGGTAAAATAAGGTCAATTTGTGGCACACAACAATTTAAATGTTGTCGAACAACCAATGGCAATGCGCTGTTGGATCCAACCTTCACAAAGATGGCAGTGTGCTGGGACTCAGCAGCCTCTCTGGGTCCAATCAAAGGTGTATTTGTCTTGCACTGGGGTGGGGCTGTCCCCTCATCACTGCTGCCCTCCAGTGTTTGCTCAGTGGAACAGTAAGTTGGATCAGGAGAATCGATGTCATGCCACTCAGGGATGTGGGCTTTTTTTTCTCCCTTTATGACTAGTTTTTTTTTCCTGAAATCATAACCATATGTGCTATTTACACCATGTGCAGTAATGTGTTTTGGACCTTGGCCCCAGAAAAACGCTGTTTCATTTGGCTACATTCATGTGCGGCTGAAATGATAATTAATCTTGAACTTCAATGACGTCTTTCAATTCACGTTTCCAGTTGTATATTGCGCCAGATAACACAATATAAAGAATGTAGAGGGGAAAAAATTAAAGGATCCAGTTAAAAATAAGTCATTATAATAATTTTGTGAATCGTCTTTTCCCTTTTATACGTGCTTCATCTGGCGCAAACTACGTTATTTCTGATGTTTCACACAAAGGAAAATAAATGCAATGACAAACTATCACTTCATAACTGTATATGGGGTTTCTGAACACTATCCGAAACATCAAATTTCATTGTCAGTTGTTTCATCACTGGCAGGCAACATCCAAAATAAAAAGGCAACATTCTTGTGCACGTTAATTCTCTCTCTCTGTAGGTACAGGTGGATATCATCTTTATATTAAGACTTGCTTAAAAAGAACTTACAAACTCTAAACCTTCATGGAACATTCTTCAGAGTGCAGCAGTGCCTAGCAAAATGGATAAGATTCACTAATGATTTACTCATAATTGTATTACGAAATAATTAAAACTGTGAAGCATTTTGTTGCCATATTGACAAATTCTTTAATTACACATGTTCAAAAATTCGTCAGTTGGTTCATTCTTTATAAGATTCTGGGAAATATTATCAGCAATTTGTTGCATAGCCTGTAAGAAATAAGCACATGTATAACATGATTCTGTTTCGTGACCTGTGTGAGAGACTTGGCGACAATAATTTATACATTGTAAAAACAAAGTCTGTCACTTGATACCTATAAAAGGTTTATTAGCCAAGTTTAAAACATGGCAGCTAATCACGCGAGTGTCTATAAGTAAAACAAATTTCATACAATGTAACACTGTAACGGTATCGCTTTAGTCCTCACCCTGATATTTGGGTACCTTCCGCTTTCAAACACGACTTCTGATAACAAATTTCCTTCTCGACTGGTAAAGTCAGATATCAATCGTCCAGGAACACACACCACTTCTGCACTGATTAACCCTGCGACCCTCCCCGGGAGCAAACACCCACCAACTCCGTACAGCCCAGCTTGTCAGAGATCACAACCTAACCTAACATCTTCGCCCACGTGGCCTGCCTCTTCCGATGGTCATTGGCTCGTTGCTGCGCTAACCTCGCAATCCCTGCCCGTGCCGAACCCCCATTGGCTGATCTTGAAAGCCGATGGGCGGAGTTGGCGTGGTTTCGCAGCAGGGTTAGTTGAGAGGCGAAATAAACACACGTACGTGGCGATCTGGGGGTGACTCCACCTGGAGGGGATGTGACGTCAGGTTGGTAGGGAGTAATTTTGCATTTGTTGCCTTCTAAAAGCATTTTAGGATGGAGTAAGAAAGATTTCATTTGTGGTTGAAGCCTTCGAGTGACTTTTTAAAATAAATGTAATGAGTCATGTAATTTGCTAACAGATGGTAATGCTTTTATACAAAATAGAAAAGCATTGGGTATTCTGTATTAAAATATTATAGTTAATACTGATTATCAATCCTATAAACGGATTTGAATTCAGGATTTGAAATTATAGTTGGAATTATAAATTATATTTGAAATTATAAATTGCCAATTTATAGTAAAAAGTTACCGTAGTCCTTACAGATATTTGATGCTTTGAAAAACATGAAGGGTTAGGGAGAGTGAGGATAAAATTATTTCCTTGAGATTCTAGATTTCAGGTAGTTGGTACAAGAACCAGATAAAAGTTGACTGTTGGTTTCTTTTTGAGATGAGTAATTAGGATTTGAAATATATTGCTTGATTAGAGGGAATGCAGCCTGAATATGATATTGATTAAATACTTAATAAAAAAAGATATTGATTAAGTACTTGATTTTAAAAAAGTGCCGGAGGATTGGCATATTGCTCATGAGGTTCCATTGTTTAAAAAGGGTTCTAAGAGTAAATCTAGCAATTATCGGCCTGTAAGTTTGATGTCAGTGGTGGGTAAATTAATGGAAAGTATTCTTAGAGAAGGTATATATAATTATCTGGATAGACAGGGACTGATTAGGAACAGTCAACATGGATTTGTGCATGGAAGGTCACGTTTGACAAATCTTACTGAATTTTTTGAAGAGTTACAAGGAAAGTTGACGAGGGTAAAGTAGTGGATGTTGTCTATATGGACTTCAGTAAGGCCTTTGACAAGGTTCCACACGGAAGGTTAGTTAGGAAGGTTCAGTCGTTAGGTATTAATATTGAAGTAGTAAAATGGATTCAACAGTGGCTGGATGGGAGATGCCAGAGAGTATGCCTCAGGGATCTGTACTAGGTCTGTTGTTTGTCATATACATTAATGATCTGGATGATGGGGTGGTAAATTGGATTAGTAAGTATGCAGATGATACTAAGATAGGTGGTGTTGTGGATAATGAAGTAGGTTTTCAAAGTTTGCAGAGAGATTTATGCCAGAAGAGTGGGCTGAAAACTGGCAGATGGAGTTTAATGCTGAAAAGTGAGAGGTGCTACATTTTGGTAGGACTAGTCAAAATAGGACATTCATGGTAAATGTTAGGGCATTGAGGAATGCAGTAGAACAGAGTGATCTAGGAATAATGGTGCATAGTTCCCTGAAGGTGGAATCTCATGTGGATAGTGTGGTGAAGAAAGCGTTTGGTATGCTGGCCTTTATAAATCAGAGCATTAAGTATAGGAGTTGGGATGTAATGTTAAAATTGTACAAGGCATTGGTGAGGCCAAATTTGGAGTATTGTGTACAGTTCTGGTCACTGAATTATAGGAAAGATGTCAACAAAATAGAGTACAGAGTAGATTTACTAGAATGTTACTTGTGTTTCAGCACCTAAGTTAGGTCTTTATTCTTTGGAGCGTAGAAGGTTGAGGGGGGGGACATGATAGAGGTATTTAAAATTATGAGGGGGATAGATAGAGTGGACGTGGATAGGCTTTTTCCATTGAGAGTAGGGGAGATTCAAACAAGAGGACATGAGTTGAGAGGGGGCAACAGTTTAGGGGTAACACGAGAGGGAACAACTTTGCTCAGAGAGTGCTAGCTGTGTGGACCAAGCTTCCAGTAGAAGTGGTAGAGGCAGGTTTGATATTGTCATTTAAAAAATTGGATAGGTATATGGACAGGAAAGGAATGGAGGGCTATGGGCTGAGTGCAGGTCGATGGGACTAGGTGAGAGTAAGCATTTGGCACGGACTAGAAGGGCCGAGATGGCCTTTTTTTCGTGCTGTAATTGTTATATGGTTATGGGGATATCAAAATTCGAAGTAAATTTTTTTATCAAAGTACATTTATGTCACCATTTCAACCCTGGGATTAATTTTTCTTGTAGGCATACTTAATAAATCCAATAACCACAATAGAATCATTGAAGGAGCAAACCAATAGGGCAGACAACCAGTGTGCAAAAGATGACAAATTGTGTGAATTCAAAAAGAAAGAAAAAAAGATGGTAATCAGAATCAGGTTTATTATCATCGGCATGTGATGTGAAATTTGTTAACTTAGCAGCAGCAGTTCAATGTAATACATAATATAGAAGAAAAAATAAGATAATACTGAGTAAATCTTTTTAAGTACACTTTATACAGTATGCATATATTGAATAGATTAAAAATAGAATTAAAAATTCTGCAAAAAACAGAAATACTATATATGTTTTAAAAAGTGAGGCAGTGTCCAAGGGTTCAATGTCCATTTAGGAATTGGATGGCAGAGGGGAAGGAACTGTTCATGAATTGCTGAGCGTGATAACAGTGAGAAAAGAGCATTCCCCCGGTGCTAGAGTAATAATGGACACTGCCTTTCAGAGACACCGCTCCCTGAAGATGTCCTAGGTACAGATTAATTAATTAATTAATAATTATTGAGAACATGAGTTGAAGAGTCCTCGAAAGTGAATCCACATGTTGTGGGAACAGTTCAGTGATGGGGCAACTTGAGTGAAGTTACCACCTCTGGTTCAAGAGCCTGAAACTTCTTCCCGATGGCAGCAATGAACCGGCAGGTGAAGGTCCCTGATGATGGATGCTGCTTTCCTGTGACAAATAGCAAACAAGCGAGCAATGTGCAAAATACAACGAACTGTGCAAATACAAAAAAAAAGAATAATAATAAATAAACAATAAACATTGAGAACACAAGTTACTGTGTCCTTAAAAGTAAGCACATGGTTTGTGGAATCAGTTCAGTGTTGGGGTGATTGAGGTTATCCTGTCTGGTTCAAGCACCTAATGGTTGAGGGCCATATCCACTACTTCTTGTATTTTTTTTTCTCCATTCAAGGGCATTGGTATTTTCATACCTGGCAGAGGAGAGAAATACTAATTGGTTTGCTTTTACACTCAATACAAGTGCTCAATACACTCCTTGGTCCCCTGAGTTGTACTAATGTATGCTTCCATTATTCTGTAGCTATAAGAAGAGGTTAAAGTCTGGGTCAAGTCAAGTCATTTTTTATTGTCATTTCGACCATAACTGCTGGTACAGTACACAGTGAAAACGAGACGACGTTTTTCAGGACCATGGTGCTACGTGAAATAGTACAAAAGCTACACTAAACTATGTGAAAACAACACTGAAAAAGACTACACTAGACTATAGACCTACCCAGGACTGCATAAAGTGCACAAACCAGTGCAGGCATTACAATAAATAATAAACAAGACAATAGGCACAGTAGAGGGCAGTAAGTTGGTGTCAATCCAGTCTCTGGGTATTGAGAAATCTGATAGCTTGGGGGAAGAAACTGTTACATAGTCTGGTCGTGAGAGCCCGAATGCTCCAGTGCCTTTTCAGAGATGGTAGGAGGGAGAAGAGTTTGTATGAGGGGTGCGTGGGGTCCTTGAAGTAGTATGTGACCTGTATACAAGGACATAATGTGTACTGTAGTTTTGATCATTCAAGTTTGGAAGAAAAAAGGATGATCTCACTATAACATGCAAGATTCTGATCTGTTACATAGTATATGCTAAAAGTTTATTTCCTTTGGTTGGAAAGTCTATGACTTAACAAGGCTCAAGAGAATGGATTGTCTATCTTAAAGTGAGGTATGTAATTTGTTATTCATTGTAAAGCTTTGCTGTTATCAATCATAGATGGTAGTATATGTTCAGTTAGTGAAAGTGAAGATTCTTAGACAATTTAGGCATCCGTAGATCTTGAGAGACCATGGATTTGCGCCTTGGAAAGTTTCCAGGATGCAGGCCTGGGTAGGGTTGTATGGGAGACCGGCAGTTGCCCATGCTGCAAGCATCTCCTCTCCACGCCACCGATGTTGTCCAAGGGAAGGGCAGTGTTGATTTCAATGGATGACAGAGTAGCCTTGATACACACTTTAAATATATCTTCTTCCTCTTAAGTTCTTATGCTTCAGTAAGTACTCAACAAAAGTCAAAATGATGGAATATTGCTGGCTTATCTATTGCAAGGAACTTAAGAAATTCAACAGTGTAGACAGCAAAATATGTGGGCTGATTGGGTATGATAAACATTTACCCCCTTGACTGGCAATGTAGCATGCTGGTTCAACAACACATCCCAAAACCACAGCTTCTATCATTGGAAGAATGTTGGCAGACAGGCAGAAATGCAGATTTTCTTGCATATCACATCAGACTTGGAAATACATCTTGGTTCCCTCATTGTGGTTGGATTGTTTTCTGGAGCTTCATAACAGACAGTCCTTTGCTGCAAGGACTGCAGCATTTTTTGTGCATTAAGTGCTGGCCTGGTATATTCTGCAAACAAGTTGGTTTCATAAAGTGATTCTCGAGTAGATTATGAGGATGAACTATTCAAATAGATTGAAAAGTGAGGCGAGCTTTGGTTCACAATCCAGGCTAATATAACCTGGATTGCCTCTTGAGAAATGTGTACGCTGATAGCAGCAAAAGCAAAATTTACTTAATGTCATTAATGATCATTCTTACTAGATGGATACTGTTCAGTTCTTATAGGCCAAAAGTACTAGAGCAATGAGAATGCGTTGAACTTCGGAGAGAAAGAAAAATTCTGGCGGGAGAATGATTGCTGGAGTCGTCGGTGACAAGTGAATTTAAGACAAGTTAATGTAGAAACTCTAATGATAACAATGACTTAGAACATAGAACATAGAAATGACAGCATAATTAACATTAGCTCAACATGTATGGTTGTATCAACTTGGAAGAAAAGCCTTTTTCCAAGAGAGGAAGGATGTAGAGCTAGAGGTAAAGCATTAGGAAATGGACAATCAAATATCAGCATTCATGATTTCAATGGGAAAACGCAAGTTTTTATTTCCATTTCACATGAAGGTAATTCCATTGAGGGGTGGCAGGGTGGAGATATGTCTCTACCAAAGGAGGTGAAAGCCACTCCTTCCATCTCCTAGCCTGCAGGTCACCCTTGGGCAAGGTGTAGCACTTGCTTAGCTCCTTGATCAGGGTCACATGAACCCATGGGAGGAGGTGATGGATGGTCATATGAGCAGCTGGTGCATATCACAAGTCCTAATTATGTGACCACTGACATCAGGCAGAAAATCTCTGAAGAGCATTGATAATGGCTGGGGTCACCTGTCTTGTAAAGACACTGCCCAGAAAAAGGCAATGGCAAACTTCCTCTGTCTAAAATATACCAAGAACAATAATGGTTATTGAAAGACCATGAATGCCCATGTCGTATGACATAGTGCATAACAAACGAACAAATTCCATTGAATGCAGGCTCAGAGCCATCAAATGGTCTTCATACATCAAGCCTTTCATTCCTGTGAAGCTCCTCTGGGCCCTCTCCAACATCAGCACATCTTTCCTTAGATACGGAGCTCGGAATTGTTCACAGTATTCCAAATATGGTCTGACTAAAGTTTTATAAAGCCTCAGCAGTACATTCTTGCTTTTATATTCTAGTCCCCTTGAAATGAATGCCAACATCATATTTGCCATACTTACTACAAGCCCAGACTACAAGTTAACTTTAGGGAATCCTGCACTAGAACTCCCAAGTCCTTTTGCACCTCTGATTTCTGAATCTGGTCCCCATTTAGAAAATAGTCAGTGGCTTTATTCCTTCTAACAAAATGCATGACCATATACTTTTCTAAACTGTATTTCATCTGCCACTTCTTTGCCCATTCTCCTAATCTGTGCAAGTCCTTCTGCAGACTCCTGCTTTCTCAACACTGTCTGCCCCTCAATCATAATACAAGTTTACAGCATTTCCAGTTCATGAGAGATTGGGATTGATTTACTCTTTGTGGACTCTTGCCAGCTCTTCCTGCAACAACCGTCTACTCACACACAATTAGCAAAATAAACAACATCCACTGACTTTCCTTTGTTCAACCTGCTCGTTATCTCCTCAAAGAATTCTAACGGATTTGACAGGCAAGATCTCCGCTCAACGAATCTGTGCTGACTTCATCCTAATTTTTCATCACCATCGGGATTGGATTTATTACCGTGGACATGGACGTTCTGAAATCTGTTGTTTTGCGGTAGCGAAGTCATATATTCTCAAGTACGCTGAAATATTATCCTTAGCGATAGGTGCCTCCCACACTCCAGAGGAAGTAATCACAGCCAATGCAAACTGTCCTTATAACTCAAGCCCTTTGTCCCAGTAACTTCATAAATCTTTTCACTCTTTCCAGATTAATGGCATATTTACTTAAGATGGGTGACCAGAAATGTACACAGTACTCCATGTATAATCTCGCCAACAATTTTTACAGCTGTAACATGATGTCTCAACTGTTGATTTGAAAGCAGCTGTGCCAAATGCCTTGTTTGTCACCATTGTCTTCCTGTACCGCCAATTCAGGGAACAATATACTAGGAATCTCTGTTCTACAAATACACTTCAGGACCCTGCAATGTACAATATATATCTGCCTTAGTTTAACTTGCTAAAATACAACATTCACACTTGTCCAAGTCAGAATCAGAATCAGGTTTATTATCACCAGCATGTGACGTGAAATTTGTTAACTTAGCAGCAGCGGTTTAATGCAACACATAATCTAGCAGAGATTAAAAAAATTAAAATAAAACATAATAATAAATAAACAAGTACATTAATTACGTATATAGGATAGATTTAAAAATCGTGCAAAAATAGAAATACTGTAGCAGTGTGCTACACGCAGCGCTAAAATAACGACACGGAGTCGGTAAACTGCAATTAAAGATGATGATTTTATTCAAACTTCACAGCCTTGCTTTAAAGCCTCCCTCATCCCGCCCTCCCCGGGCGCAGATGGTCTAAGGGACACGTACTCACAAACCCCCGCAGGCTTTTTCCCTTTGTTGTGGACCTGGCCTTTGGGAGGTCGGCCTCTGTGCTGCGATGCCGGAAACTCGACCGGTTGCGCCAGGTCCACATGGGCCAGCTTGAGTCGGTCCACCGTGAAAACCTCCTCTCTCCCCCCAACGTCCAGCACGAACGTGGACCCGTTGTTCCTGAGCACCGTGAACAGCCCCTCGTAGGGCCATTGCAGCGGTGGCCGATGCCCGCCCCGTCGTACAAACACAAACTTACAGTTCTGCAGGTCTTTGGGTACGCAGGTCGGGTTCTGCCCATGCTGCGAAGTGGGTATGGGGGTCAGGTCACCGAGCCTCTCGCGTAGTCTGCCCAGGACTGCTGCAGGTTCTTCCTCTTGCCCCCTTGGGGCTGGTATGAACTCCCCGGGGACGACCAGGGGTGCGCCGTACACCAACTCGGCCGACGAGGCGTGCAGATCGTCTTTGGGCGCTGTGCGGATTCCGAGCAGGACCCAGGGAAGCTCGTCCGCCCAGTTAGCTCCTCGCAGGCCGACTTTAGGTGACGGTGGAAACGCTCCACTAGTCCGTTCGACTGTGGGTGGCAGGCAGTGGTGTGGTGCAGCTGTGTCCCCAAAAGGCTGGCCATAGCTGACCACAGGCTGGAGGTGAACTGGGCGCCTCTGTCGGAGGTAATGTGGGCCGGTACACCAAAGCGAGATACCCAGGTGGCGATCAGTGCCCGGGCGCAAGATTCAGAGGTGGTATCGGTGAGCGGGACCACCTCTGGCCATCTTGTGAACCGGTCCACAATAGTCAGGAGGTGCTGCGCTCCTCGCGACACTGGCAGGGGGCCCATGATATCCACGTGAATGTGGTTGAAATGCCGGTGGGTGGGGTGGAACTGCTGCGGCAGAGCTTTGGTGTGCCGCTGCACCTTGGCCATCTGGCAGTGCATGCACGTTCTGGCCCATTCACTGACCTGCTTGCGGAGTCCGTGCCAAACGAACCAGTTGGCTACCAGCTGGACAGTTGTCCTGATGGAGGGGTGCACTAAGTTATGAATGGAGTCGAAAACACGGCGCCGCCAGTTTGCCGGGACGACGGGACAGGGCTGGCCGGTGGCGACGTCACAGAGTAGGGTCCTCTCACCTGGGCCTACGGGGAGGTCCTGGAGCTGCAAGCCGGAGACTGCTGTTCTGTAACTCGGGATCTCCTCGTCTGCCTGCTGCGCCTCTGCCAGTGCCTCAAAGTCTACCCCTTGGGAAAGGGCGTGAATGTTAGGGCGAGAGAGCGCGTCCGCCACGACATTGTCCTTACCCGAGACATGCCGGACATCCATCGTGTATTCAGAGATGTAGGACAGATGGCGCTGCTGGTGGGACGACCAGGGATCGGACACCTTCGTGAACGTAAAGGTAAGCGGCTTGTGGTCCATGAACGCGGTGAAGGGCTTATCTTCTAAGAAGTACCTGAAATGCCGGATTGCCAGGTATAGCGCCAACAGTTCCCGGTTGAAAGCACTGTATTTGAGCTCGGGTGGCCGCAGGTGTTTGCTGAAAAACGCCAGGGGTTGCCAGCGCCCCTCGATGAGTTGTTCCAGCACCCCACCGACTGCCGTGTTAGATGCGTCCACTGTGAGGGCGGTAGGGACGTCCATTCTGGGGTGCACAAGCATCGCGGCGTTCGCCAAGGCTTCCTTCGTTTGAATGAAAGCGGCGGCGGACTCCTCGTCCCAGGTAATGTCCTTGCCTGGACCCGACAACAGGGCGAACAGGGGGCGCATGATCTGGGCAGCTGAAGGGAGGAAGCGGTGGTAGAAATTAACCATACCTACAAACTCCTGAAGGCCTTTGATCGTGGTGGGTTGGGGGAAATGGCGGACTGCATCTACCTTAGCGGGCAGAGGGGTTGCCCCGTCTTTAGTAATCCTGTGGCCCAGTAAGTCAATGGTGTCGAGCCCGAACTGGCATTTGGCCTGGTTGATTGTTAGACCGTATTCACTCAGTCGGGCGTAGAGTTGACGGAGGTGGGACAGATGCTCCTGACAACTGCTGCTGGCTATGAGGATGTCATCCAAATAGATGAATGCGAAGTCCAGGTCGCGTCCCACCGCGTCCATTAACCGCTGGAACGTCTGTGCGGCATTCTTCAGGCTAAACGGCATGTGGAGGAACTCGAAAATGCCGAACGGGGTGATGAGAGCCGTTTTGGGGATGTTGTCCGGATGCATCGGGATTTGATGGTATCCTCGGACGAGGTCTACCTTGGAGAAGATCCGTGCACCGTGCAGGTTTGCTGCAAAGTCCTGAATGTGCGGCACAGGGTAGCGGTCCAGTGTGGTAGCCTCGTTCAGCCTGCGGTAGTCGCCGCACGGTCTCCATTCTTAATTAAAGAGTTTAGTTTTGCTATGTGTTGCCACAAAGCACCTCTCCTCAGCCATCAGGAATATGATTACTGTATAATGATTAATTTTACCAGTGGACACAAAAACTTCATAACTTCCTGTCCTCCCTCTCATTTTTAATAATTAGTTCACAATAAATATTACATGGTTCCTATTTGTTGATCCTCCTGATAGTTTTTACCTATTTCTGTTTGAGGTAGTGGATAGGAAACTTACTCCATTGATTCTGTTCTCTTTTTATCATTCTTAGAGAACAATGACTTAACACTTATTTGTCACTTACTGGGGAGTTTAATTTGTATATTCACTATTAGATCAAAGTTGGACATATCTTTGTGGTTAAGTTACCATGTTCTTCGTCCTTTATAGAATAGCCAATTTTGATATAAGACATGTTATTTGATGATCATAACCAATGTTGTTTAGGAAGTATTCGTCATTGGTCATCTTTGTTTTCCTCTTTATTGAGTCAGCTTTGTGAACCCTTCCTTCTAATTTCCTCCTTTAATTATTTTCTGAAGCTTTGCTTGGAGTAAAGGCCCTGCACTTAAAGGTCTAGGGTTGTACAAAACATAACTGAATTTTCTGAAATTTGCACTATTTTGTCTGTAAACCAGAGAAAATAGTCATTTAAGCAAAAATCAAAATCCCTGATTGACTGTCAGTGTGGATCTGAAATAACATCTCCTCCTCACTGCCGGTCAACAATGGTGCACCTCAAGGATCTGTGTTTAGCCCACTGCTGTACTCTCTCTACACCCATGACGGTGTGGCTAGGCACTGCTCAAAAGCAATCGATCAATTTGCCGATGACATAACTATTGTTGGCAGAATTTTAAATGATGATGAGGAGGTATACAGGGGAGAGATAGGTCTGCTGGTTGAGTGGTGTTGCAATAACAACCTTGTACTCAATGTAAGACCAAGGAATTTATTGTGGCCTTTAGGAAGGAGAAGTCGAGGGAACACACACCAGTCCTCGTTGAGGGATCAGCAGTGGAAAGGGTGAACAGTTTCAAGTTCCTGGGTGATAGATCTATCCTGGGCCCAACATATTTATGCAATTACAAAGGCACAACAGTTGCTATATTTCATTAGGAGTTTGAGAAGGCTTGATATGTCATCAAACACTCACACAACTTTCTACAGACACACAATGGAGCTCATTCTAACTGGTTGCATTGACATCTGGTCTGCAAATGACCAGAAAAAGCTGCAAGAAGTTGTATACTCAGCCAGCTCCAACACAGGCACCATCTGACCCAGCAATGAGGACACCTTCAAAAGATGATACCTCAAAAAGGCTTTATCCATTATTAAGAACCGCCATCATCCCAGACATGCCCTCTTCTCATTGCTACTATCAAGAAGGAGGTAGAGGAGCCCGATGCCACACACTCAATGTTTCAGGAACTGCTTCTTCCCTTCCGCCATCAGATTTCAGAATGGACAATGAACCCATGAACACTTCCTCTGTATTTTTTCCTCTATTTTTGCAATACTTGTTTATTTTTATACATACTGTACTTATTGTAACTAATGCCCTTCCCTTGGACAACATCAGTGGCGTGGAGAGGGGAGACTTGCAGCTTGGGCAACTGCCGGTTTTCAATACAACCCTGCTCAGGCTTGTGCCCTGGAAACTTTCCAAGGCGCAAATCCATGGTCTATCGAGACTAACGGAGGCCTACACACTTATTGTAATTTATAGTTTTTAATATTATGTATTGCAATTTACTGCTGCCAAGAAACAACACATTTTACGTCATATTCCAGTGATATTAAACCAGATTCTGATATCATGGGACATCAGAACTTACTCTGCTAAGATAGAGACTTCCAACGAACTCAGAATGGCCCAAAGCAATCTCTACCACATTGTGAGAAATTTGTTATAAGAAAAATAATTAAAATATAGGGGAAGGTAATGGTGGAAATCTGACAGCAGCTTTCAAAAACCTCTACATGTTGTAAATGTGCCTTTATAACCGATTATTTCCTGCTCTATCACTGAGAGTACAGCTTTATAGCCTTTGCCAGATTTATCAAGACAAATTGGGAAACTAATCTGAACTTAACTAAACTTTTTTTTAAAAAAATGCAGAGACTGTTTTGTATCAGTAGAGCTAAGTGAGTTTTTATTGAAAACTGAGCCATAAATACTGTGCAGTGATCTCACTGAACTAAAAATGCCTAAAATATAAATTTTCATTGCCAAATAAAAATACTTATTAAAATCAAAACTGTCTAAAATAAAATTTGCATATTTTTGATTTTTAATGACACTTTTACCTTTATTGTGTACGTTCTGGTCTTTTTATTTCGTATAGACAGTGGCACTGTGCACTGTGGCAGACGGCAAGGCTCTGCAATGGGCAGTCAAAGCTGCCCAACGCATCACTGACACCAGCGTACCCACCTTCAAGGACGTATACAGAAAGGAGCCTGAAAAATGCCAATAACATCATGAAGGATCCCACCCACTTTGCTCATGAACTGTTTGTCCCACTCCCATCAGGGAGGAAGCTGTGTCGCATCTACGCCAGAAATGCCAGATTCATAAACGGTTACTTTCACCGAGCAGTAAGGCTGATCAACACTTCCACCCACTAACCCACCTCTCCACACCCCTCATCACCACCACTTTATCCTTTCCTGTCAGCCACCTTATGTAGACACTCCTGTACCTCGTGTCACTTTGTGGACACACAATCAATCTATGTATATAAGTTATGTATCTATATTTATTGTGTTTTTATTATTGTGTTCGTTATTCTACATCAGAACAGAGCAACAATTGTTCACCTTTACACTTGTGTACTGGAAATGACACTGAACTATCTTGAATCTTGAACAGTATTTCAAGACATGTTTTTGACATCCTGGCTTACTGCAAAAAATCTACAGAGTGCTTGGTTGCTTTACTTGCTTGATGGATTCTTATTTCTGGATGTCAGAACTCGAGTTGAAATGTGAGAGGTACTTGTATAGAGAAAGATGAAATTCATTCCACTGGAATTACTAGATCTTTGTAGACGTATTTCCTCCAATTCAACAGAAAACAATGCATGCAAAATAGAGTATAGTTTTTATTTAACCTCTGGAAAAGGAATTTTAAAAAATCAATAATTTTCATCTTACTATTATAATTCTCCAATGTGGTTTATATTATGTTTGTTTCCCAGAGTGTCACAAAAGTTCTGCTCTTAATCCAGCTGGAGGGTTATAAAGCCAGAATGATGTCATTCGATATCTCAAAGTTCAACATAAAATTTATTATCAGAGTACATATATGTCACCGCATACAACCCTGAGATTCTTCTTCCGCAGGCATACTTATCACATCTATTAAACAGTAAGTGTAAACATAATCTGTAAACTTTAAACATTAGGAATTATAAACTGTAAACAAACTGTGCAAATGCAGATAAAAAATAAATAACAAGCATGAAATAACAAGATTTTAAAAAGTTTTTAAATGAGTGTAGTTATCCCCTTTTGTTCAAGAGCCTGATGGTTGAGGGGCAGTGACTGTTCTTGAACCTGGTGGTGAGAGTCCTGAGGCACTTGTACCTTCTACCTGATGGCAGCAGTGAGAAAAGCCTGGGTGGGGAGGATCTTTGAAGATGGATGCTGCTTTTCTATGGTAATGTTGCATGAAGGTGTGCTTAATGGTTGGGAGGGTTTACCCGTGATGTCCTAGGCTGAATCCACCACCTTTTGCAGGGTTTTCTGCTCAAAGGCATTGGTGTTCCCATACCAGGCTGTAATGCAGCCAGTCAGCACACTTTCACCCACACATCTATAGAAGTTTGTCAAGGCTTTTGATGACATGCCAAACCTCCACAGACTCCTAAGGAAGTAGAGGCGCTGTTGTGCTTTCTTCGCAATTGTGTTTATATGATGGATCCAGGACAGGTCCTGTGAGACAGTGACAACCAGGAATTTAAAGTTACTGACCCTCTCCACCTCTGATCCTCTGATGATGACTGGCTAATGGACCTTGGGTTTCCCTCTCCTGAAGTCTACAATCAGCTCCTTGGTCGTATTGACATTGAGTGGGAGGTTGTTATTATTATACCACTCAGTCAAACGTTCAATCTCCTTCCTGTATGCTGATTCACCTCCCCCTTTGATACAGCCCACAACAGTGGAGTCATCAATAAACTTATTTATGGTGCTGGAGCTGTACTTAGGTACACAGTCATAGATGTAAAGAGAGCAAAGCAGGCAGCTAAATACACATCCCTGTGGTTCTCCTGTGCTAGAGATTGTGGGGGAGATGCTTTTGCAAATCCAAACTGGGTCTACGTGTGAGGAAATCTAGGATCCAATTTCAGAAGGGCGTATTGAGGACCAGGTCTTGGAGTTTACTGATTAGTTTTGAGGGGATGATGGGGTTGAATGCCAAGCTGTATTTGATAAAGAACGTCCTGATGAACATCTTTGCTGGCCAGATGTTCCACGGTTGTGTGAAGAGCCCATGAGACTACATCTGCTATAGACCTGGAGAGGATCTAAGTTGCCACTCAGATAGGAACTGATATGCTTCAACTCCCACCTTTCAAAACCTTTCATCACTGTGGATGTATTTGAAAGGGAACAATGTGTTTATTTATTTATTGAGATGCAGAGTGGATAGGCCTTTCCAGCCCTTCAACCTGCCCCACCCACCAAATGCCGACTTAAGCATGGCCTAACTTCAGGATAATTTTCAATGACCAATTAGCCTAGCAACCAGTACATCTTTGGACTGTGGGAGGAAACCAGAGCACCTGGCAGAAACCCACCCAGTCATGGGCAGAACGTACAAACTCCTTTCAGGTAGTGGCGGGAATTGAACCCCGGTCACCTGCACTGTAAAGTCCTATCCTAACCACTAAGTTACCGTGCCACCCCTTGTTAACAAATCTGTGTACAAACTTGGCTTTCAGTATAAAGTCATTGGGCATACAGTGTGGATACAGGTTCTTTGGCCTAATTAGTCCATGTTGACCACAGGACCCACTCAGCCAGTCCCAGTTTCCTGCGTTTGGCCACATCCAGGACTGGACGCCAAACTTTTAATCTACTCTAAAACCAATCTAACTTTTCCCTTCTCTATAGCTCTTCATTTTTGAATCATCCATGTGCCTATCTAAGAGTTCTTAAATATTTCAAACGTATCTGTCTCTACAACCACCCCAGACATGGCATTCAATGCACCCACTATTCTGTGTGTTTTTTAAAAAAGCTTACCTCTGACATCCCCCCTCCCCCATAATTTCCTCCAAACATGCTAATGCCCCTCCGTATTAGCCATTTCTGCCCTGGGAAAAAGTCTCTGGTTATCCACTCAGTCTATGCCTGGTATCATTTTGTATACATCTATCAAGTCACCTGTCATCTCCTTTGCCCCAAAGTGAAAAGCAGCAGCTCATTCAACCTTTCCTCATAACGCATGCTCTCTAATCCAAAGACCATCTTGGTAAATCTCCCCGGCACCCTCTCAAAAGCTTCCTTTAATAAAGTGACCAGAACTCAGCACTGTCTTCCAGGTGTGGTCTCACCATGATTTTATAGAGTTGCAACAATATCTTGCAGCTCTTGAACTCACTCCTCCAATTAATGAAGGCCAACACATCACGTGGTTTCTTAACAAACCTATCAACTTGCATAGCAGCGTTAAGGGATCCATGGACATGGACCCCACGATCCTTCTGTTTTTCCACACTGCTAAGAATCTTGCCATGAAACTTATATTGTGCCTTCAAATTGGACCTTCCAAAGTGCATCACTTCACATTTTTCTGGGTCAAACTCCATCTGCCACTTCTCAGCCCAGTTCTGCATCCTGTCATTGTCCCACTGTAACCAATGGCAACTTTCTTCTAATTATCTACAACTCTACCAACCTTCATGTCATCTGAAAATTTACTAACCCACCCTTCCACTTCCTCATCCAAGTCATTTATAAAAAACACAAAGAGCAGGGGTCGGAAAACAAACACCTCCAGAGCACCACTGGTCACTGACCTCAGCAGAATTCACTTCATGTCCAACTGCCCTCTGCCATCTATCAGCAAACCAATTCTGTATCCACACAGCCAGGTTTCCCATGCATCCTGAGTTTCTGAAAATGTCTCCTATGGAGAAGCTTAACAAATGCCTTACTAAAATCCAAACACACCAAATCCACTGCCCTACCTTCATCAATATGCTTTGTCACATCCTCAAATCAGACTTGTAAGACATGACCTGCCCTTCACAAAACCAAGCTGACTATCTCTTAATCAATTACACGTCTCCAAATGCCCATAAGTTCTTGTCTTTAAGAACCCTCTCCAATAATTTGCCCACCGTTGAAGTAAGGCTCACTGGTCTGTAATTCCCAGGGTTATTCTTACTCCTTTTCTTAGACATTTGCAACCTTCCATTAATCTTGTACCAGTCCTGTGGCTAGTGAGGATGCAAAGGTCATTGCCAAAGGCACAGCAATCTCTTCCCTCTAAGCTCTGCCCCTCCCTCTATCTATCCAAGTACTTCTTAATGACAGAATACTTGCTTCAATTACTTCTTCGGGCATCTTGTTCCATATGCCTACCAGACTTTGTATGGAAATTGTTGCCCTTCAGGTTGATTTTTAAACCTTTCTCCTGTTGCCCCAAATCTATGCCCTCTAGTTTTGGTCTCTTGTTTCCTGAGAAAAGACTGTTACCTTCGATGTTATCCATGTCTCTCATACATTAAATATTTCTATAAAGTCACCATTCATTTTCCTATGTCATAAGGAATGGTGACCTAAATAGGCCAAATTCTCTCTAAATATCCTCAAAAATCTTTTCTGCACTCTTTCCTGTTTAACCACATTTTTCTTATTACATGGAGTACTGTGTACAGTTTGGATCAACAAGTGCGGCATCACCTACAGCATATACTACTGCAGAATAAGGTCCCAACTCTCTGTACTCAATGCCCTGACTGATGTCAGTATGAAAAAGAAACAATTCTAAATCTAAAATTGTAGATATGTTGCCTGTAAATCATAAAGAGCATTTTTGAAATTATATTTATATATGTAAATTAAATTTTGTCATGCATCTATGATGTATTGACTCTAGTGGTCCAGAGAAATTAGTCGAACTTGGCCCAACCTTTCTTTATAGCTATTACTGTCTAATCCAGGCAACATTCTGATGTATCGCTTCTACATTCTCTCCAAAGCATCCAAATCCTTCATGTAATGAAGCGACATTACATGAAATGCATACAATACTCCAAATATGACCTAACTAAAGATTTTTACAGCCACAACATGACTTACAACTTTTATACTCAAGCACTTTTTCCCTTTTTTAAAAATTTTTGACTAAATGCATCATTACCCATGTTCAGAAGAAACCATATTTTAGGAAGTCCATCTAAACTCAGAGAGCTGTTGGCTTATACAGCCAGTTAGTTTATTACTGTTACGTACCAAGAAACAGTGAAAAACTTGTCTTGCAGATCAATATCACTACTCAGTGCATTGAGGTTGAACAATGTAATTATTTAGATAATGAGTGTGTTTTAACTGCAGACATTTAAAAGAGAGATCACTTGATCCATCGACTGTGCTTAGTTCATTACACATTTACCTCTGAGCAACAAATTTGAATTTGGCACGATACTTAAGAGATGCCATCATTGGAATGAGGCATTAGGAGAAGGAAGAACTGAATTACCCACTGAACTTTTCCCAATGCTTATTCCTAAATCAGTGTCTCTAAAACAGATTACCTGGTTGTTACCACATGTGAATCTATGACATACAAATTGGTTACAATACTTCTTACGGTATAACTATTATACTTTTATCCCAAACTCAACTTTTGGGTGTCTTGAGGAGATCAAAGTGCTGTTTAATTGAGGTGCCACAGTAGTGTAACGGTTAGCACCATGCTATTCTGATACCCTAAGCTATAACTCAAAAGTTCCATTCCAGTGGCGTCTGGACGGAGTTTGTACGTTCTCCCTGTGACTGCAAGGGTTTCCTCCAGTTACCTCTGTTTCCTCCCACGTTTGAAAGATGTACTGGTTAGTAGATTAATTGGTCATTATAAATTGTCCTGTGATTAGGCGAGGGTTAAACAGGTGGGCTGCTGGGTGGCATGGCTCGTTGGGCTGGAATGGGCTGCTCTGTGCTGTATCTCTAAACAAACAAATAAAGTGATATTCCTTTCTGTAACAGTTACCAGTCATTGCACTGTCTTCTATCACCTGGGATCTTAGCGCAAAAGACCCTCTTTCTTCTGGTAAAATTTACAGACATTAAGTTGTGATAAGACACCATTTTATGTTGGCTGGTTATCGTCATCAGCCACTATTGTGATTATAGTATTATCAAATTGGTTCCTTAATGTAGTTATAGCCAGGGGTGGTAATGGGGATAAGCTCCTGCTTCTTATTAAATACTCCCACCTATGAGTGTCTCGAATAGCCTCTGACAACCAAGTCCAGCTCCTGGCCTTCATGTGTGACTTAGCTACTAAGCCAGGCAGGACAGTTTCTACCGACAAGAGAAAGGCCAAAGATGGGTTACTGACATCTTAAAACCAGTCACTTTGGACAGATGAGGCTTGTCGGCCATGTTTGGCAGCTCATCTAGAAGGAAAACTCTGATCTCAAACCTCTGCTGCCTTGCGGCTATACCCACTCATGGGGAAGGATTCTGGAGTAAACCACAAGGGAAAACTACAGAGTTGGAGTCCCTAAGGCAGACTTACATTAAGTTCAATGTCTGCGATGCTGCTAGTGCCGAACTGTATCAGTTTCTACCATTCCTTTGGGTTCATCAGATGTATGGAGGGGGAAGCTTGCTACATGGACAACAGCTTGCTATCCATATTGTACTGCCCAGGCTTGCATATCGAGACAGCTAGGATGCAACATCCACGGTCGACCCTGACCTACAGAGGGCTACTTAATATCAAATTCCAGATTCATAATTATTGGATAAAAACATAAAATTTTTGGAAGTCTGCAGCAGGTTAGGCAGTATCTGTAGTGAGAAAGTGTTAATATTCATCTTAATTTGGAACGGTTTTAAAAAGCGTTTTAAATTTTAGCAGAGAGGAACGCATGGAGAGAACAGAGAGAACATTTTCTACTGGATAAAAATCAAGAGAAAGTGATTGACACAAATTAGTGGTTGACTGAGAGAGAATAGTGAAGGCTTGTTAAAGGCAGCTAATCGGTCTAGAAGACATGTGAACAGAGGAAAGGAATGTTGTCAGAAGATATATTTGCATACAGAGACCGCTTTGTTCATGCCCATTATTTTTCAGTATACTGAGCAATGTCCTTTCCCCTCCAGCACTCTATCATGGAATTATGCAATCATTACTTGTCATCACTACTCAGTAGGTGAAAAAACAAGCGATAGGAACACACACAATTCTGGAGGAACTCAGCATCTATGGAACAGATTAAACAGTCAACAGTTCAGAGCGAGACCCTTCATCAAGACTGGAAAGAAATAGGAGAAGTCAGAGTAAGAAGGTGGGGGGAGAGGAGGAAGAAAGTATAAGGTGGTAGGTGATAGGTGAAACCAGGAGAGGGGGAAGTGGTGAAGTAAAGAGCTCGGTAGTTGATTGGTGAAAGAGATAAATGGCTGAAGAAAGGGGAATGTAATAGGAGAGGGTAGTCAACCATGGAAGAAAGGCGAGAAGGAGGAGCACCAGAGAAGATGATAGGCAGATATGGAGGTCAAGGTGAGAGATGGAAACAGGAATGGGGAATTGTGAAGTGGGGGGCAATTACCAGGAGTTTGAGAAATCAAAGTTCATGCCATCAGGCTGGAGGCCACCTAGACGAACTATAAGGTATTGCTTCTCCAACCTGAATGTGGTCTGATCGTGGTGGTAGAGGGGCTCATGGACTGACATGTCATAATGGGATTGGGAAGTAGAACTTAAATGGGTGGCCACCGGTAGATCCCACTTTTTCTGACAGTCAGAGCGTAGGTGCTCGGCAAAGTGGTCTCCCAATCTATGTTGGGTCTCATCAACATACAGGAGGCCACGCTGGAAGTAAATTCCCAGCTCTTAACTTCTCGCCCTCCCCCTTTCCCGGTTTTACCTATCACCTACCACCTTGTACTTCTTCCTGCCCTCTCCCCACCTTCTCACCCTGGTTTCTCCTCTTTCTTTCCAGTCCTGATGAAGGGTCTTGGCCTGAAACGCCAACTATTTACTCTTTTCCATAGATGCTGTCTGGTCTGCTCAGATCCTCCAGTATTTTTGTTGCTCTGGATTTCCAGCATCTGCAAGTTTTATCTTCTAAGCTGACAAACTATTTGTAATACCACGGAGACACAAGAGACTGCAAATGGGGAACAAAAACAAACTGCTGGAGGAATCTGGATCTATCTGCCCATCACTCACACAGCTATTTACCTCTTTCATATCCCCTCCTCTGACCAAACTCTATCTGCCAATCAACACCCACCTCACCTGGTTCTGCCTATCACCTATCCAAAGCAACACACACAAAATGCTTGAGGAACTCAGCAGATTAGGCAACATCTACAGAGTAAAGTCAACATTTCAGGTCAAGGACCTTCTTCAGGACTCAAGAAGGACCCTGAATAAGGTACTCAGCCCAAAATGTCAACTGTTTACTCTTTTCCATGGATGCTGCCTGGCCTGCTGAGTTCCTCCAGCATTTTGTGTGTGTTGCGTTGGATTTTGTGGACTTTCTCATGCTTGTGATTTATCACCTATCAATCCTTGATTCGCCCTTCTCTCAGCACTTTTCCCTCAACACTCTCATTTGTGATGCAGGGTCTCAGACTGAAATGTCAATCATCCCTTTGCCTCCACAGATGCTACTTATATCATTGTTAGTACTACTTCCTGATCAAGGTAATTAGAAATGGACTTGTAACACCGTTACCACAATAGAACTGATTTTCATATAACAAATTTCACATTTTCTATTTTATTTCTTATCGGAACAACACTTTTGTCACAAGTATTCTAAACTGGTGCTCCACAGGTTGTGTCCTCATGTCTGTATACTTATGACTGCATGGTGAGATTCTACTTTAGGTCCATCTACAAGTTTGCAGTTGATATCACTGTAGTGGACAACATCTCAAATAACAATGAGTTGGAGTATAGGAAGGGGATAGAGATCTTAGTTTCATGACAACAACCTTTTCCTCAATGTCAACAAAGAAAAGCTGATCATTGACTTCAGAAAGGGGTTTGCTGCCCATGCTCCTTTCTACATCAACAGTGTTGGAGTTCAAAGCTTCAAGTTCCTAGGTATGAACATGGCCAGTAGCCTGCTCTGGTCCAACTAATTTGATGTCATGGCCAAGAAAGCTCACCAACGCCTCTAGTTCTTTTGGAGACTAAAGAAGATTCAAAAGCCTGAAATGTGTACACCAGGCTCAAGGACAGCTTCCAGCCCATTGTTATTAGTTTCTTGAATGGACCTCTTGTACAATAAAGTGGACTCTTGACCTCACAATCTACCTTGTTATGATCTTGCACCTTAACATTTACCAGAACTCGCATTTTTGGTATTTGTTACACTTTATTTTGACTAAGCACAGATTTTGGCTTAAGAGTAGTACAGAAAGGCAGGAATACGTGACCTAAAACTTTGATGTAGGTGATTAACCAGGACAATATTGGAGTAATGTTGAGTGTATCATGCTTGGAAAATGTCTGTTATAGCACCAAAAACCAGGTACAGAGTTGCCACCTTAAGCTTCCTTGAATAATAGATTTCTTATCTTTTGGTTTATGTCCTCTTCCAAATCACTTGCCCATCAATGTGTAGAGATGTATACTTTCCCTGGCCACCCGTTCAAAGATGCAGAGATATTATTTCACCTACTTGCCTTTTCCCCCTCCCTGCTGTCTTTGTCCATGCAACTACCAGATCAGTCTAATTGTCTGTCTCCTTACCCTTAATTTTGATTTACATGCATTCTGTTTTCGCTTTCCAAATGCAGATTTAACTTGTTATTGGGTGTAAATGATCAACTTCTGTTTTGATCCTATGATTCTGACATTAGCTATTTTCTTTTCTGAATGCCAAATGCATACAAATCTCCTGTCACCTCCTGGTTTTTGATGGGAATGCACATCCAAGCTTAAATCACAAAATAGTGATTGGGATCAGATTTCTGAATGGACAATGAAACCCATGTACACTACTTCAGTTCCGCCTCTTTTCTTTGCACTACTTTTTTTAATTTAATTTTAAGTATATTTTACTGTGAGTTACAGTTTTTAATTATGTACTATACTGCTGCCGCAAAACAACAAATTTGACGACATATGGCAATGATATTAAACTTTTTATTTTTGCAGTACTTGTGCAAAGTGAATGAAAGTAGCTATGTGACGAATGGCTGAGCATGATAAAGATTAGTTTTATTTGTCACATGCATATCGAAACATACAGTGAAATGCATTGTTTGGGTCAATGACCCACACTGTCTGAGTATGTGCTGGGGGCAGTTCGCAAATGTCGCCATGCATCTGGCACCAACATAGCTTGTCCACAACTTGCCAACCCATACTACTGTGGAATGTGGGAGGAAACCAGAGAACCTGGACGAAACTCGTGGTCATGGGGAGAATGTACAATCAGCGCAGAAATTGAACCCCCGTCACTGGCACGGTAAATAAAGCATGACGCTATCCAGTAGGCTACAATGCTGACCCCTATGCTGCTATGCTGCCAACGTCATTCCTGCACGTCATGAACCTCCTCAGTCAATGTTAGAATTAAACTAATTTCAGGAAAGGTGAGATGACTGGATTTTTTTCTTGTAGCTTTCTCTTGACATCATTGTCACTTTGTCCTTGATTTATAAGGCTGGCAACAAACTACATTTAATGTTAACAGTAAATGACAATTGAAAGCTGTGGAGCAGAGATTAATCAGTGTTGACATACTGTAGCTGCTTGTCTGTCTGCCATTACTCCCTCTGCCATTTTGCCTAGCGCTTTCTGCCCACACACTTAAGCACATGCCAAAAACCAATTGACATGTGTACTTAAGAGTGTAGGCAGAAAGTGCTAGAAAATGGCAGAGAGAGTGAAAGGAGAAAACAGCACTTTGACAGGAATGGAATTTGTGCTTTTGTCTTCACTATGAGCTTTCAATCATGACATCAGAAACCATTGGAGCATCACAATTATTGACCGAATTCATATCAGCCAATCATAGCAAAATTAACAACTTAATGTGAGATTTTTTTTTCACAGATTCAATATCTCACAAATATTTCACCCGTTGGACACATTCTAAAAATTGGACACACATCAAAATTAATAAGAAGTGATGTGATGTTATGTCATGTTTAAATCCAGAGAAGATTCCTTGTTCGATTTCTGATTCTAACCAAGATTTTCAAACGTTATGGGGACTCTTTCTGAACCATTTTTAAAAATCTTTGAATTGTTATTAAAATATAGATCTGGGCTAATATTATAAAACGCTAAATGGTAAAGTACTCTTTTTTTCTCTCTTGTTATTTTTTACCAACCAGCTTTGTATTGGTAGGGGGTATAGACTTTTTTTATAATATAATTAACCATACTATTGTATTTCATCATTCAATTTATTTTATTTGATCGATCATGATTATGGGATACCGTGATTGTATCAATGTGATTTATATACAGTGCATTTTGTGCTATCTTATTTTGATTTATAACAAGTATCCTTATGAATTTTGTATCTGAGTATATGAAACATAATAAAAATATTGGAAAAAGAAAGAAAGAAGTGATAATATAGCCCGCAATGCTGTTTCAAGTCCTTACTGGTCCTCAGAGAAGATGCCAATTCAAAATTCCGAGGACCAGCAATGACTTCTGAAATTATTCATTGGCTTTTCTGAATATCCAAATCTGGCATATACAGGCTCATGATGTATAAATTATGACTATTGTTATGAACCCCGTAACTGGGTCACGTACCAGCAAAGATAGAGAGGTCCGTTGAAGTCTGATGGTACTATTTTTAACAGTATTTATTAGTAAAAATACACAAAAATAATATCAATGCAAACATACAAATAATATACGCCGTCAATACTAAATCTAAAAGTGCGGGTATAATAATAATCAATAAGAAATAGCTTTATCGTTGTCTAGGGGATAATGTATTGTCTGATGGAAATATAAAAGTCACTCAGTTCATTCAGGCTGCAGCCTTTGTTGGAGAGAGAGAGATTTTTAGAAACTTGCCGGCTTTCCTTTTTATGATTTCGATCTGTCAGAGTCTCGTTGGTGTGGCCGTTCACTTGTGGCCTCTCCTTTAGCTAAGCCGTTCTTCTGTGATGAGCCCGCTACCCTGGCAAGGGAGAATGCACACGGACCCTCACCGGCGTTCGCTATAAAACGCTGTCACTGGCTTTCCAGCGTTTCTCCTGGTGCGTCTCAAGGGGTTGTTCCCCAGACCCTCTTTTATCCTTACTCACGGGGTCTCAGATGTCAATCAGGTTGGGATGATGCAATCCCTCAACCAGCCCACTCTGGTCATCCCCCGAGGGCTTCAAAAAATAGTACAGTACTCAATAAACAATTCCGTCTCCAAGAGACAATGGCCGTTATCAGTGGCTTTGTTTCGCTGAGGCCAGGACACATTCCAAACCTTGAGGATTCTGCGTGTCTCTCTCGCATTTCCTGGGTCCCAGACCTGAATTAATAGCGATCTTGCGATTCTCAAAAAGGAGGGGGCGACTTTGTACCCTTCGGCCCCTCAGAGTTGTGGCATGTTCGTAACACTATAAATGTGTATACCAATTGTACCAGCTTAAAGACTGATTGTTTTGATTCTCTGATTATTAAATGCAAAATACTGCAGATGCCCTGAAACTTATAATACATGAGGTTCTGCCAATGCTGGAAATCCTCAAGAATGCACACAAAATGCTGGAGCAAGTCAGGCAGCATCCTTGGCGGGTAAATAAACAGTCGGTGTTTCAGGCTGAGACACTTCATTGGGACTGGAAAGGAACAGTGCAAGAGCCAGAAATTGGGGAGAGGAAGTACAACAAACCGGCAGGTGATAGGCGACACCAGATGAAGGATAACGTAGCTGGGTGTGGGAAGGGAGATAAATTAAGAAACTACAGGGGATAGGTGGAAGAGGTTAAGGGTTGAAGGAGGAGGACAGTGGGTCGTAGGAAGTAAGGGAATGAGGAGGGAAACCAGATGGAGATGACAGGCAGTTGAGAAGAGGTGAGAGGGTAACTGGAATGGTAAATTGAAAAACAAAGAGAAAGAAGGAGAGGGAGAAATTATCATGAGTGAGAGAAATTGATGTTCATGCCATCAGGTTTGAGGCTACTGAGATGGAATATGAGGTCTTGCTCCTCCAACCTGAATTTGGCCTCATCATGCTATCAGAGGAGGTCATGGACAGACATTTCAGAATGAAAATTGCAAGTCACATTGAAGTGAGAAGCCACCAGGAGATACTGTCTTTTGTGAAGAATGAAGGTATTTTACAAAGTGGTTCTCCAATCTGTATCCCTCTCATCTGCGGAATTCCATCGATGCCAATGAACATTATATACTTTCAGCATTTTCTCTTATTTGAAATTATTCTTCTTTAGAAAGAGAAGTGGTCTGATTAAAATTATAATATAGGCAGAGGTAGCTTTTCAAAAATTCTGTCCTTTCAATGATGGTATATCTTGTAGTTTTACAGTACGAGGAAATGGGTTCTTAAATCCACAAACTCAAAAATAAAGATGAGGAAGAGAATGTTCAACATATTTTTGAGTGTAAATCTTGTGATGGAAGATATGCACAACTTCTCTGCTGGTTTAAAAGAATGAAATTTATAACAAAATGGTGTGAATAAGTCCACACAAATCTGTTGTACTCGTAAAGGCAAATGCACTTGTTGGATGAATGGGTAGACATGTCCTGACAGCAGGGGGCAGCACAAACAAAACTCCGTATGTCAGGCAGCATCGATGGAGTGACATGAAAAGTTTGGACCAAACCATTGATAGATGCTGCATCTTGCCCAGCCTGCTGAGTTTTCCAGCATTTTGTATGTGTTGCACCAAATTTCCAGAATCTGCAGTCTCTCTCGTGTCTCCTGACACTAGGACAGGTAAAGCAGAAATCTGGTGCCGGGTAAGCATTGTTTCTCACTATGAGTTTACAACTTACCGATAAAGACACGCAAAGATGATCTAACTTTGAACTACAGATTTTCATTAAAACAAGCACAGAGAGAAAAAGTGTCAATATCCACAAAGCAATTGACTCAAATTCTTGAGCTGCCTAACTTATTGGACCACTCTTTCAAACATTCAAAATATTTATTCTTCACCCTTCCCACCCCACAACTTACAGTGAAGGGGCCTGGGAATATTTATATCTGCAAGGTGTGAAGTAAATACCCAGAACTTATTTTAAAGAATCACTGAGTTAGACAGTGAAGGAACTGATTCATGATCAACATAGATATAATAACACAATTAAACATTTTCACCACACATCTGCATTCAGTTGTGCAGTGGTAGAAATTCATGATCAATTATTGCCTCAAATCTCCTCAAAATATTTATTTGCTTTGAACTGTTAATGTTATTTATTCAATGGCTTGTTATCTGTCAAACTGTATGTCCTTGAGATGTGAAAGGAAAGCAGAGCACTTAGGGAAATAAACATAGTCAAAGGAAAAGTATATTTAGTCCACTCGTGGTCAGGTTTAAATCCTGGTAGCTGGAGCTGAAAAGCAGCAATGATACTAGCCATGGCTTCCTCACACAAATAACTAGCGGTTGGGTACAGCTATGCAAAAACTAAATATCATGAACAGAAGTGATCCTGCAGATTCTGAAAATCCAGAGCAACGTACACAAAATGATGGAGGAATTAACTCAACAGGGCAGGCAGAATCTTTGGAAATGAATAAACAGTCGACATTTCGGACAGAGACCCTTCTTCAAGACTGGGAAGGAAGGGGCATGACTGCCCTGGATTTCTACAGACTGTGGATCTTACTGTTGCCAACTCCGGTTCCAGGACTGAACGGCTTGTCATACGAAGAGCGTCTGATGGCTCTGGGCCTGTATTCACTAGAATGAAGAGTGACCTCATTGAAACCTATCAAATGATGAAAGACCTTGAGAGAGTGGATATGGAGTGGATGTTTCCTATGGTGGGGGAGTCTTAAGACCAAAAGCACAGCCTCACAATAGGGGGGGCTTTTTAGAACGGAGATAAGGAAAATTTTCTTTAGCCGGAGAGTGGTAAATCTGTGGAATTCTTTGCCACAGGCAGTTGTGGAGGCTATGTCTTTATGTATATTTAAGGTAGAGGTTGATAGATGAAAGGATACAGGGAGAAAGCAAGAGAATGGGGCTAAGAGGGAAATTGGATCAGCTACGATGAAATGGCAGAGCAGACTCGATAGGCCAAATGGCCTGATAGTCAATGATCAGCGACGTTTTCAGACTGCAAATTACACAGCCTCTATCTCCGGCTCCAACTCAGACCTCAGCCACCAACATTTCTAGGCCAAGACCTTCCTCATTGCCACTGGGCCCCGGGCTCCTCTTCCCTCGCCATCATTCTCAATCTCCCCTGTCACCTTTTGGGTCCTCAGAGCCTCCACCTTTCTCCCACCCTACCTTCCCTAAACACCCCAATCTCCCCTCTCCTCTGATGCCACCAGCTCTCCTCCTCCCTCGATCCCAGCTCTAATCCCTGCTGTGTTTCACCATTCCCTCTGACTTTCCTCTCCCTGGGGCGAAACATTCTGTCACCAAGGGCCTTACCTTTGACCTCTTTCCCCAACACCTCAGGGATTTCCACACCCACCACGACACCCTCTTCTTCCATCGCCTGCACCTCTGAGTCCACTTCTTTTGCAAGAATTCCCCAACCGACACAAATGACCCCTTCTCCCATTTCCAAGCTTCCTGCTCTTCTTGGTCACCCCATTCTGGTTCTCTTCCAACCCTGGATCTTTTGATCTCTAATTGCTGACATCAATCGGCTCGACTTCAGCATTGCTGTCTCCTCCTCGAACCTTATCCTGTCTGAATGCACTGCCCTCCACTCTCTCTGCACCCATCCCAACCTTACCATCAAACCCACAGACAAAGAGGGTGCTATTGTAGTGTTTGCTACTTTGCTGAGGCCTAGTGGCAACTCTCATACTCCTCCTCCTCATACCTACCCCTTGAAGAGGACTCCAGACTAGACCATCAGGCCACTGTCTCCTGAACCATCACTAACCTCCTCAATTCTGGAGATCGCCAATCTACTCCCACCAAACTAATAATTCTTTTTCCCTGCACTGCTTGTGTCCACCTCTTACTGCACAAACCTCACTGTCTAGGTAGGACCATTGTCCTGCTCTACTAAACTTCTGTCCACATATTCTATCCCATTTGGTTCAATCCCTTCCCATCTATGTACATCCATGACAGGTCACATGCTCTCAATCTCCTCAACAACTTTCAATTCCCATGTTAGTCCTTGGCCTTGACTGCTTCAGTTTTACCATGGATGTCCAGTCCCTATACACTTCTAGAAGGCCTTAAAGCTCTCCACTTTTCTCTCAAAATAAAAGACCCAATCAGTCCCCTCCACCACCAAACTCCTCCATCTGGTGAAGCTGATCCTCACCCTGAATAATTTCTCCTTTGGCTCTTCCCACTTTCTCCAGACTCAAGGGGTAGTGCTATCCCTGTCTTTGTTGGCTACGTGGAACGGTCCATGTTCCGTACCTTCCTTGGTAATGCTTCCCAATTCTTTCTGCACAACATTGATTACTGCATTGGTGCTGTTTCATGCACCTATGCTGAACTCATCAATTTCATCAACTTTGCCTCCAATTTCCACCCTGCCTTCAATTCACTTGGGTCTATTTCTGATACCTCTCTCTCCTTTCTCAATCTCTCTGTTCCCATCTCTGGATACCAACTGTCTAACAACATCTTTTATAACTCTACTGATTCCCATGGCTAGCTTGACTATGCCTCTCCCCACTCTATCGCCTGTAAAAATGTCATTCCCCTTTTTCAGTTCCTTTGTCTCTGCTGCATCTATTCCCAATATGAGGCTTTCCTTTCGGGACATTAGATATGTCCTCCTTCTTCAAGGAATGGTATTCCCTTCCTTCACCATTGATGCTGCCTTCACCCACATCTCCTCCATTTCCCAGACATCTGCGCTCAACCCATCTCCCCGCCACCTTAATGAGGATAGATTTCCTCTTGTCCTCAGCTACCACCCCACGAGCCTCCACATCCAACATATTATTCTCTACAACTTCTGCCATCTTCAACAGGATTCTTCACCAAACACATCCTCACCTCACCCCCCCTCCCCATTCTTTTTTCTTCAGAGATCACTCCCTTCATGATACCCCTGTCCATTTGTCCCTCCTCATTAATCTCCCTTCTGGCACATATCCCTGCAAGCGGCCTACGTGCTATACTTCCTCATTCACCTCCTCCCTCATCTCTGTTCAGGGCCTGAAAACAGTCCTTCCAGACGAGGCAACACTTCCCTTGCAAATCTGTTGGGATGATCCATTATTTCTGGTCCTCCTCATGCTGGTGAGACCCAATCTAAACTGGGCACCTCTGCTTCTACGAAAAGTGGAATTTCCTGGTGGCCAATCGTTTTAATTCCTAATCCCAATCCCATTATGATATTTCAGCCCATGGCCTCCTCTTCTGCTATGATGAGGCACGTCTATAACCTCCAACATGATGCAATGAACATTGAATTCTCCTTCCAGTATTTGTTTTTCTCTTCCCCCTCCCCCCTCTTCCTCTTACCTCTGCTCCGCACCTACCTATCAACTTCTTTGGTGCCCCCCCCCTTCTTCCCTTTCTCCAGTTGAATTATTTCAGGTCAATAAATCTTTAAAAGAATAGAAATATAAGAAAACAAGTGTATTTTAAGTTGCAGAGAATGAGGTACTTGTTACGGCGGAGACCAAGGTTGATATTTCATCATTAGCTGATCCAATGAGCAGCATAAATCAAGGAAGGTGAATTGGGGCAGCTAAGAAAGGCACACTGTGCAGAAACAGTGAGGTGCAAAACCTAGTAAATGACATAACAAAGAAAAGATGGTCAACAGAAATTATTGTATTTGCTACTGAGTCCCAAGGGCTATAATGGGACAAGAAAGTATAAGGTTGTACTCTGCTTTGTTGGGACAGTATGGAATGCCAAAGGCTGAGATGCCAGAGTTGAAGGGCAAAGGGAATTATAGTGACAGATGACAGGAAATTCTGGTCACCTTTGTGAGATGTTCCACAAAGTTCCCAATAACCAGGAGACCATGTTGTGTGTATCAAAAGAAATAGGGCAATTACAGGGTTAAGGTGAGAGTAACTACCTTAACATCAAGTCAGCATTTGACTGTGGTACCAATGCTCCTTGTTAAAAATAACTTAAGAGCATAAGACAGAGAAGCAGATGAGCCATTTGGCATCTTGTCTGCTCTGCCATTCGATCATGGCCAATTTATTATTCCTCTCAATTCCATTCTCCTGCCTTTTCCAGGAGAATGCCTTTGATGCCTTACTAATCAAGAGCCTATTGACTCTGCTTTAATTACACTCAATGACTAGGCTATTAACATGAAACTCAGTTGGACCAGCAAGAAATATCTAGCTGTAAAATCAGGTCAGAGGCTGGGTATCCTGCAACAAGTAACTCACTTCCTAACAGCCCTGTCTTTTGACTATCTACAAGCTTCAAGTTGGAAATGAGATGGAATACATTCCACTTGCTTAGATAAGTGCAGTAGCAAGAAACTAAACAGCATCAGGGACAAAACGACCCATTTGTTTGATAGCCCAGCATCTATCCTAAATATGCATTCCATCTCCTAAAAAGGTACTATAGCTGAGGTTCATATTGTTAGAGATTATTGAGAAGTTATGAAGTTATGTGAATTTATCAGATATTAATTCAAACAAGAACCAGTCTACAATTATTAATGTGAATTGTAAGCAGTAATGGGTTTGAAGTTAATAAATAATATTGTCTGTGGGGCATAGGCTGGCTGGTAAAAGAGATGGGTTTCAAAGTGAAGTGACCATGAGACACTCTCATATTACAGTTATATTAATTGGCCTGCATCAAAGCAGGCAACAATTGTAAACAAGTTCAAGGGTGCTTGCAGATCATATATTGCTTAGTACATCAAATAGCTGGGATTTGTGTACTCAGAGAGTCAGCCCTCACAACACCTTTAGTGCTCTGTCCTCAGAGGTTTTTAGAAGAATTAGTTTGTTCCAGCAAAGGCATTTGAACCTTCAATTACAATGTGCTTCCACTGTAGAAATGTATGCACCTAAAAGGAACCATTCGTCAGACAGAAGAGTGGAAGTAAAGGATGTCATTGTAACAATGGAAATTGAATTAAATCACCCATTGTACCTTTGATCTTAAGACTATAAGAAGGTGATGTACTTTGAGTTTGAGGGGCTTCCAAGAGGGACCAGATGAAGGTCATCGAGCTGCAGCTCAAGTTCCCTCACGCTCCTAAGCTCCTAAGGAGCTGCAGCTCAACACACCTGGTGCAGATGAGGCATTGATCGTGTGGATAGTCAGAAGCCTTTTACCAGGGCTGAAATAGCTATCAGGAGAGGGCACAATTTTAAGGTGCTTGGAAGTAGGTACAGAGAGATGTTAGGGGTAAGTTTTCTACTCAGAGAGTGGTGAGTGCGTGGCATGGGCTGCCGGCAATGGTGGTGGAGGCAGATACGATAGGGTCTTTTAAGAGACTCCTGGATAGGTACATGGAGCTTAAAAAAATACAGGGCTATGGGTAACTCTAGGTAATTTCTATAGTAAATACATGTCCGGCACAGCATTGTGGGCAGAAGTGCCTGTATTATCCTTCAGTTTTTCTATGTTTCTAAAATGACGCTGGAGATATTGTAATGATAGATGCAGAGATGACAGAGGAACTGAATGCGTATTTTGCATCAGTCTTCACAGTGGAAGACATCTACTGTATACCAGACATTCAAGAGTATCAGGGAAGTGAAGTATGTGCAGTGAAAATTACGACTGAGAAGGTGCTCAGGAAGCTTAATGGTCTGAGGGTGGATAAATCTCCTGGACTTGATGGAACGCACCCTTGGGTTCTGAAGGAAGTAGCTGGAGAGATTGCGGAGGCATTAACAATGATCTTTCAAGAATCTATAGATTCTGGCATTGTACCAGATGACTGGAAAATTGCAAATGTTACTCCGCTATTTAAGAGGGGTGGGAGGAAGCAGAAGGGAAACTATAGACCTGTTAGCCTGACATCAGTGGTTGTGAAGTTGTTGGAACCGATTGTTAGGGATGAGTTTACGGAGTACCTTGAGGCACATGTCGAGATACGCCAAAGCCAGCATGGTTTTCTGAAGGGAAAATCCTACCTGACTAACCTACTGCAATTTTTTGAGGAAATTACAAGCAGGATAGACAGTGGATGTGGTGTACTTTGATTTTCAGAGGGCCTTTGACAAGGTGCTGCACATGAGGCTGCTTAGCAAGATAAGAGCCCATGGAATTACAGGGGACTTACTAGCATGGGTGGAGCATTGGCTGATTGGCAGAAAACTGACAGTGGGAATAAAGGGATCCTATTCTGGCTGGCTGTCGGTCACAAGTGGAGTTCCACAGGGGTCAGTGTTGGGACCACTGCTTTTTACGATGTATGTCAATGATCTGGACTTGAGGACTAATGGATTTGTGGCTAAATTTGCTGATGATACAAAGATAGGTGGAGGAGTGTGTAGTGTTGAAGAAACAAAGAGCCTGCAGAGATAGTTTAGGGGAATGGGCAAAGTGGCAAATGAAATACAATGTTGGAAAGTGTATGGTCATGCACTTTGGTGGAAGAAATATACGGGCAAACTATTATTTAGATGGGGAGAGAATTCAGAATGCAGAGATGCAAAGGGACTTGGGAGTCCTTGTGTAAGATACCCTAAAGGTTAACCTCCATGTTGAGTCAGTGGTGAAGAAGGCAAATGCAATGTTGGCATTCATTTCTAGAGGTATAAAATATAAAATGTGATGTTGAGGCTCTATAAGGCACTCATGAGACCACATTTGAAGTATTGTGTGCAGTTTTGGGCTCGTTAAATTAGAAAGAATGTACTGACATGTGAGAAGGTTCAGAGAAGATTCACAAGAATGATTCCAGGAATGAAAGGGTTACCGTATGAGGAACATATGGGAACTCTGGGGCTGTATTCCATGGAGTTCAGGAGAATGAGTGGGGATCTCTACGAAATATTCCGAATGTTAAAGGGCCTGAACAGATTAGATATGGCAAAGTTATTTCCCATGTGAGGGTGGTCCTGAACAAGAGAGCACGACTTCAGGATTGAAGAACGTCCATTTAGAACAGAGATGCGGAGAAATTACTTCAGTCAGAAGGTGGTAAATCAGTGGAATTTGTTGCCACGAGTGGCTGTGGAGGCCAAGTTATTGGGTTTATTTAAGGCAGAGATAGATAGGTTCTTGATTAGCCAGGGCATCAAAGCATATGGGGAGAAAGAAGGGAGTGAGGATGACTGGAAGACTCAATGGGCCAAATGGCCTACTTCTGCTCCTATATCTTATGGTCTTCAGAAGAATGCCTGCATGTCATGATGAATAAAGACTTCTATATCTCCCCAATGACCTAGATCACAGTGGCAACATGTACTATCTACAAATTGCACTGCAGTTATTAAGCAAGGTATTCCAACAGCATTTCCCAAACCCATGATCACTGTCACCAAGAAGGCTAAGAACAACATGTGCATTGAAACACCATCATCTGCAGGTTCCTCTTTAGGTCATATACCATCCTGACCTGGAAGTGAGTTGTCACTGGGTCTATATCCTGGAAGTTCTTTCACAAACACATGGCAGGAGCACCTACAGAAAGAGGACTGCATTGGTTCAATGCAGTGGCTAATCACCACCAACAGTGGCAATTGAGGATAGTCAATAAATGCTGACCTTGCCAGTGGTCCCCAAATCCTGGAAAGGAATGAAAATATATCATAAATTGGAAGAAATGCAAATGCATGGCTTCTTCACTTGAAGGACTGTTTGCGTTTTCAAATAATGGGAAGTGAAGAAGTCCAGTCTCATGGGAAATTATTGTGATGGAATTTCAATAATTATTGAAATGATTGTGTGGTGGTGGAAATCAAAGAATAACCCAGGGATTTGCACAGGGAAGTCTTCCTCTCGAATGGTCGGTGGAAGGTGAGGTAGGGGAATACTTTATCCTTGCTGTAGCGAAGGGGGCGGTGAGAGTAGAAATGCAGGAAATGCACATAGTTGAAATACCTGATGGCTACAGTGGAACAGAAGTGACAGGTAAGGAAAACATAAGATATCTCAGGAGCAATTTTATGGGAAGTCTCATAATCAGAAGCAACCAGATGCAACAGAGCCTGAGAAACAGAGGGAATGGAATGGTATTCTGACAGAAATCTGGATGGGAGGAGACGAAGTTATGACAGCTGTGTGCTTGTAACGGATATTGAATGATAAATACTCACTGAGATGGGAGAGAAGGGTCAAACGAGGGAAGGCTCGGTGAATGAGAGCAAAACAGAAAGCAGCAAGGACAATCAAAAGTGAATTCTATAAGAACACCAGGGAGTATAAATAGGGTTAAAACCAGTGCCCTTTAATGTATTCTACAAAGAGACAGGTATAGCATGTGGCCATGCAACTTCCCTTATCTTTATCTTTGATTTGGAAGATAAGAAGCCAAGCAAAAGAACCCAAGTAGAACAAAACTCCTGGAGATGAAACAGAAGACTCACAGTCTGGGGTGAAGAGCCCCAGTCAAAGAAGTGAGCATGGAGGTGAAGGAAGTAGAATTCCTCTCTTAGAGTTATTTAAACTGGAAGTAGGGAGATAGAGCTGAGGGCCAATCATTTAGACGAATGAGGAACGACGACAAGATCACACTGGGTCTGAGTGAGGACTGACTCCATATGAAAGTGGGGTGTTGAGCGAAGATCCAGCAGTAATGGAAGTCAAGACCTGTCCAACTTGTCAAGCAGCTCCACTTCGGTGTCTAAAGGTCCCACATTAGTCACCTCAGAACTAGTGTGGAAGCTATTCTCAAGCCCTGGGGACCATCTAAGAAGTAGGAACAATTGCCTAAACTGAAACAATATTAAAGTCACAAACAGGAGATTATCTGCAGATGCTGGAAATCTAAAGCAACACACAGAAATGCTGGAGGAACTCAGTAGGATAGGCAGCATCAATGGAAAAGAGTAAATAGTCGACATCTTGCGCCAAGACATTTTGTCAGGGCTGAGAGGGAAAGGGGAGATGCCTGAATTAAAGTGGGATGAGGGGAAAGAGGCTGACTGTGGAGGATGATAGGTGAAGCTCAGTGGGAGGGAAAGATCAAGGGCTGGAGAAGAAAGAATCTGATAGGAGAGGAGAGGGGACAATAGGAGGAAGGGAAGGAAGGGACCCAGGGGAACTAATTGGCAGGTGAGAAGTTAAATGGCAGAGTGGGGAATTGAGGTGGGGGTGGAGTTTCTTCACCAGAAAGAGAAATCAATGTTTATACCATCAGGTTGGAGAGTCCCCGGTCAAAATATAAGGTGTCGCTCCTCCACTCTAAGGGTGTCTTCATCTTGGCATAAGAGGAGGCCATGGATTGACATGTTGGAATTGGAAATGGAATTAAAATGTTTGACCACCAGGAAGTTCCACTTGTGGCAGATGGTGCAGAGGTGCTCGACGAAGTGGTCACAAATATATGACGGGTCTCACCAGTGCAGAGGAGGCTGCATCAGGAGCACCAAACACAATAGAAGGACTGTTTGGGGCCCTGAATAGAGGTGAGGGAAGAGGTGTTTAGGCAGGTGTAGTACTTAGGCCACTTGCAGAGCTAAGTGCCTGGAGGGAGATTAGTGGGGAGGAACAAAAGTACAAGTTAGTTGCGGAAGGAGTGATCCCTGTGGAAAGCGGAGGTGGAGGTAAATATATGTTTAGTGGCAAAGTCCCTTTGGAGAAGGTGGAGGTTGCAGAGGATAATGTGTTGGATGTGGAGGCTGATGGGGCGGTAGTTAAGGGCAAGAGGGACTCTATCACTATTATGACATAGAAACATAGAAATTTACAGCACATTAATGGCCCTTTGGCCCACAATGTACCTTACTCTAGAAACTGCCAAGAACTTCCCTACCTTATAGCCCTCTATTTTTCTAAGCTCCATGTACCTATCTAAGAGTCTCTTAAAAGACCCTATTGTATCTGCCTCTACCAACTTTGCTGGCAGTGCATTCCATGCACCCTCCACTCTCTGTGTGAAAAACTTACCTCTGACATCCTCCTTGTGCCTGCTTCCAAGCACCTTAAAACTATGCCCCCTCATGTTAGCCATTTCAGCCCTGGGAAAAAGCCTCTGACTGTCCACATGATCAATGCCTCTCATCATCTTATATGCCTATATCAGGTCACCTCTCATCCTCCGTTGCTCCAAGGAGAAAAGGCCAAGTTCACTCAACCTATTCTCATAAGGCAACATCCTTGTAAATCTCCTCTGCACTCTCTCTAGTATCTACATCCTTTCTGTAATGTGGTGACCAGAACTGAACACAGTACTCCAAGTGGGGTCTAAATAAGGTCATATACAGCTGTAACATTATCTCACAGCTCATGAACTCAATCCCATAGTTGATGAAAGCCAACACACCATATGTCTTCATAACAACACTGTCAGCCTCTGCAGTAGCTTTGAGTGTCCTATGGGCACAGACTCCAAGATCTTGCTGATCCTCCTCACTGCAGAAAGATGGGGTGAGCTCAGATGTAGAGGGAATGGAGGAGATGTGGGTGAGGGCAACATCAATAGAAGAGAGAGGGAAACCCCATTCTTTAAAGAAGGAGGACATCTCTGATGTCCTGGAATGGAAAGCTGTGTTTGTGTCCTGGAAACATAAGTAGCAGAGGTGAAGAAACTGAAAAAAGGGAATAGTATTTTTTACAGGAGATAGGGTGGGAAGAGATATAGCCCAAATAACTGTGAGAATCAGTAGGTTCATAAAAGATGTAGGTTAACAGTTTGTCTCCAGAGATGGGATGAGAGAGATCAAGAAAGGGGAGGGAGGTGTCAGAGATGGCCCAAGTGAATTTAAGGGCAGGGTGGAAGTTAGAAGTAAAATTGATGAAATTGACAAGCTCAGCATGGGTGCATGAAGCAGCGCCAATGTAGTCGTCAATGTAAGGGAGGAAGAGTCTGGGAGCATAACGGGGAAGACTTCATATACTATTCCACATAGCCGACTAAAAGGCAGCTATAGCTTGGGCCCATGGCTACCCCTCGAGTTTGGAGAAAGAGAGAGGAGCCGAAAGAAAAATTGTTCAGGCTGAGGACCAGTTCTGCCAGTCGGAGGAGGGTGGTGATGGAGGGGAATTGGTTGGTACTTCTGTCAAGAAAGAAGCGGAGGGCTATGAGGCCTTACTGATGGGGGATAGAAGTGGTCAGGGCCAGGGAACTGAAAGTTACTGAGAAGATCGAGGGCACAAGAAGTGTTGCGGAGGTAGGCGGGAAGGGACTGAACCACGGGGTTAGAATGGAATTGAGGTGTGAGGACAGGAGTTCAGTAGACAGAAACAATCGGCCTACGCAGACAGTCCGAATCTTGGAAGATATTAAAGTCAAATCCCGTGTGGGTCGAAAATTAGAATTACTCTGAGAACGTAGGTAGGGTGAACTGGTTTATGTTCGACATTTGTTATAACTTTGGTTCCGATTTGCTGTTATTTTCCCGTCTGCCTCCGTGGTCCACACGGAGGCGGTGTAATTTAAAATAACATGAATATATGTCACGCATTTTGTGGATTATGCCAAATATTTAACCGGCTCATCCCAGATGTCTACGAATACAGATATATCCGAATGTGATGAACCTATTTCATACATATAGTCTAATAAATTCTGAAATGCAGAATTGTCCTTAAATATTGGGAAAGCTGCAAATGAATCCGTGACTTCATTTTCTGACCTTCTCGAATCAACCCTGAACGACAGGATTAACGATTTTCGGACACTCCGTGTATTTTGTTTTGAAATCAAAGAACTCGAGATGCTAGAAATGTCATAAAGCATGACAGTGTGTCACGCTGCTGGGCTGATTGGTGCGTCTCGAGGGGGTGCGATCGGAATTCCTGCCATTGTTCAGGCTGGACGCCGCATTTCTGCGGACGTCAGACACAAGGGCAGGTTTTCCTGCGTGAGCCCGGGAGTCGTGCGGAAAATTCCCGATCAACGTTGCCGGGCTGCCTCGGGGTCCAATCGGAACGCGATCCCGTGTGCCACCTGCCCTGCTGCCGCTGCTCCGACTGGCAAGTCGCACTTGCCGGCCACTCGTCCAGCCGTGTCCAGCGCGGTCATTTAAAGGGACCCCCCGAGTCCAGCGCCCGAGCCTCGACTTGACTCCCGGAAGTGACGGTCCCTTTGTGGATCCTGGAGATCGTGGAAGATGGCGGCTGGATGCGACGCTGCGCTGTGAGGTGAGTGTGTGTGTGTGCACAGCTTCCAGTTTACTTACTCCCGTCACTGCGAGGGGTCCGCCTTTCAGATTTAATAGAATAACAAATGCAGCCTTCGGGAGGCGGATGGACTTTTAGTCTTTTTTTTGTTTCATTGCCGATGTATGAAATAAGGTGTAGTTGTGGAGCTGTTGCAGTGGCTATAGAACTGGTTTAGAGTTAACAGCGCTGAAGAAAATAATCACAGAAAGTAGTTTTATCCGTAACAATAAGTGACCTAGGAATATATAAAATTCTGGAGCACCGCTTGCATTTATCTCTCTAACGGTTTGTTTTTCATGGGTTTGGGAACGGCAAAGAAACTTCTGAAGTCACTTTTTGATTCTGGAGACGGTTTTTTTTTAAGTAGTCCAGTTGAGTTTATCCTAATTGATGGTTTGAGCTGAAGGACGGTATTTAACCCCTTCAAACAATTTTTATAGCATACCCAAAATAGCGTTTACTTTCTTGTTGTCAATGAGAGACTATGTATAAAGTGTTTTCCGAAATGTCATGCAGGGTTAATAACATTAGCATTTTAGCCGTGATGTTTCAGTTGAACTCCCGATGTTTTGATGTATACCCACACAAATGCTCTACAAAATTTCTGAATGTTTTGAAAAGTGAGTACTGTGTGTTTCACTCAGCCTTTAAACATTTTGTAAACTGTAGTTAGTTGTTTGTTGATTCCTATGCCACTGCTTAATCATGGGTTGATGGAAAACACAGCTTTTTTTAATCATATAACTTTTAAAATCTTGTGTCATAAAGGCTTCCTGTAATAAGTTGTTTAACTTGTTAAAGAGAAGCCTCCTGGTACCAAAAGAGTTTAATGAGTTTAGGGCAAGGATTTCCTGAATATTTAAAATTTCCGTTCTTTTGATTTGCTGAGGTCAGTGATAGGCATAAGGACTGAAAAAAAATCTTGATTTTAGTGTTTTTGTTTGGGCATCTTAGAAATTATTTGAGTTTATACAGTTTGTAGAGTTGGTGTGGCTCTTTCAAATTATTAATTGTGAGACATTGTATATTCAGCCTAATGAAAATTCTCTGAACTTCCCTTCACAGAAGTTTCCCTTCCCTCAGTTGAAAATTCTGTTACATCAACAATTATTTTTAAAACTATGTCTTGGTTTTTATGCACTGGAGCAAATTTGAAATGCGTTCAGTTTTGGAAAGACTGTGGTCCTTTTTGGCTGTGATAGATTGATCTTCATTAGGAATCCTGATGTTTGAAATTTCAGAATGTGGTATGTGCAAGGTATAAATGTGCTGATTTTGTTAAGATGATTATTAAAAATGTTAAAAGTGTGAAATAGAAATGAAAGATTAACACACTTAACTTTCGGCTTATCAGCGTTTGATGAGGGTGTGTGAAAGTGACTGGGGCAGATGGGAGGGGTGATGAGACAGGAATAGTGTTTTAGAAAAAAACTGAAGTTCTGCTTATTGTTTCTTTTGGGTATGGCTCCTAAAATATTGCAGCAGCACAAAAATAGGCCATTCAGTATATTCAGTCTTTGATTTGCTTTATCTAAACTGGTTTATTCTTGTACTCTTATCGTATACCCAGTAATATTTCCTTCAACTTTTATTCAACAGCTCTTTTAAATTCTGATTTGCTTTGATATTTTTTAATAGCTTACGGTGAAGTATATCACAATCACCCACACCAAATTGACTTCTGAAAGTTGGAATTCTTTTTGGTTATTTCACATTAGAGCTCTGCTGAACTGGTTACATATTTTAATTTTATTCAGAGAAATTTAAAATGTACAGTTGCTATCAACTGAAGTCCTCCTACTGAATCTGCTGCTGTACACCAACTTCTGTGCTGAGGCAAAAATCTGTGGCAATGATGCAGATTCTTAGGCAGCTGGTGGTGTAGTGGCATCCACACCGGACTTGTGAGACGGTTGGTCCTGGGTTCGAATCTACCCAGTTCCATGCTGGTTTGGGCATTGAGCTAGCAACTCAGCCTTCTGGGGGGGGTAAAGAAAACAGGCAAAAATGCTCAAGAAAGAGCAAGGTGCCTGATGCACCCTGAGACCCAGAGAGAAACAACGACAATGCAGATTTCTTAGAGCAAACTATGTGAACTGATTAGAAAGGCATGGTTAAATATGGTTTTGTTATGCCATGAGTTTTTATTGTGTTCTGGCCAGTTATGTAATTGAGTTTCTATATGATTTTTACCTCTCCCCAGTGTTGCAAAGGATAGATCTTGCCTCATTGCTGCACAATGTCCCATTGTGTTGGACTTTGCCACGCTGCCTGTACTTTGCAGAAAAGTTCCTTTGAACACCTGTGATCACATCCATCAGGCAGTAGTCAGCACAGTACACACTACAGACCCTGTGGGAGAAGAACACATTCGATCCTCGATCCTGTAAGTTGGTTTGCCAAGCAGACTGTTAAAACTATTTAGAAGAATGTCTCATCAACTAGCACCAAGACCTTGTGTGGTTGCTAGTGAGAGACCCCCTCCCCCCTCCTCCATCAGATCTTTCCTGTTCAGTTGGAGTTTTGTACTCAATGCATGCTGTATTTAAGATGGCTGTGATGAGTCAAGTACACCTGTTTGAGCAATGCATTTGCGAGGAAAGTCTAGAAAAAAAATGCATTAAGGAGAACTGTGATCTATAGGCTGTTCCCAAGGGCTTACACTGAAATTAACATCAACTCCGTGAAAGGTGCACTTTGGTCTGTCCAAAACTTGTTCTCCAGAGAAGCTGAATCAGGTTTATTATCACTAAGGTATGATGTGAAATTTGTTGTTTTGCTGCAGTAGTAATAAAAAATAACTCCAAGTTACAAAAATAGTGTGGAGAAGGAATAACATGGAGCATACAGAAATCTGATAAGAGAGTGGAAGAAAGCTGTTCCTAAAAGCATAATGTGGGTCTTCAGGCTCCTGTTCCTTCTCTCTAATATTAATGCTAAGAGGACATGTCCCAGATGGTGAGAGTCTTTCTGCCTGACACATTACAGCCCTGGTGTCCTTGTAGAACTCACATTTGATTGTCTTTGCTGCTAATTTCTATTTCACTCTCAATCACTGACTCTTTGCTCACTTGGCCCCTCTTCCCCCATCTCAGTACAATAGTACTGAGCAGTTGACTGTTACTTGCTGTATGAGTGGCAGACTGTGATGGGACACTCTGCTGCCACCGAGGGCTTGCACCTATGTAATAACCTAGCAAACACATCAAGGGTGTATTGCTTAAAGAAACCTGTGAGTGGCATTGGGACTTTGTACATCCAACATATTGACATAGCACAATAAATATATAAACTGGATGATGCTGACTCGACTGTAAAGAATTTAAATGAGGACTGAGAGCTCCAAGGGTCTCTGAAGTGGCCTTGACAAGTATCATTAGGGAGAATCCCAAGCCATTTTATGTGTCTGATGGGAGGAAAAATATAGCTAGGGAAATGTTATGTCCACCCAAGGACAACAGAGGTAATTTAAGTGTGGACCCAAAAGAAAGTGTGTGCACTCATAAAATAGTACTTTATATTGGTATTCACTAAGAAGGAGGATGTAATGCTGAGATTAGGGAGGTGCAAGGCAATATTCCAGGACATGATGACCACCCCCACCCAAGTATACTCCACCCCAGGGCTTCATAGAATCTATTCTAGGATACTGAAGGAGGTAGGGCGGTGACTACTGGGGTTTTAACAGATCTTTTGTATCCTCCTTAGCTACAGATTAAGTCATAGAAGACTGAAAATAGCTCATACTTCCTTCTGGAAGGGCAATAAAGATAATTCAGGAAATTGTTACTGTTAAGTCTTGCGTCAGTGGGTAGAGAAATTCATTGGAGAAGTTTCAAATGGATGTGATTTATTAGCATTTCAAAAAGCTTTGACTTGGGGTTTTATGCAAATTTGAATGCATGTAGCGATAGATAGTGTTTTACATGAACTTTAGGAACCCATTTAACAAATGTCTTGTGGTTTTCTGATCCAGAATATCATTTCATGGGATCTGTTAAGTTAGATTTTTTTAAAAACTGGCCTAATAATGGGAAGATGGAGGGTCATGATGGAGCGGTGTTTTCCTGAGAAGAGGTCTGTGACAATGATGCTCTGCAAGGATCAGGAATGAAATCTCTGGATTGAAATACATTAATTTTGGATAAAAATGCGACGGGTTTGATTAGTAAGATTGTGGATGACATGAAAATTTGAGTGGTGGATTGTGGGAAAGATTGTCAGAGGATCCAGCAGGAAAAAGATGAGTGAAATTTGGACAGAGAGATGGCAGATGGAACTTAATCCAGGCAAGTGTGAGTGGATGGATTTTGAGAGGTCAAGTGAAGAGAACTTTTAGGAGCATTGCTCCCGGTGCAGCATTCTTTGTCAGTGAGACCCATTGCATGTAGGTTAGGGGGACCACTTCATCAAGCACCTTTGCTCTGTCCCCTCAAAAGGTGGGATTTGTCCGTAGCCAGCCATTTCTATTTGATTTCCCATTCCCATTCTGACATGCCAGGTCCAAGGCCTTCTCTACAGTCACACTGAGGCCATACTTGGGTTGGTGGAGCAACACCTCATATTCATTCTGGGTAGGCACCAACCTGCTGGCATGAACATTTATTTATCTAACCACCGGTAAGTCCCCCCCCTTACTCTTTTTTTTTTCCCCATTTCATATTCTGAAACCCCTCTCATCCCTTCTCTTCACCTGCCCTTCACCCCTCTCTGGTGCCTCTCCTCCTTCCCTTTCTCCTATGGTCCACTGGCTTTTCCTATCATATTCTTTCCTCTTTAGCCCTTTACATCTTCCACCTTTTACATCCCAGCTTCTTCACTGCTCCCTCCCCTTCCCCATCCGTCCATCTTCCCACTTGCCTCGTCTCAACTGTAACCTGTCAGTCTGCACTCCTTCCCCTGATCCCACTACCTTCGTTTTCTGGCTTCATCTCACTTCCTTTCCAGTCCTGATGAAGGGGCTTGGTCTGAAAAGATGCCTGTTTATTCACCCTCCATAGATGCTGCCTAACTTGCTAAGTTCCTCCAATATATTCTGTGTTTTCCTGAAGATTTCCAGCATCTGCAGGATTTGTGTTGATGAGGGATATGGACAATGTGCATGCAGGTAGAATAAGATGATGGGATCATGCTTGTTGCAGGCATGGTTGGTCAAAGTCTCGTTCCTGTGCTGTAATCTAGGTCTCCCAGCTTTGTCTGCACTGTTTTGGTTTTCTTGAATGCTTTTTTAAAAAGTTTATTTTTGAAATGAAAACAAGTTATGGCTAACTGCGTGAGGTCACAATCACTGGTCTTTGTATGCAAACGGTTCTAGTATTTGAGTATTGGCAGATGCATTGAATCCCAGAACATGACCTGTTCCGTATCTAGAATCTTTCAATTTATGGATTCTAATTATGAATTATTTAATAAAATTATGGGCTCTTTGACAAATGAATCAACATGAGTTTTATTCCATATTTGCTGTTGACTGCTGCATCAGCTAATTCAGCATTGTAAAGCTTCTGGCAATATGCAATGAATTCAATGCATCTGGATGCCACTCTTTGAAAATCAAGCCTCAATTTAAAAGTATGCTAAAGTCAGTACAGTGGATTCTGCCTAATTGGGGCACATCCAAAGCAGCAGATGGTTGCCCAATTAAGTGACTGCCCCAATTAGCCAACGTTTCTTGGAATAACTTAAAAAGGTATAAAAGAAGATAGACCACCATTTAATTAAGTAACAAATTATGTACTTAAGTGAAATTGTCATCCGTTGGTCCAAATGGATAACATAAAACAAATGCACACAAATGATGCTATTTAAAAACTGTTCACTCTAAGTGCAGTGTAGTGATAACAGCCACATGAGTGCACGTGACTGTTCAGCAATAGTCTCCTATCCCAGTTAAGCGACAGTGTTCCAAATAAGTGGATGGAATCTCAGCTATTTTCTTGATTATAATCTCAAGAGCTACTGCTGGAAATCCAGAGCAACACACACAATGCTGGGGGGAAAAAAATCAGGAGTTCTGGCAGCATCTATGGAAGTGAATAAACAATTAACATTTCAGACTGAGACCCTTCATCAGGACTGGAAAGGAATGGGGGAAGATGCCAGAATAAGAAGGGGGAAGGGGAAGGATTGTGCCCTGATTGGGGAATGGATGGGGGGGGGGGGAAGAAGAGGCAAAAAGAAAGCAAAAATTACCAGAGGTAGCAATAGGTTTTCATGCCATCAGTTTGGAGGTTACCTAGACAGAAAATGAGGTGTTTCTCCTCCACCCTGAGAGTGGCCTCACCATGACAGAAGAGGCCAAGGACCGACATGTCAGAATGGGAATGGGGATAGGAATTAAAATGGTTCACCACTGGGAAATGAGTGCAGGCATTGGATAAAGCGTCCCCCCAGTTTGCATTGGGTCTCACCAAAGTCAAGGATGCCACATCAGGAGCACTAGATACTATAGATGATCCCAGCAGATTTGCAGGTTAAGTGTTATCTCACCTGGAAAGACTGGGGCTCCGAATGGAGGTGAGGGAGGAGGTGGAAGGGCAGGTGTAACGTTTCTCTAACTTGAAGAGATATGCTAGGAGGAACAAATGGACAAGGGAGTCATGGAGTGAATGATCCCAGAGGAGGGGGTGGGGAGGTATGGAAGTGATTGGTGGTAGGATCCCATTGAAGACGGCAGAAGTTGCTGAGAACGAGGTGTTGGATGTGCTGGCTCATGGGTGGTAGTTTTTGATTATTGTTCTTTGAGTTGTCCCAATTAAGCTGCTGCCCTGATTAACTGATGGCCCAATTAACCAGAATCCACTGTTTGAATTTTGGATGTCTGTAAAGCTATGCATTGGATACTTTATTGTGTAATCTTTAAGCATGTATGGAAAGGCTTGCTCTTGCCCTTGCCATCTCATTCATTGATTTATTTCTCATATACACTTTCCTCTTCCTCCAGGATAGTGGTATCTGATTTGTTCATTCTGTGAATACTGGCTAATAGTTCTGCATTCCTGATCATCAGGTGCAACTTCTGTTTCCTCTTTAATACTTGCTGTAGTTATTCAACTTCGCTCAGTAATGAACAGTGGTTCTTTTATCTGCTCCAGGTGCACACTGTTCCTAATGCCTTATCACTCTTTCTTGTATCCTGCTCTAACTCAATACTAAACGTTAAATGTCAATTTATTTTATCTACATGTCTTCACCAAAAGAAAACTGTTAATAGGTTATTCATTGTTAAATAGATATCTTTATACTTGATCGTTATTGACAAGCCATTTATATTAAGCAGTATTTTTACAGATTCTGCCTCCTTTATTCCCTATTCAATTGTTTGCAACTGTTTTCTTTATCCTTCTTGAATACTGTTCGATGGTATGTGTATGCTCTGGTATTGTGTAGTAATGAAGTAACATGCAGAATATGAAGTGGGAACTGTGTGGAAATTGTACAGCTTATTTAGGTTTCTTCTCAGAATCAGGTTTAATATCACCTGCATATGTTGTGAAATTTGTTAACTTTGCAGCAACAGTACATGATACAGGGAACAAATGAATTACACTAAATATAATCACAAATAGTTAAATTGAAATAAGTAGTACAAAAACATAAATTTTTAAAAAAGTTGTGATGTACTGCTCGTGGTTTCAATATCCATTCAGAAATCAGAAGGCAGAGGGAAAGAAACTGTTCCTAAATCGCTGAGTGTGTGTCTTCAGGACCTTCCTTCCTAATGGTAACAGTGAGAAGAGGGCATGTGATAAGAGTCCTTAATGATGTACACCACTTTTTGAAGACACTGCTTGAAGATGTTTTGGATAATTCTATCTATCTGTCGGTCTATCCATCCATCTGACTAGTGATAGTGCTGACTAATTTTACAGCACTCAGTATTCTTATAGAGTCATGGCACACTTCATTATGGGAACATTCACAATTTAGTTAATTGATAACAAGGCACTGAGAAGTTTATCCTGATTTTTTTTATTACTGGTACTCTAAACACACAACTCTTGTGATTAAATTTGGTTACTTACAGAGAAGACAATGCAGTTTAAAGTCTTTTATCAGCTTTGTTCATGGTTATCTCTCCTCGGGATTAGTATTGATTTAAGGTGATTTGAAGCTCTTGATTGTCACTTATAGATGATTGCTATCTCTGCTGCAGTAATTGTATAAAATCTTTAAATGCTTTTTGCATGTCATGTAGTAGCATTCCCCTTTTGTTGATGATGGTTGTAAACATTTAAAATGGAGAGAAATCACCTGGCCATCAATAGTGGCCAGAATTGCATTGACGTCAAATTACATTGGTTGAGCATGATCTGTCTTGTTTTTCTTCTGTTTATTTCCATCTGTCAGTGCAGTAGCAATGTTGGGCTTGCTTTGTAAAGTAATCATGATGAAGAATTCAAGAGGAGATTAGCAAGGAATTGTCACAGAATTTTAGTTAGAATAGAATCCATATTTTGAGATTTCTTTCTTGCCATTTATTATCTGGTAAATACCCAGTTATTGTGCTAAAAATATTGAATCAAATGACTGAAGTAAAAAAGAAACAAAACTTTTACATCAGTTGGAGTAGATTGTGCTTTTTCAAGAATAGAATGTACATGGTAGGAGTAGCAATGAGAAGTCACACTTGGTAAATTTTTGGAAAAACTTAAAATAGATTATTACTGCACTATGATCGATTATGTTCGATTTCCAATTGCCCTCAGAAATGTCTTTTTAAACTGTACGTGTATTGTGGTAATTGTTCTCTATTTATACCAATTACCTTCTGACTCAATAGAAAGCAAACATCCAAACCACCATATTCCTGTTTCTCAGGTGTTTCTTTAGAATACTTGTTCTTGACTTAATTTGTGGTGATTCCAGCTTGTTAATCAAGGCGGTCAGCTGCAGAGGTACATTCAGATGTGCATTTTCTTTAGCTATTGCTGAACATTGCTACTGTCGCCTCCCCCCCCCATGTTGGTTGAAAATAATTGCAGAGCGAGATGACGTTGGTGTCTCGAGTTATGGTCAGCATTTATTATGCATTTGATACTCAGAAGGTTAGACTTTTGTCACATAATACCCTTTGTTTAATTAGGACTTGAATTTAATAGTAAATAATGGAGTGGCACTTGTGCACCAGCAGAGCTGTGTGACTTGGAGGTGATTGGTGTACCCATAGAAGATAGTAATTTGGTCTGGCAGTCTGAAGTTTTCATAAGATCAGGGAAACTGAAATCTGTTACAAACAGCACCTCATAAGTAGGATCCCATTAGGCTACTTCCTCTTTTTTAAAAAAAGATGAACAATTCCATACACACCAATGTACACAATCACCATAGGCTTATCCACACTAAATCAGAACCAGTCAGTTGTTAACTTTTATATTTAGTTACATCCAGAGAGGCAGCTTAAAGATTTGGTGATATTTTAAGAGTTTGTACACCGTAACATTATTGAATGGCTTGTTTTTGAGTTCCTTGTTTTTGAGGTATTGTCTTTTCCTCATATTTTGTTCCGCTCTGAGTCATCTGGTGAAGTGTGTTATCAGTTAAGTCAATAGTGTTCCTCAAAGACAAACGGTGAATACTGCATCGATTACCTGTTAACATCATAGCAGGCAATCGTATGGCGTGTCTCTTCAGCTACTGACAGTGAACCCTGTATACTCATTAGATTTGTATTTTCTTATTCTGTTAGCCTTTATATGCTGCAAGCACGCTTATTTGTGTGCTTATTTCTAATGTTCGTCCTCTCCAACTTCCCTTTTTAGAAGTTCTGAATTGTAGATGTTAGCTCTGCTTCCTTTCCAGAGACTTCGCTGGGTTCATGGTTTTTATTTATTTGGAAATGCAGCACAGTGACAGGACCTTCTGGCCAACAAGCTTGCACTGCCCAAGTACAGCCATGTGACCAATTATCCTTCTAGCCCATACATCTTTGAAATGCAGGAGGAAATCCACATTGTCACGGGGTAGAACGTACCAACTCCTTGTAGACAGCGGCGGACATTGAACTTGGCCCACTGCTGCTGTAAAACATTACGCCACCATGCCACCTTCCAAAATTGACTGAGGACTGATTTTTACTCTGTCACCTCATTAGCAGTACTGTGCCTAGTATCCCATTGATCCGATTATGAATTGATTTGCTGGGTGTTTGTAATGTTTGTCACATTTTTCCTTCAGATTGGGCACGCTCTGTCTTCAGTTCTCTGAGCAACATGTACATGATTTGAATGACGATTGTCACATCCTTTCCTGCCTTGTTGCTCCTTTGTTTTCATGATAATTTGTCACTGTCTTCATGCTCTGGTTGCAGTATCTGGTAACATCTCCAACAATGTCTTTATTGCTGGAGTTATTTTTACTGGAATCACTTTTCTCCCATGACATAGTTTCCTTTAGATTCTCTGGTCTTTTCTTTCAACTGGTTCTGTACATCTTCTTGCCTGGTGGCTGTTGTATTCTGTGTGTCTCCATCTATAAATCCGTGTGGGAAATGCATGTCACTGTTTTGCTCCCATACAAGAATAGTATGTCTCTTGCTATCTTTGTTTTTATAATCTTGTTCCCAGCCTGGAATTGCAGTAGGTGTTTTAATTAGCAATCCATTATAACCATACTGAAGTTGTATCATTGTTGGAACTTACTACCTCATCTGCAACAACTATCTTCAAATTTTGCTGTATTTCCCTGTCTTTCACCTTGAATATAGTTCTGTTCTTCTGAAAACCATTACCTAACTTGGGTTGTTTCAATGTGGATTCAACACGTGATCCCACGTCAATCTGAGGAAAGTCAGTTTCAGAATTTCAGCCAAGACCTCATCTTTTGTAGAAGGTTCTTGTTCTGTAGTCTCTTTCTGTTTGTCTCCATCAGCTAGTCAGTCACACAAATTGAATCACCTTGGTCACTGCATTTCCTGTTTGAGACATTTTGAGTTCCTTCTCCAAATGTTTTTTTAAAATTGATATTTATTCCGTCATTGCCTGTCTGCTGTAATGTTATGGTATCTGTGCTGTTGCATGTCTTTTGCATGCAGCTACTTAATATAAAACTCGTTTCCAGTGCCGCTCTGATTGTTGACTCATGGTTGAAATTCTGATCTACCCAGATGCTTTGTCTTCACCCTGTCCATTGGCTTGATTTGGTCTTCTCTTCAGTCCACCTTGGCCTTGTGCCAGATCAAAGGCTAAACAAGTGATTCTAGAGGGAAAGGGCTATGAGCTTATCACTCTAATCTGAGGTGAAAAGCCTGTTGCCTCTGTTCTAGTGCATATATGTCAAACTCAAGGCCCGCGGGCCAAATCCGGCCTGCGGTGGAATTATCTTTGGCCCGCGAGATGATATCTAATTACTATTAAAGCTGGCCCCAGTAATCGAAGCGCCTATGGCGTATGATATGGCTAATGCTGAGTTTATTCAGGTACCAGGTTTTCAGGGTTTTTAGTGTTTATTCGGCAGTCTTGTTCGGCAGTCTTCTTCATAAGAAACGGAATTTGTAAAGTGAAACACTTTGTAGTTATAGCAGAGACTGAGACACATGAGAGCAGGCTGAAAAAACAGAGGCAACGAAAGCTGCGTTCGCACGCGTCCAACTGATCTGGCCCGCATGAAGCTGCATTTTGCTCAATCCGGCCCGTGACCTAAAATGAGTTTGACACCCCTGTTTTGTGGATACCTTGCCTACCTCTCTGTCTAGGCTGCTAGTTATTGGCAGTTCATCCCTCCAATTCACCTTGTGCACCTTATTTTTACTAGTGTTCACACAATTCTCCAGTGAATGTATTACAGGGCACAAATTTCCATAGGTCTGAATTGTCCATTGAGTGTCTCATCCCATTACTGAGCACTCGGAAGCAGGATTCACCACTCATGAGCTGACCTTTTTCATCATATTTATGAACTCTGTAGTGTTTTTACATGTTAACATTGGTCTCTATCATTAACCAGTGGTATTTGGAGCAACTGGGTAAGTCTAGGGGGCAGATTTTGCCTCTGATCAAATTTGGACAATATGTCTCTGTCAGCTTCTGTAGACAAGGTGTCCAATTTTATCACAATTAAAACAGTAGGTTACTATAATTGGTTTTCCTAACATTGCTTAGAGGATCTGCCTTGTGCAATCATGAGATTGGTGATTGTTATGCCCTTCTCGTTCCTGTGATTAGTTGCTTTCCCACTCATTTAAAATCCTTTAATACATGATCAAGAATCAAGAAGGCCTGTTGGAAATGCATGAAGGTTGCTGGAGCTTTATCCCATAATCTCACTTTTTAAGGTGAGTGAACCTTCGTCACATTTCTCAATGCCATTTCCATTGAAATCTCAATTCTTGTTTCTTCTCAAAAGAACTTTGCTGGTTATTCAATCACTTAAGCTGTACAATAATTTGTCTTTGAACATTTAATGCACTTGTGATATCCTGTTATGTATCTCATACTAATAATGTAATCCCCAAATATTTGGTTCTGAGTACTTACTCTGTAACTCCATCTATATTAGTTTGAAATATGCTTTATGCTTCTCCAATACCTTCATGAAATTTGGTGACCATTGCATGGTGCCAACAGATTTGCTAGTGTCTCACTATCATCAAATTCATATCTATAAAGACCTCTTTCTACACAGGTACCCACATTAATATCGTCACTTATAGCCTTTAAAATGGGCAAATTTTCCAGGAAAATACCAAATTTCCTTTGTATGTGGTTGCATTTGCCATGTGTTTCTCTATAAGCCTCTTGTAACATTTCAACTAACTTCTCTGCTATCCTAGCTTAACCTTTGTTTGCCTGTGCTGATTTTATTTTACTTTAAAGGAATTTTTTTATGCCACACATTTGCATACTTTCTCAATTTTTCTTTCCTGTAGATGGGGATTGACATATATCCAATTATCATTGTAATGTATCATGATTTTTCTGAATTGGCCTTTCAAAATGTATCAATTCAGTTAAATATCAGGCTTCAAGTAGACACCACTTTTTTTTTAATGCTGGTCAGCTTTCATCTGAATTTGTATGTCTTGCAGTCTTGTTATAGGACTTTGCCTAATCAAATGGTAGGTGCCATTTTCCTTAGCAGTTAAAAAGCATTCAATATGTTTTCTTCTTTCTGAATTGTGCAGTGTCAGGAAAGGTGAAGGGTGAACTGAACAAAGCCCTTATGATCTGGAATAGACCTTTGCCACATTTTAAAGTCTACAGGAATTATTTTTTTCCCCTCATTCAGGTTGCTGAATTACTGTACCTTGATAACTAACCAATTTGGATAAAGTGTTTTTCAGTTAAGCTTCTTTTCCCTGTGTAAGACATTAAATGATAGATAGATAGATAGATAGATACTTTATTCATCCCCATGGGGAAATTCAACTTTTTTCCAATGTCCCATACACTTGTTGTAGCAAAACTAATTACATACAATACTTAACTCAGTAAAAAATATGATATGCATCTAAATCACTATCTCAAAAAGCATTAATAATAGCTTTTAAAAAGTTCTTAAGTCCTGGCGGTAGAATTGTAAAGCCTAATGGCATTGGGGAGTATTGACCTCTTCATCCTGTCTGAGGAGCATTGCATCGATAGTAACCTGTCGCTGAAACTGCTTCTCTGTCTCTGGATGGTGCTATGTAGAGGATGTTCAGAGTTATCCATAATTGACCGTAGCCTACTCAGCGCCCTTCGCTCAGCTACCGATGTTAAACCCTCCAGTACTTTGCCCATGACAGAGCCCGCCTTCCTTACCAGCTTATTAAGACGTGAGGTGTCCCTCTTCTTAATACTTCCTCCCCAACACGCCACCACAAAGAAGAGGGCGCTCTCCACAACTGACCTATAGAACATCTTCAGCATCTCACTACAGACATTGAATGACGCCAACCTTCTTAGGAAGTACAGTCGACTCTGTGCTTTCCTGCACAAGGCATCTGTGTTGGCAGTCCAGTCTAGCTTCTCGTCTAACTGTACTCCCAGATACTTGTAGGTCTTAACCTGCTCCACACATTCTCCATTAATGATTTGGATGCGTTTGATTTTAATGTGAGAAAGGCTGAAGTATTCCGAACTATAATGCTGGGTTTGCATCAAACATTGTGGAAGCTATAATTATGTGCATTATTTCTGAACCATATAATTTGATCAATGACAGCATATAGATTTGGGATTTGAATGCAAGTCACTCATTGAGTGAAACAACAGGGGAGAGGCCCTATTCTGACCACAGCATCCTTCCTCGAAAAGAGTAGACATTCCAGGCCGAGACCTTTCATCAGGAGTCCTGATGAAGGGTTTCAGCCTGAAACATCAATTGTTTACTCTTTTCCACAGATGTTGACCAGCCTGCTGAGTTCCTTCAAAATTTTGCGTTTGGATTTCAAGCTTCTGCAGATTTTCTCGTGTTCATGAGTGTCCTCCCTGCTAGTCCTAGTTGCCTGCGTACCTATCCAAATGCCTCTCAGATAATGCAGCTGCACTCACTTTGACCACTTCTTCTGGCAGCTCAGTCCAGGGACACCCTGCCCTTTGTGTAAAGAAACTACCTCCAAGGTGGTTTTAAATCTCCTCTTCCCCCCACCCCTGTATCTGTGCCATCTAATTCCGGATTCTCTAGCCCTGGGGACAAGACCATGAACGTCCACCTCACGATTTTATAAACTTCTATGAGGTCACCTCAATTCCCTGTGCTCCAAGGAATAAAGATTCAGCTTGGCCAACCCTTCCCTATAACTTGGGCCTCCAGTTTAGGCACCATCCTTGTAAATTTCTTTTGCATCCCTACCAATTTGACGATCTTTCCTGTAACAGAGTGACCAAAGCTGTATTCAATACTCCAAGTGTAATCTTACCAGCAACTTGTATAACTGAAACTTAATGTCTTTACACCTAAACTCAGTACCCTGACTGATGAAGGCCAGTGTGTTAAACACCTTCTCCACCACCCTGTCCGCTTGTTGGCAACTGTATACTTGAGCCCTCCAGGTCCCTCTATCCCACAACACTTGTCAATACCCATCCATTCACTGTATAGGACCTATGATATCAAAAATGCATCGCCTCACACTTATCCAAGTTGAAATCCGTTTGCCATTCCTCTGCCAATCTCCCTAACTGATTAAGATTTCTTAGTAATTCATTGCAACCTGCTTCACTATCAATAAGATGGCCAAGAATTAGGTTTATTATTATTGTTCAAAGTTAAGATTTATTATCAGAGTATCCCGCTATGTCTCCCCTTACAGTCCTCAGCAGCCCTGTGTCCACCGTGGAGAACTTCAGGTTCCTGGAAACCACCATCTCTCAGGATCTGAAGTGGGAGCAGAACATCAGCTCCATCCTGAAGAAAGCCTAGCAGCGGATGTATTTCCTGCGGCTCTTGAGGAAATATGGTCTGCCTCAGGTATTGCTGCTGCAGTTCTACACTGCAGTCATTGAGTCTGTCCTGTGCACCTCCATCATTGTGTGGTTTGGAGCCGCCACCAAGCAGGATAGAACCAGACTACAGCGCACAGTGAGGACTGCCGAGCGCATCATTAGAGCCTCCCTGCCCTCTATTGTGGACCTGTACTCTTCCAGGTTGAAGAAGAGGGCGGGGAAATCATAAAGGACTCCTCCCATCCTGCGCAAAGACTGTTTGATCTGCTTCCGTCTGGTAGGCGCTTCAGATCCCTCCAGACTAAGACTAATAGGCACTGGAGAAGTTTTTTCCCTACTGCGGTCACTTTGCTGAACAGTTAACTGCCGGTTAACTGTCGGCTAACTATTACTTGGATTGCAATACCTGTATGTATAATCTATATTTTCATTTATATTTATCATTATTATTGTTATGAGCAGAGAGACAACATCTGCCGGAAGTAAATTCCTTGTATGTGCATAGGTACTTGGCGATTAAAGTCTGATTCTGATTCTGATGCATGTTGCTACATACAACCCTGATATTTTTCTTCTGTGGGCATTCTTAGCAAATCTGTAGACCAGTAACTATAAACAGGATCTCTAAACATCAGAAACTGTAATCTGCAAATGAAGCAAATGCAGATATAAATAAATAGCAATAAATAACAAACAAAGAATCCTTAAATGAGTGTAGTTATCCTCTTTTGTTCAAGAGCCTGATGGCTGAGAGGTAGTAATTGAACCTGGTGGAGCGAATTCTGTGCCTTCTAACTGATGGCAGCAGTGAGGAAAGAGCATGGCCTGGGTAGTGAGGATCTTTGATGGATGCTGCTTTTCTATGGCAACGTTTCATGGAGATACTGGCATATGTTATGAAATTTGTTTTGCAGCAGGGAGTAAAAGGCATAGAAATCACTGCAAGTTACAAAATGTAGTGTTTTTTTTTAAAAAGGAACAATGTGCTCATGTACCATTCAGTAATCTGATGGCAGAGCTGTTTATAAATGGTTAAGTGTGTGTCCTCAAATGAATTGACCTTTGACCATCACCCTCGGCCTCTAACATTGAGCTAATTCTGAATCCATCTTGCAAGCTCCCCTGCATCCCATGTGACCTAATCTTCCAGATCAACCTGCCAAGAGGAACCATGTCAAAGACATTGAAGTCCCTATAAACAGCATCCACTGCCCTACCTTCAAATATCCCCTTAGTTGCCTCTTCAGAAAAAACTTCTCTTAATCTTGCTTTCCTATTCCTATTTGGATCTGCATTTAAATTAGAAGCATTTGGGAATTAATTGATTCTAAGCTCCTAAAACACATTTCTGTAATTTAATCTGAATAAATAAGAATGTACACAGTCTCATTTGGGGAAAAGTTATAGTTGATGAGAAAAGGCTTTAAAAATGCTGAAGTTTTTACTGCATGTGCCATTGAATTCAACTCTGGGCTCCCATCATACAAACCCACTGTTCCAACAGTTTCTGTTTTGTTTCTTTCAGAAAACTTCACATTGTTGAATTTATTTATTTGAAGCTTGTTATCCTGCAAACTATAAAGAACCACTGTTGAAGGATAAAGCGAGTATCAAAGCTTGACGTGCTCAAGGAGGTGGACTGATGCTACCATGGTGATTCTGTAGTTTGCAGATGTCTCCTGTTGGTATTCTTGTTGCCTGGATGCACCCAAGTATCAAAACCTGCTTTAGATTGTAGAATTATATTTGCAGCCTACTGTTATAAAGTTCCCACAGTGAATGCTTTCTTAGACTTCAGCATATGAGAATAAATGTCTTTTCAGCCTTTTGGCAGCAACATTATAGTTTTCTTTTAGCCCTGCATGTTATCAAGCAACTCAGTGCCAGAACAGCACCAGTTCCTGGTGCTGAATTAAAAGCCTTATGGGATGGTACATGTCAATACCTGCAGAATTATGATCTGTGCCTTGTTAGCTCAGAACTTGTAGTGCTCACATTGAATCAGACGTCCTATCAGATTTGAAATAGCTGAGTTGTAATTTCAAAACTGGCAAACAACTGAAATGAAGCTGAAAATAGTCAAGTAACAGCCATGACCAAGGTTGCATCCAGCAGGTATTATTTGGTTTATAGGTTTTTTAAAATCTAAATTGAAAGCTTTTTGCCCTTTTTTTCCACTTTTGACTTTGAATATAATCGTGTAAAGTAGGAAAAGCAAGTAAGACTCAAGCTAGTCATTTATGATGTGTCAGATTCTGCAGATCAGGTATTATATCACACCACTCTGCTTCTCTATAGCCTCTCTGATCTGCAATTCTACGTCAGCAAAAGAATTTCAACCACCAAAGGTAACTTCTGAGTCCACCAGAAATTCTCTACCTTTGTTCTTTCTCACTGGAGCTAGACTTTACGTGGCATTCTCCTGCTTCTTTAGATTTGAAGATCAAAGATTTGATTTAGCTTTAAAGATTAGTTTTATTTGTCACATGCTCATCGAGACACAGTGAAAGTATGTTACAAACAAGAGAAAATCTGCAGATGCTGGAAATCTGAGCAACACACACAAAATGCTGGAGGAACTCGGTAGGCCAGGCAGCATCTATGGGGGAGAAAAGTACAGTTGATGTTTCGGGCTGAAACTGTTTGGCAGGTCTGGAGGAAAAAAAGCTGAGGAATAGATTTAAAAGGTGAGGGGAGGGGGAGAGATAAACACCAGGCAATAGGTGAAACTTGGAGGGGGAAGGATAAAGCAAAGAGCTAGGAAGTTGATTGGTCAAACAGACAGAGGCCATGGAAGAAAGAAAAGTGGGGGGGAGCACCAGAGGGAGGTGATGGGCAGGCAAGGAGATAACGTGAGAAGGGGAAAAGGGGATGCGATATGGTGAAGGGGGTGGGGTGGCATTACTGGAAGTTTGAGAAATTGATGTTCATGCCATCAGGTTGGAGGCTACCCAAATGGAATATAAGGTGTTGTTCCTCCAGCCCAAGTGTGGCCTCATTGCGACGTAAGTCAACTTACTCAAATTACACTCTACATGTCCCTAAAAAGGAAATTTAGGTAAAGCAGAGTGGAGACAAAATTCTAATTCATTGTGTAGAATAAGTGTCTTTAACATGTGCTTGGCTTGGTATCCTTGAGGCCATGGATGGACATATCAGAATGGGAACTGGGATTAAAATGGGTGTCCACTGGGAGATCCTACTTGTTCTGGTGGACAACGTGCAGAAACTCAGTGAAGCGGTCTCCCAATCTATGCTGGGTCTCACCAATATACAGGAGGCCACACCGGGAACATCAAACACAGTATACGACCCCAACAGACTCACAAGTGAAGTGTTGCCCTGAATGGTAGTGAGGGAGGAGATGTAGATGGAGGTGTAACACTTGTTCTACTTGCAAGGATAAGTGCCAGGAAGGAGATCAGTAAGGAGGGACAAATGGACAAGGAAGTCGTGTAGGGAGTGATCCCTGTGGAAAGCAGAAAGTGGGGGGAGGGAAAGATGTGTCTGGTGGTGGGATCCTGTTGGAGGTGGTGGAAGTTTTGGAGAATTGTGTACTGGATGTGGAGGCTGGTGAGGTGGTAGGTGAGGACAAGAGGAACCCTGTCCCTGGTAGGGTGGTGGCAGGATGGGGTAAGAGCAGATATGCGTGAAATGAAAGAGATGCGGTTGAGCGCAGCATTGATGGTGGAGGAATACATTGTTTGCATTGTTGTTTTTTTATGATGTATTAGGGCCAGCCCATAAGTGTTGCCATGCTTCAGACACAAACATAGCATGCCCACAACTCAATCACCCTAAACGTATGTCTCTTGGAATGTGGGAGGAAACCAGAGCACCCAGAGGAAACCCACACAGCTTTCCCTATCATCACCAAATGAGTTTTTAATCCCATGTCTTTATCGTTATTGTAAAACGATCTACCTAAAATGTTAACTTTGCATCCCCCTGAGGTTACTGCCTGAATCGCCATGCATTCCCAGTAATTTTTTTTTTTGGGTTTTGTGTAGATAGTTTATTTGTGTAGATAATTTGGATATGTACATGGATGCCTATTGTCTGGGTGCAGGTTGATCAGCGTAGGCAGTTTAAATGTTTCGGCATGTACTAGATGGGCCGAAAGGTGTGTTTCTGCGCTGCACTTTTCTATTAGGACCAGTCTCCCAATTTATGACGGGTCTCACCAATGTATAGGAGACTGCTTTGGGAGCATTGGACACAATACACAACCTCAGCAGGTTCACAGGTGAAGTGTGGCCTCACCGTGAATGATTATTTGGGGACTGAATGGACGTGATGTAGCACTTTGTCCTCTTGCAGGGATAAGTGTCAGGAGGGAGATTAGTGGGGAGGGATGAATAACAAGGGAATCGCAGAGGGAACAGATGCCTGTGGAAAGCAGGGGTGGGGGTGGTGGAGAGAGGTGGTGGGAGGTAAGGATGTTTGATTGTAGGATCCCTTTGAGATGGTGCAAGTCGTAGAGAATGATGTGTTTAATGAGAGGCTCATGGGGTGGTAGGTAAGGACAAGAGGAACTCAATCGCAGTTAAGGCGTTGGAGAGATGGGGTCAGCACAGATGTTCAGGAAACACAGAAGATGCAGGTGAGGGTGACATCAATGATGAACGAAGGGAAATCTTATTCTTTGAAGGAGGGGGACATCTCTGATGTCCTGGAAAGGAAAGCCTGGGAAAAGATATGGTGGAGAAGGTACTGAGAAAAGGGAATAGTCTTTTGCAGGAGATGGCATGGGAAGTGGTATAGTCAGATGGGAATCAGTAGGTTTATAAACACTGTTGGTAACCTAACCCAAGATAGTTGACTGCTCAGAATTTAGAACAAAATCTAAAATTGTCCACTATCTGATGCACATCCTTGCTCTATTTAGAAGTGAGGGGATGATTTCTGGTTAATTGCACAATTTCTTTTCTGCAACTCGAGTGAAAACTGAAATTGGATTGCACAGGCAAGAGAAAATCTGCAGATGCTGGAAATCTAAGTAACACAATGTTGGAGGAACTCAGTTGAAGGGTTTCGGCTATACTACCTCCCTTAGATGCTGCCTGGCATGCTGAGTTCTTCCAGCATTTTGTATGTGTGTAGCTCAGATTGCACAGGTGTGTAATTTGTTGCTGGTTGGAATGATTGTAATGGTGTTCTAAAAGCTGAGAGTATGCTTGTATAATGCACAAAAGTGAGCTTCATTTATCAACATCTTTTAATTGTTAGCTGCAGAGCAGAACTATTGGTGTTGTTTTGTCTGGCTCAGAGTTACGAGATGATCATATATATTATGATTTTTGAGTTGCCCCTGAGAATGCTGATATAATTACAGTGTAAAATTGAATTATCTCAAACCTTGTGAAAGCTAATGTTCTTGTTTACCACAAATATTAGATTCAAACTTTTGATGTGTAAGTTGGGAGCTTGTATAATGAAGGTGAAAAGATAAAACGGCTGTTACTTGCCCTCGAGAGATGATGCTATAGAGTAAGTATTGCTATTTTGAGTAGTTTTCGCAAAATAAAGCAAAGCTTTATTCTGCTTTTTTACTCCCCCCCCCCCCCCCCCCACTGTTGATTACTGGTTTTAACACTGTCTTGAATAAAAAGTTATGATGGCATTTCATTTGTTTCCTTTGTTCCCAGCATTTCCAGTCAGTTGAATGTGTGGAAGTGAGGTATAGTGAAACATTGTGGCAGAAGAAATAAGGAAGTAACAAAAAGATAGCCAAGGGTAGGGGAGTGGATAATGGATATTTAGACTTCTAGCAAATCCCTTGATAAGGTCCCACATGGTGGGTTAGTCTGGAAAGTTAAGTCCTATGAAATCCAGAATGCTAGTTAGCTGGGTTTAGATTTCAATGGTTCCATTTAATATCAGAGAATGTATACAGTATACAACCTGAAATTCTTACTCTTCACAGTTAACCACAAAACAGAAGAAAACCACAAAGAATAAATGACAAAAGAACATTACACCCCTAAGCCTCCCTCCCCCCCTCCCACATACAATCAGCAGCAAAGCATCAACTCTTTCCTCCAACACCCTGTCCCTCTTGTTCCAGCAAGAAGGATCTGACCCCTCCACCCACAAAAAAAGCAATAGCAAAAAGCCACCCCCCCCCCCGCCCCCCGAGAGACCATGATCTAGGTCAGTCAAAACCTATAGTCCTTAACCCAGCATTTCGACATGCCACAAGCTCTCTCTCTCTCACTAACAAGGAAGGGAGGGGTGTCACCCATTCTACAATGAAAGGGGAGACCAAACAGCTCACCGTTTCGATGTTACAGTCTGCAGCAATGCTCATTTGACTTGAGACCCAATAGACTCTTCCCTGTCCCCATAGGGAGAGAGTGCAGAGGCCTCTGACAGCTGCATCCACTGTCTCAGTGTTTCGATTTCCATTGATGCATCAGTTGCTGATACCGGTGAGGAATCGGGTCCACGGGCCAGCCAAGGCTACACACCAAAGGTGTGTGTATTCCAAGCCAGTCATGCAGATATCGAAAGCAACCGGTCAGTGAGCTGTAGGAGCGGGAACCGACTGCCATGAAGAACTGCAGTTTAAGTGCAAGTGTAGACTCCAACAGGATCTCTGCCACCTTGACAAGGAAAAAAAAGAAGACATTAAAGAAGAATTTAAGCTGCTTCACTGATGACCTTGAAGAAGTTGCCCTCTTAGAGGTTGAAAGCAGAGGGTGGTGGTTAAAGACTGTTTCCCAGAATGGAGACCAGTGACTCGTGTTGAAACCCTTGCTATTGACTATTTATATAAATTATTTGATCATCTTAACTTTGTGAGTAATGCAAATTTAGGGTGTGTTGTTAATAAAGGTTATTGTAGACTATAGGGGGACTTTTGATCAGTTGGGGAAGTGGGCCAAGGAGTGGCAAATAGGTCTCTATATAGATAAATGTCAGATGATGTATTTTGGAAAGTCAGACCAGTGTAGGTCTTGTACTATGACTGATGGTACACTAGAGAGCGTAATGGAGCAGTGGGAATAGGGGTACAAGTGCACAGTGCATTGAAAGCATCACAGGTAAAGGGTGGTGAAAATGAAGTTTAGCACACTCACACTGACCTTCATCAGTCAGAACATTGCATATAGAAAGCTGAGATGTTATGTTGTAGTTGTACAAGTCGTTAGTGAGGCTGCACTTGGAATAATGAGTACAGTTTTGGTCACCTTTTCTGTAGGGAAGATGAGGTTAAAATGGAAAGAGTGTTGAAGACATTTGAGGGTGTTGCCAGGATAGAGGGCCTGCACTATAGAGAGAGGATGGCAAGGCTATGTTCTTAGTCCTTGGATTGTAGGAGAATGAGGGGTAACCTTGTAGAAATGTTCAAAGTTGAGGGCATGTATAAGGTGGACAGTAATAGTCTGTTCCTCAGATTTAGGGAAGTCTAACTTGGGGGGGGCATAGATTAAGGGTGAGGGTAGACAGTTGAAAGGGACCTGAGGGTGGTCAGTATATAGAGCTTCCTCCAGAGGAGGTGGTTGAGGCAGATGCAGTAGTATCTTTCAAGAAGCATTGGAATAGGTACATGGAGGGAGGGGCTGAAAGATGTGGGCTGAATGCAGGAAATTGGGACTAACTGCGCATGTACCATGTTCGGCTTGGACCCACTGGGCTGAAGAGACTGTAGCCTTACTGTATTGCTCTCCGATTCTAAAACACATTGGATGATGCAACTGCCACAGCTCTACACACCGTCCTTGCACATCTGGAGAAGGATGCTTATGTGAGAATGCTGTTCTTGGACTACAGTTCAGCATTCAACACCATAATTCCCTCCAGTCTCAACAAGAAGCTCAGAGACCTTGGCATTTACACTACCTTTTGTTGCTGGATCCTGGACATCCTGTCAAATCACTGGCTGGTGGTAAAGAGTGGGCTCCCTCACCTGTGCCCCTCTGACCCTCAACATAGGTGCCCTTCAGGGCTGTATACTAAGCCGCCTCCTTTACCCTCTATACACATGACTGTGTCACCACCCACAGCTCCAATCTGCTAATTAAATTTGCTGGTGACACCACTGATAATGAGGCAGCGTACAGAGAAGTCATCGTCACCCTAGTACAGTGGTGTCAAGAAAACAACTTCTCCCTCACTGTTGCAAAAACAAAGGAGCTGGTTCTGGACTACAGACAGACCAACCCCTGTTGACATCAATGGATCTGGGGTTGAGAGGGTGAGCAGCTTTAACTTCCTCAGTATACACATCACCGAGGATCTCACATGGTCTGTAACCAGCTGTGTGGTGAAAAAAGCACAACAGCGCCTTTTTCACCTCAGATGGTTGAAGTTTGGTATAGGCCCCCAGATCCTAAGAACTTTCTACAGGGCCACAATTTGAGAGCATCCTGACTGGCTACATCACTACCTGGTTTGAGAACCGTACCTCCCTTAATCACAGGACTCTGCAGAGAGTGGTGTGGACGGCCCAGCAAATCTGTAGTTGTGAACTTCCCATGATTCAGGACATTTACAAGGACAGGTGTATAAAAAAGGTCCAAAGAATCATTGGGGAGCTGAGTCAGCCCAACCACAAACTGTTCTAGCTGCTACCATCTGGGAAATGGTACCGCAGCATAAAAGCCAGGACCAACAGGCTCCAGGACAGCCGCTTGCATCAGGCCATCAGACTGATTAGTTCATGCTGACACAATTGTATTTCTGTTATATTGTCCTGTTGTGCATACTATTTATTATAAATTGCATACTTAGATGGAGATGTAATGTGAAGATTTTACTTATGTATATGAATGATGCAAGTAATAGTCAATTCAATATTTGTATCCGCCCTTGTCAGCAGGACAGGATATGGTATTGTTTAAATCAGCAGGTTAATTCACTAAAGTTCTGCTAGTTCTGTATGATGTTGGACATTACTAAAATGGTAGGTCATTGACCAGAAATGTTAACGTTCCCTGACATCTGTGGAATATTGAGTTTTTAAAAATTGGTCTTTCAGCATCTCTTTTTTTTCTGTTTCTGTTTTGATTAATGAAATGCATGTTTGGTTCTTGCTTTATCTGGACCACATTTTGAGCATGTGTTTCATGAAACCTGATTTGATCAATAGCAAACTGTTTACTTGGTATGCTTTAGAATTTACTCTAGGTTTGACTTGATTTAATTCTACATGAAATCAGTTTTGGAATATTTATTTAGTTGAACCTAAAGCTTTTAAATATTTGCCCATAAGATATAGGCACAGAATCGGACTATTCAGCCATTTTATGTCTGCTTTGCCATTCCATTGTGTAACATACCCCTGAGGACCTTAACTTTTGCTTCATCTGCTTTTTTTAATCTTGCCCATTCTCCCCCCTCCCCACCACATCTCTTAAAGTAAGCGATGAAAGGTACATCTTTGTACCTTATTTTAAATGAGGATTATATTTTCTTGACATTTGTACACCTCTGACACAAAATGAAGCACAAATACATAAGCAACTGTAATGCTTTTCAGTTTTTGCTGTGCTTTTGGATTAACAGGAACTGTTCTAAGCAGGGCACATCCTCAGGAACTGAGGGTTTGCAAACTTGAGATAAAAACAAAACAATTGCCTGTTTAATCCTTGACCATGCGAAGTAAATACAAATCTCTGATGGTTTTCACAAACGCATGTTCTACAAGAACTTAAGTTTTCCTAGCTGTCAGCGAATAGTTCTCAGTGTTTTAAGTTTTTATTTGAATGGTTTTAAAGCTGAAGCACACTTGTTTGTGACATTTCAAAGTTTATTTTTAAACCATTGGGTATTGGCTTTGAACAAAGTATACATTATCAACCTAGCAATCTAAATTTTGAGCACTTCTAAAGAACAAAATAACTTGCATCCTCTGGGCAGAAATCTGAGAATGTGAATTAATTATGGAGGTAATTCATGGTGCATGTTTAAAAGCATTGTAGCACAGGAGAATAAGCACTAAGAGTTAACTACAGAATCAGATTTATTATCACTCAGATGATGTGAAATTTGTAGCAGCATCACAGCGCATAGACAAAATTACAAAAAAGTGTAAGATGGACGATTCAAAAATCTGATGGCGGAGGGGAAGAAGCCGTTGCTAAATTGTTGAATGTGGGTCTTCAGGTTCGTGTACCACTTCCCTGAAGTTAGTAACAAGAGGCACGTCCTGTGTGATTTGGTTGTCTGGTGATGGAGGCCACCATCTTGGGGCACTGCCTCATGAAGATGTTCTTGGTGGGAAGGGAACCTTCACACCAGACTGCGCAATCAGTCAGAATGCTTTCCATTTTACATCTATATCTTTGATGTACCAAATCTCCTCAAACTCTTAATGAATTTCAGCAATTTGTATGCCACATTGGGCCCAGAGTAGGTCCTCCTGAGATGCTGATGCCCAGTGACCCCTCAGTAGGGGCTATTCTGTGCTGTCCCAACTACTGCTTCCTAAAGTCCACAATCAATTCCATAGGCTTTGTGTCAAGCCATGGATGACTCCTTGGAATTAAAAAGATGGCTTCTGTCTGTTCTACTCCATTATATTGCATCGTGAACTACCATTGATGGGGTTCACATCAATTTGCAATGGTAATGCAATTGATTGTGCATGTGCAATCTTAATGAAGGTGGAAATATTGCAACAGAGTTAAACCCAACAAATCTGCAACAATAGATGGCTTTGCTGAAATATTAATTAGCAAATTGTACTTTCTAATTGCCATTTAGTAAAATTTAAAATGTTGGATTTATTTTAGGAAGTATGTATAGAGTGCTTGCTTCATACAACTTCCCAATTTATCTAGTCCAGAATTGCACTTCATCTGTCTGTTATCTGCATGTGCAGATTCTCATTTTCCAGATGTAATTATTTTTATTCAGCTGTTCTTTTTTTAAAGGGTGGAGATGGAAAAGTTCAGTGTACATGCTTATGTTTGTCTTTCTATCCATTTATTCAGAGAGTTCCTGCATTACATCCATAATTACATACCAATGAATGCAGTCAGTAAAGAGCTTTTAATCTGTAAACTGAGCTGAGGTTTAATCCATCTTGTGTGACAAATATCAAATGTACGAGGCAATGACATTTTTACTTAAAGTAAATTGGGGAATAGTTTCGAGCATCTTTTTGAGGTGGGATGTCCCAGTAGCCACCCATTTTAATTCTACCTCTCATTCCCAATTCAACATGCTGGGTCCATGATCTCCTCTACAGACACGATGGGGGCAATCTCGGGTTAGAGGATCAGCACCTCATAATTCGTTTAAGTAGCCTTCAACCTGAGGGCACGAACATCGATTTCTCAAACTTCTGGTAATTTCTCCCCCTTATCCCTCCCCTTCTGTTCCCTTGCCTGGCTCCCCTTTCATCCCTTCTCCTCCCACCTGACCATCACCTCTGTTTAGTGCCCTCCCCTCTTCACTGTCCTCTCCTATCAGATGCCTCCTTCAGCCCTTCACCTCTCCCACCAATCACCTCCCAGCTTCTCACCTCCCCACCCACCCACCTATGTTTCCCCTAACGTGGTTTCACCTCTCTCCTGGCAGCTTGTACTCCTTCACCCACCACATTGTTCTGCCTTCCCTCTTCCTTTCCCAACCTGATGAAGGGTCACGCCCTGAGATATTGACTATTCTTTCATCTCCATAGATGCTGCCTGACCCAAGTTCCTCACTTGTGTTTTTTTTGACTTGCAGTGGGTTACTTTGTTCTTAATGAAACCTCTTTTACTTGGAAGGAAAATAATGTATCATTAAGGATTTATTTCATTTCTTTGAAACTAATGTAGCTGTTTTTTTCTCTCTGTTCAGGATGGGAACTTTGTGTTTAAATGTTGCAATTGGAGGAAATACTGTTTTCTTGATTGATATTACGCAGGAAGCACACTAACATTTTAAGTTAATTTGTTGTTTGGGCACCTGCCCATTTATTTTTCACAAATTTCAATGTTCTTTAATCCCTTTCTAAAGTATTTCTTTTTTTTGTAACCACAGCTTCTGTAGTACTAAAAAATCCCTGATGCTGTTTAATCTTGTTTAAAAACATACACATCAACTGTTAGATTCTCTTTGGAAATTATTTTGCAAGGAGAATGGAAGCAATGCCATTGGTGGGAATAAAAAGCATTTGGTTGCTAGAGTCTATTAAATGCAAATCTAGTTTATGCAGAGCAAATATAAAAATAAGCCAGAGCTTGTTAAATACATTTTAGGGAGAAGACTTGTTGGGCAGGTTCTAGTAACCATCATTAACTGAAAATTTGGTTTTTGCCTGGACCCACATAATATCCAGGCCAAAATGTGGAAAAGACATTAGCTTTCTGATCTGGTTTCAATTTGAAAAAATATATATTTTTAAAAACTGTAATCCTTTTACCAAGCAGCCAAGGCAAATGCTTGTTTTTCACATCTTTTTTGGGTGGGGGGAGTGTTGCAGATCTAATATTTGTAAGCAGTTTGATAGCTCCATTATGGTGGAGCATTTGTGTGTAATTCTTTTGACTACACTTGTCAAGTCACTTTTATTGTCATTTCGACCATAACTGCTGGTACAGTACATAGTAAAAATGAGACAACGTTTTTCAGGACCATGGTGTGAACTTGTGTGAACGACTGGAACCGGCCAGCTGGATGAGCATTGGCAGTGGCTTTGATAAGTCGACGATTCAAAATGGCACCAATTGAACAACATGACCAATGGCAACATCCTGCAGACAGTTCATGAAAATGTTTATTTCAAATATGATTCTACTTCTAAGCTGCATGTGACTGGAACCTCATTTGCTTTTTGGTGGTGTGTTTTTTAGGCCAAACAAGCAAGGGACTTTTGCCCTCTCCTAGAGGATTTGGAGAGAAGTCTGTGGCCTGTGGACCTGGAGACAAGATCAACTCCATTGCTTCTTTCCGATTGAGGTGCTGAGCAAGGTTGAAGTTGATGGGTACAAGAGCGGAGGATGGGCAGCTGTTTTGCACCATTTCCCCGCGTGTGACTGGTCTTCCTGTCCCTTGCTAGCTGCTGTCGAAGTGCAGGAGTCTTGTGATGCACATTGCAAGGATTGATTGGAGAGGTTGTGGTTTTGTTTTGGGGGATTTTTAAGTTCATGTTGCATGTGATCCTGGATTATGACTATCGTTACTCTTTTTGCTCTTCTGAGCAGTTGGATCGGGGTGAATGATTTGGTCTGGTGCACTTCAGCAAAGAATGCTTTGCCTTGAGGCTTGTTGGTGGTGCAATGCTGAACTGAACTGAGCTGAATACTACTGGACTCCTGGTTTGATATTGCACGTGTTGTCTACTTTTTGCCATTTGCACAATTTGCTCGTTCTTTCACATGTTCAATGTTTGATGTTTTCTTGACTAGGTTCCAAGTTGTTCCATTGTTTTGCGGCCACCTGTGGGAGACGAATCTCAAAGTTGTATTCTATGTACATACTATGATAATAAAGGAAATTTGATTCTTTGAAGTGCTAGTCAGAGAAAAGGCGGATTTTTGGTATTAAGAGTGGAAACAGCTGTAGGAACAATGGGTGTGGAGCAAAAGGATGAATGGTTTGAGAAGTGGTGTTTGACAACTGCACTAACAGTTAACAATGAGGGGTAACTGAGTAGAGAGAAGCATTAATTGCACCAGCTTCATAATGGGCAACAGTGATGGTAAGATGGGAATTTAGATGGTTACTTTCAGCAGAGTGGGGTCAAGAGAGTATGAAGTTGGTCTTGTGGACTAGGCCTATCATGAAGAGCACAAATCAGCAAAATAATAATAGAAATGTGCAAATTTGGTGCTTGACTTTAACAGAACCTTAAAATTTGGCCATGTGCACAGGAAGACCAGAGAAGAGTTGCAAACATGTGATCAGCCATTTTTAGCATTTTTCTCAAAAAATATTGAATTGATTGGAGTGTAAGACAGGGTGTATTCAAGGTTTGCAGATGGAGAAAAGTTGAGTGTAACTTGTTCAAACTGTTTTTCTACCCTGTTCTTTCTTCTCCCTTCCCACCTCCTTCCCCCCCCCCCCCCACTAGAATTACCCTATTGGGCAAAGGAAAATGGTGAAAGTCATATCAGCCGCTTCACTAATATAGTTAAATTTGCTTCAGTAAGTTGAGAATAACCTAGGCTTGAAACATAGAAAGATAGAAAATAGGTGCAGGAGTAGGCCATTTGGCCCTTCGAGCCTGCACCGCCATTCAGTATGATCATGGCTGATCATCCAACTCAGAACCCTGTACCTGCTTTCTCTCCATACCCCCTGATCCCTTTAGCCACAAGGGCCATATCTAACTTTAAAAATTTAAAAGAATATTAATATTGATTTTGTTAGTGTAGTGTTGACAGACTTGTATTCATTTTCAGATGGACAATCCAAATGACACAGGACAGAGGAATACTCAAATTTGTAACTAAAGCAAGGAAACTTGGTTGACAACAGCATGGGCTGTCAATCAAGTGTGTATGTGAACAGACCATGTGTATAACTAAGTTTAATGTCCTTCATTTTCCACTTTGGTGATATTGTATCTCTTTTTAAAAACAGAAGTTGTAACATTTTCTATAAGAAATGGCATTTTGATATCTTTCTATGAGAACACATGGAATGGACGTGGGAGTAGCCTAAGGACCTGAGCATATGCTCACATTTATGGCTGATGTACCTTTATTTTTCTGCCCTCTTTGTCCAAAATGGGTAATTACTCACCTTGAATGTCTGTTGTGATTTGAGCATCTGGTGTAATGAGCTGAAGTTTTACAACCTGCTGAGAGAATCAAATCCTGAATGACTGACTAACCAACCCTTGTCATGAGTATTTTATGCTCACAACTTGTAGACCAAAGAAAACAGACTGAAGTATTTACCCTGGCAAGTTCTCTTGATGTTTGTTTTTCCTCCCATTTGTATAAACTATTTTATTACATCTCTGCTTGTGGGAAACCTCTCTTATTCAAGGAAATATTGTTAGTGATTCTTTGTCCATAAGACCATATGATATAAGAGCAGAATTAGGCCATTTGGCTCATTAAGTCTGCTCTGCCATTTCATCATGGCTGGTCCAATTTTTCTCTCAGCTCCAATCTCCTGCTGTCTCCCCATATCTCTGCATCCTCTGACCAATCAAAAAATCTATCAGCTTCCTGCCATAAATGTACATGGAGACTTGGCCTCCACAGCTGCCTGTGGCAAAGAATTCCACAGATTCTCTACTCTCTGGCTGAAGAAATTCCTCATTTCCTTTCTAAGAAATGCCTTTCTAAGATGCACAGCTTGTCTTGTGACACAGATCTTAAAAAAACTTCAGTACAATGTTGACAGAACCTTTGGTCTGTGCAGTGTTGTGCACTCAGTTATAACAAGGAGCAAATAGCACATAGGGTGGAGAACAGGTTTGCAAACCACAGTGGACCATTCACTCAGAGCTTCTGGATGAAAATTATAGCAAGCTCTTCAGTCTTGTCCTACAACATCCTCCAAGCTAATAGGAAACCATAGTTTTGGGGAGCAAGCCATAGAATCTGATCCATTAGCTGTGGGATTACTTAACCCTGCTCTAAGCATGTTGTTTATGCCCCTGTTAGGTTGACCAAGCTGATAATTCAAGTTTTGGGTCGTCTTTGCTGTTTTCAGTCAGCACCCTCGCTGAGCCAGGTTCAGCCCTCTAGCTTAATGTAGATGGTAGTGATAGATTTTCCATTGCAAAGCTTACACATAGTGAGGGGCTTTAACTTCATGTCCCACAACAGCTGACCTGTGTCTATTTATGAGCTGCGTGTTTTGTTCTGAATCTATAGCAATGATTATGGTGGTAGGGCTGATATAGCACAAGGAGGATGTCCAGCTGTAAAGAGAACTTGACCTTCATGGGAGCGAGAGATGTCCCTCTTAGGTGTGTGCATGCACACCATCTTTTTCTACATGCACACATCTTTTTCTACATGCACACATCTTTTTCTACAAGCACACATCGGAATTTAAACTGCTCACAAAAGGTTATCACCCTCTACAATGTTAGCATGTTAAGTATATTTCACAATCGTACACAATCACACTTGCTTTTCCGGTTTCTGATGTAGATGGTGTTGACAATGTAGAGCTTCTGATAATTTGTCAGCAGATCATAGAACTGGCTTATTTATACTTTTTTATTGAATGAATTATTCAGTGCACTCATGTTGTCATTGGGCAAAAAATTGCACAGCACAAGATATTTATGCATACTGGTCTTTACAAATTAGAGGGAACACGGAAAGTTGTATGTGTGAAATAAGCATACATTAATTGTTAATTTGCAATAAGAGTTCGCACATGTTCTGAAGAGCTTCATGTCTCATAGAATTATTTAAAGCAGTTCTCATGAGATCAAGTGGTGTATCAGCTGAACTTCACAATATTCAATAGTTGGTTATGAGGGGAACTGTAAACAATTGCTGCAGAGCTAGCCCTCAATATTCTCAACTTGACAACAAGCAGAACTTGCTAAAGCATGCAAAGAATGCAGATAGAATGGCACAGTGATTTGGTAAACATTCTCTCAATGGACATATTTGGAAAATGAAGATTTGTGGGAAGAACACAGGCACAATATACTGCTATAAAGAAATACAAGGCTATTTTCCTAGCTAAGATGGTTCCTGGTCCTTGGCTTCGGCCTCAATCAAGTTTGTTATCACTGATACTATGATTTGCTGATTTGTGGCATCCGTACAGTGCAAGACATAAAAATTACTATAAATTACAGTAAAAAGTGCAAACAGAGTGCAAAGTAAAATAATTCAGAAACCCTATGTGGGGGGGGGGGAGGTAGAAGCTGTTCCTAAAATATTGAGTGTGTGTCTTCAGCCTCCTGTACCACCTCATTGATTATGGTATTGAGAAGGCATGTCCTGGATGGTGAGAGTCCTTCATGATAGATGCTACTTTCTTGCTAATCTTGTAGCCCTATGGAAAGCCAGCAATCTTGCCTTTTCAGAGAAGTGATAAAAGTGGAGGATCTCAATCGCAGCTATTTGAAATAGCAGACAGTTATAAGTTTGGCACAAGAAATCATCAACCAAAGGAAGCAGTTGGCAACTGTCTTTTCACATCATAGGACTTACTGCGACCTTGGTGAATTCTGCAACTCGGGTTTTGTGTGCCCTAATGGAATCAAATTGGTCAAAGTTGTTAATTTGGAAGAGATTTTGAATTTAACTTAAAACAAAGGGTGTGTTGCAATAAGTAAAAATGAAGTTTAGCGTTTTAGTAAATTGCTCCAATATGGAGGCAACTACACCAAGTCCAGAGTAAGTCACAAGAGCCAGCAACTTTTGGAGATCTTTGGGCAAATACATTCCATGGTGTTTTAAAGCTATTGGTATTGATATTAGCCATGTGTCGTCTAAGGAAGCTATTAATCAATTGGATGGAGGTTTTTGCTGTCCATGTGCACACTGAAATCACATTTTGATGTTGAAGTGTGGATGTATCTTCAAAATTTAGTACACTGGCATTGCAACATACAAGACACAACAAGAATCTGTGCCATGCCTTTATACTGTAATCTAGTGCTATATTTATGAATTGAATTGACTTTATCTCTTACATCCTTCACATACATGAGGAGTCAAAATCTTTGTTACATCTCCATCTGATTGTACAATTTGTAGTAATTGTAATAAATAGTATGTACAACAGGACAGTCAATATAGCGACAATTGTATCAGCGTGAATTAATCAGTCTGGCCTGGTGGAAGAAGTTGTCCGGGAGCCTGCTGGTCTTGGCTTTAATGCTGCGATACCGTTTCCCAGATGGTAGCACCTGGAACAGTTTGTGGTTGGAGTGACTCAGGTCCCCAATGATCCTTCAGGCCCTTTTTGTCTCTGTAAGTGTCCTGAGTAGTGGTAAGTTCACATCTACAGATGCTCTGGACTGTCAGCACCATTCCCTGCAGAGTCCTGCGATTGAGGGAAGTACAGTTCCCATACCAGGCAGTGATGCAGCCAGTCAGGATGCTCTTAATTGTGCCCCTGTAGAAAGTCCTTAGGGTTTTGGGACTTGTACCAAACATCTTCAACCACCTGAGGTGAAAGAGATGCTGCTGTGCACCTCAGCTGGTGTGTAGAGACCATGTGAGATCCTTGGTGATGTGTATGCTGAGGAACTTAAAGCTGTTCACCCTCTCAACCCCAGATCCATTGATGCCAATAGGGGTTAATCTGTCTCCATTCCTCATGTAGTCCACCACCAGCTCTTTTGTTTTTGTGACGTTGAGGGAGAGATGGTTTTCTTGACACTACTGTGACAGGGTGATGACTTCTCTGTAGGCAGCCTCAAGTCAAGTCACTTTTATTGTCATTTCGACCATAACTGGTAGTACAGTACATAGTAAAAATGAGACAACATTTTTCAGGACCATGGTGTTACATGACACAGTACAAAAACTAGACTGAACTATGTAAAAAAAAACCACACACACACACACACACACACACACACACACACACACACACACACACACACACACACACACACACACACACACACACACACACACACACACACACACACACACACACACACACACACACACACACACACACACACAGCGCTACACTAGGCTACAGACCTACACAGGACTGCGTGAAGTGCACAAAAACAGTGCAGGCATTATAATAAATAATTATCATTACTATTTGAGATTAGACCAATCAGTGTAGTATCATCAGCAAATTTAATTAACAGGTTGGAGCTGTGGATGGCAACACAGTCATGGGTATTTTAGAGAGTAAAGGGCGGGGGGCTTAGGACACAGCCTGGAGGCGCTCTTGTGTTGAGGGGCAGAAGTAAGAGAGCCCACTCTTGCTACCTGCCAACCATCTGACAGGAAGTATAAGTGGAAGTAGTATTGGACAAGTTGGTGATGAATGGAGTAAGGAAAAAAGAAAAAAAGCAAATTGGTAGCATTCAGGCTGATGAGACAATAGTTTGGCAACTCTGAGGTGGTCCATAACTTGACACTTGATGGGCATTAGTTCTCAATAGCTGGAGAATTTTATACAAAATTGGATGTAACCAGGTTCTTTAAATGGGTCACATTGAACAAATTTGGTGATGATTCCACCACTTGCACCATCTGCTCAAAAGAATGGAGATAAACATCGTATGATCTCAATTCATACTTGTAGGAGTGGTGTTTAAGAAAGGAGCCATCCAATATTGCCATTTTCCAATGCATTGGGATGTTGTGGTAGCTAAGCGGGTTTATAGCGCCTGTGACCCTTTCAATTCCCACCATTGTCTATAAGGAGTTTATACATTCTCCCCATGACTGCAAGAGTTTCCTCCCACATTCCAAAGATGTTTGGGTTCCAGGTTAATTGGTCACATGGATGTAATTGGGCAGTGCAAGCTTGTTGGTCTGGAAGAGCCTGTTCCTGTGTTGTATTTCAAATAGTATTTCTGTGAGTGCCTGATCAGATTCAGTGGTTTCAAGTGGAGTTTGTTTCCAGTTGTTCATTCCAGAAACAATGAAAATTTTCAAGCTTCAAATAGGAAGTTGAATCATTTATGTAGCTTGTATTCTATTGAAGTATCAGGCACTACCTTGTTCCACTTAAGGATTCATTAGCAATATTCTTAAGTTTAATATAGTCTGGTATGAAGGAAAGTGGAGAATCAACAGAGCAAACTGATAACCTTCTGGAAGGATTTGATGAAAATGCTCAAAATAACAGATCACTGAGTACAGAGACCAGCTCACTAGTGATGCAAATGGAATATTGCTGGGAGTTGCATCTGTGGTCTAAGAATTTATTTGTTACAAAATAAAAGTGTTTGTGTCAACCATACAATTGCAGCAAATGGCATAAAGATGTGAAGACTACAGAGTCAAATTAGGATGTCGCACAAGATTAAATTGTGAGTAAACAACTAAAGACAGAGACCCAACCACTTCAAAAAGGTCTCAAAGAAACATGCTATGGGGGCAGTGAATGTATGCATTTCAAAGGAGTATAATTACATCTTTATGTAAATTAATCCCATTCATATGACTATGTATTGTATACCAGTTAATTGGGAGAAAGTTGGCCGAGTTTTCAATGGAAGTGTTGGCACATTCTGCAAAGTGCAGTATCTTGCTCAAATAGTGTACAGCAGCTATCAAGTCTGTGATCTGTGCTCTGCCCATGCTAATCTCATGGCACAAGTAAGTCTCTTGCTGTCATATCCGATGACCAAGCCTTGTGGAAGGCCTCCATTCGCCACTGCTTTTGAGGAGTAGTGGTCCCCTGCCCTCAGTATTACACTGAAGTTGGGGAGCTCACTCTTGTCAAACACCTCACTCACTAACTTCAATCTCTGATTAAATTACTTAAAATTGAAAGCTTAGTCAATTTTCCTTTATCTCACTATGCAATTTGACTAAAACACTGCTCAAAAATGGTCAGTGACACACAGCTTTGTATACGAGGCATAGTGACAGAGCAAGAGATAAGATAAGCCAGAAGCCATGCTTCCACAATGCATGGACGAACCAGTTAGCAGCATATGCAGGCTCACAACAAAACACAACACAGCCCACTAGTTTTACTACTGCAGTATCAGCATCACCAAACCTACAACACAGTTGCAGATAATTTGCTCATCAACATTTTCCCTCTCTCTGACTCGCTGTCAGTCATGAACGAATGGTTCTGACTTTATTCTAGCACACTCCATTTGTTCAAAGTGGCAAATTACCAAATCAGTTGGCGGTGGAAAATGATGATACCACTTTATAAAACAATGTTTCGTTTGGTTTCAATTACTTGCTGACTTTCAGTGTTTGTCCTCAAAATGTGAGGAAAATGTAATGATGAGTTATGGACAAAATTTCCCATTTCACATGCTTGCACGCAAACATGTTGTTGGGAAACGTTTTTTAAATTACTTTGGTCTGTCTTAAAATTTTTATCAGTAGATGTGTACATTAATCACATTTTCTTAAAAAATGAAAATGATAATTAACTTGGATATTTGTTTAAAGTGAGGCTAATTTTTTGGTAAAGGGCAGTGGGAGGTTGGCCTTTTTTAAATTTTAACAAGGCTATTAAATGAGGCAGTCTGCCAATGTTGTTAACTTTGATATCATCAGCTGCAGGCCTAACAGACATATCAGAAAACGGGTTTCTTATCCAGTTTATACTGAAGAAATAAAATGAGGCCAGAGAATTTAAAAAATGCACAAATTCTCTGAATGAAGTCAAATATATTTGCATGCAAGCTATTAAATGATAACCTTGATATTTCAACCATGATAATGGATAAAAGTGGATCACATTCCTAATTTTTGCTTTGATTTCCTCTTAGGACTTTGACCTCTGATTATCTGAGGATTTTCTAGCTGAACTGTGGGTTCTTCGAATGGAAATCTATAGTAGTTGACACCATGGCCCAGATATCCAGCAGAAATGGGTTCAAGCAGTCTACCTCTTCGTCAGTGGGCCATTCTGGGAAGCGAGCTGTTGGCAAAGAAGAAGCCCTACAAATGGAGGCCGAGGCCTTGGCAAAGTTGCAGAAGGATAGACTTCAGAGCCTAAAGGAAGAACATGCAGTGAAGTCTGCCAGCAGTGCTTGCTCTAAGTCACCAAATGCCAAGCAGGAGTATGATCTTATTCACTTTCCAGAGGCAGAAAACTCAAACAAACAAGCTGCTAGCCTGTCTGATCAGGACATCAAGAAACTAACTTCGGCTGAACTAGAAACATTGCTGTTGGACAAAAACTTTGGCCCTAAAAATATAACTCGCCCGCACACTTTACCAAATACTCCCCTTATGAGTCCGTCATTCTCTAGCCAATTTTACAACCGGGCACCTTTCTCTGGGAGTCAATGGACAGGTGGGTTACAGAGGCCTGTAATCCAAACGACTGGTTACCATGCAGCATCTGTGACATTCCCTAAGCCACCTGATCTATTTCAGAATGGCTTTTGTCCTGGACAGTCTTCATACCGTCCTTCAGAACCTTTGTATCTTAGCCTTCATACAAAGGCATACATGCCCTTCCCACTCCAGCCTGCTACACCTATACACCCTGCAGGTGGTGTACCTGTTTATTCACCTGTCACACCTGAGCTTGCAAAATTGTATGATAAAATAGCTAGCACATCAGAATACCTGAAAAACAGCAAATCGAACAGTGATTTGGAATCTACCAGCACAATGATGCCTAAGCTGCCAGATGGGGAAAACTCAAATAATGTCAGCAAATTTGATTGGCTGGATCTTGATCCACTCAGCAAAGCAAAGATTGACAACATTGTGCTCTTAGAAAATGCAGAAGAGACTGAGGAAAAGGTAGATATGGGGGCTGCAGCTGGGGATCCTTGGGAACAAGTGTTGCAAAAGCAGACTCCGTCAGAAAGCTTCCAGCCCATTGTCAACATCGAAGAAGCATCGGTTAGGCAGCCAACTGGAAAATCAACATCTGGACCTTCAGTTACGCGTAGTTTGTCCCTTAATCTGCGGTCCACAAGTTCAAAATTTTCCCGCAGAGTACAAGAACTAAACAGCAACACATTACAGGTATAATTTTATTTCTACGAACTACCCAATTCTTCTACCTTTTTATTCTGTAAACTGATAATCCAGAGAATAGTTTGACTTGCTTAGCAGTGCCTTTAATAACCTCTTACTCTAGCCCCACCACATCTCCCATGTTTGGAAGTATTTTTCAATGCTACAAGATGTAGTTCAACACGGACTGGAAGGTTTGCAAAGAATTTTCTTTCAAAAGCTTTCTCATATTAATTTCCCACTTTCCTTGTAACATGTGAAGCAATTCAGCCCATCAAATCTGTGACAGCGCTGAATGCAATCCATTAATTTCATTTCTGTACTAATTTCCCTGTAATCTGTTTACTCTTGTATTCATCATCACCCACCTGCACTCAGCACTGTAACCAACCATCCTATCAGCCAGCATATCTTTAGGATATTGAGGAAAAGCCAAGCACTCAGAGGTGTCACAGGGAGAATGTACAGATTCCACGTAGTGTCAGGATTGAGCTTTGATTTTTCTACGCCGTCCATTCTTGTGCATTGCAGTTTTGTGAATCTATTCAGCTCAGGCAACATCTCTCATTTTAGGATGTGTGAACTGTATTCTCGGTAATCATGTTCAGTGCAGACTGCTGTCACCTTATTCAGTGCATATTATCAGTGGATTTGTATCCTGCTGGTAGGGGAAGATACTTTCATTTGTAATACATCCTTCATGACTACAGAGTCTCTGGAAACTATAACTAATGAAGTATGACCATTGTTCTAAAGTAGGGAAGGGTTCTATACTATATTCAGCATCTGATAGAAATTGCATTTCTTCTATTTTGAGACTTGAATTATTTACATCTATTCTACATACACCTGGTTAAACAGGCCAGTGGCATAGTGGCATCTGCACCAGACTTTGAGGCAAGTGGTCCCAGGTTTGAATCCGGCCGGCTCCTTGTACACTTTGCATCCGTGCTGGGTTGGGCGTCAAGCTAGCAACTCGGCCTCAGTTATATAAAAAACACAGAAATGCTAAAGAAACAGCAAGGTTGCTACCCGCTGTGCCACTAGGCATGGAAAGGAACAACAACACCTAAACCTGGCAGGGTGTGGTTATTTCAAATCTGCCGAAGTTGCAGCGTTTTATGTACATTTTACTCTTTTATATCAATGTTTTTCTCCCCCCCACAGTAGAAGTATTAGATAAACCCATTAGAAGGTTAAAATATTGGCATGAAATGAGAGGAAAACTGTTTTGTTTCTGCTTTCAAATTTTTTTTTCAAAGCTATCTTTTACCCTGCATGGAAGTAAACCTTGCCCGGAAACAGCCACAGCATTCAGGCATTTCTAAATAAAGCAATTGAATAGGATCCAGAAACCTTACCAAAGTGACTTGGGATTGTTTTACATTCTGTACAAGATGTTTGACTTCCAGTTATTTGCTCTGAGTTTTAGGCTAGAATATGTATAGGCAATTTCCATGCTATGAACAGTTGTGTTGTGAGAAAATGGTCCATTTGCTTAAGGAAAACAGTCCATTTCATGATTTTCATACCATGAAGCAAGTCACTTGCCCTGGTGTCAAGGAATATGAGGTGAGAACAAACAAATTTTCATTTATTTACTTTATCTTCCACACAGATTCCCAAAGAGAAAATTATATTCTGTATTTCAAAAATTTTGGGAAGTGATTTGTGAATTGTGTTAGGGTGAATCTCTGTTGTTCAAATGACCATATCGGTTGGCAGGGGTTTGCAGTGGAGGGGTCTCCCATCTCTCATCACCTCCCTCCATCTTCCGTTCTTAGAAAGAGCAGATCTTCCTATAATCATCTGTCCTACTTTAGTTGTGAACACCAAACTTATCTCGGTAGCAAAAGGTTTTCCTGCACCTCTTTACCTTTATTTCTACAGCTTCTGGAAGCTGCCTCTCCATTCTCTGGTATAACTGAGAGCTAGTGTACCATGGGCAGTACAGTGGCACAGCAGTTAGTGCAACGATTTGCAACATGTCATCTGTAAGGTCGCGATTCAATTCCTGCTGGGATTTGTAAGAATTTGTACATTCTCCCTGTGACAAAGTGGGTTTCCTCTCATATTACAAAGAGTTCCAGGTTGGGGTTAGTAGGTTGTGGGCATGCTATGTTGACACCGGAAGTATGGTGACACTTGTGAATTGTCGCAGCATATCTCCATTAAAAGTGACACATTTCACTGTATATTTTGATGTATATGTGACAATTAAAGTTTATCTTTCACTGTAGGCCATGCCAGCTTGTTAGGTACTCTGGCCTAGTCCTTACAGGCAGAGATGCATTAAAGAACAGGCTACAAGAGCTTACCTTGACTTGTGGTTGGCTCACAGGGCACTTTCTGTAAAGTTGTTTCCAGCTTTCCAGGAGAGAAATTTGATGAGGAAATTTTTATTTATTTATGCACAAATGAGATTTGTATTACACGATAGAAGTGTGGTTTGCGTGGGATGAAGGTTGTATTTTACATTCTTAAAGTGCAATCTCTTGGCATTTTCTGTTGTGACCCACAGTGAGGATTGAGAAAAGTTTCCAACATTCCCTAACTAACAATACAAACATTACAGCCGGGGAACATTCCTTTCGACAAATGGAAGATCTTATTCAGCAAGCACATTTCCTGTTTTTGTATAACAGCTTGAATTGACTTCACTTTGCTCAAGAAAACATGAGGGCAAATGTAATAGGTCCAAACATCTGAAATGTCTTTGCATTAGTCTTCACAGTTGACTGAGCGTTTCTAACATCTTCATTAGCATTCTTAGCATTCCAGTGCAGCAGAGCCAGATGTTTTATAATTCCCTCCTTTGGCTAATACATGAGTGGATACAAGAAAAACAGTTCAACAGATGTTATTTTTTGATGGTTTGGAATGTGAAGTATACTGTGAATTTCCTATAATTTTTTTTTTAAATATAGGGGGCCAGTTTTAAATTGTTTTCCTCCATGTATTTTTTAAGCTATTTGTTTTCAGTTAACTGTTCGTGTTAGAAAAGGAACTTTATCTGCCGCTCAACTTATTAGGCATTGCAAATAGAACTGCAGTTCTGGGATTTGCCCTGTTGAACTTCCAGCTTTTGGAAATAATATCTGTATCCATCAGAATGCATTTAACTGCAAGGTGGGATTCACAGCTCTTTCCTATACATCAGCATGCAACAACATCCCTCCAAAATATCTTCAGTTTGGAAGCCAAAAGAGGACCCACTAGAACTTCAAGGCACTGTCATGGAAATGTGAAGGAGTGTAAATTGGTAATTGCAAACATGATGTAGAGATTGTGTATGCAGAAATATTTCACATCTCTTTATACATGTTGCTTTGCATATTCTGACTGGTTCAAACGATTCTGATTTGAGAAAATAAAATTCTGATAAATAGATATGATATTGCACAAAGTCCCAGTTGTTACCTTTTTAATGGCTGACACAGTAAAATTGTACCTAACATTTAATTTTTTGTTTACACGAAGATGGAATTGTTTGACAGCCAAGACCTTTGTCAAATAAAATGTCCTTCCATTTATTAAATTAAAAATCATTTCCATATAAGTCTCCAACGTATCTTGTAACTGGAAGAGAAGGAAACCTTGCTTGAAATGAGCATCGGAAGAAAAAAATAAGCATCTGGCAATGGTTTAAAAACAGTAAATATGGTCATTAGTGTAATCAGAGCAATCAGTAGATGTGTATTTAATCTACTTTTGGTATTTGGTAGTTTATAGGATATGAATATATCTGATGAAAGTGTTACTTATTGCCTGATACTAAATATCCCCTGCATGAGTGACTTCATAGACTATTACAGAGGTCAGAAAGGAATCACTCAGGTAAAGTAGGAGTGAATTTGTTCACTATTGTCACATTTACAGAGGTACAGTGAAAACTTTTGTTTTGCATGTCATCCATACAAATCATTTCATCACATCAGTGCATTGAACTTGTACAAAGGAAAAATTAACAATGCAGAATGGAGTGTTAGTTACTGAGAAAGTGCAGCAGACAATGATATGAAAAGTCTTAATGAGGTCAATTGTGAGGTGGCTGCATTAGGGAACCATTCAATGGTCTGGAAGCTGTACTTAAGATAAGATGGCAGATTTTTGTTACATGGTCTGGTGAAACCAAAATTGAGCTCTTTGGCCGTCAGACTTAACCACACATTATCAAAATCAAACCATCCCTACCGTGAAGCATGGTGGTGGCTGCATCATGCTGCTGGAATGCTTCACTGCAGCAGGCCGTGGAAGGTTTATGAAGGTAGACGGTAAAATGAATGCAGCAAAATACAGGGAAATCCTGGAGGATGACCTGATGCAGTCTGCAGAGAGAGCTGAAACTTGGGCGAAGATTTGTTTTCCAGCAAGACAATGACCCCAAGCATAAAGCCAAAGCTACACAGGAATGTCTTAAAAACATCGAAGTAAATGTCTTGGAGTGGCCAAGTCAGAGTCTAGACCTCAATCCAATTGAGAATTTTTGGCTGGACTCAAAGAGCTGTTCACTCATGATCCCCATGCAATCTGATGGTTTTGTAAAGAAAATGAGGAAAATTTTGTGTCCAGATGCGTAAAGCTGATAGAGACCTACCCACACAGACTCACTAAATGCTGGAGGAACTTGCCAGGCAGTATCTATGGGGGGGTGAAAAAAAGTACAGTCAACGTTTCAGTCTAAAACCCTTTGTCAGGACTGGAGAAAAAGAGCTGAGGAGTATATTTGAAAGGTGGGGGGGAGGGGTACCCTATCCCTGGTACCGTGTCCTCTCCTACCACCGCACCAGCCTCCACATCCAGCACATAATTCTTTAAGACTTCCGCTAGCTCCGACTGGATCCCACCACCAAGCATATCTTTCCCTCGCTCTCCCCTCCTCCCCCGCACATTCTGCTTTCCGCAGGGATTGCTCCCCACACGACTCCCTTGTCCATTTGTCTCTCCCTACCGATCTCGTTCCTGGCACCTATCCTTCCAAGCAGAATAAGTGCTACATCTCCTTCCTCACTACCATTCAGGGCCCCAAACAGTCCTTCCAAGTGAGGTGACACTTTGACTGTCAGTCTGTTGGGGTCTTATACTGTGTTCGGTTCTCCTGGTGTGGCCTCCTGTATATCAGTGAGACCCGGCGTAGATTGGGAGACCGCTTCACCAAGTATCTGTGCTCAGTTCACTTAGAACAAGTGGGATCTCCCAGTGGCCACCCATTTTAATCCTACTTCCCATTCTGATATGTCCATCCATGACCTCCAGGATACTAAGCCAAGCACATGTTAAAAACAGGAGTATTCTCCTACACAAAGCAATTTTGTCTCCATTCTACCTAAATTTCCGTTTTAGGGACATATAGGGTGTAATTTGAGTAAGTTAGCATAATTGTTTACTTTGTTTGCATATGTTCAATTCATTGTTTGGTTTAAAATTGGATATAAAACATTCCTGCTGAATCCTTGTAGAATGATTGTTGTCTTCCTCAGCCTATCCCAGTTCAAAACTGGGATGAAATTCAGTAAAACATTCCTCAGAGAAAACCCTTTTAGTATGAATAAATGAGGACTAGAATATAAAAGCAAGTATGCATTATAGGGCATTGGTCAGACCATACTTGGAGCATTGTGAGCAATTCTGGGTCATGTATCTAAGGAAGGATGTGCTGGCATTGGAGAGGTTCCCAAGAAGGTTCACAAAAATGACCCTGGGACTGAAAGGGTTGACATCTGAGGAGTGTTTGATGGCTCTGAGCCTGTACTTGCTGGAGTTTAGAAGAATGGAGGTGAATCTCAATGAAACCTATCAAATATTGAAAGGCTTAGATAAAGTGGACATGCTTCCAATAGTGGGGAAGTCTTGGACCAGAAGGCACAGCCTCCGAATCAAAGTATGTCCCTTTGGAACAGATGAAAAGGAATCTCTTTAGTTAGAATGTGGTGAATCTGTGGAATTTGTTGTCATAGACAGCTGTAGATACCAAGTGGAGACTAATAGGTTCTTGGTTAGTAAGCAGGTCAAAGGTTATGGGGACAAAGCAGGAGAATGGGGTTGAAAGGGGAAATAATTTAGCCAGGATTAAATTGCAAGGGAGACGATGGGCTGAATGGCCTACTCCGTTCCTATGAGAAACACTTTTGTTTCTTTGGCTGCACAGGTCTAGGGAAGACAATCTCTGGCCCTGCCAAACGTGTGGGATGTTGAGTCATTTGCTTCCCTGTACAAATTAGTGCCACGGTACACTGCATACAATGAAAAAATTATATTTAACTGAAGGGTTAGTAAAGAATAACAAAAAGAAAAGGGCCTATTCTAATTAAACAGTCAAATGTTGGAGCTCATCTTGAACTTCTCTGCCACTCGCGCACAGGGCCTTCTGTCAACATGAAAGCACACACCACCTTCCAAACGTCACTCGCAATCCATCTCGAACAAACAGGTCTCCCACTGGATTGTATGCTACGACCTGTTCTCCCCAGGGCCTTCTGTCTTCATCTCCTCTCGAACAAACGGGTCTCCCACTGGATCGTATGCTACGACCAGTTCTCCCCAGGGCCTTCTGTCTTCATCTCCTCTCGAACAAACGGGTCTCCCACTGGATCGTATGCTACGACCAGTTCTCCCCAGGGCCTTCTGTCTTCATCTCCTCTCGAACAAACGGGTCTCCCACTGGATCGTATGCTATGACCAGTTCTCCCCAGGGCCTTCTGTCTTCATCTCCTCTCGAACAAACGGGTCTCCCACTGGATCGTATGCTACGACCAGTTCTCCCCAGGGCCTTCTGTCTTCATCTCCTCTCGAACAAACGGGTCTCCCACTGGATCGTATGCTACGACCAGTTCTCCCCAGGGCCTTCTGTCTTCATCTCCTCTTGAACAAACGGGTCTCCCACTGGATCGTATGCTACGACCAGTTCTCCCCAGGGCCTTCTGTCTTCATCTCCTCTCGAACAAAAGCCCAAGACCAACCGTATTGTCCTTTACCAAGAGAAATCTCCCACTAATTGGATGGCACACATTCCACAACATCCATCATCTTCAACAATAACCCAAACAGGCTGAAAGCGGAGTAAACAGCTACAGAACTGCTAAATGAAATACCTGCAGCATAACAGTAAAAATGTGAGCCAGGGCATTACATATGTTTTGTGGTCCGATCTGGCCTACAGTGTCACCAGATTATAGTTTTTTTTGTCTTTCATTGTACCACTGCTCTAAAATAACAAATTTCATCATGCAGTTAATAAATCTGATGCTAATCATGCTTCATTGAAGAGTGCAGAGAGTACATGCCAGCAGCAGCACCAGGTGTACCTCAACCTGGTGAAGTTGTTAGACAAGACTGCTTGTATGCCAGACAACAGGACTGCAGTCGATAGACACAGCCAAGTGATCCCACACCAACGGTTCGCATCTACGCTCTGTAGTTCTGCCACATACAGTTGTGCATGGAGGTTGACAACTCACTGGAGGAGCAGGCTCCACAATTATCCCCATTTTCAGTACAAAAGGCAAAGCTGAAGCATTTTTAAGAGATTTCAGTCAGAAGTGCCAGGTGATCCATCTCGGCCTCCTCAGTTAGTTTGCTGCATAACAGATGCCACTTTTCAGCCAACTTGACTCACTGCACGTTATCAAGAAACAGCTTGGATACAATGAAGGTTACGTGCCCTGACAACATTCCAGCAATAGTTCTGAAGACTTGCTTCGATGCACCACAGTGGTACAGCAGTTAGTGTGATGCTGTAACAGCTTGGGGTGTTAGAATTTGGAGTTCAGTTCTGATGTCATCTGTTTGTACATTCTCCCTGTGACTGTGTGGGTTTCATTTGGGTGCTATGGTTTCCTCCCAGAGTCCAAAGATGTAGCGGTTAGTAGGTTAATTGGTCATTGTAAATTGTCCTGTGATTGGATTAGGGTTAAATTGGTTGAAGGACTGGACGGGCCTATTCTGTGCTATGCTTTTAAAAATATTGACCTCTAATCAATGATGCAGAAAATTGCCCAGGTATATCCTGCTCACAAGAAGCAAGACCAATCTAATCTGGCCAATTACTGCTATCAGTATAATTACACAGCACTTACTTAGCAGCAGTCTCCTCATAAAGCTCAGTTTGGATCCTGCCAAGGTCACTTAGCTCCTGACTTCATTAGACTTACACCAAACATCAGCAAAAAGCTGAACTCAGAGGTGAAGTGAGAGCAACAGACCTAAGCAAATAGACATAATTTGATCAAGTATTGAAGATGTTCTATAGGTCAGTTGTGGAGAGCGCCCTCTTCTTTGTGGTGGCGTGTTGGGGAGGAAGCATTAAGAAGAGGGACGCCTCACGTCTTAATAAGCTGGTAAGGAAGGCGGGCTCTGTCGTGGGCAAAGTACTGGAGAGTTTAACATTGGTAGCTGAGTGAAGGGCGCTGAGTAGGCTACGGTCAATTATGGATAATTCTGAACATCCTCTACATAGCACCATCCAGAGACAGAGAAGCAGTTTCAGCGACAGGTTACTATCGATGCAATGCTCCTCAGACAGGATGAAGAGGTCAATACTCCCCAATGCCATTAGGCTTTACAATTCTACCGCCAGGACTTAAGAACTTTTTAAAAGCTATTATTAATGCTTTGAGATAGTGATTTAGATGCATATCATATTTTTTTTTACTGAGTTAAGTATTGTATGTAATTAGTTTTGCTACAACAAGTGTATGGGACATTGGAAAAAAGTTGGAATTTCCCCATGGGGATGAATAAAGTATCTATCTATCTATCTATCTATTAAAGTGTACTGGCCAAACTAGAGTCAATGGGAATGGGAGGGAGAACCAACAGATTGGAGTCATATCTAGATAAAGGACGATGCTTATACAGGTTAGAGATCAGTCACCTCAGCCACAGGAGGTCCTCGGAGTAATATTCTGAGCACGACCATTTTCAGCTGCCTCAGTGACCTATCTTCCATCTTAGGGTCAGAAGTAGGGATGATCACTGGAGATTGCACAATGCTCAACCCACTCACAACCGTTTTGATAAACAGTCCATTACCAGACACAGCAAGACTGGACAGTTTCCAGTTTGGGTTGGTGAGTGGCAAATAACATTTGTGCCACACAAATGCTAGGTAATGATTGGATTGAGTAAGAGAAAATCTAGTTGCACCCCTGATATTACCATTGCTTAATCCCCCACTATCAATATCTCAGAGGTTACCCTTGACCAGAAGCTATATTGAAGTAGCCATTCACACAGTTTGATTGCAAGAATAGGTCAGTGGCAAGGAATTCTGTGGCAAATGACTCCCCAAGGTTGCCATCTACAAGGTTCAAATTGGAAGTGTGATGGAGTATTGTCACTTCACCATTTAAAACCATACAGAGCATAGTAGCTCACTTAATAGGCACCTCGTCCATAGTCATTAACTCACTCCATCACTGACACACAGTAGCTATTGTATCAGCAACAGAATACGCTGCAGCAACTCATCAAGACTCCATGGACAGCACCTAATAAATCCACAACCTCTACCAGCTAGAAGGAGATGTCCTCCAAGCCACAGCACCTTTGACTTTGAAATACCTTATATGGCCATTGCCGGATCAAAATCACGTAAACCTCTCCCTGAGACCATTGTGGGCATATCCACACCCTGAGAACTACAGAGATTCAAGAAAGAAGCTCACCATCACCACCTCAAGCTCAGCTCAGGATGGGCCATTAAATCCTGGCTCAGTCTACATTCATTGAATCTATGTGAAGAACAAAAAAAGATGGCTTGCCACCTACCACTTTATAAAAATAAGAATGGCTAACGAAACAGTCACTTCCACATAACCAGAACGTAAAAGTTGCTTTTCCTCTTTTGCCACTGCTTGTGTTAATTGACTAGAGTTGTGGAGGGTAGGGACCTTGTTTGAAGATGATGTGGCATTTTAAAGTATTTAATTTTATTTGCATGTTAGGTTGGTGATGTGGCTTTTACAAATGGTTAGTCTGGATTTTTTTGTTAAGAGGTGCTTTAAAACTGTTGAGGTAATGACCGTCATATCCTAATTCGTACTCTGGATGGGCTAATGAATGCAGAATGTATAAATTATTGGGTGTGCTAACTGGAGTCTGAACCGAATGATTGTTGGATTTGATTGTTTGAAACTAGAATCTAGTTTCAAGCAGGGGAATGCCACGGAGACCGGGTTACTGGCAGTGAGCATAGGTCCCTATGCTAAGGGAAAGAGGAAGATGAGTGGAGCAATAGTGATAGGAGACTCAACATTCAGGGGAACAGGCAGGAGATTCCGTGGTCATGAATGGGAAACTCCCGGGTGACAGGGTTGCTGCCCATGCCACGCGCCAGTGAGGGTAGAAATGGGATGATTTGCCAAATTAATGTGTGTCTGAGAAGCTGGTGCAGGAGGCAGGGCTTCAGGTTCTTGGATCATTGGGATCACTTCTTGGCAAGGTATGACCTGTTCAAAAGTGACAGGGTGCACCTGAACCTGAGGGGAACCAATATTCTCCCGAGCATGTTTTTTAGAGCTGTTTGGGGGGGCAGTGGTTTAAAATAATTTGGCAGGGAAGTGGGAACTGGAGTGATGGGACTCAGGGATAGGACAGATGGTTTTAAAAAAATACAAAGATAGCATGCAGACTGTCAGGAAGGGCAGGCAGATGATAGGACATAATTGCAGCCAGCAGGGTGAGTATCAGTGCATTAGGGAAGTAGAATCAAAAAGGGCAACAAGTACAGTATTCAAGGTGTTTTATCTCAATGCACGGAGTATAATAAATAAGGTGGATGATCTTGTTGTGATTTTACAAATTGTTGGGTATGGTGTTCTGGCCATTACTGAATCGTGGCTGAAGGATGGATGTAGTTGGGAGCTGAATGTCCAAGGTTACATGCTGTATCAGAGGGATAGGAAGATAGGCAGAGGGGGTGGCATGGCTCTGCTGGTAAATAAATGGCATCAAAGCAGTAGGAAAGTGTGACGTAGGATCAGAAGATGTTGAATCCTTGTGGGTCGAGTTAAGAAACTGCAGGGCTCAAAGGACACTGATGGCAGTTATATACAGGGCTCCCAACAGTAGCTGGGATGTGGACCACAGATTACATTGGGAAATAGAAAAGGCATATGATAAAGGCAATGCTGTGATAGGAGAGATTTTAATATGCAGGTAGATTGGGAAAATCAGGTTGGCAATGGATCTCGAGAGTGAGTTGGTTGAATGCCTATGAGATGGCTTTTAAAGCAGTTTATTGTTGAGTCTACTAGGGGATCAGCTATACTGGATTGGATGTTATGTAGTGAACCAGAGGTGATTAGTGAGTTTAAGGTAAAAGAGCCCTTTGGAGGCAGTGATCACAATATGATTGAGTTCAACTTGAAATTTGATGGGGAGAAAGTAAAGTCTGACATAGCAGTATTTCAGTGGAGTAAAAGAAATTACAGTGGCCAAAGTAAGCTGAAAGGAGATGCTGGCAGGGATGACAACAGAGCAGCAATGGTGTGAGTTTTTGGGGAAAAATTAGGAAGGTGCAAGATAGTTGAATTCCAAAGACTAAGAAATACTCAAATGGCAAAATAGTACAAAGCTAATGTAAAAGCAAAAGAGAGGGCACACAACAAAGCAAAAATTAGTGGGAAGACAGAGGATTGGGAAGCTTTTAAAACCCTACAGAGAGCAACTAAAAGAATCATTAGGAGGGAAAAGATGAAATATGAAAGCAAGCAAGCAAACAATATCAAAGTGGACAGTAAAAGCTTTTTCAAGTATATAAAAAATAAACGAGAGATGAGAGTGGATATAGGAGCGCTAGAAAATGAGGTCAGAGAAATAATAACGGGAGACGAGATGGCAGATAAACTAAATGAGTATTTTGCATCAGTCTTCAGTGTGGAAGATACTAACTGTGTGCCAGATGTTGAAGGGTGTGAGGGAAGAGAAGTGAGTGTAGTTACTATTACAAGGGAGAAGATGCTCAAAAAGCTGAAAGACCTAAAGGTGCATAAGTCACCCAGACCAGATGAACTGCACCCTAGCGTTATGAAAGAGGTAGCAGTAGAGACTGTGAAGGCATCAGTAATCTTTCAAAAATCATTGGACTCTGGCATGGTACCAGAGCACTGGAAAATTGCAAATGTCTCTCCACTGTTTAAGAAAAGGGGAAGGCAGCAGAAGGGAAATTATAGACCTTTTAGTCTGACCCCAGTGTTGGAAAGATGTTGGAGTCAATTGTTAAGGATGAGGTTATGGAGGACTTGGTGATACAGAACAAGATAGGACAAAGTCAAGTTAAGGGAAAATCTTGCCTGACGAACCTGTTGGAATTCTTTGAGGAGATTACAAGTCAGATAGATAAAGGGGATGCAGTGGATGTTGCATATTTGGACTTTCAGAAGGCTTTTGACAAGGTGCCACACATGAGACTGCTTACCAAGTTAAGAGGCCATGGCATTTGGTTGGAGCATTGGCTGATTGGTATGAGGTAATGAGTGGGAATAAAAGGATCATTTTTTGGTTGACTGCCAGTGAATAGTGGTGTTTCACAGGGATTGGTGTTAGGACTGCTTTTTATGCTGTATATCAATAATTTAGATGATGGAATAGATGGCTTTGTTGCCAAGTTTGCAGATGATACAAAGATTGGTGGAGGGGCAGGTAGTGTTGAGGAAACAGAAAGGCTGCAGAAGGACTTAGACAGATTAGGAGAATGGGCGAGAAAGTGGCAAATGAAATACAATGTTGGAAAATGCATGGTCATGCACTTTGGTAGTAGAAATAAATGTGCAGACTATTTTCTAAGCAGGGAGAAAATCCAAAAATCTTGAGCTGCAAAGGGACTTGGGAATCCTTGTGCAGAACACGCTAAGGGTTAACTTGCAGGTTGAGTCGGTGGTGAGGAAGGCAAGAGGTCTAGAATATAAGAGCAGGGATGTGATGCTGAGGCTTTATAAGGCACTGATGAAGCCTCACCTTGAGAATTGTGAACAGTTTTGGGACTCCTTATCTTAGAAAATATGTCCTGGCATTGGAGAGGGTTCAGAGGAGTTTGACGAGGATGATTCTGGGAATGAAAGGGTTATCATCCAAGGAACACTTGATGGCTCTGGGCTGGAATTTAGAAAGATGGGGGTAGGGGGACCTGATGAAAGCTTTTTGAATGTTGAAAGACCTAGATAGAGCAGATGTGAAAAAGCTGTTTTCCATGGTGAGGAAGTCTAGGACAAGAGAGCATAGTTTCAGGATAGAGGGTCATTCATTTAAATTAGAGATGTGGAGAAATTTCTTTGCCCAGAGAGTGGAGAATTTGTTATCACAGGCAGCTGTGGAGGCCAGGTCATTGGGTGTATTTAAGGCAGAGACTGGTAGATTCTTGATTGGCCACAGCATCAAAGTTTACGGGGAAAAGGCCAGGGAATCGGGCTAATGAGTGAGAAAAAAGGATCAGGATTGAATGGTGGAGCAGGCTTGGTGGGCCAATTAGCCTAATTCTGCTCCTATGTCTTATGGTCTAATGGCTTAGAAATATGAGCAGTAAATCCAGTGAGCAGGAGGGGTAGTGAAGAGAAGTTGGTTGCCTTTTACCTTGTGTAACCACTCTCATTCTCAGCATTGAGAATGTTTTTATGTTTGATATGTGGTAATGCTTTGCTGTTCTTCCTACGTGTTAGTTGATTTGATTTTCCTATTCTGCACATTACTCATTCTGATTTTGCCACTATGTTAATATCACAGTTGTGCTGCTGGTTGTTGTTTCTATTGAATGAGAAGTGAAAAGGTTGGCCTGAAGGGTGGTTGAAAAATATTTTTGGGGATTTTAATCTTGAAGCTGTTCTTGAAGTGGATTTAATGTGGTAGGATGTATAAAATATCATTGTAATATAGTAAACCCTATAGGGTACATGGATACAAGTTCATGTTCTATATTTAAATGATTTTAATGGATTTCCACTTTGGTTTTGTATGTCTGGCAAGTAAAGGTAAGGTTACACTTGGATGAAGCTCATTTGCAAATACAGTGCCTATATAAAGTATTCAGCACCCCCCACCCCCACCCCCAGGAAGTTTTCATGTTGTACTGTTTTACAACATCGAATCTCAATGGATTTAATTTGGCTTTTTTTGACACTGATCGACAGAAAAAAGACTTCTGTGTCAAAGTGAAAACAGAACTCTTAAAAAGTGATTGAAATTAGTTACAAATTTTTAAAACACAAAATAATTGTTTGCACAAGTATTCACCCCCCCCCTTTAATATGATGCACCAAATCACCACTGCTGCAGCCAATTGGTTTTATACGTCACATAATTAGTTAAATGGAGATCACTGTGTACAGTCAAGGTGTTTCAATTGATCAGACTTAACCACACATCATCAAAAATACGCCATCCCTACCATGAAGCATGGTGGTGACTACATCATTCTGTGGCGATGCTTCACTGCAGTAGGTCCTGGAAGACTTACGAAGGTTGAGGGTAAAATGAATGCAGCAAAATACAGCGAAATCCTGGAGGATTACCTGATGGAGTGTGTAGTAAAAATACACCTCCATCTGGGAGGCCCAACTGCTGGTGAGACAGTATCCTGGCAAAAACTACACCAGAAAGACAAAAGAATACTCCAAGCAACTCCATGAAAAGGTTATTGAAAAGCACAAGTCAGGAGATGGATACAAGAAAATTTCCAAGTCAATGAATATCCCTTGGAGTACAGTTAAGCCAATCATCAAGAAATGGAAAGGATATGGCACAGCTGTAAATCTGCCTAGAACAGGCCGTCCTCAAAAACTGAGTGACTGTGCAAGAAGGGGACTAGTGAGGGAGGCCACCAAGAGATCAATAGCAACTCTGGAGGTATTGCAATCTTCAGTGGCTGAGATGGGAGAGATCACACATACAATAACTGTCGCCCGGGTGCTTCACCAGTCACAGCTTTATGGGAGAGTGGCAAAGAGAAAGCCATTGTTGAAAGAAACTCACGTGAAAGCTCTGCTAGAGTTTGCCAGAAGACTCTGAAGTCAGCTGGAAGAAGGTAGAATGGTCTGATGAAACCAAAATTGAGCTTTTTAGCTATCAGACTTAACCACACATCATAAAACACACCATCCCGACCGTGAAGCATGGTGGTGGCTGCATCATGCTGTGGCGATGCTTGACTTCAGCAGGCCCTGCAAGGTTTATGAAGGTAGAGGGTAAAATGAATGCAGCACAATACAGGTGTCCCCTGCTTTACAAATGTTCGCTTTACACCACTTTACTTTTACAAAAGACCTATATTAGTAACCTGTTTTCGCATTGCAAAGAAGATTTTCACTTATACGAAAAATTTTCCCATATAAATTAACAGTTCTTCATCTTGCGCCATTTCGGCTTAAGAAAGGTTTCATAGGAACGCTGTACCTTTGTAAGGGGGGGGCAGGAACACACCTGTACAGGGAAATCCTGGAGGATGACCTGATGCAGTCTGCAGGGAGAGCTGAAACTTGGGAGAAAATTTGTTTTCCAGCAAGACAATGACCCCAAGCATAAAGGCAAAACTACACAGGAATGGCTTAAAAACAACAAAGTAAATGTCTTGGAGTGGCCAAGTCAAAATCCAGACCTTAATCCAATTGAGAATTTGTGGCTGGACCAGAAAAGGGCTGTTCACTCATGATCCCCACGCTATCTGATGGTATTGTAAAAAAGTATGAGGAAAATTTTGTGTCCTGCTGTGCAAAGCTGATAGAGACCTCCCCACACAGACTCACTAAATGCTGGAGGAACTCAGCAGGCCAGGCAGCATCTATGGAAAAACGTACAGTCAAAGTTTCAGACTAAAACCCTTTGGTAGGACTGGAGGAAAAGAGCTGAGGAGTAGATTTGAAAGGTGGGGGGAAGGGGTACCCTATCCCTGGTACCGTGTCCTGTCCTACCACCCCACCAGCCTCCGCGTCCAGCACATAATTCTCCAAACATTCTGCCACCTCCGACTGGATCCCACCACCAAGCACATCTTCCCCCCCCCCCCCCCCCCCCACTTTCTGCTTTCTGGAGGGATCGCTCCCTACACGACTCCCTTGTCCATTTGCCCCTCCCTACTGATCTCCTTCCTGACACTTATCTTTGCAAACAGAACAAGTGCTTTATCTCCTCCCTCACTACTGTTCAGGGCCCCAAACAGTCCTTCCAAGTGAGGCGACACTTCACCTGTGAACCTGTTGGGGTTGTATACTGTGTTTGGTGTTCCTGGTGTGGCCTCCTGTATATCAGTGAGACTCGGCATAGATCGGGAGACTGGTTCACTGAGCACCTATGCTCCGTCTGCTAGAATAAGTAGGATCTCCCAGTGGCCATCCATTTTAATCCCAGTTCCCATTCCGATATGTCCATCCATAGCCTCCTCCACTGTCATGATGAGGCCACACTTAGTTTAGATCCTTGTATTCCATTTGGGTAGCCTCCAACCTGATGGCATGAACATTGATTTCTCAAACTTATAGTAATGTCTGTCCTCTGCCTTCACCATTTCCCATCCCCTTGTCCCTCTCTGACCTTATCTCCTTGCCCGCTCATCGCCTCTCTGTGGTGCTCCTCCCCCCTTTTTTTTCTTCCATGGCCTTCTGTCTCTTTCACCAATCAACTTCCGAGCCTCTTTGCTTCATTTCTCCGCCCTCCAAGTTTCACCTATTGCCTGGTGTTTCCCTCTCCCCTCCCCCCACCTGTCAAATCTACTCCTCAGCTTTTTTTCCCCCAAGTGCTGCCGAACGGTTTCAGCCTGAAACGTCGACTGTACTTTTTTCCATAGATGCTGCCTGGCCTGCTGAGTTCCTCCAGCATTTTGTGTGTGTTACTCGGATTTCCGGCATCTGTAGATTTTCTCTTGTTTGTCACACAGACTCACTGCTGTAATTGCTGCCAAAGGTGCTTATACGAATTACTGACTTGAAAGGGGTGAGTAATTATGCAATCAATTATTTTATATTTAATAATTAATAAATTTAGACCAATTTGTAGAAATTTGTTTTCATTTTGACACAGGAGTATTTTCTGTTGATCAGTGTCAAAAAAAAACAAATTAAATCTACCAAATTCAATGTTGTGAACAATAAAACATGAAAACTTCTGTGGGGGGGGGGGGGTCGAATACTACTTACAGGCAATGTAAGAAGCATTAGGATATATACATGAATCTGCATCCAGCACTTCTGCTGGCAGCACACTCCACACTCTCATCACCCTCTGAGTAAAGAAATATCCCCCTCATTCCCCTTTAAACATTTCACCATTCACCCTTAACCCATGACCTCTGGTTGTGGTCTCACCCAATCTCAGTGGAAAAAGCCTGCTTACATTTGCCCTATCTATACCCATCATAACTTGTACGCCTCTATCAAATCTCCCCTCATTCTAGAGAAGAATGTCAAAAACTATTCAAACTTTCCCTGTAACTCAGGTCTTCAAGTCTTGACAACATCCTTGTAAATTTTATCGGCACTCAATTTAAAGGTTTGAAGTAATTTTCAATGTTGCCAGTAATGGATTGGAGAGTAAGAGAAGAAAGTTTTTGTTTTTATCATTTTACACTTGCAAATAGCCATTCATGTTCTGGAGAGTATTTTGCAAATGTTGATTAAGTCAAATTGAGTATGTTGGTTTATCTTTGTCACTTAAAGCTGCAGAGCCTCAGTATACTGTGTTGCTGTCAGAATTACATTTGCAATGCTTGTCCATTTTTGCCTATGATACACTGATGACAATTTTAAGAAATATTTATGATAAAGTGTTTGTACACATAAGTAATGTATAAAACTATTCTACCTGAGAAGCTTAACATGTAATTATGACAATATTTGATTGTAGAAGTTGGTACTGTATATCCCTTAAATTTAAGAACTGAATGTATGATACTAAGGATAGCAAGTTGTTAAATTGCTTTTGTCCAAAGTTGATTACAAAATACATTGTTTAATGTTTACCTATTGACCACATTAATGCATTTTATCTGAGTTAGTCACATCCTGCTAGCCACCCATGCTAAATGTGCCAATTCAAAGCTAATTTCAGTTTCAAAATCTGTTTTTATTACAGGATGAAAAAGGGACCAGTAATAATCTTTCAGGAGTAAGATTTCTTGAACAAATCAGTTCACAAAATGGAGAAGTGGCAGCTTTTTGGCAGGAGATTATTAGGTAAGGTTAACCAAACTCTTATTTGCTACACTTCAGATGGGCATATCTGTGTTTGCTTTTGAGTATTTAACCTGAATATTCTATCCAGTTTAATTACTTCTCTCTCATAACAGGGTAACCAAAACTGTATACAATATTCCAGCCGCAGTTCATCAGCATCCTGTATAACTGGAACATAATGTCATTACATTGGCTGATGAAGGGCAGCAAGCCAAGTGCTTTCTTTATCACCATGTATATCTGTAATCCACTTTTGGGGAACAATGTATTAGTTGCCTAGATCCCTCTGTTCTGCAAGACTCCTAAGAGCACCACTGTCTGTTATGAAAGTTCTACACTGGTTTGTCTTCCTAAATACAGCATCTTTGACTTGACAGCCATGTGCCATTCCTTGGCCCGTTTATCAATCTGCAATTTTCGATTGCCTTTACTATCTGCCTTTTTTTAATTAATGTCATCAGCATTATTGTTTATCAGAAGCAATAACAAATAACAATGGGCCCCACACCACTGATCACAAGCCAGTAGTCTGTTAAACAATCTTTCACTGTCACCCTCTGCTTCCTACTATCAAGCCAGTAATGTTCCCACTTTGGTAGCTCTGTCTGTATCCTTTGCAATCTAGTGTTCTAGTGTTCAATGTGGAGCCTTGTCAAAGGCCTTGTTAAAGTCTATATAGGTAGCATTCACTGCCCTGCCCCGATCTCCCCTCATAAATCCTCTTGGTTACCTCTTGAGACAGATGAAAGTACTGCAAGACTTTGCAAATGTAACTGTGAATTCTGAAATGGATATTTAATAAACTTCTAAAAATAGTTTTAGAACATTTGTAGGATCAGCTATTTGAATAAATCTAGCGGCTGAAGTTAAAGATTATGGCTAAGTGAGATGTTGTTACTGTACTCACTGTCCAATTAAAAAAACTAACTTAACATTGGAAGCTGTTTTGGAAATTGTAAAAACAAAAGAAAAAAGTGCAATTAAATTAATATCACATGCATTTGAAGCTAAATATTTGTTTAAAGTTCAAATAACTTTTGCATTTTAGATTACGGTCCACATTTCCATTTACTGACCACTCCACCAATCCAGGTTATGTTTTGAGTCCGGTAATGCTTCACCGCGATATGAATGGAGAAAATGCAAGTGTGAAAGTCTCCATAGAAATTGAAGAATTTCAACAGCCAGTTACATTCACCTGTGATGGTAAGCTGCATCATTTACACCAATGCACAGATTGTCCAAAGTGTTGCAGTTCAAAATGTGTCTTGATTTTTGTGCAGTTTCAAAAGGATTGGTGGCATAAACACCACATTACTCACTAGTGTTTGCTTTAAATTAGAAAGTGCCAATCAAAGACTCTGAATGTGTTTTTGCCAATTTATGTTTTGAAGTAAGGAATGTGAGTAAATTGAGGCCCTCCATTAGTCGGGGTTGACCGTGGATGTTGCGTCCCAGCTGTCTACATGATAAACTAGCTAACACAGTGCGATATGGAGAGCAAGCTCCCCCTCTCCACACAGTCGGTGAATCTAAAGGAACGGCGGACGATGATACAGTTTAGCACCAGTGGCGTCCCAGGTATTGCCAGTCAGCATTGAACTCAACATAGGACTGTTTTAGGGACTTCAGGTCCCTGAGTATTTAGACCACTTTAAGTTGGATGGCTGAAGAGTGATGATTAAATTAAATTCTGGGCATCTACTTGTGTGAAATGAAACTTGTGGTGGTGGCATCCGTCAGTCTCGAGAGACCATGGATCTGCGCCTGGAGTTTCCAGGGCGCAGGCCTGGGCAGGGTTGTATGGGAGACCAGCAGTTGCCCAAGCTGCAGGCCTTCCCCTCCCCACACCACCGATGTTGTCCAAGGGAAGGGCACGAGGACCCATGCAGCTTGGCACCGGTGACGTCGCAGAGCAATGTGTTGTTAAGAGCCTTGCTCAAGGACACAAACACGCTGCCTCAGATGAGGCTCGAACCAGTGACCTTCAGGTTACTAGTCTGATGCCTTGCCCACTAGGCCACTCGCCAACTTGTCACCAATTTGTACATAAAAAAAATAAAACCATCAAGTAAAAACACACGATTGTATTTGTCTGATAACGCAGTAGTAAACTATTTTAATATTGTACTCCTTTTGCCAGGTAACTTAGATCAAAGTCAAATAACTTAAGTGTAACTGAAAAGCATTGATTGAATCATTATGTTCCTTATGCATGTTGTGAAATGTATTTATAGCCATGAGTTAAAAAGGCCTAACTAAGTGTATACCTAAATTGTGTAGTTTGGTCAATATATATAAGTAAACCGCACAAGAGGTCTCCACTGTTATGTTTTCCTGTCACTATTCAGGATGGAATACACTACAAATCTGGATGAAAGGCACCCTTTTGCTTACAACTAATTCACTATTCTGACATTACTACTCTACAGTTAAGAGTAGTAAAATATCCTAGAATATTTTTGACTATCTCAAGTCACCCAAATATCCTTCATAGAGAAACATTTTTGAAGTATACTCACTGATGTAAGGTCATTTGATTTTGTTCTTCTGAATTAGGACTACAAAAGATAAGTAAATCCATTAATATGGAGAAATACACACAGAATGCTGGTGGAACGCAGCAGGCCAGGCAGCATCTATAGGAAGAAGCGCTGTCGACGTTTCGGGCCGAGACCCTTCATCAGGACTAACTGAAAGGAAAGATAGTTAGAAATTTGAAAGTAGGAGGGGGAGAGGGAAATGCAAAATGATAAGAGAAGACCGGAGGGGGTGGGGTGAAGCTAAGAGCTGGAAAGGTGATTGGCAAAAGTGATACAGAGCTGGAGAAGGGAAAGAATCATGGGACGGGAGGCCTAGGGAGAAAGAAAGGGGGAGTGGAGCACCAGAGGGAGATGGAGAACAGGCAGAGTGATGGGCAGATATGTCTATCCATGACCTCCTCTACTGTGTCAAGATGAAGCCACACCCAGGTTGGAGGAACAACACCTTATATACCGTCTGGGTAGCCTCCAACCTGATGGCATGAACATTGACTTCGCTAACATCCATTAATGCCTCTCCTCCCCTTCTTACCCCATCCCTGATATATTTAGTTTTTTTCCCCCTCCCTTTTTTTCTCTCTGCCCATCACTCTACCTGTTCTCCATCTCCCTCTGGTGCTCCCCTCCTCTCCCTAGGCCTCCCATCCCATGATCCTTTCCCTTCTCCAGCTCTGCTATCACTTTTGCCAATCACCTTTCCAGCTCTTAGCTTCACCCCACCCCCTCTGGTCTTCTCCTATCAATTTGCATTTCCCCCTTCCCCCTCCTACTTTCAAATCTCTTACAATCTTTCCTTTCAGTTAGTCCTGATGAAGGGTCTTGGCCCGAAACGTCGACAGTGCTTCTTCCTTTAGATGCCTGCTGCGTTCCACCAGTATTTTGTGTGTGTTGCTTGAATTTCCAGCATCTGCAGATTTCCTTGAATATGGAGAAATGATAGTTTGATTATCTCTGCATATTTATTTTTGGCTTCCATTCTTTCCATTCTTAATCATTTCATCTGAAACTTTGTATGCTACTTACAAATCTGTAGAAGCAGAAGTAAAATTTTTGAAATTTATATACCACTCTAAGTGATGGTACTTTGTCGTTATAAGTATTGCTAGGAAGCTGCCTTGTAGAGTCATCCAATTAAGAAAATGGTTTAAAGCAGGGGTGTCAAACTCATTTTAGGTCACGGGCCGGATTGAGCAAAATGCAGCTTCATGCGGGCCGGATCAGTCGGACGCGTGCGAACGCAGCTTTCGTTGCCTCCGTTTTTTCAGCCTGCTCTCATGTGTCTCAGTCTCTGCTATAACTACAAAGTGTTTCACTTTACAAATTCCGTTTCTTATGAAGAAGACTGCCGAGCAAGACTGCCGAATAAACACTAAAAACCCTGAAAACCTGGTACCTGAATAAACTCAGCATTAGCCATATCATACGCCATAGGCGCTTCGATTACTGGGGCCAGCTTTAATAGTAATTAGATATTATCTCGCGGGCCAAAGATAATTCCACCGCGGGCCGGATTTGGCCCGCGGGCTTTGAGTTTGACATATATGGTTTAAAGAATAATTTTACTGGTCGTGATTTTCCATTGAAATTGTAGACAACTTCCTACTTGAACTGCTTCGATATGTGTAGTGATTTCAGATTCAGACTCAGTTTATTGTCATTTAGAAACCACAAATGCAATGCAGTTAAAAAATGAGACAACATTCCTCCAGAATGATATCACAAAAGCATATGACAAAACAGACTATACCAGAAAATCCACATAACGTTTGGCAATCCCCAATCCAGAGTCCGGAGAGGCTGCTGTATATTAATATTGCGCTACCGTCTTAGCGCGTTCCCCGGAAAGGAGCTCCAAATCCACCAGACGAACAAGACCAAAAACTAAAGCTACAAGACCTGCACAAAACCACATAGTTACAACATATAGTTACAACAGTGCAAACAATAGCATAATTGATAAAAAAAAACAGACCATGGGCACAGTAAAAAACAGTCCAAAGATGTTGAAGGACTATAAGTTCAAAAGAAATCACCACACAGTTTCCACAAGTCCCCAGGGTCCCGACAGACTCGTCATCCCACACTGGCGGCAGAAGGGAATACCCCCACTATGGACTTCCACGGCGCCGCTCGACTCAGCCTCGCAGATGCAGTACACACCGAAAGCGACCTGACCGCAGCGGACTCCGAGTCCGTCGAACCTCCGAGCCGATGACCATCCCCTCCGGCACAGCTTCTCTGAGCAACATCCTCTGCCGAGCATATTAAGACGGACCTGCCAACGGCCATCGGCAACGCGACCCCGAGGACTGGGGGCTTGTTCTTCCCAGCAGAGTCCCGGACCTCACAGCAGCAGCAGCAACGAAGAAGGTCTTCCTAGAGATTTCCCGATATTCCTCCATGCTCCCGCGTCCATTTTCAATCAATTATGATTGCGCACGGCACCCCACTTCACAAATAACAGATAATCAGCTCTGGAGTGGCTGCTGCAAGCTGCGTCGCGCCGCCATCTTGGAAAGATATTCCTAGAGTATGGAGAATGAGATCTATGAATTTGCAGTTGGTGCAGCAATCTTGGGTCCACATCGCCAGGTTTGGGCGTCGCTGTTGCCCTGCAGCCGTTGGGCTTCTGGACCAGCTTCACTTGCCTCAGCACTAAACTGGCTCCATGGCTGTTGGGGACCCTGGGGTTCATGTATTGTTTGTTTACTTTTTTTTAATTGATTACACAATTTGTTCTTTTTCTCCGCACATTGGATGCTTGTCGATCTTTGTTGCATGTGGTTTCTATTGTGTTTCTTTGTTTTATGGCTGCTTGCAAGAAGATGATATATTTTGATGATAAATGTATTTTGAACTTTCTTGTACATTTGCTTGTGAGGGCCAATGTATATTCTGTCCTGTAATTGCTTGACTCTATAACTGTGTTATACATAATTGTAGGCTGCAGAGGCTTGTTCGTACTCTCCCCTGACCACCCCCCCTCAACTTGTATCATTTTTTTCCTTTGATCTCCAGTCCATTTTAGAAAGCATCAGGTTCTCTCTGATCAGCATGGTCTACTTCAATATCAACACTGGATCATGTTTCTAAATATCATAGTCTAGTCACGTGTACAATTCGGTTGTTGCTAATCTGATGCTGATCTTTTGGTTCCATATTTTATGCTCAAGGTTAACCATTACCTTTCTTATGTGAGCCACATGAATGTACTTTTTTACTGTGCACTCCCCCAAGATATAAAGTAGCAATCCAATTCTGCTAACAGCCTAAAGTTTTGAATTATATCTGGGTTAACAGAAGCAATATGAGGTAGCAAAGAAGCAAAAATCAAATATTGCTTCAGCCAATAATAGGTTAAGTTAGGTTTTTCAGCATAGATTCCTTGTTGTCCTGATGGAAAAATATTTGAAAGCTGCTTTTGTAAACCTGAGGTAAATCATGGATGAAATGAACTTTCAATCTGCAACGCCTTGATCTGCAGCTAGAAGGGGCAGATTATGGCTTTGTTTTTATGCCATGACTTTGAAGTTTGTCGGCAAGCTAAACAGCGCAGTCCTGAAAGTAATTTAGATAGCTTTATTGCTGGTTGTGATTGACTGTGGTGGTAGGGTTTTGTGGAGGCAGAATTCCATTCAAATACTTGTGGTTAAGAAAACTAATCACATAGGATGGAAAAGGGAGAGTAGCTATCATATTTCAATGTGGGTATTTTCCCACCGTATATTACACCAGTTAAATTCTGTTACTTCTGTAATTGAGAGCTAAATTGCCCAAGTAATTCATATTGAAATTGCCTGCTGTTGTTGCACAGCTCAGAGGTGGCAAAGAATCAGTTTACTGGGGTGAGAAAAGTCATTAGTTGACGCTCGCTCAACATCAGCAAAACAAAAGAGCTCATTGACTTCAGCAAGGAGATGGAGGGTGAATGTACATGGGGGAGGAGGAGTGGGAATTGTTGCTGGAGAGGATCAGCAGCTTTAAATTACTGGGCATGAACATAAATGCAATCATGACAGAATGAGCTTAGGAAGCTAAAGAGCTTTGACTAGTCAGTAAATCCTCTACCAAACTTCTGCAAATGCACTTGAAATATTAGAAAAATAGAGTGCTGTGGGTAAAGCCTAGGTAGTTCTAAGGTAGGGACCTGTTCGGCACAGCTTTGTGGGCCGAAGGGCCTGTATTGTGCTGTAGGTTTTCTATGTTTCTATATCCTTGCTGCTCATGGCCTGGTATAGCTGCTTGAATGCACAGGAGCATAAGAAGCTGCAGAGAGAAGTGCACTCTGCTCAATACATCACGGGTTTATCCTTTCCCACCATTTGTGGAGGAGGCACTGCCTCAGGAAAGCAGCATCTGTCATCAAAGATCACCACACCACTTGGTTCTGAAAAACCACTTCCTTTCAACCATTCTGTTTTTGAACCTACTCCTAATGACTATAGTTAAACTGCACTATGTACAAAAATGGACTTTTCTAATCTAATTGTGTTTTTTTTTGTAAAACCAAGTCTATATTTGCATTTAATTTGTGTCTTTCTTGTGAATGCTCCTTATATGGTGTTATGTGCCTGTGATGCTCCTGCAAAAGTTTTTCATTGCCTCTGTGCATACATGTACTTGTGCAAATGACAGAAAATTCATTTTGGAGCAGCGTCTCTTTTGGGAAACATGTTAATCAACTTCATTTCTATTGTACATAATTAGAGGCACAACAGCAACACATTTGAACATGAAGAAAGATACTGTCTTCAGTTTTACTTCTCTTTAGAAGGGCTTGCCATTTCTATTCACAACATGCACCTACCGTATTTGCATATTTTGAGTGGTTCATTTACATATAATTTTATAATTAAGTGCAGAGTACAACAGAAGTGCTACAAATCTAATCTAGTTGATGTTGAATATCTATAATGAGATATGCTAAAAATACTCAGCAAGTTAGCTTCTGAAAGTATTTAAAATTTTCACAGCCTGCAACTTAATCTTGATAATTCTAGACAGGTTATATTTTAAATTTCTCATCTAGCATGATTGACTTCAAATTTCATACACGAATGAATCTGTAGATTCTGCTTTTGCAAATTACTTCAAACTATAGCATTTGGCAGTTGACTTTCACATGCGTACAGTAGTGCTGCTAGACTGTAATGATTTTCTGTTGACTGCTTCAAAGAATCACTGTTTAACTCAATTGTGCAGAATAATTGTCTCTGTTATTTGAAAACCTGATCATGGTCGTGTTGCAGTTAGTGTGGCACTGTTATAGCTCGGGGTGTTTCAGAGTTCATTTCCAGCCCTTATCCATAAGGAGCCCGTGGAATGCACGCGTCTTCTCCACTTTGCTCTCACGGTCCAAAAAGTAGCTGGTAGGTAATTGGTCATTGCAAATTATTCTGTGATTTGATTAGGATTAATCAGGTTTATCAAGGGTTATTGAGGTGGCATGGCTCAAAGGACCAGGGGCATCATAAAATAAATAAACATACGAGAATTATGAATACGTCTAAATCTTGATTGTCAGCAATAGTTTTAAGAATCAATACGAGGCTTAATTTATTGTTTTAATTAATTAATTAATTTAATTAATTTAATTTATCAGACATGAAGTACTGAGGCAGCTTGATCTTTCTATTTCAAAACTCTTGTATATCTGAACTAGATTTGTAGTTAAACTAAAATATGGTGTCCAAGCAAAAAATATTTGCTTGAGTTCATACAATGTTGGCAGAGTGTCATATCATTCATGAGTATATTTGGAGTTAAGTATATACTGTCTGCCAATTTGGCTAATGTCATACTTTATTCATTATGTCACTAGATAAAAATAGAAGAGTGAGACAAAAATGTTATTGGTAATTTATCGGGCATTTAAGGTTGGCTAGACTTTATGTGGTTTTTAAGAGTTGCACAAAGATTTTAGCAGAAGTAGTCCTGGTCTTAGTCTCCAGAAAACAGACAAGAACTCGCAATTACATAGTGCTCTTTAGGACAAGGATGTGACCAGGCCAAAATATTTTTTTTTGAAATGTAATCACTGGTGAAGTATGTTAGTTCTTTGGGTGTAGTGTTGCAACATTACACATAATTGGCAAAACAAAATGTACATTGGCCCTTGTTACTCAATGTAGATGCTTGCCAGGAAACTTCTATAAATAATGGTTTACTTAAGAATCAATACAATAAAGGAGGAAGAAAGCTCTTATTGTTGTAATCATAAGCACTGGTATTGTCCAAAATAATGGGGGAATCTTAAAAATCTAATTTTCTTCTACAGAAGCTATATCATCCTGTGTACAACGTCGAATTGTAAAGCCATTCATTATGGAGATGGGTCCTTTAGCCTACAGATTCAGTGCCAACTATAAACCACCCATTTGTACGAATCATACACTCTTACAAAAATTACCTTTTTTATAATATAGTTAAGCCAATCAACCATTGCTCTGAGCAGGAAATTTTTACATGGCCTGAAAAGTGTGTGGCTCTAAAATTGCTTTTTTATTTGTAATATGCAAACTCTGAATATTTAGAATGAAAATTGGAAAATCGCATTTTTTTTATTAATTGAAGCGCATAATGAAATACAGTACAACAAAGAAATAATTTCACGATTCGTGAACTATTCTACCTGCGTGCAATTCCAGCTACGCGGTAGCAAGCGCTACATGCGCAAGTGCATTTCAGTTACTGTGCTGCTGCACACCCGCACAGCTTAGAGGGGAAGAGTGACTCGTACTATTTTATTGTATCCATGTTCTCATCAACTCCATTGCCACTCACCTACATGCTAGGGATGTTTTAGGTTGCCAATTAATCAGAATCAGATCTACTTTTGAGAAATCTAAGAAAATGGAGCACCCAGCAGATACACGTTTAGTGCAGGGAGAACAGACAGCTCCATGGGGCAAGATTAAAACTGGGTTACTGGATCTAGTAGTTGTGTCATTCTGTAAGCCACTCCTGGAAAATCTGTTGATTTTTCCACACATAGAGGTTTGATTTTTAGGAGACCAACACCAGATGTGAAAGGAAAAAGGGGAGGGGAACACACAAATCATGCATACAACTGAAGCAAGCAACAAACATTCTGAACCAAACACGAGGAAATCTGCAGATGCTGGAAATTCAAGCAACACACACAAAAAAGTTGGTGAACACAGCAGGCAAGCTGGTGAACACAGCAGGCCAGGCAGCACCTATAGGAAGAGGTACACTCGATGTTTCAGGCTGAGACCCTGAGGATCTCGGCCCGAAACGTCGACTGTACCTCCTCCTATAGATGCTGCCTGGCCTGCTGCATTCACCAGCACTTTTTATGTGTGTTGCATAACATTCTGAACCAAATTGATTCCTCAGATCCAAACCCTGGAGTAGGCCCAAAGACTTGCTTATCAGTTCGTCATGTTAACGGGCATGGAGCACAGCAGCCGGGGCAGTGTTCATGGCCTCAGTGCCATGGAGAGAGAAGTGACTATTGCACCCTGGAGAGAGGAATGAACATTCCAGGCTGGTGTTTAGATCGTCTAAACAGTGGATCATGCCTCGCACTAGCACCTGGCTGCTGTGAAGGGCTCAGGGCCTAGACCATGCCACCCAGTGACTCGCTTCAGGCCCAGATTTTGTTGCCCAGCCCAAAACTGCTCTTAAGCTCTTCAAATCAGTTTGGTGCCTCGAGCGATCCAACCTCGCACCCAGGCCATTGTATGGCTGTTAAATCTCTTCTGACTCGACTTCTCTTCTCCAAGTGGCTCACTCTATCTGCATTGATCCTGTAACACAACAGTTTGGCTTGTGCCCCAAACTCACCTCGCTATCGGTCCCTCAAACTCACTTCACTTTTAGCCAGGATAATTTAACACAATTTACCTCAGAAAAGGTGATTTTAGTGATGTTTCTAGTCAAATTTATTGCCATTTGAACTGCCACACACATTTGGTAGCACCATCTTAATTGCCCTTAAATTCTCATTGACTAAATCAGGAAAGCTTTCAGTCTCCTGTCACCATTTGTATTGCCATTTAATTTTTAAAAAAACTGTAATGGTTTTTCAAAGCCTTAAAGGCAGAAGCACTTTGCTCATTGATAGAAATGTGCACAGAGTGGTCACTTTAATAGGTATATCCTGAACCTAATAACATGGCCAACGGGTGTATGAAAGTAAGTTTTCTCCTGCTGTAGTTCATCAGCTTCAAGGTTTGATGTTTTGTACCTGTTTCTGCACATCACTGTTGTGATTACTTGAATTACTGTCGGCTTTCTGTCAGCTTGAGCCAGTCTGGCCATTCTCGTCTGACCTCTCTCATTGATAAGGAGTTTTAGTCCACAGAACTGCCACTCACGATATATTTGTTTCTTTACACTATTCTTTGTAAACAGTGGACAGTGAAAATTCTAGAGATCAGCAGTTTCTGAGATACTCAACCACTCCGTTTGGCACCAAAAATCATTCCACAGTCAGTCACTCCAATCATGTTTATTCCCCATTTTAATATTTAATCTGAACGTTAACTGAACCTCTTGACCGTGCCTGCATGCTTTCATGAATTGAGTTGCTGCCACATGATTGGCTGATTAGATATTTGCATTACTGAGCAGGTGTACCTAATAAAGTGGCCATGAAATGTGTGTTCTTGATGGCATCTCTTCTGATGCTTGTTGACACTGTTCTCTGATTTTCTGCAAGATGTCCAGATGACATTTGCTGTTGGAATTCAGATTCTCCCTACTGTACAACCAAGTAAGGCTTGCAGAAAGGTGTTTATTCTGCCTCAGAACCAACGCTGGAACTTTCTTTTATTCCTTGGAAGTTTTATAGAGATTCTGCAGAATCAGGGGAAGGCTAATTGCTGTCTCATTCTGATGCAAATCGAGCCTTGTAGCCAGCTTCATTCTGCTATATGTGTGCTACACTTCACTACCCTGAGTTCCCGGATGCTGTATTGTGAGCTTTGCTTTCTTGCTGATTTTATCAGTTTTGCAAGATGGAACATGTAGTCAGCAGCAACAAGCCAGAATTGCAATTGATGCCAATACCACAGTCATTTGTGTTTCACTGAATAATGTCTAGTATCACATTGAATTGTACTTTTGCACTGTTGCGTACTTCGAACTTCAGTCTTTACACTGGTGATGCATTTTTGAGTCACACTTCGAGGATTACATTGATTCTGAACAGTAAACATTAACAACCTCAAACTTTATTAATGAGAGCTACAAATGCTGCCAAAAAGAACTCCAGTCCTCATCTCTGCCTTTCACAGAATTAAAAAAAGGCTAACAGATCAATGAATGTTGGGATTGTTCGCTGATGTTGGGTTGGTCCTAAATGCAAAACACAGACGAATAATTTCCATTCTTGTGTTGAATAATGTGAAGTCCATGTTTGGATCCTGAATCTTCAGTGAACTTGGCCTTATAACTTGAGTTTGTTCTTAATATTCTCTGTCATGCATCTTGCACTGTTTCATGAATATAAATTTCCCTTATCATATCTTCAGTTACTTTTTCTATTAGTTCTGACTTCTAAATTGTTTACTGTCTTATCTTTTTTAACACTAAACACATTGAAACTTATAACATTTTCACAAAATTAAGTGACATCTGTATTTATAGTCTTTAAACTGAATAGTTAACTCAGAATTTAATACAAATATTTGGAGTTTACTCACATCAGTAACACGCATATGCAATTTTTTAAACCCTGTGTAACATTAATGCTCAGCTGAATTAATAGTATTTTCAATCAGTTTCTTAGCCACACTTTTATGTTGCTGTAACTTTAGACTTTCAGGTGGAGGTTCACATACGGAAGGAGGCTATACCAGTTAAATAGGTTTTGATCTTTATTTGCACCACCATAACATCAGAAAGGAAATTTTTCTCCCAAAATGTTGAGATTATTTGAAATGAACCAAGAAATTGCACTAGAAGCCTGAGGAGTTACCTTGAACCAATCTTGTGTTGTTACCAATAACATTATTTGCACAGGCTATGATGGAAGTGATTCTTGTACATTCTTTTACTGCTTCATATGAAATTTTAATCTATTACTTTTGTTTTTACAGTAAGCTCTCATGTCGAGCTTATTATAATGCAGGCTCTGTGCTGGGCGCATGATGACCTAAATAAGGTTGACATTGGTAGCTACATATTGAAAGTCTGTGGACAGGAGGAAGTCCTACAAAAGTAAGGTTCCAAAAATTTTAATTAATGCATCTTCTCATTACTATCAGTATGGTTCTTTGCAACAGCAAATAATGATTTACTTTAGAGGAAAATAGTATGACCTATATGAATATTTGAACACTTATTTAAATATTTTGTATTTGTTACTCTTTGTCAGAGTTGTTACTGAGTGTGTACAATATGTAGTTTTTAAAACCATACATTTAACATAATAATTTTTGTGGTCTTGGTTTTAAAAACTCTTTTATTTTTCTTTTCTGTTTTGAATAGCTATAACTTAAAAATGAATTAGATCTCCCTCCTCACTTATAATTATTGCTGGTTACCTATTTTGAAGCAAGACAAAGTTTTGGATGTGCTTGATGCTTGTCAGGACATCTGAAAGTAATATACTGTATAACCAAACTGTACTTTTATTTAAAATGTTATAATGTAGGAGATATGGTACCCAGTCATACACAGGAAGTGATGTGATAAAGATTACATCACCTACTTTAGTACCTGTAGTACTGAGTGAACGATGAATACCACCAATACTTCAGGGAGAATGTACCTGCTGTTCCTTTAAATTTTCCATGTCGTATCTTAGATTAACTGAAGAAACCAGTTGAGGAGCTTGCTTTAATATCTCTGAAGTTCTTGTTCCAGTGAATTTGTTTAGAAAATACAGAAGTGTAGGCTTCCTTATGAATATAATAATCAAGCACATTTCTTGGGTGACTTCATATGAACCTCCTTTTTCTAGTAATTAATTCAAGTGTATAATTTTAGTAATTGACCTTAGTTTTTTGGCTTTATAACAATACTATGCAAATGCTTTACACCTGAGGCATTTTTATATACATTTTGTTGTGGATTTTTTTTGTCTTCTGCATTAGTTAGTGTGTCAGTAGAAAAGAGCAAATTTTAGATTTCCAAACATTAATTTTCCAAAACATTAAATGTTGCAGAGAATGTTTTGCTTGTTAAAGTAACCTACTAAGTAATAGACCTCTTTTCAAACAAAAACGTTATTACTTTGTAGGTACATAGCCCAGTGCATGATTAAACAAAGACAACAAACAAGTGCTAATGATCCCAATGATTTGAATGAATGAAACTGATTAACTGAAACAGAAGTGGGTGTGGAGAAATCAAACTGGGTGAAGGACAACCAGACTAAAATGTGAGGGTGTGGCAGATGTGACAGTTTAACCTTCAAATAATCAATTCTTCCACAGTGGCAAGTGTGAGCATAGCAACAACACACATGGTAGTTATCCTGCGTCAGCAAGGATGAGAGAGGATGGTAGCGACTAGTTGGAATGTTGAAAAATGTCACACGTGGCTGGGAAATGATGTAACCTTAATTAGGGATCAGGTTCCACGTCATGTGGAGATAAAAGTAATTAACTTGAATTGCATTTCTGACATCAAGCAATGCACAAGAGATATACAGAAGTAATTGAACCTAAAGGCACAAACTGTCTTGTACAAAAACATTCTTTTTAAGTTTCTGTCTTCCATAGATTTTTTTTGATATTTTTGAAAATTGGGTATGAGTTTGTAGAAGGAAGTGGCACTGAGGTACAAGATTAGTCATGATGTTACTGAATTAAAGCAGATGTAACAGTCTGGATAGCCAAGTCCTGAGTCAATGTTTATGTTATGTTCATACTTCTGTTTAAATGATTAATTAAATTAATTTGATCATACAGAAAATAGATATTTTAAATAAAATGTTTGAGTATTGAACCTTTTTGATTTCAAATAGGTGAGTATTCTCTTAGTCTAATTATGGCATTTACTATTGGAATTCTTAATTGTCCCCAATATAATTTATTGTTTGTAGCTGTTTGGAAGGTAATTGGACCAATATCCTTGGAGCAGGTTTTGGAGCTTTTGGGGAGAGTTTAAACTAATTTGGCAGGGGGAATGGGAAATGGAGTGATAGAGCTGAGAATGGAGCAGTTGGTATACAAATAGATGCAGTGGGTAGTGAGACTGAGGAAGGAGAGGCAGATGATGCGGCATAATTCCAGTCAGAGGGATCAGTTGAAGTGTAATGTGCGGGGAAAATTTAAAAAAAGATGATGAATGCTGCACTGTAGGTGCTATGTTTGAATGCACTCAGTACAGTATACAGAATAAGGTAGATGATCTTGTAGCACAGGTGTGATATTGTGGGCATCAGAGAGTCATAGTTGAAAGAAGAGCTTAACATCCAAGGACACATGTTGTATTGAAAGCACAGACAGGTAAGTAGAGGGGATGAGCTTGCTCCTTTGGTTTAAAATATGAAATCAAGCCGCTAGAAAACGGTGAGTTGGACATGTAGATTGTTGAGGGTAGAGTTAAGGAACTTCAAGGATAAAAAGAACCTAATAGGAGATGTATACAAGCCTCTGAATAGTAGCCAGGATGTGGGATACAAATTACAACAGGAGATAGAAAAGACATGTAAATATTCATGGTGGATTTCAATATGCAGACTGATTGGGAAAATCAGGTTTGTGTTGGATCCCAAGAAAGGGGATTTGTAGAGTGCCTACAAGATGGCATTTCAGAGCAGCTTGTAATGAGCTAAGTTTGATTAGGGAACTTAAGGTAAAGGTCCCCATAGGAGACAGTGATCATAATATAGAATTCACCTTGCAGTTTAAGAGGGAGAAAACGAAGTCAGATATATCACAGTGGAGTAAAGGGAATTACAGAGGCATGAGAGAGGAGCTGGCCAAAGTTTATTAGAATGCAACACCATCAGGGATGGTAGCAGAACAGCAATGGCTAGTGTTTCTGGGGGCAGTTTGGAAGTGGCAGGATAGAAACATCCTGAAGATGAAGAAGTATTCTAAAGGGTGGATGAGGCAACCATGGCTGACAAGGGAAGTTGAAGACAGCGTAAAAGGAAAAATGAGGGCATATAATACAACAAAAATGAGTAGAGGATTGGGAATCTTTTACAAACCAACAGAAGGCAACTAAAAGGTCATAAGGGGAGAAAAGATGAATATGAAGTTAAATTAGCTAATAAAATAAAAGAGGACACCAAAAGTTTTTCTTTTTGGGTATATAAAGAGTAAAAGTGGTGAGAGTGGATAATGGACCACTGGTAATAATAACACTGGAGAAATAGAAATGGGAGACAAAGAAATGGTGGAAGAACCTAGTAAGTATTTAGTACCAGTGTTCACTGTGGAAGACATTAACAATATGCTGGAAATTTGAGAGTGTCAGAGCCAGAAGTGAGTGTCGTTGCTAAGTCGCTGGACCAGATGGATTACACCCCAGGGTTCCTGAAAGGGATAGTTGAAGATTTTGTGGAAGCATTAATAATGTACTTTCAAGAATCACTAGATTCTGGAATGTATCTGGAGCTCTGGAAAATAGTAAATGTCATTCCACTGTTATGACAGGAAATTATAGGCCAGTTAGCCTCACTTTAATGGTTGGGAATATGTTGGAGTCCATGTCTAAAAATGAGGTTTCAGGGTACTTGAAGCACATGATAAAATAGACCAAAGTCAGCATGGTTTCCTGAAGGAGAAATTTTGCCTGACAAATATGTTAGAATTCTTTGAGAAAATAACAAGCAGGATAGACAAAGGAGAGTCAGTGGATGTTGTTTACTTGGATTTTCAAAAGGCTGTTAACAAGGTGTTGTAGCAATGTATCGCCACAGTGTCATGCATGAGGCTGCAGAACAAGACCATTGTAATACAGATAAGATACTTACATGGATAGATGATTGGCTAACTGGCAGGAGGCAAAGAGTGGGAATAAAGGGGGCCTATTCTGGTTGGCTGCCAGTTACGAGCGGTGTTCAGCAAGGTCTGTGTTATGACTGCTTGTGCATGATTCCCTAAATGTTAGCTTGCAGATTGAGTCGGTGATAAGGAAGGCAAATGCAATGTTAGCATTCATTTCAAGAGGACTAAAATACAGAATCAAGGATGTAATGCTAATGTTTTATAAGACATTGCTCAGACCAAACTTGGAGTATTTTGTGCAGTTTTAGACCCTTATCTCAGAAACGATGTTGGCATTGGATAGGGTCCAGAGGAGGTTCACGAGAGTGATTCTGGGTATGAAAGGATTAATGTGTTGGAAGTGTTTAGCTCTGGGCCTGTACTCGCTGGAGTTTAGAAGGGGGTGGGGTGTTGATCTCATTGAAACCTATTGAATAGCCTAGATAGGGTGAGAATGTTTCCTATAGTGTGTGAGTCTGGGACCAGAGGGCATAGCCTCAGAATAGAGGAACATCAGACCAGAGATGAGGAAAAATTTCTTTGGCCAGAGGATAGTGGAATTCATTGTCATAGATCATATATGTCAAACTCAAGGCCCACGGGCCAAATCCGGCCCACGGTGGAATTATCTTTGGCCCACGAGATAATATCTAATTACTATTAAAGCTGGCCCCAGTAATTCAAGCGCCTATGGCGTACGATATGGCTAATGCTGAGTTTATTCAGGTACCAGGTTTTCAGGGTTTTTAGTGTTTATTCGGCAGTCTTGCTCGGCAGTCTTCTTCATAAGAAACGGAATTTGTAAAGTGAAACACTTTGTAGTTATAGCAGAGACTGAGACACATGAGAGCAGGCTGAAAAAACGGAGGCAACGAAAGCTGCGTTCGCACGCGTCCGACTGATCTGGCCCACATGAAGCTGCATTTTGCTCAATCCGGCCCGTGACTTAAAATGAGTTTGACACCCCTGTTGTGGAGGACAGGTCATTGATTATATTTAAAGTGTAGGTTAATAGATTCTTGATTTGTTAGGATGGCAAAGATTAGGGGCAGGGAAGGATGCAGGAGAATGGGGTTGAGAGTGGTAATAAATCAGCCATGGTGAAACAGCGGAGTGACTGGATAGGTTAAATGGCCCAATTCTACTCCTATGTCTTATGACTTCACCAGTCATAAAGTGAAATATTACAGGGAACAAAGTAAATTGCAGTATTTGGTTTATAATTCATATTGTGAAAAGTTGAAGTGGTCATTGGATTTCAATTCAATTGGACACGTTTTCTTCTAAGATACCAACTTACAGGCTAAGCTGTAGGTTGTGAATGAAAGTTAATTGCTTATACAGCTGCTTTTTGAGTAATTATTTGAAGGTGCTCCTATTAATGTCTCCACCGAGGATATTTTAACAAATTACTTTAAATTTAATTTGAAATATCTGAAGCTTCTTTCTGTATTGCGCAGTAAACACTGCTTAGGAAGCCACGAGTACATTCAGAACTGCCGAAAATGTGACACTGAGATCAAGCTGCAGCTATTAAGCCACAATACAGTATGCAGAGCTCTGGCCCGAACGGTGAGCACAGTTTATTGGATGGTGTGTTTACTTCTGGATCACGCAAAATGATTTTGTGGTAATGTAGACTCTAAATGCAAGCAAGTGTAAGCATATTTTATGATGTAAACTGAACTGGGCCTGGCAGTGTTGCTTGACTATCATGCGTTGATGGCCTCAAAAGTATAGTTTCTAGATTAAACCACTAAAAAGACTCTTGAGAGCATGTTAGAATTGGAAACTTCACTACATGTACAATTAGACTATGTCTGAACTCCTGGGTTCCTGATGTTGATCTTTGGTTTCAAGTGAAGAAGTGTTTTATTTGGCAAGATTGATACATTTCAGTTCACCAGAAATCTCTCAAAAAAAATCAGGAGCAACTTTTGTAAAAAAGGATTTCCCCTAAATCATTTCTTCAAATTTTACCTAATTTTTGAACATAATATTTCAACTTTATCTAAAATTAAATGAACACTTATTTTTTCTTGACATGTATCTCCAATTTCAGCCAAACAATTTCGGATCAAATTGCTTTTGGTTCATCTTTCCTTGTACCATCTAACGGGTATATTTTAGTGCTGAACAAGGTTTTGAAGTCAGCAATTTACAATTCGATACTGTTTTTGAATGAAAATTGCCAACAACAACCTAGTTTAGGTTTTATGCAACCTTGTGACATTTGACACAGTGACATCTTTGGATGTTGCTCAATAATTTAGTTTCCTTACAACTGTCACCACTCCTTTTACAGGATTGGTGGGGGAAGGCTGAGATCATGTAAATGAATATTATTTAACATTGAAATACAATAAGCATAGGTAATCAGTGAGTCAAACAGATTTCAGATGAGGGTAACTGTTCATATCCTTTAGCCATTCAATTTTTCATCACCAGGATTAAGGCTCGTATCGAATTATGAGCAATACACACAAAATGCTGGAGGAACTCAGCAGGTCAGGAAATAAAATAAACATCTGATGTTTCAGGCAAAGACAATAGACCGTAGGTGCAGGAGTAGGCCATTCGGCCCTTCTAGCCAGCACCGCCATTCACTGTGATCATGGCTGATCATACACAATCAGTACCCCGTTCCTGCCCTCTCGCCATATCCCTTGACCCCGCTATCTATAAGAGCTCTATCTAACTCTCACTTGAATGCATCCAGAGACTTGGCCTCCACTGCCTTCTGGGGCAGAGCATTCCACATATCCACCACTCTCTGGGTGAAAAAGTTTTTCCGTATCTCTGTTCTAAATGGCCTACCCCTTATTCTTAAACTGTGGCCTCTAGTTCTGGACTCACCCATCAGCGGGAACATGCTTCCTGCCTCCAGTGTGTCCAATCCCCTAATAATCTTATATGTTTCAATCAGATCCCCTCTCATCCTTCTAAATTCCTGTGTATACAAGCCCAATCGCTTATGACAGTCCCGCCATTCCAGGAATTAATCTTGTGAACCTACGCTGCACTCCCTCAATAGCAAGAATGTCCTTCCTCAAATTTGGAGACCAAAACTGCACACAATACTCCAGCTGGGATCTCACCAGGGCCCTGTACAACTGCAGAAGGACCTCTTTACTCCTGTACTCAATTCCTCTTGTTATAAAAGCCAGCATGCCATTAGCTTTCTTCACTGCCTGGCTTGCTTTCATTGACTGATGTACAAGAACACCTAGATCTTCTTGTACTTCCCCTTTTCCTAACTTGACTCCATTTAGATAGTAATCTGCCTTCCTGTTCTTGCCACCAAAATGGATAACCTCACATTTATCCACATTAAACTGCGTCTGCCATACATTTGCCCACTCACCCAACCTGTCCAAGTCACCCTGCATTCTCATAACATCCTCCTGACATTTCACACTGCCACCCAGCTTTGTGTCATCAGCAAATTTGCTAATGTTACTTTTAATCCCTTCATCTAAATCATTAATGTATATTGTAAACAGCTGCGGTCCCAGCACCCAACTTTGCGGTACCCCACTGGTCACAGCCTGCCATTCCAAAAGGGACCCATTAATCACTACTCTTTGTTTCCTGTCAGCCAGCCAATTTTCAATCCATGTCAGTACTCTGCCCCCAATACCATGTGCCCTAATTTTGCCCACTAATCTCCTATGTGGGACTTTATCAAAAGCTTTCTGGAAGTCCAGGTACACTACATCCACTGGCTCTCCCTTGTCCATTTTCATAGTTACATCCTCAAAAAACTCCAGAAGATTAGTCAAGCATGATTTTCCCTGCATAAATCCATGCTGACTGGGACTGATCCTTCTACTGCTATCCAAATGTGTCGTAATTTCCTCTTTTATAATTGACTCCAGCATCTTTCCCACCACTAACGTCAGGCTAACCGGTCTATAATTCCCTGTTTTCTCTCTCCCTCCTTTCTTGAAAAGTGGGACAACAGTAGCCACCCTTCAATCAGCAGGAACTGTTCCTGAATCTATAGAACATTGGAAAATGATTACCAATGCGTCCACGATTTCTAGAGCCACCTCTTTAAGTACCCTGGGATGCAGACCATCAGGTCCCGAGGACTTAGCAGCCTTCAGACTCAACAGTCTATCCAACGCCATTTCTTGCCTAATATAAATTTCCTTCAGTTCATCCTTTACCCTAGTTCCTTTGGCCACTATTACATCTGGGAGATTGTTTGTGTCTTCCCTAGTGAAGACAGATCCAAAGTACCTGTTCAACTCATCTGCCATTTCCTTGTTCCCCATAATAAATTCACCTGTTTCTGTCTTCAACGACCCAATTTTGGTCTTAACTATTTTTTTGCTATTCACATACCTAAAGAAGCTTTTACTATCCTCCTTTATATTCTTGGCTAATTTACCTTCGTACCTAATTTTTTCTTGGCGTATTGCCTTTTTTGTTATCTTCTGTTGCTCTTTAGAAGCTTCCCAGTCCTCTGGTTTCCCGCTTATCTTTGCTATGTTATACTTCTTCTCTTTTATTTTTATACTGCCCTTTACTTCCCTCGTCAGCCACGGCCGCCCCTTACTGCCCTTAGGATCTTTCTTCCTCTTTGGAATGAACCAATCCTGCACCTTCTGCATTATTCCCAGAAATACCTGCCATTTTTGTTCCACTGTCTTCCCTGCTAGGGTATTGTTCCATTGAACTTTAGCCAGCTCCTTCCTCATAGCTCCATAGTTCCCTTTGTTCAACTGTAATACTGACACATCCAATTTTCCCTTCTCCTTCTCAAATTGTAGGTTAAAACATATCATATGATGGTCACTACCTCCTAATGGTTCCTTTACCTCGAGGTCCCTGATCAAATCCGGTTCATTGCACAACACTAAATCTAGAATTGCCTTCTCCCTGGTAAGCTCCAGTACAAGCTGTTCTAAGAATCCATCTCGGAGGCACTCTACAAACTCCCTTTCTTGGGGTCCAGTACCATTCTGATTCTCCCAGTCTACCTGCATGTTGAAATCCCCCATGACAACTGTATCATTACCTTTGCGACATGCCAATTTTAACTCTTCATTCAACTTACACCCTACATCCAGACTGCTGTTTGGGGGCTTGTAGATAACTCCCATTATGGTCTTTCTACCCTTAGAATTTCTCAGTTCTATCTATACTGACTCTACATCCCCAGATTCTATGTCCCCCCTTGCAACGGACTGAATATCATTCCTCACCAACAGAGACACCCCACCCCCTCTGCCCCTCTGTCCTTTCGATAAGATGTATATCCTTGAATATTCATTTCCCAGGCCCTGTCCGCTTGAAGCTATGTCTCAGTTATTCCCACAACATCGTACTTTGCCAATTTCCAACCAAGCCTCAAGCTCATCTACTTTATTCCTTATACTTCGTGCATTCATATATAATACTTTTAATTCAGTACTCCCCTCTCCTTTCATATCAATTCCTATTTCATTTGGCCATACTGTATGATCTCTTTTTGAGCTTTCTACTCCATTGATTCTGTTGTCCTTTTTAACTTTTCTTATTTTCACTTTCCCTTTAACTCCATCCTTATATTTCCAGTTCATCCCCTCCCCCCCACTACTTAGTTTAAACACATCCGTGTTGCAGTGGCAAACCTGTCTGCCAGAATGCTGGTCCCCCGCCTATTAAGGTGCAACCGTCCCTTTTGTACAATTCATCCCTACCCCAAAACAGATCCCAGTGGTCCAAGAATGTAAATCCTTGCTTCCTGCACCAGTTCCTCAGCCACACATTCAGATCCATTATCTCCCTGTTCCTGCCCTCTCCAGCACGAGGAACTGGAAGCAAACCAGAGATAACCACCCTGGAAGTCCTGCTTTTCAGCCTTCTTCCGAGTTCTCTGAAGTCCCGCTGCAGAATGTCCTTCCTCTTCTTCCCGATGTCATTTGTGCCGACATGCACTACCACTTCCGGCTGTTCACCTTCACCCTTGAGGATTCCCTGCAATCGCTCCGTGATGTCCTGGATCCTAGCACCAGGGAGGCAACACACCGTCCTTAAATCTCGCCTGTTGCCGCAGAAACCCCGTTTCCGTACCTCTTACTATGGAGTCCCCTACTACCATGGCTCTTCCTGATGTCTGACTCCTCGGCTCTGCTTCTGCACCAATTTTCGGCTCGCAGACCTGTCCGCCTCTCAGAATGGCAGTATCTTCTGTCCTGACAGCTTCCAAGAAGGTGAACCTGTTTATGAAAGGTACATCCCCAGGGTCTCCTGTACTTCAAGCATCCTTTCCTTCCTCATCGTCGCCCCCTTCCTCTCTTCCGGTATCCTCGGTGTAACAACCTCACTGTAGGTGCTGTCCAGAAAACCCTCGTTTTCGCGGATAAACCTGAGGATATCCAGTTCTTTCTTCAGTGCTGCAACATGCTCCTTCAGAAGCTGAATCTGGACACACTTTCCACAGCTGTAGCAGCCGGGTGCACCATCAGTGTCCCTGACCTCCCACATCATGCATGTAGCACACTGAATCAGCTTAGCGGTCATGTCTTCACCCTCTGCAATTGTGCCTGGCGTAGTCTCCTCGCCGAAGACTCTTGAGCCAAAGACTAGCACTTTTCACACCAGGCACTTCCCTCGACCAGGCCACTTCCGGACATTTGATCAGGACTAGAAAGGAAGGGGGAAGACTCCAGAATAAAAAGATGTGGGGAGCAAAAAGAACACGAGGTGGTGAAAAGATAAAGGGTTGGAGAAGCAGGAATCAGATAGAAGAGGAGAGTGGACCATGGGAGGAAGGGCATCAGGGACGTGATAGGAAAGTGTGGAGAAGTGGTAAGAGGCCAAGGTGGGGATTAGAGGAGGGGGTGGGGAAATCACTCGAAGGAGAAACTGTTTTTCATGCCATCAGGCTGGAGACTCAGTAGATGGAATATGAGATATCACTTCTTCATGAGAGTGGCCTCAATCGTGGCCAAAGAGGAGGCCATGGGCTGGCAAGTCAGAACAGGAATGGGGATAGGAATTAAAATGGTTGCCCATTGGGAAATTCTGCTTTAGGTGGATAAAGTGAGGTAGATGCTCGCCAAAAAGGCCCCCGAGTTTACTTTGGGTCTCACCAGTGTTGAGGGGGCCACATTAGGAGCACTGTATACAATAGACAATCCCAAAAGATTCACAGGTAAATTGTTGCCTCACCTGGCAGGACTATTTGTGTCCATGAATGGAGGTGAGGGAGGAGCTAAATGGGCAGGTGTAGCACTTGTGCCACTTACAAAGATATATCAGGAGTGAGATTATGAAAAAAATCCATTGTAAAGTATTAGATAAAACATTTGCACATATTGTCACTCACTTTGTTCATCAAGATGCTTAATCTCACTAGAAGTAGCAATGCATTGATATGTATGTATATAATGAATAGGCAGAAGATGATGAGATGCCTACAGATTTTACAAAGTATCTCTATCAGTTGGAAAAGCCCTTCAAAGAAATTACGACAAGGTAAAAAATATTAATTTATTCACCTCAATATCAGATCAGCATTTTCTTGAACATTTACTTTATAAATTTACCTCTTATGCCATTGTATTGATTGCCTAGGCAACGTCTTGCTGAACTCCTGGAAGTCTATCATAAGAGGGAAAAGGCAATCCTTCAAAATGAAGTAAGTATTAATTTGGTATGAGCAAGGTTTTTTATTTTTTACATTTTAATCTGCCCTAATGCAAGAGGTAAACAATATTAATACAAATTCAAAATTCAGTCTACTGGTTGAATACAATGATATGGATTGATGACTATTTCCAAAATTCAAATAGGCGAGCACGTACACTGAATGGACACCTCTGGTGATGTTGTTTAGAGGTCTGCTTTTCTGTCAATATAAATGGAAAACTAAAGAGAATTTGGAATAAAGTTCATTCCCCATTCCAGTTTCCTAATTAAGGTGATCTGCAATCTTTGCTGTGAAAAAGGGATTTTTGAAAGTAACTCATTCCCTCGCTGAGAATCATTGCAAAATGTAAAGATTTTTTCAGTCTTGATAATTATTTGTAGTGCACTATCTGGAGAATCCCATTGTTGCAGCAATTATTGCAAAGTAATTGGAATATATTTTCCTCTCAGATTGGACTACTTTCCAGAGTGCTGGTTCAAACAATGTGCACATTTGGCATATTTTTCCCTCCCTGTCATTGTTGAAGTAAAAACAGATAGCAAGCATCTTTGGAAAGAGAAAAAATTAATGTTTCAGGTCAGAGACACCTTATAACTGCTAAGGCTTCTGAGATGAAAGAAAACTGGCGAAGATTTAGTTTGAGCTGCCATTATTAACAGCCAACTCTATTCCTATCAGCCAAATTAAACAAGTGCTTAACATGAATATTATTACAAAGAGGCATGATTTATTCTGTGTTCGTGCTTGCATTACTGAAATTTTAATGCAGCTGATTGCATTCCAATCTTTTTTGAAGATGTAGACCAGCATTCTTGATGATGTGTTTCTATTATTGTGCAATAAAGTGTGGACTTGGAGTGCCTAACATTTTCTTGAATAATTTCTTTGATGCTGAAGGTGCTCTGCAATGTTAGCTTTTTTCCCCCTGAGCTTTATCACATTCCTGTGCTGTTTAATTTTTAACCAGGGAAAGCAGTACAGAATGGTGGAACAGATTATCCAGTCTGCAAAGGACATTTGCAGTGCGTTGGATGGTACAGAGACCAAGGCAATCACTGATGCTGTGAAGAAATTAAAACGGGTTGTTAATCTACCGAAAAGTAAAACTGCTGAGGTAAAATCACCAAATTTTTGCATGCACATCAAATTTACCCATTGTGCTGAAAAAAAGAAAATTCTCTTCTCCCACACCAAATTTGTCTCATTAGCCGAATTCCTAGCAGTTGAAATAATTGAAGATTCCTATTGGAGTTTTATCATTCAATTGGCTACATTTGTTATCTCATTCTTAGTATTAAAGTCATGTGACTCTACAGGCGTTTTGTTGATTAGTGTTCAAATAGTGCAGCTTTCTTATCGTATATAAACCTAGTGCCTGCAGGGGAGGATGTGCAGGAAATGACCCCCAAGGACAAAATAACTTTTGGTAGCATAGACGCAGAATTTCTTTTTGTCACCCGTTATCTCTTTGAATCAGGTGGCCATTAGTGAATTTAGGTTGCAGTTTTAGTCACACGATTCACAACATCTGACTAATAGTATTATCTTAAGCTAAACTTAATCAACTTAACCTGAAACATAATTTATTTCAGTAAAGGCACTGGGCTGTCTCAGAGAATTTACTTTCTGCTTAACCTTAATTGCTGTTCAAGAGCATTGCTCATTGGTAATCCCCTTGCTGGAAGCTGCATCATCATGATGGCTGATCAGTCATAATAATTGGTCTCTTGATCACTGAGGTGGAGCCTGTGTACAGCATCACTCACAAACAATGGCAACAGTGATTAAAACTTGCTACCAAGCTGGTAAACATGATCTGTCACTTGAAGTTGAGAAATTGTAGTGTTTTTAGATGCAAATATGATTACCTAGCAGACAGGGAGTACTGTAATTCCAATTTCCAATGTTCTTTAAGTAACAAACTGCTTTCAATCTAGATAAAATGCAAATAGTGTGGTTAAACAATTGTTCCATGAAATATTCTGTAGAATATGAGGGGCATTTATTAACCTACAAACTCCTTAAAGGAAGTGGTGGGGATTGAACCCAGGTCGCGTGTACTGTGAAGCATCATGCTAACCACTACGCTACCATGCAGCCACTGTAAGTCAGTAATTGTTGTCTTTTTTTAAATTTTCCAGTGAAGTTACTGCTGTGTTGCTGGTTGCGTTTCTGTCCAAACATCATAGTCTTACAGAAGTAGGCCCTATAGTCTATTGATTTTGTGCTTGCTATCAAATACCCATTTTCAGTGATCTTATACTACTTTAGTTTTATACTTCCACACATTCCCATCATCTCCCTCAGATTCAATCACTTACTTACAAACTAGGGGCAATTTACAGTGACTAATTAAACTACCAACTTCACATGTCATTAGAGCTTTGCCATTTTGCTTCCCAGATTTGCCAGGGCTAGGGGTTCCTGTGTTTCAGAAAGAAGTTGACCTGGCTCTGATATAACTCCTTAGAATATAGGTGAACAATGGGCATCTTTACAGAAATGTTTAAAATTGTGCAAAGCATGGATAAGATGAATGCTAATCATTTTGCCCCCATGTTAGAGGATTCCAAAACCAGAATTGTAGAGCATTACAGGCCCTTTGCCCCATCTAGTCTCTTCTATGGTGGTTTTTTGTAGTCCCACCTATCTGCACACAGGTAATAGCTCCATCTCCCACGTACCTATCCAAACTTCTCTTATGCGATGCAATTGAACCAGCAACGACCACTTCTCATATGTTGGGAAATTTCTTGTTTTGTGGCAGTAGCACAATGCAAGGCATTTTTTTTTTTTTAAAAAGAAGTATATATGTACTTCAACAAAACAACATGTAAAAGAGGAATAGTGAGATCGTGTTCTTGAGTTCGTGGAGCATTCAGTAATCTAATGGCAGAGGGGAAGAAGCTGTTGATGTGCATCTTCAGGCTCCTGTACTACCTTGCTGATGGTAGCAGTGAGAAGATTGTGATCCTTGACAATAGATGCTGCCTTCTAGAGGCGCTTCCTTTTGAAGGTGCTCGTGATGTAGCTGGCTGAGTGTACAACCCTCTGCAACCTCTTTTGTTCTTGTGCATTCAAGCCTCCATACCAGGCAGTAATGCAACCAGTCAGAATGCTCTCCACTGCACATCTGTAGAAATTTGCTAGTATCTCTTCCAATTCCTAATGAAATATACCAGTGGCTATGCCTTCATCATGACTTAATCAATGTATTGGGCCCAAGATAGATCCTCTGAGATGATGATGGTAAAGAATTTGAAGCTGCGCATCCTTCTTTACACTGCTGACCCCTCTGAGGACTGGTGTATGTTCCCCTTTCTTATGTCCATGATCAATTGTATGGTCTTCCTGACAATGAGTGCTAAGTTGCTATTGCAACACCATTCAATCAACCGATTTATCTAGCTTCTGTGCACCTCTTCATTGGTATCTGAAATTCTGTCATCAATAGTGTCATCAGCGATATTGTCAATGGCCTGAGGTGTTCCTAGCTGCACAGCCATGAGTGTGCAGAGGGCAGACCTGTAGGCCAAATGTGCATTCTTCACTGCATCCACTATAGACCTGTTGTGTCGATAGGCAAATTGTAGGGGTTTGGGTCTTTGCACAAGCAAGAGTCCAAAGTAAATTTATTATCAAAGAACATACATCATCATATACAGCCTAGAAATTCATTTACTTGTGGGCATTCACAGTAAACACAAGAAACAATGGAATAATTGAAAGACTGCGCCCAACAGGACAAACAGCCAATGTCCAAAAGACAAGAAGCTTTGCAAATACAATAATATAAGTAAATAAGCAATTAATATCGAGAACATGAGATGATGGGTTCTTAAAAGTGAGTCCATAGTTTGCGGGAGCAATTCAGTGATGGGGCAAGTGAACTTGAGTGAAGTTATCCCCTCTATTTCAAAGAGCTTGATGGCTGAGAGGTAATATCTGTTCCTGAACCTGGAGGTGTGGGTCCTGATGCTCCTGTACCACCTTCCTGATGGCAGCAGTGAGAAGAGAGCATGGGCTGTGTGGTGGGGTTCCTTGATCATGGATGCTGGTTTACTGCAACGGCACTCCATGTTGATTGTGCTCAGTGGTGGGCAGGGATTTACCTGTGATGATCAGGGCTGTATCCACTACATTTTTGCCGGCATTTATGTTCAGTGACACTGGTGTTTCCATACCAGGCCATAATGCAACCAGTCGATTTACTCTCCTCCACACATCTATAGAAGTTTGGCAAAGTTTTAGATATGCTGAATCTTTGCAAACTTCTAAGGGAGAAGCATTACCGTGCTTTCTTTATAATGGCATTATATGCTAGACCCAGGACAAATCCTCTGAAATGATAATGCATGTGAACTTAATGTTGATGACCCTCTCCATTTCTGATCCCTTAATGAGGACAGACTCATGGACCTCCAGTTTCCTCCTCCTGAAGTCAAGAAGTAGTGCCTTGGTCTTGCTGATGTTGAGTGAGAGGTTCTTGTTTTGGCACCATTCGGCCAGATTTTCAGTCTCCTTCCTTTGATTCCTGTTGCCACCTTCGATTCAGCCAACATCAGCAAATATAGCATTGGAACTGTGCCTAGCCTCCCAGTCAGAATTATAAAGTGAGTAGAGCAGGGAGCTATGCATAGAGCCTTGTGGAGATTGTAGAGGAGATATTTTTGCCAATCCGAACTGACTGGAGTGCAAGTGAGGAAATTCAGGATCCAGTTGCACAAGGAGGTATGGAGGCCAAGGTCCTGGAGCTTATTGATTAGTTTTAAGGGGATGATGGTATTGAATGCCAGGTTGTTGTCAATGAAGAGCATCTTGATGCATGCGTCTTTGCTGTCCAGATCTTCCAATCACAAGATTGAGTAAAGAGCCAATGAAATGGCATCTGCTGTTGACCTTTTTTTTAGTGTGTCGCACCAGACAGTCAGCCATTCTTGTCTGGTGCGTGGTGCCAGGATTGGTCTCCTTTCAGATTAACCGGGTCATGATATGAACGTTCCAGACTCGAGCCCTTTTCTTTTTAACGAGGCCGAGTGGCTAGCTCAATGCTCAACCCGGCACTGATGGAAAGCGTGCTCGGGAGTGGCCTAACTTGGATTTGAACTCGGGAGCCTTCACTCCGGAGTCCAGCGCTGATGCTGTTGACCTGTTGTGATGGTAGGCAAATTGGAGTGGATCCAAGTTGCTTCTCAGGCAGGAGTTAATGCTTCATCATCAACCTCTCAAAGCACTTCATCACAGTTGATGTAAATATTACTGGATGGTAGCCATGGAGGCAGGTTACCATGTTCGTCTCAGTCACTGATATAACTGAAGCCTGCTGGAGGCAGGTGGTACCTCTGACTGCCAATGCAAGAGGTTGAAGATATTGGAGAACACTCCAGCCAGTTGATCAGCATAGTCCTCAGTACTCAGCCAGGTACCCCATCTGGGCCAGATTATTTCAAGTCCAAGTTGAATTGTCATTCGACCATACATGAATACAGCCAAATGAAAGCATGTTACTCTGGGGCTAAGGTGCAAAACACAGTCCCAACAGCCATTCACAGCACAAGGAACATGTAAGGTAGCAGAAAAGTATAGCCACAGAAAATATATGGTCCAAGTCCCTGAGTCCATGAATGGTGCAGCAGTCTGCAGTCAAACTCAATACAGCTTGTCTTCTGTCAACAAAGACTGGAGGGCACTACCAACTCCAGCATCACATTGCCTCTGGCACTCCAGTGAAATGGCCGACTCCAACGCCTGCCCCTGGGTGGCTGCATAGACCATGACTTGAGGCCTAGCACTTACTACGATAGATGCCACACAGTGAATGTAAAAAATACACTTCAAAAGGATAATACCACCTTTGGTTGACCCCATAGAAGCTGCTGCATCTGAGTGCGCTGCCATATTCTTGGAAGGAGGAGGTTCTGTGGGTTCACTATCCTGAAGAATATTCTCATGTTGGCCTCAGAGTCTGAAATCACAGGGTCATCAGAGGCTGTGGGAGTTCGAAGGTGCCTCCATGTTTTGATAGCCAAAGCAATCATAAAAGGCATTGAGGTTATCTGGTAGCAAAGCCTTGTTGACACCTATGCTGCTTGGTTTCACATTGTAATAGGTGATAGCATTCAAACCCTGCCACAACTGTTGTGCAGCTAATTGTGTTTTTAAATTCATATGGAATTGTCTTTTCACTCTTGTGTTGGCCTTCCATATGTCGTAATTAGAGGGAAGAAGTTTCCCCTCAGATTCCCCTTAAATGTTTCACCTTTCACTCTAAACCTTTGACTTCTTGTTCTACTCCCACCCAACCTGAGGTGGGAAAAGCCTGTATGTATTCACCCTATCTATACATAATTTTGTATACCTCTGTAAGATCTCCTATTCTTAGACAATAGACAATCGGTGCAGGAGTAGGCCATTCGGCTCTTTGAGCCAGCACCACCATTCAATGTGATCATGGCTGATCATCCACAATCAGTACCCCTTTCCTGCCTTCTCCCCATATCCTTTGACTCCGCTATCTTTAAGAGCTCTATCTAACTCTTTCTTGAAAGCATTCAGAGAATTGGCCTCCACTGCCTTCTGTGGCAGAGCATTCCATAGATCCACAACTCTCTGGGTGAAAAAGTTTTTCCTCAACTCTGTTCTAAATGGCCTACCCCTTATTCTTAAACTGTGGCCTTTGGTTCTGGACTCCCCCAACATTGGGAACATGTTTCCTGCCTCTAGCGTGTCCAATCCCTTAGTAATCTTACATGTTTCAATCAGATCCCCTCTCATCCTTCTAAATTCCAGTGTATACAAGCCCAATCGCTTATGACAGTCCCGCCATCCCGGGAATCAACCTCATGAACCTACACTGCACTTCCTCAATATCAAGAATGTCCTTCTTCAAATTTGGAGACCAAAACTGAACGCAGTACTACAGGTGTGGTCTCACCAGGGCCCTGTACAACTGCAGAAGGACCTCTTTGCTCCTATACTCAACTCCCCTTGTTATGAAGGGCAACATGCCATTAGTTTTCTTCACTGCCTGCTGCTCCTTCTCCTGCGCTCCATTGAATAAAGTCCTAAACTATTCAATCTTCCCCTGTAACTGGGGTCCTCAGGTCCCAGCAACTTCCATGTAAATGTCTGCACTTTTTAAAGCTTAATGATAGCTTTCTTGTTGGTAGGTGGCCAGAATTCTGCACAATATGCTAAATTTGGCCTCACCAATGTCTGGTACAACTTCAGCACAAAATCCCAATTGCTGTGCTCAGTGCCCTGATTGCTGAAAGCCAATGTATCAGAAGCTCTCTGTATGACCCTATCTACCTGTGATGACACGTTCAATGAGTTATGGCCTTGTATTCTCAGGTCCTTTGAATCTACCACATATCTCAAAGTCCTAGCATTCACTATGTAAGTCTTACCCTGGTTTGTCCTCCCAAAGTGACACATGGATTTAGGATGAGAGGGGATAGGTTTAAAAGGGACCTAAGGGGCAACTTTCACACAGAGGAGTGTAACTATATGGGTTGAGCTGCCCGAGGTCATGACTGAGGCAGGTGCAATATTATCATTTAAGAAGCACTTGGGAGGGGTGGGGTTTAGAGAGGTATGGGGCAAATATGGGAAATTGTGTGGGCACACTAGTCAGCATGGACCTGAAGGGGAAAAGTATCTGCATCCATGTTATATTGTTCTGTGACTCATACTTGCATGAGACTTTGGGCAAAGCTGTCTCAATTCACATTTTCTTTGTTGTTTAGCCAAGCAGCAAGTTATAGAGCTGAAAGTCTTGAGTTTGATTTCAGCAAATGGGAACACCTCCTCTGGAAATGATTAACTTTCTGTATTGCATCCCTAATTCTGAAGCTAGCTTCTTAAAAAATTGAAATTCAGAGGAGCTGATAATTTTCACTCTGTTTTCTAGCCATTTATTTTCTGTAGCAACCATCAAATGTGTGATCCCCGAAAGATTTTTTTTTTTGTCCCGTAAAAAGTAGTCAGTAAGCATAAGGAGCTTTAACATTGAGTACATATCATACCATCAAGATTGGCCTGAAGCTCAGATCGCCCTGTGCATTTTCTAAAATTTTCACCATTATCATGACCACATACCCATGCACAATCTTCTGCTAGGTGGTAAGCTCACAGCTAACTCTAAGGTCTTAATTCAACATTAGGTTTTGCCAGACTTTACATACAGACCTGAACAGTGAAAATGCATACATTAGAGTGCTCTTCATATGATCCCCTCAAAGTAAGCTTCAAAGGCTAGGCCTTAATAGCTGACCTTGTGCAACTGGATCCTCAATTTCCTCACTTGTGAGCAGAGTCAGTTTGGATTGGCAACAACAACATCTCCACAATCACTATCAGCAAAGATGCACCACAAGGCTGTGTACTTAACCTCTGCTCTACTCACTTTATATGTGTGACTGTGAGGCTAAATACAGCTCCAGTGCCATATTTGTAACGACACCACTGTTGCAGGCCAAATCAGTGGTAGTGACAAAGGGTAGTGACAAGGGTAGTATATAGGAGGAAGGTTTCTGGCTGAATGGTACCACAACAATAACCTCTCACTCAAAGTCAGCAAGACTGAGCTGATCATTGACTACAGGTGGAAGAAACCAGAGATGCTTGAGCCAGTCCTTATTAGGGGATCAGAGGTGGAGAGAGTCAGCAACTTTAAATTCCTCAGTATTATCATTTCAGAGGATCTGTCATGGGTCCAGCACTTAAGTGCCATTGCAAAGAAGGCATGGGAGTGCCTCTACTTCCTTAGAAGTTTGCACAGATTCTGCATGTCATCTAAAACTTTGACAAACTTCTATATGTGCACAGTACAGGTTATACTGATTGGCTGCATTATTGCCTGCTACGAGAAAACCAATGCCCTTGAATGGGAAAAACTACAAAAAGTATTGAATATGCTCCAGATAAAGCCCTCCACATCATTGAGCACATTTACAAAGAACGCTGCCTCAGGAAAGCAGCATCATAAAGGACACACCACTGCACAGGGCATGCTGTCTTCTCACTGCTGCCATCAGGAAAGAGGTACGGGAGTCTCCAGTCCCACACCATCAGGTTCAGGAACAGTTATTAGACCTCAACCATTGGGCTCTTGAACCAGTTAGGATAATTTCAGTCACCCCAACACTTAACTGATTCCACAGACTATGTGCTCACTTTTAAGGACCATATAAAGCGTGTTCTCAATATTTATTGTTTATGTATTATTGTTATGATTATTTTCTTTTTACATTTGCACGGTTTGTTGCCTTTTGCATCAAATTTGTTTGTCTCTATCTTGTGTGATTTTTTCATTGATTCTATTCTGTTTCTTTCTATTTACTGTGAATCCCTGCAAGAAAATGAGGCTGAGGCTAGTATTTGGTGACATATAAGTACTTTGATAACGCATTTAATTTTAAATTTGAGCGCAAAAATTGAATCAGTTAAATCCTGCTGCAGCTTATAAACTGTTGAGGGATATGAATGGTTATGGCATTCACATGTACTCAAAATTCTTAAAAGTTAAAAGTTCTTCTTGAACCAAAAGTGGAATTGAAACATTAAAACACTAGGAAGATTCAAGTGTAATTGAATCTTCCAAGCAAAATGAATGAGATTTCCAGAACTTTGTAGTTTCCACTAGGCTCAAGTCCAAAGGGTAGGATGTCATTCTATCCAGAGCAGCAATCTACAATGCAGAATATTCAGACTTCTGCCCTAGTTTGGGTGTCTGGAATTTCTGCACAATTACACAATAGAAACCTTGTAAGTTGGAGGGGAGCTGGCCAAGCTTTTAAGCAAAGGGTTTAGACCACTGAGATAAATCAGAAATTAAAGGAGTGACTCCGTTATTTTACAAGAGAAGGGAATCTGACATTGTGCAATATTCAATTTCTTAGTGTATCCTGGATTTCAATTCACAAGTGACAAAAGGAACCATCTCATTTTAACTTCAGAGACTAATTATAATGCATTCTCAAATATAGGTTATATCAAAAGAGACTGGTGATTCAACAAATGTTGCAAAAAATGGTAAGTCACCTTAAGAGCAAAATATATGTATTTAAAATGTAATTCACTTATTGCCAGTGAGGCTATGCTGTTAGGGATGACTTTGACAGATTTTCTCCTTAGCTATCCAGTTAGCAAACAAATCTGTGCAATTTTGTATTTTGGGACCTTTGCATTATCTGTACCATGTAACTATACTGCCAAGGAATGTTGCAAGTCAGCTGGAAAACTGTCTTTTATTCCCAGAAATATGAATCCTTGACAAACTCTAAAAACTGCATTATTCCAATTGAACATGCAGGGGATTTTATTTTCGGTTTTCCTAGGTATTGATATCAACAGCACTGTTTTCACAATTGCATAGGATATTTGGATGCTGTTTTCAATGATTAATTGTGAGTTGTTTTATACTTTATTTACACAAAACTGCAGAGCATTCTTTTTGTGTAAACAGATTGTGATTAAGTGTAGAAGTATGATACATCATATAACCTTTTGAGCATTTACTTGCAATTTGCAGGGGACAAGCTGTTTCAGTTAAATTTAAAATAGAAACACAAAATACTGAACAAGTCAGACTATTTCCATGGAAGGAGAAACAGAATTAATGCCTCAAAACTGGGAAGGAGATAATAGGACTATCTGTCTTCTTGGAAATAATGCAAATGGAGTATTGTGAACCATTTTGGGCCCTTTATCTAAGAAGGAATGTGCGGGCATTGGAGAGAGTCCAGAGGAGGTTCACAAGAATGATTCCAGAAATAAAAGTGTTAACATTTGAGGAGCATTTGATGTCTCTGAGCCTGTACTCGTTGGAGTTTGGAAGAATGAAGGGGATCTTATTGAAACCTATCGTATATTGAAAGGCCTGGATAGAGTGGACATGGAGAGGGTGTTTCCTACAATAGGGGAATCCTAGACCAGAAGGCACAGCCTTAGAATAGAGCAGGGGTTCCCAAACATTTTCATGCCAGGAGCTCCCTAGCATTAGCTGAGGGTTCGTGGAGCCAAGGTTGGGAACTCATGGAATAGAGGGACATCCATTTAGAACAGAAATTAGGAGGAATTTCTTTATGAAGTTTTGTGAATCTGTGGAATTCATTGCTGCAAACAGCTGTAGAGGCTAAGTCATTGAGTATATTTAAAGTGGAGGTTACTGGTTCTTGATTAGTCAGTGCGTGAAAGATTATGAGAAGCAGGAGAATGGGATTGAGAGTGATGATATCAGCCACGATGGAATGGTGGAATAGACTCAATGGGCTAGCTTTTCTCCTTTGTTTTGTGGTCTCATGATTCCTGTGGTGGAATGGAAGATCAGGTGTATCACTATTTGATTTTATTTACAATGCCTTATATACTTCTGTGTTGAAGTGCACAGAGATGGAACCGTGATCCACATCCAGCCCGCATTTCTCTACAAAGTGCATCAACCACAAACCAGCACAATCAGGCCCAGTATGTAGCGGTGATGATACATGAATGAAGGATTTCTTTGTGCTGGAGTAGCAAAGTCTTCACATTGTGCAAATGGCCCTTTGTCAGCACAATTCATGCTGTACAAGATTTTATTTCCTGCTTAGAAATGATGTGGACTGTGATGCTTGATTTTTTTTTCTTTTTGAATCCAAGTTGTATGTTAATTCAACTTGGGTAACCTGCATGGTTTAGTTTGTGACATTGTAATATTTTTCCCGTATACTTTCAGCTAAGTTAAAACACATCTGTACAACATCAGTGTATGGATTTCAATAAGAAAGCATGTTGTACTCTGATTTCAGGATCTTCACCTGCAGTAAGTCCTCTGAAGGCAAGCATCCATGACCTAACACAGGCTGTCTATGACCTACTACAGCTCTACTTGAGTTCTTTTAGCATCAGTCCGGGTGCCACTGAGAATCTGCCACCGAGTACTAAGTGCACGAAGGAAGCACGGACCACGTCAGAACACTTGCAGTTCACACTGTTTGCAGCGCACAGGATTCCAAGGACTTGGGTCAGCAGGTGGGTGATAAGACTGTCTCTGCAGCCTTTCAGATCTGATTAGCTCAGGACATAGAGTGCTTAAAAAGTTATGTGAGGCTACATCCACACTACGCCAGATAAATCCGTAACCGAAGCTTTTTCTCTTCGTTTTTACCCTCCGTCCACACTAAAACAGTGTTTTTGTCCCCTGAAACCGGAGCTTTTCAGAAATCCAGGGTGGGTATTTTTGAAAACGCTGCTTGGGCAGATCAGTATGGATGGAGTAACCAGAGACTTTTGAAAACGCTGTCAGACAGCAGCATGCTATTTCATTGTTTTCTTGAACGCAACCTAACAATTTCAGAACAGACGGCAACGAGACTGAAGCCAGAAGAGTTAGAAATGTACTCACCAAATACTTTGACCCATAACTTACTGAATAAATAAGTATACTGTACTCACTTTGCCGTTTTCTGTCCTTGCTCATATGAAGGTGGTTTACCTATTTATGCAAGTACTTCTCTGACAATAGATGTGTAACAGCCTAATGTAACATTGTATGGAAATACAAGGTAACACTGATGCAGACATATTTTACACATTTAACAAGGTGTTTTATTAATGCAACAGAGTTAGTCAGTTTTTCAATGTTCGTCGTCAGCCGTGTCATACCATCCGTGAATTCCCTGTCGGTTGCCTCCGTACGCTCCAGTATTTGTTTTTTTTTTAGTTTTAAATTCTCCTGTGCGAGAGCCAACAGCTGTCCATCGTTTTAACTTTTTCTAGTCTGTAACTACACAAATGCGTACTTTTACCGCAAGATTCAACACCAAACCTGTCGCTTGTTTTCGGTAGATGTGTCCTGCGCATGCGCAGGAGGAGGAGATTCGCAGAAATCTCCGTTTCAATGTGGATAGAGATATTTTCAAAAACGCATAGTGTGGACGCCTATCGTTTTTATGCGAAACCGGCATTTTCAAAATTATCTGGTCTAGTGTGGATGTAGCCTGAATGTGTAGAGAGGAGAGCTGCTTTTCTTAAAACAAAAAGATGAGCAAGAGCTGCAAATAGGTTACCTCATTTGCTGGTCATTTTTTCCTACTTTAGTGCAGAAAATTTGACCTAGATTTTGAAGTCCCTCCTGTGCATTCCCTGCCAAAAAAAGAAGTGTCTCCTAAAATCTGGAACAGAAAATTATTGCAAGAGCCCTGGGTGTGAATATTTGAATTGATTGGCCTGTTCGAAAGGAGACTTGAAAACAGTAATTTATTATAATTTAACAGTTTCTTCTTAATGTATTCTTCTAGCTTGATATGTATTTAACACATTAAATATTATATAAAGGTATTATATCAAGAGATTATTTTAAACCGTTGTCTTAAGCATTTAAAATATAATTACCTTTATAGTCATGAAGTCACAGAACACTACAGCACGTAAACAGGCCCTTCAGCCCATCTAATCCTGCTGCACTCCTATCGACCTACATCCAGACCAAAGCCCCCCCCATATCTCTCCTATCCATGTATATATCCAAATTTCTTGATTTAGCATTTAATCTATACCTCTCATAATTTTATTAAATCTCCCCTCATTCTTCTATGCTCTAGGGAATAAAGTCTGAACCAACTCAACCTTTCCATATACCTCAGATTCTCGAGTCCTGGCAACATTCTTTTTAAGTTTTCTCTGCTTTTTTCTGATCTTACTGACATATTTCCTGTAGCAAGGTGACCAAGGCTGCACACAGTACTCCAAATCTACAATATCTTGTAGAACTTCAACTTAACATCACAACTCCTGTATTCAGTACTTTAATTTGTGAAGGCCAATGTGCCAAAAGCTTTCTTTACAACCCTGTCTATGCAGTGACACCACCTTCAAAGAACTATGGATCTGTTTTCCCAGATTCCTCAGTTCTACCACTTAAAGTTATGGAGAGGTACAGCACTGAAACAGGCTCTTTGGGCCATCTGGTCCATGCTGAACCATTTAAACTGCCTACTCCCGTTGACTTGCTCTGGAGCTATAGCTCTCCATACCCTAACCATCCATGTACCTTAAACTTCTCTTAAGCATTAAAGTCGAGCTTGCAGGCACCACTTGTGTTGCCAGCCCATTCCAGACTCTCATGACCCTCAATGAAGAAGTTTCCCCTCGTGTTTCTCTTAAACTTTTTATCTTTCACCCTTAACCTATGACCTCTGGTTATAGTCCTACTCAATGTCAATGGAAGAAGCCTGCTTGCATTTACCCTATCTATACCCCTCATAATTTTGTATACCTCTATCAAATCTCCTCTCAATTTTCTACATTTCCAGCAATAAAGTCCCAGCCTATTCAATCTTTTCTTATAATTCAGTTCTTCTAGATCCGGCAACATCCTTGTAAATTTTCTCTGTACTCTTTCAATCTTATTTATGTCTTTCCTGTAGCTAGGTGACTAAAACCGTAAATAATACTCTAAATTAGGCCTCACCAACATTTTGTATTACTTCAACATAACATCCATGTCCTGTGCTTTGATTTCTGAATCCCAATGTGCCAAAAGCTTTCCTTAATGACCCTATCTACCTGTGACACTATGCATAATGAATTAAGAATTTGTATTCCCAGATCCCTTTGCTCTACAGCACTCCTCAGAGCCCTACCATTCACTGTGTAGGACCTATCCTGTTTGGGCCTATTAAAGTGCAGCATCTCGCACTTGTCTGCATTAAATTCCATCTACAATTTTTTTGCAGCCCTTTTTCTCGCAGCTCATTTTTCCAGCTGGTCCAAATCCCTCCATAAGTTATGATAGCCTTCCTCACTGTCAACTACCTTGGTGTCATCTGCAATCTTTGATCCAGATCATTGATATAGGTGATAAACAACAACGGACCCAGCATTGGTCCCTGTGGCATTCCACTAGTCAGAGGTCTCCAGTCAGAGAGGCAACCTTCTACTACCACTCTGTGGCTTCTCCCACAAAGCTAATGTCTAATCCAATTTACTACCTCATCTTAAATGCCAAGCAGCTGAACCTTCTTGACCAACCTCCCATGTGGGTCCTTGTCAAATGCCTTGCTAAAGTCAACAACGTCCTCTGCCTTGCCTTTATACATTTTCTTGATAACTTCCTCGAAAAACTCCATAAGATTGGTTAGTCATGACCTTCCATGCACAAAGCCATACTGACTATCCTTAATCAATCCATGTTCATCCAAATACTTATATATCTGGTCCCTTAAAATACCTTCCATTAACTCTCCCCTCAACTGATGTCAGACTCGCCAGCCTATAATTTCCTGGTATATGGTTAGAGCCTTTTTAAACAGCGGAACAACATTGGCTATCCTCCAATTCTCAGGTGCCTTACCTGTCACCAAGGATGATTTAAATATCTCTGCTAGGGCCCCGGCAATTTCTGCACTTGCCTCCCATGGAGATCAAGGGAGCACCTTGTGTTCCTTCAGACCGTCTTTCTCAGTGCCCTACCCGTCACTGTATAAATTGTACAGGTGAAGTCATCAGGGGCCCTGGCAGTCTCGTCAGGAACTGCAGCGTGTGGAAATCCAAGCAAGAATTGAAAATTGGGTTCCAAACTGGCTCAACGGCAGGAAGCAAGAAGCTTCTGTAGGGGTTTTACGGGAGTCTTGTTTTTGTAGCGATTTTATGCGTGACCCTTTCCAGGAATTTCTGGTCCCCTCCCTATAATCTAACCTCCTTATTTTCTACATAACCTGCAAAAGAAAGGTCATTAGTACAGTGCATGTTTCCAGGCTACTTTAAATTAATTTATCCTTTCAGAAAATGTTGAGTATTGTCGTATTTTGGGGCATGTTGCATGTTTGATTTAGTGTTTTGCTTCTTGGCACAATTCACTTTTCAGACCAACTTTAATGTTCAGTCACATGGAGTGATTAATGTACCATCACTTAGCTTAAGCACAGCCATTATCTTATTCTGATTAGCCTTGTGCAAATTCACGAATTTTATCTTAAATTGACTAGCAAGTGGCAAGCTGAAGTGAAAAGGTAAGGATAATTTAATCACTGAAAATACAGTGGATTCTGATTGATTGGGACACGTTGGGAATAGTACAATTTGTTTCAGATGGGAGGAAGATGCAAATGTTTAAGTTAACAAGAAAGTGTACAAAGTATTAGATGTGATGAACATAGCAAGAGGGGAAATATTATGAGGTTTAGCACTTTGAAAGTGCTAGACTGTTAAAAGAAGCAAGAAATAAAATATCAGGAACTTTGATCATTATTTTTCAAACCTCTCTGAATATAGGAGTTGTGTTAATGGCGTTACGCTAACTTTGTATCCTTGCTGTAAAGGAATGAGTGGATAAACAGAATAATCACAAGGTGGTTAGTTTAACTTCAGTGCTGGGCTAATTGTTGGAATCACTTCTCAGAGTATATTAAGCTATATTTTAAAAGGCATAAGTTGATTAAGGTCATTCAGCATAGATTTGTTAAGTAATAGTTTTGTTTGATTAACCCACTTGTTTTTAAAAAGGAACTAGGACAACAAGTGAAGACAATTTGATATAGTTTTCATTGATTCTGGCAAGGCTTTTGACAAGATCCCATAGAGAAGGCTGGGCCAAAAAGTTAAAAGCCCATGGGATCTGAGGAGGAATTGAAAATTGGGCCCAAAACTGGCTCAATGGCAGGAAGTTTCTGTGGGGATCTCACAGGGGTCTTGTTAATGGAGCAATTTTAAATGTTTTCCATTTAAACATGGAAGGGGGTGGTGGAGAAATGATAAAGAAACTTGTAGATGATAGAAAAAGGCTAATTGGTTGATAGGTAGGATGGAAGCTTCAGAATGCAGTAGGAAGTCAGATCAGTTGGACAGACTAATGGCACATGAAGTTTAGTGCAGAGTTTATACTTTTCTGGAGATGTGGCAAATCAAAGGAATGTACAATAAATGTGAGAATACTGAGCAGCGTGGAGAAACAGGCTCCTGTAGTCTATATCCAAAGGTATTTAAAGATAGCAGGTTGACAAGAAGGATAAAGAGGCATAAATGATCCTTTTTATTAGCCAAAGCTGAAAACGTAAGAGCTGAGAGAGGTATAAATGTATTTAACACTACTTAGATCACAGCTTGAGTCCTACATACACTTCTGGTCTCCACATTTTGGGAAAGTAATTTGCACTGGTGAACCTTATTATACTACAAATGCAAAACAGATGTGGATTGCTGTTTTCTGTTGATTGGAGTTGTATATTAATATGCATTTTAAAGTATTTTACTGAATCAGTTGAAGGCTTTTTTTATGGCTGGTTATTTTCTGGCTCTAAAATTGACTTGTCCAACAGTACTCTAGCTAATGTATTATGATAGGAAAGACACTCTAGAGTAGTTGATCTTAATGATCTTGAATTGACTTATTTTTGACTCCAGTTATATTCATCTGTGTTGCTATGCAGAAGAAACCACATAATAATATTGCATATCTAAATGGTAAATGCTGGAAATGTGCATTTTTTTCCCATTTACATTTGATAATATCACAGCAGCACAACAGTTTTAAATGAGTTTTATTCAAATATTTTTCAATGTCTTATTCCTTAAGATGCACTCAATCTGGTCGTCTTTTTCCTCGGGGGGGGGGGAATAAAATTCTTCTACAAAAATGTAGATCTTTTTCCATTGTTTGAGCAAGTTGTGTTTTCAAATTGAAAAATAACTTGATGAAATTGAGAACACTTCCAATTAAGAGCACCATTTCACAAATGTAGTTCACAACTAAAATTCAGTGGTCAACATGGGGCTGGAGATTCAAAAAGATGGCCTCCATTATTGTGTGAAATAACAATGAACTATTATGTAGTGTTCAAATTTATCACATAAAAGCTAGAAAAGGAATTTGAAATGTATACTGTCAGAGGGGGCCAAGTTTTGTTGTTCCTTGTAATTCAAGTTTGCCATATAATATATTTGGGAATTGAAAGGTGCTGAATCTTAGTGCTGCATTCAAATAACTGTTGTACCTAAGTATTGAACACCATTCAAATTGCCTTGCATTTTTATTCAAAATACCTTGTGCCATTTCCTCAATGCAGTCCTTAACCTCAAGGTAACTGAAGTGGTTATCCAAATGTTACAAGAAAATTTGGCCTTGTAGTATCCATGCAAATAATATGTCTAACAACCATTTTCTTGAAGTTCCAAATTATTGGCAGTTGCCTCCTGGTTGCGACCGTCACTATTTGCAGAGCTGGTGTGGAAGTACGATGCTGCTTCACTTTACCCGAGCTCCCAGCAACAGCTACTCTACTAAAACCAGTGAGTGGAAAGGGGCTAAGAGTTGTGGAAATAAACTGGTCAGTCATGGGTTTTGAGCCCAGAAGTCAATGTCCTGATTATGTCTGCATTACTTGTGCAGGGGTGGGGGTTTTCATATGATGGCAGACATTCTTTTTGAAATTTTTTTTTAAAAGTGCTCGTAACAGTATGATCAATTCTGCCCAATTTTTAGTGGGCCTATTCAGAATGATTTAATTGCTGTAGCATACAGATGTGAGACTGTTCTGCCCTGAAGGTCTCCTTATTAAAACATTGTAAAATCATAAAAATGTTTCTGAATAATCCCTTTGAGGTAAATATTGAGACCTTGTTCCTCTCTTCTCTTGCCACAATACCATGGAGTTCTTCTTCCATAAAGTCCTCAAATACATTACATTTACGGGTGATTTTTATTTTTATTTTGTTTGCAAACTTGCCTTATTTCAACTGTGCAGTCAGCTATGTTTTCATGGTTTACATAGGACAACTCACATGCTGCAGTGCAAAATTCTGGTAGGCAAAAAGTTCACTTGTGTATTTTACCATAATATAAATTCAAATTGGGGCCAGTTCCATGTGGACTTCATCTGAGTTGCACAAAATTGGTTTTATTTTTAAATTGGTATGTATAGAAAAATATTTTAAAGAATATATGGATGTAAATGTATTCCAATCATAAACGTGTTGATCAAAATTCTCAATGACAAAAGATGGACACAGATCACTTATGGAAGGAATGTAGAGCAGGGTAGTTGTTTCTCTCAAACTCCTATTAAGTATGTACATTGTACCGAGTTTAGACGCTTGAAAGAGATTCAAAGGTAATTTATTTTCCTTAGCCCAGTCTGCATAATTGTATCCCAATGTATTAATGAAGAAATGAGTGAGGACCAGAATTTGAAATCAGTGAGATTTAAAGAAGAACATGCATGTTATCCAAAAACAGCTTTTAATTCATAAATCAGTAATTTTTTCCCTGACTATATTTAATGTGAATCTCCTCATTTCATTTTATTGAATTTGGTAAAGGATTCTTGCATGTGCTTCTGTTTTAAATTTGGTATATAAATGTTGTTTTGTTCCACAAGCAGTAATCAAAAGTATACTTCAGTTAAATGCAGTTCTTGTGATATTTTGTACATCTTTTTTTCCGTCAGTTTTGAGAAATACTTTTTGATGTGTTCGTTGACTTACAATGGGAAGGATCTATTTAAACCGGTGCAATCCAAGAAGGTCGGGACATATCGCAATTTTTTCTATCATATCAAATGGGATGAGCTGTGAGTATATTTTTGTTTCGCGTGCATACAATTGAGTTCTTGGAATGGAAGGAATCTGAAATAATTTCTTTTTTTATTGAAATACTCTAGTCAGCATCATTTGTGGAAAGAGAAACAAATCTAATATTTCAGAACACTGATCTGCCTCAGAGTCTTAAAAAGTCATTGACCTTAAATGTTTTCTCTTACTATTGGTGCCACCTGATTTGTGTAACATTTACTGTGTTTTCTGTTTTTATGAGCTGCATATTGATTGAGTTTTGCAATACTGTCAGAAGTGCTGTCAACCATCAATTTTTTTCCCATTTTCTGTCATACTTGGATCTCTCGGTGATCCAATCAATTGAAGAAATTAGCTGTTGAACCAAACCACTTGAAGAATGGCACATCACAGAGTTGGTTGCTACATGCTGAGGTATTGAGTGAGTTTGGGTGCTGTAGGCCAGTGGCCCCCAACCACCGGGCCGCGAGGAAATGATATGATTTGGCGATATGAAATGATATGAGTCAGCTGCACCTTTCCTCATTCCCTGTCATGCCCACTGTTGAACTTGAACGCAGGCGAGGTCATCAGTTGGTCATTAACGTACAACTACTCGATGAGTAAAAAACAAGTGTCACTTGAGAGTTTCTTTGGAAGAGGTGGTAGGGGACATAAAAGGCCTAACAATGATGATAACGCAGAGGCAGCTGAGACCGAGACAGGGAAAAAAAAAGAAAGCTTCCTTCAGCAGAAAATATGACGAGTCGTACATAAAATATGGCTTTAGTGCGACTGGTGACTCACATGCTCCAAGCCCCCTGTGTGTGATATGTGGAGACAAGCTGTCTAATGAGGCAATGAAGCCCTCAAAACTGCTTCGGCACATTGAGCCCAAGCAACCTGCACTTAAAGACAAACCCGTTGAGTTTCTTGAGAGGAAAAAATGTGAGCAAGCAGGACAGCAGTTAAGTGCTGAGAGTCACCACCTCCACAAATGCTGCTGCTCTGAGAGCGTCGTACTTAGTGGTTAGCCGTATTGCTAAGGCTAAGGAGCCTTTCACTGTTGGTGAAGAATTGATTCTGCCTGCTGCCAAGGACATGTGCCATGAACTGTTGGGGGAAGCTGCAGCTAACAAGATGGCACAGGTTTCTCTTTCAGCTACCACAGTTTCAAGGAGAATCGATGACATAGCGGAGGACATCGAAGCACAGCTGTTGGAATGGCTTAACGAGTCACCATGGTATGCTATCCAGGTCAACGAGTCTACCGATGTCGACAACAAGGCAATACTGCTGGTTTATGTATGATATATATTTCAAGACGATGTGCACGAGGATATGTTGTGTGCACTGCCACTGCCAACTAACACAACTGGGGCAGAACTATTCAAGTCTTTGAATGACTACATGTCAGGCAAACTGGACTGGTCATTCTGTGTTGGAATATGCACAGACGGGGCTGTAGCTATGACTGGACGGCTGTCTGGTTTCACTACCCGAGTCAAAGAGATTGCTCCTGAATGCCAGTCTACACACTGTGTCATACACAGGGAAATGCTGGCTAGCTGAAAAATATCACCTGATCTTAACAGCATATTGAGTGATGTTGTTGAAGTTATCAATCACATCAAAGCAAAAGCCCTTAACTCACGTCTTTGCAAGGAAATGGATGTAGGGCACAAATGCCTTCTCTTCCACACTGAAATCAGGTGGCTATCAAGCGGGAGAGCCCTGGCCAGGGTTTTTGAGTTAAGAGAGCCGCTACAGAGATTTCTTTCAGGAAAAAAGTCAACACTGGCAGCACACTTCAGTGATGAGGAGTGGATAGCAAAACTCGCTTATCTGTGTGACATCTTCAACCTGCTCAATGAACTCAATTTGTTACTTCAGGGGAGAATGACAAGTGTCTTCAAGCCAGACTGGAACTGAGGGGATGGCGAGTGGACAGGGGCATATTTGACATGTTCCCAAAATTAGCTGGGACTTTTGTAGAGACTGAGGCTGCTCCGTTCTTCTCAAAGCTGGTGCGTGATCATTTATCTTCACTGTTGACAGAATTCGAGTGTTACTTCCCAACCGCAAATGACTCAAAACGTGTAAAGGAATGGGTCCGTGACCCATTTGTGAATGTTCCCGGTGAATCATCCATGTCAACGCGGAAAGATGATCAACTTCTCGAGCTTGCAAATGATGGTGGGCTGAAAAGTATGTTTGATATAACATCTCTGCCAGCATTCCAGATCAAAGTCAAGGCTGAATATCCTGATTAAGCCACAAAAGCACTGAAAATGTTGCTTCCATTTCCAACATCATATCTCTGCGAAGTGGAGTTTTCTGCAATGGATGCAATGAAAACTAAATTGCGGAATAGACTGGACATAAGGAACCCCCTTCGAGTATCACTGTCTCCCATCACCCCTTGATGGGACCATCTTGTTGCAGGGAAACAAGCCCAGGGCTCCCACTGATTCAGCAATATTGGTGTGTTGCAATGATTTAATATGTTCATACGAGGAAAATATGCGCTGTGTGTTTAATATCCAAACGTTACTTAAAATGTTATGATGCTATTGACTTATAAGTGACTTATAATTGACATCCCTATATTCATGTGAGGAAAATGTGCGCTGTGTGTTTAATATTAAACTGGTCCGCAGTGCAAAAAAGGTTGGTGACCCCTGCTGTAGGCAACCAATTTTAGAAGGAGCTGTGGTAATGGTACTTTTCATTTCTGCAATTCGTACTTGATCATTTTGGTTGAGAACTGGTTTGTACTTGTCTGGTCATTTTGTTCACAGTACAAGTTTGAAGTTTAAAAAAATAGCTGACTGGATAAGCTGTGGAACCTGATTTGATATTCACAGAATCATACCGGTACAAACACCAGGATAAGTAGGAAGATGTAGGAGGGAGGGATTAACGAACTGATATGGATGAGGGAGAGGAGGTGTGATGGGGGAAGGTAGAAGAGAAAATTAGCCTTGTTTCATTCTATTGATAGCTTTTCAAAAGAGTCAACTTGGAATTTAAAGGCAAGTTGCAACTTCTTTATAATTCCTGAACCCTTGTTTATGAAGATTGAAATGCCATGAGCAATGATTTTTAGTTTCCCTTTCTTCTAACAATGTATGGTTGGAGATGATGAACATCTTTACTTTTTATTTGAATTTTTTCTTGTCATCTGCATTTAAGTCCATCCCATCCCCAGGTAATAGATGCTCCCTGTCTTTAAAGATGTCCATAAGTCAATTTTTGTCATTATGTCAGAAAATAGACAAAAATCACTCTGTGGTAATTCTATCTCCACAGTATGGTAATGAATGCCAACAAAAGCACATACGACTGAAGAAACTAATTCTACCCTTCATTGGAATGAATGTTTGTGTGTACGTCAGACTTAAGAATTTAATACAGTATTATGAAAGTTCACTTAAACATTTGGGTGCTCATAAAGTGGGTACTCTTAATCCAGATACAGCCTGTATGCCAAAACTGATTCTCAGTGATGTTGAAATGAGATCACTCTAATGGGCTGTAGTTTAAAATGCTCAATGGGATCCATGTAGAATGGTCGCCAAAGAGTAAGTTAAGAGGACAAACTTTCAATGCTTTGTGAGCTTTTGACCTCTGCAGCTTTCATTTTTTTTTAATTGACATCTTCAAATGATGTACAAACAGAAAGTCGGAAAGAGCTGCAAACAATTATTTATGGCTTTCCGTTTGATGTTGCCTATTAGGCAAGTTTCCACTCACATCTTCAGCCTGGAACAGTTCGGCTGTTTCCTTTGATTAATTATTCATATCGTAGTTGTGCTCTCCCAGTGGATTTGGTCAACTTTCAGGGAGATGGAGCAAACAGTGAGTACAATAATGTAAGACTGATCACCAAACACAGGAACAAATGCAGAATTACACTGTTCATTTTAATGTCGTTGAGAGGCAAATTTGCTAATTCTGTCTATAGTGAAGTATTTTTTTAAAAAAGATTAGCAGGTACTATTTTTGAAAAAAGCATTCTGACACAAAGCTAAATTTAGACTGTTTCTCATGAGTAAACCCAGCAATGTAGAACTATTGAATAGAAGGAATTTGTGGTTTTCACTGCACTTGAATAGGAGCAGCTTCAAAGTTAATGATTCTGAAACTAGGTCATCAGTGCTAAATTGTTTGTACAACCAAGGGCTTACATGGTCTTGCAATGAAACTGTAATGCCTCATTTTCTTTGAGGATGCCTTTTTCTGTGTCATTCCATATGTGGTCTGTGATTAATGTTTTTAATCATATGCTTTTCAGTTTCACTTGGTTGATAGAGTTAATATGAAAACTTTGTGTTAATATGTAGGTGCTTTTTCAGTTTCAATCCTGGCCACGTTAAATGGTTCAAATAAATATTTCTACAAACTACTACTTCGTGGTCCCTGACCAGCCATTTAATGTCCTTGCCTTTCAGAATCAGTTTTCCTGTTCAGATTTCACAGTTGGCCCTTGAAACAATGCTATGTCTCAGTTTGTATGGAGTTCCAAATCCCTCAGCAGCTGGATCGCCAGATTCTAACAAACAAAGAAAGGGACCTGAGTACCTCGGTCGAGTCTCCGTGCCTCTCTTTGACTTTAATCGGTAATATTCTTTATCTCATCTCCTCAGCACACTGTGACAAGTTAGATGAGTATCCTATTTTGATGGATTATGCTGATTTTCAGTTTGGGGCTCCATAGGGAGCCACCAGCTTGTTGTTATTCACATGTTTGCACATTCTGGACTTCAGTTGAATTCAGTTGCATTCCTGACGGTGCTGAGACAAGGGAACAGATTCACTTCATACCTGGCTAGTCAAACACCTCTGTACCATCTGCACAAGTGGGACCTCCCGGTGGGCAAACATTTTAATTCCAATTCCCAGTCCCATTCCAACATGTGGATCCATGGTCTCCTCGTATGCCAAGATCAGGACACCCTCAGGATGGAGGAACAACACATTGTATTCCATCTGGGTACCCTCCAATCTAATGATGTGAATATCGATTTCTCCTTTCAGTAAACAAATCCCCCCCCCCACACCCCCATTCTCCACTCTGACCTTTTACTACTTCTCACCTGCTTATACTTCTCCTGGGTCCCCTCCTCCTTCCCTTTCTCCTATGGTCCACTGTCCTCTCCTGTCAGCTTCTCCAGCCCTTGAAATTTCCCACCAACCTGTCTTCACCCTATCACCTTCTGGCTAGCCTCTTTTCCCTACCCCCCCCCCCACCCCCACCTTTTTCTTCTGGCATCTTCCCTCTTCCTTCTCAGTCCAGAAGAAGGGCCCCGGCCCAAAACATCAACTGTGTATTCCCTTCTATAAATGCTGCCTGGCCTGAGTTCCTCCAGCATTTTCTGTATGTTGCTCTGGATGCCCAGCAACTGCAGACTTAACTCGTGTTTGTTTTCAAGCTTATGCCCAGCTATAGATTGAGAGTCTCATGCATCCAAATTGAGTTATTTTGTATTTTATTTACTAATTTAAATGTAGTTCAACTATGTACCTGATTACTGGAAAGACACAGAAACAATAGGAAAGGTCTTCTGACCAGATTGGTTCATTGTCACATACGTCAGGGTGCAAAGAAATTCCCAAGATTGGTAAAAATAAGTACAATGAAGAGAGCAGCATAGAACCGTGGTGCAAAGATTATATTTCAGTCTGAAGTAGTACAAAAAGAAATGCAAAATAATGTGACAATAATGGAATAACTGGGAGCTAAATTATGAGCATGGAAATGTGGCCATTGGGGTGCTGCCCAAGGCCCTCTTCTAGTACCCTACTCCATTTTGCAAGGCCTAAGCAGTGGCTCCTCCAACACCTTGGGAGCCTAGCAACCATAAAATGTTGGTGCATCTGCAAGGCACAAGTTAGATCAAAGACTTTATATTTGACAAACACGTTGCTTGCTATGTTTCCAATAGTGGCAGAGTCTAGGACCAGTGGGTCCAGCCTGAGAATAGGAGGGCTTCCCTCTAGAATAGAGACAAGGAGGAATTTCTTTAGCCAGAGGGTGGTGAATCTGTGGAAATCATTGGGTATATTTAAAGCAGATGTTGATAGGTTCTTGATTATTAAAGGTGTCAAAGGTTATGGGGAGGAGGCAGGAGAATGGGGCTAAGAGGAATAATCATCCTTGGGTGAATGGCCTAATTCTGCTTCTGAGTCTTATGGACGTATCTGCTTTATTTCACAGAGTGTTAACAAGTGGAAGAAAGCTACTTGGTCTCTGGACATCGGAGTCTGTGAATCCAGGTGGTACGACTATCAATAAAAAGGGAAGCTCAATGGAGAGAGTTGTGTTGCAGGTGAATTTAGATCATTCTGAAAGAAGTTTAATCTCAGATATTTTCAACTCTGTACTTTTCCATGAAAACCTTGTTTGATTTCTAATTAGAAATTACAGCTAGTAACTAGAAGTGATAATTTGTTACAAAAGGGATGTTTTTTTTAATTAAACTATTAGTTTAACTGAGCATACTTTGCTAATGGATGACCAAAACCAAGGACATATTTCAGCCAAAGCTAAATGCTGACTTTAAAAATACTGGACCTCAGTAAGCTCTAATGATTTCCCATCCCAATACCATGTTTTCTTCTCGTTCTTTCAGATATTCGATGTACTTTTTTTGCCAATATTTGCACTGTAATAAGCATCCATATTTCCTTGCAAACAACTCCTGAGACCTTGAATTTCTTTTAATGATCACCAAAAACTTGAAACAAAATGCATTTTATATTGCAGCAATAAATCTTGTTTGTTCTGTCTCTTTGTGTGTTTTATATGCTTTAAATGTATATTTCTTGTATACAACAGGCCACAGGACAGCAGACTCTAACTTTTACCTTCATTTTCAATTTAGGTGGATTTTCCATCATTTGCATTTGACATTCTCTACTATCCTCCAGAGTCCAGTCGAATGACTGAGTTCGGGTTTGAAACACTTGATCAAGGTTTCCAGAAACAGCTTCTTGACGTGTTTGCTAAGGACTTGACATTTGAGTAGGTTCTTCCTGTTCATTTCAGCATTATATTTGAATTTGCTACTCATGCAGTGTTCCATTCAATGCACCATGTGTATCATTCAGCTTATGATATTTATTTGGATATACTATCATAGGTTTTGGAAAAAAATGAAATGATACAAAATTAAATACATTCATCTGGTATGCCTTGTAATCTGCAGTGAAGTAGCTGTTTAACAAAGTTGAACTGATGTCAAATTCAGAAAATGAATTATTTTGTAGATTTACTTGGCTGATTTAACAGTGACAAAGGTAATATTTATTTTTAACCTTTATGTTGAAAAGATTAATACTGCATATGAAAGACAAAGCCTGATGGGCCAGTATTCCAGTGACTCTCGTGTTTTGCTCCCCACACATTTGTTGGTAAAACAACATATCATTTAACCAATCAGACCAGAATATCCCAAGTTCAATGCCCCTTCTACTGAGTTGGTTAATCTGAATCATTTATACAACAAAATACAAGCTATTTGGCAAGAGTGAGATTTTCTATATCCAAAGCCAGATTCTTATTGCAGAGCTACTGGGTATCTGTCTCTTTCCTTCCTTCCTCTTTCCTCTTGAGTATGGATTTTACAAATAACTGTGGTGTCACATCCAGAAGGTTGTTTCTATCCGTTATCAGATCATAACATAAAGAAATACATTTGGCAATTCAGTTGCTTTTAAAACTTAATGTCTGCACAGAATTCTGCACTCTTAGCTGTTGATTTTGGTTTGGATTTCTGTTTTTTAGTGCATTGATTCTTGTACACTCACTTTCAGTAACTTGTTCATGTACAGACATAATATTTTATTTATTTATTGGGATACAATATGGATTAGGCCCTTCCAGCCCTTCAAGCCATGCTGCCCAGCAATCTCTTGATTTAATCCTAATCCTGGGACAATTTACAGTGACCAATTAACATACCAACTGGTACATCTTTGGACTGTGGGAAGAAACCGGAGCACCCAGAGGAAACCCATATAGTCACAGAGAACGCACAAGCACCTTACAGACAGTGGCAGGAACTGGGCCTGGGATGCTGGTGCTGTAAAGTGTTGTGCTAACCTCTGTTCTGAAAAGGTTACAGTTGAACTTCAGTGCACGTTAAGTGCTTGTGATATCTAAGTTCAAAGTAAATTATCGAAGTACATTTTAGTTGTCATAAATTGAGATTGAGTTAGATTGAATTAGTTGAGACTGAGATTGTCATTTAGTTGAGATTCATTTTCTTGCAGGCATCATCAAGAAAACAAGAAAACTAATAGAATTCACAAAAAAATACATAGGCAAAGACTGGCAAACGGCCAGTGTGCAAAAGACAGATTATGTAAATAAAAGCATACAACTGAGAGCATGGGTTGTAAAGAGTCTTGGAAAGTGAGTCTGTAGGTTGTAGAACCAGTTCAGAGGAGTCCAGATTGATGTTATGCATACAGGTTCAGGAGCTTAATGGTTGGAAGGTAGTAGCTCTAACTAATACCTTGCTTCAGCTTCTGTGGAGCCAGCGTTCTGGTATCATGCCTGCAGGTGCCAGTACACCCAGTATTCATGTTAAGTAATTATTCCTTCATGCATGAGACCAGATAAAATGTCTGTGCATAAACTTAACCATGAAGCTACTATATACCACCCCTACTGAGCCTTATTGTGCAGAAAAATACAAATTGCATCCACAGAAGATGCCTGACCCATTGAGTTCCTCCAGCAGAGGAATAGTTAACGTTTCAGGTTTGCGTGATGCAGTAGCCTCCTAATACTATTCAAAGAATGTGGGCTTTGCCAGGATTTAATTACCTATCCCTAATTGCCCTTGAGAAAGTGGTGGTAAGCTGCCACTTTGAACTGCTACAGTTCTTAAGGTGGTGGTGGTATACCCACTGTGCCGTTATCTCTCAGATTTTAACCTAGCAACAGCAATTTTTTTTCTAAGTTAGGGTGGTGTGTGGGTTGGAGGGCAACTAGAAGTTGCCTGCTTTTGCTGCCCTTGCCCTACTGGCTAGTAAAGGTCACGGGTTTGAAAGGTGCAGTCGGAGTAGACAGTGGTACAAATTACTGCTACTGTGCATCGATGTTGGATTGAGTGAACGCTTGCAGATTTGTTATTTACCCTGTAGGCTGCCATATCCTGTATGGGGTTGAGCTTCTTTACTGTTGCTGAAGCTGCACTCATCCAGATAACTCTTGTCTGAATTATGCCTGTCTGGGATAGATACCATAGGAATGGTTTGTGAGCTAAGAATGTAATGCAATGTGCTTACTTTTTCACAGGATATTGTGGGTCTCATTTTATGGAGAAGATGGTTTGTCCTTTATAGTAGGATAATGAAAATGATTGTTTTAACAAGCAGTTTTATTTATCTGCAGACTGTCCAAGGCAGATAAAGAGCTTTTGTGGGATAAGAGGCAGTATTGCTTTTCCCACATTAATAGCCTTCCCAAGATACTTGCTAGTGCACCAAGTTGGGACTGGGATGCTCTACCAGAAATCTACTCTCTTCTTCAACAATGGACACCACTCCCTCCTGTCTCTGCTCTGGAGTTACTGGATTCCAAGTAAGATTTCTTACTAATGTCTGACTTTTCTTCAAATGGAACCGTAATGTTACTTAGTTTTATTTCTCTGACTGGAGGCCTGTGATTAGTGATGTGCCTCAGAGATTGGTGCTGGGTCTGTTGTTGATTGTCATCTATATCAATGATCTGAAATGATAACGTGGTAAACTGGATTAGCAAATTTGTGGGGGGAGCAAGGAAGACTATCAAAACTTGCAGCGAGATCTGTACCGGCTGGAAAAATGGGATGAAAAATGGCAGGTGGAATTTAATGCAGTCAAGTGTGAGGTGTTGCATTTTGGGAGGCCCAACCAGGATTGGTCTTATACAGTGGAGTGCATCGGACACTGAGGAGTGCAGTAGAACAGAGGGGTCTGAGAATACCTACCCATCATTCTTTGAAAGTGGTGCCGTAGGTAGATAAGGTTGTGAAGAAAGCTTTTGATGCATTGGCCTTCACAAATCAGAGTACAGGAGTTGGGATGTTATGTTGAATTTGTGTAAGGCAGTGGTGAGGCCCAGTCTGGAGTTTTGGTCACTATGGGTAAAATGTCACTAAGATTGGAAAAAGTGTAGAGAAAATTTACAAGGATGTTGCCAGGACTTGAGGGCTTGAGTTATACGGAAATGTTGAATAGTTAGGACATTATTCCCTAGAATGAGGGGAGTTTTGATAGAGGTATGCAAATTATGTTGGGTATAGATAGGGTAAATGCAAGCAGGCTTTTTCCACTGAGGTTGGGTGAGACTACAACTAGAAGTCATGGGTTAAAGGTGAAATGTTTAAGAGGGAACAAGGGGGAAAATTCTTCACTTAAGCCCTAACAAGCCCCAACATCCTGACCACAGCTGCCAGTGGTGCAAATTCACTACCCTCTGGCTAAAGAAATTACTCCGCATCTCTGTTTTAAATGGACGCCACTCTATCCTGAGGATGTGCCCTCTTGGCCTGGACTCCCTCACCATGGCAAACATCCTTTCTACATCCACACTGTCTAGGCGTTTCAACATTTGAAAGGTTTCAATGAGATCTCCTTCATCCTTCTGAATTCCAACGAGTATACACCCAGAGCTATCAAATGTTCCTCATATGATAACCCTTTCACATCTTCCATGACATTCCCATATCATGAATGTGATTTTGAGAGAAAAATAATTAAAAGTTTCTTTCATGCCCTCTGAATGCTTTTTCAACTTATTTTTATTATTTTCATTGGAATCAAATGAGATGATGAAATATAAATTTAAATGTATTCCATCCTAAGCTGCGTACAATTCATAACATTATAGTGTATCTTAAGTAACAAAGTTGACAGTAGCAAGTATACTCAAATCACAGGTTCCTTAAGGGAGTTGTGTAGTATTGATCAAAGCTGAAAATGAACAAATTAAATCATTACACATTTTATGACTGAGATTCTGTGTTCTTCTGGCATCGTGGGATGTCTGATTTTGTTTTTTTATAGAGTTGTGACCCATTCAGCTATTCAGTTTCTCAGTTCATTCTGTTCATTGTGTATTTGGAATTCTAAGTTAATGCTAAAATGATCCTTCCCCCTTCCAAATGGGGACATCCTTCAATAATCAGTTGGTTTTGGGTGCAAGCTTTCTTCAGTTAGCTCTTCTCAGACAGATAAAGGAAATGATCTGAAATTGCAATCCACAGCATTCTATTAAGTTCAAGCCACAGCTGATATTCACAAAAGCTATTTGTGTGTGATTGTTGGAAGTCTGTAAGTGTGACCATTTGGTGAGGGCAGATTCTAGATTTTACACAGGCTATCCATCAGCAAGGAACTAAATCTTTGACGATCATCATCCTTGGTGGTGATCCTCAACAACACCTCTTCAGCCAAGAAAGTAGAGCAGCATTTTTGCTTCCTGAGAATTTTACGATGAGTGAGGCTCCCACCTCCCACCACCACCTCCATTCGAACCTATTTTTAGAAGAGTGCCATTGAGAATTGAATTGAACTGACTTTATTTCTTACATCCTTCACATACATGAGGAGTAAAAATCTGTATGTTACTTCTCCATTTAAATCTGCCATACGCAATCATAGTAATTTATAATAAATAGAGCAGTCAATGTAATATAGAGTACACTCAAATCAGTATCAGTTCATCAGACTGATGGCCTGGTGGAAGAAGCTGTCCCGGAGCCTGTTGGTCCTGGCTTTTATGCTGCGGAACCACTTCCCGGATGGTAGCAGCTGGAATAGATGGTGGTTGGGATGACTTGGGTCCCCAATGATCCCATGGGCTCTTTTTTACACACCTGTCTTTGTAAATGTCTTGAATCATAGGAAGCTCACAACCACAGATGCACTGTCCGCACCACACTCTGCAGAAATCTGCAATTAAGGGCAGTACAGTTCCCATACCAGGCAGTGATGCAGCCAGTCAGGATGCTCTCAGTTGTGCCCCTGTAGAAAGTTCTAAAGATTTGGGGGCCCAAACCAAACTACTTCAACCATCTGAGGTGAAAAAGGTTCTGTTATGTCCTTTTCACCACACAGCTGGTGCATACAGACCACATGAGATCCTCGGTAATGTGGATGCTGAGGAACATGAAGCTGTTTACCCTTTAAACCCCAGATCCATTGATGTCTCCATTCCTCCTGTAATCCACAGCCAGCTCCTTTGTTTTTGTGACATTGAGGAAGGGGTTATTTTCTTGACACCACTGTGTCAAAGAGATGACTTCTTCCTTATAGGCCACCAGGTATTGCTTGAGATAAGGCCAATCAATGTAGCGTCGTAGGCAAATTTAATTAGATTGGTGCTTTGACTGGCGATACAGTCATAGGTACACAGGGAGTAAAGGAGGGGACAGTACACAGCCCTGAGGGGCTCCTGTGTTGAGAGTCAGAGGGTTGGAGGTGAGGGAGCCCACTCTTACCACCTGCTGGCAATCTGACAGGATGTCCAGGATCCAGCTGCACAAGGCAGAGTCAAAGCTGAGGTCTCTGAGCTTCTTGTCGGGCCTGGATGGAACTATGGTGTTGGATGCTGAATTGTAGAGTGTCCTGACCAGCTGCAGCACCATATGGTACAGGAATTGCAAGGCATCTGACCACGTCCCTGCAAAGGGTTGCGAGGACTGTTGAGACCATCATTGAGGTCTCTCTTCCACCCATTCATCATGTGGGCTGTGTACGCAGGATCCTTAGGAATGTCCGTGATCCCTCCTATCCATCAGGCAGGAGGTACCGTAGCATTAGGACAAGGACTGTTAGGATGGGAAACAGCTTCTTCACCCAGGCAGTGAGACTACTGAACTCCCTGCCAGCATCCAGGTGTCATCACTCATGAAGAGCCAGTGGTGTAATACTGTTTACTTTTTAACTTGTGTTGTAAATGCACTTCATGCTAAATGTCAATCTTCTGGAATTATTTTAATTTATTATTTTGTGGTAATATTACTTTGTGTTGTGTGTGAGTTATATATATTGTGTTGTGCACCTTGGTCCTGAAGAACGTTATTTTATTTGGTGGTATACAAATATATGCTTGACAATAAACTTGAACTTAATGATCTATTTGATGAAATCCACTGTCATTTTCCCTATTTATTATATAATTCTTTCTGAAATTACCTTATACATATTTCTTATTTCCCAGGTGTTTGCATTTAGATTTAGCCAGTATTTTGTTTCCTTTTTCTCTCTCTCGCCCTCCTGTCTTTGCCCTGTCTCTGCCTTTGTAGGACCATCTGTAATTCGTAACACTCTGGCACAAAATGTGAAATGAGCATGCCCTCTAGTTTTCTGGATTCTGGTGTAAATTTTAGTTAAAAATTTCAATGTGCCACTACTAGCAACAAGAAAACATAAAGGACTGTAAGGATCTGCATGTACTTCATCTACATCTGGGGATCTGTTAAACTATCTGCAAACAACTAAGACTGTACACTTAGGTATCCTCTGTACTTAATAAAATGGCCACTGAGGGCATGTTGTGGGCTTCTGCTGCTGCAGCCCATCCACTTTGAGGTTCGATGTGTTGTGCATTCAGAGATGCTCTTCTGTGCACCATTGTTGTAACACTTGGTTATTTGAGATACTCTCACCTTCCTGTCAACTTGAACCAGTCTGGTGATCCCTCTCTGACCTCTCCCATTAACAACCTGTTTTCACCCATAGAACTCACTGGATATTTCTTGCTTTTCGCACCATTCTCTGTAAATTCTAGAGACAGTTGTGCGTGAAAAGCATAGATCGGTTTCTAAGATACTTAAACCACCTTGTCTGGCACCAACAATCATTCCGTGGTTAACGTCACTTAGATCACTTCTTCCCCATTCTGATATTTGATCTGAACAACAACTGAACCTCTTGACCATGTCTGTATGCTTAATGCATTAAGTTGCTGCCACATGATTGGCTGATTAGATATTTGCATTAATGAGCAAGTGTACCTAGTAAAGTGGCTACTGAGTGTATATTGTGTCTGTGTTTTACTGCAGCTGAATGTTTGAAGAGTTTCATTTTAACTTCATAGTTACACAGCATGGAACAAGCCATTCAGCCCATCAAGTCCATGCCATTCATCAAACTAACTCTGCGCTAATGCCATTTCATTCCCCTCACATTTAAAGTGGCATGCTTGAGCATTTGCTCATGAAAGTTCTTTATAGGTTTGCAGATAAGGAAGTGAGAAGTACAGCAGTGAATTGGATTGAACAAATGACTGATGATGAACTGGTTGATTATCTGCCTCAGTTTGTAGAGGTATGTCATTTGTTTATTCATAATCTCAAACACTTGTACTGTTGCATATTAAATTCTTTTCTAATGCAAAACCTGCTACAGTCTATTTTTAAATTGAATTTTATTTTACATAATTCTATTTCTGGGGAGGTGGAATCAGATGGGAATCTATTAATATTGAAACATTCTCATCAATGATACAGTTGTGATTCCCCAACTAAATCTGCTCACTTACAAATATTTTTTTAATATTGATTTGATTTAAGCTCATTGACCAGAAGCATTAGCATCTGTCTGCAGATAATGCATTTCCAGCAAATGCTGTTTTTATTTCAGACTTCCAGCATCTAACCGATTTTGCTTTTGAGTCAAAATTATTTCTCTTATGTACATTTCTAACAGTTTGGGGCAAAACAGCCTCGTCACTTATAGAAGCTAAGTATATATTTTTTAATTACTTTCGATTTGAATGTCTCCCTGCTGTTCTCGAAAGCACGTGTTATTTTAAGAGTTTGCTGAAAGTAATGCGAATTCCATAGTTGCTTTTTGTTTCATTTATAGGCTGTGAAGCATGAGTGTTACCTGGATAATGCATTGGTGAAATTCCTTTTATCTCGAGCCCTGGGGAATGTTTGTGTAGCACACCACTTATACTGGTAAGAAGATAACTTTAAACCACAAACCTTGTGAACGTAACAAATGTTATTTTCTTGGCTGACTTCCTTGGGAAAATTTTATTTTTATTTTATTCATTTTCCACTAAAGCTATTATTCCTGCGGCTCCTAAACAAGTTGAAAAAATGTATAATTGATTTCAGTGCAGTCTATTATGACGAATGATAATTGGATATATATTTCTATTTGAAAAGACTGTAGCTTCTTTGTAAGGGAATTAATGACTTGCCAATATCAGATGACATTCACAAATGCAGGAATGATTTGCAACAGAATAAAGAAGGTATCAAAGTCAGCAATGAAAATCTCACACCACCCTGCATTGGCATTCAGATGCACAGTAGTAAAACTCTTATATTAAGTTTGCTTTTTTCCTTGGCAAGTGCTCGCTATTTTCATTTTGTGATATAACTGTAAGATGGATGCTTTCATACCCATACCTTTGTTGTTGTTGATACGGAACTAGGTCAAATACTCTTTTTATCTTAGTCTGAATCCTCCAATTTCACATTTAACCATCAGGATATACATCCATTTACCAAGTTTACAGTGTTGGTGCGTGGCCTAGTGGATAAGGCATCGGTCTAGTGATCTGAAGGTCACTGGTTCGAACCTCAGCTGAGGCAGCATGTTGTGTCCTTGAGCAAGGCACTTAACAACACATTGCTCTGCGACGACACCGGTGCCAAGCTGCTTGGGTCCTAGTGCCCTTCCCTTCAACAACATCGGTGGTGTGGAGAGAGGAAGGCTTACAGCTTGGGCAACTGCCAGTCTCCCATACAACCCTGCTCAGGCCTGCACCCTGGAAACCTTCCAAGGCGCAAATCTATGGTCTCATGAGACTAACGGATGCCTATAAGCCAAATTTAAAAGCCCTTTGACTGTTCAGTTCACAGTCAAACAAGTCAGCTTTCTGTTGCTACCTGTAAAGGGTAGCCCAGTGCAAATAACACATTCCCTGCAGTTCTTCCTTGGTGTTTCCCCGAGAGAGGGGCTAGTCAAGTAAAGGTGAAGTGATCGGGTGGTTGGGATAAATTGAACCATATCTTTTGCCTTCCCTTCCTCACTAGCATACTACCTCTCAATTATGAACTCCAATAATATGGCTCAATTTACCAAAATTAACCCCACCTTTGTGTAACTCCCCCTCTTTCACCCCTTCCACTGATTCTATGGTCCTGAAGAAGGGTCTTGGCTTGAAATATCGACTGTACTCTTTTCAGCCTGGCCTGCTGAGTTCCTCCAACATTTTGTTTGTGTTGCTATGGTTAGCTTGCTGGCCCAATCTTGAATAATTTCCTCTGCTCACATTGAACTATTTGTTGTTCAGCAATTTCATATTGTACCCTTAATCAGAATAAAAGATTAATCTAACTTTTAGGAGCATTTCATTTGACTTGAGCTTCCTCTAAGAAGTCTGTCACTAATATTTTCTTTCTCCAATTCTGACATTGCTTATCTCTGCCTGTCTCATTCAGTAATGCAGTTGGAAATAAGGTTTTGATAGGACCAGACTAGTGTACTCCAATGTTTCTGCTATCTCTTTGTCTTTCATTTGCCATGAAATTGACTTCATCCCAAGTCTTGTATTCTTATGCTCAGAGAGTTCTGCTTCTTCTTCTCTTTGTGCTCACTGATCTATATTGGCTCCTGGTCTGTCATTAACTCAAAATTAACATGGACCTTCTGAACACAAACCTTCAATTCCTCATTCCTCCCTCATCATCTTCTGCGGCCCTGCAAGAGTTCTGTTACCACTTGCATATTCACCAATACCATTCCAGACTCATCACGAGAAACAATATTTTGCCATTATTATATAAAACAGCCTCAATTGGCAAACAAAAGGATGGGGAGTTAGTTTTGGTTCATTCAGATGCAAATTAAATTGGTTTATTTCAGAAATAGTACCAGATTTTGTGGTGAAAAGTAGCTGGGTTTATTTTTCCACGGATTTCCTCAACCTTCCTCAGCTACTACAGCTTACCTAAACACTAGTGGGACTTTATTGTAGCCATTTCACCTACCACCTTGCATGTCTTTGGAATGTAGGAGGGAACCAGAGCACATAGAGGAAACATACATAGTCACAGGGAGAATATGCAGACTTCACACAAACAGCATTGAAGGTCAGGATTGAACCTTGATCACTGGGGCTTCAAGTCAGCATGTCTACTTGCCTTGCAAAATTCATGAACTTTATTGCATGCAGTAGATTTGAATTTGGAATTGCTGGCCTAAAATATATTTTATATCTGTGGACTGCCATTCCTTCAGTGTTTCAGAAATCACCCTCCTTTTTAAAGTAAATATTGTTTTAATTTATAACAACATCCACAATTCCAGCGTCTGCAAATTTTCTTGTTTGTTAATTTATAATGTTTATTTTGTTCAGGCTGTTTTAGGTTCTAAATACTGTGTATGTTCCAATATTTGCACTCTAACATTGCTATAAGTATTTAATTTCTGCATCGTAATTTCCTAGTTTGGTGCCTATGAATGTTACTCACTGCAAAAGGCAACCCAGCCCTTTGATGCTGTCACTGTAGTTGGATGACTGAGACCCACAACAATTGACGCCCAATTGTAAATAATGGGGTCAGAAGGATTCGATCTTAACTGTCATGGGCACTTATAAAGTTCCGTCTACTTCCGTCATTGTTGCTAAGAATATTTGGGCTATTGTTTTGACGGGTAGCTTAACATGACATCAAGAAATATTAGCATGCTGAGAGGTACAGATAACCATAAGTTTGACGCTTAAAGTCTAATTTTTAGATGAAGGTTTTAATAACCCCTCTCAATAGGTTCTTGGTATTAATTCCAATTCCACAGAAGGAATCAGACATATTTAGAACATTAAACTGAGTACAGGTTGTTTTGTTTGTGCTATCATTCCGTAAGCGCCCTCTGAATAATTTGAATCAGTAAAACACTCAGGCTTCTACAGTTATAGAATTAAATGTTCTGTTGGATAGAGTGGGTTCTGTCGTACACATTACTCCAAGCCTGAAGTCATATCACCATCACTCATTACTTAACTGTGAATAGATGCTTTTACCAATGAATTCCAATTTAGGGACCAGAAATAAACACACATTATAGCTTGTGTAAAATTTGCCCAAAGTCGGGACAACATAAGAGTGTAATTGACCAAATTGTTTCTGTGAGTAATAGGCAAAATTGTCTCCTTGCCTGTTATTGAAGGAATTTAATTGAGTTTGATTAAAACACAGGTTAAGCACCTCTTATCCAAAAATCTCTAAAATCCAAAACTTTTTGATCACTGAACATGACAGACAGACAGACATATTTTATTGATCCCAAGGGAAATTGGGTTTCGTTACAGTTGCACCAACCAAGAATAGAGTAGAAATATAGCAAAATAAAAGCAGAAGTAATTAAATAATAATAAGTAAATTATGCCAAGTGGAAGGCATAATGACGGCATAAATGGAAAAATTCCACAGCAATGTACAGGTCTCTGTGCATCACAGTTCTGAGAAGTGACCTTATTACATAAAACTACCTTCATGGTATATGCATAAGCTGTATATGTAATATAAATGGATTTTGTGTTTCAAAACTTGGGTTCCATCCCTAAACTATCTCATCATATTGATGCAGATATTCCAGAATCCAAAAAAAAATGGAACAGTTCCGATCCCAAACATTTCAGATAAGGAGTGCTGAACCTGTTGTTAATTTGTCCTTCCCCAGTCCCATTCCTAAAGTGAGCATAGCCAGTATTGGAGACCCTGTTGATGATAAATGGATTTTGCATTTGCAGTGGCAGTTTCAATGTGAACATGCTGGATTTGCTAAATTTAGCCTCTGTGAACAATCAGTTCTTCCCAGCGGCCAACTGAGTGATTCTCTAAAATTTAATCTGGGATTGGTATGATATGCGTAAACCCTACAATTCAAGACTGAAACCACAACCTGTAAAAATTATCGTTTTATGTTATTGATTAAATAAATATTGGAGCTCAGCTTTGTTGACTTATTATTTGCCATGCCCTCAGTCATCATTTTTTTTCCTCCGTTGGTGAGGATAACACCTGATACAATCCAGAACTATAGTCAATAATAAATACTCTTTCTTTTCAACAGATGCTATTGCTTTTAAATCTACAGTTTGTTTTAGATTCTTGGAAACATAGCCCTTAATCAATTCCTGACCATTAAAAATTTATTGTGCTTTACCTTGTTACATACTAATAAAGTATGTCAGGTAAAGGAAGTTGAACTTCCTGGTACATATAGATTCTTAGAATCATCATTAAAACAAGAATGGCACAAAAGAAAGCTAACTAAATCTTGGGGTCAGCCATTTATCAAAAGTGATGTCAAGGCTTTGGAACAAATGAAGATGTTTTAGCAGGCTTGGACAAACTTGTGTACTTTTCTCTAGAGTGGCAATGTGGAAAGGAGATCTGCAATGGTTTATAAGATTCTGAAAGGCAAAGATAGAGTAGACAGCAAATATCTTTTTTCCCCAGGGTAGAAATGCCTAACAATAGAAGGCATGCATTTAATGTGAGAGGTGGTAAGTTCAAAGGAGATGTGAGGGGCAAGTTTTTTTTAAACAATGGTTGTTGCCTGAAATGCACTGCCTGGGGTGGTGGGGTGGTGGAGGCATATACAATAGAGGCATTCAAGAGGCTCTCAGACGAGCACAGAAATGTGAAGGAAAGTGAAGACATGGACATTGTTGAGGCAAAATGGATTAGTTCAGTTGTGCATTTGATCACTAATTCAATTAGTTCAGAACAATGCTGTATGCCAAAGGGCCTCTTCCTGTGCAGTTTTGGGCTCCGTATGTTAGAAAGGATATACTGACATTGGAGAGGGTTCAGAGAAGATTCACAAGAATGATTCCAGGAATGAAAGGGTTACTGTATGAGGAATGTCTGGCAGCTCTTGGGCTGTATTCCCTGGAGTTCAGAAGAATGAGGGGGCATCTCGTAGAAACATTCCAAATGTTAAAAGGCCTGAACAGATTAGATATGGCAAAGTTATTTCCCATGGTAGTGGAGTCCATGACACGAGGACATGACTTAAGGATTGAAGGTCATCCATTTAGAGCAGGGATACAGAGAAATTACTTTAGTCAGAGGGTGGTAAATCTGTGGAATTTGTTGCCATGAGTGGTGTGGAGGTCAAGTCATTTGGTTCATTTAAGGCAGAGATAGATAGGTTCTTGATTAGCCAGGGCAACTAGGGTATGGGGAGAAGACTGGAAGAATTGGATCAGCCCATGATTGAATTGCTGGAGCACTCGATGGGCCGAATGGCCTTACTTCTGCTCCTATATCTTATGGTCTTATCCATTGCAACAATTTACAGGACGAGAAGAAAACTTGGATCAGTTGTATTTACAGTACTTGCTACTGAGAGTAGTTAGGTTCTGGAATATACTGCCTACATGGATGGTGGAAACAAAGTCAACAGTACAGGCAGTTGTGACAGAATGATTTGGAGAGCCATGGGAAAGGAGAGGTGTAGTAAGGCCGAAACAATAGCTCAATTAAGAACTATTGTATACCTAATGATCCAAGTGACCACATTCCATGCCATAACCACTTTGAGATTCTGTGTCGGAGTAGTCATCCCATTTATTACCTTTTTTTTAACCAGCTCATACAGGTACCAAAGCAACATGCTGTATTCTAAAATCACAATTCCTTTGTACAAGAGGAATGTAGCTTTTTCATTTTGGATTACCCTTGCAATAAATCTATTGTCTAACAAAAGCAAAGAATAATCGAATTTTCAAGAGATTTGTGAAGAAATGTTGGTATCAAAGGCAACCGCCAATGGTTGGAATCATTCCTTACACAAAGGAAGATGCTATCATTTATTGGAGATCTATCATTCCTGTCTCAGGACTTCACTTCAAGAGTTCAGGGCAACATACACATTCCCTACCATCTTCAGCTGCTTTATCAGTTACCTACCTCCCGCCAGGTCAGAAGCAGAGAGCTCGTGGTGCAATGTTCATTTGTATTTGCAATTCCTGTGCAAGTGAAGCAGTTCGTACTTACATGTTGCAGGACTTGCACAACCATTCAGCGTGAGGTGATGAGTGACAAATAACATTCATGTCACAATGCCAGGCCATGAGCATCTACATCAGAAGAGAATCTAACCTTCTACAGTTGATGTTCATTGGCATTTGAATTGTTAGGTCCCCTACCGTCAATATCCTGGGACTCATCTGGATCAGCCACATGAATATGACTACAAAAGCAGATCAGAGGACTGGATGAGACCAACTTTAATATCATGCAGGACCTCACACCCTCCCTCCATTATCTATAGGTTGCACTGCCTTTACTTATCTCTGGTATTTTGAGAGTCCCTCCCAACCCCATGACCTCTGCCACCAAGAAGGACAACAATAATGTGGACTTAAATCCAATATCTCCATTAGCATTGTGGAAATATTTTAAACCAGAAGGGTGACACCTCATGGACAATTTTGCCTTTTTGCAGTGATGCTGTGCTACTACTTTATCCAAGTTCAGAACTACCTGTCAATTACACATGAATCTTCACAAACTGGGTAACCTACTGTGGCATTTTTCAAGAAATGAGCTTTTTAAATATCCAGTTATTGACATCAATGGGGTTGTTTACCATTAGCAATTTTCTTCATCACACAATCTTTCACCATAATGTTTTTAATCTCCAGTAAATCATTCTCAGTAAGGTAAGGAACTTACCTTTTGGGCTGCTTGCCAATAATTGACAGCTAATGGGCTTAAAATTGTTTACTTCCAATGTCATTAATTTATAAATATTTGCACTCTGCAATCTTCAGGATCAATCCTAGATGCCTGTGAAGTATTAAATAGAGAATTACATGAATAATCAGTTTTGAAACAGGTGATTTTTGAAGATGGAGCTACAACTATTCATGGACAATTATATAGTGCATTCAACACTTCTTCACAGATAATATTGCTAACAAGTTGCTTAACACATTTATTTGCATCAGCTTTTTAGATGCTTAGCATTATTGTACTTGGAAGATCCATTTTGAATTATTTAATTGTGTTCTAACTTTACAGGCTGCTGAGTAATGCACTTCATGATCCTTATTTTGGGGTGCGTTATGAACTTCTATTGAGTGCCCTACTCTGTATATGCGGGAAGGGCTTAAGAGAAGAATTCGAAATGCAAACAAGGCTTGTACGGAAACTGGGAGTGGTAGCAGAGAAGGTTCGCCAAGCCAGTGGATCAGCAAGACAGGTATAGCATCAGAATAAACAGATCAGCAAAAATATTCAGAACACTACATGTCTGTACAAGTTTACATATCAAACTCATCAACAGGGTTATTGTGAACATGAGCTGTAAATTTGCAACAGCAGTAATTATAAGACCACGTATTTAAACTAGCTGCATACTATCCTGTTTTCTTACTTACTCACTCACTCCAACCCCCTAAAATTTAGTTTAATCTTCTGTACATATAGAATTACATCAGATTATTTATTGAAAGCTTATTGCTCTCCTGCAGTCGTATAATGAGCAATACTCTAGTAGCATTGGTGGAAAGGTTATATCTTTCACAAAAGTAAAATGTTACATTTTTCCCTATTTTCCTTTTTCTATACAATTTAAATTGCTGAGCAGTTAAAGGTTGGTCCACGTAAGGAACGTTTGCCTATTTGCAGCTGCACTATGCTACTCTGTATACTGTATGTCCTCAACAATTTTTGGACAAATACAAATTACTTTCTTCCTTCTGCCCAAAGGATCACAATTTCATTTAGTGCTGAAAGTGTTCATGATTGGCATTTCTGCATTGCTGTGTAGTGTTAACTTGATTAACGATTGAAGGGGATAAGCACTTTGCTTGAACCAATGCCCTTGAGTTTACCTTGAGCCTGTAAAGATTAATTCTTCCTGAACCTGGAGCCTCCCTTTACTTATTGTTGCTTATCCTCATACTGATATCCTCATGCTTGATAAGTTGATTAGAAAGGGCATCAAAGGTTACGGGGAGAAGACAAGAGAATGGGGTTGAGAAGGAAATGATCAGCTGATGGGCCAATTAGCCTAATTCAATTCCTCTGTCTTATGGTCTTATGATGATCTGCATCATTAGCTTTGTTAAGATTGACTGATATTTAGCAGTACTGATGTACTTGTAAAATGCAGGAGTGCTGATATGTAGGCATAAAGGAAAAATCTGAATTTTTCCTAGCAAATAAGGGAAAAGCATCTTGCTGCTTTGAAGTAAATGAAAACTCTTAAAACCAGTGATGATATTGCATTGTCAACACTGAGGAATATTTATCAACTTCAGTCACAAGAGGTGGAATAACTTGACACTGTTACTACATGCCACTGTTTTTATTTCTTAAAAGGCTGTCCTTCAGGAAGGCATGGACCGTGTACAGACATTCTTCAAAAATAAGTTTCGATTGCCTCTCAATCCAAGCCTAGTAGCAAAAGAATTAAATGTTAAGGTATGTATAACCTTAATACAACTCAGCTAAATGCAGATTAATCATTGTTTTATATTCTCATTATTAGCTATCTTTAATGATTTTGGTAGCCACACAAAGGTAATAGATTTAGTCTTTTACATCTCCTTGTACATAATTGTTCAGTTGTTCGATGCCTGAATCTTTAGATTTGTGATTTTAGCAACTTTGGGATGTTTTAAATTGCTTTAAAGGTTTTAAATTGGGCTCATTTATTAGATTTTGATTTTCATGATTAATTCTCTTATTAAATAAATAGTTTTACCTCTACCTGCCAAGAAACTTGCATATTACTTTGCTTAAAATATATAGTGATACAATGATACAAGTAGAACTTTTGTAATGGTTTATGTTTAATTAGGAGACTTTGGAGACTGCAGATACTGGAATCTGAAACAACAAACTATCTGCTGGAGGAACTCAGTGTGTCTAGCAGCATCTGCAGGGGCGTGCAGAAGAAATTTGTCAATGTTTTGGATTGAAATGCTGCAACATGAAACATCAAAATTTCTCATCATCCCGTAGAAGCTGCTTAACTCAGAGTTCCTCCAGTAATTGCTTCTTTACAATCTACCTCACTAAAATAAAATTTAACTTGGTAATGCTGTAAAAAGAATAGATAGGTATTTCAGAAAAAAATTGTGCCAAAGTAAATTTTAATTAAAATCCTACTTTCAAGCCACACCCTTTTGGATTATGTGCATGATGTCCATTAACATACTATTTGTTTTGATACATGTCTGAAGCCATTGGGTGGAGTTTTATAACAGATATTCAACGTAATTCCATATTAGGCCAGATGATACTTGATCTGGCATGCTCTTCCCTTTCGCCCTCTCACCGTGCTATTTATGTGCAGTGGCAACGAGAAGTGGTTCTGAGGGCCCCTTTCTAGACTGTCTGATAGCCTTCTTGCCACTTGCTACTGTTAAGGACTTCTGCTATAGACATTGTGCCAAGTCCATCAACAGATCCAAAGGTTCATGTATGACCTCTCAGTGTTGGTGACTTCCAAATTACAATATGCAGTTTCAGAAGTCCAGGAAGCATCGATTCCACAAGACCATTGTTCAGCATTTACCTTGGTTAACATCATAGTTCTGGTTCCTTTAACCTTGTATGTACATAGTACAGTTTAATTCTCTCTGCAACTTTCCTCCATCCCTGTCCAGAAGATTGATTCTAACCCCCGCCACATAGTTAACATGTCAACATCCTTTAACCGGTGCAGGATTTGATGATGATTTTTTTTTTTACAAAGTGCTGATGTGACACTGCTCATTATGAACAAAACTTCCTTTTTCTCATGATGAACCTCCCGTTTCTGTTTCTAGGCTTGCTCCTTCTTCAACTCCAATGCTGTTCCATTGAAGTTAACACTGGTGAACGCTGACCCGCTGGGGGATGAAATCAATGTTATGTTTAAGGTATGTTAACAATTGCAGTCAAACTTAATCTTATTAAAATTATAAGTGGAAGGAAGCCAGAAGTGAAGAGATTGTGGTTTAGCCTGCCCAAGTCATCTGAAACAAATAGGTACCGTAAATTCCGGACTACAGAGCACACCTGATTAAAAGCCGCACGCTCTAATTTTAGAAAGAAAATCAATTTTGTACTTGTACAGGCCGCACCGGATTTTAAGCCGCAGGTGTCCCACGTTGTAATATGAGATATTTACACAGAAAGATATTACACGTGAAGATTTTTTAACTTTTAATTAAATCCGTATGGTAACATAAACAAATATATATTGCAAATGCTTTTTTTCGACCAGTGCCTGTAACACAGATACTTTTAAATATACATACGTATCGGTAACACACAAATTACGTTGCGTATACTTTTTTACTGAACAGTGCACGAACAACATTCCAATATCTCCTAACGACTGGTAAAAAAATATATATACTGCAGCCTACCAGGAAAAGTTATTGATCGCCTTCTTCATCTTCCTCCTGCGCACTAAAACCATCAAAGTCCTCTTCTTCAGTGTCCGAATTGAACAACCTCAGGATCTCGTCACTCGCTTCAGTCTCTTCGTTGTCACTCTCACTTGAGCGCATGCGGTCCTCTTCATCATGCAGCAGTCCAGCCTTTCGAAACCCGTTGGTGATGGTGGATGTTGTGACACGGCTCCACGCATTTAGGATCCACTGGCAGACTTGAGTTAAAGATGCTCTTCGCATGCTGCCTATTTTGGTAAAGGATTTCTCGCCGCTCGTCATCCAAGTCTCCCACTCAACGCACAGCGCCACTTTAAATGCCCAGTTCACGCTGATGTCCAGTGGCTGCAAATACTTCGTGGTGCCCCCAGGAATCACAGCTGGAATTGAGTTTGTACTCTTGATGGCAGCTTTCACTGAATCTGTTATATGGGCCCTCATGCTGTCCATAACGAGCAATGCTTTTTTTCTGTGAAAAAATCCCCCTGGTCGCTTGGCGTAGCACTCTCTCAGCCAATCCTTCATTAGACTCTCCATCATCCAACCTTTCTTATTGACTTTCACCATGATTTCTTTTGGGAATTTTTCCTTTGGCATTGTCAGCCGCTTAAAAATCACCATCGGTGGAAGCTTTAGTCCGGATGCTGTGCAGCTCAGAACACAAGTAAAATGCGTTCTCTCATGGCCACTTGTTTTCTGTGTGATGGACGAGTCACCTTTTTTATTAACAGTTCGAGTGAGAGGCAGGTCAAACGTCAAAGGTACTTCATCCATATTTATGATATCATCTGGCCCGATGGAATTCTCCGCTATCTTTGTTTGAGTGAATGTGCGGAAGTTAGCAAGTTTTTCCTCGTGGTCGGGAGGGAGCTGCTGACACAGAGTCGTGCGTACCCTGACGGACAGGCCTTGTCGTCTCATAAATCTAAAACACCACGATGGCCCACCTCTAAAATCTTCGATTTTCATTTTGGTGGCGATTGCTTTAGCCTTCAGTCTGATCTGCACGGTGGAAACACCGCGGCCGCCTGCTCTCTGTGTGTTAACCCAGTCTTCAAGAAAGTTTTCAAGTTCGGGCCATCTGCTATGATTACCTCTGAAAGCTTTTGTCGTCTTTTTGCATTGACTCAGTTCTTCACGCTGGCGTTTCCACCGTCTCACCATCGATTCATTTATGCCAAGATTATGTGCAGCAGCTCGATTTCCTTCTTCAACCGCCAGATTGATCGCCTTTAACTTAAAAGCTGCATCATATGCTTTTCTTCGAGTGTTTTCCATGTTGATGAGGGTGAGTACAAATGACTGATTTACAATAATTTAATTGTGAAAGTGCACTTGATTTATCGTACAATTTCATTGGACCTCTGTGAACTACTCATCAATTTTATTGGTCTACTGTTACGAGGCAAAATGTTTTTGGCGGCATGAAAAAAAAGCATGCATTAGCTGCACCGTAGTATAGGCCGCAGTGTTCAAAGCGTGGGGAAAAAAGTAGCGGCTTATAGTCCGGAATTTATGGTAATTTGGTTTTGTAGTTTGACCTTTAACTATCAAGGTCATTATTTGCTTCCATGTATTAAATGCTAAGATCATTGAAGCCTGTGTCTTTTGTTACTGATACAGCTTTATGAACTTCTGGTCTCTAGTCCAGTTACAGAAGCAAAGGTTTTGCAAGTTTGGAACTGTTGGATAATTGAAATGAAAATGGTATCTTTTAGATTTGTATATTAACACTATTGTTATATCATAATAATAGTCATCAAATTTTGTGTCATGGTCGCAAGCCAGTTTTCAAGTTCATTGCAAAATTTGACTACAAGTTTGACATGACTGAAAAATGCTGGTTTACAGGCTTGTTTTAATAATGTTTCTGCTTGAACACAGATTGGTGAAGATTTGCGACAAGACATGCTGGCACTGCAGATGATCAAAATAATGGACAAAATTTGGCTTCAGGAGGGATTGGACTTGCGCATGGTCATCTTTAAATGTATTTCCACAGGGAAGGATAGAGGTATGTTATGTTTGGGTTGGAGTGCTGGTTTTACATAAGACTGCATATTTTTTTGTGACAACTTGTATAAAATGTCACAATTTTTTGGCACATAATTACATCTGATGTTGCTTTGTGGAAACGTGTTTATGTCTGTAAACTTCTTAAAATAATACTGCATTTATAAGATGGTGGGTGATGACAGAGATTAAATGCTAAACAGATACTTGGAACTAAAACAACTTCAGTTTCAAATGTTATAAATAATGTAGCAACCAAGTCACAATCTGAATTGTTTATGATTCTGTTCAGAGCAAGGTAGAATTAATAGGAAGAATGAAATGTGCTGTTTTGAAGGATTGTTCTTCATTCAGATTGTATTCACCTCTTTGTAGGTATGGTTGAACTTGTACCAGCTTCAGAAACTCTTAGAAAGATCCAAGTTGAGTATGGAGTAACGGGCTCCTTTAAGGATAAACCTCTAGCTGAGTGGCTCAGGAAATACAACTCCACAGAGGAAGAATATGAGAAGGTGAGGTGCTGTGCCTGCAGTGAGCAGGGGGAGGGTTTCGTGGTGAAGCTATATATTTTTTCATATTTGTATAGCTCTTTGGTCAAGGATGACTGACTTCTGCTTCAGTTCTGAAGCGCCAAATCTCAGAACGTTGCAAACTAGTCACCACATAGACTTTTTTTCTGTAATTTATTTTTTATTGAAATTCAGCATCATACAGACATTTTCATAAGGTGTATTTCAGATACTGTATGTATATATCATATATTCATGTCTGCCACAAATCTCCACATAGTATTTATTTGAGGTATACACTTATAGAAAAGAAAGAACAAACAAAAGGAAAACTATGTACAAGTAGGGAGTGATCTTTTTTTTATAACATAATCATTGATTTGTGAGAATAAAATCAGGCCTATGGGGTGTTATGTAATTAAACCACATAGACTTGAATGAAGTCAGGTCTCGGCTCAATGGCAACAAGGTTTTGTTTGTGATACACACACAGCACTACATACATTCTCTCACTCATACATGCAGACACTTTCAAGCTCACCAACTCGCTTGCATTGACTTTAAACACTCATGTGCTCACTCACTCACACAGCAGTTACATATACATTCTCACCACAATTACAGTGGTATGCTCTCACTCTTTTCCTGAACCTCAGTTCCCATATATCCTTCACCCTGATTCTCTGGCCCCCTACCCCCCACGGCTCATGTATATTGCTAAGGTGCTCAGGACTTTTGCACAGTACTGTATTTGTCAACGTGAAGCAGAGAGCTAGTTTGTAAATCTGGCAAGAGTAAGAACATAGAATAGTACAGCACATTACAGGCCCTTCGGCCCACAATGTTGTGCTGACTCTCAAACCCTGCTTTCCCTATAACCACCCACCTTAAATTCCTCCATATACCTGTCTAGTAGTCTCTTAAACGCCACTAGTATATCTGCCTCCACCACTGACTCAGGCAGTGCATTCCACGTACCAACCACTCTCTGAGTAAAAAAAACCTTCTTCTAATATCCCCCTTGAACATCCCTCCCCTTACCTTAAAGCCATGTCCTCTTGTACTGAGCAGTGGTGCCCTGGGGAAGAGGCGCTGGCCGTCCACTCTATCTATTCCTCTTAATACCTTGTATACCTCTATCATGTCTCCTCTCATCCTCCTTCTCCCCAAAGAGTAAAGCCCTAGCTCCCTTAATCTCTGATCATAATCCATACTCTCTAAACCAGGCAGCATCCTGGTAAATCTCCTCTGTACCCTTTCCAATGCTTCCACATCCTTCCTATAGTGAGGCAACCGGAACTGGCCATAGTACTCCAAGTGTGGCCTAACCAGAGTTTTATAGAGCAGCATCATTACATCGCGACTCTGAAACTCTATCCCTCGACTTATGAAAGCTAACACCCCATAAGCTTTCTTAACTACCCTATCTACCTGTGAGGCAACTTTCAGGGATCTGTGGACATGTACCCCCAGATCCTTCTGTTCCTCCACACTACCAAGTATCCTGCCATTTACTTTGTACTCTGCCTTGGAGTTTGTCCTTCCAAAGTGTACCACCTCACACTTCTCAGGGTTGAACTCCATCTGTCACTTCTCAGCCCACTTCTGCATCCTATCAATGACTCTCTGCAATCTTTGACAATCCTCTACACTATCTAAAACACCACCAATCTTTGTGACGTCTGCAAACTTGCCAACCCACCCTTCTACTCCCACATCCAGGTCATTAATGAAAATCACAAAAAGTAGAGGTCCCAGCACAGATCCTTGTGGGACACCACTAGTCAGAACCCTCCAATCTGAATGTACTCCCTCCACCACAACCCTCTGCCTTCTGCAGGCAAGCCAATCCTGAATCCACCTGGCCAAACTTCCCTGGATCCTGCGCCTTCTGACTTTCTGAATAAGCCTACCGTGTGGAACCTTGTCAAATGCCTTACTAAAATCCATGTAGATCACATCCACTGCACTACCTCCGTCTATATGCCTGGTCACCTCCTCAAAGAACTCTATCAAGCTTGTTAGACACGATCTGCCCTTCACAAAGCCTTGCTGACTGTCCCTGATCAGACCATGATTCTCTAAATGCCCATAGATCCTATCTCTAAAAATCTTTTCCAACAGCTTTCCCACCACAGACATAAGGCTCACTGGTCTATAACTACCCTACTACCTGTTGCCTTGACGTCGCAGGTGATGAAGACCATGGAGCGGCTGATAATACAGAATCTGAGGCCACAAACCAGGCACGCCCGGGATCCTCTTCAGTTTGCGTATAAGGAGAAAGTGGGAGTGGAGGATGCTATCACGTATTTGCTGCACAAATCCCTCTCTCACCTAGATGGGGTCAGTGGTGCTGTGAGGATTACATTCCTGGACTTCTCTAGTGCCTTTAACACCATCCAGCCCAAGATCTTAAGGCACAAACTAACGGAGATGGGAGTAGACTCTCACATGGTGGATTGGATAGTGGACGTCAGCAGCACAGGAGCGCCGCAGGGGACCGTGCTCTCTCCGGTCCTGTTCACCCTGTACACATCAGACTTCCAATATAACTCGGAGTCCTGCCATGTGCAGAAGTTCGCTGACGACAAGGCCATAGTGGGGTGTGTCAGGAATGGACAGGAGGAGGAGTATAGGAAACTGATACAGGACTTTGTGATATGGTACAACTCAAACTACCTGCGTCTCAATATCACCAAGACCAAGGAGATGGTGGTGGACTTTAGGAGATCTAGGCCTCATATGGAGCCAGTGATCATTAATGGAGAATGTGTGGAGCAGGTTAAGACCTACAAGTATCTGGGAGTACAGTTAGACGAGAAGCTAGACTGGACTGCCAACACAGATGCCTTGTGCAGGAAGGCACAGAGTCGACTGTACTTCCTTAGAAGGTTGGCGTCATTCAATGTCTGTAGTGAGATGCTGAAGATGTTCTATAGGTCAGTCATGGAGAGCGCCCTCTTCTTTGTGGTGGCGTGTTGGGGAGGCAGCATTAAGAAGAGGGACGCCTCACGTCTTAATAAGCTGGTAAGGAAGGCGGACTCTGTCGTGGGCAAAGTACTGGAGAGTATAACATCGGTAGCTGAGCGAAGGGCGCTGAGTAGGCTACGGTCAATTATGGAAAACCCTGAACATCCTCTACATAGTACCATCCAGAGACAGAGAAGCAGTTTCAGCGACAGGTTGCTATCGATGCAATGCTCCTCAGACAGGATGAAGAGGTCAATACTCCCCAATGCCATTAGGCTTTACAATTCAACCGCCAGGAGTAAGATATGTTAAAGTGCCGGGGTTGATTGTATTTAATGTATTTAAGTAAACTACTTAAGAACTTTTTTTAAAAGCTATTATTAATGCTTTTTGAGGGAGTGATTTAGATGCATATCATATTTTTACTGAGTTAAGTATTGGATGTAATTAGTTTTGCTACAAGTGTATGGGACATTGGAAAAAATGTTGAATTTCCCCATGGGGATGAATAAAGTATCTATCTATCTATCTACCTTTTTTGAACAAGGGGACAACACTCGCCTCCCTCCAATCCTCCGGTACCATTCCTGTGGACAACAAGGACATAAAGATCCTAGCCAGAGGCTCAGCATTCTCTTCCCTCACCTCGTGGAGCAGCCTGGGGAATATTCCGTCAGGCCCCGGGGACTTATCCGTCCCAATGTATTTTAACAACTCCAACACCTCCTCTCCCTTAATATCAACATGCTCCAGAACATCAGCCTCACTCATATTGTCCTCACCGTCATCAAGTTCCCTCTCATTGGTGAATACCGAAGAGAAGTATCCATTGAGGACCTCGCTCACTTCCACAGCCTCCAGGCACATCTTCTCACCTTCATCTCTAATCGGTCCTACTTTCACTCCTGTCATCCTTCTGTTCTTCACATAATTGAAGAATGCCTTGGGGCTTTCCTTTACCCTACTCACCAAGGCCTTCTCATGCCCCCTTCTTGCTCTTCTTAGCCCTTCTTAAGCTCCTTTCTTGCTACCCTATATTCCTCAATAGACCCATCTGATCCTTGATTCCTAAACCTCATGTATGCTGCCTTCTTCCACCTGACTAGATTTTCCACCTCACTTGTCACCCATGGTTCCTTCACCCTACCATTCTTTATCTTCCTCACCGGGACAAATTTATCCCTAACATCCTGCAAGAGATCCTTAAACATCGACCACATGTCCATAGTACATTTCCCTGCAAAAACATCACCCCAATTCACACCGGAGTGAAGAGTAAAGGATGTTTGGAATGGCGAGTGTTTAGCACTACAGAAGTGGTGTGGGACAGATGGCAGAGAAGGAGTGCCTGACAGACACACCCAGCCCTGAGACACCAGGCAATGTCATATGATTCCAAACAGTTTGGTTTACTGATCATTACAGAATGTCTGTGGTGTTTCCCACTCGGTCCCCTCTCCCTTCTCCTTTCCCTGCCCCCTTCACGTTCTCTGTCTACGATAGAGACCCATATCAGAATCAGATTTATCATTACTCACATATGAAGCATTAAGTCTTCCATTCTCCACAAACACTGTCTATTTCTGATATTTCTGATCTTCACTACCTCCAGTTTTCTTTGCTCTTCAAGCATTATTGTCATAATGTGCACCTCACTGCATAAATAGTTCTGCAGTTTTGTTGGGAAGAGCTGAATTATGTTTTAAATTTAGAGAATTATTCAGTAACTGCATTTGGAAGATCCCAAAAATATTTTAATTGTTCAACCTCCAGGCATCGGAAAACTTCATCTATTCATGTGCAGGATGCTGTGTTGCTACCTATGTGCTGGGGATATGTGATCGCCACAATGACAACATCATGCTCAGGTCAACTGGCCACATGTTCCATATCGATTTTGGCAAATTTCTTGGACATGCACAAATGTTTGGAAGTTTTAAAAGGTAAATTTCCTCGTAATTGTTATTCTTAACACCAATTTGGAATTTTTTTTTTGTCTTTCGATCTTGATTATTCCCATGAACTCCTAGCTGCTGTCCCTCCTTTTACACTTTGTAAAATTTGAAGTGGTCTAAAACAGTACCGTCTATTCATCAACTCTGTACTTGCATTAGCACTATATAATGGAATACATTAATGCATTCTCACCATGTTTCCAAATCACTCTATGGTTTATCTTCTTACCTTTGCCATTGTTTCCAACCATATACCTCCTCTCCATTCTTCCAATTTTGTCTTCTTCATCCTTCCTGGATTTAACGGCAGCCCCACTGATGGACCTGCTTTAAACTTCTAGCAACCAGATATTAACGATCTCTGGACCAGGTTTTCTGCCTGACTGTCTTTCTGCCCTCTCTGATCAAGCTTTTCATCATCTTGTTTGGACTTTTGCTCCTGAGAAATGCCTTGATATGTTAAATATTCTATACAAATGCAAGTTATTAAAGGTTTATATCATGAAATTTGATAACCTGGTTGAAATTCTACAAAGGAACTGAAGATTTGCATTATAACATATGCTGCTCTTGATTTAGACTTGAAATGTAACTTTATCACAGGTCATGCTTATTTCTACTAAACTCTTTTGTACAGCGTAACATGGTGAGGAAAAGCCAATTAGCTGCCTTCAAAGTCAGATAAAGCAACCATATGGTTTAATTATGAGTAATACACGCAACGTTGTAGGAACTCAGCAGGTCAGGCAGTATCTCTAGAAGGGAATCAACAGTCAACATTTCAAGTTGAGACCCTTCATTGGGACTGGAAAGGAAAGGGGCAGAATAAGAGAGAAGAGGGAAAAGAAGGAGTAAAGCTGGCATGTGATAGGTCAGACCAAGTGAGAAGGGGTGATGTTTGGGCAAGCAGGGATGTAGTAACTGGAAAGGAAAGAGGTAGACTGTCTGAACTTATCCGGCATTTTGATGCTTAAGATTTCCTGCATCTGTAGTTTCACTTGTGTTTATAGTTAATTATAAGTCTGTTTTAAATTGTTTATTGGTTCTGTGAGTTTACTTTTTAAAAAACAGTTAGAATTTTACTGACATAAGGTGGCTACTTGTTTTGGATTCAAACTGCTGTTGTCTCAGAGTAAGATGTGCATCTAGCCGTGCATCTAGACCAAGAAGCTGGTACCTGTGTGTGTCGTTTCCGCCTGAATGAAAGTGGATCTTGTCAGGAGATAGAATCGTTAGGTTAGTTTTGCTACAACAAGTGTATGGGACATTGGAAAAAAAGTTGAATTTCCCCATGGGGATGAATAAAGTATCTATCTATCTATCTACAGATCAGCAGCAGTGAACACTGTTGGAGTGTGTGAATATCAAGGCAAGATTTTGCTTGCTGTATATTGTTGTTATACAATAATGCACTATTGGGGGGAGGGGGTGAAATGTAGAAGTCTGTGAACTGAACATAATTTTTCCTCCTTCAGAGATCGAGCTCCTTTTGTGCTGACCTCGGACATGGCTTATGTAATTAATGGTGGGGAGAAGCCAACCAGCCGATTCCAGTTGTTTGTGGATTTGTGCTGTCAGTCGTATAACCTCATCCGCAAGCACGCCAACCACTTCCTGAATCTCCTGTCACTGGTAATGTAAAATCTGATTAGTCTATAAGTCGTGTTTGAGAAGCACTTGGGTAAAGCAGAGCAGCAACGTCAAGCTCAGCAAATGAAGCGATGCTGAATGACCACAGTGTCTTCAACAGACCACTTCATGCTTTGGTTGCAGGTTGAACATCAATGCTCTGGTCTTCTGCCTGCTCTGGATCTTTTTATCGCTCCATCTCTACGCCTGCTTTGGCAAGGACTCTCCAGTCTGCACTGATGACCCCTTCTCCTGTCTTCAACCCCACCCCTCTTCCTGGACACCCTGCTCAGGTCATTTGCCTGCTCTGAATCTTTTTATCACTAACTACCAGTGAGACATCAACCATCTTGACTTTAACACTTCCCTGTCCTGTTCTAACCTCACTCCCTCTGAATGGGCTACTCTCCACTCTCTCTGCACTAATCCCAACCTCATTATCAAACCCGCAAATGGGGGGGAGGGTCCTATAGTAGATGGCAACACTCAGACACCACCTCTTACTTACCCCTTGAACAGGTTGCCACTCAGGAGCACCAGGCCATTGTCTCCTCTATCATCACCAATCTTATTGACTCTGGGGATCTCTCATCCACTGCCACCAGCCTCCTGGCTCCCTTACCCCACACCTCCCATTTTAACCTCCTACCCAAGTACTTTTTGTTTTAGCTATAGAACCCTTAGCAATACCATTTTGAGAATCTAAGGACATTTCTGGTATACTAAGAGAAGGTATGACTCATAAAATTTCATTATACGCTGATGATATTTTACTTTTTATCTCTAACACTGAAACTTCTTTACCTTCGTTCTTTCTTTAATTTCCCAGTTTAGTTTTTTTTCAGGTTATAAGCTGAATTTACATAAAAGTGAGTTATTTCCTTTAAATGACCTAATGTCATCAAATGTCAAATTTCCGTTCCAAGTTGTTACAAGTCAATTTACATATCTAGGTGTAACAGTTACTAAAAACTTCAAGAATTTATTTAAAGAAAACTTAAACCCCTTATTGAATTATGTGAAAAAGACGCTTTCTAAATGGTTTCCTCTTTCTTTATCCCTAATTGGCTGGATTAATTACGGTAGATTAAAATGAAGATTCTTCCTAAATTTTTATATCTTTTTCAGGCTTTACCTATTTTTATTCCTAAGACCTACTTTGATTCTTTAGATTCAATTTTAACATCTTATATTTGGAATAATAAACAAGCTCGTTTAAGTAAAGTTTACCTACAAAGAAATAAAGAGATGGGTGGAGTAGCCCTACCCAATTTTAGGTTTTACTGTTGGGCTATAATAAGGAATATTACTTTTTGGTCCTATTATATTTATCGTAAAGATTGCCCATCATGGGTCTCCTTAGAAGTTAATTCTGTAAAAAAATTCCTCTATTGTCTCTCTTCTTGGATCATACTCTTTTTCAGCAAATAAAACAATAGATAACATAATTGTTAAGCAAACTTTAAGGATCTGGTCTCAATTTAGAAAATTTTTTGGTTTAGCGAATTTTTCATTATCATCTCCCATTCTCCTTAATTAATTTTTTTTATCGCTCCCATGACTGACAAAGTCTTTAAGGATTGGGATGAACTAGGTATTAAGTGTTTTTGGGACCTGTTTATCTCAGGATCTCTTGCTTCATTTGACCAATTGTCAACTAAATTTGCACTGCCAAAAATACATTTTTACAGATACCTTCAAATTAGAGATTTCTTACGTTTCCACTTAACTACTTTTCCTGTAGGTCCTGATAAAAAATTACTGGATGATCTTTTAAATTTAAAACCTTTTGTTAATGGTTGTATTACCAGTATCTAGAACTTGTTGATTGAATCTAGACAAGACTTTTTAGATAAAATAAAAAAAGCTTGGGAGGATGACCTAAATTGTCAGATTTCTGATGAAAGATGGAATAAAATTCTTAAACGGGTTAATAAATCATCTTTCTGTGCTTGTCATTCTCTTCTACAATTTAAAGTGGTTCATAGCGCTTACATTTCTAAACAGAAGCTGTCCAGTTTTTATCCGAACGCTTCTCCACTTGGTAATAATTGCAACTCTGCTGATGCCTCTTTAATTCATATGTTTTGGTTTTGCCCTAAAATGGAAACGTTTTGGCGGGAAGTATTCCATACCTTCTCACAACTTTTTAGGGTCCAATTTGACCCAAATCCCCTTACTGCCTTGTTTGGTATTATTGCAAATGAAGATATAACTTTAAATAGTCCTAACCTACAGGTTTTAGTTTTTACCTCTCTTTTAGCAAGGAGAGCAATCTTGCTTAAATGGAAGGAGTTTACCCTCCTAACCCTCCGACACATCTTCAATGGCTACGTGATATTATGTCTTATTTAAATTTAGAGAAGATCCGCTGCTCAGTCTTAAATTCGAAACAATCTTTTTACGATATCTGGGGACCTTTCCTAAATTACTTTTCCAATTTATAAAGTTTAACAGTGCAAAGACTTTTATGTATATTTTTATCTTCTCTTCTTAAGCGAATGTTTTTTTTTCTAATTATCCATTATCATCCATTAGCTTTTTTCTTTGGTAGTTGGTAGGGGTTGACTTTTTTATATATATAAAACATTTCTTTTATGATGTATGACCTATCTTTAAATTTTTGATTACAGAGTGGTATACCTTTATGTGATATGCTATAACAATTTGATCAATTTTATTACAATATATGAATGTACACAATTTATGCTGAGATGTATTTATGTGTCGCACTCTTCTTCTGAATAAAAATATTGTAAAAAGAAAAGAAAGATCCACAAACCTGGTAGTCCCATTGTTTCTGCCTGCTCCTGCCCCACTGAACTTGTGTCTGCATACCTCAACTCTGTTTTATCCCTGCTAGATCAGTACCTTCCTACCTACATCCATGACACTTCACATGCTCTTGATCTTATCAATGACTTTTAAGTTCCCTGGCCCCAATCATATTTTCAGTATGGATGTCCAGTCCCTATACACCTCCATCCCCCATCAGGGCCTTAAAACTCTCTGCTTCTTTTTGGCAATAGACCCAACCAGTTTCCCTCCATCACCACTCTCCTCCATCTGGTGGAACTGGTCCTCACCCTCAGCAATCTCTCTGTCAGCTTCTCCCTCTTCCTTCAAACCCAAGGTATAGCCTTGGACACTCGCATGGGTCCCAGCTATGCCGGCTAATTGGAACAGTCCATATTCCAAACCTAAACCAGCATTGCACCCAACTGTTCCTGTGCCACATCAAATGCATTGGTGCTGCTTTCTGCACCCACACTGAACACATCAACTTTGCTTCCAACTTCCACCCAGCTCTCAAATTTACTTGATCCATTTCTAACACCACCTCCCTCCCCTTTCTCAATTTCTTTGTCTCTTTCTCTGGAGAGAGCTTATCTTCTGATGTCTGTTATAAACCCACTGACTCTCACAGCTATCTGGACTATAGCCCTTCCCACCCTGTCACTTGTAAAAATGCCATTCCCTTTCCTAAGTTCCTCCATCTCCACTGCCTCTGCTCTCAGGATGAGGCTTTTTATTACAGAGCAATTGAGATGTCCTCCTCCTCCTCCTCCAAAAGAAAATGGGCTTTCCTTCTTCCGCCATCAATGCTGCCCTCACCTGCATATCTTCAATTTTGCACACTTCTGTCCTCACACCGTCCTCCTGCCACTACACCAGAGATAGGGTTCCTCTTGTCCTCATCTACCAACCCAAGAGCCTCAGTGTCCAGCACATAATTTCTGTAACTTCCACCAACTCCAATGGGATCCCAACACCAAACACACCTGTCCCTCACCTCATTTCCCACTTTCTTCAGGGATCGCTCCCTACGCAACTCCATTGTCCATTTGTCCCTTCCTACTGATCTCCTTCCTGGCACTTATCCTTGTAAGCAGAACAAGTGCTACACCTGCCCCTACACATCCTCTCACTATCATTCAGAGCCCCAAACAGTCCTTCCAGGTGAGATGACACTTCACCTGTGAGTCTGGGGTTATCTACTGTATCCGGTGCTTGCAGTGTGGCCTCCTCTTTATCAGTGAGACCCAACATAGATTGGGAGACTACTTCGCCGAGCACTTGCTCCATCTGCCAGAAAAAGCAGAATTTCCCAGTGGTAACCCATTTCAATTATACTTTCCATTCCCATTCTGACATGTCAGTCCATGGCCTCCTATACTGCCGCTCTCAAGTTGGAGGAGCAATGCCTTGTATTCCATCTGGATATCCTCCACCTGATGGCATGAACATCAATTTCTCGAACCTCCGGTAAATTGCATCCTCCCCCCCCCCTCCCCCCCCCGCAGCTTCACCATTCCCCATTCCCTTTTCCCACTCTCACCTCTCCTCACCTGCCTATCACTTCCCTCTGGTGCTTCCCTTTCCCTTTTTCCATGGTCTTCTGTCCTCTCCTATTAGATTCGCCCTTCTCTAGCCCTTTATTTCTTAACTTCCCTGCTCTTTACTTCAACCCCTCCTTCTCTCTATTTCACCTATCACCTGTCCACCTTATACTTCCTCCCCTCCCCTCACCTTCTTACGCTGACTCCTTCCCCCTTCCTTTCCACTCCTGATAAGTGGTCTCGGCCCAAAACATCAACTGTTAACTCTTTTCCTTAGATGCTGCTTGACCTGCTGAATTCTTCCAGCATTCTGGCATTTTGTGTGTGTGTTGTTTTGGATTTCCAGCATCTGTACGATTTCTTGTGTTTATCAATGCACACAGGCCTTGTTCCCGGCTCTTTGGCACTTGATCAGAAAGGGAATGTTTAAATATCAAGGACTGTAGTCTGGTTCTGGATCTTTGCAGATTGATGCATTTTTTAAAAAGTTTTTTTTCTTGTATCATGTCTCTGTGGTAACTGGAAGTTATTTTTAAAAAAGTAAATATTTACTTTTTAGGAACTTTATATATTGACGCATTGCTACATAATCCTGTTTTCTATTACTTTCTGGGATTTGTTTATTACTGTCACATATACCAAGATACAGTGAACAGTTTGTGATACTGTTCATACAGATCAAACCATTACGCAGTGCATTGTGGTAGAACAAGGTAAGCCAATAACAATGCAAAATAAAGTGCAAAAGCTACAGAGAAAGGGTTGTACAAGTAAACAAGTACAAGATCATATTGATGTAGATTGCGAGGTCAAGAGTTCATCTTATTGTACAAGAGTCTGATAACGGCAGGATAGAATCTGTCCTGGAGCATTGTGGTATGTGCTTTCTCATTTTCACCCAGAGTGGGAGGTTAGCAGAGAAAATGTCCAGGGCAGGTCGGGTCTTTGATTATGCTGGCTGCTTTACTGAGGCAGCAAGAAGTACAGCCAGAGTTGTGGAGGGGCATACTTTAAATAGTTCACTTCTCTGTTGAAAACCTCATGATTGATTCTTCATACAGTGAGAATTTCCACTGGTATTTATTTTGTTTTAACTTTTATTTTCCCCCAGATGTTGTCTGCAGGATTACCTGAGGTCACCAACGTACAGGACTTGAAATACGTCCAAGATGCTCTGCAGCCCCAGACCACTGATGCTGAAGCCACCATCTTTTTCACCAGGTAAGGTGAACGACATGAACTCCAAATTAAAGCAGGTGGATAATGGAGTGACCATAAAGGTTTTGTTGCCTCCCCCTCCCCACGGTAAAGCACTAAGTTTGTATTTGCAGAATTATTCCACCAGTAGATCACTTCCTGGAATTGTGGTACTCAGCTAACATTGAATAACCCCAGAGTACGCACAGCAGCTACATTTGAGAAATTGATACGGATGCAATGCTAATTTTTTTTCTTTCAAATCCTATTTTCCTTCAGGTTGATAGAATCCAGCCTGGGCAGTATGGCCACCAAGTTTAACTTCCTCATTCACAACCTGGCACAGCTGCGGTTCTCAGGGTTACCATCCAATGAGCAAGCCATCCTCTCGTTCTCGCCGAAAACCTATTCTCTCAAACAAGATGGGCGAATCAAAGGAGTGACCATTTACACCTACCAGAAGAGGTACAACCCTGACAAATACTATGTAAGTATAAGGTAGCTTCTCTGATGAGACAAATTTCACAAATGTGGGTGAGTGTCAATCACTCGTGCTAGTCCAAGTTGCAGCCAACCACTTACTGTAGATTCCGGACTACAGAGCGCACCTGATTAAAAGCCGCTGGCTCTAATTTTAGAAATAAAATCAATTTTTTAATAGTAAAGGCCGCACTGGATTTTAGGCCGCACCGGATTTTCGGCCGCAGGTGTCCCACGTTGTAATATGAGATATTTACACAGAAAGATATTACACGTGAGGATTTTTTAACTTTTAATTAAATCCATATGGTAACAAACAAATATATATTGCAAATGCTTTTTTTCGAACCGTGCCTGTAATACGGCTACTTTTAAATATACATACGTATCGGTAACACAAATTACGTTGCATATACTTTTTTACTGAACAGCACGAACAACATTCCAATATCTCCTAGCGACTGGTAAAAATATATATACTGCAGCCTACCAGGAAAAGTTATTGATCGCCTTTAACTTAAAAGCAGCGTTTTCGCTCGGGTCTGATGAGCTCGCGTAACGCGATCGGGTCTAATCGGGTCTGATGCGCTCGGGTCCGATGTGCTCGCGTAATGCCCCCACCTTCCCGTATATCGCAAACCGGTATCCCACAAGACGCGGCGAAACCGGGTGTGACGTCATAGCATCCCGGGATGTAGTACAGAAAACAAATATAGTTAAAACACTTCTAACTTTAACTAACAAATGAATTACTAAGCGAAAATATTATAAACTAAGTAACTGCCATAAAGGCAGCACAATGCTTTTCTTCGAGTGTTTTCCATGTTGATGAGGGTGAGTACAAATGACTGATTTACAATAATTTAATTGTGAAAGTGCGCTTGATTTATCGTACAATTTCATTGGACCTCTGTGAACTACTCATCAATTTTATTGGTCTACTGTTACGAGGCAAAATGTTTACGAGGCGGCATGAAAAAAAACTATGTATTAGCCGCTCTGGATTAAAGGCCGCAGAGTTCAAAGCTGTTCAAAATGTGGGGAAAAAGTAGCGGCTTATAATCCGGAATCTACGGTATATAATTCAATTCCGTGTCACGTTGTATCTTAATTGCAGATTCTCAATGGGATGAAGGGTGTGTGCCTGTGATTTTCCTCATGCATATCATTTCCTGATGTGAGGTTGTATTAGGAGCAGCAGGAAAACGAATGATTTCCTTGGGGAGAGGGGTGTTTACTTAGGACTGTAAGCATCTAAGATTAGCTTTTGGTGCCTGCCACTTCAGTTCTACAAAGGAAGCTCTTCTATGGTTACGTATTCGGATCTTAAACAGATGGAAGTGAACGTACTGAAAAGTGGATTGGCTAAAAAGTTATACAATTGGCTAAGAGGACTCTAACACTGAAATAAGTTTTCAAGGAAATAATAATGCTCACTAGAATGATGTTTTCCAGCCAGAAGTGGTTGAAAATGAATTCCTTTTGTAGTTGTTCATTTGTTTAAAGTCCACTTAGAAGGAAAACTCCTGCCTACAAGAAACTCCCAGTTTATTGGCTCATGAAGCATTTCTTCATTTATTAAATTTTAGGTCTCAGTAAGTATTTGGTGGGGTATATGTTCCAGGATGAACTCCCAAAATGACATTGCCTTTAATTCTGAGAGAATTCATCCCTTTAGCTGAGCAAGAAAATCCAGCTCTGAAGTCACTAAAAACTTGCTTCAAAATTCACCAGGGTGCCAATGAAGTATTAAGCCAGCAGTGAATACTACTACTGGCTTAATATGACCCAATGGAACTGCAAAATCCTCTGGTGCCCCGGAGAAAGGAGTGAGGATCTCAGAGTGAGCAAAATCGGCTGTCGTTGCCAATCTGGGCCAGTATTTAAATTGTCTGAACAGCACGTTGTACCTCACACTCAGACCCAGACACTGCTGCCGCAAAAAGTCCTGGACCTAGACCATGCTGCTCAGCAACTCGCTCTGGACCCAGATTTTATCGCCCAGCCTGAAGCCACTCTCAAGCTCTTCAAATTAGCTCAGTGCCCAGAGAGATCCAGCATCACACCCGGGCCAGTTGTATCAGCACTGAAACAGAATCTTCTCTGCCTGGACCCCAGCTTCTTCTTCTGCCGCCCAGAGCCATTCAACCTCGCTCCCAGGCCATTCATATGGGCGTCAGAACTCCATTTGCATTGATTCATCTTCTGAACTTGCCTCACCATCACTCACCCCTTCACTCTTTGTGTCAATAATTTAACACAATTTACCTCAGAAAAGGCATTTTTGGTGATGTTTTTAGTCAGATTTCTTCGCGTTTTGATTACCTGGAAGCTGTCACACATATTTGGTAGCGCTATCTTAACCAGACGTAATATGGCACAGTAGGTTAATTGGTCACATGGGTGTAATTGGGCAGAAGGGCCTGTTACTGTACTGTATCTCTAAATAAATAAATAGGTTGAAATTTGGGGGTTTATTTCTCAGTGGACATGATGTCTCAGGAATTCTTCAAGGCATTAGTAGATTGTTTGTATTTTCAAAAGCATGGTTCTTTTAAAAGAAATTCAGCATGATATCGCACTGCATGTTATATTCAAAATGCAAGTAAGATTATGCCCTATCATTTTAAATTAAAGGAGCTCTGTGCATTCCAGTTGGATTCTTCTTATAAAACTGCTTAATGTGATCTTGCATTGAACCATATTCAACGGAAGAGGCTAAAACTCTTGCATTTGCTGAACTGATTGATAGCACCTGAAGTGCAATGAGTTTGAATCAAAGGAAGAAGACTGACATGAACTCGAACTTCTCTCTTGCTTTTGAGTAATTTGCCAATAGAATTGTAATTGTGTAGATGTTGATTTAAGGGATGATTGGGTTTGATTTAGGTTTTGACCTTTTGTTGTCTTCATTATCTTGATTAACAAGGAAATCCTGTTTTGTCAGAACCTTATTGTCTACAATACATCCTAGAAGCTTTTTAACAGTAAGAATGATGATGAATCAGGCAAATGATGTTTTATGGCTGTCATTTTTACCACACAGATATATGTGGTGAGGATATTGCGGGAAGGACAGATTGCACCAATGTTCGTCTTCAGAACATTCGATGAATTCCAAGAGCTTCACAACAAACTAGGCATCCTCTTTCCCCTGTGGAAGCTTCCAGGGTGGGTGTTGAATACACATAAGAAATACTTTGTTATGAATGTTTTGATTATCGCAATTCAGACAAAGGCCATTGTTTTTCCAGCTTTCCCAACAAAGTCGTCCTTGGCCGAACTCACATTAAGGATGTGGCCTCCAAGCGGAAGGTGGAACTGAACAATTACGTACAATATCTGATGAATAGCTCGACTGAAGTAAATGAGGTAAGTGGGTGGAATTGGAATCAAAATGAAGGCTGTCCAGCATGTGTCTGGACTCGCTGTTTTCTTCATTCTATGCATACTGACCCAAATAGAGTCATACAACACTGCAGGCCCTTTGGCCCATCTAATTCAAGCCCAACTATTAATCTGTACCCTTTGACCTACACCCACACTGTACCCTCCCAGCCATATGCCTATCCAAATTTATCTTAAGTATTGAAATGCTGACAGCTCATTCCACACTCTCACCACTCTGAGTGAAGATGTTCCTTTTCAAATTCCCCCTTAAACATTTCACCTTTCACCCTAACCTCTAGTTCCAGTCACACCCAACCTCATGCTTCCATTTAGTTTATAATTTTGTATACATCTATCAAAATTCTCCTCATTGTCTATGATCTAGGGAATAAAGTTCTAAGCACTCTGATCTTCAAGAGGAGCAATTTTGTCCATTGTATCCTTTTGCTTTTAATATTTCTGTAGAAGCCCTTGGTATTCTCCTTCACCTTGTCTGCTAGGGTAACCTCATGCCTTTTAGCCTTCCTAATTTCCTTCTTAAGTGTCCTCTTGCATTTCCTACATTCCTCAAGTACGTTATTTGTTCCCTCCTGCCTATACCTGCTATGTACCTCCTTCTGCCTAACCAGGGCCTCAATATCTCAGGAAAACTAAGCTTCTCAAACCTGACAGGAACATACAAACTATAATCTCAAAATTTCACTTTTGAAGGCCTCCCACTTATCAAGCACACCTTTGCTGAAAATAACCTGTCCCAATCCACTCTTGCCAGGATCCTTTCCAATTTAGAATCTTAACCCAAGCACCAAGACCTATCCTTCTCGATAGTTATCTTGAAATTAATGCATTATGATCACTCAGCACAAAGTGTTCCCTCACACAAACTTCAGTCACATGCCCTGTCTCATTCCCAAATAGGAGATCCAGTATCACACTCTCTTCAGTTGGCATTTCTATGTATTGATGAGGAAACTTCTGAACAGATTCAACAAACTCCATCCCATCCAGCCCTGTACCAGTATGGGAGTCCCAGTCAATATGTGGAAAGCTTACTTCTTATCATAACCTTGTGTTTCTTGCAACAGTCTGTGATATCTCTACAAATCTGCTTCTCCAAATCTCGTTGATTTTTGGGTGGTCTGTAATATAATCCATTAACATAATCATCACTTTCTTACAACCTCACCAGATGAATGCTTCAATTTGTCCTATCTGAACACTGCCATGACATTTTCCCTGACTAGTAATGGAAAATTTACCTCATTTAATCCCTCCTGCTCTATCACAGAACCCCAAAACATTGAGCTGCCAGTCCTGCCCCTCCTGCAACTCTTTTGTTAATGGCTACAGTGTCATAATTCCACATGCTGATCTATGCCCCAAGCTTATCCACCTTTCCTACAATATTTCTTGTATCTAGACTCAACACAGAGCATTAGTCCCACCATGCTCAACCTTTCGATTTGTACATAAGCTTAAAAATATCTTCCCCATAGCCACTCCACTGTCTCTCTGGCACTGGCTCCCACACCTCTTCCACTCTAGGTTAACCCCCCCCCCCCCCAACTGGGCAACAATTAAAATGTGTGGCCACCTACACTCTGTCCGCCAGAGAAAGCAGAATCTCCCAGTGGCCACACATTTTAATTCCACGTCCCATACCCATTCTGATATGTCTCTCCATGGCCTCCTCTACTGTCAAGATGAAGCCACACTCAAGTTGGAGGAACAACACCTTATATTCCGTCTGGGTAGCCTCCAACCTGATGGCATGAATATTGATTTCTCAAACTTCCGTTAATGCCCCTCCTCCCCTTACCCCATCCCTTATTTGTTTATTTATTTCCCCCCTTTTTTCTCTTTTTTTTTCTCTCTCTGCCCTCTCACAATCACTCCTTGCCTGTTCTCCATCTCCCTCTGGTGCTCCCCTCCTCCTTTCTTTCTCCCTAGGCCTCCCGTCCCATGATCCTTTCCCTTCTCCAGCTCTGTATCACTTTCGCCAATCACCTTTCTAGCTCTTAGCTTCACCCCTTCCCCCTCCTGTCTTCTCCTATCATTTCGGATTTCCCCCTCGCCCTCCTACTTTCAAATCTCTTACTATTCGACAGTGCTTCTTATAGATGCTGCCTGGCCTGCTGCGTTCCACCAGCATTTTGTGTGTGTTGCATACCATTTGGGAATCTCTTTCTCATCCACAGAACTTCCTGTCTGTTCCCCTGCCCATTTAATGCTCTATGGGTGCAGCTTGCCTCTTCCTGCGCACCCCCCACTTTTCTAAGCCACAGAGCCAGGCTCAGTGCCAGAGACCTGACCGCTGTGGCTTTCCTGTGCTATGGCCTTCCCCCCCACCCACCCACCCACAACAGTATCCAAAGTGACATCCCCGTTATTGAAGGATAAGGCAAAGGGTAACTCTGCACTGGCTGCCTATCCCCTTTACCCCTCCTGACCGTCACCCAGTTACCTGTGTCCTTCACGTTGGGTGTAACTACCTTCCTGAATTGCCTGTTGATCAACCCCACAGCCTCCAGAATGATCCAGAATTCATCAAGCTCCAGCTTCAACTCCTTATCACAGTCAGTAAGAAGCTGCAGCTGAATGTGCTTGTAGGTGTGGTCGTCAGGGACTCTGGTAGTCTGCCTGATTTCCCACATACCACAAGAGGAGTCTGCCACTCTCCTGCCTGGCTTCTCCACTGCTTTAACTCTGGAATAAGAAAGAAAGAAAAATTAAATGAAAAAATCTACCTACATCCTCTGCCCTCCCCTCACCAAAGCCTCTATGAGCCAAAGTCTAAATTGCTCACTCTTACACTGGCCCACTAACACAATGGCCACTCTGCTTAAACTTAACTTCTTATTGGACCTTGTCAAGTACTGAATTATGCACACTCCAACATTCCCTAGTGATCAGTAACACGCAGAGTATGCAAACTTGCCCCGATTGCTTCTTTTTAAATCTCACTCTCAATCTGCACACTCCATCTCTAGTGATGTGTGGTACATGGCATATCCCAGGAACGAGGTCCTCTCATCAAAAAAAACAACCAGCAGTATTATTAACCCTGTGCACTATCTTGCTCCTAAAAAGGCCACTTGCACTTTTGTTCAGAATTATGCACTAGAAAAAGCTATTAAACTTTATAAACATTCTTTGTTGTTATTTTTCAGTGTGATCTCGTTTACACCTTTTTCCATCCACTAGGCCGAGATGAAAAAGCTGAAGGAGTAGATGGAGTGGTCAAGCCTGCAGGTATTTCAGATGAAGTTTTGCTTGGATGGCATTTATCATTTTGCAGTTTGCTTGTATTTCTGGCATATACTCATTTTGCTGATGCACTATTTATCAGCTTGAAGATTTACATGTTGAGGCATGATTTTTTTTTAAAACATGCATATAGTTGTTACCTTATCTGCTAACACGTAACAGCCTGTGTTTGAGATTTCATGGAATCTGGTTTGCAATCTTGAATTATATAAAGAGGTGGAATGTACACATTTCTTGTAACAGAAACTTCTACCCGAACCACCAGTTCTGGGTTAGTTAGAGCATAGAACAGTACAGGCCCTACAGCCCATTATGTTGTGCCAACCTTTTAACATACTCTAAGATCAATTTAACCTTCCCACTTAACCCTCCATTTTTCTTTCATCCATGTGCGTATTTAAGAGTTAAATTAAATGTCACTAATGAATCTGCCTCTACCACCGGTCCTGGAAGTGCATATTACAAACACACCACTCTCTGTGTTTCCTTTTTTTTAAAAAACTAACCCTGGCATTTACTAACCCACTCTTTCATTTTCTCATCCAAGTCATTTATAAAAATCAGATAGCAGGGGTCCCAGAACACCACTGGTCACCAACCTCCAGGCAGAATCTACCAGCATCCTCTGCCTTCGGTGGGCAAGATGATTCTAAATCCACGCAGCCAAATTTCCCAGGATGAGCCTACCTTGTCAAATGCCTTACTAAAATCCACATATACCACATCCACTGCTCTACCTTCATCAATGTGTTTTATTACATCCTCAAAAAATTCAATCAAGCTCGTGCAGCATGACCTGCCCATCACAGAGCTGTGCTTCTCCAAATGCTCATAGATGCTGTATCTAAGAATCTTCTTCAATCCTTTTCCCATCACTTATTAGTCTATAATTCCCAGAATTATCCTTATTAACTTTCTTGAACAAAGGAATCACGTTTGCCACCCTGCAGTTTTCTGGTACTACTCCTGTGGCCAGTAGGTACACAAAGATCATTGCCAAAGGTGCAGCCATCTCTTACCTCACTTCCTGTCATAAACTGGGTTATATCCTGTCCAACTCAGGGGCTTGCCTATTCTAGTGTTTTTCAATGTTCCAGCATATGCTCTTGCTTAACATGACATGTTCCAGCATATTCGCCTGTTCTTTAATGCTCTCATTTTTGCCTAGGTCCCTCTCATTGGTGAATACTGAAGCAAAGTATTCATTAAGGACCACCTCCAATTCCAGACACATATTTCCTCTTTTATCCCTAATCAGTCCTACCCTCACTCTAATCATCCTCCTGTTCATATATGTGAAGAATGCCTTCGGGTATTCATAACCTTATTCGCCAAAGCCTTCTCATGTCTCATTCTTGATTTCCTAAGTCCCTTCTTAAGCTCCTTCCTTGCAATTTTCTAGAACACCGTCAGATCCTTGCTTCCTGAACCTTAAATATGCTTTCTTTCTCTTGACCCGAGGTTCCACTGCTCTTGTCAAACATGGTTACTTCAGTCTGTCATCCACTCCCTGCCAAACCTATCCACTTGTTTAGGTTACTATCAGTCTCATTTCTTAAGTTTTCTTTGTTTAGAAATTGCTCCAGTCGGCAGTATTCCTAATAATGTGGCTGCTTCATCAAGCTTTAGATTGTGAAGACTTTAACTAGCATTGTCAGATCACAATTTTCTTGGGGATGTTCTAATTTTTGGTGACTTTTTGTATGATACAAGGAAAGTAGGTTTTGAAAAAACCCATTACATAATAGCGATAAAAGTGTAGGCTAATAAATCTGTCCTTTCCCTATCATTGTGGATTTCAACCAGGCTACTTGAAGAAGTTTCTGAACAACTATTACCGACATATCAACTGTGAACTAGAGGAGCCAACACACTTGACCACTGTTATACCACCGTTAAGAATGCTTAACATGCCACCCAACACTCACACTTTGGAAAGTCCGATCAGTAGCTGTAGTTATACTTCTGCATATAGGCAAAGACTAAAGCACCGAGGTGATGACCAAGAAGGTAGTCAAGGGAGACGGAGGAACACTTATAGGACTACATTGAGTCAGAGGACTGGAAAATATTCAAGGATTCATCTTAGAGTCTAGATTAATATGCCGCAGTTGTCACCGACTTCATCGAGACCTGTCTGACCTTGAGATCATACTGAACTTATCCAAACCAAAAGCCGTGGATGAACTAGGAGATTCGTAGTCTGCCAAGGGTTAGATTGCGGTATTCAAGGCCGGTGATTCAGAACTATAAAAGAAGTCCAGGTATGACTTAATGGAAGGCTATTTTAAGAGTGAAGAAACAATTCTGATTGAAGTTAGAGACTGAATCGGATGCACATCAGCTCTGACAGGGTTTGCAGGCCATTACTTCCTTCAAAGCAAACCCTAAGAGAGAGCTGTGATGCTTCACTCCCGTATGAGGTCAATGCCTTTTATGCACTCTTTAAAAGGTAGTATAGAACCACCCCTATGTGAATCCCTGCAGCATCTGGTGATCCTGTGAACTCTGTTTCAGAGGACAATGCCTATCCTGCCTATCCTGTGCCTGACATATGAAACAATTACAAAGAAGGCATGACGTCAGCTATATTTCATTCAGACTTTCAGGAGACATGTTAAAGACACTCAAATTTCTACGGACGTACCATGGAGAGCATTCTAACTGATTGCATCACCGTCTGGTATTTTGGAGCCACTGCACAGGATCAGAAAAGGCTGCAGAAAGCTGTAAACTCAGCCAGCTCCCTCATGGGTACTAGCCTCCTCAGCCTTAAGGACACCTTCAAAAGATAATGCATCCATCATTAAGGACCCCATCATCCAGGACATGCCCTTTTCTCATTGCTACCATCAAGGAGGAGGTACAGGGACCTGAAGCGACACACTCAGTGTTTCAAGAATAGCTTCTTCCCTTCTGCCACTAATGAACTCATAACAGTACCTCACTTTTTTTCCGCCTTTTTAAAAAAACTTTTTGCACTACTTATTTAATTTAATTTTTTAAATTTATATTATCGTAACTTAGTTTTTATTATATATTGCAATGTACTGCTGCTACAAAACAACAAATTTCATGACATATACATGTGATATTAAACCTGATTCCTGATTCCTGATTCTGATTGAAGATCCTCTCACGTTTAGTTTCACCACTTTTTCAGGATGCAGTGTTTTTATTTGTTCTCCTGCCCCCATGGCTGAGCATGTTAGAGAGAATTTGGAGCTTTCAAAGTCATTGTGGCTCATTTTGTATTGTTGAAAAAAGTTATTTAAATATAATTCTACGTCGAGCAAATTCAAAGCAGAAGGTGGTTGGAATTAGATATCATTGATAATGGTTCATGACTCATTCATTCATTATGTAAGTACCCATGGGTAAATTTTTTTTATTTCTTTTTAACAGAGATAGTTTCACCATCTGCCAATTCAGGTCAAGTAGGTGGAGAGGTTAAACTGTCCATTTCATACAGGAACAGTACACTATTCATCATGGTAATGCACATACGAGACCTGGTAAGTGAAAATTAAGCTCGGAACTATGGCTCTGCTCTCTGTTTCCGGAGGACTGGAAAATTGTAAATGTCACCCCCACTCGTTAAGAGGAGAGGAAGACAGAAGAATGGAAGTTATAGGCCAATTAGTCAGGCTTCAGTGGTTGGGATGATGGTGGAGTCCATTACTAAGGATGAGGTTTTGGGGTACTTGAGGCAAATTATATAATAGGCCAAAGTCAATATAGTTTCCTTAAGGGGAAGTCTTGCTGGACAAATGTGTTGGTATTCTTTAAGGAAGTAACGGGCAGGATAGTTAGAGGAGAGTCAGTGGATGTTTTCTATTTTATCTGCCAAGGAAGTTTTCTGCCATCATCTTGGTAGCAGTGTACATTCAATGTCAGGCAGGCACTGGAGGCCTGTACTATTGGAGTTTAGAAAAATGAAGGGGATTTCATTTAGAACTATCAAATATTGATAGTGGATGTGAAGAGAATGTTTCCTATTGTGGTGAGTCTAGGACTAGAGGGACGTCCATTTAAAACAAAGCTGAGGAGGAATTTTGTTTACCAAAGGGTGGTGAATCAGGGGAATTCATTGCCACAGACAGCAGTGAAGGCCAAGTCACTGAGTATATTTAAAGTAGAGGTTGATAGGTTCTTGATTAGTCAGAGTGTCGAAGGTTACAGGGAGAAGGCAGGAGAATGGGATTGAGAGGGGAAATAATTCAGCCATCATAGAATGGCAGAACAGATTTGATGGGCCAAATGGCCTAATTCTGCTCCTTTCTCTTATGGTCTCTGACCATTTTTCCTAGATTTATGTACAACCACAGACTAGCTTCTCTGTCCCTTAGGTGTAACCAAATTCAAACTGGAATTCAGCCACTCTCATTTACTTTGAATCTGTTAGCCTTGTCACTTTTCATTTCTTTATTTTCTGTTCCATTATCTGACACAAGGATTCCTAGATTCCTTTGTATTACTGCTTTTCAAATGTTGCAAAAACTTAAACCTTGACGATAACCTTGTTTTTTTCAACAGTTGGATACCTTTGTAGCATCATGGGAAGCATTTGTTATGCAATTATACTTAAGTTTTTAATGATGAAGCACTTTGCTTGTATATAAAGATTTTTATATTTTGATTATAGGTAACTGAGGATGGAGCAGATCCAAATCCTTATGTAAAAACATATTTACTTCCTGATCCACATAAAATAACCAAGCACAAGACAAAGGTATCAAGGAAGACACGAAACCCAACCTACAATGAAATGGTAAGCATCTGCTGGAGTTTCTCCTCCAGCTTTTACCTTTGAGCCCCTTTAGAAAGTTTACCGTTTGACCTGTGAGCAAGTGCTTAAGCTGGCAGATTCTGAAGAACAGTAATTGCAATGCCAATTTGAAAGGAAGAAGTACAGATTCTGGCATGAAGCTATCGAGGAGGCAAACTTCACTTAATTAAGACGAGTGACTGGCAGAAAACCTTTTAAATCTCTTCCCTCATTGTAAACAGATTAAAGTTAGCGGCTCCTGTCAGAGTGCCAATGCTATCTAGAACTAATGAAATCCATTCTGGATTACTTTATCTGCTGGTGATTAAAATATTAGCTTCTGAGTAATTCATTTGGCCCATTGAGTCTGCTCTGCCATTTCATCAAAGCTAATCCAATTCTCCTCTCAGCCCCAATTTCTTGCCTTCTCCTAGTATCCCATCATGCCCTGACCAATTAAGCAATGTATTTCTTTCCCTTTGTAATGTCACTGAACCGTTTGGGATTTTCTGATCCTACAGCCTCTTTGTCACCGATGGCAATCATTTTTACACGAGCATTGTTTTAGACATCCTTAAAATATCTTAACAGCTCCAGTTTGTAGAGATACCCTGGACCTACCCACTCATCCACAAAGTCTCGGAGCTCTTTTTTGTGCCCTTTGCTCTATAAGAATTGGAATGCTTTTAGCAGCAATCCAAAAATATATGTTGACATGTGTAAAGTTCTTGGCCAGATCCAGCTAGAGAGATGTTGAAGAGTGCTGGCACTTCTGCAGCTGTATGTAATGATGACCCAGCCATGTGAAGACACTAATTAAATGTCCCACAATTAAGGCTGAATTCCATTCTATCGGTAACAGCCTTAGATTGTCATTCTTTGTCACCCTTGGGCAATTCGCTCTCTATTCCCCCTCATTTATAGAATATCTTGATTATTTGTTTGGACAAAAGGCATAATCAAAATAAACAGTTATTGTCTCATGAAGTTTCAAAAAGCATCAAATAATGATTTCTGTTGTAACTACTGGGGAAAGCACTAGTTAATTGCAATAAAACTAACAGAGCATCCTGCTCTGCTTTGCAAAATAGCACATATACACACATCTTCCTACCGCTGTGTTGGGATCACTTGCACATAGGAGGAGCTATCATAGTAAATGTCTAAAGTGAAAAAATACACACATTATTGAGATTTTTAGGTAGTATTGCAGTACCTTTATTAGGAAAAAATTTCTTCTCACTTGTAAAAATACCTCAGCTGCCAACTTTGAACTTGCACCGTATTGAAATAATGTTGAATGTCTTTTCTTTTTCTTTTAGTTGGTGTACAGTGGATACAGTAAAGAATCACTCAAACAGAGGGAGTTGCAGCTGAGTGTGTTGAGTGCTGAGTCATTACGAGAAAACGTTTACCTTGGTGGCATTACATTAACTCTGAAGGAATTTGACTTAAGCAAGGAAACCATTAACTGGTACAAATTGACTGCTGCATCCAGTGGGTAACTCCCTACCACATCTTGCACAAAGTATGTGAAAAGTGGAACAATTTGCAAAGAGAAACCCAACCAGACTCCTGCAATTTACTTGAAAGAAGACTTTAACTGTGGACAAACAGCAATTCAAGCTGATGCACATTGCCAATGGACCAATCAGTTTGATGAATTCACAAAGAGTTGCATGCACTTAATGTCACCTTCATTCTATATCTTCTCTTAATTTCTCTGATTAAAGAATGGTGGGAAATCAAGTGTGCCAAAAGAAACTGTTGAAGAACTTCACTATTTGCAGCGCAAAACCATGCCTTTCTTTATTATGCCTCCAAACTGTCAATTAAATTCAAGGTGCTAAATTCACTGGCTAACTCAGACATGTTATATTTCCCAGGGAGCGGCACAAGAAAGATCAGGCACAAGGCGATTAATTGTCCCAACTTCAATTCAATGGGCTGCTTTTAATGGAACTAAATAAAAAGATACAAGTTTTACTGCCTCAAGGATTGTCTGTAAAAATACAGATGGAATATATGCTCTATGCAGGAGATCTTTAATCTGTGGTATGTGACCTCTTTTCTATGATTAATGCCATTGGAGAAGATCCAGGACTAATCACCCCACAGGCAGACATAATAAATAAAGAAAATGAGTGCATCGAAAGGCTTGCTCAAGCATTAAGTCTCTCAGATGTGGTCATTAAATAACAATTGTGTAAAAGGTGAAGCTGCAGTGAAGCTGAACAGTGAATGCCAAAGTATAAGGAGGAAATTATGAATTTACTTGTAGATCCATTACTATTCTACTTGGGTCCAAAATCTGAGTTAAGAGAATTTGTGAGTTTGCAGTCACATAAATAAGTATTGCTAATAGCAAAATTCAAGAGATTTCAACTACTAGATGATATGTTGATTTCTTGGATGTATTTTCTCTATTGCTTTACTGTTACAGTACTAAACTTGCATGCATAAAAATAAGTTGTAAAATTGAAAAGGCACATCAAATATGCAAGTGGGTTTCACCTGTGGTTATATATTTTTTGTTGCTGTAATTCTTGCAAACAAAAAAGCAGCACGAGTAGCAATTTTATAAGGTGTAGCTTACTTTCTAACACATCTCAGTTGCCAGAGAAAAAAGGATTCCTAAAGGATGACAAGCCACTTAAGGCAGTGCAATGGAAATGATAAAGGAAAATACTTTTCTGAGAAGTGCGTATATGGTTGTTTCCAAGATTTGGTGAAAAGTACAAAAAAATTTGGAGAAGGTGTGCTAACACATTCGACTACACCTTTTCTTTAAGCGTTTGCCCTTCGGCTATGACATGCACATGATACTCAGTTTATGTACCACTGGTTTGTCTTCCAAGGCAATATTTTTGCTATTACCTTGTGTGCAAGATTTGGCATTTAACTATGGAAATGTGGAATTGTTCAAGGCAATAAAATGGAAAGTTGTTGTATTTCCTTAATTCACCTCATCTTCTCTCACAGCAGTCAAAACTGACAGACTTGACATTTGCCCCAGCCGGTAAATAATTCTGCAGAAGCCCACAGTTGCTGCAGATTTCCAGTTGCCTCGGCAACCATGGGTACCTCTGAATGATGGATTTGCACAAACTGACCAAGTAGTATTTTGTCTCTAGAATGTCTTGCCGACAGTGTTTTTTGACTGAATCAAGAGCAGAATAATTTAGTTAAATGCTTCAGCTGTTCTAATCTTAAGAGGTTTACAGCTCTTTTGATGATTCCCCCCCCCCATCCAACTATTGATTAGATTGCACCAGATAAATGTCATGTGTCTTTTGCCTATTTATTTAATAGGTTGCCCCTAATGAACCAAATTCAGAGCTGAAATGTAGCAAATTTCAGTTTCAAATATGTTAACATCACCTTGGGTTTTCAAGTTTGTTTTTTTTTAAGTTATTGCATATATTCCACTGAAAATACACTACTTTCAACTTCAAGAAAGCACAGATTACAAATACAAGTTTTGATTGATCTTCTGGTAAGATTCAGACAAAAATATTAGCCCTGAACAGGAGAAACAAATGGTGTATCATTTCTATGTTGCACCTTTTTTCTTAGAAGGATATCATTTTTGTGCCTTGCTCAACCTTTGTAGCTAAGTGCATGCACATTAATTACTTTTGTATGTTGAAAATTAAATTCAGCTGCTTACGTCTATTTTAATGTAAATAAATTTGTCCATGACATTTTAAAATTCTAAATCTTCACCCTTAATGAAGATGAATAAATAACCATTAAAATTAATAGCTGACTATTAATTATTTCCCAAGTTGATGACAGTTTCATTTGGGTGGTATCAACAGAACCTCCTTCACAGTAGCTGAATGGGGAAGCGAAAGCATTAATTTTCACTACGGTAGGTTAAATTTAGGACTTTGAGAAAAGCTAAATTTAAGCATTAAATGGTAATAAATTGTGTTTATTTATCATGTAGTATCACTGAATAGTTGCAGAGATTCTTATAAATCTTTGCAAAGAAATTATCAAACGGGAGAAAGTGAAATTCTGCCTATGACTTTAGGGGCAGGAGGTCCACTGATTTGGTAATTTGACATTTCATTTTGCTACTGTTGGATGCTACGCTGTATTAATTGCAACTGTAGCTAAACAAAAATCATGGGGTGCAAAATTGTTGCCTTGACTGATCTGCATCACCATTAGATCTAAGAACCAAGTGTATGTTTTGATCAGGTTTTTTTTCTTTGAGTAAAGATGTACAGTATTTCTATCCAAATCCTGTCTGCATCCAAGTGGACAAAATGTGACTCCATAACTGTTAAATATATAACTTGTTTTTAATAAAGTCATTTTCAAAAATCATATTGTTTTGTATTTTCTGACTGTTTTGCAGTACAGTTGGTTCCATCCTAAAAAACAACTTACAAATAAATGTTAATTGAGTGGATAACCAAAAGCCAGTGTTTCAAAGAAATTGGTCTGTGTGAAATGATCCTTAAAATAATCTGGTGGAGCTGCATAACTGACTGAAAATGGAGGCAAGTTCTGTTACAACATTTTAAAAGTTTCAGGACAAGCATTTCAACATGCAAGGCCCAGTAAATTGGACTAGTACAGCTATATGGTGGGCTGAAGGGCCTATTTCTGTCCTGTATAACTAATGATGTTTAGATGGAGAGGTTGGGACATCCATACTCAAAAGAGGAAGTGGTGGAAGTCAAAAGGAAAACTGAGATGAGGTTATTCAACTTTCCAGCAGTGCCCACATCCTGTAACTGAACAAAACAATACAGAATGTTTTCATTAGCCAAAATTAACATTTCCTTAAATTCTGCTGATGCTCTTGGCACTTGCTCTCCCATTTCCTCCCTTTCCAGAATCTAGTGTCATCTCATTTAGCAGCAAACAGCTTTGTAATTTCCACACATCTATACGTAATAATATTCAGACTCCCCTTCATCTTTTTTGTAATTCAGCAATCTCACGTCTGCACACTCCTTGCTATCTCAGTTGCAACCATAACACTTTTTTCCAGTTTCCACCATTATATTCCCCATAACCACTACAAAATACAGTGGGCATTTTCTGCTGCTGCTCCACGATTTGCTCACTCCTAAGTTGTGTGCAGCTCTGACTGTAGTTACTCTCATTCAATCCAGTTCTGCTCTTGTGCCTTTTATTCATTTGCCATTCAATACATTGAAATGAGTAGATTCAAGGGTTTGTTCTGCCTCCTTAAAGGCAAATGCAAAGGATGGAGACACCACTGAACTTTTAGTTTGCTTTCTGTTCCATCAATTGGTCTTTAGGCTGCATTTAAGAAATCTAAAGTCTATGATTCAGTATTAAAATTGAGCTTGAACTCCAGATTAATTCAGCAGAGAAAGTAAATGATAGTGGTTGAAGGGAGTTTTAACGACAGGAGGCTCAAGACTCAACGCTAAGTCCCTATTTCATGGTTTATATAAAATGAGGGACAATAAGTGAGAAGTTGGGCATTGATACCAAAAGAGCAATGTGGATGACACTGAAGGAAGGGAGTTCTATACTGCTGGAAGGTATTACTTGACTGATTAGATGGATACAAAAGTGGCAGTAGAATTAAATCTGAAGTGTGAAATACTGTATCTAGGGTAGGCAAATAAAATGTATAATTGGTAGGATGTTATGAGATGATGAGGGAACTTTGATACTGGAGGAAATTTTTGGAGGAAGTTGGTGAGTGAAGCAGCTTCTGTGGAGGTGATGGGATAGTCAATAATTCAGGCTGAAACCCTGTTTCAGGACTGGGATGTTCAAGTCTACGTCCACAGAACCCTGAAAGTGCCAGGATGTAAAATATAATGTGCTATATGACGTGGATGTGTGTGTATATTTTGGACAAGACGTAGAACATAGAAATCATGCATGATTGTACAAAGCACAAGTTGGGCCACAGCTCAGGAATGGTGTAGAGTTCTGGTCACTATATACCAGCAGGGCTGTAAGCACTGGACAGGATATGGACCACAGACATGAGGACATCTGCAGATGCTGGAAATCCAAGCAACGGACACAAACTGCCAAAGGGACTTAGCAGGCCAGGTAGCATCTGTGGAAAAGGTCTCAGCCTGCAATGTTGACTGTTTACTCTTCTTCATAGACGCTGAGTTCCTCCAGCATTTTGTGTGTTTTGCAATGGGTGTATGGAGATGCCTGAACAATGCTGCCTGGATTGTACAGGTTGTTCAGACTGGGGTTGAGTATACAATTGAGACAGGAATGATTCCTCTTGCAGTGAAGATCAAAGGGGGATGCATTTAATTGCAAGAAGCATTGGACAGATACATGAAAAAAAACTTCTCATTCAGCAAGCTGTGGGGATCTAAACCTCACTGCAGAAACACTCAATACTTGACTGATAAGTACAAGGTTAGGGATCAAGAGATAAGAGTTCGGATTAAATTAATGTTCCCGTTCACTTGGTATTAACATGGTGAACCAAATGGGGTCCTTGCACGGTGTAAATGTCTTTGATTGTGGCTACATACTGACTAAGGAGAAGGCCGCCGCAGAAAGTATCTGTCACAATGTATTCTCCAAAATTGTGCCCTGTCCTCTGAGAACTGAGAGGAGTGCAGGTAGAAAGTCAGAGAACTCTGATAACAAATCAATTTGCCCAATCTGCTGCAACCTTTGTGATAAATGAGAAGGGATGATAATCACGTAGCCCAGCATTTTAATATAATCTTACACTCTCCGAGGCTCTGAAACAGTTGAAGAATGCTACGCCTGAATGTATCAGCAATGTCAACCTGAGAAAAGAAATCTGAAATTGCTTGAAGTGCACTAATGTTGTTAATTAGAGTCAAGCAATGTACAGGATTGTGCAAAGATTTCCACTAAAGCAATGATTATGAGAGATTACATAATGAGGCTGGTTAATATAGTTGAGCAACGGCTGCCAAGTTAACCGAAGACTTCTGAAAAAGCATACAAAATGACCAGGTGCAAGGGCATAACTGTAATCCTTCTGGGAAGTTAAAGATGCGTCACAGATATAGTACAGAAACACGCCCTTCAGCAAACTAATGATCAACTACCCATTAAGATTAATCCGCATTAATTCCATTTATTATTCACATCAACTCCCAGGAAATTCCACCATTCGTCTACACATTAGGGGCAATTTACAATGGCTAATTAACATACATATTCCGGGTGTGGGAGGAAACTGTAGTACCAGAGGACACCCACATGGTTATGGGGGGGCGGGGGAGTTTGCTTGAGGACAGCAGTTCCTAAGATGCTGCCCATCAATTATATTTTGTACGCTAGCAATATTCATATAACAATATAAGGAGAGTTTGCCTGGTTAAAGAGGGATGTTTCGGTACCAAGTCAGAAATATTTAAAAAAATCAAAGCCCTTGCTAACTTGCCACTTGACTTCAGAAAAATAACTGCTCAATTTCTTATAGAGATGTGAAACTACTGCATTTTCCTCAAGCTCCTTCCAGTCTGAGACCACTCTAATCCTGCTTCCACCATTGTTTTGTCTCTGTCAGTTGCAATTGTCAATGAACAAAAACTTTGAAAGCTCCTTGACTGAACCTAGTAGATCAGCTTATCAATGAACAAAAATAGAATAAAATTCAAAAGATTTTGAGATGGGATGGGAGCTTGGTGCCAATTCAGTCAATCAAGAACCAGACACAAAATGCCAGTTGTGCTCTCTTGTGGGTGTAGTGAGCATAGTTACAGAAACCAGAGACTGGGCACTGCAGCAAGCAATAGCAAGCAGGAAAAATGAAATGGAGACACAGAAATGAAGGCCACAAACATAATAGACCAATGTTGTGGTAATGATGAAGAGAGTGGCTGAATGTCAACACTGGTGAGGATTTAGAGTGTGATGCTCTGTGACTGGTTATAGTGATAATGATGGGCCTGAGAGGAGAAAGTATGTAGTAAAGAGAATAAGCCAGGTTCAACTACATGGAAGAGTTGAATGAAACATAATTGTGCTGTGCTTTACTACATGAGAAATCAAACACTTGTTTAAAGCAGAGTCCAGGGAGAGTCTGCAGTCATGGATTGGGCATATGGAGCCAGTGATCATTAATGGAGAATGTGTGGAGCAGGTTAAGACCTACAAGTATCTGGGAGTACAGTTAGACGAGAAGCTAGACTGGACTGCCAACACAGATGCCTTGTGCAGGAAGGCACAGAGTCGACTGTACTTCCTTAGAAGGTTGGCGTCATTCAATGTCTGTAGTGAGATGCTGAAGATGTTCTATAGGTCAGTTGTGGAGAGCGCCCTCTTCTTTGTGGTGGCATGTTGGGGAGGAAGCATTAAGAAGAGGGACGCCTCACGTCTTAATAAGCTGGTAAGGAAGGCGGGCTCTGTCGTGGGCAAAGTACTGGAGAGTTTAACATCGGTAGCTGAGCGAAGGGCGCTGAGTAGGCTACGGTCAATTATGGAAAACTCTGAACATCCTCTACATAGCACCATCCAGAGACAGAGAAGCAGTTTCAGCGACAGGTTACTATCGATGCAATGCTCCTCAGACAGGATGAAGAGGTCAATACTCCCCAATGCCATTAGGCTTTACAATTCAACCGCCAGGACTTAAGAACTTTTTAAAAGCTATTATTAATGCTTTTTGAGATAGTGATTTAGATGCATATCATATTTTTTTTACTGAGTTAAGTATTGTATGTAATTAGTTTTGCTACAAGTGTATGGGACATTGGAAAAAAAGTTGAATTTCCCCATGGGGATGAATAAAGTATCTATCTATCTATCTATCCATCTATCTACTGCAGTTTCACTGCAAAGCAGCATGGGACTTAGCACCAGCACTTCAGCTACTCCATTTCTTGTTGATTGACTCATCTTCTCACAGATCATTCTGTGAGGAGACTCTCGGTTCAGACACACCATCAACACCAATGACAGTAGTTCACATCTCGAGATCTCACTCCTACATTTCAGCAGCAAGATAACATGTACCCCTCTGTACACAGTGTTTAAGGTGTTGCTTCAGTTGCCTTCAAAGTGGAAGCTGCTACTTTGTTTCATTAAGTAATTCAACATGAGTTACTCAACCATTGCATGTAGTGCAATGCTGGAAGATTATTAGATCAAACGCGGATCTATGTACCTGTCCAAATGTCTTATAAATGTCAAAAATAGAATTGATATGCAGATAGGAAAGATTTGGAAGATTATGGCCCAAATGCTGGCAAGTTTGACTATCACAGACTATCACGTTGGCATGGATCTGCTACACCGAAGGGCGTATTTTCTCGCTGTGTGACTCTGTTACTTATAATTTTAGTCTTAGTTAAGATCATCAATTCATTCTGAATAAATTCACGTTTTTTTCTTGAGCTGTATGATTCAGCCACAGCAGTCTTCAGCTCAACTTCCAATGCTTTCGAAGCAGTAACTTGCATTTCAATGTCAAAATCTGCTCCTGTCATTGAGAGTTAGCAGTGAAATGATAGATTTATCATTGCAATTGTCTGCCTTTCTTTGATTTGGTTCCTAACAATAAACTGGGCAAGGCACCGTTACTGAGAATGGTGTGTTTCTTTTCCTTAGTATTAGCACACAGTCACCAGCACAATATGGAACCTATAGGGCTGATGTTACTTTGATGCACCTCAGAAGCCTATTCATGCAGTGGAAATTAAAATGGAAATGGTGCTATGCTGTTTAGGTAGTTGACTCTTACACCTGTTGTCTGAAATAGCCTGAACCTGAACAGGTTAGTTAAAATTATACACGGCTCACAGAACTACCCTGCAAGTTTCTTAAGACTGAGAACATGCTGCAAACAAAATAAATTCAAATTCTACAAGCAACATCATATTTGATATTATAAGGAATTTACAAAGATTATGTGGTGGAAAATACAATAAATATACTACGGCTTTCGGATCTGGAGATGATATTGCTCAGAAGTTTCTTTGGAACTCAAGAATGAGGCAAAAATCTTGTGGCTGCAGCTGTTTTATTAGATGTTCATAGTAAAATACTAACAGTAAAACCAGCAGCAGGTAACTAACTGTAACCAACTGACTCTACTGTACGTAAGACAAAAGAGCTGGTTGCGGAGCAGCAATGGTAAGATGACGGAACACGAACCAATCCCCATTCCAAGGTCAAAAGTGGAGAGAGTGTGCAGTTTCAAGTTCCTGGGTATCAAGATTTCTGAGGATCTAACCTGGTCCCAACATATCAATGCAGCTATAAAAAGGTCAAGACTGCAGCTATATTTCATTAGGAGTTTCAGGAGATTTGATCTGTCAACTAGAACACACAAGGATTTCTAAAGATGTACCGTGGAGAACATTCTGACAGGCTGCATCACTGTCTACTATGGGGAGTGGGGGGGCTACTGCATTGGACTGAAAGAAGCTACAGAAAGTTATAAAATTAGTCAGCTTCACCTTAGGTATCAGCCTCCATAATATCCAAGCAGTGCCTCAAAAAGGCGACGTGTATTATTACCCAGGGTATGCCCTCTTCTCACTGTTACCGTCAGGAAAGAGATACAGAAGCTTGAAGGCGCACACTTGGCAATTCAGGAACAGCTTCTTCCTCTCTGCCATCTGTTTCTAAATGGACACTGAACCCATGTTCATCAGCTTTCTTTAATAGATATTATTTCTGTTTTCCACTATTTTAATCTATTCAATAATACATATATACTTACTGTAATTCATTAACTTTTTTTCTATATTATGTATTGAACTGCTGCTGTTAACAAACTTCACGACACATGCTGTTGATAATAAACCTGATTCTGATTCATTCTACTGTAATGAAAGTACAGAAAGGGAGAACAAAGAACCTTGCCAGTAGTCGATCTATATATTGAAAATTTACTCAAACTGGATAGCTAAGAGAAGTAATTAAATAAGAGACAACAGGAGTGATTTATGATACCATGAGCCCTGGGCTTGCTGACAACGAAACTACAAAAAATACAGACCAGCTGCTCTACAAATTGCTGAAAATCCACTGAACATTGACAGACAAACAGGTGATTACACAAACATATAAGCAAGCATAAGGAAAGTTGCAAAACAAAAAAAACTTTAAATCTGAATCCAGCAGAACTAAGAATTTCAGTAATCTTACGAATATTCCCCAATTGTGGCATCTCCTCCTAAAAGTACTTTTATATTGAAGTGTTATTAAGTTTTTTGTGACTGGTTAGTTCAATCTGTTTCATGACCCATACTAGTTGCTCTGATAAGGCAGAACATCATACCCAAATCATATAGTAATGTAATTGCTCCATTAACCGCTCGACTGCCATTTTACCATTATACCAATATGCCATTAATAAACCCTACCACCCAAATCTCACAAATGAGACTGAAGTGGGGAAAAGCTCCTGACATATAGGACAAGTTAGTGGTTGTCTGTCGTATCTGACGATAACAGTTAGATTACTGCAGTTCTTCCATTGTGCATTTGAAGATGGTCGCCGAGTCCAAGTTGTGAGCAACATGGACATCCACAATAAGGAAACAGGAACGGTCCTTGATCTGTTCGTAGAGCCACTGAAACAGCAAGAAGAAACCTGTTTGGGAGATTTTTAAAATGGAAAAGCCTTTGCACTGGGGCAATTCCACTCACCCATCCTCATAAGTTTGGGTGCATTGGTATGAGAGGTCGTCACAACTGGGGTCTTCCTTGGCTGCAGGGTGTTACGTACCCCGTAACTGGGTGTCTGACCAGCAGAGAAAGAAGAATCCGTTGGAGTCTGGTGGTACCAAACTAAAGGTGTTTATTAGTAAACTACACAATACAATATCAAAAATGCAAATATATATATAAAACAAGTAAGCAGTAATAAACCTAAAAGTGTAGGAATAATAATAATCAATAATAAACAAGCTCTATCGATGTCTAGGGGAAAATGAATTGTCATAGGGAAGTATAGAGTTCAGTTCATAAATGCTGAGGTGGTTATGGTTGTTGTATTGAAATCGTTGGAGAGAGAGAGAGAGCGAGCGAGATGTAACAGCAACAGCTGCGGCAAGCAAACCTTTTGTGGCTTTCTTAATCCGTCGTGTCGTTGTGGCCATTCAGTTATGACCCCTCTGTTCTTCAGCAAGACCATTCTTCTGTGGTGGACTCGTCACTCTGGCATGAGTGGACACACACACAAGTCCCCACCGGCCCTGCTGTAACACTGTGAGTTTTACTGACCGATCTCCTGGTTCGGTCTCCGAAGCCCCCACCTTTCTGTGGGTTCCCAACACTCAGTCAGTGTCCACTGGTGTGTCTGAAGGATGTCTCTCCAGACCTGTCTTTTATCCCCACTCACGAGGTCTCAGCTATCCATCAACTCTGAATGACCGTGTCCATCAAATCAGGCCACTCCTGCTGTCTCCTGAGGAATGTTAACGAGCAAAGTAAAGTCCTTGTAGTGGAAGGTAAATAATCCAGGAAGAGTCAAAATACAGTAAATCAACAGTCTCTGTCCCCCTCTTATCTGTAGGAGATGTTCTTGCCTGGGCTTTATCTCTCTCTCGCATGAGCAGCATAGCAACAGCAGTAGTTCGTAGTTCTCAGGAGGGGGGTTGGGAATGGTTAACTCTGCACCCCATTGACCATCAGGTCTGTTCATCACTCATAACAAGGGGCTAACCATGACTTTTTCAGTGCCTTGATTTCCATGATGTTTCATGCCCTTCACTCTCTACAAAATGTTGAAGAACTGCCTTCCTGGCTGTTGCATATCACTATTGCTTTCATTGTCCAGTCCATTGGAGATGACATTACATGCAAGGACAGGCATGTCCATTTCTCAGCAGCGGTTAAGTCCCGCTAGCAACCCTCTGCCGAAGTGGTGTACCAAGGTGTGGCAAGTGTACTTGGAGCTACAGGTAAGAGCTGCTTGTCTGGTGGGGATCAGAGGAGAGTGATCTACTCCAGAAAACACACAACAAGGCCCCTCAGCAGAAGTGATACACCTCATACAGTGTTTCTGTTGTAATAGTCCCAGCGCAGGGAAGTCAAATACCCATTTTTTCATTCAAAAGGTTGATCATATGGGAAAGTGCAGTTACTGATATGGAACAGTTCCACAGATCCTTGTCCAATCAAACCAATATGCAAGGACAGGTGGCTCTTCATAAACAGAGGTGCATATCAGCCAGAAGTCTAAGTACATATTGGTACCAATAACATAGGTAGAAAAAGGGCAGAGATCCTGAAGAGCGAATTCAGGGAGTTGGGTAGGAAGCTGAAAAGCAGGACCTCCAGGGTAGTAATCTCAGGATTGCTGCCTGTGCCACGTGCTAACGAGCGCAAGAACAGCATGAACAGGCATATTAATGCGTGGCTGAGAGACTTGTGTAGGGGGCAGAGCTTCGGATTTCTGGATACTTAGGACCTCTTCTGGGGGAGATATGACCTGTACAAAAAGTATGGGTTACACCTGAACCCAAAGGGGTCAAATATCCTAGCAGGCAGGTTTAATAGAGTTTAAGGGTTTAAACTAATTTGGCAGGGGGATGGGAATCAGAGTGATCGGGCTGAGGAGGGGGAAAACAAATAAATAAAAATAGAATGCAACAGAGATGATAGAAAGGACAGACAGGAGATGAGGAATAATCACAGCCAGTGGGATGGTTTACAGGGAAACAAAAGTGTGGTGCAGTTAAAACAGAAAGCAGCAAATACTGGACTGAAAGTGTTATAGTTGCATGCACCAGCACAAAAAATAAAATGGACGATCTTGAAATGCAGCTACAGATTGGCAAGTACGACTTGTGGCCATCTCTGAAACTTGGCTAAGGGATTGTTGCCATTGGGGGCTGAACGACCAAGGATATACGGTGTATTAGAAAGATAGGTTAGTAGGCAGAGGGGGTGGTGTGGCCTTGTGTATTAGAAATAATATTAAATCATTAGAAGAGGATGACATAGGATCAGAAGGTGTAGAGTCTCTATGGGTTGAGTTGAGAAATGGCAAGAGTAAAAGGACCCTAATGGCAGTTGTATACAGGCCTCCAAACAGCAGCCAGAATGTAGATTACAAATGACAGCAAGGGATCGAAAAGGCGTGTCAGAAGGGAAATGTCATGATAATCGTTGGGGATTTTAACATGAAAGTGGATTGGGAAAACTAGGCCAGTACTGGACTTCAAGAGAGAGAATTTGTAAAATGATTAAGGAATGGCTTTTTAGAATAGCTTGTTGTTGAGCCCACTAGGGGATTGGCTGTGCTGCATTGGATGTTGTGCAATGGTCTGGAGGTGATAAGAGAGCTTGAGGTTAAGGAACCCTTAGGGGACAGTGATCACAATATGATCAAGTTCACTTTGAAACTTGAGAAGGAGAAACAAAAATCCAATGTGCTGGTCTTTCAGTGGAATAAAGGAAAGTAAAATGGCATGAGGGGGAAATTGGCTAAGGTTGACTGGAAAGGGACACCAGCAGGAAGGACAGCAGAGCAGCAATGGCTGGAGTTTCTGCGAAAAATGAGGGAAGTGCTAGACAGATATATTCCAAATAAGAAGAAATTTTCAAATGGAAGAAGGGCACTACCATGGCTGACAAGTGAAGTCAGAGCCGAAGTAAAAGTAAAAGAGCTCGTGGGAAGATAAGAGGATTGAGAAGCTTTTAAAAACTTGCAGAAGGAAACTAAGAAGGTCATTAAGAAAGAAAAGGTGAATTATGAAAAGAAGCTGGTGACTAATATCAAAGAAGATACTAAAAGCTTTTTTTAAGTATATAAAGGGTAAAAGAGAGTCGAGACTAGATATAGGACCAATAGAAAATGATGCTGAAGATACTGTAATGAGAGACGCAGAGATGGTAATGAACTGAATGCGTATTTTGCATCACTCTTCACAGTGAAAGACATCTGCAGTATACCAGATATTCAAGAGATTACCACTGAGAAGGTGCTCAGGAAGCTTAATGGTCTGAGGATGGATAAATCTCCTGGACCTGATGGAATGCACCCTTGGGTTCTGAAGAGATTGCAAAGGCACTAATAACGATCTTCCAAGAATCAACAGATCCTGGCAGTGTACCAGATGACTGGAAAATTGCAAATGTTACTCTACTATGTAAGAAGGGTGGGAGGCAGCAGAAAGGAAACTATAGACCTGTTAGCCTGACATCATTGGTTGGGAAGTTGTTGGAATTAATTGTTAGGGACGAGATTACGGAGTACCTGGAGGCACATGACAAGACAGGCCAAAGCCAGCATGGTTTTCTGAAAGGAAAATCCTCCTGACTAACCTACTGCAATTTTTTGAGGAAAGTACAAGCAGGGTAGACAGATGAGTTGCAGTAGATGTGGTGTACTTGGATTTTCAGAAGGCTTTTGACAAGGTGCCGCTCATGAGGCTGCTTAGCAAGGTAAGAGCCCATGGAATTACAGGGAAGTTACTAGTATGGGTGGAGCATTGGCTGATCAGCAGAAAACAGAGAGTGGGAATAAAGGGATCCTATTCTAGCTGGCTGCCGGTTACCAGTGGAGTTCCACAGGGGTCGACGTTGGGACCGCTGCTTTTTACGATGTATGTCAATGATTTGGACTATGGGATTAATGGATTTGCGGCTAAATTTGCCGATGATACAAAGATAGATGGAGGAGTGGGTAGTGTTGAGGAAACAGGGCGGCTGCAGAGAGACTTAGATAGTTTAAGGGAATGGACAAAGAAGTGGCAAATAAAATACAATTTTGGAAAGTGAATGGTCATGCACTTTGGTGGAAGAAATAAACGGGCAGATTATTATTTAGATGAGGAGAAAATTCAAAATGCAGAGATGCAAAGGGACTTGGGAGTCATTGTGCAGGATACCCTAAAGGTTAACTTCCAGGCAAATGCAATGTTGGCATTCATTTCAAGAGGCATAGAACATAAGAGCAGAAATGTGATGTTGAGGCTCTAATGGGCACTCGTGAGACCACACTTGGAATATTGTGTGCAGTTTTGGGCTCATTATTTTAGAAAGGATATACTGATGTTGGAGAGCATTCAGAGAAGATTCACGAGAATGATTCCAGGAATGAAGGGGTTGTCGTATGAGGAATGTCTGACAGTTCTTGGGGCGTATTCCCTGGAGTTCAGGAGAATGAGGGGGGAATCTCATAGACACATTTCCAATGTTAAAAGGCCTGAACAGATTAGATATGGCCAAGTTATTTCCCAAGGTAGGGGGAGTCTAGAACAAGATGGCACAACTTCAGGATTGAAGGACATCCATTTAGAACAGAGATGTGGAGAAATTACTTTAGTCACGAGGGTGTTAAATCTGTGGAATAGTTGCCATGAGCAGCTGTGGAGGCCAAGTCATTGGGTGCATTTAAGGCAGAGGTAGATAGGTTCTTGATTACCCAGGGCATCAAGGTAGGGGAGTGGGGATGACTGGAAGAATTGGATCAACCCATGATTGAATGGCAGAGCAGATTCGATGGACCGAATGGCATACTTCTGTTCCTATATCGTCTGGTCCTATATGAAATGTGAATAGCCTGAGTCACTAATATTCAAATGAATTATGATGGAATAGGCAGAGTAAACAGTCAACGTTTTGGGCCAATGGATGGAAGAAGTGCAAGGTGGTAGGTGACAGGTGAAACTGGGAGGGGGGAGAAGTGAAGTAAAGAGCTGGGAAGCTGATAAGTGAAAGAGATAAAGTTGCAGAGAAGAGTATGTCTGATACAGGAAGTAGAATTGAAGTGGGTAGCCACCGGGAGATACCCTCTTTTTCTGGCGGACCTCCCATTTCTACTTGCCACCCAGTTTAATTCCACTTTCCATTCCCATTCTGACGTGTCAGTCCACGGCCTCCTTCTCTGCCGTGAGGAGGCCACACTCAGGTTGGAGGAGAAACACCTTATATTCCATCTGGGTATCCTCCTGATAGCATGATCACCGATGTCTTAAAACTTCTGCTAATGAACCCCCGCCACCATTCCCGTTTCCCTCTCTCACCATATCACATTACCTGCCCATCACCTCCTCCCCTTTCTTCCATGGTCCTCTACCCCATCAGATGCCCACTTTTTTACCCACCACCTTACACTTCTCCCTCCCCTCCCTCCACCTTCTTGCTCTAACTTCTCATCGTTTTTTACGGTCCTGATAACAGGTCTCGGCCCAAAACAGCGACTGTTTACTCTTCCCCATAGGTGCTGCCTGGCCTGCTGAGTTCCTCCAGCATTTTGTGTGTGTTGCTTGGATTTCCAGCATCTGCAGATTCTCTCATCTTTATAACAGAATGGTATCATTGCATCAGCTTGTCTGTTGGACTGCTCGTGGAGATAGTGCTGGATAGGATCAATATTAGTTAAGAGTAAGTCAGGCGTAGGTGGTATCTATCTGAGGAAGGTTTAGGAATGAAGGCAGCAGCTTGGACACAGTGTTGCCGTTGACAGCATGGGCAGGCTGGCTTCTATTCTGGAGACACAGGAGACTGCAGATGTTGGAAGCCAAGGTAACGCATAAAATGCTGGAGGAACTCAGCAGAACTATGGAAGGAAATGCATAGTCAACATTTCGGGTCTAGACCCTTCATCTGAATGTCATCTGTCCATATTCCTTAATAAATACTGCCAGTCCTGCTGAGCTCCTCAAGCTTTCATCCTCCTTAAGTACCCCATTAAGTCTTTTGCCTGGTAGTGAGCAGGAAAAGGCTTTAGAAAAGGAAACAGAATAAGGTTATTTCAGACACAAGGAACTTCAGTTATGTGAGTGGAGAGAGGATGGGATTGTTCTCTCTGGAGCAAAAAGAGGTGTAAGGAGATCTGATGACCTAGAATTATGATGAATATAAGCACAGGAGATGGAGAGAAACTTCCCATTGTGGAAGGAAGGTGCTTTTAAAAGTGATTCACAGCAGCAAAAAAGTGATATGAGGAATATCCCTAGAACAACTTTGAAAAAAGACTGCTGAAGAATTTTATATATATCCTTCCTGACGCAATTTCCTTATTTTCTTGTTGCAGCTTCCTTACTTTCAAAGAATCAGTACTTCGAACGTATTGAAAAACATCTAGTTCCCTATTTTTTTATCCACTTTCTCAACCCGCCTGCGACATTCTGATGCACATCCACAACTGCCTGTTCTTGTATTCTGTTAAGAATTGTGCCCTGTAGTTACTTTGCTTCTTCTCATTCAGTTGCATTTGTTTTGGGGAAAAAAGATAGCAAAGCTGACAAATTGAAGGCAGCGTGATTTCGCTCGTGAATGACAAAAGAGGAAAGATCAAGGACAAGGCTGGTTACAAGGGAACTGCAAACAGGAGATGTCTGCCATTTAGGACTGAGCCGGAGTAGAGCAAAAGGTACTATGAATGAAGTCTAATAAAAATATCAGGCAACTACTGATGAGGCATGTGCACCCCCTATCAGACAGCAGCAGAATAAAAGGGGAATTGCACTCTTTTGTGGTTGTAGAGGGCATAGTTGTTGAAAAGGTATATTGTATGTGTGATGCCTACAGCCAACAGCAGAGAGCACAGCGGTGGCAAAAACAGAGAAATTAGGGAATCAGTCACGTGAAAGGATTGGTACAAACTGGATTCTGGTGTTTTCTGTTGGTTGTAATAATCATCATGGTATGGAAGGGAAAATGGAACATCAGCAAGTTGTGTGCTGTGGATGGATTAAGAATGAAAGCCATGGATTGCCCTCTGCAGTATTGTAGGAGTGTACAAGTTTGTGTTCAAAATGTAGCCTACCTACTTGGTCCGAGAGTCTCAGTATCACATTTTTTGGACTTAAGGGGGTGGGGGCAAGGCAGTTTTTGGGAATTGATGTACGATTAGCAGCAACAATATTGAACTATACGGTTCAGATGCATTTTGAAAACCAATTCGAGTGGAAATTATCTTGAAAGATTTAAAATCTGTCTAACAAAGAGTCATGGAATGTATGCAGGCAGAATTTCTACAGTGAAAGAGGGAAATTTAAGGGAAAGAAAGCAATAGACTTATTGGGAACAAATTTCATGACATATGCCAGTGATATTGATCCTGATTGTGAATATACTGCAATGAAAGGTCCGTTCAATTCAATGGAGAATTGAAAACAGCACCATCAGGTGGCCTTAGAGACCATAACTACCAGAAATGGAGTCCTGATGAAAGGTTCGGCCGGAAACATTGACTGTTTATTCCCTTTCATAGACGCTGCCTGACTTACTGTAACATTTTGTGCGTGTTGCTCAAGATGACCAGCATCTCTTGTGGAGAACTGTTAAATTCTGTGGGGAACAGTGAAGGTGAAAACACATCATATAACATTGCATCACGTGTGCAATATGATAGATGGATAAAGTGATAATTATACTATTACGTGTAGGTAAGAGTTCGACTGTTGGATAATTTGACTGCTGGTTATGGTGATGGGCTGTTTGACCTTGGATAGTTTGAAGTAGATGGTGGAAACTTCCACCGTTAAGTGTAGGAAAAGGATTCATTTGACTGTATTAGGCAACACCACCACCACAGGTGCCAGCTGACTCCTGCAGAGTACAGGGGATCTGACCTGGGCTAGTTCACCCCTCTTTGACCACTTTGTGAGCTCAGGCTCTCCTTACTTCACTCTGTGGATGCTGCGCTGAGTGCCTTCTCTCACCCAACCAACACAGCAGCAACCCAGACTCCTGACCTCAAGCAATCTGCATCGCCAGCCTCCTGGCAGCAGAATCACAGGTTCAGGCCACTGCACCTAGTGACTCTCTCCATTCAGCTAGACTGGTTGCAGCAGGTGATTGCACTCTCTTATATCTCTTGGTTCTCGTGTGGTTGAAAGACTTTGATGAAGGAAGTCATAGAGTTATAGAACATGGTCTGACAAGTCTATGCTGACCATGGTGGCCACCCAGCTAATCCCAATTTCCTGCACATGGTCCATATCCCTCTAAGCCCCGCCCCTCTACATGCTAATCAAAGTGCTTCATAAATGATACTTTAGTACCTGCCTCAACTATTTCTTCAGGTGTGAAAAAGTTGCCCCTCAGATTCCTTGCCCTTCTCACCCTAAACCTATGCCTCCTAGTTTTGGATTCCCCTACCCTGGTGAAAAGACTTTTACTGTCTATACCTCTTCTAATTTTAAACATTTCTATAAGTTAACTCCCAACTAAGGATCACCAGAATCTTCTGTTTAAAGTTTCGTTTGCTTGCACATTGCCAACTGGGTGCCAGTAAATGCTGATGGAGCAAGTCTGGAATAGCAAACAAAAATTTGCAGATGTTGGATATCGCGAATGAAAACAGCAAGTACTCAAGAGGGCAGGCTGCTTGCATAGAGTGGAAAAGACGACAAGAGAGAGAGTGAATTCATCTACAGATCTTCTGAGTATTTGTGCTTTTTTTGCATTTTTGATATGGAAGATAAAAACAAAACATGCTAACGTTCATTAAGTACTGTCAATCATTCATTAAATACTTACACACAAGATACAGATTTTAAACATTGAGCAACTCTTGGTGTCTTTGAATGACTTGTCAGGATCAACGTTCCCTTGTATCACCAGTGGCATTTGCAAAATCTTAACAGCATGGCTTGGGGTTTCCCCGTCCCAACCTTGCCCACCCCAGAAGATTTGGGAGACAGTAAGATGAGAAGCAGGAAACTTATTCTGATTAAAGAAATCCCCTCCTTTGATTAATGTGCCATTTTGCTCCAGCCAGATAAGAATATATGAAATTATTGTTGATTTAAGAAAAAACATAACAAACTAAATGCCATTTCATTTTTGCTTAAGAAATGATTTTATCTTAATTCTTTAATGAGAATTTCAGAATTATTCAAAATCATTGTTGTGAAAGATCACTGTGACTGGAGTGTGGGAGTTCACTGCCCTCTAGTGGCTATTAAGTTCAGTTCAAATTTATTGTCATTCAACCACCAAACGAGACAACATTCCTCTGGACCAAGGTATATTTAACTCACACACATAACACATAAAGTAACATTACCACAAATAAATTTTAAAAATAATAAGGTGCAAATACAACTCGTTTTCATCCAGAGTCGTGGATCCATGGAATGCTCTGCCTCAGAAGGCAGTTGAGGCCAATTCTCTGGATGCTTTCAAGAAAAAGTTAGAGCTCTTAAAGATAGCAGTCACGGGTTATGGGGAGAAGGCAGGAACGGGGTACTGATTGTGGATGATCAGCCATGATTAGATTGGACACATGTACAGAGGGATGGTCTGACGGAATATGGAGTTAAATGTGCAGAAAGAATAAGTAAATTTAGGAAGGACAACAAAATTTAAGGGGCGTATAGCCCGATGGGAGTTCAGGGAGCTGGGTTAAGCACAATAGGCAGCGATTTAAACAGAGAGAGGAGAAATGGGCTAAAAATTCTATATCTGAATGCACGAAGTGTCAGAAATAAGGCGGATGTGCTTGAAGCTCAGGTGTGAATGGGTAACTATGATGTTGCTGGGGTGATGGAGACATGGCTGCAGGGAGATCAGACCTGGGAAATGAATGTACAAGGGTATACATGCTATCGTAGGGACAGAAATGTGGGCAGAGGGGGTGGGGTGGCCCTGTTGGTGAGTAATGAGATTCAGTCCTTTGTAAGGGGGGACATAGGATCAGGAGAAGTAGAGTCTGTGTGGATAGAACTGAGGAACAGTAAGGACAAAAAGACCCTAATGGGTGTTGTCTACAGGCCACCAAACCTGTCCCTGGGTAGCATGGATATTGGGTGCAAGTTGAATAGGGAGTTAACATTGGCATGTGGCAAAGGTAATGTCGCAGTAGTTACGGGGGATTTCAACATGCAGGTGAACTGGGAGAATCAGGTTGGTGCTGGACCCCAGGATAGGGAGTTTGTAGAGTGCCTACGGGATGCATTCTTGGAACAGCTTGTACGAGAGCCGACCAGGGACAAGGCTATTCTGGATTTAGTGTTGTGTAATGAACAGGATTTGATAAGCGATCTTGAAGTAAAGGAGCCATTAGGACGTAGTGACCATAATATGATAAGTTTTTATCTGCAATTTGAGAAGGATAAGGGCAGATCGGAGGTGTCAGTGTTGCAGTTGAACAAAGGAGACTATGGAGCCATGAGGGAGGAGCTGGCCAAAGTTAACTGGATGGATATCCTAGCAGAAAAGACAGTGGAACAGCAATGGCAGGTATTCTTGGGAATAATGCACAAGGTGCAAAATCAGTTCATCCGCCGGAGAAGGAAGGATTCAAAAGGGGGAAAGGGGCCACAGTGGTTGACAAAGGAAGTCAGAGATTGCATAGCATTAAAAAAAAGGAAGTATGACAGAGCTAAGGTGAGTGGAAGGACAGATGATTTGGAAATTTTTAAGGAACAACAGAACTTAACTAAAAAGGCAATATGGGGAGAAAAAATGAGGTACGAACGCAAGCTAGCCAGGAATATATAGGAGGATAGCAAAAGCTTTTTTCGGTATGTGAAGAGAAAGAAGATAGTTAAGAACAATGTTGGGCCCTTGAAGAATGAATTGGGTGAAATTGTTATGGGAAACAGAGAAATGGCAGAAGAATTTAATAAGTACTTTAGATCTGTCTTCACTAGGGAAGACACAAGCAATCTCCCAGATGTATGGATGGGCCAAGGACATAGGGTAACAGAGGAAATGAAACAGATTGACATTAGGAAGGAAACAGTGATGAGTAGACTGATGGGACTGAAGGCTGACAAATCCGCAGGTCCAAATGGTCTGCATCCTAGGGTACTAAAGGAGGTGGCCCTGGAAATTGCGGATGCATTGGTAATCATTTTCCAATGTTCCTTAGATTCAGGATCAGTTTCTGAGGATTAGAGAATGGCTTATGTTATCCCACTTTTTAAGAAAGGAGAGAGGGAGAAAACAGAGAACTATCGTCCTGTCAGCCTAACATCAGTAGTGGGGAAGATGCTAGAGTCCATTATTAAAGATGAAATAGTGGCATATCTAGATAGCAGTGATAGGATTGGGCCGAGCCAGCATGGATTTACCAAGGGCAAATCATGCTTGACTAATCTATTGGAGTTTTTCGAGGATGTAACCAGGAAGTTAGACAAGGGAGATCCAGTGGTTGTAGTGTACCTCGATTTTCAGAAGGCATTTGATAAGGTCCCACATGGGAGATTGGTGGGTAAAATCAGAGCTCATGGCATTGGGGGGAAGATATTGACATGGATAGAAAACTGGTTGGCAGATAGAAAGCAAAGGGTAACAGTGAATGGTGTTTCTCGGAATGGCAGGTGGTGACTAGTGGGGTGCCACAGGGCTCGGTATTGGGACCACAGCTGTTTATGATTTACATCAACGATTTAGATGAAGGCATTGAGAATAACATCAGCAAGTTTGCTGATGATACTAAGCTGGGTGGCAGTGTGACATGTGATGAGGATGTTAGAATTCAGGGTGACTTGGATAGGCTGAGTGAATGGGCAGATACTTGGCAGATGACATTTAATGTGAATAAGTGTGAGGTTAACCACTTTGGGAGTAAGAACAGGAAGGCAGATTATTCTCTGAATGGTGTAGAGTTAGGTAAGGGAGAAATGCAAAGAGATCTAGGAGTCCTTGTTCATCAGTCACTGAAGGTGAATGAGCAAGTGCAGCAGACAGTGAAGAAGACTAATGGAATGTTGGCCTGTATTACAAAGGGAATTGAGTACAAGAGCAAGGAAATCCTTTTGCATTTGTACAGGGCCCTGGTGAGACCACACCTGGAGTATTGTGTACAGTTTTGGTCTCCAGGGTTAAGGAAGGACATCCTGGCTGTAGAGGAAGTGCAGCGAAGATTCACAAGGTTAATTCCTGGGATGTCCAGACTGTCTTACGCAGAGAGGTTAGAGAGACTGGGCTTGTACACGCTGGAATTAAGGAGATTGAGAGGGGATCTGATTGCAACATATAAGATTATTAAGGGATTGGACAAGATAGAGGCAGGAAATATGTTCCAGATGCTGGGAGAGTCCAGTACCAGAGGGCTTGGTTTGAGAATAAGGGGTAGGTCATTTAGGACAGAGTTAAGGAAAAACTTCTTCTCCCAGAGAGTTGTGGGGTGTGGAATGCACTGCCTTGGAAGGTAGTGGAGGCCAATTCTCTGGATGCTTTCAAGAAGGAGCTAGATAGGTATCTTATGGATAGGGGAATCAAGGGATATGGGGACAAGGCAGGAACAGGGTATTGATAGTAGATGATCAGCCATGATCTCAGAATGGCGGTGCAGGCTCAAATGGCCGAATGGTCTACTTCTGCACCTATTGTCTATTGAATGGCAGTGCAGGCTCGAAGGGCCGAAGGGCCTACTCCTGCACCTATTGTCTACAAGTTAAAAGCTTAACAGGATAACGCCACTGATACTACATATGTAAGGAGACCTCGGTGGTGGCAGTTAAGTTCAGTAGTCTGGGGGAAGAAGCTGTTTCTCATTCTAACTGTTCCTGTACCTCCCGAGGGAGTCAAAGAGATGGTTAGATGGACGGAGGGGGTCACTGAGAATGCTAAGGGTCCTGATCAATGGGTGGAAGGTGACTCCGATCTATCTCTCAGCAGTCCCTACAATCCTTGCGATCAGATGCCTTTCAACTCCCGCACCAGACGGTGATGCAGCTGGTCAGGACACTCTCAATGGTGCTCCTGTAAAAATTGGTTAAAATGTGTGTGTGGGGGGGGGGGGGGGTGAGCCTCATTTGCTTCAATTTCTTCAGAAAGTGAAGACGCTGCTGTGCTTTTCTGAGGGAGCAGGTGAGGCATAAATTTCCAAGAAAGGAGAATTCAAATACACGATCAGACCAGTGAATAGTCGGACACAGTAGCAGTAAGGTTACCTTAATTGGAAACCATCTCATTAATTACAAGAAATACTAACTCGTTAACTACTAACTAGGAAGTGATTGAACAATTATTAGAGGTGAAGAAAACCAAATTAAGCGTATACAATGCATCTGCGCACATAACTCATGTATTTAAGCTGTGAAAGAAAGATTAATGTTCAATGTAATTGTTTTTTTTAAAAGACTGCGTCCCACTGTATTGGTCAGGCTGCACTACAGCGGCTATTCACAGGCACGATCCCACTGCAGATCAGCACGGGGGCTTTGACCTGCTCCGTTTCCGACCTGAGCCGGTTCACCCCTCTCTATCGCACCTGGTGATTCCGGGCTCCCCTGGAAGCACCATATGGATGCTGATCTCAATGCGGATGCCCGATCGGCACAGCGCGCAGCAGCCCAGAACTCCCGACTTCAAGCAATCCTGCAGCCTCAGCCTCCGAGCAGCCGGATAACAGGCGCACGCCACCGCGCCCGGCGCCGGGACCGGGGCCTCGGCTCCCCTTCGCTTCAGCCCGGCCCCTGACGTCACACGGACCGGCAGCGGCGTCGGCGGACGGAATGACGTCCCTTCCGGGCGCTCGCCCATAACTGGCGCATGCGCGGCGGTAGCGGTCCTTTTCCCTTGCTGCCGCCGCCGCCATGGGTCGCATGCACGCTCCCGGGTAAGTGGTGGGGGAGCCGCCGGTGGGCAGGCAGCCAGGCAGCCGCGCTGGTGCCCCTACCTCGGCCTGCGGCGCCCCCTCCTGAAACACAATCTCTCCCGTCGCCGCAGCGGACTGCCCCGGTCTCCCTTCCCTCCCTGAGGCCTGGCCCGCGCGGTAATGGCGGAGTCTCGGGGCCTGGTGGATGGATCAGCCCTCGCTCTGCACGTCAGGCAGCGGCCTAGTGCCGCCTGCGCTCGGCAAGGCCCCGCAGAGCAAACGCCGCCGTCCTGGTGGTCCTGGGCCTACTTCGGTGGTGTATTTCCGCCCCCGCTCCAACACGAGGCCCTCTCGCCCGCTACTACAAGCGGTGGAGCCGCTGCCTACGTGTCGGCGTGTTTCTTGGCTTTGCTGCAAGCTAACCCTTGGTGGAAGTTAATTATCCGTAGAAAATCGAATTGCTTGTAAGTCGCTTGTGCTAATCATGCTCCATGTTTTTTCCACAGTAAGGGCTTGTCCCAGTCAGCTCTACCTTACAGACGAAGTGTGCCCACGGTGAGTGGAAGGATTTTCTTGTTTAGTGGCCTTAGTTGTTCAAGGTAGTACCAGACTAAAATAAGAGCGCCCAACTAATTTCACTTTTTATTGTCCTAAACAAGTTATTTTCGCTGCAGTATTTTCTCCATTCTGGAAGCCGCTAATTTTTTTGAAAGTTAACGTTTGCGTTTTGGTAATAGTAATCACAGGCTAGAGCAGGAAAGTGATCGTCCATGTTGAACGGGGGTTCTGTTTCTTGTTCCTTTTAATAGACCTGTTTTAGTGTTGAAATTGATGTCGCTTGCATAATTTCAGATGCTGGAATAAGGTGATGGGGGTAGTTGCACAGAAAAAGTAGAAAGGACTCAGTCCAGTCAAAACAGTATTCGTGAAAAGATGTTCCCCACCCCCAGCACTGATTTGAATGCATGAACACTCCACTTGTCCTCAGTTACGGTGTAAGTCGTGAAGCTGGAGGTAGTGGCCTTGTTCAAGATGTTGTCCAGTTGATGTCAGTATCAACTGTTGTAACAGGAGTTCCATGATAAAATCAAGTGCCTTGAAAGCAGCATCGCCCAGTGGCCACACATTTTAATTCCACATGTTCCATTCCCTTTCTGATATGTCTATCCATGGTCTCTACTATCAAGATGAAGCCACACTCAGATTGGAGGAACGACACCTTATATTCTGTCTGGGTAGCCTCCAACCTGATGGCATGAACATTGATTTCTCTAACTTCTGCTAATGGCCCTCCTCCCCTTCTTACACCATCCCTTATTTATTATTTCCCCCCTTTTTTTCCCACTCTTTGACCCTCTCACAATCACTCCTTGCCTGCTCTCCTAACCCCTTTCTTTCTCCCTAGGCCTCCCTTCCCATGATCCTTTCCCTTCTCCAGCTCTGTATCCCTTTTGCCAATCAACTTTCCAGCTCTTGGCTTCACTCCTCCTGTCTTCTATCATTTCAGATTCTTTTTCTCTCTCTCCCCCCCCTTCAGATCTTAATATCTCTTCTGTCAGTTAGTCCTGATGAAGGGTCTCGGCCCGAAACGTTGACTGTACTTTCTATACCTATAGATGCTGCCTGGCCTACATTCCACCAGCATTTTGTGTGTTGCTTGAATTTCCAACATCTGCTGATTTCCTCGTGTTTGCCTCAAAATCAGATGCCTTTGCTCCTTTTACTCTGGGGGTTGGGAACTCTCAATCTCCCGTGCGTCCAGATAGTGTTCCATGTGCCTGCTGCAGTATTGTGATGTTTTTCTGTATTTTTTTTAGTGGCTGAAGCTCACATCTGATGATGTAAAGGAACAGATTTACAAGCTGGCAAAGAAGGGGTTGACCCCATCACAGATTGGTAAGTGCCTTTTTTTAAAAAGTTGTTTGATTTTCAGTGCAGGTTCTGACTGCTGTGGCTTAATATGGCCTTTAAGAGTTGGAGATCTGACAAGTAAATAAACTCATTTCTGAAGTTGTATTTCATTTAACTGTGGCCTATTGGGCTAATCTAACTTTTGATTAGCTGCTCACTATGATGATTGTTCTTCCAACCATTCGCAGTTTCCCCCAGAAAGGACTGGTCCATGTGTTGGTTTGACCTTCCTTGGATGTCTGAGTGAGCATTTAAATTGTTCCTTGCTGTATCAGGACGTTTGGTCAGTTGAGGGTATGTGGGCTGCCTGCCTCTCCGAGCAATCCCGTCTTCCCTGTAGATTCACTTGTCCATCAATTAATTTTTCTGTGGTCCACCTGCATAAGGGGTAATTTATGGCAGCCAGTCAACCCACCAGCCAATAGTATGGGTTTGAGGTGTATTCCTGGGACCTGGCCAGTCACAGTGGTGCACCTGATTGGAGCTATAAAGTGCTTGTAATTCTATGGCTTCAAAAATATTGCAATGCACTGCTGAACTTGATTGTGCTGTTCTTCCCTCTCCCCCCCCCCCCCCCCCCAAATTTAATGTGATTGGGAATTGAAGATTGCTGGGTTTGAGCTTTAGATTAATGCAGGTATAGACAAAGTACTGTGTAAACATTTTTCAGGTGTGATCTTGAGGGATTCCCATGGTGTTGCCCAGGTGCGTTTTGTTACTGGGAACAAAATCCTCAGGATCCTCAAGTCCAAGGGCCTGGCTCCTGACCTTCCAGAAGATTTGTACCACTTGATCAAGACCGCTGTGGCTGTGCGCAAGCATTTGGAGAGGAACAGAAAGGTAACAATTTTGCATTAAATTGTCTTCAGAATTGGTGTACTTACAAGGCAAGATTCACTTGTGCTAGATTCCTTTTCATTGGTCGTTGTCATGTTTAAGTTTATTGAAATTCCAACTTTAATTTCAAACCATGCTTGTTAGTTATTGGTCTTCAAGTGAGGCATATTGAATAAAGAAACAAGCTAATATAGTATTTTGCACATATGAAATTGAAACTTAAGCTGCCTTCAGTGGTTTATGTAAAACTTTAGCAGTGCACATTTAATTTTTGACTTGTCCTAAGTCTTGACCATTCTACCTGCCCCTGACATTTTTATTGCACTATCTGTTTGAGTGGTTTGATATGATTTTGGGAGATATGAGCTTTAAATTTTAGATTTATAGTTTTTGGAGTATCTGAAATTGATAATTACAGAGCACTTTACATGATTCTGAAGATTTGCATGGGTTTTGCTCACAATGATGAATGCTTTATCCACCATTCGCAGTTTCCTCCAGAAAGGGGGTTTCCTCCTTGTGTTGGCAAATCCTTCCTTGGATGTCTGAGTGAGCTCTACATTATTGACTATATTGCATCTGTGGCTGGTGCAGCTAATTATTTCTGCTAATCTCTGATAAATTGTTCCTAAGGGTATTTTTGTTGTAGGATAAAGATGCCAAGTTCCGCTTGATTCTTATTGAGAGCAGAATCCACAGACTGGCCCGGTATTACAAGTCCAAGAGGGTGCTTCCACCCAACTGGAAGTAGTGAGTATCAACTTGCAGGATATCATGGCATTTTCCTCTCCAAATCTGTTGTAAATGCATTAAGTGGAGCTGCTCACAATGATGATTTTGTCCAATCATTCGCAGTTTCTACCAGAACGGTATTTTCCTGCATGATGGCAAACCCTTCCTTGGATGTCTGAGTGAGCTAATGCTACTTTATTTAAAGATTCAACACAGTAATGGGCCTTTCCATCCCAACCAGCCTGTGGTGCCCAATTATACCCAAGTTATCAATTGACCACTGTGGGAGAAGTGTGGAGCACCCTAAGAAAACATGTGGTCATGGAGAATGTACAAATGGCAGAATTGTAACAGCATTACTCCAGGCTACTGTGCTATCCACTTGAACGTGGTGTTAAACTGTTGGGAGTTGAAACACATAGAACTCTGTATTTCTTAACTTGGATTCTGAAGGTGCAGTTTATTTTCTAGCTGCTTATGGAAATGTGCAGTTTTGACATTTCCAAAGCAATTTTTAACGTGCAAATGACAAACCTTTGAATTAGTAGGCACAGAAAATTTAAATATGGCGGAATTAATTGCTATTGGAAGAAGCAATGGTTGCAGTTAGTGTGCATTTGCATTCCTACAACTGGGCATTAAATATTCTGTTAGTTTGAGTGGCATTCCTTTACACAAGTCTTTCACCATGGCCCTTATCTTTTGTAATTGAGAGCCAGTTCTTCTGGCTCTACCTATTTCTTTGAATTCTGCCTGAATCCTTTAGAAATGTGATTGAGTAGGAACTTCAATCCACTGCTTTTTGATACAATAAACTCTTTTTTTTCTCTTTGCAGTGAATCCTCTACTGCTTCAGCACTTGTAGCCTAAGGACAGTCTTCATTGACTGAATGGATCTCAGAAAAAATAAATCAATTTGTCATGCTAACTAACATGTCTTGAGTTTTGATTGAGATGGAATCCTTGGTATTACACTATTAAAATACAACTTGGACAGTATGGCCAAAAGGATTTATTGATCTATTGATTGGATCTGTTGTCCTGTCATGGAAATGTTCACTTTGTTCCACCTAGTATAAAAGTAGCCTGTCCTGGCCTAAGCTAATTAAAAAGGCTATTCATTTGAGCAAACATTTTATGTTGGAGATGTTATTCTTTGGAGGTGTGCTTCACTGTCTGCTGATTGTTGAGCTGCTTTTAAAACTATTTATTTATCTTTGTGTCACATCCCAAATAAATCAAGTTTTTTTTAAAATCCCGATTTGTTGAACATCACTTGCCCTGAATTCTCAATGCATGGGCTTAGTTCTTTCAGCTGGCTCTTCTGAACTAGTTTGCAAACCATATTCTGGAAAAACGTCTTAAAATAAAGGCTTGAAGAACTTTGGTAGTATTAGAAGCAGAATCAGGAGCATCACTGGCTGGCTCTGAAATCTGCAGTAGCAATACAGTGCAAAACCATTAAGTGCAGTACTTCTCAAGAGCAGATATTTGGATTTAGCAGTTGCAATGTGTTGCAGTTAATTTTTGCAGTTAACCAAGCTACTAGGTAAATGAAAATTGCCCTTCATTAAAATGTAGCAGTTGGTTCAATCAATTGTATTCTTTGAAGAGACAAGTGAATATTTGGTTCATTTCTTTCCATTTACAATTGATAGACTGAGATTGTAGTTTAAAGTACTGTAAAAATAATTTGAAAAGATGGGTAGGAGTGAGTGATATGGCATGAGAAATGTGAGCCAGAGGATGGTCTACCTGTACTTGTAAATGGAAGGGAGAATTAAAACCGTGCCATTTACAGGCAAAACAATTGGGGTCTACATCGGAACTGGATGCTACAAAACATCATCATCTCAGAATTTATCCAAGCCTTCTAATTAGTGTATTTTCCATTTTCAATCTGTTGAGGTTTTCATTTTGAGATTGATACCTTATTCCACTTAGGAACACAATATTGACCAGTACAACACAAGCATAGGTCCTTTAGCCCACAAAGTTATGCTGAACAATTTTTTTAAAATACCAAAATTAATCTGGCTGCATAATAACCATATCCTTCCAATTACTGATCCTGTTGATCCAGTGTTCTCTGCAAGGTGTGTAGAGCAAGAGGATAAGATGTGAAAGAATTGGACCTATCAAGTGTGACTGGGGAAATGTATGGAACTGGAGGAAATAGCAGAGGTACTTAATGAGTACTTAAGTATTCACTATGGAAAAAGATCTTGGTGATTGTAGGTACACACACAAAATGCTGGTGGAATGCAGCATCTAAGTACTGTCGACGTTTTGGGCTGAGACCCTTTGTCAGTGCTTCTTATAGATGCTGCTGTGTTCCACCAGCATTTTGTGTGTAGCTTAAATTTACAGCTTCTGCAGATTTCCTTGTGTTTGATTGTAGGGATGACTTCCAGCGGGCTGAAAAGCTTGAGCATGTAGGTATTAAAGGATGAGCTGGAGCTTTTGCAAAGCATCAAGTTGGATAAGTCACTGGGACTGGATGAGATGTACCCCAGGCTACTGAGGGAGGAGATTGCTGAGCCTCTGGTGATCAGGGGTTGTGAATGTTCATTTACTCAAGAAAGAGCTCGCCCAGGAAATTATGGATTAGTGAGTCTTACTTCAGTGGTTGGCAAGTTGACGAAGGTCCTGAGAGGCAGGATTTATGAACATTTGGAGAAAGATGATTAGGAAAAGTCAGCTTTGTCAAGGGTAGGTCATGCTGTATTGAAAATTTGAGGATGTGACTAAACACATTGATGAAGGAAGAGCAGTAGATGTAGTGTATATGGATTTCAGCAAGGCTTATTGAGAAAGTAAGGAGGCATGGGATCCAAGGGGATATTGCTTTGTGGTTCCAGAACTGGCTTTCCCACAGAAGGCAAAGAGGGGTCATATTCTGCATGGAGGTCAGTGACCAGTGGTGTGCTTCAGGGATCTGTTCTGGGACCCCTGCTCTTTGTGATTTTTATTAATGTTCTGGATGAGGAAGTGGAGGAATGGGTAAGTTTTGCTGATGACATGAAGGTTGGAGGTAGTGTGGAGGGCTGTCAGCAGGACATTGATAGGATGCAAAACTGGGCTGAGAAGTGACAGATGGAGTTCAACCCAGATAAGTGTGAAGTGGTTCATTTTGGTAGGTCAAATATGATGGCAGAATATAGTATTAATGGTAAGACTTGGCAGTGTGGAGGATTAGAGGGATCTTGGGGTCTCAGTTCATAAGATGCTAAAAGCAGCTGCGCAGGTTGGCTGTGGTTAAGAAGGTGTATGGTGTATTGGCCTTTGTCAATCATGGAATTGAATTTAGGAGCCAAGAGATAATGTTGCAGCTATATAGGACCCTGGTCAGACCCAACTTGGTGTACTGTGCTTCGTTCTGGTCGCCTCACTACAGGAGGGATGTGGAAGCCGTAGAAAGGACACAGAGGAGATTTACAAGGATGTTGTCTGGATTGGGGAGCATGCCTTATGAGAATAGTTTGAGTGAACTTGGCCTTTTCTCCTTGGAGTGATGGATTAGAGGTGTATAAGATGATGAGAGGAATTAAAAGTATGGATAGTCAGAAGCTTTTTCCCAGGGCTGAAATGGTTGCCATAAGAGGACACAGGTTTAAGGTGCTGGGGAGTAGGTACAGAGATGTCAGGTAATTTTTTTTATACAGTCGTGCAGGTGGATATGATGGGGGTCTCAAGACTTTTGGATAGGTACATGGAGCTCAAAAATAGAGGGTTATGGGTAAGCCTAGTAATTTCCAAAGTTGGGGACATGTTCAGCGCAACTTTGTGGGCTGAAGAGCCTGTACTGTGCTGTGGGTTTTCTATGTTTCTAAATGTTCTGCCTGTAGAATGCTTCAGGGTTTTTTTCTGGGTATTCCAGTTTCCTCCCATGGCCTGTAGACCTACTGGTTAGGTTAATTGGTCATTGAAAATTGTCTTGTGATTAGGCTAGGGTTAAATGGAATTGCTGGGTGGTGTAGTTCAAAAGGCCTGCTAATATTTTTTTAAAGCCCCCACCACTGTTTAAAATGACTTTGCAGAATGGAAGGACAATCTGAATTGTCTAATAATCAATTCCATGTGGCCTAGCTGCAGTTTACAATGCTGTACATTAGTTCCTGACTCTTGAACTCCATGTCTTGAGGCAAGTGTACCATCTGTTTTTACTATCCTATCAACCTGTGACTACTTTCAGGAAGCTATGGACTTGCATCCTGACATCTTTACATTTGATGCCCCAAAATGCAACATTTTTCATTTGGTTGGGTTCAACTCCACATCTGCCAATTTTCCCTCCCTATCTGCAATTAGTCTATCACTGTGTTCTTTAGCAGTCTTCCATGCTGTCCACACAGTCTGCATCTTCAAATTCATTAACTTACCGATTCACATACTCATCTACATATATCACAAAGACCTGAGGTCCCAACATGGCTCCTTGCGGAACACCATTGATCAAGACCTCTGGCCAGAATTAAGTTCCGTCGACTACTACCCTCTCTTTAGGCAAGCCAATCCACTGAATTCTATGAAATAGTGCTATATGCAGGATAAAAAACTTTTTTAAAAAATCCGATTCTAAGTATAGATGTCACCAAAATCTCCCCGCGTTGATTCCAGCAAGTCATTCTCATGCATATTCTGCTGAATGTCTTTCTTTGCCTTTCCTAAAGGAGAACTGACTTACTTCGTCTTCCAATAGCTATCGACGTACAAAAAGGTTCCTGCTTTCCATTTTACTAGGTAAAATTGAACACTTCAGACATTCGGAGAAACTGGGTCAGTGACAGAAAGCCCGAGCAGATAAATTTTTAGGGGTGGTTTGAAGAGGTCGGCAACTAAATTTTACGGAGGAACTGTAATAGCTCCAAGCCAAAGTACCTTAAAACGTTATAATTAATGGCAGAGTTTAGAAACTTGTTAGCTTGAATTGGAATTCAGACGTTAATGGCAGAAATTCACAGGAACGGACTTGATGGAGCAATGCAGTTTTAACTACATGTGCACTGCCGGAGAAGTGGGAGTATTGTTTTGAGGAATTGTTATTTCCATGATTTCAGCTGTTTCTCCGTCTACTGTGTGCGAAGATAATTATTTTGCAAGTTTTGTTAAGCCAGCGCTTTCGACGCAGTTCATGACCTCAACTATAAACATGGATTTGCTTCCAAAAACAGTCGTTACGTTTACCACAATTAATCCAATTAAAATCGAACGATTGGACAACAATTTGATAGTGCCAAATTAGCTATTATAATTCCTAGTTTTTGTCCCATAAAGACCGCAAATATTTCCTTATCTTACATTAATGCTTTATAAACCCAAGTAACTGCCTGGTTGAATCATTCAGCGAAATTATATTTTGAAAATCGGATTGGCAAATTCACAAACGCCACGAAGAACAAAAATTAATTAATAGCAACTGTAGGAGAGGTATGTTGAGTGGGTTCATTCAGCACAAGTGGTAATCGTATTGGTGACTCATTTGAGGGTGATTTGCGGCTTCTCCCGTGCTCTGGTCGGAATTTCCCGTGTGACGTTATGGAAACTGGTGCCTGACGATGTAGCATATGTTTCTACGTGATTTCCTTCTGGAGAGGGGATCTTTCGGATTACAGAAGACAAGCTTTGCCCTCGATTCGTTGTTCATTGTTAGTGTTCGGGCTTTGGGAGCACCAAGTAGTGTTCAAGTTATCAGAAGATAAAGGCAAGGTTGTGTTGGTATTAAATTGATCAAGTGAGGCCATCTTCCTTTGGTGTCGTGGTTCGGCTACAAGGCAGTTTCGGTGACATGGTTCCCGTCAAGCACATTCACAATCAACACCCAACCACCTTTTTCGCCAGGGTTAGTTGTTCACTGTCCATCCTGTGGCACTGTGGGCTGATTCTGCTGACACAAGTCTTTCTTGGACTGTTGATTAAGCTCCATGCAGGTAAGCGGAACCCCTGAAGAGCAGGGGACGTGGGAGTAAAAAAAAGTTTGTCTCTGTCGAATGGGTTTGTAAGGAATTCTAAACCAAGACTCTTGCTGCGCAGAACGTTATAATTGATGGGGAGTGTTTTTCGTGATCTCTCACGTTTCAGTCGCGTGTTGTGTGTCTGTGTTTGACATCTACTGGTTGAGATCACAGGAAAAGCATTGGCACCTATGGTAAACCTTGGCCATTCGTCTTTCTGAACGGATCCATTCGGGTAAACGCTTTGGTAATCTGAGCGAGTTTTGTTAAAGCATGTGCTTGTTATGAAGTCACAAGCACGAGGAAGTCTGCAGATGCTGGAAATCCAAAGCAAAACACAAACACACACAATGCTGGAGGAACTCGGCAGTATCTATGGAAAAAAAGAGTAAACGATCGACGTTTCTGGCTGAGACTCTTCACCAGGACTGGAAAGAAGAGAAGCCAGAGTGGGAGGAGGGGAGGAAGAAGTGCAAGGTGGTAGGTGATGGATGAAACCGGGAAGGTGGGGGGGGGGGGTGAAGTAAAGAGCTGAGAAGTTGATGTTGAAAGAGATAAAGGCTTGTGGAAGGGGGAATCTGATAGGAAAGGATAGAGGACTATGGGAGAAAGGGAGAGAGGTGATGAGTAGGTAAGGAGATGAGGTGAGAGGGGAAGCAGGAATGAGGAAAGGTGAAGGACAGGGGTGGGGATTACCAGAATTTCAAAAAATCAATGTTCATGCCATCAGGTTGGAGGCGAGTTAGAGAAAATATTGCCATACATTGTTAGGAAGTTTCTTAGTATAACAGCCATGTTTGAGTTAAATAGTGTTGCTTGTAGCTCTTGTGGATTTTATGAAATAATTGGATTGTGATGAATTTTTAAAGGTAGATCTATGTTGGGATTTATGCATAAATATATAGCACCCCCATTTTACTGAATGTAAATTGTAACAGTGACAGTGAGGTAGTTCTGTCTTCAAATCTAACTTGGGATTACTGTTACTTCTGTTCACTAGTTCCCACTAAATTTGCTTGACAGCAGGATGATGCTTTTTAGGGACGTTGGCAGGAAGGGTATTGCAAGAAAGGGGAGGGAGTTTTTGTTTTTAACCATTGAGTTATAATAATATCAGGGCAGGACTTGAAACAAGCTTGATGGCTAGTGCCATACTGACTGTCCAGCTTCGTAAGTACAACACACACAAAATGCTGGTTGCTCTGGATTTCTAGCATCTGTCAAATCTCTTGTGTTTATCACTTAATGAGCATTCATTTGCAGATCTGAAGGATTGGAAAATACAGGTGTATACAATGACCATTTGATGTATTTAAGGAAACATGAAGGAGCTGGGGGGATGGGGTTGCGTGAATGTATATTTGATTCTTATTAGACCAAGACTTCAGTTGAATTCTGATGGTACACCACATCCTCTGTCTTTGAGAAACGTGAAACTGAAGGGATCTGGGGTGGCCTGTCTGTCTTTAGCCTAATCACATATATAGATAAGTTATTAATATTTGGCATGCTTGCAATTATGCCATCATAGCCAATTTCATCTTGGATTTGATATTTTGCAGTTCTTCAGCTGTCTATATCATCACATCTCAAGCCTATAGACAAGGGGCCACCAAGCAGTGAACAAGTGGTTGAAGTCAAAAAATGTGACAAAAGATTACTGAACAGGTTTGGAAGAGCAGAAAGAGCATTTGGTATCAATGATGACAGTAGCCTGCAGTGCAGATTCATAAAGACTGCCAAAGGAATTAATTCTCAATTGACCTTAAATGAATGTAATTTAACTGACCACAAAATAATCTCCATGCTTCCATTTAAATCAGAAAAAAATGCTCAGCCCAGTACTGAGGAGGACTATTGTCAACCTTATCAGAATAATAAGTTCAACCAAGAGTACTTCAGAGATGATGCTAACTGTATGACTGATGGCAAATGTGTGGTTGTCAGGAACCCTGTCAATCAAAGTGCATTTACAAAAACGATTATGAGAGAATGGAAGATTAAAGAGGATGATCAAGAAGATTGCAGTTCGACTGATGATGAAGAATGGGATGACTCTGAAGAATCATCCACTCAGTGCGATAGTCATGAATCACTTAGTGATGAGGAACAGAATGAAATCCTTTGGAAATCTTTCTTTACAACAGACATCTACAATCCATGGAATTTTTCTGCACAACTTACTAGTTCTTCCACAAGAATAGTCACTGAAGATTTAAAGGAACAATGTTTAGAAAAGAATGTGAAGAGGAATGCCAGCACAGCTAAAGTAAATGTATCATTTTCACAGAAACCAATTTTACCACAGAGACATTTCCAACACTTTTGCAAACTTGGTGCTAGGGAAAATGTCAAATTCCAGGTGTGGAGAAAGTCATCGAAATGCACTAAACTTGAAAAAGGAGACAAAGTCATGGGTAAACCAACCTGTAAAAAGGTATGCCCATATCAAATATTTATTCTTTCTTTCATCTTTGGAATTGTTTTGTTTTCTATAAAAATATCATAATGCACAGTGAAAATGCTGAACCTTCCTAGGAATTTAGGCAATGTTTGCAGAGACAGAAGCAGTTAATATTTCAGTTCACCAACTGTTCAATCTTTCCATGTTTTAATTTATTTCTGACATTTTCAACCTGACTTCTAAAAATTAGGTAATATCACCCACAACTGTCATGTCTAGAATGCTAACAAAGCAAAATTATCTGTTTTGGAATAAGTTATCTATTTGGTTTATTTTTTGCATTTTCTCATTTCGCAAGGCTTCTATTGTTTTAATTGAAATGCCAATGACTGGTGTGTAATCCACTGAAATGCTTCTGTTTAAGGAGAGAGGTAAAGCAAGTCTGATTAGCTTCATATCAGTGGAATTCTTGTACCACTTAAGGAGAATCACAGCAGAAAATGGTGATAGGAGGTGTAGATAGGGAACAGGGAGAAAGTGGAAGGGGTGGAGAGTGGTGTCTTTGGATTGTGTTTTCTGCTTCATAAAATAAGAGCATTGTGGAAAAAGAGATTTTTGATGAGAATGCTTTTTGACTTCCAGTTCACATGGGACTTGAGTCTGAACTAAAGCCAGTGAAGTTAATGGTTACCATTCTGACAAGTAGAAATAGCCCATTATTTTAGAAGATAATGGAAGCTAGAAAGTGGAAGTTATGGAGAATAATATGGATATGGTATAGCTTGGGAGTATGAAAATAGAAAGAGTTTAAATGGTTAAAGTTAAGGGGCAGAGTCTAACTATAAACTATAAATTTGAATGGATTGCATGATGACAAAGTAGGAAAAGCAGAATATGTGGAAGCTTCATGCAGAGGGCTGAGGGGTTCTTTAGCGTGTACTGGCATTTGCTAGGTTGCAGTATTGAGAAATTGATGGCTTGTCAGGAATGTTTTGTTGATTATAATGTATTAAGTTAATTCATTAAAAAAACAAGAGTAACAATTACAATTACAATTGACTCTCACAGCTACCTGGACTATTCCTCTTCCCACCCTGTCTCTTGCAAAAATACTATCCCCTTCTCACAATTCCTCCGTCTCCACCGCATCTGCTCTCAGGATGAGGCTTTTCATTCCAGAACGAAGAAGGTGTCTTCCTTTTTTAAACAAAGGGGCTTCCCTTCTTCCACCATCAACTCTGCTCTCAAACGCATCTCTCCCATTTCCTGCACATCTGCCCTCACCCCATCCGCCCACCACCCCACTCGGGATAGGATTCCCATTGTCCTCACCTACCACCCCACCAGCCTCCGGGTCCAATGTATAATTCTGCCACCTCCAACGGGATCCCACTACCATGCACATATTTCCCCCCCTGCCTCTTTCTGCTTTCCGCAGGGATCACTCCCTACGCAACTCCCTTGTCCATTTGTTCCCCCCCCCCATCCCTTCCCACTGATCTCCCTCCTGTCACTTAGCCTTGTAAGCGGAACAAGTGCTACACCTGCCCTTACACTTCCTCCCTCACCACCATTCAGGGCCCCAGACAGTCCTTCCAGGTGAGGCGACACTTCACCTGTGAGTCGGCTGGTGCGGTATACTGCGTCCGGTGCTCCCAGTGTGGCCTTTTATATATTGGTAAGACCCGACGCAGACTGGGAGACCGTTTCACTGAACACCTACGCTCGGTCCGCCAGAAAAAGCAGGATCTCCCAGTGGCCACACATTTTAATTCCATGTTCCATTCCCATTCTGATATGTCTATCCATGGCCTCCTCTACTGTCAAGATGAATCCACACTCAGGTTTGTGGAACAACACCTTATATACCGGCTGGGTAGCCTCCAACCTGATGGCATGAACATTGACTTCTCTAACTTCTGTTAATGCCCCTCCCCCCCTTCTTACCCCTCCTGCCTACCCTTTCCCTCCCTCCTTTTTTTCTTCTCTCTTTCTGCCCATCACTCTGCCATTTCTCCATCTCCCTCTGGTGCTTCCCACCCCCTTTCTTTCTCCTAGGCCTCCCGTCCCATGATCCTTTCCCTTCTCTAGCTCTGTATCGCTTTTGTCAATCACCTTTCCGGCTCTCAGCTTCACCCCACCCCCTCTGGTCTTCTCTTATTATTTCACATTTCCTCCTCCCCCTCCTACTTTCAAATCTCTTACTATCTTTCCTTGCATTTAGTCCTGACAAAGGGTCTCGGCCCGAAACGTCGACAGTGCTTCTCCCTATAGATGCTGCCTGGCCTGCTGTGTTCTACCAGCATTTTGTGTGTGTTGCTTGAATTTCCAGCATCTGCAGATTTCCTCATGTAACAATTACAAAGCTTGTGATAAAATAATGGAAAACACAGGAACGTGATAGTGAGAGATAATCTCTATATGGTTTCTCAGATCATGATCATGAGGGTGGGGGAGCAACTGGGTGAGAAAGCATTTGTTTAGACAGTACATTTGCTGTAAATGTTTGCCACTCAAGGAAGCTAGATTCAGAATTCCTGAGGCAAATTTCAGAATATGGATGATTTGATCCAGAGTGCTGTGATGTCCCTTACCTTGAGTAGTGTTTTAGTTTGGTTAGTAGGAAGTGACTGTCACCGTGACAGGTCAAGCAACCATAGATGTAATGGTAGGAAAGCTTCAGGCTTTGTAAATATCCACAAGGTGCAAGGATTTGTGGCACTCAGGGAATAGAGGGCTATAGAATTAAACCATTGAGGTTCATAGCATAGCAAGCAGTCTAAATGGGATATACACACAAAATGATGGTGGAACTCAGATCAGGCAGCATCAGTGGAGGGGAATAAACAGTCAATGTCTTTGGCCAAGACTTGTGTCAACGAGATATGTAATCTGTGTTTGATCCTGTTCCTTTTAGTCTTTGGTAATATATACAAAATACTTCATTCAAGTTCACTTCCCTCAGTATGTGTTGGTTCTTTGCATTGGGAAAGGAAGTGCAAAGGTCACCCAGATGAATAAATGAAGCATGGCATCATGTCTGCAGTTGCAGCAGTAGAAGAGCTGCTGCCATTGTAGCTAAAGGCAGTTGATGCAACATTCAAGAATGGCTTTCACCATATCACAACACATGGTACCCAAGCCTAATTCTGTCCTCTAAGTGCATCATTTACTGGAAGATTCAAGTTTTAACTTGAAACAGCTTTTTAACTTTATGGATTATTTCCAAATTTATGATTATTTAATCAAGCATCCATGTTGACATACTAAGACTGTTTTGTACTTGTTTATAATTCTCTTTCTAAGTACTGATCAAACACGAGGAAGTCTGCAGATGCTGGAAATTCAAACAACAACACACACAAAATGCTGGTGGAACACAGCAGGCCAGGCAGCATTTATAGGGAGAAGCACTGTCGACGTTTCGGGCCGAGACCCTTCGTCAGGACATCAACAGTGCTTCTCCCTATAGATGCTGCCTAAGTGCTGTTGTTTGCTCAGTGTCACTGTTATTGTACACTTGCATTAGTGAGGAATTGTGTATTGCACTTGAAAAATAAATTGGGAGTATCCATAGTGATCTGGTCAATAATTAACTGCTCATTCACACCTTCGTGTTAATGGTTATTGTGTAACTTTCCTAATACGGGACATCTTAACTGTATTAAGTACTAAGAAGCATAACATGATAAATGTCTTTGTGATATTTTGTAAGTATGATCTTTGCTTAGTCATCTTTTAGCTGTAATAAATTGGTTATTAGTTTTTTTAATAAACTGGGCTATCATCCACAGTTCAAAACCAATGCTTCATTCCACACTGTTTCCATGCATAGTTAAATACAAGGTACTGTTGGAGGTTTATGGCCATGGCTGGCAGTTTAGCAAAGAAAGAATATTTTCTGGTTTGCATTGGTTGGAGTTTGGATGGAAAATGAACTTCATATATGAAGGTAAAACATTTTAAACAGATGCAATGATCAGAGGTTTGCCTGAAATACAAAGTGTATACATCTGCTTGCCATGGACGTGACATTTTTGAAGTAAATTAATTCAACAATGTAATGACATTGAGCATTTAGTGGCATTGTGAGGGAATTCAGCAACCAGCAAGGTTGAATAGGTTTACAAGGGAAACTGCAGATGCAAAAATCTGGAACAATTTAAAAAAAAACGAGCTACTGGAGGAACTCTGTTGGAGGCAGAGGAATGATTAATAGTTAAGACCTTTAGTGTGTGAGAAGCCCAGTTGAATATGCTGGTCTATGGCCTCAGGGTGGAGAAGCAACACATTATTTTCCATCTGAGGAGCTCTGATGGCATGAATATTAATTTCTCTTGGTTTTATAAAACAAATTCCCCCCCCACCCTCTGTTCCCCAATTTGACATTTTATCTCTATTCACTTTACCCTGGGTCCCCTTCTTCCCTTTCTCCTGTGGTCTCCTCTCCTATCAGATTCCTTCTTCTCTAGCCCATGGCCTTTCCCACCCACCCAGCTTCACCTATTGCCTTCCAACTAGCCTCCTTCCGCTCCCCCTACCTGTTTATTCTGGTGTCGTCTTCTCCCTTCCTTCAGTCCTGAAGAAGGGTCTTGGCTCAAAATGTCAACTGTTTTTTCATTTTCATAGATTCAGCCTGACTTGCTGAGTTCCTCTTGCATTTTGTGTGTGTTGCTTTGAATATGTTAATTCTATTTTCTTTTGTTCGTCTGTACATGTTCTGAAGGATTTGTACTGGCTTGCTGGTTGATCTGTTGAATTGTTGGAGTATGTTCCTGTCACTGCTGTGCTTTGAGCAACGAGTATGCTTATGGTATGGGTACTTACATAGTGACTGGGCGAGCAGGCCTGATCTTTATTCATCCTTACCCGTGTGCCTGCTATGCAAATCAGCTTGCTCTGGTGTCATTTTAATTTCCAAGATCTGTTTGAGTTAGAACTGGAAGGAAGGGTATGGGAGAAGAAACTTTAAGCATAGTTTGAGGTTTTCTGAAATGTTCAAATATCTTCAGCAATAAGCTGCTGTTGCAAGATCAATGGAATAGTTCAACAAATGAGTTTTATTAAGTGAAATTATTAAGGAATAAAAGTCTAGTACAAGTCTTTAATTGTGATAAAGTACAAAACAGACTTGAAGGGTTGAATATCCCTATTCATGTTCCAACACTGTCTGCCTGCAGAACAGCGTTGCAATTTCTTTGTAAGCCAAAAGCATCAGTTACTTTAAAAGTTTTAATGTTTTGATTATTTTCTCTTCCAGCTGAGATTTTCTCCTGTTGTTGAAGTTCACACAATGGTGGCATGGTCCTTTGCTTTACGTGAAGCTCGGAAGGGCCATTGGATACAGGCAGCTTATGACAGAGCAAGTTTCCTAGACAGGGTGCGGAACACAGAAATGGCAATTGGTTATTGTCTCCAGAAGGATCACAGACTGAAAATCTGGGAAAAAATTCACAGTCATAATTCAAAGAATTATGTACAGTAGCGTAATTCTGTAGCCACTGAGTGTAAAAAGGACTTGAAGGACTATGGTCTCTTTCCTTTTACTATTTAGATTATATGGTTATAACAATGTTGCAATAGCAAGTCATGAACTATCTGGGACATTGATGGATCTTTCCAAGTTGACCTGATGGAGATGTGAAATTCTGATACATTCTGCAAATTTAATGTTAGTTCCATATGTGTAGGCCTAGCTTTGAATCAAGAATATTTTCTAATCTTGATAATGGAAGAGCTTGCACTGTCTTCAATACTGTAATGTTCATGAAGTAGATTCCAGAAACTAAGCTCATGTAGAACTGCTTCTCCGTTCTGGTTTTGTCTGTTAAATTATTTCATTTCAACATTACAACAAAATAATTTTGTACAGTTTAGCATGCATTTCTTATGATATTTTGTGTATTATATTTATTGATTGAGAAACATTGAAGATTTCTGAATATCTATTTTGAACTCATTGTAGTTAATGCAGTGCATGACTCCATTTTTCTGTTGGGCCTGGTAATATACTTTGGTCCACATATGTATGTTAACAAGGTCATATGACATCACAAAATCTGACTTTCTGTTTCATCAATCAGATTATGACAATTTCAACACAAAAGCGGGGGGAAAAATGTCTGAGTATAACTGTCTGAAGAAATCTGTTAAATGTTACAGTTTTTGTCTAGAGATAGTTGCCTTGCCTGTCACCCTGGTATCAGGAGTTAATCACTTTTCATACCTGCAGATACAGCTAGATCAAGGGATGATTCAGAAATCTACTCACCAGGCTGCCTTATCATTGGAATATCTGATCTGCTGGCATGTTATCTAGTTTTTTGAAACATTATGATTTCTACCTGATTGGAATGGTTTTCTATTAATTAGAATTACTATTTTGATAATGTAACTATTGCAAATTCAAATAATTATGTTAATGGCGAATATTTTGTCACTTCTTGTCAAGTTACCTCTCAACGTTGAAGAATGCATTGAAATAATGGTTTCTTCACTTACCATCCTGCTGTTTGTCACAGTATTTTTAATGTTACTTTGTAACCTATCTGCCTTTTGTTTTGTAGGCTTTAGTTATAAAGTTAGGCATTGAATTTTATATCAAAGAATATTAAAACTGATTTTTTGTTAATTCATAATTTCCAAATGTACCCTCGAGTAAGTGACTAATGTACAAAATTGTTTTCCAGGGAATTTCTCTAGGGAACAGGTTTTTGGGTTAAAACATGTTCCATTCAAAAATTAAGTCATCTCTATGAGTACAGGCACAATCCTGTTGATGCCTATTAGGGTACAGTAAGAAGTGTTAACAGGCCAGGGAGTAATGAATATTCTTCATAATTTGAAATAATTAGTTTTGTTTCACATGTGCATATCTCAGAAGAGTGTGCACTTTGGTTGTTTCAGTCTGGGCAGGAATATAAATAGTGTTGCTTAATGGGTAGTAAACAAAAATTAACTTGTATTTGAAAAATTGTTGAATAAAGGAGTCATAGAAAAGTACAGTACGAAAACAGGCTCTTCACCCTATATAGTTCGCGCTGAACCATTTAAACTGCCTGGTCCCATCAATATGCAACCACACTGTAGCCCTTCATACTCCTGCCATTCATGTACCTAAACAAACATCTCTTAAACATTGAAATCGAGCTTGCATGCACCACTTGCGCTAGCAGTTTGTTCCACCTGCTCACAAGTGAGGAAGATTCCCCTCGTGTTCCCCTTAAACTTTTCACTATTCACCCTTAACCCATGACCTGTAGTTGTAGTTCCACCCAACCTCAGCTTGCATTGACCTTATCTATTCCCCTCAGAATTTTGTATACCTCTATCAAATCTCCCCTCAATCTTCTATATTCCAAGGCATAAAGCCCCTAACCGAGTCATTCTTATAACTTAGGTCCTCCAGTCTTGGCAGTATATTTGTAAATTTTCTCTGTACGCTTTCAACCTTATTTACAACTTTCCTGTAGGTAGGTGACCAAAACTGCACACGATACTCCAAATTATGCCTCACCAACCATCTTGTACAACTTTAGCATAAGATCCCATATCCTGTACTCAGTGCTTTGATTTATGGAGGTCAATGTACCAATAGCTTTCTTTATGACCCTATCTTCCTGTGCCACCACATTCAATGAATTATGGACTTGTATTCCTAGATCCCTCTGTTATATCACACAATTTAAACATCTTTGTTAGGGCCCCTGCAATTTCAGCACTTGTCTCCCACAGGGTCCAAGGGAACACATTAACACTAGCAACAACAACACACAAAATGCTGGTGGAACACAGTAGGCCAGGCAGCATCTATAGGGAGAAGCGCTGTCGACGTTTCAGGCTGAGACCCTTCATCAGGGTGAGCAGGCCAGGCAGCATCTATAGGGAGAAGCGCTGTCGACGTTTCGGGCTGAGACCCTTCATCAGGACTACTGTACTCCTGATGAAGGGTCTCAGCCAGAAATGTCGACAACGCTTCTCCCTATAGATGCTGCCTGGCCTGCTGTGTTCCACCAGCATTTTGTTTGTTGTTGTTTGAATTTCCAGCGTCTGCAGATTTCCTCGTGTTTGCACATTAACATTTGCAATCCTTTTGCTTGAAATTTATCTATAGAATCCCTTAGGATTCTCCTTCACCTTGTCTGCTAAGGCAACCTCATGCCTTCTTTTCGTCCTCCTAATTTCTTAAAGTGTTCTCTTGCATTTCTTCTACTCCATAAGCATCTTATTTGTTCGTATATGCCTATACCTGCTATGCACCGTTTATTTTCATAACCAGAGCCTCCATCCCTTTGAAATCTAACATTCCCAAAGCCTGTTGGCTTTAGAAGCCTTGTACTCTCATAATTTCAGCTTTGAAGGCCTTCCTCTTACCAAGTACGTCTTTGCAGTACCAAGTACTGCCTGTCCCAATCCAAACTTGCTAGATCTTTTCTGATACTTCAAAATTGGCGTATTTCCAATTTAGAATCTCAACCCATGACCAGACCCATTCTTTTCCATACTTACTTTGAAACTAATGGCATTATGATCACTAGATGCAAAGTGTTTCCCTACACAAACTTCTGTCACCTGCCCTGTCTCATTCCTTAATAGGAGATCGACTAGTGTACGCTCTCATTTGGACTTCTATGTACTGATTAAAGAAACTTTCCTGAACACATTTGACAAACTCTATCACATCTAGTCCTTTTCACAGTATCGGAGTTCCTGTCAATCTGTGGAAAGTTTAAAATCACCTTCTGTAACAATCTTGTATTTCTTGCAACAGGTCTCTACAAATTTGCTCCTCTAAATCCCGCAGAATGTTGGGTGATCTATAATAAGCCCCATTAATGTGGTCACACCATTCTTATTCCTCAGTTCCACCCAGAAACCTTAGCTAGATGAGCTCTCCAGCCTGCCACAGCCATGACATTTCCCTGACCAGTATCACCACCCCTTCCCCTTTAATCCCTCCCACACTATTGCGTCAAAAACAATAGAAGTTTGTAATATTGATTTGCCCGTCCTGCCCCTCCTGCAAACAAGTCTCACTAATGGCTACAATATAATAAATTCACATGTTGATCCATGCCCTGAGCTCATTTGCCTTCCCTACAATACTTCTTCCATTGAAATATGCACAACTCAGAACATTAGTTGCAACACATTCAACCAATTGATTCCTGACTTTGTCTGTGGTCTGTCTTCACAACCTCTGCACTATTTGTTCTGGCATCAGGTTCCCAACCCCCTGCAGCTCTAGTTTAAACCCCTCAGTGCAGCACTAGCAAACCTCCCCACTAGGATTTTATTCCTCCTCGTTCAGGTGCAAACCACCTCTTCTGAACAGGCCCCACCTTTCCTGGAAGTGAGTCCAATCATCCTCACTTCTGACTCCCTCCTTCCTATACCAACTCCTTAGCTAAGTGTTCAACTGTATGATCTTCCTATTTCTGGCCTCACTTGCGTATGGCCAGGTAGCAATCCTGAGATCCCAACGCTGGAGGTCCTGTCCTTTAATTTAGCACCTAACTCCCTGAACTCACTTTGCAGAGGCTCTTCACTCTTTTTACCCATGTCATTGGTACCTATGTGGACCACAACCTCAGGCTGTTCACCTTCCCACTTAAGAATGCTGAGGACTCGGTCCGAGATGTCCCAGACCCTGGCACCCAGGAGACAACATACCATCCAGGAATCTCATTCTCGTCCACAAAACCTTTTTTCTGTTCCCCTAACTAATGAATCCCCTGTTTCCATAACTTGCCTTGTCTCTGCACACCCCCCGCCCTCTGTTCCCTTCTGGGAACAAACAGCTGACCAAGACCTGACCTCTGTGACTTCCCTTTGCTAGGTCACACTCTCCCAACAGTCTCCAAAATGGTATATCTTTTGTTGAGGGGGATGGCCACAGGGGTACTCTGCACTAGCTGCTTCACCCCTTTCCCCTTCCTGACTGTCACCTAGTCTCCTTTGTCCTACACTTGGGTGTAACTACCTCTCTATATGTCTTATCTATCACCCCTCAGAATTCTGAATGATCTGTGGTTAATCCGGTTCCAGATCCAGCTCTTTAATGTGGAGTGGTAGAAGCTACAGCTGGATGCACTTCCTGCAAGTGAGGTCATCAGAGACACTGGCAGTCTCCCTGCCTTCCCACACCTCGTAATGAGCATTCAACTATCTGCCTGGCATCTCTACTGCTCTACCTTGCAAATATGAAGCAGGAAGCAATAAATAAATTGGAAAAATAAAATAAGTCTCTCTGTGCTAAAGCATCAAATAACCACTCTAACAGTGTCTGCTCCTCTTGCCCCTACTTTATTTTTATTTACTCTTGCCAATCAATCCCAATTGGCCACTGTTCAAAAACCAAACTGCTGTGCATCGATGCCTTATGTACTCAGTCAGTAAACCGGAGAGCCAGACGGGACTACGAGAAGGCCTTGGCGGACAGGATTAGGGAAAACTCCAAGGCATTCTACAAGTATGTGAAGAGCAAGAGGATAAGGCGTGAGAGAATAGGACCAATCGAGTGTGTATGGAACTGGAGGAGACAGCAGAGGTACATAATGAATACTTTGCTTCAGTATTCATTACGGAAAAGGATCTTGGCGATTGTAGGGATGACTGGCAGTGGACTGAAAAGCTTGAGCATGTAGATATTAAGAGGATGTGGTGGACCTTTTGGAAAGCATCAAGTTGGATAAGTTGCTGGGACAGGATGAGATGTACCCCAGGCTGCTATGGGAGGTGAGGGATGAGACTGCTGAGCCTCTGGCAATGATCTTTGTATTATCAATGGGGACAGGAGAGGTTCTGGAGGATTGGGGGGTTGCGGATGTTGTTCCTTTATTCAAGAAAGGGAGTAGAGATAGCCCAGGAAATTATAGACCAGTGAGTCTAACTCCAGTGGTTGGTAAGTTGATGGAGAAGATCCTGAGAGGCAGGATTTATGAACATTTGGAGAGGCATAATATAATTAGGAATAGTCAGCATAGCTTTGTGAAAGGTAGGTCATGCCTTACAAGCCTGATTGAATTTTTTGAGGATGTGACTGAACACATTGATGAAGGTAGAGCAGTAGATGAAGTGTATATGGATTTCAGCAAGGCATTTGATAAGCTACCTCATGCAAGGCTTATTGAGAAAGGAAGGAGGCATGGGATCCAAGGGGACATTGCTTTGTGGATCCAGAACTGGCATTCCCGCAGAAGGCAAAGAGTGGTTGTAGACAGGTCCTATTCTGCATGGAGGTCGGTAACCAGTGGTGTGCCTCAGGGATCTGTTCTGGAACCCCTACACTTTGTGATTTTTATAAGTGTTCTGGATGAGGAAGTGGAGGGATGGGTTAGTAAGTTTGCTGATGACACAAAAGTTGGAGGTGTTGTGGACAGTGTGGAGGGCTGTCAACAGTGTGGAGGGCTGTCAAAGGTTACAATGGGACATCGATAGGATGCAAAACTGGGCTGAGAAGTGGCAGATGGAGTTCAACCCAGATAAGTGTGAGGTGGTTCATTTTGGTAGGTCAAATATGATGGCAGAATATAGTATTAATGGTAAGACTCTTGGCAGTGTGGAGGATCAGAGGGATCTTGGGGTCCGAGTTCATAGGACACTCAAAGCAGCTGTGCAGGTTGATTCTGTGGTTAAGAGAGCATACGGTGCATTGGCCTTCATCAATCATGGGATTGAGTTAGGAGCTGAGAGGGAATGTTACAGCTATATAGCACTCTGGTCAGACCCCACTTGGAGTACTGTGCTCAGTACTGGTTGCCTCACTACAGGAAGGATGTGGAAACCATAGAAAGGGTGCAGAGGAGATTTACAAGGATGTTGCCTGGATTGGGGAGCATGCCTTATGAGAATAGGTTGAGTGAACTTGGCCTTTTCTCCTTGGAGTGACAGTGGATGAGAGGTGACCTGATAGAAGTGTATAAGATGATGAGAGGCATTGATTGTGTGGATAGTCAGAGGCTTTTTCCCAGGGCTGAAATGGTTAACATGAGATGCCACAGTTTTAAGGTGCTTGGAAGTAGGTACAAAGGAGATGTCAGGGGTAAGTGTTTTACGCAGAGTGTGGTGAGTGCGTGGAATGGGCTGCTGGCTATGGTGGTGGAGGCAGATAAGATAGGGTCTTTTAAGAGAGTCCTGGACAGGTCCAACCCCGTAAAAGGAAGCAGAATTGGTTGTATGTTGTAAAGTAGCAATGACTCTTGTTAAACAATCCATATGAACAGATCTATTATAACCTGTCAATGACATGACAATTCTGGACAATGTTTCTCACCCTCTGCATGTCACCTTGGCTGAACAGAGGAGTACTTTTAGTAATAGATTAAGCCAACTACTCTACTCCAACGAGCGCTGTATGAGGTCATTCTTACCCTCGACCTTTAGGCTCTATAATGAGCTAACCTATAGCCAGGGAAGTGATGACCCCTCCTGTTAGACTGTTTGAGGTAATTTACTTTTTATTCTTTCTTACTTCTCTTACAATATTTGTATATCTGTGCACTTGTAATGCTAGTGTGACATTGTAATTTAATTTAGGATCAATAAAGTATCTATCTATACTCTTGCTGTAGAATAGTGCACAAAAATACTGTGTACACGGTGAAAGTAAAAATGATAGGTCAGCAATCATGCAGCAACTGGGCAGAGAGAAGTAAATGTTTCAGACCTGTGAACTTTCATCAGGCACTTTTCTCTGCACAGAGTTCTGTCTGGATTCCTGTGTGTTTCCAAGTTTTGACAATATCCAAGATGTCTAGTTTGGAGTATGAAAGGAAGCTGCCAGCTAATTGATGTCACTGGTGGTGATTTTTTAAAATATAATAATGCCCTTTAAGGCAAACCCACGAGATATTTCAGGAGTTTTTATATTACAGCTCATTGTAATTAATTGACAGATATGACTTCCCTGAAGTTTATTAAACTTTCTCACTAGCTGCAAATTTTCAGCAACTTCTCTTTGACCTTTCTAAATTGCAGGCAGATAGTACACAATGATTAAACGGCCATTGTGTTCTGTCAGTAATTTGATTTAGAAAATATTTCATTTTCTCTTATAAATTAATTATTTTCATTTATTTCCTTCCTAATTGAACAGACTTTGCAATATGTGGGATGAACTGAGTAATGTGTGAATGGCAAGGATTTGCACAATGAAATGAGAATTTATGCTATTTAAGAGTACTTTGTTGAATCATGATGATCTGAAGCATTCTGTTGATGCGGTGCATTTATTTAACAAATGTATCGAAAATTATCGCATGATATTTTCTGGGAAAATCACCAAACATTACATGCACCATGTGAGATATTGGGGCAGATGATACTCATAAAAGTAGGTTTTGAAGAGGAAAGATTGAGGGTAAGGAGAGGAACTGCACAATTTACTGCCTAGATTTTTGGAGACACTGCCAACAGCAAAGTCTTGAAAATCTGGGAATGGTCAGAGGCCTGAGCTAGAGGTTGATGAATTTGATGAAAGAGGTGGCAAAGATACGCAGGAGTTCGAAAAGGATGAGATTTTTAGACAAAGTGATGACTTGTCTGAATGTACCACAATGGACTGTGTGGTTTTGAGAATTATTGATAGACAAAGTTTTTGTTAGCTGAATGCACACTCACATTTTGAATGGACTTATTTTGTCATTCCTATTGTCCTCACAATAGGATACCTCCTATTCTCGTCTTCCCTATGTCATGCAGGAGGACAATTAACACACCAAATCTATGCCAGCTCTTGGAGAAATCTTATCCCTCAGTTTAATTCCCTGTAATCTTTTCTGTCTCACATGGTTATCTAATCTTATCTATTGCCAAATTAACTCTCAATCAGCAAGTCTTTGGGATGTGGGAGGAAATCAGAACAGCTTGGGAAATCCACAAAGTCACAGTGAAACAATTCAAACTCCACAGCGCTCAGTTCCTAAGCCAACTTCCTCTGTGTTTTAAAGGAGTAAAAAACACAATTGTGATAGATTTTGATGCGTGAGTGGACAGAGGAAAGCTGCCGATTGCCTGCATGAATTAATTAAGCCACAGGGTGGCGCTATACATTAACTGGATAGATTTTTTTCCACATTAATTTCTTCCGTTCTGAATTGACTACAAAATATTTTTATTTATAGACTAGATATGTGGGCCATGGGCAATTCTAGAATTTATCCTTCATCCCACTACTGGGTCATGTCAATTTGCCATGAAGGTACAAAGAGATCTGAGAGTCCTAGTGGTTAACTTGCAAGTTGAGTCTGTGGTAAGGAAGAGAAATGCAATGTTCATTTTGGGAGGATTAGAATATAAAAACAAGGTTGTAATGCTGAGGCTTTATTAGGCGTAGATCAGACTATACTTGGAGTATTGTGAGTAGTTTTGGGTCCCTTAACTAAGAAAGGGTTTGCTGGCATTGGAGAGGGTCCAGAGGAGGATCATGAGAATCATCCTGGGAATGAAAGGGTTAATGTATGAGGAGCATCTGATGTCTTTGGGCCTGTACTAGCTAGAGTTTAGAAGGATGAGGGGAGAATTGAATATTGAAAGGCCTAGATGGTGTGGATGTGGGTAAGATGTTTCGTCTAGTGGAGGAATCTAGGACCAGAGGGTACAGCCTCAGAATACAAGGACGTCCTTTTAGAACAGAGATAAGGAGGGATTTATTTAACCACAGAGTGGTAAATCTGTGGAATTCATTGTCTCAAACAGCTATGAAGGGCAAGTCACTAGATACATTTAAAGTGGAGGTTGATATGTTATTGATTAGTAAAGGTGTCAAAGTTTATGGGAAGAAGGCAGGAAAATGGGGTTGGAGGGATAATGACACAATGGAATGGCAGAGCAGACTTGATGTGGCAAATGGCTTAATTCTGCTCCTATGTCTTGTGCACTTCACTTTCGCTGTAGCTGTTACACTTTATTCTGCATTGTTATTGTTCTACCTCAATGCACTGTGTAATGATTTGTTCTGTGTGAACAGTATGTTGACAAGCTATTGTGGTGCATGTGGCAATAATGAATCAATTCCATAAGGAATGGCTTTTGCACTTGTATAATAATCATGGTTTCAGATCATACCCCGGTACTAATTCCACTGGTTACAGTAGACGACCTCAACAGATCTTCTTGAATGCTTGTCCATTCATTCCTCCCCACTGATCTCCCTCCCTGATCCTGTAAGCAGAACAAGTGCCACACCAGCCCTTACATCTCCTCGCTCACCTCCATTCAAGGCCCTAAATATTCCTTCCAGGTGTGGCACCACTTCACCTGCAAATCCCATGTTCCCAGTGCAGCTTCCTCTACGTTGTTGAGACCCAACATAATTTGGGGGACCGCTTTGTTGAATACCTCCACTTCATCTTCAAAGGGTGGAATTTCCCTCTGGACAACCATTTTAACTTCTATCTGCATTCCCTTTCCAACATGTTGGTCCATGGCCTCCTCTTTTGCCATGATGAGGCCCCTCTCAGGGTGATGGAACAACACCTTCTATTCTTTCCCGGCAGCTTCCAACCTGATGACATGAGCATCAATTTCTCCTTCCAGTAATATTTTTCTTTTTCCCCTCCCCATTCCCACTTCTTCTATTCACCACTCTGGCCTCTTACCCCTTCTCTTCACCTGCCTATTGCCTTCCCCTGGTGCCATCCCCCCCTTTTTTCCTATGGTCCACTCTCCTCTCCTATCAGATTCCTTCTTCTCCAGCCCTTTAGCTTTCCTGCCCAGCCAGCCTCAGCAATCACCTTATAGCTTTCTTCCTTCTCCTTCCCCTCCTCCTCCCCCTTTTTTTAAACTGGCTTCTTCACCCTTCCTTTCCAGTCCTGATGAAGGTTTCTCTGGCCAAAACATCAAATGTTTATTCATTTTCATACATGCTGCCTGACTTGCTGTGTTCCTCCAGCATTGCGTGTGTGTTGCTCCGGATTTCCAGCATCTGCAGGATCTCCTCTGTTTATGAATCACCAGATAATCTGTTTAATCAACGTTGATTGGCAAATACCTTTTGAGTAAGATATCAAAACTTAACACTCATAATTCAAAACCTGTAGATATATTCATTCACAAATGGGCTTCTCTGGGCTAGTATTTCTGACCTTCTTTAATTACAGTTCCAGAGGGAAAGTTGTTTTACCTTCCAGGTTACAACAGACAGCTACACTGGTCTGGGTCTAAGGTTACATGTGGGCCAGATAGGGAAGATGGAAGATTCTTCCCTGATAAAAATTAGTGAACTAGATAGATTGCACAAAATACAATAATTTCCTTGTTGGCATTGATCATATTAGTGTTTTATTCCAACTTTACTTAAATACTTGAATTTAAATTCTCCAATTACCTAGTTTGGATTCTCCAAATCAGTAATAACCCAGCTCTGAATATCAGGTCACAATCTTACCGTAACCTATCACTTCGTGGGATCTGTTATTTTCATTTGAGATACCAAGCAGGGCCTGGCCTCAGTTTAACATGTCATTCAGTAATGAAACACCAATTTACACTGTAGTGGGATGTTAGCCAGCTTATATGCAGATCCCTAGTGTGGAATAAACCTGGAGCGTTTTGACAAAGAGATGTGAAGGTACTAGCCTCGCCACAGCCTCATATGTTTTTACACTTTTGAGTTAACAAGGATAAATTCAAAGTAGAGAAAAGAAAAAGCCAAGTTATTTTCATAAGACCCAATTAAAAAAGCACATTGGCAAATTTTTTATTAACCAATAGCCATGATCAAGACCAACTTCAAAAGAGAGAAATTTGAACATATTAACTACAGAGAGGTTTCCCTTCTGTCTGGTCACAGGGAGAGTCATTGCCAAGTCACTTCTCCTGATAGAAAAATTGCTTCCAGAATTACGAACATCATGGAACCTCTTCATCCAGAAGCAAAAAGGACACAAGCATTAGCATGCATATGTAACCGGCTGACTTGAATTTTATTTTTTATTGTTAAAAGTGCATTTATCTATTCACCCTGGTAATGCTAAAATAATTGCCTGTGCTTTAAGAGAAAAGAGTGACCTCATTATGCATGTGCGGAGTGGAAAAAATAGTTCAATGTTCCAGAAAGACGAGCACCATGTATCGGGCGTACTGGTCGTACGATGAGGAAATATTTTCACAAGTAAAGTATTGGCGCCGGATAGCATGGTCATGTAAAGTTCCTTATTTATCTAGTATAATTACCATTACTGTATCGGTTTTGTATATTTTGTTATTATTTATTTTCATACTGTATATGTAACTAGTTGATACACAAGTGTGTGGACCAAAATTAAGCTGAGATTGTAAAGGCAGAAACTTTTTAAAAATTCATTTTGTTGTATTTATTTTGATACCCTCTTTCTGCATTAAAACATCTAAAACAGATAAAGGAATTAAAGACCTGAAAAAGTATTTCTTGTCCTGAGAGTGTATCATTTCAATATTCCAAAATAAATACAAAGAGCATCATCAACATTTAATAGGCTTTTGCTCTGACTCGGTCAATACTAGAGGTAACTGTAGATACTTCTCAAACTTGGTTGCCCACAGAAATTTCTCTCCATCTTGTGTCAGCTTATTGATGGTCTTCGAGCCATAATCTGAGCTAATGGGTCCAAAACAGACCCATTTTCAGTGGAAACTGCTTACAACAAAGGGACAAATAACAAATTAATTCGATTTCAGGTCACACTATTTTCAAAAGAATATTACTAAACGCCTCCATCGTTAACAGGCAAATCTTGTTAATGACTCTATATACAGGAGATGAATAGATGTTCAAAATACGTTACCCTAATAATTTCTACCGAGAATTCTATAATCAAATTAAAAATGTATTTGACAAGAGGCACAAAAGCAAAACTAACTGAAAAACAAAGAAACAAATGTAAGCACAGATCCCAGTAATTCAGAGATAAAAAGACAATAAATGGTAAGAAAACAATAGTAGGAGGAAAATATGAAAATGAAAACTTAGATGGTATATCAAAGCAATACAAGCTACTCAATGGGAAGTTCTAGAGAAACTTGGTCCCCTTGAAACATCATTATGTTTTGTAAATGAAAGCAAGGATCAGAGGGCATGTTGAATGATTACTTCGTGTCAATATTTAAAACAGAAGAAGAGGAAAATAGGCACAATATCCCAAGGAGGAAGTACAGAGTCGAGGATGAAGACCTAAAAAATTGATGCAAATAATCTGAAGTACTGACAAGTAGAATAATGGATAGAAGAGTTACAGACATGCAGGATCAGACTCCACAGGATCAAAGTGAAACTATTTTAGACCCTGACAATACTCTTGCAAAATCAACTCAATATGGAAACCCTTATCTATAATTGCTGAGTTGAACATCACTTTCTTGTTCTGATCACTTGGACACAGAGGTCAGGTTTCCATTTGAATTTTCAGTGGTATTTTCAGTGGTAGTCCATAGGAAATTCAGAAAAATCTTCTTAATCCAAAGAGTAAAGAATATGTTAAACTGCACACAAGTGATTGAAACATTCAACATAGATGCATCCAAGCTCCAACATTATTCTGAAAAGAACAGTCGATAGTGACAGTGAGGTACAATGCTCAGTGAATCAGAAAAAGCAAACCGTAAGGTCAATTTAGACACACCTTGGGTCCTCTTGATCAGTACAATCTAACGTTCAAACTTTGAACCATCCAAGTCTTTAAACCTCAAACAAAGAATGGATATGACTTTGTCAACCGAGCAAGGCAATAATAGAATACTCACTGTAAGATATGCAAATGGTACAAAGTAATGCTGGAATTTTTGTCTTATTTCTACATCAGGACTTCCAGCTATGCCATTGAACTCAATAGTGACCCCAAAATGGCACTAAATGGATTGGTTAAACTTTCCTTTTAATCCACCTTAACGCCATGACTGATTAGGAGTGGTAGCCCTTTTCATTAAAATCATACACTCAAGTCAAGTGTTTTATTTTCTTTATTTCTTTGTGTATTTAAATTTTATTGCAAAAGTATCTCAATTATTTAAACTAATTTCAACTGTTTTTGAATGTTTCTGAATATTAACAGTTCAAAGATAAAAATGAAATGTCCTGAACAACAATGAGCTGTTGAGTGCTATCAGAGTTAGGTCTTGGGTGTCACTACCTGGGGCTCATGACCAGCTGAGTCTGAATAGAAGATATTAAATATTTAAATCCTTGCAGAAAATAATATTACATTGAATTTAGTAGCATTCCATTAGGAATCTCTCATCCAAAAGTATCTTAAACAGATACACATGTCACAATATGAAAATTATTGTCATTGTATTTCAATGTGAATATTGGATAAAGTGGAGTTAGTTGATTAACTGATCCTTGACAGGATAAATTTAATATAGGCATCAACAATGGATTCCTGCTAAAGGTCCTTAGTTGCCCAAGAGACTACTAGATTGAGAAATATTCAGAAATTTAATTTGCAGATTTGAAATTTTGCTGCAAGCATTTCTGTTAAGTATCATCCAATCACAATATGATATATTAAATGTCATCCTCATCCACGTACTTCTCATCAAGTAATATTTAATTACATCCTCCCGTCATTTCTGTTTCTATCATGCTGTATATCATACTTCAGTGGCACAATCAATGCAGACCATTAATTTTGCTCAGTTGTTTCAGTTCTTCACTCTTGGATATGAAGCTAAATGATACTTACTATGACTGTCTTCAACTCCACCCTGGATCGGCCACTAAAAAACCATCAAAATCTATTGTGTATGCAGTCAACGACTGAACTCTAAAAGTCCCCAAAAGAGGATTACAAAGATTCATTGTTTTTAAAGTGAAGAAATTTCTCAACATTTTAGTCCTAAACTCCTCCCCCTCCCCACTTAAATTGAGCCTTATGTGTATTGGACTGGATTGGTTTAATATAAATGTAAATGCTTTTCACAGATTATTGACAGGACATGAACATTTTCTGTAAATAACCTAATAAGTTAATGAAATGTTGGCCTTTATATGGAAGCATGGAAATCACACTATAGATGGACAAAATTATGTTTAGATGAGAATCAGAATCAGGTTTATTATCACCGGCATGTGATGTGAAATTTATTAACATAGCAGCAGCAGCAGCAGCAATTCAATACATAATCTAGCAGAGATAAAAAATAGTAATAATAATAAACGGAAATAAAAAAATAATAAATAAACAAGTAAATCAATTATGCATATTGAATAGATTTTAAAAATGTACAAAAACAGAAATACTGTATATTAAAAAATAATTAGATAGTCCAAAGATTCAATGTCCATTTAGGAATTGGATGGCAGAGGGAAGAAGCTGTTCCTGAATCACTGAGTGGGTGCCTTCAGGCTTCTGTATCTCCTACCTGATGGTAACAGTGAGAAAACGGCATGCCCTGGGTGCTGGAGGTCCTTAATAATGGACGCTGCCTTTCTGAGACACCGCTCCCTAAAGATGTCCTGGATACTTTGTAGGCTAGTACCCAAGATGGAGCTAACTAGATTTACAACCTTCTGCAGCTTCTTTCAGTCCTGTACAGTAGCCCCTCCATACCAGACAGTGATGCAGCCTGTCAGAATGCTCTCCAAGATACAACTATAGAAGTTTTTGAGTGTATTTGTTGACATGCCAAATTTCTTCTAATAAAGCATCGCTGCTGTCTTGCCTTCTTTATAACTACGTTGGTATGTTGGGACCAGGTTAGATCCTCAGAGATCTTGACACCCAAGAGCTTGAAACTGCTTACTCTCTCCACTTCTGATCCCTCTATGAGGATTGGTATATGTTCCTTTGTCTTACCCTTCCTGAAGTCCACAATCAGCTCTTCCATCTTACTGATGTTGAGTGCCAGGTTGTTGCCGTGGCACCACTCCACTAGTTGGCATATCTCACTGCTATATACCTTCTCATCACCACCTGAGATTCTACCAACAATGGTTGTATCGTCAGCAAATGTATAGATGGTATTTGAGCTATGCCTAGCCACACAGTTATGTGTATATAGAGAGCAAGGCAGTGGGATAAGCACACACCTCTGAGGTGCACCAGTGTTGATCATCAGCAAGGAGGATATGTTATCACCAATCTACACAGATTGTTGTCTTCTGGTTAAAAAGTCGAGGATCCAATTGCAGAGGGAGGTATGGAGGCCCAGGTTCTGCAACTTCTCAATCAGGATTGTGGGAATGATGGTATTAAATGCTGAGCTATAGTCGTAGGTGTTTGGTGTCACTGGATTCCTGTGTTTAGCTTAAGGCCATATTAAGTAAATGCTATTTGGACTATGAGGGTTGAATTAGCAGGAGTGATTGTATAAACTGGACCTTTATTTGTTGGAACCTGAAAAATTAATATGTAATTTCATTGGAGTTATTAATGGCATTATTAAAATGATCTAGGTATAAAGGAGGACCAAAATGATAGAGAATTAATTATAACTGGTTCTGGGGAAGTGGGTGGTGCCTAGGATATTGGATTCATAGTTTAGGAGAAATCAGGCCATCCAAAGTGTGGTAGAAATGTGAAATAGCAGATGATGCTGGATCAATCATTACTTTTAAAGCTGAAATTAAGCTAAAAGCATCAAGGTATACAAAGTAAAGGAGGATATGGAGTTCATTTAGCGATCACTTGTTATTTTTTAAAATTGTGGCTTGGAGGCCGCAAGAGGCTACTACTGTACCTATGATGGTAGATAGATAGATAGATAGATACTTTATTCATCCCCATGGGGAAATTCAACTTTTTTCCAATGTCCCATACACTTCTTGTAGCAAAACTAATTACATACAATACTTAACTCAGTAAAAAATATGATATGCATCTAAATCACTATCTCAAAAAGCATTAATAATAGCTTTTAAAAAGTTCTTAAGTCCTGGCGGTAGAATTGTAAAGCCTAATGGCATTGGGGAGTATTGACCTCTTCATCCTGTCTGAGGAGCATTGCATCGATAGTAACCTGTCGCTGAAACTGCTTCTCTGTCTCTGGATGGTGCTATGTAGAGGATGTTCAGAGTTATCCATAATTGACCATAGCCTACTCAGCACCCTTCGCTCAGCTACCGATGTTAAACTCTCCAGTACTTTGCCCACGACAGAGCCCGCCTTCCTTACCAGCTTATTAAGACGTGAGGCGTCCCTCTTCTTAATGCTTCCTCCCCAACACGCCACCACAAAGAAGAGGGCGCTCTCCACAACTGACCTATAGAACATCTTCAGCATCTCACTACAGACATTGAATGACGCCAACCTTCTTAGGAAGTACAGTTGACTCTGTGCCTTCCTGCACAGGAACTCCCATCTGAGTTTTGTTGATTGCAACGTTTTAAACTCAAACAATGTTCTTAAGCCCTATTGGATAAATAGCCATGAGTACTTTCACTAAAGGGAGTTTTTACTGTAACCACCCAATCTTCAAAAAATAGTTCACTTCCTTGTTTATTCTCCACAGTGCGTTTCGATGCCAATACCCATTATTCAAGTGGTGGGTCCCCTCTTCCCTACCACAGAGACGATGCTTCCAGCTGACAAAGTAGTTTAAAACAAACATGAGAAAATCGGCTGATGCCAGAAATCCAAGGCAACGCACACAAATTACTGGAGGAACTCAGCAGGTCAGGCAGCATCTCTGGGAATGAATAAACAGTCAACATTTCATGCTGAGTTCCTTCTTCAGGACTGGAAAAAAAGTTAAAATCAAGTTCATTTATTTTCAGTTATACACATTTAAATCAAAACAGCATTCTGAAAACACACTTAAAATTCATAGAGGATTTCCAAAATACAAACCATTTCTAAAATGCAAAGCGTTTCCAAATTGAAAGTATTTCCAAAACACTTCCTATAAACCAAAAGGACATAGCAATGATGGACACAAAGAACTCAACTGTTTCAGAAATTGAAGTCAATAGAATGGACTGTCGTTCACCCCATATTTTTTTCATGCTTCTTTATGTTCCATACCCCATTTCTAATAAGCCTGAACTGGTGTCTACATTTACACCAGTTATTTGTGTGGCTTCACATACATGTGAAATTTCCTCAGATAACCTTTTTACACATATGGTCTAAAAGCTTTTCGGAGACCCAGATCATAACTACCCGTAATTAATGCTGTGAAGCTAACTTCTCTGAGTACACAAAACTTTTAATTTATTAACAGATCAGTAATTGATATGCTAAGTGTTTGTTTCCATCTGGCCTGCAAACTTTTTTGAACTGAGCAGCTTAGTCAACATTGACTATTTAGAAACAAACCAAATTAAATAACCCATTGGTTTATACTGCACCTTTTGAGAAATAAGGCAGGGTTTATAGGCCAGCAACCTTCTCTATAGACAGGGCTTATTTGCAAAATGGTGTTTTTACTTTCAAGCTGATTACTACTTGCCATTTACATTTTAAGAACTTTAGACTGGCTCCCATTTACGGCCTGAAGCTAAACAAAGCGTATCTTTGGAAGTTTTTTTTAACAACTGTTTGATCTTTCAAGTGGTAGCTGCTGTGTTTGGAATGCTAGCTTTGCAAAAATAAACCAAAGACTTCCAGGAACCAGATATACTTTTGTTGGAATGTTGGAAACAATTAAAGATACCATGCATCAATTTTTGATTTGCTCCTACTCATCTTACTGACAAATATAAAATCTGTCTGCTGCATAAATTATTTTCAGGCTAGTTCTTGGTTTTGGAGTCCATTATTTACAGTGGAATTCTGAGCTACAGTCACTGGAGACTAAATATGGGAAGACAGCAAAATCATTTTCAGGCATTGATTTCCTCTGTTGGTTTAAACAGTAATTTTACTGTAAGCATTTGTCAGAAGTTGATGTAAAATTGATCATCTGTGGCACTTTTTCCTTCTGCTGTTTTGTGCTCATTGCTGTGATGTCTTGAAGCTTTGGCACTAGCATTGTTGTGCCTGTTCAAGGGCAAATGTAAGGAGGCAATTTCAACAATTTAGTGTTTATCCACCACTATTAGGGCAGGAGGGGGAAGTATTCTAGTGAAAGGGATAGAAATAATGAAAAGTCAAATCAGATTATTCATATTTCTGAAGGCTTGATCAGAATCCAAATCTGGTTTATCATCACTGCGTTGTGAAATTAGTTTGTCTTGCAGCAGGAGTGTAATATGGAAATTACTATACGTTACAATAGGAAATATATAGAGAGTAAGCAGTGCAAAATAAAGGAAAATAGTGAGTTCATGGGCCTTTCAGACACCTCATGGAAGAGGAGAAGAAGCTGTTCCTAAAACACTGAGTGTGCGTCTTCAGGCTCCTGTACCTCCGTCCTCATAGTAGTAATAAGAAGAGGGCATGTCCTGGATGGTGAGGGTCCTTAATGGTGGATGCCACTGTCTCGAGGATGGCATCATCTTCTGAAGATGTTGGAGAAGCTAGTGTCCGTGATGGAGCTAACTCAGTTTAAAGCCTCCTGCAGCTTTTTTTTCCCTGTTCTTGTACATTGGAGCCTCCATGCCACATGGTGATGCAATCAGTCAGAATGGTCTCTAGGGTACAAATTTAGAACTTTGCTAGAGTCTTCGGTGACATACTTAATATCCTCAAGCTTCTAATGGCACAGGATAGATCTTCAGAGAAGTTGACACCCAGGAACTTGAAGTTGTTCATCTTTTCCACTGATGACTCTCCCATGAGGGCTGGCGTATGTTCTCTTGGCTTCTGCTTCTTGAAGTCCAGGATCAATTTCTTAGTGATACTGACGTTAAGTGCAAGGCTGTTACTGCAGCATTGTCATCCTGGCCACACAGGCGGTCAATCACACACCTGTACGTCGCTTCGTCACCATCTGAGATTCTGCCAAACCAGTTGTGTCATCAGCAAATTTACAGATGCCGTTTTGAGTTGCGCCTAGGCACAAAATCATGGGTGCAGAGAGAGTACTGTAGAGCATTTGGCTAAGCACGTATCCTTGAGGTGAGCTAGTGTTGATCGTCAGCAACAAGATGTTATTCCGGATCCGCACTTGACCCATTTATGACCTTGGCTCCAGCTACACACGCGCGCGCACACACACACAAAAGCTTTATTTTTACTTGGTCGCTAATAATTCGGAATCAAACGGTTCAGGTACTTTCTGTCATACTTTTCTTCGGGGATGTAGCTTCAGTTCTCAGAAGGACCAGAACATTGTGGAAGGCGACCACGTTTGCGTGGACGCAGGTAACCGAATGCATGTTACTGAGCAAGGAGACGAACAGTGTTGGTATTGTACAACTCTCAGATAACGTTCACTTGGATACCATTAGATATCTGATATCCATTCTGTTATAATTTATATAGTAGAGATTAATAATAGAATTTGATGCATTCTGCTTTCAACCTGATGTTTTATTTGATACAATGTATCCAGTAACAAGTTCAGCCGGCAATAACAAACACCGCAGAGCTGGGATATACTGAGCGATTGTTACCCTTTGCCGTTTGTTATCAGCAAAATGTTCCCACCTCCTTTTCGCCGCTGGCCGCTGACGTATCAATCAGCTTTCATTCTCCCTTTAAAGGGAATTTGCTGGGCTTTTTCAATTGTTATTTTTCGTCGGCGGAAACCAACCTGCACTGTTCCTTTAACCCTGGCCCGTCCTTGATCGAGGGTTGATAATCCGTGAGACGGATCATGGCGGCTGAGTTGAGGCGGGAGATGCTACCTGATCACTGGTCTTATGGGGTCTGCAGGGATGGCCGCATCTTTTTCATTGAGTACGTTCACCCAGCGCAACTTTCACGTCGACTCGTCGCTTATAGACGCTCACTGTAATCGCATATGATTTTAAAAGATTATTTTGTTTGTGTTTGTGTGCCCTTCTCTTTGTTTTGTTTCCCGCAGCGATCACACACGAACCACCTCTTGGTTACATCCCAGGACGGCTCTACCTGTCAATTCCGGCCATATGATCCGCTCAGGTGGGAGACTTTGCTAACTTTTCCCTTAAGTTGCCTTCACCTGTTCCCAGAGGGATGGCTTTGTTGTAAATTGAAGCGAAGGGGTTGAAAGTTGCCGCCACTGACCAGGGTTCCTCTCTCGCTCTTTGCAGATCTGCCTCGAGGATGGGAAGAAGGTTTCAGTGAAGAAGGCGCCAGTTACTTCATAAAGTGAGTTTTTTTTTGGTGTCTCCTTTCGTTGTTCTGGCGCTTTTTGCAAACTTGTAAATTTCGAGTTGGTAACTCAGGCGACTATTCGGCAACGCTCTCAGATGAATTATGAACTTGCTTTGCCTCCAGCCCACCTGTGCTACCAGTGGGCAGCTTGCCGAATCTGTCTTTATTTCCTTTCGTTAAGTTTGTTGTCTGGAGCTCAAAGGTCAATCCTGCTGGAGGCTTTCACGACCGGTTGTGTTTAGTATTGGCTTGTGCAAATATTTAATGATCGCCGATGCGGTCATATGGTTGTAGAATTTAAGCAACAGGTAGTCAGGTGGATTTTACAATCTGTGAGATTGAGTTGTAGTGTTTGAACTTGCAGTTGCCGTTTCCAGATAGAGCACATTTTATTCCGTGGCCTTTCCCGGTATCATTAGTTTCTTTTAAAAAAATAGCAGCCCAATAGAGAGCAGGCAGGTGAATTCATGCTTTCTTTCTGTTCTAATGCAAATTGGATTCCAGCGTGTTCCCCGGCTACATGGAAACAGCAAGAATGTAGAAATTACGTGTCTTTCGGTGTAATGAATCGGATTGGTATGGTGGGTAATAGAAGCTGAAATAAATGTCCGGGTTTTTTCGAGTGTATCACTAGTTATGCAGGAGATATTAATCTGTTTCGTCGATTTACAGGAAAAAAAAAGCATACTGGCAAAATATTTTCAACTTTGCAAATTGAGAATTTGTTTGGTTACCATGGTGATAAATAGCCCCTCGCAGTGAACTGTTCAGTGTCGAATTTAAAGTGCTTTCTTCGTCAGAAGATTCTGATTTTAAATGATTCCAGGCAATCTGTGTTGGGGGTGTCTCCATATACTGTCTTTTTGAAACCTACGACCTATGAGGCTGAATTTAAATTGTTTCACAGATGGGAAACTGATTATATTACCTGTCAAAACATTTACTGCAGAGAAGCTCATTTTGTTCTGTCTTTCAATTTTAGCTGCTTGTGTTTTTTTAAGCCACTAGATAGACTATGATGTCATTTTGAATTGAGTGATTTTTAAGTGACTAAATTTTCCCCCTTGCCTAGCAGATGGTTATTTGTGGAATTAAAGTTAATCCTCTTGGATGTTGATTAGAACATGTAGGGTTCCTTATTTTAAAGAACTGGTGTGTAATTACAGTCGTACATTGTGCCCAGACAGAACTTGATTCTGGGTGGATACAGTTATTACCCACACCTTGGAATCAGACCACACACCATCAGTTGTCTGGTTCTCAGACAGCCTCAGGGAATTAGGAGAAAACACACATGGGTAAAGGAATGTTCACCCTTATTTTTCTAAGTGATTGATTTTTAAATTAATTACTTAGATGGTACTTTCACTTTGGATACAAATATGGAAACATTAGTTTTTCTATATAAGGAGACACAAATACACAAGAATGGAAAAGCCTACAAGAAAAAGAAGCCTACAGATGTATCAGTGTTACAGTGGAGTAAAGGCATGAGAGAGGCAAAATTGATTGGAAGAGAACACTGGCAGGGTGATGGCAGAGCAGCAATGGCTGGAATTTCTGGAAGCAATTTGGAAGGCACAGGATATATACATCCCAAAGAGAAAGAAGTATTCTAAAGGAAATATGGCACAACCATGGCTAACAAGAAAAGGTAAAGCCAAAGAGAGGGCATATAATAGAGCAAAGACTAGTGGGAAATTAGAGGATTGGGATGCTTTTAAATATCAACAGAAGGCAACCAAAAAAAGTATTTAAAAAGGTAAAGATGGAATACAAAAGTAAGCTAGCCTTTAAAGAGGATGCCAAAAGTTTTCTTAGATACATGAAGTGTAAGAGAGTGGATATTGGACCACTGGAAAACAATGCTGGAGAGGTAGTAATGGGGGACAACAAAGTAGTGGATAAACTGAAAAGAAGTATTTTGCATCAGTCTTCACTGTGGAAGACACTAACAATATGGTGGAAGCTCCAGGTGTTGGGGCATGAAGTGTGTGAAATTACCATAACTAGAGAGAAGACTCTTGGGAAACTGAAAGGTCTGAAGGAAAATAAGTCACCTGGACCAGATGATGTACACCTCACAGTTCTGAAGAAGGTGGTTGAAGAGATCGCAGAGGTATTAGTAATGATCTTTCAAGAATCATTAGATTCCAGAATGGTTCTGGAAGACTGGAAAATTTCAAATGTCAAGAAGGGAGAGAGGCTGAAAAAAGGAAACTATAGGCCAGTTAGTCTGAACTCGGTGATTGGGGAAGATCTTGGAATCAATTATTTAGGATGAGCTCTCAAGGTATCTGGAGACACATGATAAAATAGGCTGTAGTCAACATGGTTTCCTCAAGAGAAAATCTTGCCTGACAAATCTGTTGGAATTCTTTGACGAAGCAACAAGCAGGATAGACAAAGCAGAATCTGTTGATGTTGTGTAGCGTACTTTGATTTTCAGAAATTCTGTGAAATTCACCATCCTCAGGCAGCTGTGGAGGCCTAGTCTTCATGCATATTTAAGGTAGAGGTTGATAGATTCTTTATTGGTCAGGGCATGAAGGGACGCTGGGAGAGGGCAGGAGACTGGGGAATTCTGCTCCTATAAATTAAATGGTGGACACAACCCAGCCCACCACAGGCAAAGCCTTCCCTACCATTGAATACATCTACAATGGGCATAGCCACCAGAAAGCAGTATCAGTCATCTAGGTGCTCTTTTTGCTACTGCCATTGGGAAGGAGGTACAGGAGTCTTGTGTTTCACACCACTAGTTTCGAGAACAGTTATTACCCATCGACCACAGGCTCTGAACCAGTGCGAATAACTTCAACTCTGAACTGACTCCATAATATGGACTCCATTTCAAGTACTCTACAGCACGTGTCCTCAGCTTTATTTATTTATTTTTTATATATTTGTAGAGATTGTCTTTTACAGATTGGTTATTTGTCAATCTTTGTGTGTAATTTTTCATTGATTATATTGTATTTCATTGTTCTACTTTGCCAGCAAGAAAATGAATCTCAAGGTAGCATATGATGACATATACTGTACATGCTTTGATAATAAATTTGCTTTGAACTTGGATCACAAACCACTGGTGATGTTTGAATCAAAGCTCATGTTTCCAGGAGTTTGGGGGTACTGGGAGCCTGTAACGACATGGTGAATGTAGGAAGGTTTTCATCGGCTATATGCTACATACATGTGATACCTGTGAAAACAATGATTGAGACTAGTTATGAATGATAAACAAGAGAAAATCTGCGGATGCTGGAAATCCAAGCAACGCACACAAAATGCTAGAGGAACTCAGCAGGCCCTGCAGCACCTATGGAAAAGAGTACGGTCAACATTTCAGGCCAAGACCCTTCATTGGGACTGGGAGAAAAGGATGAGGAGTCAGAGTGGGGGGAGGGGAGAAAGAACCACAAGGTGATAGGTGAAACTGGGAGGGGCCAGGGAAGTGAAGTAAAGAGCTGGGAAGTTGACGGAGGGAAGAGAAACAGGGCTGGAGAAGGGGGTATCTGATAGGAGAGGACAGAGGTCATGGAAGAAAGAAAAGAGTTGGGAGCACCAGAGAGAGGTGATAGGCAGGTAAGGAGAAGATGTGTGAGAGGGGAATGGGGAATAGTGAAGGGGATTGGGGGAGGCATTACCAGAAGTTCAGGGAAATCAACGATCATGCAATTAGGCTGCAGGCAACCCGGACGGTATATAACGTGTTGCTTCTTCAACCTGAGTGTGGCCTCATCGCAACAGTAGAGGAGGCCATGGACTGATAAGAATGATCACTGGTTTGAACTGCAGAGCATTTGAGCTGGAGAAGTGGGGTTTAGGTTGGATTTCTCTGGAACTGTCATGTGGATAATGTAGACTTTGCAGGAGGAAGTGATCCAGCAGAGTGGCTGGGACTTGGAGTAATCGCAAGCTGACAGATGTACCACTGCAGTCAAGTGTATCCCAGCAGACAAGGCCAGCAGTTGATTTATTGAACTTAATACAGTTTCTGTGCATAAATAGCTCTACCCCATAGTTTATCTGTGTAGTGCATTTCATTTTGAAGTGGCAGTGCTATACTGTATAGGATGCTTTCTTAAGAACAGAGTTGTATCAACTAATATGACTCCAATGCATTATTTGCTGGTTGATAGATTGAATATGTGGATGAAGCCTTATCTTGGTCAGAGTGTACTTTTGTTCTTAGAAGAAGTGCTCAGACACATGAAATTAATGGGTTACTGTGTATGTGTATGTGCAGCCAAACAGTTGTGTAGCTGCCTGCATTGAGTTTCTGTTAACAGTGTTTATTTTAATAGCTAAGATGAATCTTGCTAATCACCGGGTTTCTAGAATGGAATGAATAATTTGTCAAGGTATTACTTAAGCACTTTTTAATTTATGGGATTGTGAATTAGAAACAATATAGCTGTCAGACCTGTGTCTTGGTTCAAGGCTGCTGGAATTTTAATGGTGTTTATAACCCAGGTTGAATATATTCTTGGGTAAAATTCCAGAAGGGCATGTTTGATTGGGAAAGTGGCCTTTTTGCTTGCCCTTGACCATTCTGTTTGTGATTAGAGCTTGGGTTCATTTCTTAATCACTGCAATATTGATTCAAAATGCCAATGCTGAAATGTTGACATTTTTAAAATTTAGTACAAGAAATTTAGGTGCAGGAAATGTAGCATATAATATTTCTGAACATTTGTTACTTGTGTATGTCTACTGTTAGCCACTTGATTAGTCTATGGCTGGAGGATTGTGTATAACTAGTTTTTTTTAAAAATGTTTGGTATTGGCATTATGATCGTACAACAGATGGGGCAGCAGATACCTTTTGACTTGATGCCTGACCACTGTTATAGAAAGAGAAATGATGTGAAAGGCACAGGAGGGCAGGCAAGCGCTTCAAGGGAATGCCAGCTTTGAGAATATGTTGAGAGAATTAAGCCATGGTATAGAAGATAACAATGGAAATGAATTGCAGAGAGGTAGTTAACTGTCTGTTCTGTCTGTCTCTGTGTTCCAGTGACCTTAGTGAGTTTGCATAACCCATGAAAAATATCATGGGGTTGGAGTATTTTATCTGCTCTCTTTGTTAACATGGGCAATGATGTCACCAGATTAGTTGCAGAATTTTACCTCTGAGATACAGACAGATTTTCCTTCTTAATTGTGTACTTGCTCTTTCACTGCCCTTCTGTCACCACCTATAAATTGCAGTGAAGTTATCTCAGAGTCATGCAGCATGGAACCTGGTCCTGCTGCCCAACTAGTCCATGTCAACCACTGCATCCTCCCTGTAGTCCAAATTGCCTGTATTTACCCCTCACCCCCAGTCTTCCCCACGTACCTGTCCAAAAGTCACTTCCTCTGACAACGTATAAAGAAATTACTTCTCAGGTCCATTTTAAATCTCATTCCCTCTTCTATCAATTATGCCCTCTAGTTTTGGACTCCACAGTCCTAGGGAAAGTATGATGACTGTCCACCTTATCCACACCACTTATGAATTTATAAACTTCTATTAAGTTCTCCTCATTCTCCTGTGCTCTAGGAAATGAAAGTCCAGTTTAGCCACTTCTCCCTACAAGTCAGGCTCACTAGCTGAGAGAGCATTCTTGTGAATCTTTTCTGCATCCTCTCCAGTTCACAATGTTGTTCCCTTAACCTTTGCTCACAGAATCCGGTCAGGTTCTCCCTCTGCTTCCGATCATAGAGATACTTCTGAATCAATCCCACTAGCTTCTCCTGAATCCCATGTGGAGCAGCCTGCCCTGTGGGACCTTGTCAAAGACATTGGTCAAGTCCACCTGGACAATGTCTACTGCCCTACATTATCAATGGCTTTAGTTACTTTTGAAAAACTCAAAAATATTCATCAAACATGACCTCCCACATGCAAAATCATGCTGGCTATTCCTGATCAGGTTATGCCTATCCAAGTGATCGTAGATCTGATCCCTCAGAATTCTCTCCAGTAATTTCCTTGACACCAAGGTCAGGCTCATCGTATTGACCTTACTGTGTTTCTTGAAGAATGGAACAGGATTAGCCACACTCCAGTCTTCTGGAATATCATCAGTGGCTAATGGTGAAGCATGTGTCTCTAAGAGGGCCTCCCACAAGGTCCAGGAGTGCATCTTTATGTATTTAAAATGCTTCCTTCGTCATATGCATACTTTGTGATCAAAGACATCTCTATTTGACCTAATTTCTTTGGCATCTATAATGTTCTCCTTAGTAACACCGAGACGAGGCGGACATCCCCTGAAGTTCCACACATATGGTCAGCACACAAGTCATACCAGCCGCTTCATGTCAAGATCCTGTTGCTTCTACAACCCAAACCTATTGGGGAGTGTATTATAAGTCCTACTTGGCATTTCTTCTAATGCCAACTAGGGCTGCTTAAGGGCTTTCAATAGGCATTTGAGTGGGGGAATGGGAATAAATAGATTACTGAGGTGCTGGCATGGAATCAGTAAGCTGAATCTTGTTCTGTGCTGTAGAGCTATAGTATGTGAAATAATTCTAAATTTAAAACTCACTGCTTCAGTGGAATATTTCTGAATTACTTTAATAGAGAAGTTAGAATCTATGAATCATTGTCTGAGTTATTAATTCATTATCACAAAATCTCTGGAGAAAATTTACTGTGGCTTACATCAATTTACTGGAGACTTAAGCTGGGGGAAGTTTTTTATATATTAAAAAAATAGCATTTGCCCATGGTAGATGCATGCAATCTCCTCATTGAAATTCATGTGCCTGAATAAATATAGAAGATTCTGCAGATGCTGGAAATATTCAGCCGCCTACACGGAATGCTGGAGAAACTCAGCAAGTCAGGCAATGTCTATGGAGGGGAATGAACAGTCAATGTTTCAGACTGTAATCCACACTAGACCGGATAATTTTGAAAACGCTGGTTTTGCTTAAAAACGATAGGCGTCCACAGTATGCGTTTTTGAAAATATCTCTATCCACATTGAAATGGCAATTTCGGCGAATCTCCTCCTCCTGCGCATGTGCTGGACAAACATCAACCGAAAACAAGCGACATGTTTAGTGTCGAATCTTGTGGTAAAAGTGCGCGTTTGTGTAGCTACAGACTAGAAAAACTTAAAACAACGGACAGCTGTTGGCTCTCGCGCAGGAGGACTTAAAAGTTTAAAAAAAACAAATACTGGAGCGTATGGAGGCAACCGACGGAGTTCACGGACAGATTGACCCGGCTGACGACGAACATTGAAAAACTGACTAACTCTGTTGCATTAATAAAGCACCTTGTTAAATGTATAAAACATGTCTGCGTCAGTGTTATCTTGTATTTCCATACAATGTTACATTAGGCTGTTACACATCAATTGTCAGAGAAGTACTTGCATAAATAGGTAAACCACCTTCATACAAGCAAGGACTGAAAACAGGGCAAAGTGAGTTTACTTATTTATTCAGTAAGTTATGGGTCAAAGTATTTGGTGACTACATTTCTAACTCTTCTGGCTTCAGTCTCTTTGCCATCGGTTCTGAAATTGTTAGATTGCGTTCAAGAAAACAAAGAAATAGTGCGCTGCTGTCTGATAGTGTTTTCAAAAGTCTCTGGTTACCCCATCCACGCTGATCTGCACAAGCAATGTTTTCAAAAATACCCACCCTGGAAAATGTTTCTGAAAAGCTCTGGTTTCGGAGGACGAAAGCACAATTTTAGTGTGGACAGGGGGTAAAAACGAAGAGAAAAAGCTTCGGTTACGGATTTATCTGGCGTAGTGTGGATGTAGCCTCAGACTGCAATCCTTCTTCCTGCCTTTAATATTTGGGAGATTAAGACCTTTCTATTTGGAAGTTTTGCATAATGGATTGCAAAGTAGAATGAATTTAGACCTTAAATGTTATGAGAGAAGTTACAAGTCCAAGGATTCTTTTGAATAATGTAAACTATGCATGAATTTGGCATTTGCCTATTATTGCAAGATTCTTCCAGTGGGGAAACAGCCCCTTGGCATCTATCCTATCAATCAACTCTCCCCATCTTGTGTTTCAGTATTAGCCCCATCCATATTCTTAGCATTGGGTCAATATGCTTTCTCACCTTTGTTCATGGATCAGACTCTTCATAAACTGGAATGAACCTACTGAATCTTCCCTGAACTACTTCCATTGCCCCTACACTCCTAAAGTGAAACAAGGTTTATGCAGAATTCCATGTATAGATAGAGCAAAATATCCATGCTTTTACATTCCTTCTCCATTGCAATAAATGGTTGCTGTGAGTGTGTGAGTAAGGCCTCCTTCAGTTAGGGTTGACCGTGGATGTTGCATTGTAGCTGTCTAGATATGCAAGCCTGGGTCGAACAATATGGAGAGCAAGCTGTTACCCATGTAGCAAGCTCCCCATCTCCAAGCATCTGCTGAGCCCAAAGGAATGGCAGAGACTGATACAGTTTGGTACCAGCAGTACTGCAGGTGTTGCCAATCACCCTTGAACTCAACATAGGACTGCTTTGTCTACTCCTGCTCTGGATTTTTCCCTCGGGATTTACTCCTGAATCCTTCCCCATGAGTGGGTATAGCCGCAAGGCAGCAGAGGTTTGAGATCAGAGTTTTCCTTCGCCCAGATGAGTTGTCAACCATGGCTGATGAGCCCCATCTGCCCAAAGCAATTAGTTTTAAGGTGCCAGTAACCTGCCTTTGTCCCTCCTCCTGTCAGTAACTATGCCACACGTGAAGGCCATGAATTGGATGGTTGTCAGAGGCTATTTGAGGCTTGTGCCATTGAAGCATTTAATAGGTAGGGGGAACTGGTCCCCATTACCATCCCTGGCTACAGACCCATTTATCCAGATTGTCATCGGTTAATAGGGAAGAGTAACTAGCTAATAGTTGGGAGCTAGTATGTTTTCCCTTTGATTGCATGGGTTTTCTCCGGGCGCTCTGGTTTCCTCCCACATTCCAAGGATGTATGTTTCAGTAGGGTTAGTAAATTGTGGCCATGCTACATTGGTGCCAAAATCAATACTTGTGGGCTTATTCAGACTATGTTGGGCATTAGCGCAAACTGATGCATTTAAACTATGCCTGCAAAAAGCTTATCTTTGTATTACTTGTATTGGTCCTGAAAGTGACAGCTGACGGCTGCATCCAACACGTTCGGACTGTATTGGGTGTTGGCGCAAAACAATGCATTTCGCTGTGCATGTTTCAATGTGCATGTGAAAAGCTTATTTTATATTTTCTCCAAGAACTTTGTAGTACTTTCTTTAGGTAGAACCTTGCTGAATATCCTCTGGAAATTGAAATGTGCCCCGCAATCCCTCCTGTGATGTTGAATAGAATGTCTGAACTCAATTTGTTTTTGATCCTAATGTCTGTTCCAGAGCATGTTTAGTTGTGTGTAAATTTTCCTCCTTGCTTTCCTGGTCTGGGGCTGTGATTTAGGTGGGTTAGCTTAGCCGTGGATTTAGTTAGTCATGGAATCATGCAACTTGGAAATATCCCTTTCAGCCACTGCCTCCATGCTAAGAATCACCTTCTCTATATCCTCTTGTCACCACTTACTTTTCCGTATCCCGCCTCAATCTCCCTGCCACCCTCCATTATTTGCAATTTATTGTAGTCCATTAACGTGCCAATTAGCACATCTCTTGCATGATGGTGGAGTGCTTGGGCAAAGTCCACATAATTATAAGACAAATATGCAAATTCAAATGCACAACACCCAAGGTAAGAATTGAACTTGGTTCTTGGGAGCTTTGAGGCAATAATTTCTGTTCTAGCACAATTTGATGTAAAAAAATAAATGCAATCTTTGACACACCTGTTCAGGAGTATATAATCAAATAAAATAGAGTATTTGAATATTAAGTGATTCCACTTGCAATAAACAAATGATCAGCATTTGTCTTGAGAGTGGTTAACAACATCTGAATAGTTAGTTGCAAAGGGATTTAAATATTGTGGCTAATTTGTTGTATGCACTTCACTGACGCTTCATTGGCTAAAATAAACCCTGTTTACCACAGATGTGGGAAATTTCATTTGAACACTCAATTGACACTGAATCATCAGTGCAGAAGTAAAAAAGGTGGTGAAAGTTTCCAGTTGATTGATAGATGATCTGCAAGCATGAATTTAATACAGAATTGTCATTTCAGATCACCATATTAGAATGTTTTGTGTTGGGGAGACCTAGGTGATGGTTGTGAAATCTTGGAAGTTGGCTGACAAGTGATGACCCATGTGCATATTCGGTACCAGATTTTTTTAATATGTGCTTCACTGCTTTAACTGAATGCTGAATGGCAATATATTTGGCAGCTTTTAATCAAATAAGACATTATTTATGGAATAGGCCCTTTGAGCCTATCCATGTCACCCTAGCCTAATCACAGGATAATTTACAATGAATGATTAAACTACCAACCTGGTATGCCTTTCAACTATGGGAAGAAACCCATGCAAACTCCTCACAGGCTGTGTTGGCAATTGAACCTGGGTTGCTAGTATTGTTGCTGTAGTGTTAACCACTGTTATTGTGCTGTCAAACCCTGTATTAAGGCCATTTAGGTTACGGGAAGACAGACTAATCAAATGGTGTGAGCACAGTGATTCGAGTTCTCAATGTGGACAAGACCACAGAGATGATTGTGGACTTTAGCAAGGTGCAGGCTGACCACACCTCACTGCACAGAAATAGCTCCTCCATGGAGAGAGTTAGGAGCACCAAGTTTCTGGGAGTACACATAATGGATAATCTCACTTGGTCCCTTAACACCACCTTTTTGGTCAAGAAAGCCCAGCAGTTTTTATTGTAAAGAAAGTCCGGCAGTTTTTATTCCCAAGTCTTTTTTTTGATTCTTTAAATTTGATTCTTTCTTCCTATATATGGAAGAACAGAAAACCCCAATTAAATAAAGCCCGCTTTCAAAAAATTAAAAAGAATGGAGGCCTTGCTCTACCCGATTTTAGGTTACATTATTGGGCAATTAACATATGAAATATTATGTTCTGGTTATATTATATTAATCGTGAGGATTGTCCAATGTGGGTCTTTTTGGAAGCTAACTCTGTTAAGAAATTTTCTATTATTTCTCTTCTTGGATCTTCTCTTCCTTTATCTGTAAATAAATAAACTGACAGTTTGGATCTGGCTACAGTTTAGAAAACATTTCGGTTTATTGAGATTTTTCCTTTCTAATCCTAATTTTTTCTAGTTTTTTTAAAAACCATCTACAACTGATCTGTTTAGAGAAAGGGATAGATTAGGCATTAAACAACTTCAGGATCTGTTTATTGGAGGGAATCTTTCTTCTTTTGAACAGCTCTCAGTGAAATATAACCTATCAAATACCTATTTTTTTCGATATCTACAGATTGGAGATTTTTTAAGATCTAAACTACATAGCCAGCCCACATAAGAACATAATAGATGTAATTTTTAATTTGAAACCTTTTGATAATGGCTCAATATCTTATATTTATGGTCTGTTGTTGTGATTGAGAATGACAAAATTAAAATAGATTGGGAAAAAGATTTACAGACTTCATTATCTGATGAGACCTGGAGGGCTATTTTCAAAATGGTTAATTCTTCATCATTATGTGCTTGTCATTCCCTCCTACAATTTAAAGTGGTATATAGGGCTCATATGTCTAAAGACAAGCTCTCTCGTTTTTCTGCAGATATATCTCCTTATTGTGACAAATGGAGAGGCTTCATTAATTCATATGTTTTGGTCATGTTCAAGCCTTGAAAAATATTGGAATTATGTTTTTCAAACTTTTTCTGTACTTTTTAAAGTTAATTTTAAGCCCAATCCTTTGACTGCCTTATTTGGTATTGTTGAGGAAAGAGTTATAATTTTGGAGCCTTCTCATTTGTGGGTATTGGCTTTTATTTCTCTTATGGCTAGGAGGACAATCTTGCTTAAATGGAAGGAGATTGCCCCCCCCCCACCCACACATGCTCAATGGTTATGCAATATTATGTCATGTTTAAATTTAGAGACGATTTGTTGTTTGATTTCTGAATCTATCCAAGATTTTCAAACACTATAGGGACCCTTTCTGAACTATTTTAAAAATCTTTGAATTGTTATTGTTATTAAAATATAGATCTGGGCTATTATTATAAAACGCTATATGGTAAAGTACTTTTTTTTTCTCTCTTGGGTTTCTTTTTAACCAACCAGCTTTGTCTTGGTAGTGGGTGTAGATTTTTTAAATAATATAATTAACTATATTATTGTATTTCATAATTCAATTTAGTTTATTTGATTGATCATGAATGTGGGATACCATGATTGTATCAGTGTGATTTAAATATAGTACATTTTGTGCTATCTTATTTTGATTTATAATAAGTAATCTTATTCTGTATTTATGCATATGAAATTTAATAAAAATATTGAAAGAAGAAAAGAAGAAAGCCCAGCAGTGTCTCCACTTACAAAGGAGATTGAGGTGAATGAGGCTCCTCCCCTCTCTCTACTCTACCCTGTGTTTACAGTAGTAACATTAAGAATGTTCTGACAAGATGTATCACTGTTTGACATGGGAGTTGCAAGGTATCTGGCCATAAAATCCCAATAAAAGATTTCAAGGACTGCTGTGAGGACCATCAGGATCTCTCTTCCACCCTTTGGAGATATTTATCAGGAGTGCTGCATACACAGGGCCTCTAGCTTTGTTAATGATCCCTCCCACCTGTCCAACAATCTCTTTGACCACCTACAGTCAGGCAGGAGGTACTGTAGTCTTAGGACGAGCTGTTAGGATGGGAAAACACTTTTTCCCCCAGGTTGCAAGACTGCTGAACTCCCTGAGGGCGGGGGGAGGGGAGAAAGAAACACAAGGTAGCAGGTGATGGGTGAATCCGGGAGAGGGTGATGGGTGAATCCGGGTGAGGGTGATGGGTGAAATAAAGAGTTGGGAAGTTGATTGGTGAAAGAGGTACAGGTCTGGAGAAGGGGGAACCTGATAGAGCAGAAGGCCATGGACGAAAGGGAAGGGGGAGGAACAACAGAGGGAGGTGATGGCAGGGAAGGAGATGAGGTGACAGAGGGAAAGGGGAATGGTGAAGGGGGGCATTACTGGAAATTTGAGAAGTCAATGTTCATGCCATTGGGTTGGAGGCTACCGAAACAGAATATAAGGTGTTGTTCCTCCAACCTGAGTGTGAGGTTGGTCTCTCAATCTAAGTCAGGTCTCACCAATACAAAGGAGGCCACACCGGGAGCACCGGATACAGTAGATGACCCCAACAGACTCACAGGTGAAGTGTCGCCTCACCTAGAAGGACTCTTTGGGGTCCTGAATGGCAGTGAGAGAGGAGGTGTAGGGGCTGGTGTAGCAGTTGTTCCACTTGCAAGGATAAGTGCCAGGAGGGAGATCAGTGATGAGGGACAAATGGACAAGTCGTATAGGGGGCGATCCCTGAGGAAAGCAGAAAGTGGGGGGGAGGGAAAGACATGGTTAGTAGTGGGATCCTGTTGGAGATGGTCGAAGGTACAGAGAATTATGTGCTGAACATGGAGGCTGGTGGGGTGGTAGCTGAAGAGAAGAGGAACCCTATCCCTTGTGGGGTGAGGGAAGAAATGGAGGAGATGCGGTTGAGGGCAGCATTGATGATGGAGGAATGAAGCCCCTTTCTTTGAAAAAGGAAGACATCTCCTTGGTGCTGGAATGAAAAGCCTCATCCTGAGAGCAGATGAGATGAAGAAATTGAGTGAAGGGGATGACATTTTTACAAGTAATGGGGTAGGAAGAGGTATAGTCCAGGTAGCTGTGAGAGTCAGTGGGTTTATAATATCAGTAGATAAGCTGTCGAGAGAGGGAGAGAAAATGTATGAATGGGGAGGTGTTGGAAATGGACCAGGTAAATTTGAAGGCAGAGTGGAAGTTGGAGGCAAAGTTGATGAAGTTGATGAGTTCCATGTGGGTACAGGAAGCAGCACCAATGCAATTGTCGATGAGGCATAGGAAAAGTTAGGGAGTGATACCAGTGTAGGCTTAGAATGTACTGTTCCATCTTTTTTTTAAAAAAATCAATTCAATAATTATTTTTAGTCAAATCCTATGGATTAATAAAATTAGGACATGTCAGCAAGTTGTTTGGATTAGCAATTGTAACGGAGTCTCTTTGCAGTGCTCTTTTCAGTCTGAAAACGTGAATAGACATCTTTCTCAGAGTGGAGTACTGCAATGTTTTGACATCTGAAAGATATTTTGTCTAATGTTCTTCATTGTGGGGAACCACAGTAGCCAAGGTCAGCTCTTAAAGTAGGCTCTCAGCTTTTTCCACACTTCCACTAAATCATAGCACTTCTGCCCATCACACCTTGAGCCCATTTGATACCATCTTTTTCCGATGAACCCTGATCCTTGAAATCCCAACCCTTTCCCTACAATGTAAAACCAACCCTAATCCAGCAGCATTGTGTATCAGAGAAAGTGCCTCACAGGAGAAGAGTGTGGTAGTGCTACACTGAAATGTCTGTCCATCTGGAGAGGATGTGGCAAAGGATAGGCTTGGCTGTGACTGCTAACCAGCTGAGGTGGTGTTGTCATATACAAACCCTGTTGTCCCTCAGTATTACCAGAGACACACGAGATTCTTCAGATCTGGGAATCTTAGTTCCAGCATTTTATGTGTGTTGCCTTACAGTATTAAGTGGCTAAAAATAAAAATGGACAATATTTCTTGCTTCCTTTGCAGAAGTCTTGTGTTGGCATTAGCTGTTAAATAATGGCAGTGGGTCACTTTTGCCAGTAAAATGTGTTAATCTGAGAGAAAAACATTCTGTAGGGAGGTATCTACACTTGTAACATGGGGTTCCATAGGAAAAGAGCATTCATATTATAGAAAATTGTAATGCAAATGCTTTTCTAAGAATGCAACCCCTCTAACGTGGTGGTGGGGGGGTAATGGTTTTCTGTGTGGTTTCCTCATGGGCTCCCTTCCAAAAGAATTAAAAATTGGGACCAGTGAGAAACAGTTCCTCTGTTAGGTATATCAGGAGGCACTGATCAAGGATCAAACATACCACTGTTACAATTCTTCAGTCTTAATCCAGTGCAGAATTGGATGAAGTTAGATGAACAAAATGGCTTTGCTCTTCAATTGTATTCCTGTACAGTTAGTTTGACTGTACTTGGAAACAAATGAATTGTGATTATTGGCTAAAAGTTGAGGATTTGAGCTTTAGTCACTTCTGAAAATTAATTATTAAGAAATATTTTATTGCTAACCAGAAGAGAGAATCTAGTATTTATTGCATATATTATAGCTTGTAAATAGCAAAAATAGTTTTGAGTTAAGCCTGATACTGGGTCTTGAAACAAAATGTCAACAATTTCTCTGCCTCCATTGTTGCCTGACCTGCTGTGTCCCTTCTGCAATTTTTTTTACTAATGGTTTGTGTAATTTGCTTTTGGCCGAGTTGTTTGGCTTTGGTTTCTGTATATCTATTTGTGAATTAACTGGTGATATGAAAGATTATGTATCTTATTGGTTGCAATTGTATCCTTCCCTGTTCAAGTATGTTATACTTCTGTCTGATTGTGACATTCAGAAGAAGTTGGGTTTGAAATACTGGTGACATGACAGTATCTAATCGTAGAGACGACTTTCACAGGAGTCTGGACAAGAACTATTGGCAGACTGTTCTCAAATAATTTGTAAGAAAGTTAAGATCAATTCTATTTTTGTGTGTATGAAGTGTGTTGAAATGGGACTTCAACTTGATGTATGTTCTTGTCAAGATTCTCTGACTAGAGATGAAATGTGTATCCTCTTGGATGCCTTAGAACCCTTTTTGTTTAAATATTGAAGAAATAATGTAACTCAAACGATGGGAACTGCAGTAGATTTGATCATTGTGACAATCTAATTTGTTCTGTGCAGTTAAAAAGAGGATATTTCATCTATGTGTCTGTCCCATGTTTGTTACATAATGCAACCTTTAGTTTGCTCCTAATTTCCAATGACTTCCTAACATGAAGGGCCTCCAATGTATTTTATGAAAGGAGGAAATATTAGTTCCTGCAGTGTCAACTTGTGGCAAGTTGTAAATGAAGTTTGAGTGTACGTACATGCAGACAATTAACTGTCATAGTAGCATCTGCATAGCAGAAGGTGCTAGCATTGAGGGTTACCACTGTATCACAAAAGTCTTTACTAGACAAATCTTTCTGTCCTTCACGTTCCTTGAGCTTGAAATATTTGTTGATTAGAAAGGTCGTCACTTTGCTCACTGTGAGATGTCTCACCCAGTTATGCTTCAGTGTTCCCCGAGAGTTGGAAAGATCTGACACAAAAACCTAAACTCCAGCTAGCAGATGGTAATTGTGATCTAGAAGGCGTAGGGTTACCTTCATAATTGACCAAACAAGGAGGCACATCTGTTAAACGCTTCCACAGGTGACTTGTTCACCATTGATGCCATCACAGTACAAAAATCTCCAAATACTTTGCACAACCTGTCTACCATGGGTCTCTGTTCTTGGGTGGCTAGTGCCCATAATGGAGCTGGTTGAGTGTACACATTTTTGCAGCTTTTTCCAATCCAGTGCAGTAGCTCCTCCATACCAGACAGTGATGCAACCAGTTAGAATGCTCTCCATGGCACATCTGCAGAAATTTGCGAGAGCCTTTTGTGACATAACAAGTCTCCTCAAGCTCCTAATGAAATATAGCCGCAGTCATGCCTTCTTTGTAATTGCATCATTATGTTGAGTGCAGGATAGGTATTCAGAAATGTTGGCACCCAAGAACTTGAAACTGCTCATCCTTTCCACTTCTGATCTCTCAATGAGGACTGGTGTGTGTTCCCTCGACTTCCCCTTCCAGAGATCCACAATCAATTCCTTGGAAACTGGAGTACCCAGAGGAAACCCACGCATTCATGGGAAGTATGCACAAACTTCTTACAGATGGCATCAGATTTGAACTCCAAAATCCAGTGCCCTGAGTGGTAATAGCATTGCATTAACCACTACAGTCGCTGGCCGGTGCTGTAGTGGCATCAGCATCGGACTTCAAGGTGAATGGTCCCGGGTCAAAACCTGGCCGGCCCCTTGCACGCTTTCCATATGTGCTGGGTTGAGTGTCGAGCTAGCAATTCAGCCTTGTAGAAACACAGACAAATGCTAAGGAAACGGCAAAAAAGAGCCGCCCAATGTGCCGCAAGACACGAAAAGGAACAACGGCCACTAAGCTACTGTGGCTCTTGATGCGGCTTTCTCTACATTGCTGAGACCCGTTGTAAATTGTGGGACCGCTTCGTTGAGCACCTCAGCTCCATCAGCCAAAAATGGAAGTTCCTGGTGGCTAAACATTTTAATTCTGATTTCTGTTCCCACATGTCGGTCCATGGCCTCCTCTTATGCTAAACAGAGGCCACCCTCAGCATGGAGGTAGCCTCCAACCAGATGGCATGAATATCGATTACTTCTTTTGGGTAATTTTTCCCCCTCCCCCTACCATCATCTTCTATTCCCCACACTGGTCTCTTGCCTCTTCTCCCCTGCCTATCACCTTCATTTGGATCCTCTCCTCCTTCCCTTTCTCTCGTGTTCCACTCTCCTCTCCCATCAGATTCCTTCCTGTCCCAGCCCTTCATCTTTCCTACTCAGCTGGCTTCACCTATTACCTAAACGCCAGAAAATCTGCAGATACTGAAAATCCTAGCAACATGCACAAGATGCTGGAGGAACTCAGCAGGTCAGGCAGCATCAGTGGAAAAGAGTAAACAGTCGAAGTTTCGGGCCTGATCAACCCTGGCTGTTTCGCCTGTGCAGGAGTGGCTGATGTTGATAGAGCTAAAACACCCAATAACCCCAGGTTACTTCACTGGTGATGTGACCCACTGCATCCTAGGTTGTATCTCAGCATCGTAACTGTTTGCAAATTATTGATTGGGTGAATATTAGAGGAGCATTCTGGTCACTGCATTTCATGAGGGAAAGCAGGCTTTGGAAGTTGTGCAAGAGGATTTCTAGAACACTGAGGATTTTAATTACATGTAGATTAGATCAACTGGGATTATCTCCTTTCAGAATTGAGAAGGATGATGAGAGGCCCAGTGGATATAATCAAAATTCAAGGGGCTTTGATGCAGTGGTGGGTGCAGCTGTTTCTCGTCAGCAGCCAGATGTTGGAGACATAAAATAACTAAGAAGAGACAATTTTGGATTCTATGGGATCCTTCAAAAAACAATTGGCTATATCACTGAATTGCAGGATTATGGAAGAAATGCACGGTTTGTGAGATTAAATTGGATGTTACGTTCAATGTTACTGTAGCATTGAGTGCCTGTTGGGCTGGATTGCTGCTGCTATGTTGACTATGAGCATTCTTTCAGGTTGAGGCAAAGAAATGAATTCAACCGTTTTGTACTAACATTACTCATTTAGTCATTTTTTTTTGTTAACTCTGTTATCAGCATACGATATTGTCATGTCCAGGATTGTTTTTACCTGAGGTCCATCTTCAAGTGAACTGATTGGAGATGGTGGTGTTTCATAAATGAAGTTTGCTATTTCTGAAGTGTCTCCTGATATGTACTCCACGTTTGTTGCCCATTATTGTTTGAGGTGGGGCACTGTTGTAAAATGGCGACAGGCTGGCCACGGTGTTTGGTGAACAAGCATTAGTAGTAATGTTCAATCACTGACATCTGAACACATCCATGAGTTGATTCATAATCCCAGAGATCTGGGTTCAAACGTGCCGGAGTGGGTTTTTTTTTTGAAGATTTTGCATGTTTTCAAAATTTAAGGTAAAATTTATTATCAGAGAACTACATGTCACCACATACATCCCTGAGATTCTTTTTCCTGTGGGCATACTCAGCAAATCTATAGAACAGTACATGTAAACAGGATCAATGAAAGAGCATAGAAGACAAACTCTGCAAATTAAAAAATAAATAATGAGAGCATGAAATAACAAGATAAAGAGTCCTTAAAGTGAGATCATTAGTTGTGAGAACACCAGAAATAGTATGAGTGTAGTTATCCTCTTTTGTTCAAGATCCTGATGGTTCGGGGACAGTTACTGTTCTTGAACCTGGTGGTGCTAGTCCTGAGGCATTTGTACTTTCTACCTGTTGGCAGCAGCAAGAAAAGAGCATGGCCTGGGTGGTGAGAATCTTTGATGGATGCTGCTTTTCTACGACAATGTTTCATGGAGATGTGCTCAATGGTTGGGAGGGCTTTACCTGTGATGTACTGTGCCGAGCCCACTATCTTTGTAGGATTTTCCACTCAAAAGGCGTCGGTGGTCTCATACCAGGCCACAATACAGCCAATCAATATTCTTTCTACCACACATCTCAGTGATTATGTGGGTTTTGTCGAATATCCTAAGGATGTGTTGGTGAACAGGCTACTTCTAATTATGTTGTAAATGTAATTCATGGCAAAAATAATCAAAGGGAGGGAGGTGATGGGTATGTAAGGAAAAGTTACAGGAAAAATGGGATGAATTGGACTATTCCTTTGGGAGTATGAAACCAATGGTAAAATACCCACCTGACATTCAGAAGACAAATGGTGATGTGTCTGAAAACGACACATGCTTGGAATGAATTTTATTTTAGACTCTAGATACTGCAGATTTCTCAAGAGAAGGTTGCATGTAACATCCCATATTTCATAGCAGAAGTTATGAGGTTACTCTTTTTCTAAAATTTTGTCTCATGACTGAAGCATACACAGGGAATATTGTACTTTTCGAGAGCTAGTATTGTCTTCTACAGCAGAGAATATCTTGACTTGCAAACTGTGTTTGCTATCTGTGGTGAACTAGATATACCTGTCTGACTGCTCCTGTGGCTCCTCCCACAGACCCCTGTATAAAGGCAACTGTGGTCTGCTGCTCTCCCTCATTTTCCCAGGATGTAGTGTTGTTCTTCAGTCAATAAAAGCCGATATCTCACTTCCTAAGTCTCAGCGTGAGTTATTGATGGTGCATCACTATCCACTCGGAGTGGTGGTGTCATTGTGAGAAAATGCAATCATTATTGAGAATTGTAAAAATGGGTCATGGAGGGCCCTAGAGCACAACAGCACAAACAGGCCATTTGGCTCATCTAGTCCATGTCTGCCTAGTTCTGGCTTCTCAATCTAAAGACTAGAGAGGTTCTGTTACATCTGGGCAATCTGATCATTTCATTAAACAAAACATATTAACTGCAATGTTGGTAGGAGAGTGATGTAGTATTATCCTTTCAATCTGAGTGTGGCCTCATTGTGACAGTAGAGGATTTGTGAAATCAATGTTGGAGGCTATTCAAGAAATCATTGTTCACTCCCATTCCGATATGTCATATAATTCTCCGGAACCTCCGCCATCCCCAATGGGACCCCACCACCAAGCACACCTTTTCCTCACTCCTCCCACTTTTTGGTTTCCACAAGGATCGCTCCCTACACGACTCACTTGTCCATTCATCCCTCCTGGCATCTATCCTTGCAAGCGGAACAAATGCCCATACACCTACCCATACACCCCACTCCCTCACTACCATTCAGGGCCCCAAACAGACCTTCCAGGTGAGGCGACACTTCACCTGTGAGTCTATTGGGGTCATGTACTGTGTCAGGTGCTCCCGGTGTGGTCTCGTGTATATTGGTGAGACCCAACACAGATTGGGAGACCACTTTGCCGAGCACCTACGCTCTGTCTGTCAGAAGAAGTAGTATCTCCCAGTGGCCTCCCATTTTAATTTCACTTCCCATTCCCATTCTGATATGTCAATCCATGGCTCCCTCTATTGTGATGAAACCACACTCAGATTGGAGGAGCAACTCCTTATATTCCGTCTGGGTAGCCTCCAATTTGATGGCATGAACATGGGTCAAACTTCCAGTAATGCCCCCCATCGGCATTCCCCATCCCCTTTCCCGCTCTCATCTTATCTCCATGCCTGCCCACTGCCTCCCTCTGGTGCTTCTTCCCCTTTTTTTTCTTCCATGGCCTTCTGTCCTCTCCTATTAGATTCCCCCTTCTCCTGCCCTTTATCTCTTTCATCAATCAACTTCCCAGCTCTTTACTTTACCCCTCCCTCTTCCAGTTTCACCTAGCATCTTGTGTTTCTTCCTCCCCTTCCCCCACCTTTTAAATTTACTCGTCTTCTGTTTTTTCTCCAGTCCTGCTGAAGAGCCTCGGCCCGAAGTGTTGATTGTACTTTCTTCCATAGATGCTGCCTGGCCTGCTGAGTTCCTCCAGCATTTTGTGTGTGTCGCTGGCAAGTTAACATGACTGGCGACTGTAAGCTTAGATACATTTGTGGAATGACTGGAGTTGTTCTGTAACATAGTCACCCAACCTGTTTCATTTCTCCAGTACAGAAAGTCATTAAGGACAAAGTGGTTTAAATAAACTACCTAGTCATTGTTGTTCTGCAGGAAGTGTATGTCTTAAGAATGTGAAGGCTGGCACAAGAATGCTGTAATGAGAGGGAGGATTGTTTCAGATGAGTTGGGACATTGGCATAGGAGAGCAGAAAGCTCCCCTGAATGAAGGCCCCCCTGGCTCTGGGTTCTATAAATACATGAATACGCCAAGCTAGGTTGCTTCTTTGACTGCTATCATTTATCTGCAGCTGCACCCCGCTGCACACTGAAGTTGACTTGAGCACAAATTGCAAGTTGCACATTAATTTGCAGTCATAAAGTAAAAACCCTTATGAACCACTTGAGAGAGGACTTTTAACAACCGCTCATTAATAATTTACTTAGTTACCTTCCAATTATATTAATGCATTCAGGAGATTTAAAAACAATACTTTAAAATATTTTCTGTTTAATCTACCTAATGTATTTAACCTGATTATTTAATGATCTTAAATCTTATAATCTCAGAAATCCTTTAAATCATCCCTGTGTTCTCTGATCTTAAAGTTTGAATTTCAAGAGAATACTCAGACTTGCAAGCATGTCCATTTAGTAGGAAAGTACAAAGGATTAGAATTTGAAGTTAGGGGTGAGATGAATCTTGGTCAATTTGTTCATTGGAGTTGGTTTGTAATACAATTTCATTTAGTAGCGCAAAATAAAAATAATTGTGCTTAAAATTCCATAAACTTCTGTTCAAAATTTGCAGAACTGTGGTTGCTGGAAATCTGAAAGTAAAAGTTTAAAATAGACACTTAAGAAGTCAGGCAGCATCAGTAGAAAAGGAAGAACAGATTTAATATTTCTGGTTGAAGACCTTTCATTGGAAGTGGGAGAGAATTGATTTGACACACCTAAGCTTCTGAAGAAGGGATCCTTAACGATAGCTTTAATAAATACCAGAAGAATTGGGGCCATTCTGAGATATTCACAAGCACAGGGATCTGTTCTTTAATAGACTTTTTGTTTGCTGTGTGTGTGGTGATGGCAGGATAAGCAGCTGGTGACTACGTGCAAAGACAAGGGAAAGCTGGACAATCTCAGGATGGGGGAAAGTAAATTAATAGTCATAGTCAGGAAGGATAAGTTGTCATTGGGGTTTTTAATGAATTTTATTAGGAAAACTACTAAATTGAGGAGAGAAGTAAACTCAGGTTATATTACTGGAGGAATTACTTATTTAACTGCTTTATTGTCATTGTATCTGTACCCCAGATTTGTGCTCACTCTCCTGGCAATGCTAGGAAGCCAGTTTTTAATATACTATACGGACTGTATTAAGGATTATTAATGACTTGAAAACAAGTGGACTTTCTATGATAACACAAAATATTCTGCATATCCTGGAAATCCAGGGCTATTCACAAACAACTGGAGAAACTCAGCCGGTCAGGGTGCATCGATGGAGGGGAATAAACAATTGACTTTTCAGGCCTTGATCAGGACTGGAAAGGAAGGGGGAGGGAGCCAGAATAAGAAGGTGGGGGAGGGGAAGGAATTTAAATTGACTTTCTCAATCTAGATTATTTCTGTATTATGTTGAACCTTAAAATTGTCTTAAACTTTTCAGATTTATTTTGGTCACCTGGAAAGTTCTACTTTTATTGCTATCCTTATTTCTTCCTGCTGCTTTGAAATTTTTTGACCTGAGAGAGATATTGAGTACAAGGCAGCAGTTGCCACTCGTGTAGTGATTCTGGGATTTTAAGCATCATATTCTCACACCGTACAAGAATTGCTGGTAATGGGGCTTGGCTTTACTAACAATCTATTTACCAAGTGATGTTAGGTTTTCAGTGTTGGTGTTGTATACTTGAGTTACATTTGAAATATTTCCACTGTCTGGTATCCTCCCTACAACCCAACTCTAACTCCCTATCCCAAAATAACTCTGCTGTTCCATTCAGAAAGTTACTGCCTTCTTGCAGGCAGCCGCAACTCTGTCCACAAAGACTTGGAGAGGCTCAATTTTATTTTGGAAATGTTAATACTTTTCTTGGTTCCCCCTCCTGCACAGCATTTGTCAATAACGAAATCTATTTGTGGAGTTGAAATTTTATTGGAGTTGCTTCAGTTTGCTTGAGATGATTGAAACTGCTCTGTGACTACAAGTAAGTTCCATGTTTCCAAGGGAACTGCATCACAAGTTACATAATAATGGATGTAGCACATGATTGTGGAAATTAAAGCGAGCTACAGATTTATATTTGAAATCTTTCCCTATCTAAACAATAGCTTGGTCAGAAAAAAAAGTAATTAATCCAAATTGAACTTTTACTGCCCCCAAATTGGTCATGTATGCAAATATGTACAGTATTTATAATGCAGGGCTCCCCCATCACTGTTTGAATAATAGAAATTTGCTGTTATAGAATTCACAACTCCCCACCCAGGAATTTGAAATGCAATATAAATTTCATGAAGGTGAATTTTATTGTGTGGAGTGAAGTAAAATGTAAATACATTTTTTTCAACTTGTATTTCTTGACCCATGCATAGATAATGCTGCCTCAACCACTGAAAATCACAATATGGATCATTTTCTCAGAATGCAACCGTCTCCAGGTCATTTTGTAGGGGAGGTTGTCTGCATTTATTGTGGTACCAGCCTCTTCTAGCCATGCCAATCTAGAAATGATGCAGCTTTATATTTTTAAAACTATTTGTATAATGAGCAAGAATAAATGTTGTGATAGTATTAATTTACAGATTTCCTACTGGCAGACATCCCACCTCTCCTGGAGGTTCTGGGAGTCTCCCACATATTGATAGAGGATCCCTGACACCCGCAAATTATAAGGGGAGGGAGAGGGAGAGAGACAGAGAGAGCATCCTGATTGGTCTCTCTTTGTGCTAAGTAGACCTATCAGTTTTCTCTGTGGGCGGGCTTTACAGTCGACCTCTCTCTCTCTTTCATTGTCTATCAGTTCAGTTTAGTGTCCTGCTGCGCCATGGCAGAGTGTTCCAAAAAAAGATATAAAACGTACTTCACCCCAGACTACACTAAAGAGTACCCCTGCCTAATAGAAGTCAAAAATAATGACAATCCTGGATTATGTCTCAACTAACCTTGAAGGACTGGTGGCAAACTACAAAATTTGCAAGTTGATGAGTTCTGGGGGAAGCTGTCCAAAGTAAAATCTGTGAGCACAGGGCAGTTGAGATTCAAAGAGCTCTGCCAGTTGATGAAGCTGCTTTTGGTGCTGCCAAATTCTAATTGTGATGTAGAAAGGGCATTCAGCATGGTGCGTCACATTAAGACAGAATTCAGAAGTCAGCTGTCTCACAAAACACTTGTGAATCTGATGTCTTGCAAAATTAACAAATTCATTGACACAGACTGCTATGAGGTTGAGACTTCTGGCAAAATGCTCAAATCTGCCAAGCAAGCCATGTCACAGTACAAGGAAAGTTTGCTAAAGAATTCGAAAAGCTATTTGCGTTAGCGCTTAGCTATGAGCATTGAGACTGCCAACAAAATATTCAACAAGGAGTGTGTGTGTGTGTGTGTGTGTGTGTGTAAATAGTTTCAATATGTGATCAAATAAATTGTTGTGTTCTTTTATAATCAAATGTCCTGTGTACATATACCCTTGGAGGTCAACTGTAGGAGGGGATTATGGGGTTGCGGAGGGCAGGGGTGGTGGTGCTACCTCCCTGAAATGAGTTTTTGCAGGGTTGGATGTCTGTACTAGTATGAATGGCTGGAAGGCAACTATGACTACCGTAAATCAGGCAGTTAGATTTTGTATTCACACTCTACTCAATTGAGTTTCACATTAGCAGAAAAGAAATTCAAATGTTGGAAAATGTGCCACTGCAAAATTAGTTAATTTAATTAAACCATTAATTTACAGTAAGCTCATGCTGATCTGAATGTATGGTTTAGAATGGAAATGTCACATTTTTTCTGTAATTGCCTGATCTGTGCAATTAGTTAATCTTACATTAATCGGCTCTAAATTGGTATGAAATGAAACAGGTTTTTTCCTTATCAGGAACTAATGTTGCGGATAAGATGTTGGATTTGATCCTGGCTTGGTGTGTTATAAAGTGCAATTACTTTTCTTTAGTCAGCCAAATTTTTGCCAGTTGGCCAGTCACATATTGCTGATATTTATCTTCCTCAGTTTTACGTGCACAGAATTTACTGGTCACCATTATTTTGGGTTAATATTTCAACAAACTCATTATCTGTTAATCATTGTATTCATAATAAACTATTATCTGGAATAGCATACCAACTGCAAAAGCTTTTTTCAAAAGAAAGCTATTTAAGTTTGTTGTGTGTGAATTTGTGTGGATGTAAACCTGAAGTCAATTTTTTGCTTAAAAAAAACAGCAGTGTTAATTTTTGTATTCAGTAAATTCATCAAAAGCTTTTGCAAAATGTGATTTCCGAAAGTTTCTTTGGCCTTCATCATACAAAGCAAGTGACAATTTATTCGCCATTGCTCATCTGCCTTGATTAGGATAATAGGCAGCATTCGCTGGCGTGTTCAGCCAGGGATGCCAAATATGTAATCCATCTCATCTTCCTCTCTGACCTCCTCATCATCACAGAAGCTAGTCTGATGTCTAATTGATTCAGTCAATGAAATGCTGAAGTACAGCACAAGCTATATTTCAGTATTCTGAAATTCTGGCTCTAGTACTCGAGTTGTTTTATCCCAACTAGCCAGGCCACTGCAATTTTGTTACAGAACTGTCTTCTACATTCCAAACGGTGCAGATATATTAAGACCATAAGATGTAGGAGCAGAATTGGGCCATTTGGCCCCCTTGAGTCTGCTCTGCCATTTCATCATGGCTGATGCATTTTCCCTCTCAGCCCCAGTCTCCTGTCTTCTCCCCATGACCTGACTAACCAAGAATATATCTGTGGTAACTTCTACTTTACAAAAGACCACTCAACAATTTTATGGCCAAAAGAACATCTTTATCTGGGACGGCAAATGATATTTACAATACAGAGGCTTCCAGGTACCTCGTGCGGCATGGGTGGAGGAACTATATACGATGCATACCAGGAGTTAAAAGAGTGGAAGTAAAGACCCCGCCAACCCCGGATCCCGCCTCTTGCTACCAACAGCTTCCCAATTAGTATTAACTTACTTTTAATAATACTCAAATTACAACAATGTCAAACTCTGCCTTAAATATGCCCCTTGAATTGGTCGCCACAGCTGCCTGTGGCAAGGAAGCCAACAGATTCACCACTCTGTTTTTACAAAAAGCAGGACAAATTCAATCCACCAAATTAGTGTCCAGTCAGACCACTTTGCAATGTTGTGGAAGCTGTTACTGATGGTGCTGTGGAGTGGCACTTAAAAAAAACTTTGCAAATAGCTTACAGATTTTTTTTTGTTCGGGATCACTTGGCCCATTTCTTATCACAGTCTTGGACTAAAGAGCTGAATTCCAGAGGCAGAGTGATAGCGAATGGCTTTAAAAACAAGGGTGTGGGTGGGCGGGTGGGAGAGTGGAAAGGTCTTGTTTTGCTGTTGTTCTATAGTTGAGTTCGATGTTGTTGCGCCAAGGTTTTTGGTGTGATATGTAGGTGCTGGAATGCATGGCAACGCCTGTAGGCTGACCCCAGTACATCACTAGGTTGTGTTGACCGTTAATGCAAACAAAATATTTCACCGTGTTTTGATGTACATGTGATAAATAAATCTGAAATAAATGTGTGTGAAAGTGAATATCAACCTGAGATTTATGGGTTGCAATCATGTGGCATATTTCCCAACTTCAATATATTGGGGGGGGGGGTGTGGAATAAACTGAATGTGACACAACCTTGACGTATTTTTTGTTGAACAATTTTATCAATGAAGCAATCAGAAAACTGAAAGCTTTAGTGATTGATTAATGTTGCTTTGTATCAGAAACAAAGAAATGCATTAGATTTATAGATCAGTAGTGCTGCTGTGCATGTCCAGCACATTTGCAGTCATGCCCGTAAAAGCAAGTTTAAATTAACATGGGTAAGGCTTCCAGGTGCTTTTCCACGCAGAGCTGTCTGTTGTAGATGGTCAGTTTAGCTGCAATAATTTAGTTTTGAAGTCAATAAAAACAATGGAGAAACTTTTCATTAGGAAGCAAATGCTACTTAAAAATCCATGAATTTTCTAGCTATTTTAAGGGACTTCTGGCAATGGCTTGTTAGTGCCTTCTATTGTGGTCTAATGTGGTATACTGTAAGTAATGAAGCTTGCTAGTGCCACTTAAAAGACAATTAGTCTCTGTGCACATCATAACAGCTTGCTTCATGCTTCTGTGAGTGAGTCATTTAAATTTTTGAACAATTTTTGTCCTTGTTGAAATATCATTGCTGGTGAAGGATGGATCCAGTTGCAGGTTCAATCTGAACCTATAAATTATTACTTCAGTCGGTGGTACTGGCTTAAAATCGATCCGTTCACGCGGCTGTGAAACCCCGGAACCCCGAAGGCACGCTCATCTCCTAGGCCGCATCCTTGGGATTTTGAAAAGCGGCCAGTCGTGAGCCCCCGGGATCAGGTCCCAACACCACAACGAACCAAAGTCTGACTGTAACTCCAGGTCAGGGTCTCTCTTCACCACAAAAAGGAAGAAGAGAGACATCAAAGTTATAAATTAAGCTGTTTGCATAGATGAACTGGAAGGACTCTCTGAGTGCCATCGTCACTCTTGGAGGTAATAATAGTCAATGTGTACATACTCATCCATATTGTGTCTACTTTGCAACAATTGTTTTGTAATTGGGGTAATTTAATTTCTCTTTAAGTTGCTGTGTTTAATGTTTTAATTCTGGCAAAAACAGTAGAAAACAGTCGCATGTGGAATGAATGTAGAATGACATTTTGAACGATTGGTTAGGCTTATGTAAATAGAAACCTGTAAACCTCTACTCAGACTAGACAGAATATAGATTTTTGTTAAGGCATTTGACAATAGACAAATAGGTGCAGGAGTAGGCCATTCGGCCCTTTGAGCCAGCTCTGCCATTCAATGTGATTATGGCTGATCATCCACAATCAGTACCCCGTTCCTGCCTTCTCCCCATATCCCTTGACTCCGCTATCTTTAAGAGCTCTATCTAACTCTTTCTTGAAAGCATCCAGAGAATTGGCCTCCACTGCCTTCTGAGGCAGAGCATTCCATAGATCCACAACTCTCTGGGTGAAAAAGTTTTTCCTGAACTCCGTTCTAAATGGCCTACCCATTCTTAAACTGTGGCCTCTGGTTCTGGACTCCCCCAACATCGGGAACATTTTTCCTGCCTCTAGCGTGCCAATCCCTTAATAATCTTATATGTCTCAATCAGATCCCCTCTCATCCTTCTAAATTCCAGTGTATATAAGCCCATTCGCTCCAATCTTTCAACATATGACAGTCCCGCCATCCCGGGAATTAACCTCGTGAACCTACACTGCACTCCTTCAATAGCAAGAATATCCTTCCTCAAATTTGGAGACCAAAACTGAACCCAATATTCCAGGGGTGGTCTCACCAGGGCCCTATACAACTGCAGAAGGACTTCTTTGCTCCTATACTCCACTCCCCTTGTTATGAAGGGCAACATGCCATTAGCTTTCTTCACTGCCTGCTGTACCTGCATGCTTACTTTCAGTGACTGATGTACAAGAACACCTAGATCTCGTTGTACTTCCCCTTTTCCTAACTTGACACTATTCAGATAGTAATCTGCCTTCCTGTTCTTGCCACCAAAGTGGATAATCTCACATTTATCCACATTAAACTGCATCTGTCCACTCACCCAACCTGTCCAAGTCACCCTGCATTCTCCTAACATCCTCCTCATATCTCACAGTACTACCCAGCTTTGTGTCATCTGCAAATTTGCTAATGTTTCATCTAAATCATTAATGTATATTGTACAAACCCCATTTCCAGAAAAGTTGGGATATTTTCCAAAATGCAATAAAAACAAAAATCTGTGATATGTTAATTCACGTGAACCTTTTATTTAACTGATAAAAGTACAAAGAAAAGATTTTCAATAGTTTTACTGACCAACTTAATTGTATTTTGTAAATATACACAAATTTAGAATTTGATGGCTGCAACACACTCAACAAAAGTTGGGACAGAGTTAAAATAAGATTGAAAAGTGCACAGAATATTCAAGTAACAGCTGTTTGGAAGACTCTACATTAAGCAGGCTAATTGGTAGCAGGTGAGGTATCATGACTGGGTATAAAAGTAGCATCCATCAAAGGCTCAGTCTTTGCAAGCAAGGATGGGTCTTGGCTTACCCCTTTGTGCCAAAATTCGTGAGAGAATTGTTAGTTAGTTCAAAAGGAACATTTCCCAACGCAAGATTGCAGTGAATTTAGGTCTTTCAACATCTACAGTACATAATATTGTGAAAAGATTCAGAGAATTCAGAGACATCTCAGTGCGTAAAGGGCAAGGTCGGAAACCACTGTTGAATGCGCATGATCTTCGACCCCTCAGGTGGCACTGTCCAAGAAACTGTCATGCTACTATGACAATTATAGCCACCTGGGCTCGGGAGTACTTCGGAAAACCATTGTCACTTAACACAGTCTGTCGCTGCATCCAGAAATGCAACTTAAAACTGTATTACACAAGGAGGAAGCCATACATCAACTCTATGCAGAAATACCGGCAAGTTCTCTGGGCCCGAGCTCATCTCAGATGGACCGAAAGACTGTGGAACCGTGTGCTGTGGTCAGATGGGTCCACATTTCAGCTAGTTTTCGGAAAAAACGGGTGTCGATTTCTCCGTGCCAAAGATGAAAACAACCATCCTGATTGTTATCAGCGAAAGGTGCAAAAGCCAGCATCTGTGATGGTATGGGGGTGCATCAGTGCCCACGGCATGGGTGAGTTGCATGGATGTGATGGTACCATTGACTCTGAGGTGTGTATTAGGATTTTAGAGAGACATATTTTGCCATCAAGGTGACGTCTCTTCCCGGGACGTCCATGCTTATTTCAGCAGGACAATGCCAGACCACATTCTGCACGGGCTACAACAGCGTGGCTTTGTAGACACAGAGTGCGTGTGCTTGACTGGCCTGCTGCCAGTCCAGATCTATCTCCTATTGAAAATGTATGGCGCATCATGAAGAGGAGAATCAGACAACGGAGACCACGGACTTGAGCAGCTGAAGTCTTATATCAAGCAAGAATGGACAAAATTTCCAATTGCAAATCTACTACAATTAGTACCCTCAGTTCCAAAATGATTAAAAAGTGTTATTAAAAGGAAAGGTGATGTAACACAATGGTAAACATGCCTCTGTCCCAACTTTTGTTGAGTGTGTTGCAGCCATCAAATTCTAAATTTGTGTATATTTACAAAATACAATTAAGTTGGTCAGTAAAACTATTGAAAATCTTTTTGTACTTTTGTCAGTTAAATCAAGGTTCACGTGAATTAACATATCACAGATTTTTGTTTTTATTGCATTTTGGAAAAATCCCAACTTCTCTGGAAATGGGGTTTGTAAATAGCTGCGGTCCCAGCACCGAGCCTTGCGGTACCCCACTAGTCATTGCCTGCCATTCTGAAAAGGACCCGTTAATCCCTACTCTTCGTTTCCTGTCTGCCAACCAATTTTCTGTCCATGTTAGTACCCTACCCCCAATACCATGTGCTCTAATTTTCCCACTAATCTCCTATGTGGGACCTTATCAAAGGCTTTCTGAAAGTCCAGGTACACTACAGCCACTGGCTCTCCCTTGTCCATTTTCATAGTTACATCCTCAAAAAAATAAAAGAGAAGAAGTATAACATAGCAAAGATGAGCAGGAAGCCAGAGGATTGGGAAACTTTTAAAGAGCAACAGAAGATAACTAAAAAGGCAATACGGGGAGAAAAGATGAGGTACGAAGGTAAGCTAGCCAAGAGTATAAAGGAGGATAGTAAAAGCTTCTTTAGGTATATGAAGAGGAAAAAAATAAATTAAGACCAAAGTTGGGCCCTTGAAGGCAGAAATGGGTGAATTTATTATGGGGAACAAGGAAATAGCAGATGAGTTGAACAGGTAATTTGGATCTGTCTTCACTAGGGAAGACACAGACAATCTTCTAGATGTAATGCTGGCCAGAGGACCCAGGGTAATGGAGGAACTGAAGGAAATTCACATTAGGCAGAAAATGGTGTTGGGTAGACTGATGGGACTGAAGGCTGATAAATCCCCAGGGCCTGATGGTCTGCATCCCAGGGTACTTAAGGAAGTGGCTCTAGAAATTGTGGACGCATTGGTAATCATTTTCCAATGTTCTATAGATTCAAGCTCAGTTCCTGAGGATTGGAGGGTAGTTAATGTTATCCTACTTTTTAAAGAATGGAGGGAGAGAGAAAACAGGGAATTATAGACCAATTAGCCTGACATCAGTGGTGGGGAAGATGCTGGAGTCAATTATGAAAGATGAAATAGCGGCACATTTGGATAGCAGTAACAGGATCGGTCCAAGTCAGCATGGATTTACGAAGGGGAAATCATGCTTGACTAATCATCTGGAATTTTTTGAGGCATTTGACAATGTTCTCCATGGTAGGCTGGTTCAGCTGGTTCAGAAGGTACATAGGATCCAAGGTGAACTGGCTAATTGGATCTAAAATTGTCTTAGTGACAGGAGGCAAGAAATTAGACATTTCTATTTCTGATAGGAAGGGTTTTTTTTAAAGCTGTAGGAGGAAATAGATGGAAAATTGGGCAGAGCGTTGGCAGATGGCATTTAATCCCAATGTGTACCAAATAAGACATTTTAGGAAGTTGGGTTGGACATTTATCATAAGTGGTAGGGAAGGAAGAAAGGAATGTCAATTAACAGATAGAACTTGGGGTTTGTTTGAGTACATAGTTCCCTTTTTTTAAAAATGGCAACTTGTAGAGAGGAGGGTGAATGAAGTATATGGCATCCCTACCTTTGTTGGGGCATTCCAATATAAAAGTTGAGATGTTCCTGGTTAGACTAGGAAAGCTAATTGAAGAGTAGCCTGATTAGAGGTATCTAAAGAAGTATAGAGGGTAGAAAAATACATTGGGGAATCAAAAATGTGTGAGATGAAGGAATTTGAGGGGCAAAGTTTTTTTTTTCAACCCAGAACTTGCTGCCAGAAGTGGTGGTGGAATCAAAAACAATCTGTACATTTAAGATGCATTTAGACAGGCACTTAAGGAAGTATACCTAATGCAGACAGAAAGGATTAGTGCAGATGAGCAGATACATCAGGTTTGACAGGGTTGGCTGAAGCGCCCTTCTCTGTTCTGTGTACAAGGAAGATGCTCCTGATGACTAGAGAGCAGAATCAGGAATCACCACCTTGGGATATAAGTTATGCCATTTTGAACAGGGATAAGCAGAAATTTCTTGACACATAGGGTGCTTGAACTTGTGATTTCTCTACCACAGGGCACTGAACACAGTGATTAATATTTGAATTATTTTAATGCCAAGGCGATCAAGGGATAATGGCAGGAATAGTGTACAAAGGTGGATTATTGCCCTTGATCACGTTGAAATATTCTGCTCTTTTTATTGTTTTCTCTTTTTCTTGTCAGTAAAATAGCAGGAATTCTTTAGAATTTTATTACAATTGATAATGTGAGGTGTGGCACTTTGGGAGGCCAAGTAAATGGCAGTTCTGTTCGGAGCATTGATTGACAGAGGAATCTTAGGGTGCAAGTCCATGGCTTGTTGAAAGTGGCAAAGCAAGTAGACAGGGGTAAGAAGGTGTAGAGCATTGGGACAAGATAATATTTGTCAAGTCATGTTGCAGCTGCATAATATTTTGGTTAGACTACAGTTTGAGTATAGTACATAGGTGTTACATAGGTATCACCATGAAACAAGGGGTCTGTTCTTGTGCTGTACTGTTTTATTCTCAGCTGAGGGAAATTTCCTACTGTTATCCAGTCACAGGTAATGTAAACTCTGTTCAAGTCAGGAACCAAGCCAGGACTGTTACTCTATCATCATTATTGATGCATTGAAGTATTTTTAATAGAATTTTGTAATCTTGAAGTTGTTGAAATACTTGAGGTACCGCAAGGACTGAGTGGCTGCAAGCTGGCTCTGAACTGGTGTTAGTATTTAAATATTTTCTACATTGTTAGTTTGTGATTGAAAGTTAATTGTCAGTGACTAAGTGCCAGTGGCACATTGTACCTGGATTACGTGTTAACTTTTCCAACAGTAATTGAAAGGAGATACTGAAGAATTCCTTTGTTTGTGACAGAAGTGGATTTGTAGGATAACTGCAAGACTGCCTATTAATCTAATTGGAGGAAGTACTTGGATTCATAAATACGAAATACAGAACTGAAATGTTATGTGACACATCAGTGGCATTCTACGCAGTAAGTGAAGAGTTCAATTATAGAAATGGTCTGCAAGGTCCATTTGATATTCTGTGGTATTTCTGATTTAATCTAGGGAACAGTTGGAGAGAGAAACAACACTTTCAACTGTGATCTTGAAGGTCAAAATGCAAAGTGACTTTTCCTGATTTTGTACTTGAAACACTATGGAATGTTTGTTCTCCTTATTTTAGAGAGCCATCACTCCTGCTGATAGGGAAGTGTGTGATGTCATTATATTGAGTATTTGCTGTGTTCATGTGTAAGTACTTAAATCTGTTAGTACTTTGATCCTATTTATTACTTTGAAGAGTCAGGGAGGAAGTTTGTATTGAAAATGAACTGTCTGATGGGGGTTTCAGTAGAGTGGATGAATTTGGGAAATGAGGGCAATTAATGTTTTAAACGATTAGTAATCACAAGCCTAAGACCTGGCATTGACAAACTTGGAACATGGACCAACAATGGATGACTCCCAAGATTACCTCTGGATCCATTCTCATTCTGAAGTTGCTGATGAGATCAATGTGGGGCCAGAAAGCTCTTTCACTGTTGTAACACGAGGCATTGATGGCTTGGGAAGTGGTTTGCTCCTTTCCCTATTAATACTAGGCTTCTGTGTGCTTGTATAAAGGAGTCTACCCTGTACTACTCCAGAATGTTCCTTCATATTACCTGATCTGGGGTCACAGGTTCCTGTTTGTTGGAGGGGATGTTACATATTTTTTAAGGAGACACTGTGTATTTCTCGGTTTACCTGTGAATCGCAACAGCTCACTGAATGTTTCTGCAGCCAGGAGAATGCTGTTGAGTTCATGAACACTATGGCCTGCGCATAAGTGCCAGGGTCTATTTAGGACTTCAAAGTTAGGGATGTTGGCTGAGGGGAGGATATCAGTTTTCATTTTCTTACCTTTCCAGTGGATTTGGAGAGTATTGCTGGTATCTCTTCCAATCTTTCTGCGGTGCTCATTGTTGGTAGGAAGGTAGAATCACTGCTGCTAAGTAGAACATAACTGCTAAGTTTGTTTTTTTCAAAAGTACTTTTCTTCTGTGCTAGTGAACTGCAGGAAGTGGTGAATTTCATCATCAAATCTGTGGAGGCAGCACCATTTTGATGTATTGCTTGGTTGGATGAATCCCTCTGTCTCTCGGGCCCCTTGACTTCTTGAAAATTAATATATTGGGCCTCATGGAGTGTGTGAACACACAAAGTGAATTCTTGTCTAGATAACTTAGGGAGCAAAATAATGTTGAATAATTCAAAAACTCCTTGAATGCTGTGGTGTCAGTATTTCTGACTGAATTACAGCAGTTGAAGGCTGCCTTTCATTGCTTTTTAATTGAAGCAACAAAGCACTTGATTGTTTCACTTATTTCTAGTTAATTGTTTTATGCTGGCCTGAGGAAGTGGAAGTTGCTTCTTAACTATTATGAAACACCAAAGGAAAATTTTGAAATTCAGTGATCTGTTTCTAAAGATGTTGGTTCTGATGTGCTAATTAATAAATCAGGTGCCTTTGCTGAAGAGCAAATGTATCTTCATTAATTACAGTCCATAATAAAGCAAATTTGAGATGTTTCAAACTTGCTTAATAAATGTTGGGATTCCAAACTAAATGCTTCACTGTGTCAAAGATGAGTGGGTATTCTGTCCCAATTGGTTTATAATCAAAGATGAAAAGCTCTGTTGTATACCAATCCCAGTAAAATTTGTTTGAAGCACAAAATTAATGTTCATTTATGAAGACTCTTGGGGAACACTGTCCAGATATAGAAAGAGTTGCTTACCCAAATGAATTGCAGCAAAACTGAAGCTTTTTTCCCCCATTTTCAGTGATATTATATATTGTGTTTGTGATATACAGTCCAATACTCCCTGTCAAATTACACACGCGTTTTTTTCCAAATATGGCTCAACTTCCAAAAAGCAGGACAAGAGAAGCTGGCTTTTAAATGCCACCTAACGTGTAATGTTTCGCCAATCTCAGAATTATGAATATGATGGAAATTTGAAATAGTACTGGAAAAGATTGGAAATATAATGTTTCCTATGCATTTTTATATCCTGAGAGTATGAAATACATTTCAACAAATACACTCCTGTAATAGAGAAACAAATAACAACTGATATGTTGACAATATGATGGGTGGATAATATTAATGTTCTTGATTTGAGGAATGCTCTGAGTGAAGATGGTGTACTTGAGAGCAGAAGAGACTTTGGTTAACATCTCATCAACATCAGCTGTGGGTCTGTAGAACACAAAGTACTGTACACCAGAAAGTATGACTAGATTTTTAGACCCGAAACTTCCTCCTTTATTAAATATGTTGTGCCAATTTGTTATCCTGTTGTTTCAAAACACCCATTGTTTTCATATGTGCCATTTTTTCTCTTGCCGTTACTAACTCACCTTTGCAAAGCAATTTTCAAGAAGCAGTTTTCTTTCTGTCATCTGGATTTTGGCTGCATTTCCAACTGCAGGAGTTTTAAATTTTAACAGCAAGAACTAAACATTATGTTTTTCCTGGTCAAGACGCAATAAATTTGAAATCCAGCAAAAGCTCTGAAAGTTATCCAATGCTTGTCTCTAAGCTCAGTTAACTTGTCAAGGGATGGAACTGGAAGCACTTCTCTCGAATTTTACAGCCTCTCTCTTGGACAGAAAAAGGTGGGATAAGAAGGTTGTCTTTTGCCCCTTGTGTTTAAAAAGTGGTTATTGAGCAAGAGTAGTATTGAAAAAGCTTTGTGGGAAGACCATTCACCATGGAAGATTGATATGAATTATATTGAAGTCTATTTTTTAGAGGAGTCATAAAGCCTGAAAGAAACTATTTCTTCCACCATGTCCATAACAACTAGTGGGTACTTCCCCGTGGCCTTTCCTGACTCTCCATTTCAGATACCTACCTGGACACTTCATTATTGTCATTTACTGTTTTTACCAGCCTTCCTGGGTTGTGCATTCCAGGTTTTATTACCCTGAACCTGTAAACTTTAGTCTTGACCATCTCTTGTATGGGGAACAGTTTCCTGCCATCTGCTCTATTTATACCCTTTATAATATTTATATATCTCATTCATGTTCCCTCTTGGTCTTCTTTACCTCAGGGAGAATAGATCTAACCACACCAGTCCCCTCATAACTGAAACTCAGTCTGAGGCAGTATCCTGGTGAATCTCTGTACAGTGTCCAGTGCTATCACATCTGTCTTACAGTATGGTCACTAGAATTATATGTAGTATTCCAGTTGAGGTCTGATGAATGTTTTATAAAGTTGTAGCATTACCTCACAGTCCTGACGAATGAAGGCTGGTATCCAAAATGGCTGCTTAGCTACATGCACTGTCACCCTCAGTATGCACATAACAGGCCCTTTGGTCCCTGATGTTGTGCTGACCATTAACTTTTCCCTCCTACGTAGCTCTCCATATTTCTATCATTGTGTCCATCTGGAAGTTTCTTAAATATTCCCATTGAAGCTGTCTTTACCACCAACCCTGGCAGGGTGTTCCAAGCACCCAGCACTCTGTGTTTTTATTTTAAAAAAGTTTACCTCTGATATTTCGCTCCCCACTATATTTTTCTCCAATCACATTAAAATTATGCCCCCTTGTACTAGCCATTTGATTTGAATTGAATTGACTTTATTTCTTACGTCCTTCGATACATGAGTAAAGAACTTTACGTTATGTCTCCGACCTAATGTGCAAATTATAGTAATTTGTAATAAATAGTATGTACAACAGGACAGCCAGTATAACTTAGAAATACAGTCAGGTCAGTGTGAGATAATCAGTCTGATGTCCTGGTGGAAGAAGCTGTCCTGGAGCCTGTTGGTCCTGGTTTTAATGCTGCGGGTATCATTTCCTGGATGGTAGCAGCTGGAACAGTTTGTGGTTGGAGTGACTCGGGTCCCCAATGATCCTTCAGGCCCTTTTTATGCACCTGTTGCTGTAGATGCGCAGAACAGTAGGACGTTCACATCTACTGATGTGCTGGGCAATACGCACCACTCTCTGCACAGTCCTGCGATTAAGGGAAGTATAGTTCCCATACCGGGCAGTGATGCAGCCATTTAAGATGCTCTCAATTGTGCCCCTGTAGAAAGTTTTTAGGATTTGGGGATTCATGCCGAACAACTTGAACGAGGCGCTGTTGTGCTTTTTTCACCACACAGCTGGTATGTACAGACCACATGAGATCCTCGGTGATGTGTATACTGAGCAATTTGAAGCTGTTCATCCTCTCAACCCGAGATCCATTGATGTCAATAGGAGTGAGCCTGTCTCCATTCCTCCTGTAGTCCACAACCATCTCCTTTGTTTTTGCGATATTGAGGAAAGGTTGTTTACTCGACACCACTGTGTCAGGGTGATGACTTTTTCTCTGTAGGCTGCCTTGTTATTTGAGATAAGGCCAATCAATGTAGAATCCTCGGCAAATTTAATTAGTAGATTGGAGCTGTGGGTGGCTACACAGTCATGGGTATACAGAGAGTAAAGGGGGGGGGGGCTTGGGACACAATCCTGAGGGGCTCCTGTGTTGAGGGTCAGAGGGGTAGAGGTGAGGAAGCTCACTCTTATTACCTGCTGCCGATCTGACAGGAAGTCCAGGATCCAGCCGCACAAGGCGGGGTGAAGGCTGAGGTCTCTGAGCTTCTTGTTGAGCCTGGATGGAATTATGCTGTTGAATGCTGAACTAGAGTCCAAGAACAGCATTCTCACATAAGCATCCCTCTTCTTCAGGTGTGTAAGGATGGTGTGTAGCACTGTGGCAATTGTGTGTCATCTGTCGATCTGTTGTGTTGGTGGGGGAACTGTAGGGGGTCCAGTGTGGGTGGTAGCAAGCAGCAGATGTAGTCCTTAACCAGCCTCTCAAAGCATTTGCTTATTGTTGAAGCAACACACACAAAATGCTGGTGGAATGCAGCAGGCCAGGCAGCATCTACAGGGAGAAGCGCTGTCGACGCTTTGGCCCAAGACCCTTCGTCAGGACTAACTGAAAGGAAAGATAGTAAGAGAAGTGATTTGAAAGCATTTTGTGTATGTTGCTTGAATTCCCAGCATCTGCAGATTTCCTCGTGTTTGCCTTTCAAATTCACTACTGCGAAGCCTCTGCCAGTGATGCCTACACTGAAGAAGTTTAAATCTTCTCTTCGACGGGAGTTCAGTGAAACCCTGTCTCGCTGCTCCCCATCTATAATTTCTTCGGCCCTTCAACTTTTCGACTCCCCTTCTTACCCCATCCCTGATATATTTAGTTTTTTTTTCTCTCTCTGCTCATCACTCTGCCTGTTCTCCATCTCCCTCTGGTGCTCCCCTCCCTCGGCCTCCCATCCCATGATCCTTTCCCTTCTCTAGCTCTGTATCCCTTTTGCCAGTCACCTTTCTGGCTCTCAGCTTCACCCCACCCCCTCCAGTCTTCTCCTATCATTTCACATTTCCCCCTCCCCCTCCTACTTTCAAATCTCTTACTATCTTTCCTTTCAGTTAGTTCTGACGAAGCATCTTGGCCCGAAATGTCGACAGCACTTCTCCCTATAGATGCTGTCTGGCCTGCTGCGTTCCACCAGCATTTTGTGTGTGTTGCTTGAATTCCCAGCATCTGCAGATTTCCTCGTGTTTGCTTATTATTGAGGTGAGTGCAACAGGATGCCAGTTGTTCAGACATGTTTCCTTGGTCTCTTTAGGTACAGGGACAATGGTGGATGTTTTGAGGCAGGAGGGCGAGAGGGAGAGATTAAAAATGTCTGTAAACACACCTGCCAGTTGTGCTGCACACATCCTGAGTACCCGCCCTGGGATGCTGTCCGGTCGCGCAGCCTTGTGACTGTCCATTCGTTGGAAACACCAGTGTACTTCAGCCTCCAAGATGACCTCTTGTCCTCCTTTTACTCCAAAGAGAAAAACCCTAGCTCACCTTTCTTCATAAGACATGCTCTCTAATCCAGGGATCATCCTGGTAAACCTCCTCTGCACCTGATAAACTTTAAGGGAATTGGGGATTCTCAGATTCCTGTAAATAATGGGTTAAGTACTGACTATGACTGTGTATTTTGTGAGTGACTGCAGTGTGTTTGAATAATGTCTCACAGCTGCTTCTTTGAAGCAAGATGAGGGTTGAAGTTCACACAGATCCACATGTCTCCTAATTTTTCACACCTTCTGGTTTCGACAAAAGGCAGTACCTGATGGAAATTAGACAGGACATTCCTTTCTTAATTAAAACATAAATTGGTGGATGTTCTTATCTTTGTAATTAAGTTTTGGCTCCAACAAACCAGGTAGGACATTCCTTCCTTTAATTAAAGTGGCTGGAGTGTCTATCAAACTGATTGTTCTTTGGTATCGGTGGCTTTATAAATTATAACAGTTCTGGAAGGCGAACGGTTAACTTGTTGAACTGCTGGAGGGATGAGAACGCTTCTCCCCTGATGTCGGAACCAAGTTCACTCGCTGGCTGAGCTCAAAGAAATAAACGGGTGAAAAGGTAAGTAATGATCTTTTGTGCTGTGGTTATTTGATCCGGCGTTTTTTAAGTTTACACACCCTCTCTAAAGCTTCTACATCCTCCTCATAGTGAGGTGACCAGAATTGAACACAATACTCCCAAGTCTGAGTCAGAAAACCAGGACTTCTCTGTTCCTGTGTGTTTTCTTGGATCCTCCATTAGTAGACCATGTTGGATCACCGCCTGTTTGTCAGGTTAACTCCAACAGCATCTGTAAGGAGTTTGTACATCCTCCCTGTGACTGCACGGGTTTCCTCTGGGTGCCACAGTCCATAGGCGTACCGGTTAGCCGGCTAATAGGTAATTGTAAATTGTCCTCTGATAGGCTGGGGTTAAATAGGTGGGATGTAGTAGGCCAGAAGGGTCTGTTCCACACTGTATCTCTAAATAAATAAAATCTGCCGTTTCCCAACCGATTTCACCAGCACATCAAAATCACCCTCTAGCTAAAAACGACCATGACATTTCTTGTCAGTCACCTAATGTCACTTTATGCACATAGAATCAATGTATATAAGCTATGTATAAGCTTTTGTTATCTCTGTGTATCTTGTCTTCTGTTTATTTTTGTGCTGCATCAGATCTGGAGTAACAATTATTTTGTTCTCCTTTACACTGTGTGCTCAAAATGACATTAAACAAAATTGAATCTTGAATTAAACGATCTGGAATGGTCATCCAATCCAGCGGCACCGGCAGTACTATCACTGGGAAGGTTGCAGCAGTTCAAGTTAGTCCAACAGTGTGTTCCTGAGAGAATTGGCTAATAAATACAGGCCTAGCTGTAGGTGCCCACATCCTCTGAAGGAAGAAATAATTGAGTAGTACGAAATCTGACGTTTGATATCTCAAATTAAATGCACCATTATGGAAGATTGTACTTCATTTAAGAGGATCCTACCTTGCGAAAAATTTTAAGAGTTCCTGTTCCCATTTAGGATGTTGCTAAAAACCAGCTCTTGGGTCTCTACATTAACACAGCTTGGCGCTGAATTGTATTTGTCGAGGAAAATGTTGCAGATGTTTGAAATACTTAGCAGGTCAATAAATACTGAGGAGGCTTTGGGTGGGAGTGTGGAGGGAGAAGGTAGAAGCTTTGGATTGATGACACTTTCATCAGAATTCTGCTTTTGATGTAGCAGGTGAAAAATGTAATTGATATCAGCTGTTTGTGGTTCAGAAAGATGTTAGTTGGTAAGGTTTAAAATTAAAGGATTCTGCAGCTTCAAGTGAATAAGTAAAAAATATTATGAAAAGCTGGAATACTTTCTATAAAAAAAAATAGGAATATGCCAGTTTTGAGTGCCTTCAGTTTGACTTGATTGTATATTTTTTTTATTTGGAGATTAGTCCCTCCTGGCCCAACAAGTCGAGCCACTCAGCAACCACCCTATTTACCCCTAGCTTATTCACAGGACAGTTTACAGTGACCAATTAACCTACTCACCGGTGCGTCTTAGGACTCTGGGAGGAAACTGGAGCACCTGGAGGAAACCCACATGATCACAGGGAGAATGTACAAACTCCTAAGTTGGTGCTGGAATTGAGTTCCTCCATCCCGGGCTGGAATAGTGTCATGTTAACCACTGCACTACCAGGCAGTCCAATTTTATAATCACTCCAACGGTGGGTAGATTCAAATTGCTTAAAATGTGTTCAATTCTTATTTGCAACTTGATTCTCATTACCAGCTCTTCTGCGGACACAGTATAATCCATTGACAATTAAAAGCTGTGGTGCATCCAAACCTATCATTATAAACAGTAAAAGCAATATGAAGGGTCTTTTGTCAGGTGGGTGAGTCTTTTAACAAGATTAAAAGTTGCTGACAAAAGAGGTAATTTTACACAGCGATTTATGAACTACAATGAACTGGAAGAAGATTCAACTAAAACTCTAATGTCAATGAATAGATGTTTGGAAGGGGAAATATTTATAGACTTATTGGGGTAAAAAAGGGTTAAGGACTGGGACTAAGTAGTCCTCTGAATGACCTGGGAGTGACATAAGATCTTTCCTCTATGATTCTTTGTTCAAATTCCAGTTTGTTGTATATAAGAGCTAGAATAAGTATTTTGATATTAGGAGGACCATCATGTTGCTATTAAAGCAGAGAAACAGGATGATATAGTTGAGTCTGCCCTCTCATTTTGAACTTTCAGGTAACTCACTTTAACCCAATCTCTGCCTATCCTTTGCATTCTATGATGGGAGTATTCTCAAGTATATCTGTTCAATATCCAGATTAAGTTTGTACATATCACTTTTGGAGTGTATTTTACTTGTATTATGAAGAAATTCATTTTTAACAATAATGAAAATCCCATGTTCCTATGCAAAGGATTAGGTGTTTCCTTGCTCACTTGGGTATTTGTTTCTGATTGGCATAACTCTAGATCTAATTTATCTGGTCTTTCTTCTAAATACATTTATTTAACATGTCTTCCGAGTCAACTTGGGATTGGAACTTCCTAAAATCGAAGGCTTGTCCCTAAGTGAGGTTTGACAAGAGCACACCAAAATGCTGCTTTTTTGTACATTGTGTACCACTTGCAGTGAACCTTGACATCCTATAAAACTTTCTGTTGCTTTTTGCATAGGCACTTTTACTTTGCCTATGCATTTGATCATTTTCTTCACCCCACTGACCCATGATTCATTGTTTTGATTACATAAGCATTTCTTCTGTCCAAAACACAGTATGTGTCTTTGCATTCTATGACCTCCGGTTCATTGTTCACATGTTTTTGTAGATGTGCTGAATCTGTTTCCCTTTCACAGCACCAACATTTGTGGTGTTAAAAATATTCTCAAGTCCAGTCACTGAGTTGAAGTGGAAAAAAAATGATGCCAAACATTGTTCATTGAGAGTTTCAAGGTGGGTGGTAGTAATTGCTTCTTGGTCTGTTTTGTTTTGCTTTTCATTTGAAGCTTTTTTTGGATGGTGAGATCCTGTTGGTGACATAGAAATGACACTGATGTTTTAACATTACTTTGGAAGTTTGATAATAAAATAGCTGTGTGTGTGTCGGGTCTGATTTCCATAAAGTGGCACAGCAAGTTGTAATTTTGGAAGCCTATTACTATTGGATACCGGTCAACTGAATTCAGGTGATAGAAGCAATTGATCTTCAGAGTGTGGGGTTTGGTCGCATGGGGGTGGTGCAAAAGTGAGTGTAGGCAGGAGGAGTGACTCAACAGTGTGCTGACGTCAATGCACGTCTGGTAACTAATTTGTGACTAACCAGGGAGTTTCTCATCTGTCAATTCTCTGCTTTATATGCTTTCAGTAAAAGTGAGAGTGTCTTTCAGTAGTGCTGTGATTTGGGCAGAGAAGCCAGTTGATTATCTGGTAAGTGGTTAAGATCCATTCTGTCTCTAAGATTTGAAATGGGGTAGAACTGTGGGTAAAGAAATAAAAGTAAGAAAAATAATCTGATTTTCATGGTATAATTAGATTATACATATATTTTAATAGTGCTGTGTGGGAGCTCCAGTACATCATTGTGATCCAGGGCACACAACTGTCATATGTGTTCGTGGTTCGAGGGGATTTGACTCCATTATTGAACTGGAGGCTGAACAATAAACTCCGGCACATCAGGAAAATGTAATGTATTTTATCAATGGTGGTCGGGGATTTCTAGAGAGGAGTACTGATGCTGTTCTCTGCTGCAAGGAAATAACATAAATAGTGAGAGAATGTGCTAATGTACCATTAAACTAAAGAGATCAGTCCTTCACGAAGTTGAAGCCTATTCACAGACTGGGTAGGAATTGTCTTGCTCCATGGATAATTTGTAGTAGTATGTTGCTTCCATTGATTATGTGCTCCCAATGCATCAAAGTGAAGTTCTCAATGTCATTCCAATTGCTCTTGCTCTATTTTGAGCACTGATAAACCAGGCATTCAAAAGGGGGTTGAGGAGACGTGCTTATTTGAGGAGGCATTTGGAGTACGTGCTTGAGTTTTTGTCTGCCTGGTAGTCTCCTTTCATGTCTGAGCTCAGAATAGAAACTGGATGTTGATGTAGGAGAGAACATTGATAGTAATTCACTGATCCTTCCAATTAATTTGGAGGACCTTGCAGAGACAGCATTGGTGGTATCGTTCCAGTTCCTTAAGGCGCCTGTTGCAGATTGTCCGTGTCTCAGAAGGATATAGAATGTCAGGAATGCTGCTGCCTGCAAGACCAGGTTTTGTGCTACACTATACTGGTTTAGCGCTTGCATTCCCTTATCTATTTTTAAAAAATTTTATTGTTAAATCTTTCTCTACCTTTTTACCTTACAAGCCCTGGAGAGACTGAGGCCCAACTAAAAAGCTGCTCAAATTCAACTGACTGGACACCAGTAAAGTGTTGGGGCAGTCTGATTTATGGATAAATTTAATTCAGTCTTCATCAGATGTGGGTGTTGGTGGTAAGGATTGTACTTATTGCCCTTGGGCAGGTGATAGTGAGCCACATCGAAGTGCAATCAGTCTTCAGATTGATTGAAACATTAGGAGGGTCTGCTTTCAGTTTTGAGCGTGATCACTGATTGTGAACATCAGAATTCCTAAATGCATGTCATATGTTGAAAGATTGGAGCGACTGGGCCTGTATACACTGGAATTTAGAAGCATGAGAGGGGACCTGATTGAAACCTATAAGATTATTAAGGGATTGGACACGCTGGAGGCAGGAAGCATGTTCCCGCTGATGGGTGAGTCCAGAACTAGAGGCCACAGTTTAAGAATAAGGGGTAGGCCATTTTGGAACAGAGATGCGGAAAAACTTTTTCACCCAGAGAGTGGTGGATATGTGGAATGCTCTGCCCCAGAAGGCAGTGGAGGCCAAGTCTCTAGATGCATTCAAGAGAGAGTTAGATAGAGCTCTTATAGATAGCGGGGTCAAGGGATATGGGGAGAGGGCAGGAACGGGGTACTGATTGTGTATGATCAGCCATGATCACAGTGAATGGTGGTGCTTTTTAGAAGGGCCGAATGGCCAACTCCTGCACCTACTGTCTATTGTCTATAAAAATGCCGGTATTAAATCAAGTTTTTGAAATTTTCCTTTTCCTACAATGTTTTGCTGACATAGACATTAGAATTTCACTGTATGGTAGCACTCTGTTCATTATGTAATAACATTAATTTAATCTCTTGGAAATCCTATTAGTTAGCACAGTGCAGTACAATCATAGGAAATAAGGAAGCACATTTAATATGTTTCAAACATTATTCTCATTTTATATATATATACATTTTTAAAGATGTATCTGAATATATGGAAATACTGATTGTAGGAGTAGTGGATATTGGCCAGAAATATATGGTGACTATTTAGAATTAATGGTATTAAATTAGGGAAGGTGTAGATGACAGGGCACCTGGGAGTGTTGTCCAGGAAGTACAAGTATATAGTTCCCTGAATGTGGTCATAAACTCCGGCCACTTTTATTAGGTCCACTTGTATACCTGCTTGTTAATGCAGATATCTAATCAGCCAATCACGTGGCAGCAAATCGATGCTTAAAAGAACGCAGACACCGTCAAGATGCACAGCGATTGTTATGGCCGAACATCAGGATGGGAAGAAGTCCAATCTAAGCAACTTTGAGTGTGGAATGATTTTTCATGCCAAATGGGATGGTTTGAGTATTTCAGAAACTGCTGATCCCCTGGGATTTTTATGCAAAAAAAAAAAATCCAATAAGCGGCAGTTCTGTGGGTGAAAACATCAGAGGGGAATGGCCGGACTTGAAATAGATGGGCTACAGCAGCAGAAGACCAGAAATACGCACTCAGTTGTATCTTTTTTAGCTGCACGAGATGCCTAATAAACTGGCCACTGAGTGTAGGTAGACAAAATGGTGAAGAGGGCATTTGACCTGCCTTGCTTCATTGATAAGACCATTGAGACAAGAGTTGGGATGTTGTGTTACAGTTGTACAAGCTGTTAGTGAGACTGTGCTTGGAGTATTGTGTACTGCTCTGGTTGCCCAGCTATAGGAACAGTAAGCTGGAGAGGATACAGAAAAGATTCACAATGATGTTACTGAAATGTGATGACTTGAGTTATGAGGAGAGATTGGATATACTGGGGCTGCTTTCCCTGCAGTTTGGGAGATTGAGAGACGACCTTTGTAGAGGTTTATAAAATCCTGAGTGGCAGTGGTAAGGTGGATTTTCCGGTATTTTCCCCCAGGGGAGGGGATTCTAAATCTAGAGAGCATAGATTCAAGGTGAGTGGGGAGGAATTTTAATGGACCATAGGGGCAAGTTTTCCATGTGGTGCGCATATAGAATGAATTGCCTGAGGAAGTGGTAGACGTGAGTGCAGTTATGATATTTGAAAGACGTGGATGAGTTTATCAATGACTGTGCTATTGGAGAGAAAGACTTGCCTTTTGATCGCTGCAGGATCACTCTGCTACTGGAGAGGGGAGAGGCTGCCACTGTGCCCGGCGAATATTACCCAGGTTTTCATATAGACCTTTATTTCTGTCTTAGTTTAAAAAATATATATTCTGTGTTTTTGGCCCGATCTTTCTCTTTTTTTGTGTGCGGGGGCGGGGGGGGGGCAGGATTTGGGGGTCGATGTGCTTGTTCTGCTTCTGTTTATTTTGTGCGGGGAGGAGGGGTACTTGGAGATTGATGATCATGTTGCTGTTCTTGGTTTTGTCATAAATTTTGGTAAGTTGGTTTATTGTTGTCACACATACTGAGGTACACTGGAAAAATTTGTATGCCATCCACACAGATCAATTCATCACAACAGTTTACTGGGGTATTAGAAGGGAGAAGAGTAACAGAATGCAGAATTAAGTGTTTCAGTAAAAGTGAAGAGTGGACAGATGGTCAGGTACAAAAGGTATGACAAGGTTGATCATGAGGTCAAGGGTCTGTTCAATAGTAATATAGAAGTTGTCCCTGAGCCTAATAGTTACAAGCTCTCAGGTTTTTGTATCTTTTGCTTGATGGGAAGGGAAAGGAGGAGGAATGTCTTTGATTAAGTTAGCTATTTTACTAAGGCAGTGAAATATAGACAGAGTCCATGGAGGGGAAACTGATTTCCATGATATGCTGAGCCAAGTACATAATTCTGCACTTTCTTGTGGTCTTGGGCAGAGCAGCTGGGGTAACAAGTTGTGATGCTATGATTAAAATCTGGTGAGCGTCAAGGGAGACATCCCAAATTTCTTAAGCTTCCTGAGGAAGTTGAGATGCTGGTACACATTTATTTTTATTTTTTGATGAAGCAGTCACTTGAATTAATTTGTTCACACGACCCACCTTCAGGGACTTGAGGGGACCCTAAGTTGTAGGGAAAGGTTGAATAGGTTAGGGCTTTATTCCCTTGAACATAGAAGATTGAGAAGGGATGTGATAGAGGTATACAAATATAGATAGGGTAAATACAGGCAGTATTTTCCACTGAGGTTGCGTGAGACTACAACTAGAGGTCATGGGGTAAGTGTGAAAGGTGAAATGTTTAAGGGGAACATGAAGAGGAACTGCTTCACCCAGAGTGTGGTGAGTGTGGAATGAACTGCCAGCGGAAGGGGTGAATGCAGGGTTATTTCAACTTTTAAGAGCAATTTGGATAAGTACATGGATGGGAGGGTTCTGGAAGGCTGTGGTCTGGGAGCAGGTCAATGGAAGTAGGCAGATTAATGGTTTGGCACAGACTAGGTGGGCTGAAAGGCCTGTTTCTGAGCTGTAGTGTTCTGTGACTCAACTGTAGAAAACTTTTCCACCATTAGTTTTATTTGTTACGTGTGCATGGAAACAGAGTAAAGTGCATTGCTTGCATCAAATCAAATCAGTGAGGATTGTGCTGAGCAACCCCCAGGTGTCACCACACTGTGGTGCCAACGTAACACATGCTCAGCTCACCAATCCTAACCTGCCCTCCGATGGAATGTGGGTGGAGATCAGAGCACCTGGAGGAAACCCACACAGTCTTGGAGAGAACGTACAAGCTCCTTGCGGACAGCAGTTGGAATTGAACCCCTATCTTCCAGCTTGCACTGTTAAGCATGGCTCTATCCACTATGCTACTGTGTCACCTTCTGATCAGAAGCAAATAAGACTAGAGAACATAGATTTAGGTTAAGGGAGAAGAGATTTAGAGGGCATCTGAGGGATTTTTCATCCAGGGAGTGGTTGAAGCAGAAATGCTAACAGTATTTAAGGAGAGTCCAGTCAGTCACTTAAACTAACTATACTGAGGGCCAAGTAGTAGAAAATAAGATTAAAAGAAAACATGCTGTGGGCTAAATGGCCTATTCTGTGCTGTATGACTCTAGATTTTACTCTTATGGGTGATATAATCATAAAGCAAGAGAACATTCTCAATATCCCAATACCAACACTTTCAAACTTGATCCCTTTAATTATTGATGTTGTGAGCATTATGCTGCTTTGTGATTTTCTGAGCCTCCACAACCCTCTGGGGTACAGAAATGTACAGATTCACTACCATTCAAAGAAATTTCTTCCCATTTTACTAGTTGATCTAGCCTTAACATCCTCTACATAGCACCATCCAGAGACAGAGAAGCAGTTTCAGTGACAGGTTACTATCGATGCAATGCTCCTCAGACAGGATGAAGAGGTCAATACTCCCCAATGCCATTAGGCTTTACAATTCTACCGCCAGGACTTAAGAACTTTTTAAAAGCTATTATTAATGCTTTTTGAGACGGTGATTTAGATGCATATCATATTTTTTTACTGAGTTAAGTATTGTATGTAATTAGTTTTGCTACAACAAGTGTATGGGACATTGGAAAAAAAGTTGAATTTCCCCATGGGGATGAATAAAGTATCTATCTATCTATCTATCTTAGTTTGAGACTGTGACCCCGGTTTCCCTTGGTTATGTAACCGATAGTGATTCTCCAGATACCTATTAGGGACTGAGACTGGGCAGGTGACAGAAGTTTGTGTAGGGGAACACTTTTCATCTGGTGATCATAATGCCATTAGTTTCAAGGTAATTATGGACAAGCATAGGTCTGGTCCTTGGGTTGATTTTCTAAATTGGAGAAAGGCCAATCTTGATGGCATCAGAAAGGATCTGGCAAGTGTGGATTGGGACTGGCTGTTTTCTGGCAAAGGTGTACTTGGTAAGTGGGAGGTCTTCAAAAGTGAAATTTTGTTGGTAGAAAGCTTGTATATGCCTGTTAGAACAAAGGTAAGGATAACATGGATTTGTGTGTCATGTCCAACCAATCTTAGAGTTTTTCGAAAATACCTGGAAATTGGATGAAGGTAAGGCACTGGGTGTTACCTGCATGGACTTTAGCAAGATATTTGACAAGGTCCTGTATGGAAGGTTGGTCCAGAAGGTTTAGTTACTTGACATTCATGATTAGGTAGTAAATTAGATTAGACATTGGCTTTGTGGGAGAAGCCAGAGAGTGGTAGTAAATGATAGCCTCTCTGACTGGAGGCCTGTGGCTAGTGGAAAGCTGCAGGGATAGGTTCTGGGACCATTGTTGTTTGCCATCTATATCGATCATCTGGATGATAATGTGGTTAACTAGATCTGCAAATTTGCAGGTGATCCAAAGATCGGGGCTGAAGGGGTTAGCAAGGGAGACTATCAAAGCCTTCAGCAGGATCTGGAAAAATGGCAGATGGAATTTAATACAGACAAGTGCAAGGTGTTGCATTTCAGTTGGACCAAACAGTGAATTTTAGGACACTGAAGAACATGGTAGAACAGAGAGATCTGGGAATATAGATCTATAATTCATTGAAAGTGGTGGCAGTGGTAGATTGGGCCATAAAGAGAGTTTTTGGCACATTAACCTTCATAAATCAATGTATTGATTACAGAAGTTGGATTTTTATGTTTCAATTGTATAAGATGTTGGTGAGGCCTAATTTGGAGTATTGTGTATAGTTTTGATCACTTTTACCTACAGGAAAGATGTAAACAAGGTTGAAAGCGTGCAGAGAAAACTTACAAGGATGTTGCTGGGACTGGAGGACCTGAGTTACAGGGAAAGTTTGATTCCGTTAGGACTTTATTTCCTAGAATGTAGAAGATTGATGGTAGATTGATAGAGGTATACAAAATTGAGAGGTAAAGATGGGGATTTTCCCACTGAATTTGGGTGTGACTACAACTAGAGGTCATGGGTTCAGGGTGAAAGGTGAAAAGTTTAAGAGGAATATGAGTGGAAACTTCACTCAGATCTGTGAGTGTGAAATGAGCTGTCAGCACAAGTGCTACATGCAGTCTCTTAAAAGTTGAAGTAGACAAATTTTTATAGGTACATGGATGGCTGGACTATTGATGGCTATGGCCTGAGTGCAGGTTGATGGGATGAGGCGATATTAATGGTTTGGCACTAACTAGATGGGGTGAAGGGCCTGTTGTTGTGCTGTAATTTTCTTTGACTCTGAGACTCTATTATGACATTCTATAGGAAGATCAAGCAACTTTGGTCAGTAAGGTGGAAGATCACACCTAGTTTTATCTTATTCTACAACAGGCAAAATACTCTCCAGGGCTTAGGTGGCAAACTCTGAGTTTTGCATTGGTTTATTTCTTGATGGGCAGTATGCTAGTCTTTTCAATTTTCTTGATGTATAATAAAAGAATAAAGCAAAATCTTGATACTCTGCTGTTTAAAGAATGAATGCTGCTGTTAGATTTTAGTGTTAAATTTACATCCAGGCGGCTGTCTAGCAAAATGAGTTGCAACCAGTTGAAGGTGCTGTTATAAATTTAACATGTTTTAATGATGAATAAACTGTGCATAATGAGTTCACGCCTAGCAAAGTGATAATGACAAGATGTTTTCAAGTCATGAATGTGGGATAAACATTGGCCAGGATTCAGGGGATAACCCACTGCTTTTGCACTAATTGTATGCCTTGTGCACCTCAGATGAGAGAATCTTGCTTAAGGTGTTTTATCCAAAACACCACACTTCTAACTGTTGTATTGCATGTTGTGATGCTTAATTTCTCGGAAAAGAGAAATTAAGTTGATTTTTCAGGATGGCAAAGTGACACTTCATGGTCACCTAGATTGTTGTCAGAGGAATTAAAGGTCACAAAAGCTAAATGGAGGAAACGTATGGTAAAACTTTGCCTCAAAGCAGTACCTATTCAGTTTTTAAACTCCTGGACAATGTTCTAAATTGCTACTAAGGAGCATAAATGAAATTCTGTTGATATTTGAGGAGGTGCAGTTTTTAAAAATAGTTCCTTCTGGCAAAGTCCACAGATAAAAAGACAAAGAGTATTGTGCTGCTCTCCTTTCTAGCTTGGAATATTTAATAGTGAGGTGTGCAAACTTTGCTGTTTAAAGTAACTATCTTGGCTTTTATTAAAGCTTTTATTGAAGTCATTCCATTATGGACTGTTCAGCGCTAGTTTGTTGGTATCACAGTTCATGAACCATAATATTAACAAGTTTATGGCAGTTTTATGTAGGTATTTCTGGTGCAAGTTTGCAGCTTGCTTGTTAAATTAGTTCTAAACCGTTGTGGGTTGTTGGAGAATTTGCAATAAAATTAAATTAACTGAGAAAAGCAAACTTGAGAGAGAAGATTTCAGTTGCTGTGATGAAGGAAAGAAGAATGTATGTACAAATGCAAAATTCAAGCTATATAATTGAGTCCTGGCAGAAAGGAAAATAGTTAAGGTTGCACACAGTTTAAAAACTCCTTGTGCCTGGAAATTAAGGTTCTCTAATATCGGTTACTTACCTTTTTTTCAAAGTTCAAAGTAAGTTTATGATCAAAGTACACATGCCACCAGATATAACCTTGAGATTGTTTTCTTGTGGGCATACTGAGTCACCCTGCCTGTGGCCCTGAGAATAATTAATTCAATACAGAAAGAGATTGAACAGGGCTACATTCTAATGTGTGGCACTTGATAAAAGCACATTGTTTAATTGAACCATTGTGTCCATTTGTATTATGAGTTTATAAAGGTCTCTGAAAATTAATCTGATAATGTTGTTTGTAATATAGTAGTCTGTATTTAGTTTCCTTTGCACTGAGCCATGGTGTAATATGAATTATTCAATACACTGACAAGTTCATGTTTAAATGATGCACAAGTTCTGTTTGTGAAACTGGTTATCACACTGCCAGCATGGTTTAACGTAATGCAGTGACAAATTTCTGAAATGCTTGATAGGAAGGTTTCGGATAGGTTTCTTAATGAATTAATTAAAAATGTGTATATTTTTAATTGCATGCATTGTCTTTATTTAATAAAGACTTCTCTAAGGAGCTGGTTTGTTGCACCCATGAAAAGTCGGTATTTACTTAAAGGACAAATTGTTTAATGGTTTTAAGATTCGAATAGAAATTGTCCTTGTAATTTTTAAGAAATATGTTCCAATTATAGATCCTTTATTCTGTCTAAATCATTTCTCTGACAAATGCTTTCCCTTTGTAGAGCCAAATGATTTTAGTGAAATCAAACTGTTGGGAATGTGGAACTCCCTTCTTGGCAACCTGTTGTTACCAAGTCAGTTGAAATTGTAAAAATTGAGTGTATTGTTGGACAAAGCCCAAAGGGCTTGTATGGGGTGATGCAGAGTTGAGCTACAGATCAGCCCTGATCTAGTGGAATGGTGATATAGGGCCAAGAGATTTTAATGCATACCCTGTTGGTTTTGGTTACGTATCTTTCAGCACGGTCTGTATTTTAGTTTGTGGGAATAGAAGGGAGATTGTGGGGGCTGTTCACACATTGAACCTGATTTGATCTTCTTTCAACAACATAAGCTCTGCACCAGAAAGCACTCTAGGTTGATTTTATTCATTTCCTTCCCTGGTCTGGGCATACTTATGTTCCATTATTGGCACCTCTGTATAGTGGGATAAGATTATCTCACTCAAGTAAGAGACACAGACGTTAGACGGACTTGGTCTGCATGACTTGCTTTGGAACCTGGTTCCGTATTGAACCCCAGATTTGGGGCTGAGTTCCACATCCTCTTTGCAAAAGTCATTCCTTAGATTTATTTTGGCTTGATGGTATTTCATGAAGTAAGCTTAGCTGTGGAAACAAATAATTGCATATTAAGGAGGTCGTTGGGTTTTATTGGTTAAAATTCAGGTCTTGAACCATGGTCAAATGTAGGATCAAGTCTTGTATTCCAGACATTAAATTTCCAGTTAACTCTTAATGGAAGATGCTCTTAATATGGCTATGTAACTAGAATTTAAAATGTTCATCTGTTTATTTTTTGTTGTAATCTAGGGAAGAAAACTTCTTGAGCTTGGTGCCAATGACTGACCTAAACCAATCTCTCTGGTATCAATTTTAAGGGAATTCCTTTTCTCTTGGAATGTTCAAACAGTTTTCCTGTTGTGACTTGATGCCTGATGAAATGAGTCTCATAGCGGGATTGAACAGCATCTGCTTTGACCTCTAGAACTGCTCTTTATCCTTCCAATTTTGTTCTATTCTCAGCAATACACTCAAGCTGCTGACATTTACAATCTATGTCCCGAGACTTAAGTGAGAACCACAAATGATCTATTCACCCAACTATAATTGGTGAGAGAATGCAGATTGCAAAGCTGCTCAACATGTTATTTTCCTTCCCCCAAGATTGAGTATTGTTGAGGCAGCATTCCAGCAACCAGTTCAGAAATCATGAACTGTATTTTGCTAATATCTTGTTTCTGCATGTAGTCACCAAATAGAGTTGAGGTCAAAATATATCAAACAACAGACCTGGACACTCCCCCTGAGATTTGAATATGTCGTATTGTACCACAGCTACTTAAGCACTTGCCCATAGCTCTGTGTAACTGATGAATCGTTATTTGTCACATTGATCATTTTTAATTTCTCAAATGAGAATCTGTTGAAGTATGAAGTATATCTAATGAGTTACCAGTGTTATGTTGATTGCTTAGTTGCTAAGATTGCTGTTTGTAGCTCATGTTGAAACTTTAATGCATGGTATAAGAGGGTTCTTCATTGTTAACGTTGCTGAGATTTTAGCCAGAGCTGCATCTCCCTGTTTTTCCACATTCAGAAAGAGATTTAAGGCATTTAGACAGGGACCTTCATTTGCTCTTTATTCGTGTTGGTTACTCCATGATGGTGTTAAGATACTGGCATCCTGCCTTCTAATTTAATTGTTAAAACTGTATCCACACCATAGAAGCAGAATTGTAATCTTCTTCAGCCGGCTTTTTTTCCTCTTTTGAGTGTGGAAAGGCACCTTTACCAGTATAGAAATGTGGATGCTTCATTATGCAACTTTGGTGCATCTTTGTCCCAAAACAAATAAAGATTGATAACTCTTTATTGCTGCAATATCATAACTTGTTTAGTTCTTAGTGACAATCTGATCATTTTAAACTGTTTTGGATGTTCGAATGAGATGAATATTCAATTTAAGTATTTTCTGTTTGAAGGAAAAAAGCATTTTATAAAATGATTCTATTTTCAGATAAGTGCTAAATCTGCTCCTGGTTAAAGCATTTCAAGTTCCTTGCTAATGGCTCCTGTTTGCTGAACATTGACATAGCATATGAGTATACTTCTGGAAAGTGAGAAAGCTGCTTCATATGGATCTATTTGTTAATGTGGGATGCACCTTGAAGAGACAGCACAATGTACAATCATGCAAAACAAATGTAAATAAACAAATTTTTGCAGTCTGTTGACCTTGGGATTTCCACAGTTTCTGTAGCTGTAGTATCTCTTGACTAAACGATGTTTCAAAGCATTTTGCACTTTTAGTACTTTATGGTTTATAATTATTGTAATAGAAGAAATGTAGCTGCCAATCCAGGCAAAGCTCAATCCTGCAAACATGTCTAATTACCGGTAGTAATGTTGAGGCATGTATATTATCCAAAATACTATTGCTAACTCTTGCAGTTCAAAAAAATAAATTGGAACTTTTCATCTGGTAGAAATGACAGGGTCTTGGTTTAGCTTAAAGATCATCTTTATCAAGGATCAATTTTAATTGCCAATTAGGGTTTTGCTGTGGTGTGTTGATGTGACATGCAACAAAATAAAATCCAACAATTATAAAGACTTGTATGAAAAATGAAGAGGTTAAAATATGAATATGGAATGATCTGTGCATAAATACCAGCATGTATTTAAAATATCAGCATTATAAAACATAGTTTAAAGTGTTTATAGAGCAGTGACTGAGCTGATAAATGTTTGGGGGGAGGGCTAACTAGAATGTTTGATCAGATTAACAGCCTGGGGGGAGAAACTTTTTTAAAAAACGGCACAACGTTCTGTTTTAAAACTATAGCACTTAACTGAAGGAAGATTTTTTTGATGAGGCAGCTTGTTGAGTGGAGGATTTCCACAACAGTAAATATACACCTTTCATTCTTGATGCTAAAATGCAATTAATAATGTTTGTATTTTGAGCTCAGTTTCTGAAAATTGTTTTTATGAAAGTCAAAAATTAATTTCAGCAATGCAATTTAATACCTGTTACTAAATTGCACATTTCGTGCAGAGCACGGGGTGAACTCCTGTCTCGGCATCTGTTGTTACTATTCTGAAGTTTTGGCCAAGAAAACGTGTTGTCACTGCAATGGAACTTAAACCCACAACTATCATAAATCTAGACAGGAGTTATCAGCGTCACCTAATCTTTAAGTACACCTTTGTGGAGTTATTAGCTGAACTGGCAGGTAGCCAAGTAGCTTGTTCTCATCCTTGGCTGAGAATGTTTAGGGGAGACTATGGGAAAGGAGAAAACGTATGCTGTATAGAAGAATACTGCTCACAGAATACATTGCAGATGAAAATGCTTTTGTGCAATGCCTGGGAAAATGCTTGAACCATTTTCTGTCTAGGAATGTTAATAGTTAGAGCTCTACTGAAACTGATGACCTCAGTTGGAGGTGTACTGACAAGCAGTCACATAACTCAGAGTGGGGAATGAAGAGATTGGACTCTCTTCCCATGGCTGATCAAAGTTATTGATTTATAATAAAATCTACTCCTAAATGATGATAAGTATTTTTTCCAAACTCCATTTCAATTTGTAGGAAGATTCCAGTACAATAGATTTTGGTTAATTAGGACACATCAAGACCGTTTAATTTTGGCCCAATTAAGTGGCTACAATAATTAGTTGAAGTTTCATGGAAATAGTTATATGTATGAAAAATACAAGCTACTGCTTAACTGAGTTACAAATTATGTATTTAAATAAAATACAGAACCTATACTATTGCAGTACTATAAAACTGTTTTGGTTCTTAATAGTTATTGACAGAGAAATTCATTCAGTGTACGCTGCTGTGTTCTTTTGATTGACTGTAAATTAATACATTCAGCAGAGACACCCAGTGTACATAATGGATTGCCTTAATGCAATGATTTTGATGATTACATCCTCCAAGTCTTCATTTTTATTGTGACATTCAAGATGATTGTTGATAGCTTCAATTTCTTCATAGTTCCCAACTTGTTGAAGTAGTAAAATTGTTTCATTTTCACTCCTGGCCATTTCTAGCATCTCCAAGCCTGAATACCTTCAAGCCAGAAGTGAGCAAAACAGTGCTGAATTGTTTTAATGCTTATTTCTCATCAACTATCAGTGACAAAAATCCATTGTTTTTTGAACATAAACACATGCAACTGGAGCTATTTAAAAACTGTTTGCTCTAAGCTGTAGAGTATGACAGCCACACAAGTGCACACAACTGATGCTAGTTAGAAACTGTTTGGCAATTGTTCCAATTAAGCAGCATGGTGCTCCAAATAAACAAAGTGAGTTTTGGCTATTTTCTCAATTGTTTTTTGTTCTTTAAGAACTGTTCCAAACAAGTGGCTACCCTGATTAACTGATGGCCCAGTTAAACGGAACCCACTGAATTTGGGGACTGTCCATAAGGAATGCACAAGGGGTATTGATGGAAGGGACAATGTAACCATAATAAAATGGTGCAGTAGATTTTGGATAAACATAGATCACCACCACAAAGCTATGGAGGATTACTGATTTTTGTGAAATGATTCAGCAGAAATTGATATATGTATATTGCTTTAATCAGATTTGTCTTAGATTATAGATATGTTGTATGGTCAGCCTCACCAGCGGTCCTAAAGCCCCTAGATAAAGTTCAAGCTCAAGCAATGAGATTATGTTATGGTGCTAAATCATCCTCAATTTTGGCAATAACGGTAAAAATGGGTGAAGTACCTTTTGCATATGCACAGGCTGCAGTTAGCAATGGTTTATTGGGTTAAAGTAAGAGGACAGAAAGTTGGCCATCCAATATCGGCAACATTAGTAGAGTGTTGGGCACACTGCATTTGTAAGGTCTTCAATTTTGGGTGGATGGAAAATGAATGGGTGGTTTAATGTGGAATATGGTCCTGGTGTACCCCTTTCTGTCACTCCATGGTTTTTACATTTGCCTGTGGTTGATTTAAGATTGATTGTATATCAGTGGCCCAGGTAGTTCAGCAATATACAGTTGGCCCTCCTTATTCGCGAGTTCCGCATGCACAAATTCAACCAAACGCGAATCGAGAAAACCCAGAAGTGCTCTTCCAGCACTCGTTCTTTGAGCATGTACAGACTTTTTTTCTTATCATTATTCCCTAAACAATGCAGTATAACAACTATTTACATAGCATTTACATTGTATTAGGTATTATAAGTAATCTAGAGATGATTTAAACTATACGGGAGGATGTGTGTAGGTTATCGTGGATCGGGATCGAAAAAAATGTAAGTTCTCTTACTAAGTAAGTGGAAACAGGTACATCCAGTATTATTTAGTGTCAGTTGTCAAATGTTTGTCTTAGTATATAGTATATATTTTACCTTTCTATGCATATAAAGCACTTAAGAAACATGTATTTCAATAATTAAACCACTGTGTTGTTTAGTAATAGTTGTAACTTCCATCGGGACAGGGCCTTTCTCACTTTATCCTTTAAAATTGTTCCGATCATTGACCGATGTAGCCTAACGCTTTTCCAATGACCGATGGTGTTTCACCTCTTTCCGATTGCTTTATTATTTCCACTTTATTTTCAATGGTGATTATTTTCGTGAACAGAAGCACTGCGGATTCAGAGCTCTGCCACCGGGTCCTAAAGACCATTGCTGAAACAGGTTAAATAATGTCTGGGGTTCTGCTGGGCCCTAAAGTCCACCACACTGAGACAGGTTAAATAAGGGACTTCAGCATCTTTTTTTGGTATTCCCGAGGGGTCCCGGAACCAATCCCTCGCAGATAAGGAGGGCCGACTGTATACAAGGTAGGTGTTTTGGCTTCTTGGATAATCATGCAGATGATTCAAAAGATCCAGTGACAGGTGGGTGAAGTGTTGCTGTTTGTTCAAAAGTTTCGGGTGACTATTAAGAAACGACTATCAGACAAAGTATTGATATTCACATCTGAGATGGTTGCTATCGTTTTAGCTTTGGAATGGGTTGAAGAAGTCCACCCTAATTGCATACTTCTGTGTTCTGATTCATTCTCAGTTTTCAAATTGTAACAATGAGAAAAGGGCATGCCTTAGTGCTGGGGGTACTTGATAATGGATGGTGCCTTTCTGAGACACTGTTCCTTAAAGATGTCCTGGGTACTTTGTCGTCTGGTATATAGATATTATAGATGTACCACAGAGAGCATTCTGACAGGCTGCATCACTGTCCTGTATTGGGTGGTGGGGGCTAATGCAGAGCACTGAAAGAAGCTGCAGAGGGTTTAAATTCAGTCGGCACCATCTTGGCTAGTAACCTATAAAGTACCCAGGGCATCTTCAAGGAGTGGTGTCTTAGAAAAGGCAGATCCATTAGTAAGGACCCCCAGCACCCATGGCTTGCCTGTTCTCATTGTTGGCATCAAGTAGCGGGTACAGAAGCCTGAAGGTGCACACTCAGCAATTCAGGAATAGCTTCTTCCCCTCTGCCAAAATGGGCATTGAACCCATGAACATTACCTCACTTTTTAAAATAAATATCATTTTCATTTTGCACAATTTTTAATCTATTCAATATACATATACAGTAATTGATTTACAGTCGGCCCTCCTTACCCGCAAGGGATTGGTTCTGGGACCCCTCGCGGATACCAAAAAACGCGGATGCTCAAGTCCCTTATTCAACCTGTCTCAGAGCGGTGGACATTAGGATCTGGCGTCAGAGTTCTGAATGCACAGTGTTTCTGTTCACGAAAATAATCACGATCATGATTGAAAATAAAGTGGAAATAATAAAGCGATCAGAAAGAGGTGAAATGCCATCAGTCATTGGAAAAGTGTTAGGCTGCAGTCAGTCAACGATCGGAACAATTTTAAAGGATAAAGTGAGAAAGGCCCTGCCCCGATGAAAGCTGCAATTATTACCAAGCAACGCAGTGGTTTAATTATTGGGTTTTTGATCTTCCACATCAACCAGGCACGGATGGAGAGCGCGCTAGGGAGCAATCTGTCACTGAATCGAACTTGGGAACTTCCGTTCCTGAGCCCAGCGCGGAAACATACGTTCTTAAGTGTTTTATATGCATAGAAAGGTAAAATATATACTATATACTAAGACAAATGTTTGACAACTGACGCTAAATAATACCGGATGTACCTGTTCCGACTTACTTAGTAAGAGAACTTCCGTTTTTTTCGATCCCGATCCACGATAACCTACACACATCCTCCTGTATACTTTAAATCATCTCTAGATTACTTATAATACGTAATACAATGTAAATGCTATGTAAATAGTTGTTATACTGCATTGTTTAGGGAACAATGTCAAGAAAAAAGTCTATACATGCTCAAACAACAAGTGCTGGAAGAACACTTCTGGGTTTTCTTGATTCACGGTTGGTTGAATTCGTGCACGCGGAACTTGCGGATAAGGAGAACCAACTGTACTTATTTTTCCTATTATGTTATGTATTGCATTGAAGTGCTGCTACTAAGTTAACACACTTCACGACACATCCCAGTGATAATAAACCTGATACTGAAATTGTAGGCCATGTATTCTTCTTGAGGTTGGACAACATCTGTTGAGGCTACAGGGTCTAGGTTTGTGTATCCAGTTCTTATGGGGCCCTGCCCATGTTGGGGTTGAGGGAAATGAGATGGCTGACATTCCAGCCAAGCAATGACTTAAAATCAAGGATGCATAAAGGGGAGGTGAAAAGCATAATTAAAAAATCTATTCGATCATTGTGGCAGCCAAATTCGGATAAGAAAAAGAATCGAATGGCATCTATATAAAATTAAGAGGGTGGTGGGAACTCAACTGGGAAATAGGTATTAAAGGAGGGAGAAGTTACACTTGTACATTTATGTATTGGGCATACGAGGTTGAATAATTCCTTGTTCAGAGTTAATATGCATGATAAGGGTATTTGTTAGGGAGTGCACTTGTCAAGATGGTGTTGGCACGTGGCCAAATGGTTAAGGCATTTGTCTAGTGATCTGAAGGTCGCTAGTTTGAACCTTGGCTGAGGCTGCGTGTGTGTCCTTGAGCAAGGCACCTAACCACACATTGCTCTGTGACGACGCCGGTGCCAAGCTGTATGGGTCCTAATGCCCTTCCCTTGGACAACATCAGTGGCGTGGAGAAGGGAGACTTGCAGCTTGGGCAACTGCCGGTCTTCCATTTAAAAAAAAACCTTGCCCAGGCTTGCACCCTGGAAACTTACCAAGGCGCAAATCCATGGTCTAAAAAGACTAACGGAGGCTTACTACATACTAGTCAAGAAACAGTGCAGCATATATTTCTTGAATGCAGTTCCTATGAGGTGCAATGGAAACATCCAATTGTTAAATTGAGGTCTTTGGACAGACACAGTTTAAAATGGAAGGTTTGTTAGGATACCACTGCCATGGTGATATTTATATCTGTGTATTTGACTTTCTGAAAGCATTAGGCTGACTGATATTTGGTGGGAGTGAATTTAGGAAGTACATCTCCTGTTTCTTTGCTCCACACACCACCTCAGTAGTCAGTGGTAATGCACCTTATGTTAATCTGCCAGCCACGGTTAAACTTCACAAGAAGAAGAAATTGGCATATTGAGATAAACAAGGTCTTGTTTTTATAAACTTGAAGAACTTCAGAACTAGGAACAAGTTCATCAGACAAGATGGGCAGATCACTTTTGGGGGAGGGGAGGGGAGGCAACAGTTGGCATTGGCAGGGAAGATAATTGAATAGTCTGTTTCAGAAAATGAAGAATGGTCAGGATAACATGGTGGCATCATGGCCTATATTGGGTGCTTAACTACAGATGATCTTGTTAGAGGAGAAATTTAGAGGTCTTCGGGTATGTAGACCTGCCTGAAGTTCAGAAGATCTTTGCCTAGGTGCCCCACATGAGGCTGCTTAACAAGCTATGAACCCATGGTATTACAAGAAGGATTCTGGCATGGACTAAAGCAGTGGCTGATTAGCAGGAGGCAATGACTGGCAATAAAGGGAGCCTTTTCTGGCTGGCTGCCAGTGACTAGTAGTTTTCCACAGGGCTATGAGCTGGGACCGATTCTTTTTACATTGTATGTCAATGCAATGTGAAGATGGGTGGAGGGGCAGATAGCTGTGAGGAAGTAGAGAGGCTACAGAAGGACTTGGACAGATTAGGAAAATGGGCAAAGAAATGGCAGATGGAATGGAGTGTTGGGAAATGTGTGGTCATGCACTTTGGTAGAAGAACTGAAAACAGTTGACTTTTTTCTAAATCAGGTAAAATACAAAAAATTTGAGATGCAACGGAACTTGGGAGTCCTTGTGCAGGATTCCTTAAAGGTTAATTTGCAGATTGAGTCTCCGAGGAAGTCAAATGCAATGTTAGCATTCATTTCATGAGGGCTAGAGTATAAAAACTAGGGTGTAATGTTGTCAATCCTTTACTTCAGTATATTTTAAACTATCAATTAATATTTAAACCTGTGGGATTATCACAAATGAAGAAACAGAAAATGTAATAGCCAGTTTGGAAAACAGGATTTCAGTTTTACTAAAGTTAACCTCAACTCATTCCAAGTACAGCAATTCTGAATGATTCAAACTCCAAATTAATATTAATGTCTCATTATTGTAATGTTGAGACTTTAGAAAGCACTGGTGAGGCCTTACTGGAGTACTTACTGTGAGCAGTTTTGGTCCCTTATCTTAGAAAGGATATGCTGAAACTGGAGAGGGTTCAAAGGAGGTTCAGGAAAATGATTCCAGGATTGAATGGCTTGTCATATGAAGAGCATTTGATGGCTCTGGGCCTGTATTCACTAGAATTCAGAAGGATGAGTGGTGAACTAATTGAAACCTATTGAATGGTGAAAGGCCTTGACAGAGTGGATGTGGAAAGGATGTTTCCTATGGTGGGAGAGTCTAAGACCAGAGGACACAGCCTCAGAATAGAGTGGCATCCATATGTCTTTATGTATATTTAAGGCAGGAGGTTGATAGATTCTTGATTTGTCAGAGCATGCAGGGATACTGGGAGAAGGCGGGAGATTGGGGCTGAGGGGAAAAAATGGATTAGCCATGATGAAATGGAGAAGCAGACTTGATGGGCCTAATTCTGCTCTTATATCTTATGGTCTTTTCAAATGTACGTCTGAGCCTGAAACACATGAGGGGAGTGGATAGAATTCATACTCCCGTTGTTTGAAGTTGCCACTGAAGACAGTGATCTTTAGTTTTTCTAAGTGGTTTCCAATTACAGCTAATCAGTCCTGAGTGAATGGCAAAGTGGTTTACAATTCCGGCAGGGTAAGATTTTAAATGGACGTACAGTTTAGTGTAAGCAGTTGAAAATATTGAACTTATTGCCTGTTGCTGTGATTGTTGCAAAGGAGATGTGGAATAGTTGAGTTCTCAGGGTAAACATGAGTGAGACTGTGCAAATAATGTGGAGTTATGAAGTTATTGTGGAGTTATTGTTCATTCTGTCAACTCCTGTCCTGCTTGGAGTAGCTTTCTCAAATGGCTATAAAATACTGTAATTTTCATCTGTCTGCTGCAAAAAAAAGTTGCTGGATTTTTTTTCAACTAAAAAGAGGTAATTTATTTACAAGCCTCTACCTGAATCCCTTGGTTACAGTTGCACTCACGTGTTGCTGGATTGAAACTAGATGGTGAAACACTCCATTTCCCTCTTTGAGTGCATCTTTCCCCATGGCTGATGTGCTACTCTGAAGTGGGATTAGCTAGTAGCCCCAGACAGATTCTGAATCAGGTTTAATATCACTGACATCTGTCATGAAATGTTGTCTTTGCGGCTGCAGTACAATACGATACAGAATAAAGAGAAAAAAAGAATTACTAAGAATATATAGATATTAAATGGTTAAATTAAGTAGGGCAAAAATAGAAGTTCAAAAATGTAGTGAGGTAGTGGTTTCGATTCAATGTCCATTCAGAAGTCGGATGGCAGAGGGGAAGAAGCTGTTCCCGGAGTGTTGAGTGTGTGCCTTCGGGCTTCTGTACCTCCTTCCTGATGGTAGCAATGAGAAAAGGGCATGACCTGGGCGATGGGGGTCCTTTAATGATGGGTACTGCATTTGAGACATCACTCCTTGAAGATGTCCTGGATACTATGGCAGCGAGTGCTCATGATGGAGCTGACTAAGTTTGCAACTCTCCGCACCTTATTTTGATCCTGTGCAGTAGCCCCCCCCCCCCCCCCCCCCACCACCATACCAGATGGTTAAGCAGCCAGTTAAAATGCTCTAATGCCCTCCTTGATGTGTCTGTAGGCATTTGCGAGTGTCTCTGGTGACATACCAAATCTCCTCAGACTCCTAATGAAATCTAGCCTCTCTTTTGCCACCTTTGTAGTTGTATCAATATTTTAGGTCCAGATTAGATCCTCAGAGATATTCACACCTAGGAACTTGAAGTTGCTCACTCTTTCTACTTCTCATACCTCTGAGGACTGGTGTATGTTCTTTCATCTTGCCCTTCCTGAAGTCACAAATAGTTCTTTGGTTTTACTGGTGTTGCGTGCAAGGTTGTTACTGCGACACCACTGAACTTAGCTGATAAATCTTGTTCCTGTAGTCCTCCCATCACCATCTGAAATTCTGCCAACAATAGCTGTAGTATCGGCAAATTTGTAGATTGCATTTGATCTGTGCCTAGCCACACAGTCATGGGTGCAGAAAGAGTAGAGCAGTGAGGTAAGCATGCATGCCTGCTCCCTGAGGTGAGCCAATGTGGATTCAGTAATGTGAATTTATTTCCAATCCACCATTGTATTAGACTTTCTGGGTTTGCATTAAATACTAGTTAGACAAACTGACTGGTCATTTGTCTCCCAGTTAACAGCGTGTTCTGAAATGATGAAATGAGGGGCGAATCATGAACAATCACAAGTTTTGGCACTTGTATTCAAGTAATTCCCAGGATTTGCGTATGCATGTAAGTTGCTTGTCATTGTTAAAGCACGTTCTGTAGACGTTGTTCATTTGATTGACAGTGTTGGATTCTGGTGTTTAACACCAAGGTTCTTTTAGAAATCAGGAGCAGGGCATAAAACTTGTTGCTTCATGATTGTTTTATGAAGAGTTGATGGAACAAAGAGAACAGGAACAGAACAGTGACAGGCGGGTGTTGCTACTCGAAGAGAGGATCTAAAGAAGGTGTCAAGCATAAAATAGCTACTTTTATACCCAGAGATGAGAAAATACCAAAGCTAGCAATAATCCAATTAGAAAATACATTCACAAACAAGAGAAAATCTCCAGGTGCTGGAAATCCAAGCAACGTACACAAAATGCGGGAGGAACTCAGTAGGCCAGGCAGCATCTAGGGAAGGCGCTCAGTCAACATTTTGGGCCGAAACCCTTTGGCAGGACTGGAGAGAAACAAAAAGCTGAGGAGTAGATTTAAAAGGTGGGGGGACGAGGAGAGAGAAACAAGGTGAAAGATGAAACCTGGAGGGATGGAGTAGAGAGCTGGGAAGTTGATTGGTGAAAGAGACAGAAGGCCACGGAAGAAAGAAAAGCGGGGAGGAGCACCAGAGGGAAGCCATGGGTGGACAAGGAGACGAGGTGAGAGAGGGGAAAAAGGGATGGGAAATGATGGAGAGGGTGGGTGGGAGTCATTATCGGAAGATTGAGAAATTGATGTTCATACCATTGGGTTGGAGGCTACCCAAATGAAATATAATGCATTGTTCCTCCAACCTAAGTGTAGCCTCATCATGACAGTAAAGGAGGCCATGGATGGACGTATGGGAACGGGAAGTGGAATTAAAATAGGCGGCCACTGAGAGATCCCGCTTTTTTGGCAGATGGAGCATAGGTGCTCAGTGAACCAGTCTCCCAATCTATGCTGGGTCTCACTGATATACAGGAGGCCACATCGGGAACACCAAACACAGTATACAACCCCAACAGACTCACAGGTGAAGTGTCACCTCACCTGGAAGGACTGTTTAGAATCCCGAACGGTAGTGAGGAAGGTGGTGTATGAGCAGTGTAGCATTTGTTCCGCTTGCAAGAATAAGTGCTAGGAGGGAGATCATTGGGGAGGGACAGATTGGCAAGGGAGTCGCGTAGGGAGCGATCCCTGTGGAAAGTGGGAGGGAGGGAAAGATGTGCTTAGTGGTGGGATCCTGTTGGAGAAGATGGAAACTTCGGAGAATTAGGTGCTGCATGCTGAGTCTGGTGGGGTGGTAGGTGAGGACGAGGAACCCGATCCCTGGTAGGGTGGCAGGAGGATGGGATGAGAGCAGACATGTGTGAAATAGAAGAGATGCAGTTGAGGGCAGCATTGATGGTGGAGGAAGAGAAGTCCTTTTCTTTGAAAACGGAAGACATCTCCTTCATTCGAGAATGAAAAGCCTCACCCTGAGAGCAGATTCAGTGGAGATGGAAGAATTGAGAGAAGGGGGAGTGGTGTTTTTCCAAGTAACAGGGTGGGAAGAGGTATAGTCTAGGTAGCTGTGAGAATCCATATATTTATAATAGACATCTGGAGATGGAGACTGTGAGATTGAGAGGGGAGGGAGCTGTCAGAAATGGTCCAGGTAAATTTGAGGGCAGGGTGAAAGTCGGAGGCAAAGTGGATGAAGTCGACGAGTTCGGCATGGATGCGGGAAGGAGTACCAATGCAGTTATTGATGTAATGTAGGAAAAGTGTGGGATGGTTACCAGTGTAGGCTTGGAACATAAGACTGTAGCCAGGAAACAGACAGACATAGCTGGGACCCATGCGAGTGCCCATGGCTACCCCTTTTGTTTGAAGGAAGTGGGAGGAGCCAAAGGAGAAATTACTAGAGTGAGTACAAGTTCTGCCAGATGGGGGAGAGTGGTGGTGGAGGGGAACTGTTTAGGTCTGGTATCCAGAAAAAGGCAGAGAGCTTTGAGGCCTTCCTGGTGGGGGATAGGACTGGACATCCATAGTGAAAATAAGATGATGGGAGCCAGGGAACCTGAAATCATTGAAAAGATCCAGAGTGTGTGAAGTGTCACGGATATAGGTAGGAAGGGACTGAACTAGTGGTGATAAAACAGAGTCGAGGTATGCAGATACGAGTTCAGTGGGGCAGGAACAAGCTGAAACAGTGGGTCTACCTGCACAAGTGGATTTGTGGATCTTGGGTAGGAGATAGAAATGGGAGGTGTGGAGTGCGGGAACTATGAGGTTGCTGGCAGTGGATGGGAGATCCCCAGAGTCAGTAGGTTGATGATGGTGTGGGAGTGTTATGCCCGCAGCCCCCTCCTTTGTGAGAATCGCAAGAGCACTGGGGGGGCGGGGGGGGGGGGGTCGTCAGTGGACCCAGGAAATGGGAGAGAGATGTGCCGGATGCCTCGTTCCCTGGCGATGCAAAACTTGGAGACACATTTGTGGATTGGGGACTAGGCTACGTGCAAGCCCTCGGGCAAAGTGGGCTGGTTGAGAGAGAGAGATTGCATCACCCCCAACCTGATTGACATCTACTACCCTGCGAGTCAAGATAAAAGAGGGGCTGTAGAGACGGCCCCTCAGACGCACCAGAAGACACGCTAGCGATCCCGTAATAGCGGGCAGCCATTTGAAGGAAGCCACGTGCGTTCGGTTCCCCTTGCCTGGGAGCCGGCGGCGGGTACCACAGAAATGATTTTCTTGAACTAACAACGGGGAACCAACTCCCCCGACTCAATGGATTGACCTCATCAAAAGACCCGGGCAAGTTTCTTTTCTCACAAATCTCTCTCTCTCCAACAAGTGAAAACCCAGCGGTCCCCAAAGGCTGAAGCCTGCAGGAACTGAGTGACTTTTATATTTCCATCGGACAATATATTATCCCCTGGACAACGACAGAGCTATTTCTTATTGATGATTATTACTATACCCGCGCTTTTAGATTGAGTATTGACGACGTATATTATCTGAATGTTTGTATTAACCTTATTTTTGTGCCCCTTTATAAATAAAGACTTTTAAAAATAGTACCATCAGACTTCAACGGACCTCTCTATCTTTGCTGGGGTACGTAACAGGAGTCAATGGTGGTGTGTTCCTTGGAGGGGTCCTGTTCGAGGAGTAAATAAGAGGAGGTGTCTGAGTGTATTAAAATACATTTAATACTGTAGCAAAATTAACCAATTTGAAAATACTAGCTAAATAAAAGAGCAAAGAAGCTTTGCAGAATGATGCATTATATAACTACTAGAGGCATATTAAGCTGTTGTGTATATAAAGGCAACTTAAAATACAAGCATGTAATTGGTTGTTAAACTGCAAAGAAAATGACAATTATAATTAATACAGCTGAATCCATCAATGGGTGCTTCTATTATCTACAGATATCTTCCTTCATGCAGTTGGCTTTCTTTCTGAGGAGGTGGTAGGCAAGGTTTAATCAACGTGGTTTGTGAATTGGACTCTATAGTTCATGTTATGACGTGTTTCTAGTGACTCCACTTTTATTATTGTGATTTTGCTCTGGGTGGACTGGGGCAATGGCCTGCAGTTAACAAACGACACAGCATTCAATTAAACTGAATTAAACTGAATATTCCTAGTCTATTTCAGTGACTCTGCGATTTGATGTTTTATTGTTTTTTGCCACTTGCGCTGGTTATTTGGGTGTTTGATGTTGTCTTTGAACAGGTTCTGTGGTGTTTTTGTTTCACGGCTGTCTGTGGGAAGACAAATCTCAGGGTTGTATATTACACACACACTCTGATAATAAATGTACTTAGAATCTTTGATATTGTCAGTAGATAACATCTGTCTCAGTGAAAGCTTAGTCAATCTGTGAAGAGGTGAGTTAATTAAAATCCAAGCCTGTCACTGCTCAGTGAATACTTGAATCCGCTGGTAACCTTCTGTCACTTTTACAACATCTTTTATTTTAAAAAATCTATTTTATTTTTAAATTTGTGCTGCAAACTTGAGGTGCTTATATGATGATGGTAATAAGTTGAAGAACCACTGAGATGATTTTAATTGCGGAATATCACCATATTGCAGAATAGCTTTTCTTCCCTGGTGGGAGGTGGAAATCATGGAGACATTGAACGTATATTTTTCATTCATAATATTTTCAAAGTTTGACTTAAAAGCAATTAATTTGAAAAGTGTCTGCATTTAATTCTGTGGTATGCTAGGGTATAAAGGCAAAACCAAAAGTGCTTCTTGATTAATCCAGTGGCAAGCTCCAGTACATGCAATACTTTGTAGATCTGAAATAACCAGGAAGCTTTTGAAGAAGAACAGAAGAAAGGCTTGGCCTGTGGAATGATTGGTAAACAAATTTTCCTGGACTTTCAACATGCTGAACTATCATATTAAGTTCTTACCTGACCGAAGCACAAATGTTTTGAAAGTACAGTCTGTACTTTCAAGTACAAGCCTGTAATCAGGTCTCACTGGGATAATAACTAAGCTGTGGTATAGTCCCTTAACGTTATTAATATTCTGCCTGCTAGTTATTGGGTGGAATTGAAAAGAAAGACATTTTTTCACCATAGCAACACACACACAAAATGCTGGAGGAAGTCAGCAGGTCAGGCAGCATCTATGGAAATGAATAAACAGCCAGTGTTTCAGGGTGAGATCCTTCATCAGGATACCATACCAGCATAAGGGTACAATGTAAAGCATGTGAATTTGCCTTTCTCTATACACTATAAGAAAACTCATCCAGTGGTACAGAATGTGTAAGCCAACTACTGAAAACAAGCTCCACTGAAGTTTTTCTAGTACACAAGAAAGGCATCACTTAATGTGTGTTATTTCAATGTGCCATGTGCAGAAGTTCGCTGATGACACGGCCATAGTGGGGTGTGTCAGGAATGGACAGGAGGAGGAGTATAGGAAACTGATACAGGACTTTGTGATATGGTGCAACTCAAACTACCTGCGTCTCAATATCACCAAGACCAAGGAGATGGTGGTGGACTTTAGGAGATCTAGGCCTCATATGGAGCCAGTGATCATTAATGGAGAATGTGTGGAGCAGGTTAAGACCTACAAGTATCTGGGAGTACAGTTAGACGAGAAGCTAGACTGGACTGCCAACACAGATGCCTTGTGCAGGAAGGCACAGAGTCGACTGTACTTCCTAAGAAGGTTGGCGTCATTCAATGTCTGTAGTGAGATGCTGAAGATGTTCTATAGGTCAGTTGTGGAGAGCGCCCTCTTCTTTGTGGTGGCGTGTTGGGGAGGAAGCATTAAGAAGAGGGACGCCTCACGTCTTAATAAGCTGGTAAGGAAGGCGGGCTCTGTCGTGGGCAAAGTACTGGAGAGTTTAACATCGGTAGCTGAGCGAAGGGCGCTGAGTAGGCTACGGTCAATTATGGATAACTCTGAACATCCTCTACATAGCACCATCCAGAGACAGAGAAGCAGTTTCAGCGACAGGTTACTATCGATACAATGCTCCTCAGACAGGATGAAGAGGTCAATACTCCCCAATGCCATTAGGCTTTACAATTCTACCGCCAGGACTTAAGAACTTTTTAAAAGCTATTATTAATGCTTTTTGAGATAGTGATTTAGATGCATATCATATTTTTTACTGAGTTAAGTATTGTATGTAATTAGTTTTGCTACAACAAGTGTATGGGACATTGGAAAAAAAGTTGAATTTCCCCATGGGGATGAATAAAGTATCTATCTATCTATCTATCTATCTATCAATTTGTAGTTCCAGTACAAAAAAATGGAATTGTTATTTTAAGTATGAATGGTCACATTTCTGGGTATTGTTAAAAAGGGTTGTTTACTCTTCAAGATATCTTGCCTGCCTCATCTGCCATCTGAAATCATATTTTGGGACTTCATCCTTTCAAGTTCTGCTGTAGTACTTATAGTATGGCAAATCAGCTTGCAATTTTGTTGTGAAAGGATATGATCATTACCATACTTGTACTATTTTAGGTGAAAAGAATGGAGTTCAAAACCATTTTGAGACATGCACAAGATTGCTGGTTGTGTTCGCATACTCCATATGCTTCTTAAAACAAAACAACCAATGGGGAAAATAATTTATAATAATCCTTTCTCCAAATACTCTAGTTCTTTCTGGATATAAAATATTAGTACTGTTTAAAGGCCTGAAAGCCTTTAAGGTGACTTTTTAGAAAGGAATACCCCCCCTTTTTTTTTTGGTCCATTTTCTGAGCATGAATTTCAATACTAATTGGTAAGGTATTGAGTCCACAGCTTCTTGCCATAGAATCAAGCTTCTGAGTTGCAGTGTTCAGCATGACAAAAATCAAGCCTTCAGTACGGAGCCACACATACAATGCTGGAGGAACTCGGTAAATCAGGCAGCATCTATGGAGGGGAATAAGCAGTTGACATTTTGGATTGAGACCCTTTGCTAGGACTGGAAAGGAAGGGGGGCCGAAGCCAGATAGTGGTGGGGATAGGTGGGTAGGGAAGCAGTACAAGCTGGCAGGTGTTGGGTAAGACCAAGTGAGGGGAAAGTGGAGGGGAGAAGTAGTAAGAAGTTGGGAGGGGATAGGTGGAAAGGTAAAGGGCTGGAGAAAGTGGAATCTAATGGGCGAGGACAGTGGACCGTGCATGGAAGAGGGGGATGTGGAGGGTAACCAAAGGGAGGTGATGGGCTGGTTGAGAAGGGAAGGGATAACCAGAATGAAGAATAGACTAAGAGAGGAGAAAGGAAAGGAGAGAAATGACCAGAAATTAATTTTCATGCCATCAGGTCGGAGTCTACCTAGATGAAATATGAGATGTTGCTCCTCCAAACTGAGTTTGGCCTCATCATCACAGTAGAGGAGCCTAAGGACAGGCGTGTCTGAATAGGAATGGGAAGTGCAATTGTAATGGGTAGACACTCATTTCAGTACAGACCCATTTTAAGTAGTGCATTCTCTTGTATAAGTACTTGGATTCTTTACAGAAATGCCTGACGACAGCCAGCGTCTGCACAAAACAAGTGCCCAAGACTCTACCAGCTATTCAATGGAATTACCACAGGAAAATTCCAGCAGCATCAGGACCCTTGAGGTCACCAGAGACTTAATTAGATTTGTCATTTAAATTATCTCTTAGATAGGAGATTGGGAGCAATATGACCACTTTCACAAATTTTGTTAATTTATTATGTGACTGAGGCCAATGTGTGAACAACAGATTCTTCCAAATAAGTTGCACATGCTGCTGATGAATGACGAAGTCAGCATGTCAGGCAGCATCTAAGGAAGGGAATAAACAGTCGCTGTTTTGGGCTGAGACTCTTCACTGGGACTGGAAAGGGAGGGGGTAGAAGCCCAAAGAAGGTGGTGGGGGAGGGGGAGGAATACAAGCTTCACACTATCTGACACCACCAACCCCCCCCACCAGTTTCACCTATCACCTTGTGTTTCTTCCTCCCCTCCCTTCTAACTCTGACTCCTCATCTTTTTTTCTCCGGTCTTGGCCCAAAACGTCAACTGTATTCTTTTCCATAGATGCTGCCTGGCCTGCTGAGTTCCTCCAGCAATTTGTGTGTGTTGCTTGGTTAACAATTCTCACTTTTGCTCCATTCATAGATTTTTGAGGATGTTCAAACTTAGTTTTTTAAAAAGCATCATTGCAATTTAATTTTGTGATGTAATAGCTTAGCTGGTCTTAGACTTTTTTAAGTGACTGCAGTACTTGAAATTGGATTGTTTTTGGAGTTAGAGCAATGACAAAATGCTTTTCTGAGGTGAACTCATTATTGGCTGATTACCATCTGATTTTCAATCTCAAATATCAGGTAGTGCTTTAATATGTATAAAAAATTGGTATAAATTACACCCTTGTGCTGCTTCATGATTCATTTTTCTTTCAACAATATGCAGATATATTTGCATGGAAACAAAGATTTCAATTTGTACATTTGGCATTTGAATCACTGTTTGTAATAAACTCCTGGCCAGAATATGTAATCTGAGTGCAGAAGGTATTGTCTAGACATACAGGAAATGAATTTATTCAGTTAATGAAGGGAAAATCTAGTGCATCAGTCGAAAATAATTTGGGGATTTTTAAGTTCCTATTTGCTTGAAAAGGGGAAGATTGTTTCACATTATTACAATGTCACATATAAATATCGCTAAGTTTTCTGTCTTTGAAGAAGCAATGTTTGATGGATGTCATTTGGGTTTGAGGCTAGTGTTTTATTTTGTGCTTCAAGCTTTATCTTCAGAGGATTTAACTTCAGCGAATTGAGCATCTTCACAACAGATTTCCAACCAGTGGGTGTGTTAAGTTATTTCTGTAATGTTTTGTAACTCCAAAACATAAAACTAATTGAAAGAAAAACACGGAGCCAGGAATAACACGTGCACTCTAGTTCTGCGTTAACTTTAGTGAGGCATGAACTTATGACATGGCAGTGTCATTCATGTACTTTTACATATAACCTGTAATAAATTATGTAAATAACAGAATGCTTCAACACAAACGTGTTTATAATATTACTCAAGTATTCCTGAAATAATAAATATACAACAATTTCCTCCCTCCCTCCCTCCCTCCCTCCCTAAGTTTGCGCTGCTTTATAGGGTCAATAAGTTTTCTGATTGTTTATCATTTATAACTTGAGTAAATTATATTGTTATCTCAGAATTGGGTTTATTATCACCAGCATGTGTTGTGAAATTTGTTAAACTTAGCAGCAGTTCAATGCAATACATGATATAGAAAAAGTAAATAAGTATATCATTTACAGTATATATACATTAAATAGATTAAAAAATAGTGAAAAAACAGAAATAATATATATTTAAAAAGTGAGGTAGTGTTCAAAGGTTTGAGGCCCATTTAGGATAGCAGAGGGGAAGAAGCTGTTCCTGAATCGCTGAGTGTGTGCCTTCAGGCTTCTGTACCTCCGACCTAATGGTAACAATGAGAAAAGGGCATTCCCTGGGTTCAGGGGATCCTTAATAATGAATGCTGCCTTTCTAAGACACCGTTCCCTGGAGATGTCCTGGATAATTTGTAGGCTGGTACCCAAGATGGAGCTGACTAAATTTATGACCCTCTGCAGCCTCTTTCAGTCCTGTACAGTAGCCCCTCCATACCAGACAGTGATGCAGCCTGTCAGAATACTCTCCATGGTACATCTAAAGAAATGTGAGTGTATTTGTTGACATACCAAATCTCTTCAAACTCCTAATGAAGTGTAGCTGCTGCCTCCTTATAGATGCATCGGATTAAGAAATGGGAGAACTGGAGGAGGATTGGAAGGAGAGCTGTGTGGGCAGGTGGGGTTTGCTGGTGGTAACACACTGAAGATGAAGGTTATCTGAAATTGGACCTCACTTTCTCTATTTGTCAGAATCCAACATGTGTTACCTTTGGGTTCTTGCTTATTATCCTCCTAGCTGTCTGTATTTCCCCCTACCCCCAATCCCCCCCACCACCACCACCCCTGGCTCCATCAGTTGTCTCTAGCCTTCTGTCTCCCAATACAACCTTCCCCTAGCTAGCCCATCACACTTCAATCCTCTTCACTTCACTCTGGCCCCTGTGTCACTGCTCCCCTTTTTATCTTTAGATATCTCCCCCTCCACTCTCAGCCCTAATGCATAGTTTTCACCCGAAACATCAACAATTTCCCCTCCCTTTCCAAGATGCTGTTTGACCTGCTGAGTTCCTCCAACAGTTTGCTTATTGTATACAAATCCTCCTCATCTTACAAAAGTCCAACATGTGAGCATTTGAAGATTTTTGGGAGACCAGTGGGATAGATTTATTGGCTGCTTTGGGCATCATATCCTATGCAGGAACTCACTTTGAGATTTTCATGGCTCTGAGAAAAAACTCTTTTTCATACATTATTCCCCCAAACCAAAATTGTTTAATTTGTATACACAGTGATCTGATCAAAATTATCTGGAAATTCAAATTCGCAATCTTCAGAGGTGCTTCCTTGGCTATTTTGTTAGTTTCATTCTAAAGATGAGCTCTATTAGATTTCCTTTCATAAACCCAATCCGATTCTGGCCAGTACCCATTAGTTTTCCAAGTGTTCTCCAAGGACAGGAAGTGGCTTTTCAGTAAGATCACAACTGAACCTGCACTTCAGGTCCACTCTCCTGTCCAAATTTACTGACACCTGAAATCCAAGTATTGCATTAAAGTACCATGAGTTTCTTAGACACTGCCATGCTAACTTTATTTTAGCAAACTTTTCCTTGCTTTTGGACAAATTTTATTCCTGTTGATGGATTTCTTTCAAAGGGGTTTCTTTGTTGAAATATCAGAGGTGCAAAACTGAGCATATTTACTGAGTGCTCTATACTTGTTGTAATTAACAAAAGGAGATGAAGTTTCTAGGCTTGGTCCTCATTAACTTGCAAAATCTACTTACTACTGCCTTTAGAGGCGAATTGTGTTTGCCAGCACTAACTTGGTGGGGTGGGAGAGATGCTGACAATAATTATGCAAATCCTAACTCCTTAAAGGGCTGTAATCAGAATTAAGGGTTACTTAAAGTATCTAAATTTGGGCACAATTTTGATTTGTCTAACAGCTCAGGAAAGAAAAAGCAATGGATCTTGAAGCATAGGATGATGCCTAGTCAAATGATGAAACAATGCTCTGTCATATTAATAACTGTCAATGGGATCTTTCTGCTGTTTCTGGACAGAAGCCAGAAATTTGCAGTGAATGATGCTTCAGGGTACCATCCTCAATGGTGAGTAGCTCAACCAATCTTGATAATGGTGCTGGTAAGGGTCAATTGTTGGTAAGGGATGAGAAGGAGGGAAGAGGAAAAGCAGAAGTTGATGGTGGTTTTTGTATCAAGGATGTTACTGTGACTTGGGACTTGAGTTATAGGGAAGGGTTGAATAGGGTAGGAGAATGAGGTGAGATTTGATGGAGGTATACACAATCATGAGGGGAATAGATAGTGGAAAAGCCTGCTTGCAATCACCCTGAGGCTGTGTGGGGTGAGAACTAGAGGTCATAGGATTAGGGTGAAAGCTGAAATATTTAAGGGGAACCAGAAGGGTAACTTCATTCAGAGGGTGGTGAGAGCGTGGATTGAGCTGTCAATGGAAGTGGCGGATGCAGGTTCGACGGCTTCACTCGAGAAGTTTGGATAAGTACATGGGTGAGTTATGGAGGGCTATGGTTCAGGTGCGGTTTGATGGGACTAGGTAGAATAAGTTTAGTACATGCTAGATGGGCTGAAGGGCCTGTTTCTCTGCTGTAGTGCTCTGTCTAAAACCTGCAGAGCCATTTTCATGCATGACAGCTTATTATGATGCTTCACATTTTTTGCAAGCACTAGTCATGTCACCTAATGATCTTGCAGTCCTTTATTAAAACTATGATCCACGTTGAATGGAATAGTGAATTTTTATTTTAATTATGCTGATCTCCAGGGATGATCAGATTTGTTTCACTGAGGCTTGCTGTAGAAGCATGACAGCTGCTCAACTTTTTTAATGAAGTAAGCTTTACCATCTAGTGTTTCATAGTTTGCAAAGAAAACATAGTACCTTTTTAAAGATGAGCTTTTTAAAGCACATAATTTATACACAATCTTTGATGCATAGAACCTAAGGGAAGAAAATGGAACATTGAAGCATCGCTTTCGACAATAGTCTGAATGGATATTGGAAACCTGACTTTCAAGTGATTGTTGAATGTTTGTCAGTTCTTTGGGCAAATGATAGCTGTTATGTAGTTGCCTTAATGCATGCTTTGTTGAAATGCAGTTGTCACCATAACATTGAGTGATTATATTTTTAAAAAAAATATTGTATTCTGTGGGAGCAGCAAGAGCCAAATTTTCATGAGCACGAATTGCCTATGGATTTGTTAGCTTCTTTCTGTCAAATGTACAGCAATGGACAAAACAAAATGAGGAAGGAGAGTTGCTTAAGTTGTTCCAGGACACTCTTTCTGAACAAGCTGACTGACCTGTTTCTCTTCTGATTGTAGGTTATTCAAGCAATTTATTTGAGCTGGGAAAAAAATCATGTTATACTTAATTGAGTATAAAATATGGAAATATATTGCAGATTCATTGAGTTCAAGGTTCAAATAAATTGTACATATGTCACCATATACAACACTGAGATTCATTTTCTTGTGGGCATTCACAGTCAATACACCCAACAGGATGATCAAACAAAATGCAAAAGACAAAAGAAATAACAAACAAACAAACAAACAAATAAATAAATAAATAAGCAATTTATTGGGAATATTTAGGCAGTTTAGATGGTTCAGAGCTGACTAGTTGGGCCAAAGGGCCTGTTTCTGTTCTGTCTTCTTCTATGACTGAGATGAAGAGTCCTTGCAAGGGAACAGTTCAGTCATGAGGTGAGTGGTTAACCCATTTCAAAAGCCTGATGCTTGAATAATAATTGTTCCTGAACCACGTGGTGTGGGTCCTGAGGCTACTGTATTATCTTCCAGATGGCAACAGCAAGAAGAGAGCATGGCCGGGCGGTGGGAATTCTTGCTGATGAATGCTGCTTTTCCTGTGACAGCGGTCTGTGCAAGTGTGCTCCATGGTCGATAGGGCTTTGATGGACTGGGCCATATCCTGTCCTTTTGTAGGTCTTTCTGCTCAAGGGCCTTGTGTTTCCAAACAGGTTGTGATGCAACCAGTCAATATACTCTCCTCTTTGTATCGTTAGAAGTATGTCAAAATTTTAGATGACATGCTGAATCTTCACAAATTTCTAAGAAAGTTGAGGCACTGCCCTGCCTTATTCGTAATGGCACTTGCATGCTGCACCCATGACATGTTCTCTGAAATGATAACGTGGAGGCATTTGAAGTTGCTGATTCTTGCCCCCTTTGATCACCTAATGAGGACTGGCTCATAGACTTCAGGTTTCCTCCTCCTGAAGTCAATCAGCGCCTTTGTTTTGCTGACATTGAGTGTGAGGTGGTTGTTGTTGTGGCATTGCTAGCTGATTCATCAGCACCTTTTGATGTTGTCAAGGGCAGCGGTGTCATCAGCAAACTTAAATGTGGCATTGGAGCTGTGCTTTACCTCAGTCATGAGTATAAAGTGAATAGAGCAGGGGGATAAGCATAGGCTTGTGATACATGTCCGCTGATGGAGCTTGTGGAGGAGATGTTGCCAGTCCGAGCTGACTGAGGATAGTAGTATTGAATGCTGAGCTGTAGTCGATCAAGAGCACCCTGTTGTATGCATCTTTGCTGTCCAGATGTTCTAAAGTTGAGTGAAGAGCCAATGAATTGGCATCTGCTGTTGACCTGTTATGACAGTAGGTAAATTGAAGCAGATCTAAATTGCCTCTCAGGCAGGAGTTGATGTGCTTCATCACCAACCGCTCAAAGCACAGTGGATGTAAATACTGCTAGGCAGTAGTCATTGAGGCAGGTTACCAGGTTCTTCTTAGATACCAGTACAACTGAAGCCTGCTTAAAGCTGCTGGGTACCTCAGTTTGCCAAAGTGAGAGGTTAAAAATATCAGTGAGCACTCCAGCTAGTTGATCAGCACGGGTCTTCAGTACTCGGCCAGGTACCCAGACTGAGCTGGATGATTTCTATGGGTTCCTCCTCCTCAAAGAGTGCTCTCACATTAGCCTTGGAGACTGAGATCACAGTGTCATCGGAGGCTGTGACGGTTCGTGAAAGTTCCTCCATGTTTTGACGGTTTACGAAAAACATTTGGTAATGCTTTAGTATTTTCAAAATCTGTATTGTGATTTTGATTCAAAATTTGTATAAAATTGGGCTGTTAAACAATAGAAAATGGCTTAATTTGTGCTGCTATGAGGTCTTCCTTATGCAGATTATTCTGTTCCTATCAACAGCAAATACGTGGAATTGTCACTTTGTAAATCAAACTAAATTTTAAATTTTATCAAGGTTGCATTTAATTATACATATAAGAAGGCCAACAAATGCAAAATAATTCACCCATACCATGGATCTCTAAATGCTTAAAGGTAGTTGTTTCCAGAATGGGACTTGTATCTTTATTTGGAGATTCCTGAAAGTATGAAAGACTGAAGTCCGTCATTTTTTAATGGATTGTTTTTTAATGGATATGGTAATTCTGTTTGATAATACCACTTTTGTTCAGATATAAGCATGCTTTTAGAATGTTTCAGAACCCAACACCATAAAATGTTGCTGTTTATGTATTAGTTAACACTCAGTCAAATAAAGAGATTATTGAGTTTCATGCTTAGTGGGTGTTGCTCAAAGATTTATGGACTACTGTACTTTTTAATTGGATCATGCCTCATGTGGGTTTTGATATTGAAAAAATTAGCTCAGTGTTTTCAAAAGAAAAACTTACTCCGAAGATGTTATTCTGCAAGATTCGGGAGTCTTTCACTCAACAGCAACGAAGAAAAGGCAAAGTAGAAATCTATGGAAAGCACACACCATACGGAATGTCATTTTATTGTAGCTGCCTACATTCCAGGCAACTGAGGGTGAAGACTGCCATTAGAAAGGGCATTTTTGGTACAAATAAAAGGATGAAGACCTCTTTTAATTCTACCTTATCGGGGTAAGGCTTTGATGTTGGATTTCTGCAAATTGAAATGATGTGTGAATTTTTCACTAATCGGCTTCAAATTCATGCAGTGAGAAGTCTTAGTTGTAACACTATTTTGAGGTCAGCTGATGATGAAATGATGGGAGAAACCTGAGATTTTCATCAGAGAAGAAATTTGTTGACTCAGAATCAAGAAACTGGCTTTATGATTTCTGCCATTGTGTGTGGTGTGGCACATAAATGAACAAGGGAGGAGTCTTGCCAATACTGAAATATTGAAGTTGTACAGATTAATGGTGAAGGCAAACTGAGATTTTGTTGTTGGTAATAGATCTGTGAATTTTATGATCAGATTGGAACATAACATTTGGAAAACAATCAACAGAACAGCAAATTTGTAGGTGGGCTTGAGGTCCAAATGTCTGATGATTCAATAACAATCAGTCTTATTTTCAGTTACTGTCTGATAAATATGATCATGAAAAATCCAAAATAATGCTGATCTCTTAAAATATCAATCAATTAATAAGCTTAAGATACTATGAGTTCGCTTGCGAACTGATTTTTTTTTTTGCAGCCTTAATATTTAAGACCATGCTATGAAGAGAATTAAATGCCAACAAATCATCCATGGCTCAATAAAGGTTAATAGCTTGTCAGATGTACATAGAATAATTATTGTAATACAAGTTTGTCATATTGATTGAGTTGGGATTAGGAATTCTTGTGATATTTCCATATTTTAAATGGCTTTGCTTAGGTAGCAGTGAAATCCTCTTGAATAGATAAAAGATGGTGTGTGACTAAAACTATAGTATTGGATATATGCACAATTAAGGCTTCAAGAATGACTATCACAGAATTTTTCTAGGAACTTAAAGCATACCATTCCAACACAAAACTTCTGTTCAATATGCTTTCTATGAATTAGTTGCACACACAATATGAATCAATTTGTCCCTCTTGTTCTCAACCTCATAATCCTTTACAGTAGCCTTGCACTGTTTTGTCCAACTCAACTTGTCTACTTGCTGAAAAAGGATCTAGTGCTTTCCCAGCATATATGACAAATAAGCTCTTCTTGGGCTTCCAGCCAGATACAGGTACCTATTTTAACCAACGTTTTGATGACAAACTCTGCCATCTTCATCAGGAATGATGCCCATGCATGTCTAGTCCAGTGGTATATATATCCCCATCAGCTGTCCCTCCTGATTTGTTAGTCCTCATCCAATCAAGTTTTCACTGTCCCACCTTGTTTACCATCAAATTTCAGTTCTTAGAGTGAGACCTTTATCTTTGTTGAAGTTCTTTTCCTCTAATTTTATTTCAATGACTTCTTTCGCCAGGCGGTCCCAAAACCCACTGGCACAGCACGGTAGTTTTGTGCCGTTGAAGTTAATCCTGTGGCCATTGTGAATGCAAAGTTCTGCTACCGCCAATTTCTCCGGGTAACCCAAATGGATAAACCTCCTGTGCTCCATGGTTTCCACCATGCATTCTGTGGCCGAATGCTGCTCCACATTCACAGGAAATCCTGTAAATGCCAGCCGTCCTGATCCCAGGGCATCTTTGACCAGCAGAAGCTGCAATTTAACCTTTCTTGTGTTATTTCTTCATGATTCTGGCAATCCTTCCAGAAATCGTGGAAATATAGGGAAGACTGGTGGTAACGATGGGTTCCTCCTTTTTGGGTTTCCTGGTTTTTGCATCGGCCCTTTTAAGGGTTAGATTGATTTCCTTCATCTTGTAGCGTGGTGGAAACCCGCATCAAGGAGCACAGGAGGTGTATCTGTTTGGGCTACCTGGAGAAACTGGCAGTAGCAGAACATTGCATTTGCAATAGCCATCTGATCGATTTCCACAACACAAATTACTGTTCTGTGCCATTGAAATAAAACTAGAGGAAAGGAATTTTAACAAAGACAATAGTCTCGCTCTAAGTAAGAACTGGAATTCAATTGTAAACAAGGTCGGATGGAGGAAACCTGATTGGATGAGGACTAACCAATCAGGAGGGGTGGATGGTGGGGGTATATATACCACCAGACCAGACCTGCCTAGGCATCATTCCTGATGAAGATGGAAAAGTTTGTCATAGAAATGTCGATTAAAATTGATACCTGTAACAGGTTGGAAGCCAGAGAAGAGTGTATTTGTGTACTTACCCTTCAGCTTTGCTTATTGGTACTTAGAATGCATTTCTTTTGTTTAATTTGAGTTATTTGGGGGGGGGGGGGGGGAGAGGATATTTTAAATATGGCAAAATCGGTCCTGACAGTCTGTGGAAATGGTGCAGTGTTAATCCCTCCTGGCACAACACTCGCCTCAAAAGTAGGTCGACTTAAGTGTCCCATAAATGCAATTTGATACTTTATTTATTTTTACCTTTTTATTCTTCTATATTATGTATTGCATTGAAGTGCTGCTGTTAAGTTAACACATTTCACAACTCATGCCGGTGATAATAAGCCTGATTCTGATAATTTATTTTCTTTCTTCACTATTTGGTTTGAGGTCACATTTTTCCTTGTACATGTGCAATAATGCATTTTCAGTTAGCTTTAAGACTAGTCAGACTGCTTTTTGGGATACTGTGAGCAATTTTGGGCACTATATTGAAGGTTGGAAAGTGCTAGTTCTGGAGAATGTGCAAAGGAGACTCACAAGAATGATCTGAGGATTGAAAGGCTTAAAATGTGATTAAAAACATTTGATGTCTCTGGGCCTGTAGTCAATGGAATTTCCAAGGATGAGTGTGGGAATTTCATTAAAACATATTGGATACTGAAAAGCCTGGATAGCATGGTTGTGGAGAGTATGTTCCCATTAATGGGAGCATCTAGGATCCAAGGGTGCAGCTGCAGAATAATGAATGACCCTTTAAACTGAATTGAGGAGGAATTTCTTCAGCAAAAATGTGGAGTATCTGTGGAATTCATTGTCCGAGAGAGGTATGAAGACCAAGTTATTGAGTGTTTTTAAAGCAGAGAATATCAAGATCTTGATTGGTGTAGGAGTTAAAAGAGGAAGGTGGGAGAATGGGTTTCAAAAAATATCATCCATAATTAAATGATAGAGCAGGCTCAATGGGCTGAATGGCTTAATTTGCTCCTATGTATTAACGTCTAAGATAAAGTCTCCTTTACTACAGTTTTCAAGATGTTCAGATTTGCAGGAGTAGGGAAAGCAAAACTACATGAAAATCTAAAATATAAAATGTGCTGAATACAGCAGCTTTGGGAAGCTGCTCACATGACATTTGCCAGATATGTTTAATGTCAAGTTGTTCAAAGAGTTTCAATAAACACCTGTGATTTAATTGAACATTTAATATACAATTAGTTTCCCGTATGTCCACCACAATGGGGAATGTAATATCCTCTGTGCCTCATTGCTGTGTGTGTGTGTGTGTGTGTGTGTGTGTGTTGACAAAAGATGGTGAATAATATCAGACTTGAATTTTCTAGGTTCAAATTATTATTTACTTTCTGATTCTCAAGCTCTCTGGCTTATTAGTGTTGAAATTGTTGTCAAGTTTGACATGGGTAGATTAAAATAGCAGAATGTATATCTTGTTCATTACTCTGTACATGTGTGGAAACAGTAAACCAATGTCTTAAATACCCAAACTAGGAATTTAAAGGCTATAACAAAATTAGTTTGGGCACCAATGTTAATCTATAATGGGCATGGTGCTTTTGAAATATCTTGTTTTGTCAAAATGTTGCTGGAATGAAAATGTAGATTTTATAAATGTATTGTTCCATAATTTTTGATTCTGTCCCTGAAGTGGATTGAGGAGGAATGACTTTTTGTTGGCTTCTTAAGGATAGGAGAAGAATGTTTCAAAAGGAAAGCTGTAGACTCGAGGCTTTTCCTGAAAATGCAATGAAGAGAGAGTTATGATGTCTTACTCAGTCTAGTATTTGGACTATTTTAATGTGGGGTTTGGGGAATGGCATGGGGAAAAAGGTGTTTAAATCAAAAGCAAAATATAGTCAAAGATGGTTAAAATGTGAAATCAGGACATTGTCATGGATATTCTGCAAATTTGGCAACATTTGTGGTACCTAGTGATTATTCAACAGTTAAAATATTGCTATTTTTATTTCTATGGATGTTCTGAGTATCTCCATCATTTTCTATGTCTATATCAAGATGGCACACTATACCCTCAAACCACATTGTTTCCACATTGCAAGGGTTCTTTGGAACATAGATCTTGCCTAAAACTTGGAAAAAAAAAACGCCTCTCGTGTTTGTCGGCTAGATTCTGCCTCCTTTCCATGATCCATTTGAGCTTGAGGTCCCAGGGTGTTTCTAAAGATCAGGATTCTGCCAGAAGAAATCACAACAATGTATCTTGGGTTGAGACTGTATTTTCAGTGTCAGTATGCTTTGCATTTACAATTTCTCATTTCCTGGACCTCTTGCTTAGTCTCACAAATCAGCCTGTTTCTTGAAGAGAAGTCAAACATTGCTTGGCAAGTTTGGATGCCAGAGACTTTTGCAGGTTTTTTGAATACAGTGATGATGATTTTCGTATCACAGCTTGTCTCTTGTTGGAGCTCTGATCAGTGATTGTTCATGTTTACATTTGAATTCTTCCTGACCCCATCTGTTATTATCAGGGTTGGGTTGGTGCGACTGTGCTGTTGACCATAGCATCATGGTTCTTAGAATAAACAGAGGTCATGAGTCATCTATCTTCTGGAGGAGTCGCCTATCATTGAGATTAGCCCTTCCATGAGCCCTTCCCTTCTGTATACTTTACTCCTTTGTCTTGTTGAAAGTTGCTCTGCTAATGTTCAAATGTATGAATATAGTATTAATGGTAAGACTCTTGGCAGTGCGGAGGATCAGAGGATGTTGGGGTCCGAGTCCATAGGACATTCAAAGCAGCTGCGCAGGTTGACTCTGTGGTTAAGAAGGCATATGGTGTATTGGCCTTCTTTAATCGTAGAATTGAATTTAGGAGCCAAGAGGTAATATTGCAGCTATATAGGACCCTGGTCAGACCCCACTTGGAGTACTATGCTCAGTTCTGGTCGCCTCACTACAGGAAGGATGTTGAAGGCTTAAAAAGGGTGCAGAGGAGATCTACAAGGATGTTGCCTGGATTGGGGAGCATGCCTTATGAAAGCAGGTTGAGTGAACTCAGCCTTTTCTCCTTGGAGCGATGGAGGATGAGAGGTGACCTGATAGAGGTGTATAAGATAATAAGCATTGATTGTGTGGGTAGTCAGAGGATTTTTCCCAGGGCTGAAATGGTTGCCACAAGAGAACACAAGTTTAAGGTGCTGGGGAGTAGGATCAGAGGAGATGTCGGGTAAGTTTTTTATGCAGAGAGTGGCGAGTGCGTGGAATGGGCTGTCGGTAATGGTGGTGGAGGCGGATATGATAGGGTCTTTTTAAGAGACTTTTGGATAGGTACATGGAGCTTAGAAAAATGGAGGGCTATAAGTAAGCCTAGTAATTTCTAAGGTAGGGACATGTTTGGCATTACTTTGTGGGCCAAAGGGCCTGTATTGCACTGTAGGCTTTCTATGTTTCTGTGAATTCCTAGACTTTAATTGTGAGGTGCTATACAGATCTTAAGATTTTGGGTTATTTATGATGATCCTATATTTGAGGTCATGGCCTTGATATGGAAGATGAGAAGATGCCTGCACACAAATTGATGTAAAATGGGATGGTCATTGAAAGCCAGCTAGCTTTGTGGCCTCATAGGCAAGGACAACCAAGTTGATTGTATCTCTGCCCACCAAGTGTACAAATTGGATTCTACTCATCAGCAACACAATGGACAAGATGCCTACTTCACTTCTACCTAAGTGTAGCCATTCAATCAATTGTGCTTGATGAGCACTGTACTTAGTCATCTTTAATCTTATTAAAACCTTCAAATCTGTCAAGCGTATAGGAACGAGGACGGCATGGTAGCAGAGAGGTTACATAATGCCTTACAGTGCCAGCAGTTTGGGTTTAATTCCTGGCACTTACATTCTGCCTGTGATTGTGTGGGTTTTCAAAGATACAGGTGTTAGGGTTAGTAGTTGTGGGCATGATGAGTTGGCACTGGAAGCATGGTGACAGTCACAGGCTCCCCACAGCACATCTTCAGACTGTGTCAGTCGTCAACACAAAAATGGCGTATTTCACTGTTTTCATTTGCATGTGACATTTAAAGCTAATCCGTAAATCTGCAAATCTTTAACTATAGAGTAGTCTTGTCATATTTGGCTGTCCTCAAAAGTTCTTTACAATGTATGGTCTACTCTATAATGACATTCAAGCCACAAACCTCATCACAGACACAATCCTAGTCTAGATCGATCAGACAGGACTCTGTCATTGCACTAACATTCCATGCTTAACTGCAAAGCTTCAAATCACTTCCTGGCTTCCTGCTGGAGTGAACTTAATAATGAACACATTACACCACAGAATTAAAGTCATACTAGCTTTCACTATAAAGTTAGAATCCACAGTCAACACCTGACCCTACACACTTGAGGACAATCCCCAAACCATAGATTCTTTCACTGAAGTCTATGAAGATGAACATAAACATCCGGAAGTTCCTTCAATCTCCTGTGGCAAAGCTTTAGTTTATACCATTCCCCGGCTCTTACGCCAGATTTCCTTGGTTGTTTGAATAGGATTTGAGCTAATTTCTCTGGATCACCCTCTTCAGACATTTAGTGGAATCTAGTGCAGGGGATTATATTTGGAAATGTGGCTTTACTGGCATTTTTTTGAGTATTTAACTTTTCTTGGTAGCTGAATTAGTGGCGGAATAATGTAGCCTTGAATTATCTCATTCAGTCAACCTGTTTTGTTTTTGCAAGGTAATAAGCTGATCCTGTCTGAATGCCACAAATACTTGATGTCCTCAACATTTCCCAAACTTGTTGTAAATGTTAGGCCTCCCTGTGCCATCCCTATCACACTAGTTAATCGAACACATATGAACTTAATTTACAGTGCTGAAAAGCTTCGTGGACCATTTTTCTATCTCATCTTCGCTCGAGTTTGTCAAAATTAAGTGTAGAAGTGAATGAAAAGATGCAGTAACCAGTATTCTAGCGATGCACTCTGGGGAAAATCTCCCATGTTGTTGTAGGCTAATTTCAAGTCAAACCTGGTAGTAGGCTTGAGGTGTGGTAGCAAAGTTAGAGAAAGAGGTTATCAGTTAGAATTAAATTTATACAATGATACAAAAGCAGTCTTTTGCCCTGTAATCCTTTCTACTCCTATTTCCTTTGAATGAACTGAAGACATGTCTGTGTGACAGACATTTTATAAACATTTTGTGAAGACCTTTGATAGAGTTTGCATTACTGATGATCATGAACAGTTCAAGGTGGGCTTATGTAGTAAACAGGTTGACAGGATGGAAGTACCGTACTCATGTTTTGGGGGCAGGACATTTGTCATTCACTGAATGATATTCTGAGGTGTTGCATGAGAAAGTTTGTTTATACTTACTGTTTTCTAGGTCATCTACCACTCAAAAACTTCCACTGAGAGTGTTGTGCTTGTGCACATGAGCTGTTTTCCATATGGGATACAAAATATAATTCCACATCAGTGTTTGAAGCATTGTTGGTAAAATAACCTTGCATTGCTTAACTAACCTTGAGGTTTAAGTTCCATTGAAATGTGTGGAACTGCTGAACTCTGCCATCAACAGTAAATCTATTTGGATGAAATAGCTTGTGAATGGAGTATAATATTTTAGGTTTCTCTTTCAGTGAGAGAATAAGAAAAAGAAGTTTCTCCTCGAAAGGGTATTAAAGGAAGAAACACTTGTTGAATTCAAAAAGCACTTGTATCATCAATTGGTATGCAGTAACCTACAAAACAGTGGATAGAGAGCTGGGAAAAGAGATTAAGTTTGTTAGCTCTGTATCAGCAATCTTGGCCTTCTGCCAGTGGTCTTTTGTATACTGTAAATTCTGTAAATTTTGAATTGTTTCAATGCTGATCAGATTTATCTCTGAAAGTTCCATCAGGGAAACACAATGCCGTTCTGATTCTACCAAAATAGTTCATGTGCCAGTTTAAGTTTGAGCAGGATTATTAAGAGAAATCTTCCTTATTGGGGTGTTTAGATTATGGTAACAGAATTACAGAAAGACTTGAAATGATTAAACCATGCTTTCAGTTAATTGGAATTACACTGTGTGGATTCTGGCTGTTGAACAGAATCTGGGTCAAGTGCATTCCCTGTCAAGTCTGCCCAAGTTTCACCAAGTTCAGCTGGAATGTTTTTCAGATTTTAATTAATGTTTCTGAAGAATTTTAGAGCCTGGTCATACTGCGTTATTGTGTGGCACAAGGAATAACTGGGGAAAGAGCTGAGATTAGATGAGCAAGTCTTTGAGTTACTATTTAAAATTGTCATTTCTAGAGGTGAGTTGCAGTGGAAGTTAGAAATACCTGTACAGCTCAACAGCAAATATGCATTTTTGTTCACTTCTGGTCTCAGAAATCCAAATGATTGTTGTGACCTGGTGTTTAGTGATAAGTGATGTGACTGAATTGCAGAATACAAGTTAGATCCCTGTGACTGTAACTCATTTAGCTTGAGATTAGACCATTTTAATCGATAATGGCATTCTTGAAGGTTGGGAAATGGCAAAAGTTCTAACATTTAATTGCTGTCTAGTTAACTCCTGATTGACTGGGGAGAGTGTCGTGCTTGGATTTGAAATTTATTACCTAGATTTGCACATGAAGAATGGAATAATTGTTAGCACTTGTTTTTTAGTCAGAAGAACAAACTGGGTCCTGCTAAAGTGGCATTGGCATGAAAGAGATGTAGTGGGGAAGAAGCTTCCTATTGGTGTAGAATTTGAGCTACTGGTATAAGGTGGGATGCTTATAAATTTCGTACAATTTAAGGCTGTTTGGTCAATAATTCAGTGATTAAATATAATGGCCTTCTCTTACTATTCTTAATCCTGGTGCAGGGTTTCAACCCAAAATGTGAACAGTTCCTTCTCCTCCCATTTGACACAGAATCTGCTGAGACCAAAAGACATAGGAGCAGAATTAGGCCATTCAGCCCATCAAGTCTGTTCTGTCATTCCTTCATGGCTGATCCTGGATCCCATTCCACCCCACACACCTGCCTTCTTGCCATATCCTTTGATGCCCTGATCAATCTGGAAGCAATCAACTTCCTCCTTAAATATACCCACATATTTGGCCTCCATTGCGATCTGTGGCAGAGCAATCAACAGATTCACCACTCTGTGGCTTAATAAAAACTCCTTGCCTCTCTTCCAAAAGGCTACCCCTCAATTTTGAGGCTATGCCCTTTTGTTCTGGATATCCTCACCTTAGGAAACATCCTCTCCACATCCACCCTATCTAGTCCTTTCAACATTCAGTAGGTTTCAGTGAGATCCCCCTGCATTCTTCTAAATTCCAGTGTACAGGCCCAAAGCTGCCAAATGCTCCTTGTACATTAACCCCTTTATTCCTGGAATCATCCTTGTGACTCTCCTCTGGACTGTCTCCAATGACAATTACATCCCTTCTGAAACTTGGGGCCCAAAACTGTTGACAATGCTAAAGCTTCAGCATTATCTCTTGTTTCTACATTCCATTCCCCTTGAAATAAATGCCAACATTGCATTTGCCTTCTTTACCACAGACTCAACCTGTAAGTTAATCTTCTGGGTGTCTTGCACGAGGATTCCCAAGTCCTTCTGCGCCTTTGATGTTTGAGCATTCTCCCTATTTAGATAATAATCCACACCATTGTTCCCTTTACCAAAATGCATTATTGTACATTTTCCAGCACTTTATTCCACCTGCCACTTTGCCTTCCAATTTGTCTAAGTCCTGCTGCAATTGCTTTGTTTCCTTAGCGCTACCTACCCCTCCACCTATCTTCGTATCATCCGCAAACTTTGCCGGAAAACCATCAATTCCATTATCCAAATTATTGACAAACAATGCGAAAAGTAGCAGTCCCAATATTGACCCCTGAGAAACTCTGAGTCGCTGGCAGCCAGCCAGAAAAGGCCCCCTTTATTCCCACTTGCTACCTCCTGCCTGTCAGTCATACCTCTATTCATGCCAGTATCTTTCCTGTAACGCTAGAGGATTTTATATTGTTAAGAAACCTTGTGTGGAATCTTATCAAAAGCCTTCTGAAAATACCTCCACTGCCTCTCCTTTGTCCATCCCACTTGTTATTTTCTTGAAGAGTTCTAATAGATTCGTCAGGCTAGATTTCCCTTCACAGAAACTATGCTGACTTTGACATTTTATCATTAGTCTCCAAGTATCCTGGAACCTCATCCTTGATAATAGACTCCAACACTTCCCCAACCACTGAGGTTAGGCTAATTGGGCTATAATTTCCTTTCTTTTGCCTTCCTCCTTAAAGAGTGGAGTGACATTTGCAATCTTCCAGTCCTCTGGGACCATGCCAGAATCAAATAATTCTTGAAATATCAAGACCAATGCATCAGTTATCTCTTCAGCAACCTCTCTCAGGTCTCTGGGATGTAGTCCATCTGGTCCAAGTGACTTATCTATCTTAAGACCTTTGAATTTGCCAAGCACATTTTCCTTTCTAATAGAAATGACACTCACTCCTACTTGATCCACTGTGTTCTAACAGATATTGTTTGTTATTTATTGATTTGCATGTCAGTCAAATTTGCCAGTTTTCAAGGCAGGACATGAACTGAAAGACCAAATTGATATGCCTTCGTTTGAAAACTGCAAAAAGAAGAAATCCATTTTTGGGGGGCATTATTGCACCATGTTTATAAAAGTACTGCTTGTAAATTTGGAAAAATAAGATATTTAAAGAAAAAAATCTATTTTTGTCATAATCTTCACAAAGAAATGTACATAACCCTGATTTTCAATTTGAACTTGAGGAAAATCATATTCATAGGGATTCCTGAGGCATGCATTCTCGATTAGATTTCAGTCATGACCTATGACATCAATGGGTAGTATCAATGCCTTCAATTGGCCAAAATTCTTTCTTCAAGCTGATGTCTTCTATAACAAAATTTTCAATTCTGGACACCTTATTTACAGTACTGTGAAAAATGTCTTGAGCACATGTATAACTTTCCTTAGCCAGAAAGTGGTGAATCTTTGGAATTTGTTACCACAAGCAGCTGTGGAGGCCAAGTCATTGTGCATATTTAAGGCAGAGCTTGATAAGATCTTGATTAGTCAGGTTACTGGGAGATGGCAGGAGACTGGAGCTGAGAGGGAAATGGATCAGCCATGATGAAATGGCAGAGCAGACTTGATGGACCAAATGGCCTAATTCTGTGTTTATATTGTATGGTCTTACGTTGGTTAAATAGGAAAGTGGTTGGGAAACAGAAATAAAAGTACTTAGCTTTGTCTTGGGTCAGCAGTATTAAGTGTTATTTGGTAATTGAAAAGACATGTACAGTACTGTGCAACTGTCTTAGGCATCCTAGCTAGATATGTATGCCTAAGACTTTTGCACAGTTCTTTACCTGTCAAGCCTACCAAGAATTTTTTTAAAGAATTTGTGAACTACATACCTGTGTGTCCCATTGATTATCTCCTACCCTATCTGTGGGAAAAAATCTGCAGATATTATATACGAATGGAGTGGAGAGAGGTTGCCCTCAACCCCATGGGTACAAGGTATTCTACTGAAGCCTCTGTCATCCTCACAATTAAAATCTAGCAAGCATGGATATATTATAGTTGGTCGCCTCCTCAAAATCATGCGAACAGTTGAAGACTGAGCACATATCTGTGCAGCATCTCGTGTGTCACAGGCTCCAAACCCAAAAGTGAACCATTTACCCCACTGGTATATAACTTCCCTGCACCCCCCTCCCCACAAGACCCAGGACTTTTTTTTTTATCTTGTATATCTATCCAAGTCCTTTTGAAAGTTCAAATGCACCATATCTTCTGGTTGTCTCTAATCTGTCCCAGCTACCAGCTTCAATGGTAGAAGAAGGGAACCCCTGTTGTTTGAAGGAGGAGAACATCTCGGATGTTCTGGAAAGCTTGATCCTGAGTATGGAAGTGGTAGAGATGGAGGAACTGAGAAAAGGGGGTAGGAGTTTTTGCAAGTAATGGGGTGGGAAGAGTTAGAGTCAAGATAGCTTTGAGAGCTGGTAGGTTGATGAGACATATCCAGAGATGTAGACAGAGACATTGAGAAGGTGGGGGTGTGTAGAGGGAGAGGTGTCAGATGGCCGAAGTCAGTTTCAGGCAGGGTGAAAGTTGGAAGCAAAGTTGATGAAATGCAGAAGCTCAGCACTTGTGCAGGGAGCAGCACTGATACAGTCACAGATGTAGTGTAGAGCGTGCTGGAGATTGTTTTACATGTTACATTACATTAGTTATTGAATTGAAAGGTGTAGAGCTTTAGAGCAGGACTTAAAAGCAGTTATTCCTTGAAGCATCTGACAGAATCTCTTTGTACAGTCTTTGTGACCTGCAGCAAACAAAACTAACGAGTAAAAATTACAGATCTTGATAAAAGCAACCTTTCTTGACTTCACCTTCTTGGGCAGTACCACAGGGAGGAGGATGTCTTGCTACTCCTCGTCTATCTAGCAAAATGAAATGTAGAGAATGAGTTCATGTGAGAGGCTTTTTTTTGACAATTCGATATATTACAAAATACTCTGCAGCTATTGTACACTTAATTTCATTCCTATATTATAACCATGATATTAAATCAGTGGCATTCTCAATTTATCATTTAAAGCATCCTGTTGGTCAATTAGCTGAAGTGTATTTAACCTGAAATGTTATCTTTCCCTTCCACAGATGATGCCTGACCTATGGATTTCCTGAATTTTTATTTTTATTTTGATCATGAGTACTGATTGATCGGGGAACTAATCTATCATCTCCATCCCCGGTGGAATGGTATTTCATAATGCGCTAATTTAGTTGTGTGTACATACAAGTTCCTCCATGTTCAACAAGCAAGGTCTGCAGTCATCAGTGGAATCCAAACCCTAGATTCATTAAGTGGCTTTTTATTCTCTATGACCTGCTGTATACCTGTAACATCTTGAATATCTTCCACTTGGAGAGAGAAGATTAAAATTTAAGGACAAGATTCATCTCTTGATCTCACTGAATATGCTAATAATATAAAAACTATTCAAATGTTCATATGGTCATTTATTCCCCAGCTTTCCATTACACTTCATATAACAAACTTTATTATATAAGGTAAGTGCAATTTAATTCTTGCTCTAGGCTGGACTGCAAAGGAAACTAAATGGACAAATTGCAAACCCTCTACTGGTTACATCTGCACAGACTCTTGCAGAAAATCTTGGTGGGAAAATTTATCAAAGAAAAACTATCTTCAATTTTGTTTCATTGAAAATATAAATAATCTGCTAAAGGCATTATTAGATGAGTTGCAATTATTTTTCTTCAGTCACATTCTTTCCCATTTAGTGAAGGTAGTGTTAGATTTTGGCTGTAGTTGCACAGATCTGTAACACCAGGTCATTTGGTGATGTTCAACACAAGATAGCCTAGGCTTGCAGTTTAAAAGAAAAACAGGACCAAGATTTAACAAACTTCACTGGATGTCCGTGCAGGAAAACACTCATTACTATTCGATATGGGAACTGTAGCTGTTTATTTTTTTTCCCCCTTTTCTCCCTTACCTGGGATATTTGTCACCCTGTGGATTATTCAATCCAACAAAAAATCTCCAGTGTATCTCAAAATTGATACTCGGACATATTTTGCTATTATGACTTGCAGGACCATTTGTTTGTAATTTTGAAATCTATTTAAATTGAGGTAATTAATACTTGAGCTGAACATTGTATGATTTTGAATTTATGGACTAATGAATATCATCCTGTAATATGAGTCCGTTTAAGGTACCTTTCGTATTGTATGCCACAGATACTTGTTGCTGTGCTGTTTCATACAGCTGTAGTAGTGTTCAAGAAAGCTTGACAACTGTTAGCGTGGGGGTTTGTGTGAAGGATTGTTTTTGTTTGCTCCTTCAGTAAGGAATCTTTTTCATGTCAAATAGATCTGACACATTTTGACGTCAAAACTTGGATTTATTTTAATTTTATGAAGAGGTTTTCTTGCCATTAGGATGCAGATTGGCTCCCAAGAATAAAAAAGCACAATTAAAGGCAGATGGGTTTAAGCAGTTGCTGTCCTTGATGCTGTCAGGGATATTATTGAAATTCTGAGACGTATGCATTGGACTGTAATTCATATCGGCTTCTTTCAGTTCTGTTTTTTTGTGTTCTCGCCCATTCTTTCTTGTTGCCGATTGATAGTCTGGAGGTTTGGGGTTTGATATTCTTGCTGCCAGTTTCCGGGTGGGTGATCTGTTATTTTTTGTGCGGGGGTGGAGTTGAGGGGGGATTTGTTTCTTTTTCTTTCCATGCGGAGGGCGTTGATGTCTTCCAACAACTCCCATGGTTTTTACATATTTCATTGCTATCTGGTGAAGATTAATCTGAGTTGCATTCAGCAGACAATCTTTGATAATAAAATGAACCTTTGAATACCAAAAGAAAGAATTCTGAGATTTTCTTAGTAAGTTTGCTTTGAAGGGGTGAAAGAACAAGCATTTTTTTTGGTTCTTCAACTGAATGAGTAAATCCAATTGATTTCGGTTGGCATTGGCATGTGATTAACTATGTATTATCCATTCTTGTGTTAGGGGGCAGAAGGCATAGTTACATGTATGTCTGGACTAGAGAATTTAACTTTCTGGGTTTGTAATTTGGGAGCTTAATGAAAGGCAGTTTAGGCAGCACATTCTAATAAAATTGTTATCATTACTCTGAAATGTTAAAAGTTGCAATACTTGGTTTCCATTGAAGTTTTTAATTACATATACATTTGATTTGGTAAAAGATGAAGATTAACTGATGAACTTTTTACAGTCTTCAACTTGATTGCTACTAATCGTTCGGCTTATGGACTCTTAATGATTTTGTCCTTGTTTAGCAAAATTGTGATTAAAGTCACTTTACTGTACAAATGCAGATTAGTTACTGAAATATGGAATGGGTCTTTAAGATTGCCAGAATATTGGATTTACGGCTATTTCATGTGTGTACAGGTTTCCCAGAGCCTGCCAAAGGAGTACAAAATTAGAAGGTGATATATGTGATTCATTGTACTCTTTTTCACTGGAGATTGATAAATGACAGGTATTCCAGCACTCGTAGCGAATATCCATTCAGAGCCTGTAAGTCCCAGCTTGCTACTTCAAAGTTTCTATCAATTTCATTGCAACTATCTGTCAAACAGTTTAACACACCTTAGAATTTCTCTCAATTGTTAACTCTTGCATCTCGTTTTCTTACCATTCCTCCAGTGCAATTTAAAGTGAATTTGAGTTTTGATTTTTTTTTTCCTGCATTCTGATGTGACATCAACATAAGATATTAATTCCATTATTCACTCCACAATTTCCAAGAATTTTTGTTTTTTTTCCCAGATTTTTGGCAGCAGTACTTCACTTTTGGATTAATCATGTTTAATATGATGTGTTGTGCTTGGGAAGATGGATTATTACATGGGCGGCATCCTCTTTTTGCAAAAATCCATGCAGGTTCTCCTCCCAAGCCTAAACACTCGGAGCATGGTTACTAGTAATCAGTAAGACAACTCCATAGTTGACTACCTAGACCATAGACCTCTACCATTAACTGAGGGGTCAGTGGACTCCAGTTTGAGAATCCCTGACCTAGACAAACTGCCAAGCTGGTATAATGCAGAACAGGTGATTAAAAACATTGCACCAATTTGACTAATTCTGGAGTCATAAATTACTTAAACAGTTAGTGACCTTTAGCTGCTGTTGATATGAGGGAATGTGGAAACTCAGGTTATTCATGCACATCAGCACAAGTAGAGAACAAAAATTTGCTTTTATTAATAGGAGATGAGGGGCAGTGGAGAGCCCAGAAGTGTAAAATTTGGAGTACTATCAAAATTAGAGGAAATTTTCAGTTTATTATTTCTAATACTTTCAGGCAGCTTGATATTGGAATAAACCTCTGCACAGGATCAACTGTCTTGATAGGATTCTTGCTACCAGTGTGGAAATTAAGATGGAAGAAGTTAGCAAATATACTGCAGGGAGATTTATAAAGAGATTACATTAGTACCATGTGAATTCAATAAACACTGACCTCTGAAGTCCAGCTTTGCAACTTTTAATCCTATTGATGTGTTTGGCACAGAATTAATGTCTGAAGAATGTAGCTTGCAACTGAGTCTCTCAAACAGGTTGTGTTGAGAGCAGCTCAGATGAAAAAAAACCTGACCAGTTCACACAGCATGTCTGCAATTCTTCAATAACAACTGATGGCAGTGATTTGAATATTTCCAATATTCAATCATCCCTTTTTAACTAGTCAAAATATTATTGCCTGAGGGTGGTAAAATGTGCTGGAGGTGTCTGTTCGTGGGGAAAGCCAAATAATAATCTGAAATTAAGGATAAAATGGTGTGCTGGATATGAATCTCAAAGGTCTGAGACTGCTGAGCATATGGTGTTTTTGAAATCATTGAAGTCTGGAGGCTACCTAGACAAAAGTTGTGTGATGTTTTTGATCTTGTATTGGAATAGATTACAGCAAAGGCTGATCAGGAGGCCGGTCAGGAAGGGATGAACAAAAATTGCTAATCTGGCTCGTAAAACCCTCATCCACTGAATGCTGGAGGTTCAAAGAATGAGGGGGGTTTCATTGAAATATATCAAATATTAAAAGTCCTTGATAGAATAGATGCAGCGAAGCTATTGCCAGTCATGGGAGAGTCTAAGGCTAGAGGGCAAATATTCGGAACAGAAGGACATTCCTTTGGCTGATCATGGCTGATCTTTTTTTCCCCCCCTCTTCCCTCCCCACTTCCTGGCCTTCTCCCCATAACCTTTGATGCTGTGGCCAATCAAGAACCGATCAATCTTTGCCTTGAATACACCAACAACCTGGCCTCCACAGCAGCCTGTAGTAACAAATTCCACAATGTCATCACCCTCTGATTAAAGAAATAAAATAACTAAAAGAAATATTGTTTTCTTTTTCATGTACTTGTACTTGTGTGTAGAATGGTTTGTCTGGATGGCATTCAGACAAATGCTTTTTATTGTATCTTAGTGCATGTGGCAACAATAACCAATTACTTAACTAAAACCTATCAACTTGCATGCTCTCCCCACTTCCCTTCACTCTTTCCCTCCCACTTCCAATTTTAAATGCCTTTTATCCTTTTTTGTTATAGTTCTAATGAGAGGTCATTGACATTAAATGTTGATTTTTTTTTTGGTTCTGCTGATATTGCATGACCTGGGTAGCTGCACCATTTCGTATGTAGAATAAATTTATGACAGTATGTTGTTTCATCACAGAGAATGTTATTTCACTGTAATTAATTTCCATTATGGAATTTAGAAAATTACATGTGCACTGAATAAACTTTTTTTTATCTCCATTATCACAAAATCATTACGTGTATGATTAAATTTGAGGTGGCAGAAGACAGTGAATTGGTCACAAGGTACCCCCCCCATATTATAGTTACAATGACTATTATGTTATAATTTAGCATCCATGACTTCTGTCAAGGCAAATTTGTAATTTCCTTGAGCATTCTGTAATAAAATTGAGATCCTTGCTGCTTCAGGTGACTTTGGTATTATGTATTCTTCTTTCAAGTGATAGGTAGAACACTTCACAAACTGGAGCTGTCAATTGCAGTTTGATGGGCCTGTCTTTTGATTTTGTTTGTCAGTTCTGAGTGGGTTATAGTGAATGAAGTATTTTCTCTTTTCCGCCTCGCTTGCGGATTCCTCTGTTCTTCTGACCTCTAGCTTTAACCCCTCATGAGAGTTAATAATGTATAAAATTTGAAACTGGTGTATTTCCAAAAAAATTTACAAGAAGTATTTACAAAAATTAGCTTTATTTGTCACATGCCCACCAAGACATACAATTCAATAAGCTGTTTGGTGTTGACCGACACAGTATGAAGGGGCAGTCCCCAAGTGTGTGCATGTTTCTGGCACCTAATGCAATTCAATTAGGAACTTCTTATAATAGATACATTTCCTTTAAACTTACCAATATTTCCCGAGGGGAAAATATTGAATTGTCATCAGTAGCACATGAGTCCAACTCAGGGATTTATCAAATGATGACAAATCCGAAATACATTTTCCTTTTGCTGTACATTTACCAGAGTTGACAGGTGGCAGTATAACTTCTGATGTTTCTGCTATGCAAAGACATGGCCCTCACTGTAGCCATTCAGCCAACAAACCACAGCTATGTTCCCTGGTCATGGAGCAGATCACCCCTTCCCAGCTTTAGTGTCATGTAATTGAAGTGATTGGGGACTTGATTAAATATTTACAACTTTCTTGCCTTGAGAATGCATTAAAAACAAGTCAGCTTGTTATTACCTTGTGTGTTAGTCTCACATTTGTCTGAATACATTTCAAATGATTTGAGTTCCAGCAATTAAGTTACTTAATGCGAAACATACTTCGTGACTCTGCATGTCTTTCTGCACAGTGTGCATTAGTGTTTGATGATAATGCAGTCATTATTCTTTTGGGTTTTTGTTAGTTATTTAATTGATAAATTTAATGAAGAGGTTTATTACCATGCAGGGAATGTCAATTTGTCTGAATTGCCATTATCACGTGGAGGTATTTTGATGGGAAAAGTTCTGGTTTACTTACACTTTGAAGGGCTCATGTCTGAGCCCTTGCGTTCCTAAAGGCATTTTGTGATAATTCTGAAATTAGTGAAGCAATGTTTGCTCTTCATTGATTTCTGAGAATTGTGGATAATTGGACAATGGGTTCAGGAAAGAAAAACAATCTCTAGCATTCTCTTCAGTTTTTATCCTTTTTTTGAAAAAATCCTTGATTGCTCTTGCAACTGGGGATTGCAATTTGTTTAGTTTTTGTGTGAAAGCCACAGAACCTCCTGCATAACACAGTTGTTTGATCTTTCTAATGTGTCTTTTCTTCCCCCCCCCAGAGTTAAATGCATTTTTGCTGCATTTTTAGTTGCACCTTGTTCAGTCGATGAAACATTCTTAAGTTCCACCCTTGGTATTTTGATCCAGTGTTACTGGATGGGGTAGGAGTGAATGTTGCATTGGCTTGAGTGGAGTATATGTTCCATTTAACAGCTGCAAATTGCTTCTCTGCATACTATTTGGAATAAACAATTATGAATTTGGACTGTGATGTGTTTGGTCAGAACAGCAAACATCTGTTCTAGAAATGAGTTGTGTCATATGGACAATGCTTTCTGTTTGATATGATGAGCAGTAACTTCAGAAAGTAATAAGAATGACCCCTCTAGCTTGCCCTCTCCTTCAGAAAGATCGTGTGGTTCTGATCTTGGTCTCATCGGTTTCTTCATAACGCTCTTCTCCCCTGTAGACCAAAAGCTCCAAGCCTTTAATTAAGGAGAGCAAAGCAATACAATATTCCCAGATGTGGTTATGTAGCTATAGGAGGTGAACGGTAGTGACTTTATACTGAGGCACACTGAATCATTTGTGCAACTATCACACATTATTTCAATTAACAGTGCGCAGATGTAATTCATACTGCTAATGTTTAAGCTTCTGGAGAAATATTCTATGAAGCTTCAATTGGGAATGAAATTATTAAGTGTCAAAGTAAATTTTGCCTCGGAAAGCATGATGATATTTAAATATAACCATATAACAATTACAGCACGGAAACAAGCCATCTCGGCCCTTCTAGTCCGTGCCAAACGCTTACTCTCACTTAGTCCCACCGACTTGCACTCAGCCCATAACCCTCCATTCCTTTCCTGTCCATATACCTATCCAATTTTACTTTAAATGACAATATCGAACTTGCCTCTACCATTTCTACTGGAACCTCGTTCCACACAGCTACCACTCTCTGAGTAAAGAAATTCCCCCTCGTGTTACCCCTAAACTTTTGCCCCCTAACTCTCAACTCATGTCCTCTTGTTTGAATCTCTCCTACTCTCAGTGGGAAAAGCCTATCCACGTCAACTCTATCTCCCTCATAATTTTAAATACCTCTATCAAGTCCCCCCTCAACCTTCTACACTCCAAAGAATAAAGACCTAACTTGTTCAACCTTTCTCTGTAACTCAGGTGCTGAAACCCAGGTAAGAAAATGGAGTAACAGGATGTTGGTTTTAATTTGTTTGATTGTTGTTGCTTTCCACACCTTGTGGCACGTTGAGTGTCAACCTTGCTGTTCTCTAGCATTTTTGTCTGTTCCTTTTTGAGACTGAGCTGCTAGCTCAACGTTTAACCCCTTAACCCACATGGATGGAAAATGTGCAAGGATCCGGCCGGATTTGAACCCTGGACCACTCCCCTTGAAGTCACTACACTAACATTTGCCTATTGATTTATTAGAAACCTTTAAATATTAAATGTTTTTTATTGTGTTTATTGCAGGATTTATTTAAACCTTATATTATCTCTTGTACAATACTGTGAAAGGTTTTTATTTCTGAACTGAATTTTAGTCATTTTAATTTTGGAAGGGGGCTCTACTGTGGAAGTAATGAAGGTATTTGAATGATGCTGTGTGAAAAGTTTGTTACAACGAGGGTGTGATAATACAGAACAAGTTAACTGTGGTAGAATGAAATAGAGTAAATGATTGCAAGCATCAGATGTAGGAAAACTTCCATTTAAGAATGCAAACAAAAGTCAATTAAAGGTATTTTCAAATTCTAATTACCATGAGATTTGCATTAAACTGATCATGATGATTTGTTACAGTACCAGGTTTGTTCCTGTACAACTGGGGTTATTCCTCAGCCTCAACTATCTGCTTCCCGCAATGTCCAACATATTCAGTGTATCAACAACAGTAGGATGCTCCTCTTCCGTGCCTGCATCTTTTATCCCTCCATCCTGGGCATCCCATTTCTTATCTGGCAAGATCAGTGGAAAGATGCGGAGTTGGAGTGCTTTGGAGCCTTTCCAAACCAGGTGTAACTGCAGAAAGAAATAACACAAGTAGATATTTTGCTGGAAGCAATTCATTGAAGTATTGCCAAACATTAACTGACCTGTGTAATAATAACAATCTGTTAGCTAAAGATGGCTTTTAGTATAAAGACACCAGACATTAAAATCAAGTGTATTCTTGCATATATGGAATTCATCACATCATAGTTGAATTGATTAAAACTGTTTTTTCTGTTTAATAGAACAGAGAAACTGCTCTGCAAAATATATAGAACTAAATGAAGTCCATTGATTTTTATAAACAAAGCTTGTCATCTACATTTGTTTCATAGTCATCTGACTTCATTAGTGTAAAGATATAGCATTCTTTCCAAATCATCTGTAATATTCTAGATCTTAACTAACTATATAAAGACTACTAAATAGAGTACCAGCCCATCCTATTTACAGCTTGTTGCGTAGGTAATGAAATTACAGACATCTCAAATATTCCTTATTGTTGCTGGCATAAAGGGTGCGGGGTGTATATTTGTCTGGACAAACTATTTTCCTGAGCTGTGTGCACAAATCATTTTTGTTGATTGAACACGATGCCTTTTGGGTCCATCCAGACGTTAGTCACAATGCTGTCAGCATTTAATGCCGTTCAGCTGCCAAAATAATACCTGTCATTCTATCATCCTGAAAACTAAATAAACTATCAGGAATAATCTGACATTAAAGTATGCTCTGGTTTATAGAAACACTAGAACAGGGATGTCTCTGTCCTCTGTATTGCCTCCTTTTTGCTGACAGAAGTAAACAATCTGAGCACGAGGTCGTGTGGTCAGTTTCTTCTAGCCATTTATTAAACAGACTTGTACGGTTGATTGCCAATTTTGGATACCATGTTGAAGTACCTGGGCAAGGTGCCTGTAAAAGGGTATGTCTGTATGATGGTATGCTTGACAGCAACAAGCAATTATGCTCCAGTGTGTAATCTTATTGAGAACAAGCATTGAATTAAAATACTATGGCCATCTTTCCAAAATATTTCTGTGGTCAATTGGAATGCTTGCATCTGCTGACTGAACAAAATAATGACTGACTAGTTGGGTCTACAGTGCATAATTTAAAAAAAAGTATTGATCTGTAGTCCTGTCTAGCTTAGCTGCGCTGTCAACCCATGACTCATTTGTTTGCTGGAGCCTTTTCTGAACTTGTTGTTTAGTTCTGTTGTAGGCAGTAATCTCTGCACTAAAATAAAGCATTTGATCTAGAAAATCTAGTCACAGACAATTGATTGATTGAAAAGTTTACGCAGTGATGTCGTGCTTATTGGAAAAAAGTCTCTGTGCCTTGCAGGATGGAATCCACAGCTACTAGTGCACATGGGTATGTAAGACTTGTGGATGGGTCCATCCTTTTTTGCCATTGTGATTTCCTTTGTCTTTAAGTGAAAGATTTTGGTCTTTAGCTCCCTCTCTTTTTTTAAAACCACACAAGGAAGCTTGAGCTGAACAGTTGGTATGGCCAGGATGCTGGGGTCCTTTGGCTGCAACTCAGCACTGAGTTTCATGACTGAATTGATCTGTCTTGTTCATGACTGAATTCTACATGGCTAACATGAGACTATGTTGTATAAGTAGTTGTTGATGTTTGGGTTGGAACGTGGTGGCAATGATTGTTCTCACACAATCCAAATGTGTGGCAAGGTATTATTTTCATTCTGCCCTGTGATCAAACGTCCTTGTATAATCAGTGCAAGAAACAAAATTTGTATGGGGTGGGGAGCCCTGAATTCTCCACAATGCTGTTTGCATTGTCGTTGGTTTAAAATGTCAGTTACGAGTAGAATGCACAGCTGATTTGCGTTGGGCGCTATCTTTATTATAGGTTGAGCTTTTGTTTCAACAGCTGAAGAGTCATGCATTATCATTTAAAATTGAGCTTTGGTATGAGGATGGATTGGCAGAAAATTCAAAATGAGTCCAAAGACCATCCAAAACTATGTATCATGTAACAGCCTTAACAGAGGTTGCAAGAGTTAAGTCTCAATTGTCTCAAAAGTCAGTATTTTATTTTGAAAGGTTACTTCTAATTGTGGTTGTTTTAGTTAATCATTATCTCATAAAGTACATAAATTCCAGGCTGTCACTTTAATGATGTAATTTTTATCTCAGTGCTATTACCGGTAAGTTTAATCTGCAGAGGACTGGCTGTGGTAGTTAGCAGGGAGCAGCTGTCAATTTGATCATACATGAAGGACATATCGTGAACAGAGAAGTTATACATGTAACATGACAAGGGACGACTGAAGTGTGATTGTGGCCATTGGTTTATTGGGTAGAATTGAAAGCAGGAGAGGAGGGTTTGATGGACAAATTAAGTTTGCAGAGCCAGAAGGAAGATTAAAGAAAATCTTATGTGAACTTTCACATATGGAAGAAACATTTGCTGCTTGGCCAGATAGCAAGGAGAAGAAAGGGAAGCAGTGGAGGTTGAGCTGTAGATGAGATTGTAGAATGTAGCTGTAGATGTTTCCCTTCTGGCGTCATCAAAGATGCCCTCACCCGCATCTCCTCCACTTCCCGCACTTCAGCCCTTAACCCATCCTCCCGTCACCACAACAGGGACAGGGTTCCCCTTGTCCTCACCTATCACCCCACCGGCCTCCGGATCCAGCATATTATCCTCCGCAACTTCCGCCACCTTCAACAGGACCCCACCACTAAGCACATCTTTCCCTCCCTACCCCTCTCAGCTTTTCGCAGGGATCATTCCCTCCGCGGCTACCTGGTCCACACGTCCCTCCCCACAGAACTCCCACCTGGTACTTATCCCTGCAAGCGCAAATGCTACACCTGTCCCCACACCTCCCCACCTTACCACCATTTCGGGCCCCAGACAGTCCTTCCAGGTGAGGCAACACTTCACCTGCGAGTCTGCTGGAGTCGTCTATTGCATCCGGTGCTCCTGGTGCGGCCTCCTCTACATCAGCGAGACCTGACGCAGATCGGGGGACCGCTTCATCGAGCACCATCCGCTCTGTCACAATAGACAGGACTTCCCGGTTGCCACCCACTTCAACACTGCCTCTCATTCCCATTTAGATATGTCCATACATGGCCTCCTCTACTGCCATGATGAGGCCAAACTCAGGTTGGAGGAGCAACACCTCATCTACCGTCAGGGTAGCCTCCAGCCTGGTGGTATGAACATCGAATTCTCCAATTTCTGGTAAGTCCCTCCCCCTCCCCCTATCCCAGGTCCTTCTCTGCCTCTCTCCCCTTTCAACTTCCTGCTTCTTTATCTCTACAGTTCTTTCATGCTTATCCCCTCCCCCTCCCCCCTTTATCTTTCCACCTGGCGTCTCTAGGCTCTACCCCCTCCCCATCTCTATTACTGGGCTTCGGCTATTTCTTCCCCCCCATTCCTGATGAAAGGTTTTGACCCGAAACGTTGGCTACTCTTTTCTCACGGATGCTGCCTGACCTGCTGAGTTCTTCCAGCGTTGTGTACGTATTCTTTGATCCACAGCATCTGCAGTTGTATTTTTGTGAGCTGTAGATAGTCTCAGCCTCTCTAGGAAGTTCATGAAATCCTTGCCCTTGTTTTTGGAGGTGAGAGTGGAGGAGACAAAGTGTGACTTTTGATGAAAGTTGGCAGTAGAAGCAGTAAAATCAGAAAGCAATGGAAACAGCAGATCAGGTGATGTGTGGAACCAGTTAATGTTTTGAGTTGAAGGTTCTGCATCAAAATAGGAAAATTGAGAAAAACTATTGGTTTGATATTTCAAAAAAGGTTGGGGAAGAAATGAGGATAGGGCACAGGAAATATTTCTGACTGGGTGTAGCCAGGTTGCCATGTTTATGAAGCTGTCAGGTTGCTAGATTAATAGGAGCAATTAGAGTTAATAAAGAGGCATGTCAAAGCTGTGGTGCTGCTGATGAAACCAAAAAGAAAATGTTGGAAATGTCTAGCAGACCAGGTCATACTCAATCCAGTCTGAGACAAATGGAAGTATGGACTCTACTGAGAAAGGCTATGTTGTTACAGGGACAACAATCCTAATGGCAGTGCGTGTGACAATAGTGGAGCCACATGCTCGGTTGAGTAGATTAATGATTACATCAGACGAGCGGCCAAAGTCTAACCGATGTGCTTTTCAAAGTCAAGCTGCAAATAAACATTCTTTTCATGGGTGGTGCAAAATGATAGAGGTTCAGGAGAGGATGATGCATGGGTTGTTAAGTTTGTGAAAGTGAATGAATGTGGGGAACAATACAAGCAAGTGGTCAGAAATGGCTATGTTATTCAAGACAAGAAAGACCTACCTGATTTTTAGCCACCTGACCCATTAAGTCTGTGTACCTGCTAGTACCATACTGCCAGGTGCAGTGCGTCTCCGGGCTTCAAAATCTGCCTGTCACATAGAAAACAATGAATTGGAATAAACAGGTGCTTTTCAGACTGGAATGTTGTAATTATTAGAGTATCCCAGGCTTTGGTACTTGGCCCTCATTTGTTTATTCTTTACTTAGAAGAGGAATGAAATGTGAGGTGTCTAAGTTTGTTGACAACATGAAAATAGGCAAAGGGGTATGTCGTGATGCGACATTGATTCTGCAGCTGTGTATAAAATGGATGAAAACCTGCTAAGGGGAGTTTAATATGGGGAAAAGTGAGCTCATGCACTCAAGTAAAGGAATCAATAGGGAGACTTTTATCTAAATAGAGAGAGAGAGAGAGAGAGAGAGAGAGAGAGAGACTATAAATGAGTCAAAATCAGGTTGATCTAACTGTTCAAGTGCACAAATCACTAAGATTCAGCAGGCAGGTAATAAAGAAGGAAAATGGCACCTTAACCTTTATTGTTAAGGATGTGGGGTTCAAGAATAGGGAATTTTTGTAACAGTTGTATAAGGTATTGGTGAGGCCACTCTCAATACAGTACACAGCACTGATAGATAGATAGATAGATAGATACTTTATTCATCCCCATGGGGAAATTCAACTTTTTTTCCAATGTCCCATACACTTGATGTAGCAAAACTAATTACATACAATACTTAACTCAGTAAAAAATATGATATGCATCTAAATCACTATCTCAAAAAGCATTAATAATAGCTTTTAAAAAGTTCTTAAGTCCTGGCGGTAGAATTGTAAAGCCTAATGGCATTGGGGAGTATTGACCTCTTCATCCTGTCTGAGGAGCATTGTATCGATAGTAACCTGTCGCTGAAACTGCTTCTCTGTCTCTGGATGGTGCTATGTAGAGGATGTTCAGAGTTATCCATAATTGACCGTAGCCTACTTAGCGCCCTTCGCTCAGCTACCAATGTTAAACTCTCCAGTACTTTGCCCACGACAGAGCCCGCCTTCCTTACCAGCTTATTAAGACGTGAGGCGTCCCTCTTCTTAATGCTTCCTCCCCAACACGCCACCACTGGTCTCCTTGCCTCAAAAAAGACATAGTAGCTTTGGAGATAATCCGAAGGAGATTCACCGGCACAAATTCTGGGGTCAGAGGGTTGTCCTATCAAGAGAGGCAAGACAGTTTTGGCCTGCATTCTTTGGAGTTTAGAAGAATGAGATGTGACCTTATTCAAATCTGAGTTCTTAAGGGGGCTTGATAAAGCAAACGTTGAGACATTTTTACCAGTGGAAGAGTCACAAACACGGGGAAGTAACAACAAAATAATGACTGGTCACTTAAAACTGAGATGTGTAGAAATTCTGTTTCTCAAGAGTACTGTATCTCTGGAATTTTCTGCCCCTAAGGGTGGTGGAGGCTAATTCATGAGATATATTTAAGGGGGAGATTTATGCTACTTTAATCTTTCAGATGTCTGAAGGTGTGGGGATGCGACAAAGATCAGGAGCTGAGGCCAGTTTTGATTAGCTACAATCACATTGGAATGGTGAGGGAGGCTTGAGATGCCTAGTGAAACATATTATTCCTGCTTCTATTTTCTTGTGTGACAAGTCGGGATTCAGAAGACCTTTGTGGTGTTTTGCTGCCAGACCAGCAGGTTTGGTGGATTATTGGAAAGGATTCCTATTAACGCTCTAACAAAGGTTTAATTTGCATAAGATGCAGTGTAGTAGAATAGATAGATAGATAGATAGATACTTTATTCATCCCCATGGGGAAATTCAACTTTTTTTCCAATGTCCCATACACTTGTTGTAGCAAAACTAATTACATACAATACTTAACTCAGTAAAAAATATGATATGCATCTAAATCACTATCTCAAAAAGCATTAATAATAGCTTTTAAAAAGTTCTTAAGTCCTGGCGGTAGAATTGTAAAGCCTAATGGCATTGGGGAGTATTGACCTCTTCATCCTGTCTGAGGAGCATTGTATCGATAGTAACCTGTCGCTGAAACTGCTTCTCTGTCTCTGGATGGTGCTATGTAGAGTAAATATTCCAGTGAACTCAGCAAGTTTAAAGGCAACATGATGAAATAAATTAACTTTGAAGCACTGGAACCTGGGCCCTGTTAGCATGACACAAAACGTTCAGCATTTCCAAATAGTCGAACAACAATTTCCTGGAGCTCTACAGCAGATCGCTTGTGATTTACTGGAAAGCTCAGGTTGGCATGTATTCTAATTACTGGGGCAATGATAATGCGAGCCCAGCAGAATACACTTGAGATTTTAAAGAATAAAATATGGCTGTTAACAATTGTGTTGAAGGTTTTGTTGGAGTTTGGGTGGATGTGTGCAAGTCTGTTCTGATATTGATCACTATTTATGCTTAAAATACCCAGTCTGCTCAGCACATTGTCATGCAATCCTTTTCAGTATAAAGACAAAGAACTCAGGTATGAGGTAGAAAGATATTCATGGTTGTATAGCATTACATCAGTAATCATGATCTACCAAAGACAAATGGGTGTGTCTGTAAATGAATGTACCGTATTTTGTAGGCAGTACACTTCATTGTGTAAGACTGTTTCTGCTACAGTCATTTTTATCTTCTCAATTAAAATTGCCTGTATGTACATGTTTCTCCCTAGGACGAAGTTTATGATCTGCTTCTATATCAAAACACTCCATCAAATTCCGTATGACGAAGAATTAATTTAAAGGATAGTAAAATGCACTGTGCACTCCATTTCTTAAAAGTAACTTGCTGACCGTTGGAGATGGTACAAATACCTGAATGTTTTAATTTCTTATATTCATTGCTTGCAATAAATTTCAAACTTGAGCTTCATTTTCTGAATAGTTCATAATATGTTCATAAAACAGCAACAAATCACAATAGTAAGCATAATTTTGTGGCTTGTAGTCCAATGGCCTCGATAATAAATCCCAAATCCATGAATATTTCTCTTAATCCCTCACCAACTGTTTACCATTCACTTCTGCATTTGCCCTATCAAAAGGGAAAACCTCCTGGAGTAACTTTGTAGATAGACACTTGGATACACAGGTAATAGAGGAGTTCCCACTCAAAATGCTGTAGAAACTCAGCAGGTCAGGCAGCGTCTATAGAAAGGATTAATCATTTGATGTAGGACCTATTCCTGTGCAGAAATATTCTATGTTCTACACTGGATTCATGGCGTTTTACTCCTAATACAAAATGTGTTGTGATGTACCAATAGGCTGTGGTTCAAGTTGATCTGATTGTTTGGAATCTTCTAAGGTTGACTGCTTGGATGCATGAAACGATGGTCTTGAGCTGATGTAATGGATTTGTGCTGTATGTGGAATGTTTGAAATGGTGAGAGATGGAAGTTGGTGTTCTAAGGAACCTGAATGTCTTTGTAAATGAGCCCCAAAAAGTAACATGCAGTTAAAGCAAACAAGCTGTTTATTGGCCTTCATTATAAGAGGACTGCAGACCAATATTAAAGAATTATTAGTTAATTTTCTTACAACTGTATATCTATTGATCTTGGAACTATTAGTAATCATGTCATAATAAATCAAATGGATAATGTAGACTAAAGAACTGTGATTTAAAAAGAATATTCCTGCTAGAATGATACCTCAGTGATATATTGATGTCAACAGGACCCTTGGATTCAACTGCTGTAAACTGTATGCATTAAAATTATTCATTGTGATACAAAGCTGTTTTAACTGATGGCAAATTAATGTAGGATGATTTAAAGCATTTCACTATGCCGAGGGACAAACTAGGATTTATCCTTCAGTACAAGGTTACTGGAGTCAGCAGAAAATATAAATCATCTACAGTTTGTAATGCATGAGTATGGGGAAAGTAAACACTTCATGCAATTGCAAACACATTTGACATGTCATTGACTGCTCTGTTAAACTGGGACCTGAACATTTTTTTTTGGACAGATGCAGATCAATAAATGGAGAAATGAATGATTACCAGACTGGTATAGTACTTGGGTTTGCAAAGGCTGTGCTCAAAGTGAAATGGATCAGTTGGTATGCTTAAATCAACATCCCCCACAATGTTCGTTTCTGTGCATAGCCAATGTGCTTTAGTTTTTTTTCCATAGAAGCATGCCCAGCATAGACCTTGAACCTAGTTAAGAAACCTGAAGTTTGTTTTGAATGCAGTGCTTTTGTATTTAACGTGAGTTACCTTGTTCATTTTTCATTGATTTGTCAACTTCTAGAGCATGTCTACTGGTCCTTCAGCCACGGTCATTCAGGCTGATCTAGATGCCTGTCTAAGCTAAACCCATTTACCTGAATTTAATAATAATAACATTATTTATAGAGCATTTTCATGCAGATCATGTAGTTTTAAGTGCTTCACCATGCGATAAAAGCAGAAACATGAAAATAAAATAGAAAATAAACATGAAGGTAAAAGACAAAAAGATGTTAAGTTAAAAAACAAGGTGGAATAAATAGGTTTTGAGCTGACATTTAAAGATATCAACTGAGTCTGCATCTCTTGTAGTTTTTTTTTAGGTATGAATTCCGCACTCCAGGAACCCATATTGGACCATATTTCTTTAAATCTCCAATATGTATGTCCTCATCCAAACTATTTTTAAACATTGTAATTATACCGGCCTCTACCAGTTCCTCTGGTGGCCCTCACTGAATATTCCCACCACCCTTTGTACGAAGATATAATTTGCCATATACCAAGCTATTTTAACTATTCCTAATTAGTCCTTGTTTTTCCAAATAGAAAGAATACTGTCTTTCAATATTTCTTTCAACAACATTTCCACAGCTGATGCAAGGCTCACCAGCCTGTAGTTCTCTGGTTTGGCCTTGGAGCCCTTCTTAAATATCTGCACAGCATTAGTCATTCTCCAGTCTTTTGATACCTCAGTTGAGGCCAAAGAAGATGGAAGAATCTCTGCCAGGGCCCTATCAATTTCCTAGACAAGCATGAGAATTTGAAGAAGTTTTGTTAATATTGAAGGCCTTTTTTTTTAAGGCATGTGTTGTTGGCTGCACCAAGTGTAGAAGGAAATGGCTTAAAGAGCGTGGAGGTGTTTCTGAAGGAAGAGAATGGACCTATATATGGACCAAAGACAACTTTGGTTTTGTGGTCTAGTGAGAACTAATAACATGCAATCTTGAATCCAAATAGTTTGCAGATTTAATTGGTCTTTGACCTTCATGTAAGGGTAGAATACTTTGAAGTCTTTGCTGGAAACCATTAACTTTGTTGACTTTCTGCAGCACAGCATCAATGATGAATTGTAGGTATGTTTGAAGAAAGTCCTGGAGTAATTTTAATTTGCCTTCCTATTTCATATTCAAAGTAAATGTCACTGTAGCTCAAAGTGACTTTACAGTTGCACCTTTTGCTGCTGTTGCCTGAAGCACACTTTACTTTTAGAACCTTGCAAACAATACAATAAAGTGCTTTTTTTATCAACAATTTATGCCAATATTTGTCATCCAGTTGAATCTAAATGTTGCAGTCATTTCAATTTACAGAAGTGATAGAATATGTTACTAAATTGTATTTGTCCCCATGTCAAACCACATTGATGCATTTGGTTATTATAAGTAGTGTTCTGAAATTCATCTAGTGAGATGAGACTTAAATTTATCTTGTGAAATGGCATCAATTTATCATGAAGTAAATCCATGTGCTTTTGTGTGAATACCTGTTTTCAGTCTAGTTCAATTCATGGGTGAGGCAGCGTGAGCCTCTTGTTGATCTGATATGGACATGTGCATATGTCCATATCTTGTGTCCGTGCCTTCATATTTCTCTCCAATCTTTTTGTAGCACTAAGTTCTAAGAATGGTGATCTAAATATTGTAATCAAACCCATTTAATTAAACCAATGCAGTGAGACTCTGTTGTATCATAACTGTAGAGTTGTGTAATCTGACAATAAGAGACGTCAATAAAAGATGTAATTTTTGTAAAAATATCTTAATAGAGTGGTGCTTCTTTGCTGAATGGCTAAGCCTGAGAGGTAGCTGCTGGGTTTGTTGAGTCTTTTAATGTTTAATATATGTGCATCCCACCCATTAAAATTCTGAGCCCAGAGAGAACTTGCAGTTGCAAATTCTGCTTTGAAAACACCTGCCTGGAAGACAGAGGAGGAGAATTAGGCCATTTGGCCCATCAAGTCTGCTCTGCCATTCCATCATTGGCTGATTTATTATCCCTCTCAACCCCATTTACTCGCCCTCTCCCTGTAACCTTTTTACACCCTCTGTAATCAAGAACCTATCAACCTCTGCTTTCAATATACCCAATAATTTGGACTGCACAGCTGTCTGTGGCAATGAATTCCACAGATTCACCACCTTCTGGCTAAAGCAATTTTTCCTCGCATCTGTTCTAAATGGATGTCCCTCTATTCTGAGGCTATTCCTTCTGGTCCGAGACTCTGCCACTAAAGGAAACATCCTCTCCATATCTACTTTATCCAGACCTTTCAATATCTGATAGGTTGCAATGAGATCCTGCCCCCCCCCCCCCCCCCCCCCCATTCTTATAAACGTAAGTGAGTACAGGCTCAGAGCCATTAAACATTTCTCATGTTAATCCTTCATTCCTGGGATAATTCTCATGAACCACATCTGGAACCTCTCCAATGCCAGCACATCTTTTAGATAACACACACAAAATGCTGGTGGAATGCAGCAGGCCAGGCAGCATCTATAGGAAGAAGTACAGTCGCCATTTCGGGCCGAGACCCTTCGTGAGTCCTGACGAAGGGTCTCGGCCTGAAACGTCGACTGTACTTCTTGTACTTTTGCCTATAGGTGCTGCCTGGCCTGCTGGGTTCCACCAGCATTTTGTGTGTGTTGCTTGAATTTCCAACAGCTGCAGATTTCCTCGCGTTTACATCTTTTAGATAAGGGGCCCAAAACTGCTCACCGTCTGCTCTGACCAATGCCTTGTAAAGCCCCAGCATTACATTTTTGTTTCTAGTCATCTCAAAATAAAGGCTAACATTGCATTTGCTTTCCTTATCACCTACTTAAACTGCAAGTTAACCTTTAGGGAATTCTGCACGAGAGCTCAAGTACCTCCAGGATTTTGAAAGTTCTGTCCATTTAGAGAATAGTCTATGTCTTTATTCCTTCTGCCAAATTGCATGACCATGTACTTCCCTGCACTGTATTCCATCTGCCATTTATTTGCCCGTTCTCCCAATCTGTCTCAGTCCTTCTGCTGTTACACTGCTCCCTCAACACTACCTCCCCCTCCATCTATCATCCACAAACTTGGCTACAAATCCATCAATTCCTTCATCCAAATCATTGGTATACTGTATAAGATGAAAATGAGCGGTCTCAATACCAACACCCGCAGTACATCACTAGTCACTGGCAAACAACCAGAAAAGACCCCCTTTACTCCCACTCTTTGCCTCCTGGCTAGTCAGCCAATCTTCTATCCATGCTAGCATCTTTCCTGTAATACCATAGTCTCTCAACTTGTTAAACAGCCTTGTATGTCTTCTGAAAATCTAAATGAACAACATCAATTGACTCTCCTTTGTCTATCTGTTGGAATTCTTTGAGGAAATAACAGGCTTGCAGGTACGATTTCCCTTGAGGAAACCATGCTGACTCCAAGTACTTTCAAACCACATCCTTAACAAGGGACACCAACATCTTCCCAACCACTGACTTCAGACTAACTGACCTGTGATTTCCACTCTTCTGCCTTCCTCCCTTCTTGGAGTGGAGTGACATTTGCAATTTTCCAGTCCTCTGGATCCATTCCAGACTATAGTGATTCCTAAAAGATCATTACTCATGCTTCCACAATCTCTTCAGCCACCTCTTTGGAATCCTGGGGCGTAGCCCATCTGGTCAGGGTGACTTACCTAACTTCAGACCTTTCAGTTTCCCAAATATCTTCTCCTTAGTGATAGCAACTACACTCACTTCTGCCTCCTGACAAACTCATTTCTGCATTCAGCTAGTGTTTTCTGCAGTGAAGACTGGCACAAAACACTAAGTTCATCTGTTATTTCTTTGTCCTCCATTACCGCCTCTCCAGTATCATTTTCCAGAGGTCTGATATCCACTCTTGCGTATTTTATTTTATATATCTGCAAAACTCTTTGTATCCTCTTTTATATTATTTGCTGGCTTGCCTTAATATTTTTATTATTTCTCTGTTTATGGCTTTTTAGTTGACTTTTGTTGTTTTTAAAAAAAACCTTTCCATTCCTTTGCCTTCCCACTAATTTTTTTTTTTGCTATGTTATACAACCTCTGTTTTGCTGTTGTGCTGTTTTTAACTTCCCTTGTCAGCCATGGTTGCCTCAACCTCCCTTTCGAATACTTCTTCATCTTTGGGATGTATCCGTCCTGGATCTTCTGAATTTCCCCCAGAAACACCAGTCATTGCTGATCTGCTGCCATCCCTAATGGTGTCCCATTCCAATCAATTTTAGCCAGCTTCTCTCTCATACCTCTCTAACTTTTAGTATGTTTGCTGTTTGCAACTTGAAATAACTTTCCAAATGCTCAAACATGAGAGTTTCCATAACCCCAGCAGGAATTGTATGTTTTACAAACACCAGAAAACCAGCAGGTGCTGGAAATCCAAAGCATCACACAAAATGCTGGAGGAACTCAAGAAGCCAGGCAGCATCTGTGGGAATACTAGATATTAGAAAAGTGAGGTAGTGTCCAAGGGTTTAATGTTCATTTAGGAATCTGATGGCAGAGGGGAAGAAGCTGTTCCTGAATTGCTGAGTGCATGCCTTCAGGCTTCTGTACCTCCTACCTGATGGTAACAGTGAGGAAAGGGCATGCCCTGGGTGCTGGAGGTCCTTAATAATGGATGCTGCCTTTCTGAGATACTGCTTCCTGAAGATGTCCTGGGTACCATGTAGGCTAGTACCCAAGATGGAGCTGACTAGATTTACAACCCTCTGCAGCTTCTTTTGGTCCTGTGCAGTAGCCCCTCCTTACCAGACAGTGATGCAGCCTGTCAGAATGTTCTCCACGGTTCATCTATAGAAGATTAGTGATAGAGCTATAGAAGCACTAGTGTTTAGTGATCATTCGTTGATTAATGGACAGAATTGTTCCGTGTTCCGGTAATTTATTCTTGTTTTGCATTTCAAACATCAATACTTTTTGCTTTTCTTTCATTTCATGCTTTTTTTTAAACGGAAGCACGTTATCCTAAAACTTGATAATAGTCTTTTTGAAAACACAACATTGACTTTACCATTATAGATTGCATCAACCTAGACTTCCATTAATTTCCTTACACAAAATATCCATGTTGTAAATGTGTAATTTTGTTGTAGATCACAGATAGAATTTAAAGTTGAGTTGTCAGATCTTGGCCTTGGTAGTGATAGTGCTGTAGTCAGTTTGCAGTCTTAATCCTGACTGAAGAACTCTGTGACAATAACAATCTGTCCAGGCTGACTCTTCCTGTCTCCTTGTGTGACTACATCATGAGTTGGAAATAAAAGGATGAATATCATGCCAGCATGGAGAGAAAAATCTTTGAACTGTAATGTCTACAAGCTGCTTCTATTGTTTTAAGGCATAATTGATGATAAATTTTACTTGTCCTGTCTATAATCTCTCAATCTTATAGAGCAAAATTACGACAGCTTAAAATGATTTCTATTTGTTAAGTGTACCTGGCAGAACTCTTCTAAAAATAAAAAAAATGTTGACATTTAAGTAGTTTGGAGAAAGTTTTCAGTTGAACTCATTTAAAAATGGTGAATATTGTGTGAAAGTAAATGTATATGAACATTGATGTGCTATAGTTTAAGTTTCAAGATGCTTTATTGGATGGAGTTTGAGGATGAGAAACCATGCTTTGGTTTGAATATATTGGTATTATGCACATTTGATACAGAGCTTGTCTCTACCCTTTTGTGTCTGACCAGTGATGTTTGCATGATTTCCTTGTTGGAAATGCAAGGACTGAATGTGGCTATGTGAGAACTATGGGTCAAACATGGCCATTGGGACCATCTCACTGGGCCAAAGAGTTGGCATGGATTAGATGGGCCGAAAGATATTTTCCATGCTTTAAGACACTATGAATGAAAATAGCAGAAAGGGCACAATGGCTTGTACTCACCTACCCACTAACAGAGACTTGCCCCACCAATGGAACAGTCATCAGATTAGACATCAAACTGGTTAGTTACCTCAGATCCCATAAATGGAAAGAAGTTAATTTCAATCCTAAGTATTAAGTTGCTGCTATATTTCACTATATAAGCTTTTGTGTACAAAATGTGCTTATCTGTATGGCAGTGGCAAAAGAAGCACCGACCACGAGGAGAGAAGAGAGGACACTTTCTTCTCTCAAGAGCCAGGTCTCAAACTTCAGAGATGCTGGAATATAATGTATAATTTTCTTCAGGTTTGAGAAGTGGAGTTGTAATGCCCAGAGTCCCACAGAAACAATGCTAATGTGGACCTTGTTTCTAATTCTTTAATTGAATTATGTAGTGTTACTGAAACATTTGTGTGCAACCCCTCGTTCAGTTGTCAAAATTCACCAAGTTGATTGTCTGAATAATGAAAGGAATATCTGATCCCAGAATGTGATGAATGTGATTGTATCTGTTATGAAAAGTCTTAATCGCTCATCAGGTTTTCCAGTCACACTCGTGTTTTCAGTTACTTTTTTGTAAATCTAAAATTCACCTTACTTACAATTTTGGAATATTGCCAGCTTGAAGTTTCAACATATTAGCAGGAAGGCAAAGGTTTTCATAACCATATCACCCATATGCTTACCAGTTCCTGGGCAAAGATGCTATTCCATTCCTGAAGAGTGGAAAATTTGCTTAAGTGTTCTCTAACGAATATCTGCCTGCATATGCTTTTTCAGCCACCTCTACAAACCAACAGAATTGTTGCAGGCACTTAGCCTGTATAGATTGTCAGGACTGATAATATGTGTCAAAGTACATTCCTTCAGCATTATAACGAGGGCAATGGAATATCCTGCTCAATCTGCTTCAGATGCCAAGCAGTAGAACTACTCTGAAACTTTGGTACCACTCCATGTTGTTGCTATCCTGCAATCAAAGATCAGCTGTTAATCTCGTGAATAACCATCTCATTATTTATGTAATCTATATTATCGCTATCATCTCTTTCTTTGTGATTGAAACTTAAAAGGTCTTAAATGGTCATGGCAGGGTGGGTATGAAGAGGAATTTCACTTGGTGGGAAAACTTGGAATGAGAATTAATTGCTGCTTATCAAAAGGTCTCCCAGTAAAGAAATGAGGTGAAATTTGGATGATTGAAGTTCTTTTGGATTACTACAGTTGAATATTTTTAGGACAGAGGCAGACAGATACTTGATGAGCAGAAGATGAAATGCTACAATGGGTAGATACAAACCTGGGGTTGAGATGACAACTGGAAAAACCACAACCTTATGAAATTGCAGGGGAGGTTTAGGAGGTCAAGTGGCCTACTTTTACCCCTAATTTATTTGTTCTGATAATGTCCCTAAATCTCATGGCATACTGATTCCTTAAAGAACCATGTTTTTAAATTATGAGAGACATGGAGTAAACAATTAGAATCTTTAGAGAAGAAATGCCAAACACTAGAGAACATGCTTTTAAGGTAAGAGGAAAGGGCCTGGAATGGCTTACCAGGGGTAGTGCTGGAAGCAGATAATTACACATGAAAGTGAAGCATATGAATGATGGGCAAGAGAAGGGCATTTAGTATAAAGTGACATCATGATTGGCACAACACATGGGCCAATTTGGCCTGTCCTTTCTGTACTGTTCTGATGAACCAAAACTAACCATGCAATAAAACTTGCTTGATCTTCAAAGGTGGGGAGCAATTTAATTGAGTCTGCCCAGGACATGGATTTTGGAATGACTTTGGTCTGTCAATAGAAGATCAGAGGTGATCTAAAAATGTGTCTGTAGCACCTTTGAGGATATTAGATCCATTTGGGACTCCTGTGAGACTCTTTGTTTCTCCACAGGCATCATTTGAATGTACTTTGTAGATAAATAAGCTAGACATTCCCCTTTCTTATCAAATGAAAGTAGCAGTGCAGTGCACCAATATGCTTATGATGACGTCTGTCCATACTTTTCAACAATGCAGTTTAAGGTCACGTTCTGTGGGTGGAGGATAAGCATTTCAAACACACCCACATTCCTTTGCTTGTCTCATCGTGTCCATTTTACGTGCAACCTAAAATCTATGTCCCCACTTTGGTCTTTTCATTGGCACCTTCTGAATTCATTACAGTCCTGTCCAATTTGTCTAAACATTAAATTTGTGCCTTTCATTTTATTCACTTGACCTTTTCCCAGAAACAAGATCCCTACTATTTGCATTTTTGAAGAGCTAGAACTAGAATCCTGTTTTGGCAATTATTTTCAAAGAAATTCACCTTCAGACGACCTCTGCTTACACTCCTCTTAAGCTTCTTTGATAAATGGCAATGCTCAATGCTGCTTTATCAGAAACACTTCAGCATTTCCTGGTGCACAGACATGAACCAGAGATGGTTGTAAAACTTTAATAAGGAATGTTGCATTCTGTAGCTGTGCAGTTATCAGCTATCAGTTACATATTTACTATAAGCCATGTCACATCAGCATGCAACACTTCAATCCAAATGCAGACTTTTTTTTCCTCCCCTTGTACCGTAAGATAAAATAACTTGGATTTTTTTGTATGGATAGACAGTGATTTTTGAAGAGTACATGAATGGATTTCATTAAATCACTTTCATTTCTCAAATAAACAATATTGTCATTACCCCTGTGTAACTAATTCATTTAAAAAGGACAAGCTTGCCTTTTATGTTGTGTCTGTCAGTCTCTGTATGCATTCAAGTTAAATAGAAGATTTCCCTTCTATTTAACTTGCTGTTAGTTAATGGGATGTGTGCAGGTCAGTATTTACTTCCTCCCTGCTCCATAAAATTCCTTGTTGGACCATTTCAGAGTGGTTTTGAGAGTGAAGCTCTTTCTGGTTTAGATCAGGGATTGCTTACAACTCAGATAGATAAAAGATGGCAGGTTTCACGCCACAGTGTCTGTTATGTGACTGTAGGTTTATTTGTCACATTGCTGATTATAACCACTTTAAATGCAGTCCCCTGAGTAAGTTATCATAGTCCAATCAGCATGTACCTTTCATGAGATCATGAAATGATCCAGCACTGTACAGCCATGTCTGTAGCAGATACTTTTTTTCCTCTCTCTCTTCAGCTTCTAGCATTCTGACAGGAATATTTCCTCTACGATGCTTTATTCAACTCAACCAGTATCCTTTTCATGGCAAATGGAGTGTACCTTCAGACCACATTGTACCTACCCTTGCCTCTTTTCTCAGTGTGAAGGACTGTAAATATACTTTCCCCAGATGAAGTTCTAATTTAATTGAGTTTGGATAAATGATCATTTTACAGACCATATCTATTCACTGACTAGCCCTGTGTTCAATTGATACACAGTTCAGAGGAGCATTTGAAATGGCATCTAATTTTCCAGCTAGGTACATCACAGCCTTCTGCACTTAATGTTCTGAATTTGTAAATTTCACTCTTTCTGGTGTCTTGAATTCATACTTTAATTGCTGGCTTTAGTTATCTCATAAATATTCCGATTTCCTCCATTTTCAGCTGGACCCTTTTCATCATTTTTAAGGCATTGCCACTCTGAAACACCTTCATTTGCACATAGCACAGTGTTTCCATTTTCCAAGTGTTATTCCCCTCCCTAGGGCTATGTGCTAGGGAAATTCTAGATAGTTTCTAGAATAGGTTACATGGATGGCACAACATTGTGGGCCGAAGGGCCTCTAATGTGCTCTAAATTTCTGTGTTCCTGGCACCTTAAAACTGATGGATCAATGTCTTTCCTAGTTGAGATAAAAATAAACTAAAATATTTACTTTCTTTCACCAGTAAATCTACCTGCCTTAATTGTGTCCAGCATTTTATTTCTTTTGCAGGTAGTGAAGTACTCTTGCAATGTAGTCACTACTGCAAGGAATCCTTTACCTTTGAGTTCTGTGTACAGTCAGGTGTGCTTGCTGATAACAATCTGATCTTCTAAACTTTAAAGTATATACTTTGGGAGCTTTTGTATCCATCTGAATACAGATGGTCTTGCTGTCTGATCTCTATTGGAAGATTAAGTCAATGGAGCAGTTGCTTAGACACACACTGGGAAACGTGTAGCTTTTCCTGATCAGGTAACAGTCACTGCCTCCCAGAGTCGAGAGTATCCATTATCAACAAGGTTACGATCTGAACTGGAAGGGCAGAGCTTTGGAATTTAATGCAGCCGTCAACTAAAAGTCAAATTTGCTTGATTCCCATTAGACATCATTAAACGTTGATCGAGACTGGGACCTTTTGGTTGCTGAGGCTCTGATTTAACTGCAAATATTTTCCACTTGTTAACTACACTTCTCGTTCATACATGGCACGTTTTAAGATTCGTAGATTGGCACTGCTATAGTTTAATGTCATTTTTAAAAACACAAAGACTCGTGTTTGGTTGTTTTGTTTTGTCTCCCAAAATTTCTGGAAAAATTAGGTGAGCTTTAACTTCAGCTATTGGCTTAGATGTGATTAAAGTTTGTCTGGGGAACGATAAGTGTTGGTATTTTACTGTCTGTTGATAATTTCTATGTTTGCTTGCCAGCCAAAACAGGCTGTTGATCTTCATACTCTGCGTATTTCCATAGCAAAAATGTTACACTCCTGCTTTTCCTTCCATATTGTGAATTCTTAACAATAAAAATATTCTCCAAGTATGCAAGACATCAACTGAGTAATTTAGCACACCAATGACCCGTTACAAAATGGAAAATGTTCTTTATAATGTTCCACTGAAAATCTAATCCCAATTCGGTAGGCACATTTTATTTTCAAAGTGAATGGAACTGCTGGTCAATTGTGAAATGATACACAGTGAATATTTAAGAATGGTGATACTGCTTTCAGAATCAGCCTACCGGTATATTTTCTCAGGATGTTTATTGCACAATAGGGAACTCAAGAGTCTCAGTAGTAGCTGCACTTCAAGTCCAGTTTCTTGTTATTTGCTTCTGTATGTTGGGGCAGCTAACCCATTCTCTTGTCGACTTGATCCTTGCTGACCTTGGCAACATAACTGCATGCAGACCTGTCACTGTTTCCTCATGAGTATGGGGACTGAATAACTGGGGGCTTGGATTCTGCCTTCTCAGTGACCAGAAGAGAGGAAATTAGCAGGCAAGGGAGCACACATGCAAAGCACTTAGGGGCTTATCCAACACTGAGCAGGTTGAAAATGTGATTTTTTTTTTAACAGTATACATGATATTTGGCTTACTTCAAAAATAAGTCTGCATTGAACCTCTTTAATTAAAGCTTTGTTTTCAAACCATGTCCCCCCCATAGGTATAAATAAATAGAGAATAGCAGATCTGGTTATGCAAATACAAATCACTGTAAGCTGCAGAATATGGCATGTATTGCTGCTGGCACTTGAAACCACTAAAAACTGATGACCTGCCTTGGTTCCTGTCAATTCATTCGATACTGTAAATTATTTATTATAATTGGACCAATGACACTTATGAAAAATAGCTTTTGCATAAAGACTGAAATTTTCATTTATAGTTGATTGGAACCAGAATTGCTAAGCCAGCCTTGGTGCAAGAGGTTAATTATTTAAGTTCATGACTAACGAGAATAAAGAATGAATGAAAAAAATGGGATTCATGTAGGATTAGTGTAACGTGGGTGGTTGATGGATAGTGTAGACTAGGCGGCCATAATGTCTGCTTTCATGCTATATCTTTCTAAGATTATGGTTGTTGGGATATATTCTTGGCTGATAACTTTGTTTTCCCTAATAAGTTTGAGTTTTAGAATAAATGTTATAGTTGTTTGTGACAAATTATGATTGCCTCGTAATTAGAATTTGTTGTTAGAACTAGTGGGTGGAGAACCAGGAGTGCTGGTAGTCGTGAGTTATTTTTTTCCAACATCTGATTTAGTCGTGGAGTTGAACAGCACGGAAACAGGCCCTTGGTTCTAACTTATCCACAATGGCCAGGGTACTTTCCTGATCTAGACCCAGTTGCCTGTGTTTGGCCCAGCTTTACCTAAACCTTTCCCATCCATGTACCTGTCCAAACATCTTTTATATGTGTAATTGTACCTGTCTCTACCTTTGGCAGCTTGTTCCTTATGTCTGCAACCCTCTATTTTAAAAACCTGCCCATCAGATTCCCTTTAAATCTTGCCCGTCTCAGCCAAAGTTTATGCCTTCTAAATTAGGTTCTTGTACTCTGGGAGGGGGAGGGAATACTGTGATTGTCCAACTTTTCTTCATCTTTCATCCTTCAGCTTTTATGCTCCAGGAAAATAGTCCCAGTCTTTCCAGATCTTCATAACTCAACCTCTTCACTCCCTGTAACATCCTTATGAATTGTCTTTGTACCCTCTCAAGTTTAAAGGCACCCTTTCTATGGTATGGTGATTAGATCTGCACACAGTGCTGTAAGTGTTGTGCAGTGTTATGTATGAACTTTTGCACTCAGTGCAGAGACTGAAGGTAAGTGAGCTGTAAGCTACCTTCACCACCCTGTTCGGCTATGTCACCCCATTTGGGGGAACTAGTCACATGTACCCCTTGATCTCTCAGTTCTACGGCATTCTCCATGGCCCTTCCGTTCACTCTGTATGTCCTGCCCTGCCTGAACTTACCAAAGTGCATCACTTTGCACATCTGTGTTGAATTCCATCAGCCATTCCTTCACCCGTTTTCCAAGTTGATTTAGTTTGGGGATTCCCAATCTAGATTAATCGTATTGGTCCATGGCATAAAAAGGTTGGGGATCCCTTGGGCAACCATCTTCACTATCTACTATACCACTAATTTTGTTATCTACAAGCTTACTACTCATGCCTACAATGTACTCAGCAAAATCGTTAATATATTTGACAAATAACACTGTATCCAGCAGAGATCCCTGCGGCACACCACTGGTCGCAGGCCTTCAATCTGGGGAAAAAACAACTCTCCACAATTACTTTCTGGCTTCTTCCACCAAAACGATGTTGTCTCTGATTGGTCAGTTTACCCTGGGTCACGTTTTCTAACCTTCAGGACCATGTTCTTAATAGGATACTGTTCACAGGTTTCTGTGGTTAAATTGAAATAATGGTCATAGAATTTTAGTGAATGGAAAGATTGTTGATTAAGCAAAGGCTAAAAGCCATCCATTTTTCTGTCCCATTTCAGAAAAAAGACACATGCCTTGTGGGGTGCCATTGTCATAGTTTGTTTTTAAAAAAAAAAGCCTGAAATCCGGCAATCAGCAATCTAGTTCCAATAAAGTGATAATGTCAGTTAAATTTTCAGCAAGTCATGTAATTTTACATGAAAGAAAGTCAAAGTAAATTTATTACTTAAATGCATATATTACCATATGCTACCTTGAGATTCCTTTTCTAGCAGGCATTTATAGGGAAATAAAGAAATACAATAGAATTTATGAAAAAATACAAAGAATGACAATTAAACCAATGTGTAAGAGACAAATACATCTGGCTGAGTCGTGGAGTCATTGAAAGCGAACTGTAGTTCAGAGCTGTGATGAATGAAGTTATCCACACTGGTTCAGGAGCCTGATAGTTGTCGGAGTCATAACTCTTCCTGAGCTTGGTGTTGTGGGACCTAATGGCAGACATGAGTAGAAAGTATGGCCTTGGATGGTGGGGTCCTTGAACTTGGATGTTGCTTCCTTGTGGCAGTGCTTTCATCTGAATGTGCTCAATATTGCGGAGGGTTTTGCCTCTGATGCACTGCGTGGTAGTCCCCTTTTTTTGTAGACTTCCCCGTACCCGGGCATTGGTGTTTCCATACCAGTCCATGATGCAACCAGTTAGGATACTCTTGACTGCATAATTAGAAGTCAGCAAAGTTTTAGGTGACATACCAGATCTTTGCAAACTTACAGGGAGATGTGCTGTTATGCTGCCTTTGTGATGAACACTTGCATGTTGACCCCAAGACGCATTTTGATAAGTTAACACCAAGGAATTTAGGGACAATGTCAGTGTGCATAGGAATGTTATCATGTCTAAGTTGCCTTCCAATTCTGTCACTAGCCTAACTTTGAATTATCAAATTTCTTGATAACTCCTGATTTGTATTGTTAAACTGGTTGCCAACAGCACAGTGGAGGGCTTTATTTGAAAGACTGGGCTGCCAGAGAAGAGGCTCACCAACTCCACAACTTTGAGGACAGTTGAGATTAACTTTTTAATGCTTTGGCAAAGGTTCCCATGTCCTCAAAATGTTTGAAAGAGACCATCTCATTGAGTGCTGACATCCTTGCTCATTCTGGTTTAATCTCTAAATTTGACTATGTCCCTCATATTATTCTGTGAGGTCATCCAGTACTTGACACACTCATGCTGCAAGTGCTCTTCAAACAAAAACAGTCAAACTGCAGAGCAATGCGGTCTGGTTGAGCAAGCCTGTAATTTTAGGAATTTCATCCAATAACTTTCTAATTGATCTGTGCTTTTCCAATCCCGGCGGTTAATTCTTTGTCAGCTGTGCCTCACTGAAAATCCTCTCTATCAACTTGGTGTCATAGAGCACTACAGCTCAAAAGGCCCTTCAGCCCATCTAGTCAGTGCTGAGCTATTACTCTGCTTAGTCCCATTGACCTACACCTGGCCCAAAGCTCTTCACATTCCTTCCATCTGTGTACTGATCCAAACTTCTCTTAAGTGTTGAAATCGAACCTGCATCCACCACTTTAGCTTGTTGCTCGTTCCAAAATTTCACCACCCTCTGAGAGAAGATTCCCCCTTAAGCATTTCGCCTTTCACTCTTAACCCATGACCTCTAATTCTAGTCTCACTTAACCTCAGTGGAAAAAGCCTGCTTGCATTTACCTTGCCCATGCCTCTCATAATTTAGTAAACATACCTCTATTGAATCTCCCCATATTGTCCTGCACTCTAGGGAATAACGTCCTAACCCATTCAACCATTCCCTATAACTTAGGCCCTCAAGTCCTGACAACATCCTCGAAAATTTTCTCTGTATTCTTTCAATCTTAATTATCTTTCCTGTAGATGTGTGCAGTTCTGGTCACCTAATACTCCAAATTAAGCTTCACTAATGTCTTGCACAACTTCCATACAACATACCATCCTGGAATCTTGTTCTCATCCACAAATACACCTGTATGGACTCTAACTTAGGAACCTCCTATCCCTATAGCTAGACTCTTCTCCCTCTTCATTTCTGGGCCACAGAGCCAGACCCAGTGCCAGAGACCTGAATGTTGTGGCTTTCCTCTGCTAAGTCATCCTCTCTGTGCTCACCCCCCTGCTGAAGGGTCTAGGTCTGAAACGCTGACTCTAATCTTTTCCATCGATGCTGCCTGGCCTGCAGAGTTCCTCCACCATTTTGTGTGTGTTACTTACATTTAATTAGCGCTTTTTAATATTGTGCTGTATTATAACTTCCCAGTGAACCTGGTGAGTTTTGAGGGTCCACAGGAGCAAGAACCCCAAGTGAGTGCAGTAAACATGATGAACCATTGGGAGCTCTGATTAATGAGATGGTGGATCATCAGAGTTTTTCTGTATCAGGAAATAAGCCCATCGAATGAGTACACAGTGGTAATGATATAGTTGAAATGAACGGCAATACTTAACCGGGATCCCAGTTGGATCATTAAAGCAGCTGGATGATGTTGCTGTGATCAGGCGGTGGTCATGCTTAGGAACTTGATACACCAACTGGGGTTTGTGCAGCAGTTTAATTAAAAGATGGAATAGCCTGTTCAGCAGCTCACAGCAAGTTACTAACTGTGTGTCAGCCTCTGAAGTGTTCAGCTCAGGCTTGCAATTGGTGTGAAACAAATGTGATCTTGACAGCAGACAGGCAACTGTACACTGCTGTTCAGATTATCTTCATCATTGAACCTTAATGTAATTCAATATATTTGGAATGTAATCTCATCTATGAAGAACACATTTTCTCTCATGAATATTGGCTTCCTTGCCTAAACTGAATTAATCTATGAGCGTTTCTTTCCATTTCTGCAGTTCTTACTGGTGCGCTGCTGTGTTCTGCAGAAAGTAAACCCCTATATCAGGTCACTGACAACAAGTAAGGTCAACAGCATTGATGTCACCGTTAAGGCATTGATCTTATTCCTGGTAACAAATGACAACAGAAGCTGTAAATTAGAAAGCCTACCCACAGATTCGGGTGATTGATTTAGACCATCTTACCAGCACAGTGTTCAAAACAAGCTTGGTTGTTGTCATTGTCGCATGCATTATTTGGTCTGCACAGTATAAGTGAGGCAGCAGACATGCTGTAAAGTACAGCTAACAATGGTGTTCTTGTGCTGTTTAGTGTCTGCTTCTCACAAATGGAATAAACTTCTATACGTTTGGGCTACTGTACTACATAAATTCCAATACAGAAGTAGGCAGCTCGCAAACTTTTGCCAATTTATTTACTTCTCACGAACAGGCACAAAGACAGCCCAGAATCACAGCTACTGCATCGACTGCCTCACCATCCCAGTCACCTGGGTAGAACACTGACCTTGAGTGTGGTCGGCAACTTCTCCCTATCACTATGGATATTCTCCAGTGGATAGGAACATGGAGAATACAAGTTTGAGGGAAATGTTATTAGGGAACGGGAATGCTCTTCAGAGTCAACATAAGTCAAGGTGATGAATATTTCCCCTCATGTCACATGTTATATTTTCATATTCCCGTTTTTCTGTAATATATTTGACCAGCTTTTCCTTTTCATTATTTGTCTCCAGCAGAGCCTGCTGTTGTTTTACATTTCTGACCACTTTGAGTAAAGGTAATTTTCTACTGGACCTGTTAGTTGCTGCTGTGTATTTGCCCTGTATGGTTGGAAGCATTCCCAGTATTTACCAATCAAAGTTCTTTTAATCTGTTATCTAAATCCTGTTATACATAATTATATTTCATTTGAATTATTGACTAAAATAAATTAGCATTGGTTTGGAAATTGGTAAACAAGATAAAGTTTAATTGCAGTTGAAAGCTGAAACCTGGACAGAAAATGCTGAAAGCACTCAGCAAGGCAAGTAGACTTGACAAGGGGGGAGAGAGGGAGAGAGCAACAACATTTCAGATCAAGGATCGTGCATCAGTACTTGAAAAATGAGAAATTAGGTGTGTTTAAAGTTGTAGAGAAGGGGAGGGGTTTGAAGTTTGGAGCAATGAGCTGCTGATACTAGAAATGTGATCTATACATAACACTGGAAGCACTCAGCAGGTCTTGTTGGTCTCTGATATTTCTTCAGCAATATCCAATGCAAGACTAGGGAATTGCACCTCCATCTTCCAAGTGGGCATGCAGTCTTTGTGACTAAAATGTTGAGTTTAACAATCTTGTGTAACCATTTTTTCTTGTGTATCCTTTCTCGCCAATATGGTGTACTTTGAACTCTGACTACCTGTACTTATTTTAAGACCATTCTCGGCTTGACAAATTTAGTCATTCCTGTTGTTCACTCCACCCCAACCCTTTGTGTAACTTAAAGATATGTTCACTCATTTTTCTAGTTCTGACAAAGGATCATTGACCTAAAACATTAATTCTATGCTGACAAAGGTATCTGTCATTCTGAGTGCTTCCAGCATTTTCTGTCCTTTGATTTAAATATAATATTAGTAGAGAAAACTTAAGTTTATTGTCTTGCAAAAATTGAACTAGTTCAGTCTTGCTCTTCCATCTTGAGTGACCAGGTAGCACATGGTTGGTTTATTGATATTTGTGAAGTGATTGTAGAACAATTAAACAATTGAGGGATGGGGAGGGGGCAGTGTGGGCTGGTTCTTTTCTCTTGAAGACTCGGGATAGTTTAGCAAAACTGTAATTTTTTTTCAAGGTAACTTGGAACATTGTTAACTTTTATAAGTAAGACTCTATTTAAAAATAAAAAAAAACTCTATTTAAAATGGAATTGCATAGTGAATTCATAAAGCTGTAAGAATCTATGAAGGCACCAAGCACAATCCTGAGTCTGTATGAGTTGGCTTTTGCCCTTTCAGTGGTTCTTGACACCCTTGGATTCCTAAGGAAACCTTGATTTGGGATTCCTACTATACATGATTCTGTTTTTACTTTTGTATGGACTTGCACCTTCATTTTTTTAAATGTGCTAAGTGACATGGGTTGAGATAATTTATTAATATATGCAGCCAACTTTGGTCAAGTATCTGGACGTGTAGCTGGTGGTGTAGTGGCATCTGCACTGGACTTTGAGGTGAGTGGCCTCAGCTTTGAATCTGGCCGGCTGTTTGCACTCTTTCCATCTGTGCTGGGTTGAGCGTCAAGCTAGCAACTTGGTCTTGTAAAAAAACAGATGAATGCTAAAGAAATGACGATTGTTACCTGATGTGCCACAAGGCGTGGAGAGGGAAAAAAATAAAGAAAATATATATATATATTTCTTTGAAAAGAGCTAGCAATTGGAAAAGATTTCAATAAAAGCAAGATTGATCATTTATTGAAAGAGGTTGTACTACTCCAATCAAATCCCTATAATTCATCTTTTTGCAGACAAGTAACTGAAAGGATCATTCCTACACATCTTGAGTTAGTAATGTGGTAGCTGCCTTCCAACAGTCAGTTAGCATTGACCAAATATCCAAGTTCAGTAACCTGATTCCAAACCACCATCTCTGAAAGGCAACAAAGCTGTACTCGGTAATATAGCCCCCATCCAGCTGTGCACTTCACTTGACTTGTCCCAATCTACAAAGCAACTTCTCCAGATTCCAGAAATATCTATCTAAATGTAATGGAAAGTCTTTGTGGAATGTTAGCTGCTTATTATCTGTGATTACTGCACCATCCAAAATAGAGGGGGAATGTTTTGGCAAGGATGTGCTGTTGAAATCAAATTTATTTTGTCAGATTGCTAGGTTTTAAATCCCAAATGAATACTTTCCATGGAATGTTCCAATGATAAACTCAGGGCGAAATTTGATCTTTGCTCCTTTATTTTAAGTATGGAGAAAGCAACAACTAAGAGCTACTGGAAAATGAATTTAATTAGAGCCATAGAACATTACAGCACAGAAACAGGCCTTTTGGCCCTTCTTGGCTGTGCCAAACCATTTTTCTGCCTAGTCCCACTGACCTGCACCTGGGCCATTTCCCTCCATACACCTCTCATCCATGTACCTGTCCAAGTTTTTCTTAAATGTTAGAAGTGAGCCCGCATTTACCACTTCATCTGGCAGCTCATTCCACACTCCCACCACTCTCTGTGTGAAGAAGCCCGCCCCTAATGTTCCCTTTAAACTTTTCCCCCTTCACCCAACCCATGTCCTCTGGGTTTTTTTCTCCCCTAGCTTCAGTGGAAAAAATTGTCGAAATCTTGTAATAATAATTGTCATTGGTTTATTATTCCACTTCTAGCTCCAAGATTTTGACACTTTTCTCCACTGCAGTAATTAGCAATTGTTGTTTCCAAGCAAGACAAAATTGCAAGTGTCAAGTTCATGAACTTTCCAAAAAAAGTTAGGTTTTGTAGACAATGAATATTTCAGCAGTTGCTCCATTTACGATCGAAGACTGATTTTTCGTCTCATAACGAGGTGCCATTTAAAAAGAAACATGCAATTAGCCAACTTTCTTTCTCAGAGTTGTACCTCGAGTGTAAATACAAACAATGAAAATGATCCTAAATCATTTTAATATCAAAATGTCAGCAGTCTGTTGTGTACTGACTGATAAAAATACAGCAGCTTTTGGATCTGTGATCATAGATCATTGCACTCTGCTCCTAAAGTCTGTTACTACCTTTAGATTTGACCTAGAACTGCTTGCATTGGAAACCATGGGTGCAGTACTCAAGTACATTTTGAAAGTCAGAATAGAGTAAATATTTGTTATGAAATTATGCTGTTTCAATGACATTTTAATTTGCCCTTTTTTAAAACTACATTGAAAATACTGATTCCTGATTGAAAAACTTAAGCTTTTGAAGGCGATTGTAATTAACTTTTATTCTCAATATTTTGTTTCTCAAGTGGATAAAATTGTTCATACTGAAGGATATCCTATCTGACTGGACTGGCAGCACAAAATGGAGTTTGAAGTTAATTATTTCTCATGAATAGGGAAGGATGTTTTCATTTTTATAGTAATGTAGGTATTAACATGTGATGAATGGTTTCTTTTGTCCATTTTTCTATGCTGTCATACAGATTTCATAGGCAGGAACTTCATTTCTCATGTGATGCTTCATAAATAATGGATTTACATTTTAGAATTGGAGATTTTTTTTGTGTTAAACAGTATGAAGATTTTATTTGCCAATTGCTCTTCTTTCTGAATTACTTTCCAAAATAAAAACAAATTATGAACCTAAATAGTGTTTTGGCACCAAGCTGATAGATTTGCTTACAAGTTTATGTGATAAGCTGTACAATATTTTTTCTGATAAGGATCGAAATAATGAGCTAATGCTCTTGACACAATTCAGCCAAGAGTAACCAGAGAAGTCCCTGATTATGCGTGCACATAAACAATTGCAGGACTGAACCTGGTTGTGTGTGGCTGGCTATCTGAATATGTCGTGTCCTCTAAATTGTTGCTAGCTCTTTACCTGATGTGGGTTCAAGGTCCAGTTAAGAAATGGGAGCTGAAAGGTTGAGGGAATGCTACACCCAGAAGTGACTTTTATTTGGAAGAGAGATTGATTGAAATGCTGAATCCTTTTTCTCTCTCCACAGATGCTGTGGTTTTGTTTTATGAGGGGAAATTGGATAGTATAGTAACCCTTTAATCACACCTTTTCAAAATATTATCAGACTGGAGCAAAGTTCATCTTGATTCTGGAAATGTAGGAGATACTGAAGCTTGGAATGAAGGAACGTAGATGAACTTGTGAATATGTATTAGCATTGGTGCATTCATCCATTGAGCTCCTTCACCATTCAACTGGAATATGCAGATTGTGACCTCAATTCTGCATTGCCTCCTACTGCTGTTACCTTCCATACCCATGTTTATCATGGATTTATCTACCTTTTCTTAAAAATTCTGAAAACCCTCCTTATTAAAGATATGGTGAGTAGACAGGTATATGGGGTTGGGGTTGAGTGGAATCCAGGATCAGCCATGCTGGAATGGCAGAACAGACTTGATGGGCTGAATGGCCTAATTTTGCTCCTATGTCTTATAGTCTTACACCACCCTTTGAGGAATATTGCTCCAAAAAATCCAGTCCTCAAAAATCTTTGTCTCATTTGCCTTAAACAACTCTAAATGTTCCCGTTAATAGAAATATCCTTACTTAATCTTGTTATGAAACCCTTCCCCCAGCTTTTTGCCACCTCTCCTTTCAGTTATGATTACAGTAATTAGCAATTGTTGTTTTCCATGTAAGACAAAATTGCAATTATCAGCATGCAACAAAGCTGATTTTATAGTTCTGGGACCCAGTTTTCTTTTAGTTGGCATTGAGGGAAGGGAACTAAGGTAGACTTTGGGATGTCAAAGCCAAAGAGTGCCACTTGACTGTGGATGAAATTACCAAACTCGTCAAAACATGGGGAACCATCATGAACTCCCTCAGCTCCTGGATTTTAATCCCTGGGGCCAACATGTGCAGCAGCCTTCAGGAAGGTGAATCCAAGAAAAGCACCAGCCCATATGGGATATATGGTCAATTACCAGAGACCTGTGCTGATCAATTGGCTACAGTGTTCACTGAGATTTTTAACCTCTCGCTTTGCTAATTGGAGGCACCCACCTGCTTTAAGCAGGCTTCAATTATGCTGGTGCCTAGGATGAACGTGGTAACCTGCCTCAATAACTGTCGTCCAGTAGCACTTACATCCACAGTGAAGTATTTTGTGAGGTTGGTGATGAAGCATCAACTCCTGCCTGAGAAGTGATTTGGATCTGCTCCAATTTGTCTACTGGAGCAACAGGTCCACTGCAGATGCCATCTTACTGGCTCTTCACTCAACCCTAGAGCGTCTCGAGAATACCTCAGGATTATTTTGATTGACTACAACTCAGCATTCAATACCATCATCCACTCAAATCTAATCAATAAACTCAAAGACCTAGGCATTAATAGCTCCTTGTGCAATTGGATCCTTGATTCCCTCACTTGCAGACCCCAGTCAGTTTGGATTGGCAACAACATCTCCACAGTCTTCATCAGCACAGGTGCACCACAGGGCTGTGTGCTTAGCCCCCTGCTCCTATGGCTGTGTGGCTAAGCACAGCTTTAATTCAAAGTTTGCTGATGACATCATGGTCATAGGTGCGAATCAAAAGTGGTGATGAAGTAGCATGTAGGAGGGAGATTGGAAATCTGGCTGAGTGGTGCCATAACAACAACCTCTTACTCAATGTCAGCAAGAGCAAGGAGCTGATCATTGATTTCAGGAGGAGGAAACCAGAGGTCCATGAATCAGTCCTCATCAGAGGATCAGAGGTGGAGAGGGTCAGCAAATCTAAATTCTGTTATTATTTTGGATGACCTGTCCTGGGCCCAGTATATAAGTGCAATTACCAAGAAAGCATGTAGGGCCTTTGCTTTAGAAGTTTATGAAGATTCACCAGGACATCTAAAACACTGAAAATATCTATAGATGTGTGGTGGAGAGTATATTGACTGACTGCTTCACAACCCGGTCAATACCAATGCTCTTGAATGTAAAATTGTGCAAGAATGTGATGAATGTGGCCCAGTCCATCATGGGTAAAGCTGAGCACTGAGCACATCTACATGAAATGTTGTCACAGGAAACCAGCATCCGTCATCAGTAACCCCCACCACCCAGGACATGCTCTCTTCTTGTTGCTGCCATCAGGGAGAAGGTACAGGAGCATCAGGACTCGCACCACCAGATTCAAGAACAGTTATTTACCCCCTCCCCCAATCTCTAGGCTCTTGAACCAAAAGGGATAACTTCACTTGCCCCAGTATTGAGATGTTCTAAGAACCCATGGACTCACTTTCAAGGTCTCTACATCCCATGTTATCCCATGTTATCCCATGTTATCAATATTTATTGCTTATTTATTATTATTAGTTCTTTCTTTTTGTATTTGCATAGTTTGTGTCTTTTGCACACTGGTCGACTGGTCGAACACCCAGGTTGGTGTGGTCTTTCATAGATTTTTTTAATGGTTATTATTCTATAATGGATTTATTGAGTATGTCCACAAGAAAACAAATGTCAGGGTTGTATATGGTGAGGTTGCGTGCGTGTGTGCGTGTGTGTGTGTGTGTGTGTGTGTGTATATACATTATATTTTGATAATACGTTTACTTTGAATATTAAATTGGTTCAAAATTGCAATTAAGCCTAGAATATCAGAACTCTGGAGAATCTTGAGCACAATTCTTTCAAGTAGAAACATTGATATTAAGCCATTTGCACAGAACATTTGCTTATCTATTCATGATATGAAATCATAAAGCTAAATGGGGCTGGAAATGTCACCAGGACTCTGAGCTAAGCGTTGAAAGCACTGTTCAAGCGTCGAGCTTGTTCATGGAATTTCTGGTCAAAACAACCAAGCACTCAGCAGGTCAGGCAACATTTTTTTAGAATGAGAAACCAATAGCACTTTAAGTCAGAGGCTCTTTGTTAGTGTAATGATTTTCAAGATATAAATGTGTTGGAATGTTGGGATATATATTATTTCTGCATTTGGTTTGTTTAAACTACTTGCCCTCCCAACCTAAGACTGTACCCAAAGAGCATTTTGAACTTAATAGCAATCATGGTAGTTAAAATCTGCTTTGCAGAAAAAACAGTTTAAGATTAGCATAGAACATAGAACAATACAGCAAAGGACAGGCATTAGGCCTACAATGTTGGGCTGATCTTGATGCCAGTTTATACTAAACGGGATTGCAAGACACAGGTGCAGAATTAGGCCATTTGATCAATCTAGTCTGCTTGGCAATTTGAGCATGGCTGATTTATTTTCACTCTCAACCCCATTCTCCTGCCTTCTCCCCAGAACCCTTGATTCCCTTACTAATCATGAAACTATCAACCTCCGATTTAAATATACTCAATTACTTGGCCTTCTCAGTATCTGTGGTAATGTATTCCACTGATTCACTACACTCTGCCTAAAGAAATCCTTCCTCATCACTAAAGGGACCTTCTTCTACTGTCCTCCTCTGTGTATCAGCCGTATCCCTCCATTCTGTTTTAAAGTTCCAACTAACTTTATTATCAAAGTGCATGTACGTTGCTATATACAACGTAAGATTAATTTTTTTTTAGCAGGAATTCAAGATAAATACAAAAAACCTAACAGAACCAATGTGCAAAAGACAATCAACTGTACAAATACAAACAGAAAAAAATTAATAACTTGGCAATAAATATCGAGAAGGTGATATGCAGAGTCCTTGAAAGTGGGTCCATAGTTTGTGAGAGCAGTTCAGTATTGGGAGGGTGAAGTTATCCTCACTGGTGCAAGGGCCTGATGACTGCGGGGTAATAACTATTCTTGAACCTGGTGGTGTGGGTCCTGAGGCTCCTGTACCACCTTCCTGATGGCAACAGTGAGAAGAGAGCATGGTTTGGATGATGGGGGCCTTGATGTTACCTGCTGCTTTCCTGAAGAGTGCTGTGTGTGCATGTGCTCAGCGGTGGTGAGGACTTTACCCGTGATGGACTGGGCTGTATCTACTTTTTGTAGGATTTTCCATTCAAGGGCACTGGTGTTTCCATACCATGTTGTGATGCAACCCATCAGTATACTGTCCACCATACAGCTATAGAAGTTTGTCAAAGTTTTAGATGACATTTCCATTGTCTGTCTAAAAGCCTCTTAAACTCCACCACGGTGAGTACTTCCACTACTACCCCTGGTTCCTACTCCAGGCACCAACCACTGTGTGGTAAACATTGTGTATTTTTAAAATAATGGATGCCCCCTCAGGTCTCCTTTAAAATTCACCCCCCACCCCCAGAGCCTTAAAAATATGTCCTCTGGTTTTTGATATTTCTACCTTGCGGAAAAGATTCTGAGTGTCTACCCCATCTATGATTGGGTCTCCCCAGGCCTCTGATGCTGTAAGGAGAAGAGCTGCTCTTCTCCTCTAGTCCAGAGAGCATAATGGTAAACCTCTTCTGCATCCTCTCAACATCCTTCCTATATCTTGGTGACCAGAACTCCACACAGTACTCTGAGTGGTTTTGTAGAACTGCAGCATGATTTCTTTATTCTAATAATAAACCTCACCTGCCTCCCCCCCCCCCCCCCATTAACCAATAAAGGTAAGCATTCCTTCTGTGGCATCTTGTACACAGTTTTAGTGAAATATGGATCTGGATCCCAAGATTCTTCTGTACTTCAATGTTGCTAAAATGCTTACCACTAATTGTGTACTTTCTTCTCTTATTTGACGTTTCAAAGTACAATACCTCACACTTGCCAGGATTAAATGCCATCTGTCACTCCTCTTCCATTTCTGTAAATAATCTATATCCTACTGTATCCTTTGATAATCCTTTACACTATCCACAATTCCACAAATCCTGGTTTCAATCATAAACCTGCTAATACCCCATCTATATTTTCATCCAGTTCATTAATATACACCTTAAATAACACAGTTGCCAACATTGATTCTCTCCAAATTCTACCAATCATGAATAACAGCCTTCCAACAGTATTCTCCATCTTCAATGGGCAAAGCATTTCTGAATCCAACCTTGCAATTCACCTTGGATCCCAGGTATCTTCTGAATCAACCTACCATGAGAAACCTTATCAAATGCCTTACTAAATTTAGGTAGATTATGCCCACTCATTGGCATCATCAAGCATGTTTATCATCTCCTCAAAGTCATAAACCAAATAATGATGACATCAGTGAGGAGAAAAATGATTAAGGTTTCAATTTTTTTAAAAACATTAGAGGGAAAATGGTTGCAGAAAAGCAAGTTTTAAGTTCTAGGAAAAGTTGTGTGGGGGGCATTGAGAAAAGCTGAGGGAATGATGATGAGATGAAGATCAGGAAGACTGAAGAACAGAATATAAAACCATAACGACATGCTAAATGAAGCAGAGAAGGACTGCAGAGTAGAGCGCTGAGTATGTTCCACCATTCAGTCAGATCTTTCTGACCCAGACTTGTCTTCAACAAACCTTTCCGCTCTCACTGCATAACACCATGTCTCCTTTGCTCTCGTTCCCTCTAAAGTTTTTTCACAGATGCGCAGATCAACCATTGTAAGGAGCAGGAAACTTTTATACAGCCTGAAAACTGCATGGCACTTCAAAGTTTTTTTTGCAATATGCTTACTATGAATTTCAAATTGAAATATCACATGCTTTTGATTTTATTCATGAAGAGAATAATGTAATACAGTACAAAGAACATCTTTTTCATTTTGTAAACATTTTCTTGTTTGTCTTTATTACAGATCCATTGTCTATAAACACAGTCCAGATTAATTTTGCATCCAGATGAAAGATGCATCTTAATCCTCATTAGACCATGCTCATCTTCCACTTCTAATCTGTTGCTGGATTTGCATTTGATTTAATTCATTAGGCTAAATCGACATTCGCAGTCAGCACTGTTTGTTAATGTTCCATCGATGTCAACAAGAATTGACAGTTCTTCAAAATCTTCAATTGAAGTATGTAGTTCAACATATATAAGTGAATGTCTTATTTGAACCATTCTTAACTTTCTCAGAAGAGATAAATTTTAAATCATAATATTACTGCAATATTTTTGAGGCAACTCATGCATCGAAGTTTATAATAGCGGCTGAGTACATTTTTGTCAGTTGTACATTAGACCACAGACATCGGAGCAGAATTAGGCCATTCAGCTCATCGAGTCCACGCTGTGATTTCATCATGGCTGATCCTGGATCCCACTCAACCCCACACACCTGCCTTTTTGCCATATCCCTTGATGCCCCGACTAATCAGGAATTTATCAACCTTCAGCTTTAAATTTACTCACAGACTTTGCCTCAACTGCAGTCTCTGGCAGAGCATTCCAGATTGATAAATCCTTGGGTTAAAAAAAAATTCCTCCTGTTCTAAAAGGCTACCCCTGAATTTTGAGGTTGTTTCCTCCTGTTCTGCATACCCTCACCATAGAAAACATCCTCCCCACATCCATCTTATCTAGTCCTTTCAACCTTTGGTAGGTCTCAATGAGACACCTGTGCACTCTTCTAAATTCCAGTGAGTCAGGCCCAAAGCTGCCAAACGTTCCTCATATGTTAACCCCAGAAATATTTTGGTGTACCTCCTCTGGACTCTGTCCAATGACAACACATCCTTTCTGAGATATGGGGCTTAAAACTGTTGACAATACTTCAAATGCAGCCTGACTAGTGTCTTATAAAGCTTCAGTATTATCCCCTTGTTCCTTGTTTATATATTCTATTCCTCATGAAATAAATGCCAACCTGGCATTTGCCTTCTTTACCACAGACTCGATCTGTGAATTAACCTTCTGGGAGTCCGGCACAAGGACTCCCAAGTCTCCTTGGAAAACATTCTCTTTCCCAAATTCAAAATAGTTTGCATTTGCAATAACAGCGGGCTCAAAAGCTAGCCATTCTCTTAACTCATCTTCAAGAAATCTATTATCCATGTGATTACACACAAGTTCAATGAATTAAATAATAGGCACAATATTGACATCAGAATTTATAGATGCAAGCAGATCTTTCAGTTTGTTATTTCAATAAATGTTATTGCCAAGATACTGTGACTACAGATTGATAAGTTCTGGTTTTCCATTGTTCAATTGTATTCAAACAGCTTTTCTGTAGGAATTTGCAAAGAGATGCCAGATCTAAAAGATCGTTAAGGACAGTTAATACTACTCGATATTGTGGATAAGTCAACAGCTTGAGGCAGAAGTTGCTGATTGGGTGGTTATATTCATTTGCTTGCTCTTCTGCAATACTGGATCTAAACTTTGTCGTTCCTCATCAAAGCAGTAATGGAAAAATTTCTTGACAGCCATCTTACTTCGTTGAGTGATCTAAATGACAAATCATATTCTGTGACGTTAGATAATTCTTCTAGCTTTCCTTTTTAATGAATGACCTATTGAACATTGTATGCACTTGTCATTTTTATATTCTGGATAACTGATAAACTTTTCTGATTATTAACATAATTTCAAAATGATGTTAACATTATAATAAAAGAAAATTCCAGCTGTGTGGCAACAAATGCTATGCCTGCGGGAGTGTCTCAGTAACTGCGCAATTCAGAGTTGCATGATTTTTAAAAAATGCATGGCAAGAGAGACTGGGTAATGCGCTAAGTGAAGCAAAAGATCCTTTTGAAGATGGAAGCGGGTGAATCAGAGTTGCTATCGAAGCATTATGCATGTTAGTACCAATGGAAAAATAGTTATCTAATATAGGTGAACTGAAAGTTGAGTACAAAATCTAATGACTTTGACCTGCTTTGGAACAGTGTAGAGACTGAATAAAGTTAAAAGATGTGTAATTGGAAGTTTTAGGCTAGGCTTGCAGTCAAAATGGAGATATTCATTTAATCTGTGTTCTGTTTCACTACTCATTTCCAGCAGCCAATGTAGTATATTAATTTACTATTGCAATAGCCATTTCTTTAAAAGTCTTTTGAGGACCTAGCCAGAGATGAGCGAGGCAATAAAGGCAGTGATTGTATGAGAGAGAATATAAGCAAGGGACTGAGTATTGTTTAAAAATTTCAAGAGAGCCACTAAGCAGACAATGAAGAGATGCACTAAGCTGTTGCTTGAGTGGGCCTGGAAGGGAGAAGGTCTCACAGACTATGTAGAGTGAACCAGGAGCAGTGATAGATGCAATGAGGGAATGGGCAATGGTAATTGTACACAGGGTGAAGCGAGGGGAGCAAAGTGATTGGAAATGGATTGGGCCAAAGGAGCAAATAGCCAATGCAGTAGGTGAGAGAACTAGTTGAGAGGCAGGGTGAAGTCAGAGAGAACTGCATAGGGGGTTTCTTCTTCCTGCCATTCATTACTTGAAGTACAGAGGTGGACCTGAAAGGGTGCTGGCGGTGTAGAATGCCAGCAGATGTGAAAGGAATACACCAATGTGCCACTAAAGTGCACCCGAAAGGGTGATGGGGTGGGTGGGGTAAAACGGAGAGCTCAAGTGAACCTGGAAAGAATACAGTAAGATGCTGCCTCTAAAGTGGATCTGAATAGGTGACTGCAGGAGGGAGCTTTAGCAGCCCTGAAAGGGCGATGGCCCAGTGAACTGTTTAGAGCAAGACTTCCAAACTTGGGGTCTGTGGTCCCCCTGCTTAATGGTATTGGTCTATGGCATAAAAAAGGTGTAGAGCGAACCAGCAGCAGGATGAACATTTTTAGATTTTTAGAACATTTTACATCTGACTAAGTAATCGACCAGAGAGTGAGGCAGGCTGATTAGAAATGGGCAGGGAAAAAGGGAAAAAAAAAGACAAAATGGGCCAAAGAGCCTCTTCCTGTGCTGTGTGTCCTGGAGAGAATGTTGAACTGGAAGGGGAGTTGAAGCTCAATGACAAGAGCTGCTATGTTTGAGACGTTACATCTATGTTCTTCCATTCATTAGCCACCTGTTCCTGGGCTGTGCTGTCTTTTTGATGTAGTGAGTGTCTGGAAGTCCAACTCTGTGTTTCTCAGTGGGGTACTAATCGAATCCCTCAGGGCAAATGGTCATCTACGCCGACGGCGTGGCTTTGACAGATTGACAGGACCTGGCATCCGCTGTCACTGAAAGTTGCCAAATATTCATGACATTAAATTCACTTTTAATAGTTAGTAATGTTGGACTTAATTTTATATGTAAATTAAACCAAAATGTTTTAATTCCTTCCCAGCTGCTGATATCCAACATTCAGCTTAATGGGACCAGTATTCTTACAGCAAAAGCCTTGCCTGAGAGATGGGGGTTCTGCTGAATTTGGGCATCTGCTGTGAGCAAGAACTATCCCAGATGGTCTTCTAGGAATGAGCCACTACTGTATTCTGCTCTTATTGAAATAATGGTGTTCTGAAGCACCAACTTGTAAAAGGAGTCAGCATTCAAAGAGAAATAGAGGATCACTCGGATGTGATTGTTTATGGATCGGTGAATTTTGAAAGATTGCTTGGCTCCTAATTTGGAGCGGTATCACCTTTTAGCGAAGGAGAAAACTACCTGAGGAGAGTCAATCAGAGCCGCTTTGCACGAGTGGTTCTCCAGCGATGTGTTAAATTATCTGTGCTTGTAGTTTAAGGGATATGAGTTTTTTAAAACAGAAAATGAATGCCATGATTAAATTGGATTGAAAATGTAAAGAAGTGATCTTTAAAAGATCCTGTTCTTAAGAGCATATTAAATGGGAAGCTGACAAATGTTACGGAAAGAATTCAGCACCTTCCTTATTGACTTCTGCAAGTTACTAAATTAGCGGTATAGTGGCGTTGTCAGTTTTCTGTCAGATTAGTATTTTAGTTTGATGCCACAGAGGGTTAGTGATTATAGTCGCTTCACTTTTATGCCGCTCGTGGGTGTAGGTTCAAAGTTGCTTTACTTCGGCCGCATTGTGGAGCTCCATCGGGTGGTGTGTTTGAGAACTGCACAGCGCTTGCTGAGTTTGGCTACGTCGGTGACTGCAGATACTGGATTCCGGACCAACAAATCATCTGCTGGAGGAACCCGGTGGGCTGCGCGGCATGTGAGGGAGGAGAATGTAACTGTTGATGTTTAGATTGAAGCCCAGCATCAAGCCTGATGCAGGGGGTTGGCCTGAAATATCGGCACATTCAATCTCCTTGCAGATGCTGTTCAAGATTCAAGATCGTCTAATGTCATTTCCAATACACAAGTGTAAAGCAGAATTAAGTCATTGCTACTCCAGATCTGATGCAACACAACAAAAAACTAAGATGAAGAACTCAGTAAATATAAATATAGCTTGTATACATTGATTCGGTGTCTATAAAGTGACGCTAGGCACAGGAAAGTCTGCACATAAGGTGACCGACAGGAAGTGATGAAGTAGTGGTGGTGGTGGGTGTGGACGGCAGGGTTAGTGGAGGTGTTGATCGGCTTTGCTGCTTGCTGAAAGTAACTGTTTTTGAGTCTGGCGTGGATGCTACGTAGCCTCCTCCCTGATGGGAGTGGGACAAACAGTCCATGAGCATGATGTTGCTGACCTTTTTCTGACACCTTTTTTGTACGTATGCTCTTGATGGCAGGTAGGCTGGATGCCGGCATTGCATTGGGTAGTCAGTTTTGACTACCCAGTGTAGATCCATCTTGTCTGCCGCGGTGCAGTTTATGTCAGGATGCTGTCTGCTGCACATCTGTAGATTGACATGAACACCAATGCGCAGAGTCCGCCTCTGCAGCCTCCCCTGAAAGCAGAGGTGTTGGTGAGCTAGCCTGATTGTGTAGCATGTGCTCTGGGAACACGAGAGCTTTGGCGGGATGGACACTCCCAGGATTCTGAAACTGCTCACAGCTTCCACTGCTGTGCTGCCAACGTAAAGAGGGGAGTGAGTGGTGAGAGTTCCCCCGAAGTCGATAACCATCTCCTTTGTTTTGCTGACGTTGAGGAATAGGTTATTTGCTTAGCACCAGGCCTCAGTCTCTTCCACGTCCTCTCTGTAGGCCATCCCATGATCACAGCCATGCTGAGGATGGTGGGGAGGGAGGAGCATTTGTGTATTCTGACCATATGAATTCTGTTGGTTAAGAAGTCCAACACCCAGTTGCACAGTGGTGTATTAGACTAAGGAGTAAGAGTTTGCTCACCAAGGTCTGTGTGGCAATAGTACTGAATGCTGAACTGAAATCCAGCATTCTGGCATCTGTCCTTGCTTTTTAGCTGTGTCAGGACCAAGTGCGTGACAGATACTATGGCATCTGTTGTAGAGTGGTTCTGTTGGTCAGAGTCCATTGTGGCTGGAATGGAGTTTTTGTTATGCCATTACCAGCTGTTCAAAGCACTTCATGATGATTGGCATCCGTGCCCCTGGGCAGTAGTCCTTTAGTTCTGAAGGTGCAGATCTCTTTGGTACAGGGATGATGGTGGCTGATTTGAAGCATTCAGGGACAACACTCCTGAAGAGCAAATCAAAAATCAGCATGAAGACACCAGTCCTTTGGCTTGCACACTTCCTGAGGACTCGGCCAGGGATGTTTTGTGGCCTAGTAGCCTTATGGGGTTGATTTTGCAGTGTCTTCATGTCTGCTGCTGTTACAGACACCTGGGAAGGGGTATCTCTCATGGCTGGCATTGTACGCCTCAAGGTGTGCATAGAAGTTGTTTAGAGCATCAGGGAGGGAGGCGCTACTGGTACAGTCAATGCTGTTTTTCCTTGCATAGTCAGCAAAGCTCTTGATGCCCAACCATGTACGCCAGGGTGTTTCATTGGACAGGTGTTTCTGAATTTTTTTTTTGTGCATGGGTGGTCATTTCTCGCAATGATGCCCAAGGGGAGGTTTCTTCTGCTGTTCTGTCTCCAGACTTCCGTATCCCAGGATTGCAATAGGGAACACACCTCTGCATTCAGCCAAGGCTTCTCGTTGGGCTGTGAGATGACAGTTCTTGAGGTACCAATGACCTCTACACACTTACTGATGTAGCCGGTGACAGACGTGGCAGCCTCCTTGAAATGTGCCAGTTAGTCCATTCAAAACAGTCCTGAACCTGTGAGATTGCCTCATTAGGCCATACAGAGATTTTTCACAGTGGGCAGCTGGGATTAACATTGTGGAGATGTGGTCAGAGAGACAAAGATAGCTGTGTGGGCTTGCTTTGTAAGTACTGCATCTGTTCGTATAAACGTGACCCAGTCTGTTTGTTCCCGTAGTGGCCATGGTGATGTCTTAGTGGAAATTGGGTGAAATGTCCTGCTGGTTAATATGATTGAATTCTCCTGCAATTATTCAGAGATGGTTCAGATGCTTGTTTTAGAAAGAGCTGATGGTACTGTAAAGCTTTCCCAGTGCATAATGAACACAACAGTAAACTGTCAGCAGGTAATCTGGCCAGCATTTAATTGTAAGATGCTCAATTGCCTCAGAACTGTGACTGTTAACTACAGGTGAGTTTGTGCACCAACCTTTGTTAATGTACATGCAGATTCCACCTCCTCTGGATTTCCCTGACAGTGGGATTTCAAGCCTTTGAGTTCCTCCAGCAGATGGTTTGTTGCTTCATTTGGATAATAGAATTGGCAATTGTAGATTTGGCAGTTGATAGAGTTGTTGTACTGTTGAATGTGCAAATGGATTGATTGAACAGAGCAAACACAAGGAAGTCTGCAGATGCTGGAAATTCAAACAACAACACACACAAAATGCTGGTAGAACACAGCAGGCCAGGCAGCATCTATAGGGAGAAGCGCTGTTGACGTTTCGGGCCGAGACCCTTCGTCAGGACTAATTGAAAGGAAAGATAGTAAGAGATTTGAAAGTAGTGGGGGGAGGGGGAAATGCAAATGATAGGAGAAGACCGGAGGGGGTGGGATGAAGCTAAGAGCTGGAAAGGTGATTGACAAAAGTGATACAGAGCTGGAGAAGGGAAAGGATCATGGGACGGGAGGCCTCAGGAGAAAGAAGGGGGGGGGGGGGGAGCACCAGAGGGAGATGGAGATCAGGCAAACAACTAAATATGTCAGGGATGGGGTAAGAAGGGGAGAAGGAGCATTAACGGAAGTTAGAGAAGTCAATATTCATGCCATCAGGTTGGAGGCTACCCAGCCGGTATATAAGGTGTTGTTCCTCCAACCTGAGTTTGGATTCGTTTTGACAGTAGAGGAGGCCATGGATAGACATATCAGAATGGGAATGGGACGTGAAATTAAAATGTGTGCACTGGGAGATCCTGCTTTTTCTGGCAGACCGAGCGTAGGTGCTCCCGGTGTGGCCTTTTATATATTGGTGAGACCCGACGCAGACTGGGAGACCGTTTCGCTGAACACCTACGCTCGGTCCGCCAGAAAAGGAGATGTCTTCCTTTTTTAAACAAAGGGGCTTCCCTTCGTCCACCATCAACTCTGCTCTCAAACTCATCTCTCCCATTTCCCACACATCTGCCCTCACCCCATCCACCCACCACCCCACTTGGGATAGGGTTCCCCTTGCCCTTACCTACCACCCCACCAGCCTCCAGGTCCAACGTATAATTCGCCGTAACTTCCGCCACCTCCAAAGGGATCCCACTACCAAACACATTTTTCCCTCCCCCCCCCCTTCTGCTTTTCGCAGGGATCGCTCCCTATGTGACTCCCTTGTCCACTTGTCCCCTCCATCCCTTCCCACCGATCTCCCTCCTGGCATTTATCCTTGTAAATGGAACAAGTGCTACAACTGCCCTTACACTTCCTCCCTCACCACCATTTCAGGGCCCCAGACAGTCCTTCCAGGTGAGGCGACACTTCACCTGTGAGTCAGCTGTTGTGGTATACTGCGTCCGGTGCTCCCGGTGTGGCCTTTTATATATTGGTGAGACCCGACGCAGACTGGGAGACCGTTTCGCTGAACACCTACACTCGGTCCACCAGAAAAAGCAGGATCTCCCAGTGGCCACACATTTTAATTCCACGTCCCATTCCCATTCTGATATGTCTATCCATGGCCTCCTCTACTGTCAAAATGAATCCAAACTCAGGTTGGAGGAACAACACCTTATATTCCGGCTGGGTAGCCTCCAACCTGATGGCATGAATATTGACTTCTCTAACTTCTGTTAATGCCCCTCCTCCCCTTCTTACCCCATCCCTGACATATTTAGTTGTCTGCCTGTTCTCCATCTCCCTCTGGTGCTCCCCCCCCTTTCTTTCTCCTGAGGCCTCCCGTCCCATGATCCTTTCCCTTCTCCAGCTCTGTATCACTTTTGTCAATCACCTTTCCAGCTCTTAGCTTCATCCCAACCCCTCCGGTCTTCTCCTATCATTTGCATTTCCCCCTCCCCCCACTACTTTCAAATCTCTTACTATCTTTCCTTTCGGTTAGTCCTGACGAAGGGTCTCGGCCCGAAACGTCAACAGCGCTTCTCCCTATAGATGCTGCCTGGCCTGCTGTGTTCTACCAGCATTTTGTGTGTGTTGTTGATTGAACAGATCTCAAATTAGAGGATCATCAACAATGTCTACGTCTGACTGGCTATTCCTTGAAAAATTGTTTAATATCTAATCCAACTTGGTTCAACAATTAACACACAGTTCAGTTATGAACAAAAGTCATGATGGCCAACTGAGGGTTTCAATTCTCGTTGCTCTCTAATGAGTTGGTTGATATTTTTTTTAACCCTAGTCTTCCACATGCAAAATTTCAGATGACAACCATGGCCTCCGGGTTGTTTTTGTCAGAATGCAGATGTTGGGTCTCATTTTGATACATTTTAACTGTTTCTGATGATTTACCTTTTGTTCAGTCATTGAGGACATTTGTCTTTTTCCATTCCTATTGTAGTTTACCATTGAGCCCATCTCCATGAAACTTTGTCGTAGAGAAGCAGCATCCTCACCACCCAGGCCGTGTTTTTTTTTTCCCCACTGCTGCCATCACGTAGACTGTATGGGTTCCTCAGGCCTCTCACCTCCAGGTTCAAGAACAATTACTACTCCTCAACCATCAAGCTCTTGAACAAAAGAAGTTAACTACACTCATACTATTTCTGGTGTTCTCACAATGGATGGTCTCACTTTGAGGACTCTTTCTCTTGTTATTTCATACTCTCGTTATTTTTTGCTATTCATTCGTACTTGCATTTGCACAGTTTGTTGTCTTCTATGCTCTTGCTCTTTCGTTTATCCTGTTTGCAGTTACCGTTCTATAGATTTGCTGAGTACGCCCGTAGGAAAAAGAATCTCAATGTTGTAAGTGGTGACATGTATGTACTCTGAAAATAAATTTTACTTTGATCTACTTTGAAATTTAGTTTAATACATCTGCCTCTTTCTCTCAGAGTTGGTCCATTTTAACTTTCCTCTTGTTTCACTATCAGTGGTTCAATACATGGCTAAAATGGATATATCTTAAATTGCCTTCATTTATTTTAAAACAAAATTAATGTTCAAATTGTTGTCTCCATTGAAGTTGCTCAATATATTTGTGATATATGACATGAGCACAAAAATAAACAGGTGCAGAAGTGAGCTAATTGGCCATTTAATGATGCTCTATCAATATTTAAGTGTGTGTGTGTTCAGTAATCCCACTTCCACAGTTCTCTGGAGCAGAGAATTCCAAATGTTCTTGACCCATTAGAACAATTTACTCCAATTTTCTGATTTAAATGGGCATACTCTTCTTGTGAATCCATGTTCTACAGTTCTAGTTACCCCAACAGCAAATAACACCTACCTAGATAACTTTCTGGTAAATGTGTGTTTCAATAAGATTACACTTCCTGTAAATTCCAATGAATTATTGGACTGATCTCTTCAGATGTTAACACATTCTTCGTAGAGATATTGTCTGTTCATGAAGGTGCAATTTATTTGTATTAAGAAGGGAAGTGAAGGTTGAATTCCTTTAGTGGTCATCGTTGAATGACTATTGTTGGAAAGTGATTATTTTAATGCTAGATTAGATGTTCAAGAGTGGACTATCCTGCTGGTAAATTGTCAATTATTGTTGCGTGTACTGAGGTATTGTGAAAATCTTTGATTTGCATGCTGTCCATACTGATGGTGTTGACTACCATTAACTGATCTCGGTTAGGCAATTCACTACACAACTCTTAATTAATCAATGCTTGCACCTTATTGTCTGCACAAATGTCATGTAACTATGTTGAACCTGGGCCAACAACTTAAATCGTGAATTCTACTGTTCACTCTGTACCAATACAGTACTCACTCAGGCCACTTCTCCAATTTATAATATTGACATGGGAATCTCCCATTGGCCAAATGATTGACCCTTCTTCTCCCAGCCTTCCTTGTGATAGCTAATCTCTGAGAATCTGGCTGCTCTGCGTTCAAAGCTTTTCTTATATCCTCCTTATTAGTTCAAATGTGTTTTAATCGCATTGGCTCTGGCCAAGGCCAGCGTCATTTTATTGCACTTCTTGCAAGTGACAACTTGTAGTTAATATCTCTTTGTTCTGAATCAGAGCAGACCAGCCAGTTAGTAGGCTTGATTTACTCAGGTCAGACATAGACTCCACTATTCATAAACATGTATGTTCCATCACACCAAAGAACACCTCACAAAAAAAAACCTTTTTATTGGAAATGATCTCTTGTTCAGCAGATTATCAGAGAGATCATTGTGTCCACTTTATAGCACTTTGATAGAGCTATTTGGGAGCAAAACCAGCTCACAAAATGGAGGTTACAGAGCAGCTTCACAAAATGGTAGCCTGCATTCCTTCAACCACTTAGCAAGAACAAAGACAATTGGTTTGTTTACTTCCACTGTCCTTGACATTCAATTTAGATGTTTTCTTCCATATTTTAATTTCTTCATGGCCAACATTGCTTTCATTGCATCAGTACATCAAAGTAACAGGTAACAAAAAACAATAACAGTATGTAGAATATAGTGTTATTGTTACAGAGTAAGTGCAGTTCAGGCAGGACAATAAAGTGCAAGGCCATGATAAGATAGACAGCGAGGTCAAGGGACCATCGTAATGCACAAGAGGTCCTTTCAAAAGTCAGTCTAATAACAAAGTGGTGTTAAGCTTGGTGGTACATACATTCAGGCTTTTGTATCTTCTACCCTATGGGAGAAGAGAAAATATCACTCTGTGATTATGCTGGCTGCTTTTTTTTGAGGCAGTGAGAAGTGTCACAAGAGTCCATGGAGGGAGGCTACATTCCCTGATGTGCTGAGCTGTGTCTACAATTCTCTGCAGCTCTTAGCAGTCATGGCTAGGGTAGTTACTATACCAAGGTGTAATGCATCCAGATGAGATGTTTTCTATGGTGTATCAGTTAAAAATTGGTGAGGGTCAATGGGGACATTGCAAATTTCTTCAGCCGTTTTAGGAAGTCGAGATGATGGTGCACTTTCTTACCTATGGCATTTACATCGTTGGTCTAGGAAACTGAGTTTGGTGAACTTGAAGGTCTCAAACATCTTCACTTCGACACCTTTGATGTAATCAGAACACTTGCATGGTACCGCTTCCTAAAGTCACTGACTGACTGACTGGTTTGTTTTGCTGATAGTTGCGGGAAAGACTGTTATGACATCATTTTGTTAGGCTCTCCTTGCTGTACTCCAGCTCATTATTATTTGAGATTCTGCTCACTATAGAGGCATCTTTTGCCAACTTGTAGATGGGATTACATCAGAATCTGTCAATGCAGTCAAGAGTGTTTAAGGAATAGAGTTGGGGTCTGAGGATGCAACCTTGTGGGGCACCAGTGATGAGGGTAACGGTGGTGGAGGTGTTACTGATTGTGGTCTGTTGGTCAGGAAGTCAAGCATCCAGCTGAAGGGGATGTGTTGAGTCTGGAGATGAGTTTACTGGGAATTATGGTATTGAAGATAGTTCTATTTGATAAACAATAGTCATGGGTATCTTTACCATAGGGCAAGGGAGATGGCATCCAATGTGGACCTGTTTCAGCAGGAGGCTAAATACAGCAAGACAAGGTTGCCTTGGAGGCTGGAATTGATGGGTGCTTTGACCAGCCTCTCAAATCATTTACTGATGGTGGATTTAAGAGCCCCTGGGCAGAAGTCATTAAGGCACATGGTGTTGTTTTACTTTGGTACCAGGATAGTAGTGGCCTTCCTAGAATAAGTGGGAAGCTTACATTGAGGTAGGGAGAAGTTAAAGATGTCTGCAATTAACCCCTCCAGCTGAACTGCGCAAGATCTAAAGACACAGCCAAGGACAGTCTTCTGGCTAGATGATTTCCATGGGTTCACTCTCCAGAAGGCTGATATCTCATCTGAAGTGGTGATTGTGGGTACAGGGGCATTGGAGGATGCTGGAGTGGGTGGTGACATTTCAATCCCTTTCTGTTTTTTTAAAAAAAGCACAGAGTTTGCTAAGCTAATTGGAAAGGGATGTGCTGTTGTTAACGATGCTGCCTGACTTCATTATGTAGCCTATTATATCATGTAAGCCCTGCCACAACTGAATGCCACTCCGGGTCTCTATTTTGGCAACCCTGATCGCTTTTTGAAGGGTCATATCTTAATAATGTTCCTTTTGACCATGATGTACTTGAGGTGATTTGTGAATTCCATGCGCCATGATCAATTAGGCTTTAACCTCAGTTGAATTCGTACCCATGGCTTGGGTCCTTGCTTTGTAGACTCAATAACAGCCTTAATAGAATCCTTAAAAATAGAGGAGTTTATTGAAGAGATTCTTCAGGGTTTACATTTACTCCTCTGATTGTATGCATTGACTGCAAAAGAAATAAGAAAACTTTGGTTTCAATTAGCAGAAATGACAAACATTGTGTAGGACCTGATTCTTCCAAATTATTATTTCTGGTTCAGTTCAAGGTGGGACATTTGCTATTACAATATTTGGCTAAATTGGGTATTTTATTTTCTAGTGCTGTAACTGAACATGGTTCTAAGGACAGATGATAATAATTCATTCAAAGCTATTCATTGTCACCTGTGTTTGTGGTAAATGGAGTTTTCCTCCCTCTCAATCTATTGAGAGATGTATTCCATTCCTGGTCGATGAACACTTGTGATCAATCAGCAACAGGTGTGGAAAGTTTGCACTTTTAAAGAGTCATTATTATTGAGCAATATGTATTGTCACTAAATGCATTGCCTTGGATTTTATTAAACACACTAAAAAGTTGAAGCAAAGGCTTTTATTTTGTTTAAAACATGTTTCAACTTTATAAAAATATGCAATGCTTCTAACCAGCTTGAGCGCCTCAGTTTGCATATAAATTATGGCATGTTATGCAAGGTATTGCTTGTTGATTTGCAATTTGGAAGAGAATTTTTAAAGTGACTACATTTTCCCAAATATTTGTAGGTGAAGGCATGGTTCCAGTTATCTTTATTTCTTTATTGGGTGTTGTCAAATCCAGCATTTAATACCATCTCTAATTGCCACCAAGAAGGTCTCTTTAACACCCTATAGTTCCTGCAATAAAGCTTCTCCCCCAGTGATTTTTGGGTTGTGAATCACTGTGTAAACATAGCAAATCAGTACAGTGTGAGTCTGCATGGAAGTACTCTAATTTGTCTTCGTATAGTACTGCTACAACGAAACAACAGATTTCATGCACAGCTTCATCACGTCCTGATAAAGCCCAAAGCATCAACTCTTTGTTTCCCTAGATGCTGCCTGATCTGCTGAGTTCCTCCAACATTTTGTGTGTGTTACTATGAACTTCCAGCATCTGCAACCTCTCTTCTATTTAACAAACTTCATGCCATTTTGGGTAAGTGAGATCTGCAGGTGGTGGCATTGCCATGTACTTGTTGCCTTGTCCTTCCAAGGGTCTGGAAAGCATGAAATCAGAGAACAAATGCTGAACGTTCTCAGCAAGTAAAATGTTAACATGTTTTCCCACAGATTTTGTCTGACTATTTGAGTGCTTTTAGCAATTGCATCTGCAAATTGTTTGATTTTCATTGGCCTCAGACAGTGACTTGTGTGCAACTTGTAGATGGTACACACTGTAAGCACTTAAAGGGAGTGAATAACTACAGTGAGGCCAATAGAATAGGATTTTCCCGTAATGGCATTAAGTTGAAGTGTTGTTGGAGTTGCACTCATCCAAATTCTGCTCTTCAAGAAGCTGTGCATTTTGCTGGATGGTCAGCTTAAGTTTCAGGTCAAAAAATGCTGAAGGTGCGAAATTTGTCCACGGTAATGCCAGCTGGTTCAACGCTTGTTAGAGTTGATAATTACCTGCCACTTCACACGCAAATGCCTATGTGCTCTTTATTAGTCAATGCCTAAATGTTGCCCAGGTCTTCAAGTGTACATAGACTTTTTCTGAGGAACTGCAAATGGATCTGAGCACATCATTAATATGCAAACTTCCCCACTTCACTTCAAGGCTACATCCACATTGCACCGGATAAATCCGTAACCGAAGCTTTTTCTCTTTGTTTTTACCCTCCGTCCACACTAAAACGGCGTTTTCATCCTCCGAAACCAGAGCTTTGCAGAAATGCTCTCCAAAGTGTGTAATTTTGAAAATGCCGCTCGGGCAGATCAGTGTGGACAGGGTAACCAGAGAAATCTGAAAACGCTGTCAGACGGCAGCGCGCCATTTCAATGTTTTTTTGAATGCAACCTAACAATTTCAGAACAGACGGCAATGAGACTGAAGCCAGAAGAGTTAGAAATGTACTCACCAAATACTTTGGCCCATAACTTACTGAATAAATAAGTATACTGTACTCACTTTGCCCTGTTTTCTGTCCTTGCTTGTATGAATGTGGTTTACCTATTTATGCAAGCACTTCTCCGACAATAGATGTGTAACAGCCTGATGTAACATTGTATGGAAATACAAGATAACACTGATGCAGACATGTTTTATACATTTAATAAGGTGCTTTATTAATGCAACAGAGTTGATCAGTTTTTCAATGTTCATCGTCAGCCGGGTCAATCTGTCCGTGAACTCCGTCGGTTGCCTGCATACACTCCAGTATTTGGTTTTTTTAAACTTTTAAGTCCTCCTGCGCGAGAGCCGCAGCTGTCCGTCGTTTAAGTTTTTCTAGTCTGTGACTGCACAAACGCGCACTTTCACGGCGAGATCCAACACTAAACATGTCGCTTGTTTTCAGTAGATGAGTCCTGCGCATGCACAGTAGGAGGAGATTCGCTGAAATCTCTGTTTCAATGTGGACGGAGATATTTTTAAAAACGCATAGTGTAGATGCCTATCGTTTTTACGCGAAACTGGCATTTTCAAAATTATCCTGTCTAGTGTGGATGTAGCCTTCTGATGGAGGAACTACAGGCCAAGAATCTGAAAGTAGTGTTTGACGACACAGAATTGTAAACATGAGAAAGTTTGCAAATGCTAGAAGTCCAAAGCGCAACAAACAAAATGCTGGAGCAAATCAGCAGGTCAGGCAGCATCTATGGAAATAAATAAACAGTCGATGTTTCAGACCGAGACCTTTCTTCAGAACTGAAATTGAATGTGCTGGGATATACAGTAATCACTCCAGCAATAACAACCACCTTCCAGTCGATGAAGATCTTTCCCTGGAAGTGAATTGTACTCAGGTTCCTTGATGTCATTCTCTGAGAAGTTGCATTGGTTTTAAAGGCAATCTGTCTCCCCCCCCACCCTCTCTCTCTCTCCCCCCCCCCTCTTTCTCCCCCCCCCCCCCGGAGGCATGGATCTGAGTGGTGCTGATTGATGCCAACCTGCTTGTTTTAGAAAAGGCATGAACAAATTAAGTGTCAAGGGACAGTACAATTGACAGCACTATCAATATCACTGCAGATTAGATTTATCCTTCTCTCTTTCAGTGACTGTCTTGGATGTTTCTCGTGAGATTGTAAGATGCTGTTGGACATTGATAATGTAAAATGCTACAGGTCTTATTTCCCTGGAGAGACAGATGGCGGGCGAGCTCTGTGGCCTTAGTCATACTGAAGACTCGGCCTCAAGCTGCGGTCTTGCCTGTTGCAGTAAACGAGGAGAGGAGGCGCCGGAGGTTGCCCGGTTGAAGTCTGCCCCCTCTTGTCAGTGCTGCTGTCCAGTGTTCAATCAGTGGCATGACAAGATGGACTGTGTGCCTTTATCTGCAGACTACTGAGAATTGTTCTTGCCGATAACACCCATGCGGCATCAATTTACAGGATTTAACATTTTTTATATATATATTTACTGCTAACTACGAGCCTTGTGCTGTGTATGATTGTTGTTACTGCGTTTTGCAACTTAGCCCCGGAGTAACACTGTTTTCTTTATCAGCTGTATTTATGTATGGTTGAATGACAATTAAACTTGAACTTGGATGTGACCTAACCAGAACAAATTGTTTTGGAGCTGGCATGAGTGATGGCTAGATCTAGAATTTATTTCTATACAGTATTTTCAAATCAGAATGTGGTGAAATATGGATGGATGCTTAAAAATTATGATGTTTCATAGAGTTAGTGAGTTTGGGACATGCCTGTGCAATATCTGAAATGAGTAACAGCAGTTCTTTTTATGGACTGCCAAGTCAGCAAAAGTGGTTCCACAGTGGTGATGATAGGATGCCAGTCAAAGAGATAGCTCTTTCCTGAATATTATTGTGCTTGAGTTCTACTTATCCAGATTAGTAGAGAGCAATTTGCTACTCCTAATTTGTGCCGGTGGAAAATGGTTAGAATGTTGGTGGATGTTGCTGAAGCATGTTCTCTGATCTCTTGCTGCTAATGTAATGTTGTTGCTAATGACCTCAAATTTCATGTCAGAGGTAGCCCTCGGGATGCTAATGGAGTTCATGGTAATCATAATACTACTGCATGCTGAGGATGGGTAGTTGTATTTTGTTGACAATCATTGCCTGGTCCTATAGGCCAAGCCAGAGATTTTGTTTAATTCTGTCTGCATGCAGTTAACACTATTTTCTGTTGAGCTGCAAATAAATTTGAATATTGTACATTATTCAGCAATATATTATCTCTTTATAAGGTCAGAACTGATGGAGTTTATTGAAGCAGGTGAAGATGTCAGGGTTCAGGATGCTGTCCTGCGGAACGCCTGAAGTGATATCCTGGGGCTGGGCAATTTATAACAGACGACAACTGTGTTCTTTTGTGCAAGATAGAACCAGACTACAGCGCACAGTGAGGACTGCCGAGCGCATCATTGGAGCCTCCCTGCCCTCTATTGTGGTTCTACTGTACTCTTCCAGGTTGAAGAAGAGGGCGGGGAACATCATAAAGGACTCCTCCCATCCTGTGCACGGACTGTTTGATCTGCTTCTGTCTGGTAGGCACTTCAGATCCCTCCAGACTAAGACTAATAGGCACTGGAGAAGTTTTTTCCCTACTGCGGTCACTTTGCTGAACAGTTAACTGCCGGTTAACTGTTGGCTAACTATTACTTGGATTGCACTACCTGTATGTATAATCTATATTTTCATTTATATTTATCATTATTATTGTTATGAGCAGAGAGACAACATCTGCCGGAAGTAAATTCCTTGTATGTGCATAGGTACTTGGCGATTAAAGTCTGATTCTGATTCTGATTCTATGACCTCCAGCACTGGAGACAGTTCCCTTGAATTTTCCTTTCAGTTTTACAAGGCTTACTTGATGCCTCACATGATCAAATGCTACATAGTTGTCGAGTTCACTGAGTCTCACTTCCTCTCTAGAATTCAGTTCTTTGTCCCATTTTCATTCCAAGGTGAGCAAGAGCCAAATAATCACAGGAACACCCCAACCTGGGCATTGGTGGATGGGTTCTTGGTGAGTCCGTGCAGCGTGAGAGCACTGGTGGGACTTTCATAGCTCTGCTACTGATGGAGCAGTAATAACTCAGATTGTATTTGTCCTCTTTGTTGTGAATGAGAGATCCCCAGGCAATTTTCCACATGATCGGGTCGATTCAGTAGTGTAACTAGATTGGAATGGCTTGGCTAGATGTTCAGTTAATTCAGGAATACAAGTCTTTGGTACGCCAGTAAAGATGCATTCAGTGCTGCAGTCATTTGGTGATTTCATGTGGAATGAATTGAATTGTCAGAGGACTGGCTTCTGTGGTGGGGATCCCAGATGTGTCATATATTTAGTCTAATTAGTAGAGTTGTCATTTGTATTTGAGCCAAAAGTGGCAAATTATTGTCTTTCATATTGAGAGCTGAAAGTAATTTTGCCTGGCTTAAAATGATGCTATAGTATTCAGACATACCATCCACTGAAATTTGTGAAAGGCTAGGTTTTTAAAAGCAAAAGTATCTTATTTGCCTCTTACTAGGGGCTACTGTTTTTGTGTCACATACAGTTAAACTGATTTCATTAGTTCAATAAATATCAGTTTAATTTCAAAGCTAAGGCATGGTTTCAGCAGCTACAAATGGGATATTTCCCACAATGTGTTGCATCCAGGGCATTAAAAATGAAAGAAAAATAAAGCTCTGCTTCTGAGAGAGCTGCTAGCAAAAGAATAATACCCACCATCGCTATATTCATTAGCTGATGAAAGGACCTGTGGTGTTCACTGTACTTCCAGGGTGTCATGCAAGGCTCGTCTGCCGTGGTGAGTTGGTTGGTTTCTCCTTCAGTCTTCTATGGCTTAACTGAAGAGCAGTGTGGGGAAACAAAGATCTTGAGGACCGAAGAATACGCCTTCTGTTAACTGCAGAGGAAATGGGTTCTGATGTGTCCATTTGTGTAGTTGATAACATCCTGCAATCTTGGCAAACAAAGCTTTTTAGCTTTGAGTAAAATCTAGATCACGGTAAGCTGTTGAGAAAATAAGGATTTCTGAATCTGTTACCTTGGGTAGCATGTTTTTGACCAAGATTAAGAGGTGTGTATTTTTATTTTCATGATCATATCGAAGCTTTTTGTTGATAACTGGCTGACAATTGGCCTAATTTTCTCTTCAATTTTCTTTAAGTGGTTTGTAATTGAGAGTTTTGAAGTTTGTTTGTTTCTCAGAAAACTATTTGACTGAGAAGACAGGATGACACCTATAGTATGGATTAACTATTTAATGTGGTGGATGAAAAAAGGTGTGTGATTGTTAGATTTGGAGTATTTGTACTGACTCTGTTATACCAAATAATTTGAGATATTGTAAACAATGTAAACAATTGTAGGTAATAGGCACCATATTGAAAATGTATAACTACTTGTTATTAAAAAAATCTCATTTCATATTATTTAATTATGTTTAAAGTGTACTAGGATTGATTTTGTTGTGAACAATGCTGTACAGGACTAAACAATGGCTGAAACTGTACACAAAGCTATTTCTGCAAAACATTTGCAAGGAATCCATGAGCCATATTGTTAGAGAATTATCTTAATCTTTTGACTTTTGAACACTTGACTCTTGATTTATTCTCCCTGGCCCCCATTGTCCATCTAAGCCTAAGCTCTTGGCAATTTTTCCTATGCTGTTTGTGCAGAGAATCCATTCCAGGTCTTCCCTTTGCTTGCTTTGATTGCCGCCCCGATTTGTAAATTTGGATGCTGAATTATTTCCAAGATGGGGAGAAGCATACTAAAGATGATGTTTAAAAAGCAGTGTGCAAAGTGTCGGTGTGTCTGCATTGGTTCCCTGAGTTTGTAATCGAACAGAGAGTTATAGGTGTTGGCATACAAGCAGCAGAATTTCGGATGAGCTCCACAGAGATGGAAGGGCAGCCAGATGTTAGTTTATTTCTATACATTGTTGTCACTTGCAGCTATTTGTAAATTCATTGGCCTCCATAAATCTCATAATGTTTCAAACTCAGCTGCCCAATTATTTTATCCAAACCTCTTTCTTAACATCACGTTTATTCTGAGATCCAGTTTTGCCAGTACCTCAACATAGTCATGTCTAACCAATCTTATAGTGTTCAGGATGAGGCAGTAAATTGGATTAGACTTTGGCTTGGTGAGAGAAGCCAGAGAGTGGTAGCAAATGGTTGCCTCTTGAGTTTGAGGACTGTGATGGTGAAGTGCATCAGGGATTGGTGCTAGGACCGTTGTCTGTCATCTATATCAATGATCTGGATGATAATGTGGTTAACTGGATCAGCAAATTTGTGGATGACATCGATTTGGGGGTGTAGTGGACAGCGAGGAAGACTATCAGAGCTTGCAGCGGGGTCTGGACCAGCTGGAAAAATGGGCTGAAGATGGCAGCTGGAATTTAATGCAGACAAGTGTGAGGTGTTGCATTTTTGTAGGGCCAGCTAGGGGATGTCTTGCACAGTGAACGGTAATGCACAGACGAGTGTTGTAGAAGAAAGGGATCTGGGAATAAAGGTCCACAATTCTTTGAAAGTGGTATCACCGGTAGTTAGGGTTGTAAAGAAAGCTTCTGGCACATTGGCATTCATAAATTAATGTATTGAGTACTGGAGATGGGATGTTATTGTCATATGGGGGGAGTTGGGAGTGGACCCAAATGCGAGACACAGACATTGAACCACCAGGAACAGGACTAGGCCTGAGAAGGAAGCAAGGAAAGTGGGGAAGAAAGGATGCCGGACTTGACAACACAAGGTAGCGGCAGACAGCCGGACTTACCTAGCGAAGGCGTGGACACAAAGACGGTTCCCAACACTAGGTAGCAGCAAACGGCCGGACCTACCTAGTGAAGGCGAGGACACAGACGGTTCCCAACACTAGGTAGCGGCAAACGGCCGGACCTACCTAGCGAAGGCGAGGACACAGACGGTTCTCAACACTAGGTAGCGGCAAACGGCCGGACCTACCTAGCGAAGGCAAGGACACAGACAGTTCCCAACACTAGGTAGCGGCAAACGGCCGGACCTACCTAGTGAAGGCGTGGACACAGACAGTTCCCAACACTAGGTAGCAGCAAACGGCCGGATCTACCTAGCGAAGGCGTGGACACAGACAGTTCCCAACACTAGGTAGCAGCAAACAGCCGGACCTACCTAGTGAAGGCGTGGACACAGACAGTTCCCAACACTAGGTAGCAGCAAACGGCCGGATCTACCTAGCGAAGGCGTGGACACACAGTTCCCAACACTAGGTAGCAGCAAACAGCCGGACCTACCTAGTGAAGGCGTGGACACAGACAGTTCTCAACACAGGGTAGTGGCAGACAGCCGGACCTACCTAGTGAAGGCGTGGACACAGACAGTTCTCAACACAGGGTAGCGGCAGACAGCCGGACCTACCTAGTGAAGGCGTGGACACACAGACGGTTCCCAACATGAGGTAGCAGCAAACGGCAGGACCTACCTAGTGAAGGCGTGGACACAGACAGTTCCCAACACAGGGTAGCGGCAGACAGCCGGACCTACCTAGTGAAGGCGTGGACACACAGTTCCCAAGACTAGGTAGCAGCAAACAGCCGGACCTACCTAGTGAAGGCGAGGACACAGACAGTTCCCAACACAGGGTAGCGGCAAACGGCCAGACCTACCTAGTGAATGCAAGGACACAGAGACAGTTCAAAACAACGAAAGACAGTTCCTATCTTGCTCCGGTGGTCGAACTTGACAGCAGTGAAGGCAAGGGATACAGGCGAGGCGAGGCTCCAGAAGGAAGGGGAAGCGATACATTCAGGGGGTTTGGACAGGAACAATCCAGCAGTCAGAGGCTGAATCCTGAAGCTATTTATGAAGCCAGCCCAAATGAGAATCAGCTGCCTCAACAGAAACTAGGGAAAACTGGAAAACCTGGAATAAGGAACTTGGACCGGACTGTGAACCGGAATGCAGATTTTACGGACTGGACCATGATAGTTATATTGAAGTTTTTCATAAGACATTGGTGAGTCCTAATTTGGAGTACTGTGTGCAGTTTTGGTCAACTACCTACAGAAAAGATGTAAATAAGTTTAAAAGAGTACAGAGAAAATTTATAAGGATGTTGCTGAGACTGGAGGGCTTGAGTTATAAGGAAAGATTGATTAAGTTACAACTTTATTTCTTGGAATGTAGAAGATTGAAGGAAGATTTGATAGAACTATACAAAATTATGAGGGGTATAGATAGGATAAATGCAAGCAGGCGTTTTCCACTAAGGGAGGGTGGCCAGATGTCATGGGTTAAGGATTGAAAGGTGAAAATTTTCAGGGGAACATGAAGAAAAACTTCTCACTCAGAGGGTCGCGAGAGTTTGGAACAAGCTTCCAGTGCAAGTGGTGCATGCAAGCTCAATTTCAAAGTTGGAGAAGTTTGGATAGGTGCATGGATGGTAGGGGTATGGTCCTGGTGCAAGTCGACGGGGTTAGGCAGTTTAAATAGTTCAGCACAGACTAGATGGGCTGAAGGGCCTATTTCTGTGCTGTACTTCTCTGACTCTCTAAATATTTTTTTTTCTGGGTGTTTAAATCTCTCTCATCTGAACCATCTGAGCTCTGAAACAGTGTCCAGTTCAGTCATTCACTCCTTCCAGCCTCTCTCGTGTCACGTTCTCCATCCACTTTCTGCAGGTAAAAGTGATCTGAGCCTTCTGCTCGAGATTCACCCCTGAAGCTACCTGTGCACCAGACAACTGTGAAACCAGCCTGTGCTCACTTTCACCCCCTGGAGCGTCCAGCGTTGTTTCTTCAGTTCCCTCCAGTGTGTCTGCGAAGCTTTGTGGCGATCTTTTCCTCTAAAAGATGTTTAGCGTGCCTCGAAACCCTGATGAGTCACCAGCAGAAACTTACTGGAAAAAATGCTCGGGATGAGACTGACTTTGCGATTTCGTACTGCCAGCACAGAACCTTCATTTCATTCTGGGCGAAATCAGCATAGTGTGTGACTCAATTTATGTTGCCCTTTCATTTAATAATTAAAGCTGTACTTGTATTGGAGACCTCCTCCTCATCTGCCTTAAATGATGATTTTTTTCTATGTGTATCGTGACTAGTATTTGAAAGAAACAGATGACTGTTCAATGAGTGTTTGAAGGTTACGCTGTTAAGCATATGTCACAGCAGTTTTTCGTATTTGTACATAACTGGCATATGTAGTTGTTTTTGTTTTAAAATTGTGGCGTTTTACTGTGTAGGACGTTCTCCAGCTTTTGTTAAAAGTTCCTTTAGGTTAATTCAGTGGTTAATAGAAATTCCGGGGAGAGGCGCGTTCTGAAGAACTGATACTATTTATGTCTGATGACCTAGAAGGAAGTGCACCTTGTGGGAGTAAGATTGCGTAACGAAGTTTCATGCGGGAATGAATTGGTAGTTTCAAAGCAAAGTGTGTTCGGAGGAGGGCGGTTTCTACAACTTCAGCTCCGAGTGTTTTCATTGTTCTATAGAGATCTCCCGGTTCTCTTAGTTTGCAGGGTAGGACTCCTTTTATATAAGTAATTTTCTAAATAGCTGTCTGCTTATCAAGGTTTTGTGAATCTGTTGTTGCTTTTGTAATCGTAACATGCTACTGCAAAGATTTAAATTCCAGTTCTGGGCTTGGTTGTAGTAACTGGCTAGGCTTACTTTGACAACATTTCTACTATGAAGGGAGGAGTGTGTGCCTGCGACGAGTGCCGAGCGACTTTATTCTTGTGCTTTTTCATGAGAATTGCGGGTCTCTGAAATCACCTGCTGCAGGCTGAACCGTAAGCAAGCCGAGCCCGGAGGATCCAGCATCACTGTAGTTACGGAAACGTGAGTGTTACATTCGGTCGCTGCGGTGGAATAAACCTGGGATCGAGATCATCGAATTGCCATGTGAGTCTCTATCCTAAATCACACGGCAAGGAAATATAAGGCTGTTTTCAAAATGTGATGTTGAGCTGGAGAATAACGTGCATGATTTCTGAAATCGCTTCATGCAGTCAATACACTTTCAAAAATAAACGTAAGGCAGTGAATGGTGAAAACGTCTGGCTGATTTTGGAATTTTGTAAAACCGAATCAGGCTGTTGTAATTTGTCAGGCTTGTATTTGGAGAAAGTTTACATTGTTAGCCCTATTAAACACGTTACTTAGGCTAAATATATGCCATGGAATATGTGCGTTTGAAGCTGCCTATTCGAGTCACTCTTAAATGTGTTGCTTTGTGAGTGACCGACAATGCATTATTAAAGCTCTGCTGCATTCTCGTGAAGTGTTGTGGGTGGAATGCTTATTGTGTCCTTCACTGGGCGCTGAAGTCGAAACCGCAGCGGTGTTTCTGCCGTTCCTAATTTCAGCTCTCCAAACTGTTCTGCATACTTAAACAAAAGTTTTAAAGGACACTTGATTATTTCTAATTTAAGTGTCTCAAACCAAATTACTAATTTATTGCTACAAGACTGCTTCAAGTGATAACGTAATTCACATTTTTTTCTACTTTTTAAAATTAATACCCTTAATGTAAATTGACCCATTGTAATGTGCAATTTGTTGCTTAGATATAGACCATTCGATGTAACGGGTCAGTAGCGTCCTTTGTATTCTATGAGAGCTTCCAATCATTCCTCCAGCTCATCCAGTCCATTTGTTAGTCTTCAACCCACGAGTGCTTCCAGCATTCAGATTTATTTTGCTGTTAGTTTCATTTGTTTTGTGCCTTGCATTGTAGTTTTCAAACTGGAAGCTTATGCTGGCAGGCTTATTCTTGAACCCCTATGACCAAAAGTAAAATAGCATCAGAGGGGCCATTCAGCCCATCAGGTTAATGTCAGCTCCCGGGGTAGCAATCCAATTCTTGGATTGCTTTAGCCATTAATCTCTATATAAGGTATAATTTAAACTAACCAAGAAACCTGAAAATTTAGACATGTGGGAGTAAGCTGGATCACCTAAGGAAACCAAACAGTTACAGAGCAAATATTCTACATTGCAAGTTAACTCGGGTCCATGGATCTTTGAATGCTGCATCATTCTGCTGCCCACAGACTGGATCTACTGGTCATTTACCTCTGTATTCTTTTAATTAGTTACTGTATTCAATTTTACAATAGTGGTCTCTCTAATTTATGAAAAACACTGAGATAAATGTGTAAACACGAGGAAATCTGCAGATGCTGGAAATTCAAACAACACCACACACAAAATGCTGGTGGAACACAGCAGGCCAGGCAGCATCTATAGGGAGAAGCGCTGTCGACGTTTCGGGCCGAGACCCTTCATCCTGACGAAACGTCAACAGCTCTTCTCCCTATAGATGCTGCCTGGACTGCTGTGTTCCACCAGCACTTTGTGTGTGTTGTTGAGATAAATGTCTTCTCTCTTGGCAGGTTATTTTACTTTGGGTTGTTAGAGCTGTAAAACTGCAGAAATACCTGTGGGTGATTGTTAACAACTACCTTTGTTATTCTAGTACTTGCATTTGTATAATCCCTAAAGTACACACTGTTATCAATAGAACAGGTCATATTTTAGTTCTTCTACCCACAAACCAATTTCTGTATCTTTATCGGTTTTTTAATAGTGATTTGGGGCTTTCTGCATCTCCAAGTGACATTTTTACTGACTGATTCCTCTAAAGATGTCAGCTTTCAAAATACCATAAACATCACTGTTTCAAATTTCCATGGCCAGAAAGCTTAGGATCTCATTTATGTGGGACAAGGTAGATTCGTTATGACTTAACTTGATCATATGGTGGGACAAATGTACCTAATTAACCAACAATTGTAGGGGCACATAATTTGTCAATTATGACAAAGAATTGCCAGTTTCTTTCAAAATGGTAGTGTTCCTAAGCCAAGTCAGTTGCTTCTATCCTGATGGTCTGCTATTTTAGTGCTTTTGAGATGTTATGTAATCATGCAGTTGTGGTCTTGACTGGAAACTGACTTTGTGGATTTTAACAGAGCGAAAGAATGAAAAGAAATGACTGCTTAGTGGTGGGAAGTCTAGAGGCAAAAATGAATTTCTTTGCTCAGCATGGTGAAATGCAGTGCATCAGGATGACATGTGGAATGTTTAGTGGCATTAAATCTTTATTCATTTCAGAAGGATTTATGAATGTTTAGTGGCATTAAATCTTTATTCATTTCAGAAGGATTTATCATGTTTAGGAAGTTATTGATGTAGAATGCATTTAATTCACCCAAAAAATTTTAATTTCTCTTCAAAAAGTTGCAGATGCTGGAAATGTGAAATGAAACTAGATGTTGCCTATTTCTGTTTTCAGCATTTAATATTTCAGGTCAATACCCCTTCATTGGCACTATGGAGAAGAAAACTAAAATATTTTATAACTTCTGAAGAAGTTGAAGAGATGTGTAGGTTATTGGAAGGATCTTTGACGGGGTTGAGGAAAGGAATGCTATGGGGAGAAATTGTCGGGTTATCCATCTGATGGTTACAGTTATGGAAAACTTGAAACAGAAGCTTTCTGTTGAGGGCAATTCGAGGAACATTAAAGTTGCAATAACCAGGATGTATGCGGCAGGTTGGCCTGCGCTAAGTAAAAGTCATGACCATAGAATGGCCAGTTCTAATAGAGAAAGTGAGTTCCCTGAAATAGGCTTACTCAATATAGAGCACTGAAGGCTGCAACATATTGAGATACAAGGTGAAGTGTTGTTCCTCAGTCTTGCGGTGGGCTTCATTGTAGCCGCACAGATATTCCACAAAACTGTCCCTGAATTTGTATGCTTACAACATCAAGGGAGATGCAAATTTTCTTCATCTTATATTGCCTGGACTAAAGACCCTCCTGAGGAAGCATCGACCGGGTATTTGGAAATCCAAAGCCAGAGGGTGAATATGCTTAATTTGAATGCATCTTTACTACTTCTCCTTGCAGTTTCACTCAAGAAGAAAATAGATATTATGGGCTAAGATGCAATATGAAATCTATGTGCCTCAGCATTTTGCACTTGCCAAGTGACGAATACCCGTATGCACTTTTTTTTTTCTGGCCAGATCTGGCATTTTGTACTTTCTAAACAATTTTATAATTTCAGTTGAAATTTCATGAAGGACAGTTATTGGGGAAATGGTATGAAGGATGTCAATTCATTATTGTAAATTTATATTGCACTTTACTTTGAGAAAAAAAGACCACAAAAAAAAAAACGACCAGAGATGCAACAGTGGCCCCATATTCGTGTGCTTGTATTGGTAAGCTTATAAAGGTAATTTTAATTTAGCACTATGCTCTGGTTTGGCGCCATAAACTATGAGAATTAAAAAGGTCTGAAAAGAGCATTCTGAGATCATGAAGCATAAACATCCCACAGAGTCATGATGTCTGAACCATTGAACCCTCTTTACATTTACTTGATGGGTTTTCAAGATTCCTTTGAATGAATACTGCTAATATTTTTCAGGCATCAAAGTTCAATGAATGCTTCAATATAGCCTATATGTAAATAACAAAATTATGAAATAAGTTGTATCTAAGAGGTCATGCTTTAAAAAATTCATCTTAGTAAGAAAGGTGGTGAAATAATTCATTGAGTATCATGGTTTAAATCTTCAAAAAAATATACTTATTGTTTTATTGATAGTTCCAATTTATACCCTTTTGTTTAGGAAGTGAATCTTGCTGGGGTCCGAGTATCATATGAATCCCCTATGACCCTGTGGACTACAGTGTCGAGCTTCATTTACTTGGTGGATTTTCATTTGGAACCCTAGTTAAAAGCAAGAGGTTTCTGTGGCAAGAAGAACATTACGGATAACTAAACACATTGATGAAGGTAGAGCAGTAGGTGTAGTGTATATGGATTTCAGCAAGGCATTTGATAAGGTACCCCGTGCAAGGCTTATTGAGATAGTATGGAGGCATGGGATCCAAGGAGACATTGCTTTGTGGATCTAGAACTGGCTTAACCACAGAAGGCAAAAAGTGGTTGTAGACAGGTCATATTCTGCATGGAGGTCGGTGACCAGTGGTGTGGTCAGGGATCTGTTCTGGGACCCCTACCTTTAATGATTTTTATAAATGACCTGGATGAGGAAGTGGAGGGATGGGTTAGTGAATTTGCTGATGACAGAAAGCTTTGGGGGTGTTGTGGATAGTGTGGAGGGCTGTCAAAGGTTACAGCGGGACATTGATAGGATGCAAAACTGGGCTGAGAAGTGGCAGATGGAGTTCAACCCCGATAAGTGTGAAGTGGTTCATTTTGGTAGGTCAAATATGATGGCAGAATATAGTATTAATGGTAAGACTCTTGGCAGTGTGGAGAATCAGAGGGATCTTGGGGTCCAAGTTTATCGGACACTCAAAGCTGCTGCATAGGTTGACTCTGTGGTTAAAAAGACATACGGTGAATTGGGCTTCGTCAATCGTGGAATTGAATTTAGGAGCCGAGAGGTAATGTTACAGTTATATAGGACCCTGGTCAGATCCCACTTGGAGTACTGTGCTCAGTTCTGGTCGCCACACTGCAGGAAGGATGTTGAAACCATAGAAAGGTTGCAGAGGAAATTTACAAGGATGTTGCCTGGATTGAGGAGCATGCTTAATGAGAATAGGTTGAGTGAACTCAGCCTTTTCTCCTTGGAGCGACGGAGGATGAGAGGTGACCTGATAGGGGTGTATCAGATGATGAGAGGCATTGATCGTGTGGATAGTCAGAGGCTTTTTCCCAGAGCTGAAATGGCTAGCACAAGAGGACACAGTTTTAATGTGCTTGGAAGCAGGTACAGAGGAGATGTCAGGGGTAAGTTTTTTACACAGAATGGTGAGTCGTGGAATGGGCTGCCAGCGATGTTGGTGGAGGCGGATACGATAGGGTCTTTTAAGAGACTCCTGGATAGGTACATGGATCTTTGAAAAATAGAGGGCCATGGGTAACCCTAGGTAATTTCTAAGATAAGGACATGTTCGGCACAGCTTTGTGGGCTGAAGGGCTTGTGTTGTGCTGTAGGTTTTTTTATGTTTTCTATTTTTCTCTAAAGACCACGTTGTGAACACCAACTGCTGTAGACTTCAACAAGAAGAAATGAATTGCTACTTCAATTAGAGGGACATTTTGGATCCCTGAATGTTGGAAAAATTTGAGTAGAAGGTCATATGTGGCATGGTAAGATGGTGCATGAAGGATGGGGGATGAAAGTGTGGATCAAGGACTCACAAGACTGATTTTCCTTCAAAATGATGGAAGTGGAATGGAAAGCATCTTTGTTAGGTTTTATCAAAGTTTTCAGAAATTTCAAAAGATAATGCAAAAGTATTTAATGGAAGTGTGAATTATGATATCAGGCAGGAATTCAGTGGCATAAATTGGGAATGGATGTACTCGGGGAAATGTACAACAGAAATGTACAGGTTGTATAAGGAGTGCTTGCATGGGATTCTGGAAAGGTTTATCCCATTGATGCAGGGAAAGGATGGTAATGTGAAGGAACCACAGTTGACAAGAGATGTGGAATATCTAGTGAAGAGGAGGAAAGAAGCTTTTTTAAGATTTAGGATTCTAGAGAGTTACAAGGGAGCTAGGAAGGATCTTGAATGGATTTAGGAGAGCTAGAAGGGGGCATGAGAAGACCTAGGTGATTATGATTAAGGAAAACACAAAGCGTTCTTTACATACATGAAAAACAGGATGACTGGAATGAGGGGAGGATTGATTTCCTCTTCTTTCGCTGAAGTGTTTGGAGTTGGAGGAGGTAGGGGAGGTCCTTCATGAATATTTTGCTTCAGTGGTCACCAGTGAGAGGAGTCTTGAAGTTTGTGAGGACACCCTAGATCAGGCTGATGTGCCCGAGCATGTCCACGTTATGAAAGAGGATGTGCTGGAACATTTAAAATATGTTAGGATAGGTAACTCCCTGGAATCGCATGGATATACCTCATATTACTACAGGAAGCAAGGGAAAAGATTGCTGCACCTTTGGCGAACATCTTTGCATCCTTTCTGGCCATAGGAGGATTACCAGATGATTGGAGGCTAATACTTTTCCTCTGTTCAATAAAGGGAGTAGGGATATCCCTGGGAATTATAGAGCAGTGAGCCTTGCTTCGGTGAAGGGTAAATCATTGGAGAAGATTATTAGATATGGGACTTGAGTATTTCGAAAAGTATGATTTGATTAGGGATAGTCAGTATGGCTTTGTGAGGGGCAGGTCGTATTTCACAAGCCTGATTGAATTCTTTGAGGTTGTGACAAAGCACATTGATGAAGGTAGAGCAGTGGATGTGGTGTATATGGATTTTTGTAAGGTGTTTGATAAACTTCCCCGTGTTTGACTCATTCAGAGAATCAGGATCTAGGCAAACTTGGCTGTGTGGGAATGGAATTGGCTTGTCCATAGAAAGCAGAAGATGATTGTAGACGGATGTTGTGCAAGCATAGGAAATAGATGAGATAAAGTGAAGGGCTCTCAACTGTGGTAGTGGGAAAGCCACAGTTCAGGAAGGAGTAGCATATCTTAGAAGCACCCCTGTGGTAAGTCTTGACATTCCTGTAACTGCAAGGAACTGGGGGAGTGCTATGGAGTCTTTTGATGGTAATGTGGGAGCAAGTATATCTGAGGTAGATAGAGGTTTATAATAAACATTGGTTGCTAGCCATCTCCCAAGATAGGACCGAGTGATAAGGGGAAGGAAGAGTCAAATAATAATATTTTCAAGCTCTGCAGGAAGTAGGTAGCCACAGCAATGCTGTCGTTAATTAATATAAAGGATTTGCAAGAAGGTCCTGAGTAGGACTTAAGTAAAAAGTATTCCACATATCATACGCTAACTCCAGTATAACTTGGGGTCTTGATAGTTTCCTTTGGTCTGGAGGAGTGAGTGAGTGAAGGTGAAATTATTCAGTGTGATGACAAAGTAGAAGGATTGTGCATCCATGGCAAAGATGACCCCTTTGGGACCAGAGAATGAGAAGCTGTCAGAGTGATGGATGGCATCGAAGATGAGAAGGGAATGGAACAGAGGAAGGGATCAAGTCAGAATATTAAGAAATAAATTCTGTGGATGAGAGCACACTGAAACAAAGGGTCTGTAAGAGCCATTCTACTTGTGGATTTGGGCAGGAGGTAGAAATGGGCTGTTCATTGCTAGGAAACTGCAAGGCTGGACTTTGTGAAGTACAGTTCCCCTGATGTCTGTGACTGTGAATTTATAGCCTAATGTTTGGTGTGAGTGTCTGAGAACTAATGTTTAGCCTCTGCAAAATAGGTCTGGAGGATATAGCTGAATACTACTTTAATGCTAATTAAATGAATATAATTTTCCACATAGGTACTCTTGAGATGCCATGTTGGTTGAGAGTTAAGCAAATAGTGTGGGGACATGCTATAATAATAATCAATCTAATTAGGATGAAGGTCGAAATTGCCTGGAATTTGTATTGTAACAAATCAGGTGATAAAAATCGATCATAGTTTATGTTCTCATCAGGACTGGGCTTCATTCTGTGCTCCAGAATCTCTATCAGCAGATTGTACAGCTTGATGTTGTTTATTGAGTCAGTTTAAAATTCATAGGATTGTTCTTTTCCAATTACTTGTATTCCAAAGCTTTCGGTTTTCTACTTGACCCTTTATTTAATTTGCTTTGTACCATGATTCATTTTTGTGTCGAGTCATAAACCACAGAAACAGAGCCCACTCTGTCCGTGTGGGCCACAAAAAATTACATATGAATAGGATGTTTATACTAAATTCATCCCAATCACCTGCACTTGGTCTGCAGTCACTTCAAAAAATGTTTCAACTGGATCATCTTCTTTCAAAATTCATAATTTAAAAGATTGATTTCAGGGTTTTTTACTTGTTCTCAGTAAAAATTTGAATCTATCTTCTAGGTAATTACAATACAAGTTCATTTTGAACATTTGATACCACCTACTGGCAAGGCCTTACTGGGTTCAAGCTTACTGAGGGCTAAAATTTGTCCTTAATGTACAAGCTCAGCCTCTAAAGCAACACACACCAAATGTTAGAGGAACTCAGCAGGCCAGGCAGCATCTATGGAAAAGAGTAAACAGTCAATGTTTCAGGCCAAGACCCTTCATCAGGAAATTCCTCCTCACCTTCTGAGGCTGTGTCCTCTGGTCTTATACTCTCTCATCATAGTTCTCTACATCCACTTTATTGAGGCCTTTCACCATTCGATAGGTTTCAATTATGTCACCCCTTAATCTTCTGAAGATGGTGGAAGTTACAGAGAATGATGTGGTTGATGCAGAGGCTAATGAGGTGGTGAGGACAAGAGGAACTCTATCTGTGCTAAGGCAACAGGGAGGTGGAGTGAGAACAGATATTCGGGAAATGGAAGCGTTGTGAGCGAATGCAGCATTGGTGGAGGAAAGGAAACACCATTCTTTGAAGGAGGAGGACATATGTAATGTCCCAGAAAGGAAAACCTCATCCTGGGAACAGATAAGGTGGATGCAAATGCAGTGAGAAAAGGGATTATTATTTTTACAGGAGACCGTATGGGAAGAGGTATATTCAAGATAGCTATGGGAGTTGGTAGGCTTATGAAAGATACTGGTAGTATGTTCCCAGAGATGGGGACAGAGGTCGTGAAAATGGAGAGAGGTGTTAGAAATGGACCGAATGAATTTAAGGGTAGGGCGTAGGGGGCAAAATTGATGAAATCATCGAGCTCAGCATAGGTGCATGAGGCATCATCAATGCAGTCGTCAATGAAATGCAGAGCGAGTTGGGGAGCGTTTTCAATGAAGGCTTGGTAGCCAATGAAAAGGCAGGAATAGCTGGGGTCCATGGCTGCATCTTGGGTTTGGAGAGAGTGGGAGGATCTGGGAGCTAAATTTTTGAGTGTGAGGACCAGGTGCGGAAGATGGTGGAGGGAAATTCATTTGGTCTGTTGTCAGCAACGAGGCGGAGAGCTTGAAGGCCTTCTTGATAGGGGATTGAAGTGTTTTGAGGCTGGAGATGTTGAAAATGAGGTGGTTAGGGCCAGTGAATTGAAAGTTGTTGAGGAGATCTTGTATTGAGAGACATCTTGGTACTATGTGCACACATTACATACAGTATGAAGTATTCCAAATCTGTTTATTGTCATCAGTTAATGAAAAATAACTAACATTCACTTACTGAAACGTTATCACTTCATCTTTACTCATGTGGAAGAACTTCCCTTTACTGTGTTTTTTGATGTTAACATGCTTTCATATGTTGGTGGATCATTGACAGGACTATTGATACCAAATTGTTGTGGCCGATTAAATGCTGCCTCCATAGTTTCAATTAAAAATACCATTGAAATGTTCACATTTGCAAATCTTCTCCAATCTTAATGGCATCAGAGGATTCTATTGTAACACTAATGCTGCAGATTGGAGATGTTCCTAACAGCAGGAACTTGTAGATATTTCTCAGAGTATTAAGCCATTTCGTAGAACAAAGTTTTATTTATGCTTTTGCTCAGTTGTGAGATTTATATTGGTGTTAGCATTGAATTTTTCTCTCTATGGTAGGCTATAATACTCTTCTATTAAATTATGTTCTCAGAAAGGTTTCATAGGACGTGCTTGTCTCATGGCTTCTAACTGACCTGAATGGTGACATTAATCAATGGATAGAAGTGCAATGAATCTCTGTTGGGAGATCCAGGTTATCTTGTGGTTAATGAGCAGAACAATATTATGAGGTTGTATTCAATTCATTTAACAACTAGGGGTATTTGTTCACTTTGCATTACAAAAGGACACTTTTTTAAAATGTCTAGCCATGCATTGAAGTCAGAGATGATGAACTCATCAGATTTAGGATGCTTGTAAAATTATCTTTCATTAGATCTCGATTGGTCATGGTGGGTTTAGATGATTTAGTCACAAAGCTGTGAACCAAATTTTTTTTTAAAAAGCATTCTATTTTCAGAGTTTGGTGTAAGGATTCCAATTTTGTGTGTAAACTTGTGAAGTACATCGAGTGCTTGCTATTTAAGAAACTGATCTAAAGGAGGCTTCAAGCTAAACAACTGATTTTGCTATAAACACTAGAGTGAAGTTTGTTTTGGGTTGGAAGTCAATACGTACATGAGGAAATTTGTCAGTTAAACTGACAGGCTCTGGATCTTAAGGAAAGGTGTGGAATTTAATCAGTGGTGAGATTTTCTGAATGTTTAAACAAATAAAAGATATGTCTTTACTGAGTTTAATAGCAGAACATCACAGAATAAGGCTTATTCTGTGGGAGTGGTAGCTAAAAACGTGGTCCACAATTTTCTGTTTCTTCTAAAGAAATCTTTACTGCCAATTTAATATCATATTACTGGTGGATGTGTTTGTTGTCTTGAGGGAAAATTAGGGTGGTTAAACCCTCAGTGCATGACGACGTGTTCCCTCGGACCCTGCGGGAGGCGAATTCAGAAATTACAAGGGCCTGAGCAGAGATATTTAAATCATCCTTAGCCACGGGTGAGGTGCCGGATGTTGGAAGTCAATACACAATGTTGTTCCATTGTTTAAGAAAGGCTCTAAGAATAAACCAGGAAATTATTGGCCGGCGATCCTCACGTCAGTAGTGGGAAAGTTATTGGAAAGTGTTCTAAGGGAGCAGATGTAAAAGTATTTGGATAGACAGGAATTGATTGGGGATAGTCAACATGGTTTTGTGTATGGTAGGTCATGTCTAAACAAACTTGTAGAGTTTTTCGGGGAAGTTACCAGCAAAGTTGATAAAGTCAAGGCAGTGGATGTTGTCCACATGAACATTAGCAAGGTCTTTGACAAGGTCCTCTATGGGAGTTTGGACATGAAGGTTCAGTCACTTGGCTTTCAAGAAGTGGTAGTAAATTGGATTGGACATTGGCTTTGCAGAATAAGTCAGAGTGTGGTAGCAGGTGGTTGCCTGACTGGAGCCCTGTGGCTAGTGGTGCGCCACGGAGTTTGGCGCTGGGTCTGCTGTTGTTTGCCATCCACATCAGCAATCTGGATGATGCGGTAAACTGGACCAGAAAGTTTGTGGATCACAGCAAGATTGGGAGTGTAGAGGACAGCGAGGAAGAATATCAGAACTTGCAGGATCTGGACCAGCTGGAAAAATGACAGATGGAATTTAATGCAGACAAGTGTGACATGTTGCACTTTGGGAGGACTAACAAGGGTAGATCTTGCATGGTGAGCAGTAGGGCATGGAGGAGTGTGGTAGGGATTTGGGAATACAGATTTGTATTTCCTTGAAAATGGTTTTACAGGTAGACAAAAAGCTTTTGGCTCATTGGCCTTCACAAATCAAAGTATTCAGTACAGGAGTTGCAATGTTATGTTGAAAATGTATAAGAAGTTGCTAAGACCTAATTTGGAATATTGTGTCCAGTTTTAGTCATCTACCTACAGGAAAGATGTCAATAAAGATAGTACAGGAACTTGAGGGTCTGAGTTTTAGGGAAAGATTGAATAGGTTAGGACTTAACTCCCAGAATGTAGAAGCTTGAGGGGAGATTTGACAGCAGGATTTAAATTTATAAGGGGAATAGATAGAGTAAATGCAAACAGGCTTTTCCCACCCAAGTTGGATAAGACTACAACTAAAGGTCATGGGTTAAGGGTGAAAGTTGAAATCTTTAAGGGGAAAATTAGTGGGAATTTCTTCACGCAGAGGGTGGTGCGAGTGGGGAACAAGCTGCCAGTGCAAGTGTTGAGTACTGGGTCTGTTTCAACATTTAAGAGAAATTTGGATTTGTACATGGATGGGAGGGATGTGGAGGGCTGCGGTACTGCTGCAGGTCAGTGAGACTACAGATTAATGATTCAGCATGGACTAAATGGGTTGAAGGACCTATATATGTGCTGTAGTGTTCTATGACTCATTTTATTAATGAAACTTCCGTTGATTTCACATAAAATAAATTCAGATTACCTTGTAACAAGTAGCTCAAAGTTTATCTTTAGATATTGCATGCAAATTGCCAAGATCTTTTATGAATCACATGAAATAATTATTTTATACTTTATCCCATTTTTTTTTACAATATTGCATTCACAGGATCTTGTTGCAGATTAAATGCCCTAAGAGGATCAACGTAATGCTAATGAAGTGAGCACATGCAGTGGAATGTTTTCCATATCTATAACCATAGGCAACTCCCATGTTATGACTGTTGGAGTAATGGAAATTCACCCTCAGAATCTCAAATCACTGCCCAAAAAATTTGAGATAGAGAATGAAATTTACTTTCACAGAATTTATTAAAAAGTAAGCAATCAAGCTCATTCAAGTGGACATACTCATTAAATCCATTGAACAAAAAATCATAACAGAATTGATGAAAGACCACCCAAGTAGGCCATTCAATTGGAATGCAGAAGACAACAGGCTGTGCAAATACAAAAAGTTAATCCACTGGGCCATGAGGCATTGATCCTGCGCAGAGCCAGAGGCTTTTTCCCAGGGCCAAGATGACTAACACGAGGGGGCATAATTTTAAGGTGCTTGGAAGTGGGTATAAGTGGGAAGTCCGAGGTAAGTTTTTCACAGGAAGAGTGTTGGGTGTGTGGAATGCACTGCCAGTGACGGTGGTGGAGGCGGATACAATAGGGTCTTTTAAGAGACTCTTTGATAGGTACATGGAACTTAGAAAATAGAGGGCTATGTGCTAGGGAAATTCTAGGTGGTTTCTAGAGTAGGTTACATGGTCGGCACAAAATTGTGGACTCAAGGGCCTGTAATGAGACTGCAGATTAATGATTCAGCATGGACTAGGTGGGTTTCTATGCTCTATGATCTATTGGTTGTGGGAGCATTTCGATGATGTAGCAAGAGAAGTTATCTCCCTTGGTTCAAGAGCCTGATAATTTAGGGGTAGTAACCCTTCCTGAACATGGTGGTGAGAGTCCTGAGGTTCTTGTACCTTCCTGATATCAGCAGCAAGAAAAGAACCTGTCCTGATGATGGATGCTATTTTTCTGTGGCAGTGTTTCATGTAGATGTGCTCAAGGTGGGGAGGGTTTTACTCATGATCTACTGGGCTGAATCCACTACTTTCTGTAGGTTTTTCCATTCAAGGGCATTGGTGTTTCCATACCAGGCTGTGATACAGGCAGTCAATATATTCTCCACTACACATCTATAGAAATTTGTCAAAGTTTTAGATGTCATGCTGAATCTCCGCAAACTCCTAAGGAAGTAGAGGTGCTGTTGTGCTTTCCTCGTAATTTCACTTGCATGCTGGGCCCAGGGCATGTCCTCCAAAATATTAACACCAAGGAATTTAAAGTTGCTGACCCTCTCCACCTCTAGTTTTCTGATGAGGACCGGCTCACGGACCTCTTGTTTCCATCTCCTGAAGGTAGTTATAATTAGCTATAATTAGCTTCATGATCTTGCTGACATTTGAGTCAAAGTTTGCTGTTATGATACCACTCAGCCAGATTTTCAATCTCCCTCTTATCTGCTGGTTCATGACCACCTTTGATTCTGCCTACAACAGTGGTGTTGTCAGCAAACTTGAGTATGCCATTCGAGCTATGCTTAGCCATACAGTGCCAATCTGAACTGACTGGCTTTTGCAAATGAGTAATTTGAGGATCCAGTTGCACAAGGCTAAGGTCTTAGAGTTTATTGATTAGTTTTGAGGGGATGATGATATTGAATGCTGAGCTGTAGTTGATAAGGAACATCCTGATGTATGTCATCACTTCATCACTGTGGACGTAAATGCTACTGGGTGATAGTCATTGAGGCAGATCACAATGTTCAGAGTGGGTTAAGATGATCTAGCTTCAAAGCTTTCTACCAATTATCTTTAAATTGTTTCATAGGTGCCTTTAATTTACTCTAAGATCTAAGCTACTAATCTGTGCCGACTCTTTGACTGCATGATTTTAATAATTTTCCTGAACTTATGTAATGAAAGATGTATTAAATGGCCCTTTGTGGAGTTACTTGTACACAAAATTCTTGCAGTTTGCATGCATAATGATGATTGCTTAAATATAAAGTACTTGGCATGATGCAGAATTTTCTCAGGAGACAATGATGTTTTGTATAAATGGAAGCCTTGCAGAAGCATTTCTAACATTTTTGGCTTGAAAATGTTTTGTGCTTTGAGGTAAACCTATAAGTTAACACTCTTTTCCCCTAATGGTATCTGGAACGATCCAAGGTGAGAAAGATCAGTTCTTCTGGTCACAGTGGTATAGTTAATTTAGTTGAGTCATTTGAAGTAACATTTCTATTCAACTCCCAAACGGATCATCAAAACATACAGTATGTCCATTATCATTCAGCTGTTTAGCCAGTTCTCATTTCCTTGTTCAGCCCAGAGTCATACAGTTTGTGGTCTCCATGTGTTCTTCAGCATCTTTCCACCTCCACAATCTTTTTAGGTGGCAAATTCCAGACTCGCCTACTCTGTGGATGTAAACCGTGAGTTAACTATCCTACTAAGTTCAGTAACTTGGAAGCATAGATCTTTCTGCCAAGGGAAAAAAAAAGATCATTTTCATTTAGCCTGAATAGGTTTTGATTTTACATATCTAATTTAAATTTTCTCCATAGTTTATTTTATTCCAGATAGACCTCTCTAACTGAGCCGTTGCTGTAATACTCCAGTTCCGGTAACATTCTTGCAAATTTCCTTTGTTAGTCTGTTAGTCCTGTCATGGGGTGATCAGAGCTCTACAGGCTACTGTGATCTAACATTTTGTTTAAGTCTGGCTCAACATCCTGGATGCTTTTAGAATCTAAGTATCCTTTATTTCATCATAAGCATCTCAACCATCATTTTTTGTTTGGCCACCTTGAGGAATATGTAGATATATAATCCAAGATCAATAACTTATACTTAATATCCTACCACTTTTATTATTGTGTTCATTATTTTATTGTAATTCAATATAATATGAGGTAGCTTATATTCATTGATTATATGTCCATAAAGTGACGTTTGGCTCAGGAGTGTCTATAAATAAGGTGACGCTGACAGAAAATGATATTGTGATGGTTAGTGGGTTATTAGGTGGGAGGTGTTGATCGGCCTTGCTGCTTGGGGAAAGTTACTGTTTTTGAGTCTAGTGATCCTGGTACAGATGCTACGTAGCCTCCTCCCTGATGGGATAGGACAGACAGTCCACGAGCAAGTTGGCCTGGATCCATCATGAGGTTGCTGACCTCTTTCTGGCCCCTTTCTATATATAGTACGGTGGGCTGGTGCCAGTGATGCGTTTTAAAACCTTCCTGTCTGCAGCACTGTAGTTTCCATAGTATGCAGTGATGCAGCATGTTAGGATGCTCTCTACTGCACATCTGCTGAATGACGTGAGTTCTGGAGTGCATAGTCCAGCTGTGTTCAGCCTCCTCAGAATCAAACAACAATGCATACTGCGGTTTCTCAAAACAGTTTCCGATTTCCCTATTTAAGATCATTTGTGCCAATGTCAGAATTTTGGGAAGTACCTGTAGTAATGGTGGACACCTTTAATTTTATTGTTAACTTCATAGCAATATCTGGCTAGCTATGTTGCATCTTAAAACTATTTCTCGTCTCTTTGTAATTTGGCAATTTTCATGAGCTCAAATAGAAGTTGCCTACTCTCCTCCTCAAGATTTTACTAGGTATTCAGCAAATAAGCAGTAACTGGCAGTGGGTGTGGGCAATACTGCTAAGAAAGGTCAGAAAGAATAGAACTTCTTGTGTTTGCATTTTCTTTTATTATTTGGATTGCCCACGCAGTATTGAATTGAGCGTGATGTTTATGTCAACAGTAAGCATCACTTGAGCATGAAAGGAATGCCCAGTTAATGAAAATACATACTTGTGATAACATAATGTGTTATAATTGTTGGTCTGACCCCTCATCCCTCTCGACGACACTGCAGCATTGCTTGTAATTTGCCTTCAAGTACAAATTACGATTTAAGTACGTTTGTACTTTCAGAAATTGAGCTCAGGTACTGCACTGGGCGAAGCTTGGATTTATTAAATGTATACCTCAGCGCTTGTTTTGATTTAAGAAACAAATGTCAGTCTTATTTTTGTCATTTAGTTTAAGATTAATAATCTTTGTAGCTATATCAAAACATTTTCTTTTCAGTCAAACACCTGGCCTGAGTAATTTGGGGGTAAAGTCGGACTGTTTCTCATGTGAAACTGAATGGTTGGTGTGTGCCTGGGAAGGAGATGGTCACTTTTTCAGAGTATACATTTGAACGCATGTGATCTACTTGCTGCATTCGTGGGTTCTTTGGGTCCCACTGATTTTTACCATTGTGTGAGACCCTGTTGCAAGTAAAGATGTGGCATGAGAAAGTCAGGCAATTTGGGGTTACAAGTTCCATTTAAACTGATTTATCTCATCTTGGCAAATCCATCCCACTATCCCCATTCCCTATTCCTCTCCTTTTCCACAAGCATGCACATGACTGATGTGTTTTAAGGCTTATAGGGTGTGGTTGGGAAGTGCAGTGTAACTAGTTTTTAAAGCAGTGAGTCAAAGCAGAGCTCTTTGTTCACAGTGTTACAAGGCAGGTTACGCTGTTTTTAGCTGTCACCTGTTTCTCAACCATGACTTTGTTGCTGTATTCTGCAGGGAAATTTTGCAATGCTGCAATCAAGTTCAGCTGGAGAGCATGTGTTCAGATAACCAGTCAGTAGGGAAGCATTGCACACAGTGTTGATATCAATGAAGAGGGATGGCTGTGAGGGACATAGTTCAGTTGTAGTTGTGTTCAAATTGCTTAAAATTAATTGGTTAACTTAGTTTGTAAAGCACTTGAAAAATAAGAAAGAGTTACTGCTTCAGGTTGAAGGTTCTTCATCAGAATTGGATCTAAAACATTAACTATGTACTTTAATGTGCAGATTGTTTCCTGCATTTCTTTTATTTCTGATTTCCAGCACTTTTTAAAAAAAGTGACACCACTTAAGAACGCAGCTGTGTCTTAAGTCTGAACTGTCCTTGCTGAATGGAATGGGTGATCACCTTTTATGATGGAAATAAATTTTCCAGCTTATTTTATATAATTGTAGTTGATGTACTTCATGCTGTAACGTGAACCTTCTGTATTATTCGCACAGTGAGTCCAATCTTTTTCAAATCATTACCAGCAAAAAAATATTAAGACTTTATTCAACCTGACTAGTTTATTATTCCACTTCCTGTTTGTCTTTTAAGAACCAGCTGTCATAGTGGAAAGGATTGGATGATGGTGGATCTGTTGTCTTTGTGCCTACTTTGTCTGTTCTGTTTGAAGGATATATTATAACATTTATAATGCAGGTTGGAATAAGAAATCTTGCTAACATAACTGTAAATTGGCCTTGAATCTCATTGGTAGTTTTTTCCTTGTACGTCTGATAGGAAGGTTATGCTGCCTGGATGGCTTATTCTGATAAACTTAAGGAAGCTGTAAAGTGTTCTCTCTATTACCTGTGGGGCCTCTGTTGTTTGAAGGGTGAGTAGAATGGATATTAAATTCAATGTTTTTATGTGAGCTGAGCCATAAATTCTGCTTAGCATTTTAACATTTGGAAGCAAGAAAATGAGCCCTTTAAAACTGTAATGGGCGTTATGACCTTTCATTAATGTCATTTGTGTAACATTTTGTGCCATTGCAGTATTGCTTATTTTCTACAATCCTTGCATTCTAGATTATTCAAACTACATGGCTCCAGATTGTTTTTCATGAAGCATTAGGAGACGAGCACAATCACCAACTTTCTCTGTTAAGACCATGTGATGTAAAATGCAGAATTTACTGTTGTACTCTCCGTTTGTCAGTGGTTAACACTGCACTGCAGAAATCACATGCACTAATACAAAGCTTCTTGGAAGATTAAGTGCATAAATGCTGTACCTTAAGTGAAAATTATAGCACTGCTGTCCTTTTGTATCTGAAGAGATAAGCAATGATCAAGTATTTGCTTACTACAAAGACATAACTGTCAATACATTGATCTAAGATTAAATATCTTAAAGTATTCACGTGCTCCTTTCCAGCAATAGAATCACAAATTAGGTGGGAAGCAATTGTGCATAGTCAAGAATTGACACAATGCATAGACTGTGTGCCATGATGCTGACATTTTAAATTTAGCTTGAGTTTGGCATTGGGATGAATTCTGGACTTATCTTGTGCAGATTTAGTTTGTTTTATTTAGAAATGATTAAACTGAGCCCTTTCTATGCCATATTTTGGGGTATTGAGATAGTAAATCTGTAAGAGAAGTGGAAAACAAAGCACAGAGATCTGAATAGCAAAAGAAAAATTGTAACTTCAGACTAACCATTTTACTCTTTGCATATTTTTCTCAATGTGGCTTGGTCCTGGATGAAGGTGACAAACATAGAAAATAGGTGCAGGAGTAGGCCATTCGGCCCTTCGACCTTAGCTGGCCATCCATATTTGGTAATTATGGATTACAAGCTAATGAAGAAAGAAGGCTGTTGTATTTTTCAAGTGTTCCTGATTTTGCATTGAAATAACAGCAAGATAGTACATGCTTTTTGAAGTAAATATGATACTTATTGCTTCCGCACATGTGCGTTTAGAAATGTGATTTCATTTATTGAGCCGCACCACACGGTTGATGAACCAATAGCTTCCCGGTTGACCTTACAAAGATTTTGGTGCTTGCTTTGAAATTGGTGTACTCCGTATATGACACATTAACCATGTTAGAAAATGTTAGCGCTACTGGATATAAGTGCATTTTAAACAGCCAAGTTTTTTTTTCCCCTGCTTGGTACAAAGGGGATACAGACCTTGGTCTTTGTATCCAATTTCCCCTCAAAATGAATCACTAAGCTCTAAGACCTGGGCATTGGTACCTTCCTGTACAGCTGGATCTTCAATTTCCTCTCTGGCAGACCTCAGTTTATACGTTTCCTCCTCACTCCACCAGCTGTGTGTTTAGCCCCCTGCTCCACTCACTTTATACTTATCATTTGTGTGGCTAAGTGTAGCTCCAATTTAAGTTTGCTGGTGATACCACCATTGCTGGCTGAATCAAGGGCGGTGAAGAATTGGCGTATAGGAGGGAGAATGAAAATCTGGTTCAGTGGTGCCACAATAAAAACCTTTCACTCAACATCAGCAAGACCAAAGAGCTGATAATTGACTACAGGTGGAAGAAGATGGAGGTCCCTGAAGCAGTTCCTCATTGGGGAATGGACGTGCAGAGGGTCAGTAGCTTTAAACATTGTGGCATTAACATTGTAGACTAGAGGATCTGTCCTGGGGGCAGCACGTAAGTGTCTTCACGAAGAAAGCACAACAATACTTTCTTAGATGTTTGTGTGCATTCAGATTGTCCCCAGAAACTTTGACAATAGATGCACAGTGGAGAGTATCCTAACTGGTTACATCATGGCTTGGTATGGAAACACCAATACCCTGGAATAGAAAAGGCTACAGAAAGTGATGGATACAGCTTAACCTGAGGGAAAACGCACCCCACATTGAGCACTTCTACAAAGAGCACTGTCACAAGAGAGGAGAATCCATTATCAAGGATCTCCACCACCCAGGCCATTCTCTCTTCTCACTGCTATTATGGGGTAGAAGATGCAGAAGCATTGCTCATACACCACCAGGTTTCGGAACAGTTACTACCCTACCATCAACAGGCTCCTGAACGGGCATGGATAACTTTGATCACCACGGCTCTGAACTGATTCTATGACCTTCATGCTCACTTTCAAGGACCCTGTACAACTCTTATTCTCAGTATTATTTTTTTCCTTTATTTGCACAGTTTGTCTTTTCCACATTGGTTATTTTCAGCATTTGTCCATTTATTTATAGTTCTTTTTGTGAAATTCTGTAATTTTTTTCCTGTAAATGCCAATAAAAATGAATCTCAAAGTAATTTATTGTAACAAATTCTGTGTATTCTAGTTAATTAGGTCATCTGTTAATTGGAGCAGCTGCATATTTGGGGCAGCCCTTAAAGAACAAAAACTAATCGAGAAAATAGCTGGGATTCCTCTCATTTATTTGGGACACCCGTTGTACATTGTTTTGTGCTCAATGTACAATTTAAAAAAAATACACAAGTCTAATAACCAGATTTTAATTAGACTAAGGTTCTGTCGAGCAACTTTGTGTCTAGACTGTTACACATGAGTGTGTGGAAGGTGAGATGGTCTTGAGTAAGCATAATTGCTGTTGTTGTATCTGTCATGCATCCTTTCTCAGTTCCACAAGTTTGGAGTAAGTTGACACAAGGTAGGCCTGTTGTCTAAATACTTAGATTGAGACAATTGCTTCAAGTGACAAATCAACATGTGCTTTGTCCAACTAATAGATTAATGAAAAAAGGCAACACAAGTGAGGAGACTTGGTGCTTTTATTACACAAAGCTAAAGGCCAGGAAAACAAATTAAGCTGAAAGTTTGTCTTGCTGGTGTGAATCGATCGTAATTGTGGTTAAAGAAGCTGAGGATGAGTCACTCAAAGCCTCAGATTTCAATCTATTTGGTAAAGATGGGTAAAATGACAAAGGGAGAGGGGTACTTTTCCTGAAATGGCCTTGGATATTTCTTGGGATACAACACTTGTTACATTTGGAGCAGGTGGTTGTGACACAAATGCAAATTCTATAGAAGTTGGACATTTTAGTTGCTTGTTACTAGAAATATTGAAGTTGGTCAGCATTTGTGGAGTGAGTAATGGTTAGTATTTCAAGTCATGTTCTTACACTGGCAATCTTGAGTTGTCTTGACTAAAATTAAGATGCCAGTGGTCCAAGTTGCAGATTAGTATATTCAGCCCAGACCAAAGCAAAGTGATAAATAGTGTAGTCAAATTGGCAGAAGTGAGTTAAATTAGATCTGTCTTTTTCAGAGTAATGAAAAATATTATTCACTTTGCATGAATAATTATACAGGTTTTCTGATTCCAATTAAACTGGTGAGCAAACTCCTACCCTCCAGAAATTCTGATTTTTAAAAAATATATCTTTTAATGACATTGGTTTTGTAACTAGCTAGAAGATTACTGCTATGGTCCAATATTTCATTGCTCTTAAACATCTCAAAGCCTGTTTGAGAAGGATTGGATTATTCTGTAAATGAAAATAAATAATAAAGGGCATTGAAATTTGTAGCCATAAACATCCTTCACTGAAGTGGTTCAGCTGAAAAGTATTTTCTGCCTTGCCTCGTAAAGCTAGTTGAGTGGAACTTATGAAGCCATTGAATTATTCTCTGCTTTCTGAAGAACTACTCTCAAATGTAGGGTTGGTAGATTTTTTTTAATTGAAGAATGGCATTGTGTAATCAAGAATGGGCAAAATGTCATCCTTCTGATTGATGACTGCAGCAAATAATTGATTAAAACTGAGTGAATGTGGATGACCATCATGCAATACATTTGCTTTCAATTTCGTGTGCACTCAAACTCTGTTCATGCTGCAAAAGTTAAGTGTTAATATTGCTCTGGTATAAGTCACTGATTGTTAACAAAATTAATTGGCAGTTTTTTGTGGATGAGAATCCTCTCTAGTGATTCAGTTTTTTGTCAGGTGCTCAACAGTAGTGGGGGGAAAAAGCTAACTTGTAGTTAGTTTCTGTTTGTTTCAAACTTTCTCAGTTATCTCTTTGAATTGGGTTGTTTGCACTTCAGTAGAAGTGAAGTGACAGCAGGATATATCTTGAGAAAATGTTATTTTGGGTCTTCAGAATCAGGTTTAATATCTCCAGCATTTGTCATGAAATTTGTTAACTTGCCATTGTTTAGACTTGTCTGCATACCTTAACTTAAAATTGTACCGTTATAGCATAATTTTGGTAGTTAGGAAGGCAAATACAATGTTTGCATTCATTTCAAGAGGACTGGAGTATAAGAGCAAGAACGTAATGCTGAGGCTTTATGTGGCATTGGTCAGACCGCACTTGAAGTATTGTGAGCAAATTTGGGACCCATGTATAAGAAAGGATGTGCTGCCAGCATTAGAGACTATCCAGAGGAAGTTAATGAAAATGATCCCGGCAATGAAAGGGTTAAAGCATGAGGTGTGTTTGATAGTTCTGGGCCTGTACTAATTGGAGGTTAGAAGAATGAAATGGGGCGGGATATGGGGGTAGGAACTGGCAGAAGATGATGACACATCACAGTGGCAGTGAAGACACAGTTGTCTTTCCCCACAATAAACAAAGTCATGTGCAGGCATTCTCCATTAAGGAATAACCCATTAGGTGAACATCATACTCGACTTGAGTGATCATGCTATTACTGTTCAGGTGAAATGAGACTGGGGGAGTTCTATGAATGGCAGTAACTGGAAATGTGCTTCTTTAGCCAACTGAGTTGGAATACTGAGAAGTTTAGGACAGATGAGGGTATATTACTAAGCAAATGTGATTTCATTTGGCTTGTAGAAAGAAATAGAAGGACTGAAATGAGAGAGATAGTGATTTTATTTTTCCCCATCCATTTGCAAAAGATTAATTGTAATGACAAAAACAATCATGTTAGAGCACATTTCAATTCTTAATTACTGGATCTGTCTCATTGGCTTTACTAGACATCTGTTGTACATCAGTGACTACTTAAGTAATTAATATTAAGAATTATTTTTGTGCAAACAAATTGTAGAGCAGTGTTAAATGGCTACCAATTTGTGACAAAATTTCACATTAGCAATGAGTATCTTTTTCTAATCTGTGCACCCATGTTTGAAAATATGTACGTTATTTTATCCTGTTTTGAGCGCTGAAACATCTTTTGCATAATCTCATGAGACAGTGTATTTCTTTATTGCATCCTCTGCTTTCTGCCTTGTAAGCCTTTTCATTCTTGCATTGTAAGCACTGAATTTTATTGCTTCACTTTAGGGTGGGTGCCAGGTAGGAATGACATAATTGTTATTGTTGGTAGAAATGTTATCAACGCATTTAATTTAAAAATACCAAAAATATGAAAAATTATGAAAATATGGAGTAAAACTAAGCAAATTCTTTATAAATCCTGATAGTTTGGATTTTGGCTCCCTTGGTTCTGACTTCTAACTTCTTTGAACTTTCAGGGGTCTGATTTCCTGTGCTGAGTTCATGTAATATTTTCAGATTACTGGAAGCCAGAGGATTGGTCATGAAACATATCAACTCTGGCCTGAAGAGTGACTTAAATGAGCTCCAATTTGCTTGCCATTGCACCTGATCAATAATAGATGCCATCTTCTTTGGTTCTTCACTCAGCCCTGCATCATTGGACACTGAAGATGCTTACAACAGGATGCTCCTCATTGACTACAGCCAACTCTGCATTCAAAACTATCATCTCCTCAAATCTAATCAATAAGCTCCAAGAACTAGACCTTATTACCTCCTTGTGCGACTGGATCTTCAATTTATTTTTTTTTCTCACTTACAGACCCCAGGCAGTTAGGATTTGGAAAAGCATCTTCCCCACAATCACCATCAGCAAAGGTGCACCACAAGGCTGTGTGCTCTGCCCCCTGCCCTACTTGCTTTATACTTATGACCATGAGGCTATTAGAGCTCCAACACTATGGTCAGCTTTCTTGACAATGCCAGTGTTTGCTGAATCAAAGGTGGTGACGAATCACCATTCTGCAGGGAGATTGATAATTTGGCTGAGTTGTGCCACAAAAACAACCTCAACTCAACGTCAGTAAAACCAAAGAGTTGATTGACCAGTGGAGGAGCAAAACCAGTGGTCCATGAGCCAGTCTTCATCGGGGATCAGAGATGGAGAGTGTCATTAACTTCAAATTCCTCTGTTGTCATGTCAGAGGATTTCTTGTGTGTACAGCAAGTAAGGGCCTTTATAAAGAAGGCACAGCAGTGTCTCTACTTAGAAGTTTGTGCAGATTTTGAATGTCATCTAACACTTTCCCAAACTTCCATAGATGCATAGCGGAAACTATACTGAGCGGTTGCATTATGATTGGATATAGAAACACCAATGCCCTTGAATGAAAAAGCCAAGTAAAAGTAGTGGATACAGCCCAGTCCATCACAGGTAAAGCTTTCCCCAGCACTGAGCACATTTGCAAGGAGTGCATTTGCAGGAAAGCAGCATCCATCATCAAGGACCCCACCATCCAGGTGATGCTTTCTTCTCTCTGCTGCCATTGGGAGGGAGGTGTAGAAGCTTTAGCACCCACACCACCAGGTTGTTGCCTCTCAACCGTCCGACTCCTGAACCAGAGTGGATAACTTCTCTTGCCTCAATAGTGAACTAATTCACAACCTATGGACTTACTTTCAGTGACTCTACAACTTGCCCTTAATATTACTTATTTATTTATACTTTATTTTCTTTGCCCAATTTCTCATCTTTTGCACATTGGTTGTTTGACTTCAAACCTGCTGTGACATCCTATATGATCCTCTGTCAGTACGATATATGATTCCTCATGTTTCTTGATAATAGAAATCTATCCACTTTCTTATCTATATTGAGTGTACGTTCGTAGAAATTTGCTTGAGTCTTGGGTAACATATGAAATCTCCACAAACTCCTAATGAAATATAGCCTCTGGTGTGCCTTCAAAATGTTGGGGCCCAGGGTGTACCTTCATAGATGTTTAGTCCAGGAGCTTGAAGCTGCTCATCCTTTTCAGTGCTAGCCCTCAACGACGACTGGTGTTCTCCTGACTTCCTCTTCTTGAAGACCATAATGAATTCCCCAGTCTTACTGATGTTGAATGCAACACCACTTAATCAATGGATCTATATCACTCCTGTATGCCTTCTTGTCACTATCTGAGATTGTTCCAACAATAGTTGTGACATAGATGGCATATGAGTCATACCTAGCCACACAGTCATGGGAGTAGAGCAGTGGGGTAAGCGTACTTGCTTGAGTTGTGCCTTGAGGTGTGTTGATTGTTAGGTGAAGAAATATCAGTGCCAAATACCTTGCCCTGTACCCTGAGGACGTGAATGTGGTTCTGGTCGCACCAGCCATCCCTATATCAGGTCTGTTAAGTCTGTTTGGAACTTCAATGGGTTCACTCTGATTTTCCTAAACAGCAGTGGATCAGGACCAGTTGACCCAACTGTGGTGAACTAGATATACCTGTCTGACTGCTCCTGTGGCTCCTCCCACAGACCCTGCTGACTGCTCCTGTGGCTCCTCCCACAGACCCCTGTATAAAGGCGACTGTGGTCTGCTGCTCTCCCTCATTTTCCCAGGATGTAGTGTTGTTCTTCCAGTCAATAAAAGCCGATATCTCACTTCCTAAGTCTCAGCGTGAGTTATTGATGGTGCATCACCAACCTCTTCTTGGAGGACAGGCCTGCAGTTCCAGGAGTTGGTCAGCTGAACTTTCTCTTGTTCTCTCTGTCAAATATGTCCTTTCTTTGCCGAGCAGAGAAATAATTCTTAAAAGTGACTAAAGCACAGATACCAGAGTTGGTTGAAATAACTAATTTTAAAACTAGGTTGTTATTAGGATTTCTACCTGTGTACATGTAAATTAATTTCATTAAGCATGTGAGGGAAAATGTATCAAATATAATTTCTCCATTTGTGGTACTGCTACGTATTTGATTTTTAAATGGTCAAGAATGAAGAAAGCAATTAATTTCCATTCCATATTTTAAAAATCAAAATCCTCAAATTATTACCCAATTCCTAGTCCGCAATGTTGAAAGACCACACTGATTTGGGTCTTGTTGATATTTGCAGGATTTTCATTGCTTCTAGCAGAATTGCTGGCTTGATTGTTTTGTAGATTGTCACTGTTCTTCTCAGTGGCAGTGTTAAATGTCAGACAGTCAAAATTAAAATCAGACAATTGAAAGAAATATTTTATTGTAAGTTGTAACACATAATGGAGCAGTTTGTGCCTCATTTTCTCATGTGAGAACAGGCCGTGCTGATGAAACCAAGTTTTCTTTGTCCATTTGAAAATGTGTAAGCACATGTACAAGTCACTTAGTGTTTTCTTTCTTGTAATCAAAGAGAAGTGCGGGAGCAAAGTGTATTTTTCTCATGGAAAAGGCAAGTATTGATTAAATGATGCTAAGCTTGGCGTTCTAAAGATTACGGAATAAAGGAGTCAAGAAGAACATAATAATTAATACTTTATGGAATCCCAGGAAAAGAATGTTAGAAGCGGAAACAGTAATTGATTTTTTGACATCTGTGTTCTGGGAAGTATAGCACAATATTAGGCTTTTTTTGACTTGGAGGAAACAGTAAAACTTGGGGGTCATTTAGTGGATTGCTTTAAAGACACGAGAATAATTTGGACTCTCAGGAAAGTGAATGCTTTTTTTTAAAAAAAAGTTGATTAGGAGTTTAATATCTGAACTTGAATGTACTTGAATGTGCTTTTTTGTTTATACCTGGAACCTGAGCTTTGAAAACTTGCCTGCCAGGATACAGGGTAGGCATAAAATGGTTGTCCAAGACTTGACAAGAGATGGTTGGAGCATAAGTGGGTGTGAAGAAAATTAAAGATGAAGTATTGAAGCTAAAAATAATGTAAGGACATGACAATGAAATTTCCACTATTCCATGAAAAGCAAAGAATGCAATGATTCATACTTGCACTGGTCTTTTGTTACTGAATGCATCATGTAGAAAATCTTGCATTGTTCATTCAGTATAGATCCATTAATTAACAATGTCCACTATTTCCTTCAGCCTAGTTTCTCCTGGTAGAATATGATGGATCTTTCAATCCTGCAGTATTCTTCACATTCCTCCATCTTTTGCTGCCTCACACAGCATGTGTCATTAGTTTAGCCACTGAACAATTGGGACTAATTTGTAGTTGCTTCAAGGATGGTGCAACTAGCAGGAATGAAAGCTAATTCATATCTGAAATGTGGTTTGCAAAGGTTTAAGCCATAGGAAGGCATTGAGAAGTTCTTTGATAGATGTAAAGATTAAAGTATTATGTAGTGAGATAAAACTACGTGCAATGGGCGGCCCACAAGTGTTCGTTCATATTCCAGCACCAACATAGCATTCCCACAATGAATTAGCCAGGATCAAGTTCGAATTTAAGTTTAATTGTCATTCAACCACGCACATGTAAACAGTTAAACAAGATAGTGTTCCTCAGGAGCCACATAGCACATACAATCACACACAGCACATATAGTCTCAAAATAATATTAACACAAGTCCCTGCTTGACAAGGCCTGAAGATTAGTGGTTCTTAGGATATTGTCCTGGAGCCATAGTTCTGCAAGAGAAAGCACGTAGCAGTTCCTCATCTCCCACAGCTGTGGATGAAAGCAATACAATTGCCTTCCCAGGAGAGAACCTGAGAGAGCAGCACTGAGGGGCGAGCTGGCCTGAAGTGGCCAGTCTCCAGCTCAGCATGTATTCCAGTATGCCCTCTGTACCTCAGTTCTTTCCCACACTGCCTCTGGTACCACCTCTTCCCCGGGTTGCTGTAACAGATGTCTCTGTGTATTACCAATGTTTATCAGAGTTTTGTCGTCACAAGAAAAATGTTTAAGACAAACATTTGCACCCTTTGTTGGACCCAGAGAGGCCATTGTGACCAAGCGCACTTCCATCTTACTGGAAGATTCCTCAAGGATATGCCCATCCTCCATAATCATTCTAGAGAAAATGTTTCTTGGACGTGCACATTTTATCTGTAAGACAATTCAATCAACTGCAGAATCAAAGAAATCAAAATAGTTGTTCATCTACTATGGCAACGAAAAAGAAAAAGATGTTCTCAGCGATGTGGTCTCCATTCAACTGTACATGTCTTTGTTTCTTCCATAGCTCCTGTCATCAGATGTGCTATTTTGATTTTTATTCTATTTCCTTTCAAATTCAAAAGGGAGCATGGAGAGATGAAGGGTTAAAAAGATGAAAACTTTGAACTATTATCCTCAGTGGAAAAATAACCCTGGTGTTACCTACTTAAGTTGTGAAACTTCTTGTCTTCTGTTTTTTTTGGCTTGAAATCAACAAATTCATGTGAATTCTGAGAGGAATTTTACTTTTAACCCTTTGGCTTTTAAACAATTTTTAAAACAACAGATCTTTCTCCTTTAGCAAATCTCATAGTAAGAAATCAGATAATGTTTTGGTTACTTTTGTTTTGTATATTTTGTGGTATTTTATCTTTAACAATAAAATGGATGTGAACGTTTTTAAATGCAGTGGATTACAGTGAATTTGGGCAGCCGCTTATTTAGGATGATTTTTAAAGAGTAAAAACTAATTGAAAAATAGTTTATTGGAAGAATAGTCTTGGTTTATTTGGGATACTATGCCACTTAATTGGGCCAGGAGATTGTTGCCGAAGTTTCTAACTAACCTCAATCATGTACACTTGCATGGCTGCTAAACTACACAGTGCTTAGAATGAAGTTTTTAAATAGCATCAATTGTGTTTTCAAGAATCATGATTGTTTTTGAGAAATAGCAGTTTGACAATTCAGAACTGTTTTGCTCAGTGCACTTTGAAGAATTCAGGCTTGGAGATGCTGGAAATGTCAGGGAGTGAAAGTAAAACAATTTCACTACTTCATGTTGGGAACTACAAAGAATTTGATGGCATCAGCAATCGTCTTGAATATAACAATGAAAATTAAGATTTGGAGGATACAAATATATGAAAGCAGTCCATTATCTGCACTAGGTGTCTATGCTGATGTTTTCAGTCAATCAAAGGAACATGGCAGGGTACACTGTGGATGAATTCTTCTGTTGATAACTATTAAGAATTACAGTTTTATTGTACTGTAGTAGTATTGTTAAGTGTTCTAATTTGTTCAGTATTTCATTTAAACAGATATTTTGTTACTCTGCTTTTTTGACCTTTTTATTATTTCCATGAAACTTCAGTTTAGTGGGGCAGCCACTTAATCATGCTAAAATGTACTGATCCCGATGTGCCCCAATTCACCGGAATCCACTGTATTTGCAATATTTCGGCTATGAAGTTTATAAAAAGCAAGCTAAAGTGTGCATTGCTAGATATAATCTAATCCATGGTTATGAACATTCCAGCATGCAAGTTTCGGAATGTTTGCAATGAGCTGTCCTTTTTAAAAACCTCCTGAGAGATTTTATTCATATTCCATTATTAAAAAATATTTCATCCGTCATATGTCTAGTACTGAAAATAAAATCCCAGGATTAATTTATAGCCATCTCGCATTGCCTTCAACATTCTGTTGAGGGGATGATTGAAATAAATCTGACAGTGAACGGCATTGTCTGTGACTGTTGACTGGAGGAAGCCAGATATTACCATAAGGAAGCAGCAGCTGGACTGGGCAATTTTGTGGGGCAAATCTAAGTTCTGAAAATACTGTATTTTAACCTCTGGAAAGAGTTGAATGGGATATAACCAGAAAGAAGTTAATTATTCCATAAACAAATCTTCTAATTCCGTTTGTGAACCTCAATTAAAAAAAATTCCTATTGGAGCTGCTGAACCATGTATTATACAAGTGTACAGTGACACTTCTGTGAAGGATATTCTCACATTATGTAAGTATTTTCTAGTGATTGCCATTGTTGGTTAGTTATACAAAGCCCATTTAACTTCCTTTTACCACCTTGAAATTTGTGGGTCAAAGTGACCGAATACATTAACCCAGATGATACGCAGGTTGAGATTAGCTAACAGACCAAATATTGACTCTGTTGTGTCTCTCTGACTCGGTGCTTTACTGTAGATTTTATTCCAGCATTTTGGTTACCTTCAGTTATATCTAAGTAATGATATTTCTTTTGTTATTATTAGGTTATGATAAAATTAAATTTGAATTTTTACTAGAGCTACATCAACTATGCAGATCACCATTCTGATATCTGATAGTATATTGTTTAGTGCACTCAGTGATAAATTGACAGCTCAGAAAGGTATTAATTTTGGTTCAAAATCATAAATTGGCAATAGAATATTCTCATTGAAACACAATCTGAATGTGTAACGTCCTGTGCTTTTAAACTGCCAAGGTTTAATAGCTGAATGTTTTCTTTTACAGAATCAATTTCTTTACACTTTGAATTTTAAGAATGCAAACATCAAGGGATGTCTTATTACATCTTTTTAAAGACCTAGTTTTATTTTAGTTACAATATTTGAAAGGCTGTATACTGAGTTTAGGGCATGTCTTTGAAAATGTATGTACTGCTGATTTGTATTGGGGGAATTACTGGCACGAATATTTTTGAACAGTATGAGATGAGAAGCATTACCAGCTTGTTGTTTCCAAAATTTATTTACCATGTCAAATAGTTTTGGAAATCTGTTAATGAAATACTGGCAATGATGTAGTCAACAATGGTATGGATGTCAGATCCGTTAATTGTATTGCAAATGGGATAGATTTTCCATATGTTTATGGGTGGGGTGGAATGGGGGAGGTCCAACAATCAAAATATCAGAAGGATATTTTGGATTATTGGTCCCATTTCCATTGTTCCCAATCCCTAGGCAAATATTTTTTTTTAAAGAAGTCTTCTCAGTTCAGTAGCTTAGGGTAAGATCAATGTAATTGTTAACCTACTGTATAAGGATATATATGTAGGCTAGTGGTCGCCAACCTGTCGATCGCGATCGACTGTTCAATCTTTGCGACTTTCCCAGTAGATCCCGAAAAGAAAAGAAAAATAAATACACAAATACTGTTGAGAGATTGTTTCCGGGTTGCGGGGTTTTAGTTCCGTTCTTTCTGCCCAGTGCGCATGCGTGTAGCTCCCCCACACTACACAGTGTAATTCAATGGTTCCCAACCACCGGGCCGCGAGGAAACGATACAAGTCAGCTGCACCTTTCCTCATTCCCTGTCACGCCCACTTGAACGCACACGAGGTCATCGGTCACATAAACGCAGTGATACCATCTCACCAGGGATTACTGGTTGGCCTCGGGTAACCGGCCGGTGGGAAGTGCCGTTGCCACTGGCCTGGAGTGCAGACAGATGGGCGCTGCCTCTAAACCTGTTTAGCACACCGAATGTTCGTGGGGAACCTGGTGCTGAAATATTCGCAGACAACCTAATTTGGGCTCAGCGTTTCGTAAGTATCAGAGCAGCTACCTCACTGCGATCTACTGAAACAAACTTTTGTCAGCTGATAGATTCGACAAGGAGGGTGGGCACACGTCCTGTCGCACTCCTTGGTTGGTCAGTCGTTCTCTCCGGACTGCAACCGCAGTGGCCCTGGTACAGGGACCTCTGGCCCTGACCTCGTCCTCTCACCCCACCCATGACCAGCCGCACCTGGCCAAGACGGTGGGTGGGCGGGAGGTTGGAGTTGGGGCCCGGAGGCTGTCTAATGAGGTAACGAAGCCCTCAAAACTGCTTCGGCACCTTGAGTCCAAGCACCCCGTACTTAAAGACAAACCCGATGAGATTTTTAAGCAGAAAAACCGTGAGCAAGCGGGGCAGAAGCTAAGTGCCGACAGCCACGAAAACTAAATTGCGGAATAGACTGGACATAAGAAACCTGCTTTGAGTATTGCTGTATTCCCGTTGGCTGGTCTGCAAGAATATTGTCAATATTAAACCGGTCCGCGGCGCAAAAAAAAGTGGGTACCCCTGGTGTTTATACATTATTTCTACTTCCGGGTTGCAGGTTTTTACTTCTGGTCTTTTCTGCCCCGGTGCGCATGCGTGTAACTGATCGATTTGGAGTCGATCTTGCCTTTCACTTAGGCCGAGGTAGGGGATCTTGGGCTTAATAAGGTTGGTGACCACTAGTGTAGGCTTTCCTTTTTGTTCATGGTAGCACCTTCAGTCCAGCTCTCATTGCAGCTTTCTGTCAGAGTCAAAACACTGTGGAGATTTGAGTACCGAATTCTGGTTGGTATCTCAGTTCTCATCTGAGGAAATGTTGAGTCGTGATCGATTGCTTTTCAGATGAGGTGAGCACTTATTCAAGAGGAGTAATGAAATTCTTCTCATCTCTTGACTGACAACTGCTGAAACGTTATTTCTGCTTAATTATTTCATTGCTGTTCAATGGTTCTGGTTGCTGCTGTTGCCTCCTTTTACCACAATGTGTTCTTCACTTCAGAAAGTAATTGATATTGAAGTAACCGGAAATTTGAAAGGTTTATACTATATCTTCCATATAGTAGTCAATGATCTCTTTGTATATCTCCATGGCTTTAAATACCAATCTTAATTTGATGTTCCTGCAGTGATGTTATTAGACAAACTTATTTGCCATGGATTGATAGTTTTTAATAAAACGTGAGGACTTTACTGTTGTGCTCCTATTTAAAAAATGAAAAGGTGTAACGAAAGTAAATTTTAAAACAGCAACAAATTAACAATTGCATTTGGAGCATGATTAATGTAGAACTGCAAGTGGAAGCACAGTGAATCATCGCTTATGAATTAGGCATTGTTTACATTGTTAGTGCCACGGTCATTACCACTGCTAGGAATTGGATTGGTTATTATTGTCCCGTGTAATGAGAAACAGTGAAAAACTTTTGCATGCCATCCAGACAGATCATCAGTGAAGGTTGCTCACTTATGATGAAGGCAGCTTGCACAGTATGAGGTGCCTAGCCAGATACGTTTACGGCCCTTCTGTTTTTACAAAACTATAGAAGCTTATTTACAGCACATATACACAAGGTACAGGCAGTCAATATTTACAAGACTGTAAGAATACTCAAAATATGGTTACCACTGTCTATAAAACAGTTAATACGCAGTTAATACCGCTCACGGAAGTCCCTCAGTGCGCCTGCCACGACCGCGTGCTCCTTCTCTAAGGACAGCCGGGCACGAACGTATCCTTGGAAAAGGGTCAGGCAGTCTCCACCGTACATCTTCTGCCACCAAGACCCATGAATGGCCATCTTGGCCAGGCCCAGGACCAAGCTATGTCCTGTTGTCCTTTCCCTCCCACCTTGAAACCCAGTAGTGGAATTATAGTAAATAATAGAGGTGCGAGCCCTTCCAGCTACTCTAACTGTGCTACAACTGATGTATTGATGGATGACCCTTAATTATCTCACTCAGATTGATAGCTGTCATTTGAGCCTGAAGAGTTCTTTCATTGGTGTTCTGCTACACTAGTGGTCACCAACCTTTTTAAGCCCAAGATCCCCTACCTCGGCCTTAGTGAAAGGCAAGATCGACTCCAAATTGATTAGTTACATGCATGCGCACTGGGGCAGAAAATACCAGAAGTAAAACCCCACAACCTGGAAGTTAGAAATAAGTATGAACACCAGGGGTGACCACCCTTTTATTGCACCGTGGACCAGTTTAAAATTGACAATATTCTTGCGGACTGGCCGATGGGGGTGGGGGGGGGGGATGTTAAACACGACCGGAATACAGCGATACTCCAAGCAGCTTCCTTATGTCCAGTCTATTCTGCAGTTTAGTTTTCGTGGCTCTCGGCACTTAGCTGCTGTCCCGCTTGCTCATGTTTTTTCCGCTGGAAAAACTCAGTGGATTTGTCTTCAAGTGCGGGGTGCTTGGACTCAAGGTGCTGAAGCAGTTTTCAGTGCTTCATTGCCTCATTAGACAGACTCCTGCCTGCCCGCCGCTGGACGCCTTGGCCAGGTGCAGCTGTTCCTGTGGCGGGGCCGCGGTGGTCGCAGTCCAGAGAGAGTGACCGACTGAGTGAGGAGTGTGACAGGGCGCCCGCCCGCCACCCCCTTGTAGGATCTATTGGCCGGCAAAAGTTTGTTTCAGTAGATCGCAGCGAGGTAGCTGCTCTGCTACTTATGAGACCCTGAGCCCAAATTAGGTCATCTGCGAATATTTTAGCCCCAGCTTCCCCACGAACATTCGGGGCGCCCATCTGTCCCCGCTCCAGGCCGGTAGCAACCCTGCTGGCCGCGCGAGGCCAACCAGCGATCCCTGGCACGAGGGTATCACTGCATTTGGGTGACTGATGACCTCACGTGGGTAATTACCTCAAGTGTGTTCAAGTTCAGCAGTGGGCGTGACAGGGAATGAGGAAAGGTGCAGCTGACTCGTATCATTTCCTCGTGGCCCGGTGGCGGGGGAGCTACATGCATGCGCACTGGGCAGAAAGAACAGAACTAAAACCCTGCAACCCAGAAACAACCTCTCAACAGTATTTGTGTATTTTTCTTTTTTTTTTCGGGATCTACTGGGAAAGTCTCAAAGATTGACGGGTTGGCGACCACAATGCTACAGGATCGGAGAGGGTCTGCTTCTTTTATTTAGAGCAAAATCCTATGACAGATTTATTTCCCCTTCTATTTCTGGGATTTGAAGATGAATTGCAGTGGATGAATATTTCTGATCAAGTTTTAACTAATTTAGCACCTGAATTAAAGTGAAGATCAAAGTGGCAATCCCTGGATTGGGTGATTTGATTTTGCACTATGCATTGCGTTCATGCAGCAAGCATGTGACAGACTAATCTTGTACTTCAGTTAATCCTACATCCCTTGATTTACACAAAATCCAAAAAATTGCTTGCTGTCCCAAATATGTAATGGAACTGACAATCTACAACCAGCTTAGGTAAAGAATTAGAAAGCTTCACCATACACTGAGTAGAAACATTTCTTCCCTTCTCTACTCATGAATTACCAACATCTTCTCTTGAGACTATGATCCCTGATTTTTAGATATATTGAAGAAGGGAACTATTCCTAATATCCTTACTGCTGTAGCTTGGACATGTAATGGAATTTGTTATGGCAATACAATCTTTTGGGAGAAGAAATTATTGTCTCTCTTAGTTATTGTATTTAACAAGAAGAAAAAGAAAACATACTTCTGTGTACTGGGTAGGAAAGTTTTCAATTTTGTAAAATTCTGTCAGACCAAATTTGAAAACTTGTGAATTTAGTTTAGTAGTCACATATTGAATAGATAGATAATGTAACTGAATTTTCAGACTTGACAGCATAAAATTCTAGAACAAAGAAAATGAACTGACAGGCAATTTTTAGCTGAATGCCACTGGCTCATTTGAAAGGCGAAATTAAGTAGAACAAATAGCTCCTTGATCTTTTGATAGGACATATCAAATAATTATTTCTGCAACTAATTTTCAAGTTGCCAACAGGAATAGAATTGTCAAAAGACAATTTAGATATGTAGTTGTTTCAGAACATTTATCTGAAAAAAAGATATGGGGTGTTTGAATTGAAATATGTTGTGTTTGAGCAGTATGGCTTTGCTTTTGCACAAGGTTACCGTCTTACTGTCTTAATTTATGCAACAAACACGAGAAACTCTGCAGACGCTGGAAATCCAAGCAGCACACACAAAATGCTGTAGGAACTCAGCAGGACAGGCAGCATCTATGGAAAGGAGTACAGTTGATGTTTCAGGCTGAGACTGGAGAAAAAAAGGATGAGGAGTCAGAGTTAGAAGGGAGGGGAGGAAGAAACACAAGGTGAAAGGTGAAACTGGGAGGGTGGAGGGGTGAAGTAAAGAGTTGGGAAGTTGATTGGTGAAAGAGATACAGGGCTGGAGAAGGGGGAATCTAATAGGAGAGGACAGAAGGCCATGGAAGAAAGGGGGAGGAGCACCAGAGGGAGGCGATGGGCAGGCAAGGAGATGAGGTGAGAGGGAAAGAATGGGATGAGGAATAGAGAAGGAAGGGGGGAAACATTACTGGAAGTTCAAGAAATCGATGTTCATGCCATCAGGCTGGAGGCTTCCCAGACAGAATAAAAGATGTAACTCCAACCTGAGAATGGCCTTATTGCGATAGTAGAGGAGGCCACTGATGGATATGTCTGGAATGGGAAGTGGAATTAAAATAGGTGGCCGCTAGGAGATTCCGCTTTTTCTGGCACACAGAGCGTAGGTGCTTGGTGAAGAGGTCTCCCAGTCTGCGTTGGGTCTCGCTGATGTACAAGAGGCCACACGGGGAGCAACAGATATAATAGATGACCCCCAACAGACTCACGAGTGAAGTGTCGCCTCTCCTGGAATGACTGTTTGGGGCCCTGAATGGTTGTGAGGGAAGAGGTGTAGGGGTAGGTATAACACTTGTTCTGCTTGCAAGGGTAAGTGCCAGGAGGGAGATCAGTGGGACGACTGGACAAGGGAGTTTCGTAGAGAGCGATCCCTGCGGAAAACTGGAAGTAGGGGTGAGGAAAATGATGTGCTTGGTTGTGGGATCCCATTGGAGATGGCGGAAGTTACATTCCTTGGTGGTGGGAGCATGGTGGTGCCTCAGTGTATTTTCTTCTATGTGCAGTTAAACAGATTTGATTAATTTTTTTTAAAAAGTGACTTAATTTATGGAATCTAGAACAATGTCTGGGAAGGCAGTGATGTTTTTGCGGTGTACGTAATTGACGACTACTTGGTCTGGGCACCTGGTGGATATTTGGTATCTCAAACTCTGTTGCCAAGCAATTGGCAAATAGTTTTAGAAATTGGAAAATTAATGTGATGATGTTTCTGATAAAGGGTATAGGGTTGGGAATTTGCGTAATTTGTTTATGATTTTCAATTAAATCTGCCTGTGTTTATGCAAAACCAGTCTGAGCCTTTACTATGCACTCTGCATTCACCCATAATTGTTTGTAAAATGCTGGATGAACGTTCCGTCAATTATTTTGAAAACTGAATAAACAACGTTTTGAAGGCAGTAGAATTAAAAATGGGAGGAAATGCAGGACAAGTAGTTGAGACATTTAACACCTGGTTTCGTCATTCACTGCCAAATTTGGTAAGATCACAACTATCACACCCTGAAGTCCCTTAAGCTTGCTCAGAGTCCACCATCAACTGTTTATTTACCAACAGCACTCTACTGCTTCTCTCCACTTTGCACCAGTTCCTTATACCCCTTATCAAAATCATTATTATCCTTATCTTGGAGTGCATGGAGATGATGGACGACTTCAGAATTAGATTTATTATCACCGGCATGTGACGTGAAATTTGTTAACTTAGCAGCAGCAGTTCAATGCAATATATAATTTAGCAGAGAGAGAAAAATAATAATAAATAAAATAAAACATAATCAACTACATATATTGAATAGATTTTTAAAAAATGTGCAAAAACAGAAATACTGTATATTAAAAACAGTGAGGGTACTGTCCAAAGCTTCAATGCCCATTTAAGAATCGGATGGCAGAGGGGAAGAAGCTGTTCATGAATCACTGAGTGTGTGCCTTCAGGCTTCTGTACCTCCTGCCTGATGGTAACAGTGAGAAAAGGGCATGCCCTGGGTGATGGAGGTTCTTAATAATGGACGCTGCCTTTCTGAGACACCGCTCCCTAAAGATGTCTTGGGTACTTTGTAGGCTAGACCTGAAGTCCACAATCAGCTCTTTCGTCTTTACTGATGTTGAGTGCCAGGTTGTTGCTGCGGCACCATTCCACTAGTTGGAGTATCTCACTCCTGTATGCCCTCTCGTCAGCACCTAAGATTCTACCAACATGTTTGTGTCGTCAGCAAATGTATAGGTGGTATTTGAGCTATGCCTAGCCACACAGTCATGTGTAGAGCAGTGGCTAAGCACACACCCCTGAGGTGTACCAGTGTTGATCATCAGCGAGGAGTTATTAATACCAATCTGCACAGATTGTGGTCTTCCGATTAGGAAGCTGAGGATCCAGTTGCAGGGGGAGGTACAGAGGCCCAGGTTCTGCAACTTCTTCAAAACAAACCACCTTTCATCCAGGGCTTTGTTAGTCCTAATCTAATTTTGCACCTCTGTCAAATTTGGATGGATGACTATAATGAACTTCTTAAGCATTGCCCATATAAGAGCAGTATATTTCATGTTGGGATTTTGACTGGATGTGAGTCATGTTGTGAATGTTTCTCAGGTACTACATGATAAGAATCTGGAACATTCTTCTTACAGCCTTGAAGCTGAACTTTGAAATAGTTTGTGTGTAACTGCATGGGAGATGAATACACTTCATCAACAGTATGAGAATGTTGAAAGTTGTGTTATTGGGTAAATGACTCTTGGCAAGTTTAAATTGGTTGTTAGGAGAAAAATAAGCTTTTCCTCATTGTTTTCCTGTGACCACTTGCATGGAATCTTGACCCTTGTGAGTACAAACTAGAGTTCATAGCACAGCAGACCTGTGAAATTGACCTGTTGCAGGACTGTCACATGCAGTTTAGTTGCATCATTGTTGAATTGGAATGCCAGTGTGGGGCTGCACAGGATCCAATTTATTATTTATGATTCAGTAATTAAAGCTAACTTTTGTTTCAGATGAGCTGAGCTCTTTAGTATTCTGGCATTATACTGCTGTTATGAAAATTTAAGATTTGCAACTCTTGCTAAACTTAAGCATTGCTTCCCCAATATCAAGTACAATCGCTTATTCCTGGAATATTAAGCCTTTGTGGTCCTGCTGAACTTTAAGAAAGTTCTATTTCATAACCTCATCCTGAAGATTGTCTTCTCAAATGGCTTTTTAACAAGTTGCTGACTTTGAACTCTAATCACTTAAATTAATACACTTACCCATGTTGAGTATCTCCTCCTGAACAACCATGGCTAAATCTGTTATTCTGTTTTCATTTTTATTCTGTAAATAGTCCCTCGTCATCCTTTTGAATTTTTGTAGTTTTCATCATTCCTCTTGAATTCTCATGAGCTATAATTTCAGTGCTGTAACAATGTTCCCCTTTCTGCATTAATGAACACTTCTGACAGGTTAATAAACCATTCACTTTGAGCTTCTATGTATTTTCTCTCTCTCTCTCACTCTCATTTCATTAGGTAATGAGGTAAGGATTTCACTGGGAAGACCTGTATTCATTTTCCTACCCGCCTACTTTTCAATGTGATGTTGAGTGACTCCTATGAGTTAGTGCAATGAGATAAAGTTGCTTACATCAGGTTAGAGAGAAGCTTGTATTCAGTGATGAAATAAATGTGAAGCACTGAGGAAGTGGGAGTTTTTTGAGTGGATTTCTTAGCTTTCCCTCTATTATTCCTCCTGTCGCAATATGACACTCCTGCTATATGTTCAATTATGTTGTATTGTAAGGACACAGTATCTAGGATGTGTTTAAAGCAGTAGACACCTGCATGCTCTTGAGTACGGTTTCCTGGGATTCCTTTGGTCAGTACTTTGAGGTAGCTGCGCTCTCTTCAGGAAGAAGTCATCCCACACCATGCATATTGAATGATCAAGTTGGATTCCTCAACCTCTTTGCTTTTGTAGAGAGTTGGTCATAATGTCTGAGTATCTGATAGAACTATGACACTTCTCAGGTGCTGCCAGGATTCAGTATCTGAACCTCATTGACTCAGATTTGGAGCACATAGACAACAGCAAAATGTATGTTGGACTGCTGTTTTTCAGTTATAGGTCAATATTCAACACAATCTCCCCTCAGTGCTTGTCAACAAGCTTCAAATCCTGGTCCTCTGGACCTCCTTCTGCAACTGGATAATCTACTTCCTCATCAGGAGACCATAGTACACATCTGAAAAAAATCTCCTTCTCGCTGCCAATCAACACTGGCGCAGATCAAGGATGTTGGCTTAGCCCACTGCCCTACTTTCTCTTCGCTTACGACTGTGTGGCTAGGCACAAGTTCACTCAACACTAAAAATTCACTGAGGACACCACTGCTGTTGGGAGAATCTCAGGTGGCAATGAGAAGGCATACAGGAGTGGGACAGATTGGCTGTTTGAGTGGTGTTGCAAGGACAACCTAGCACTCAATGTTAGCTAAACCAAGGAGTTGATTGTGGAGTACAAGAAAGGGAAGTTGGGAGAATGCACACCAGTACTCGTTGAAGGGTCAGCAGTGGAAAGGGCGAGCAGCTGTAAGTTCCTGGCATCAACTTCTCAGGATCTCACCTGAGCCCGATATATTGATGCAGTCACAAAGAAAGTATGCCAGTGGCTATACTTCATTTACAGTTTGAGAAGATTTGGTATGTCACCAAAGACTCTAGCAAATTTCTTCAGATGTATGGTGAAGAACATTCTTTTTGGCTGTCTTGCTGACTGAAATGGAGGCTTCAACGTGTAAGATTTGAAAGGGGCTGCAGAGGGTAGTACACTTGACCCCCTTATCTTCAAGGACATCTTCAAGATATGATGCCTCAAGAAGGTGGCATTCTTCATTAAGAGCTGTCACCATCCAGGATGTGCCTTCTTCTCATTCCTGCCATCAGGGAGAAGATAAAGGTGCTTGAACACCCACATTCAAAGTTTTTTAAAAAGCTCTTGCCCCTCTGGCACCAGATTTTTGAACAGCCCATGAGCTTGACTTCAACATTCTTCTTTTGAGCTGTTTTTTTTTGTAATTTGTAATAATTCTTGTCTTGCACTGTACTGCTGCCACAGAACAACAAATTTCACTTCTTAACTCAGTGCTAATAGACCTGTTTCTGATTCTCTGCTGTCTATGTGCTTGCCTTTGTGTTCTAGATTTAAAGAGTACATTTAATTGATCCATTAGTGTGAGTGTTTGTACATTTAAGTTTGTATGGAGGAACCATGTTCTTTGTTGTTCTGAGCTAGTATTATATGTATTGAAGTCCAGTCAGGCACACAAAGCAATATCAATTCATTGTGATAAAGTCACAAGCTTGATTGCCATATTATCTCTTTATCCGTTAACAGTGATAAAATCAGCTTATAGGTGTTACCATTTTTCCATCTTATTGGGCATTCAGCTGTCCCACCTATCAGATTTTAGGATGACTGAGAAGTGTGGAACATAAAGACTATGAAGATTGGTGTGTTTCCATGGTGAGCAGATCTGGGGAGTTCATGAAGAGTATGATGGGAATATGAACTCTGCTGAAATGTTGAGAGTGATGTAAAAGGAAATTCTGGTTAAGATGCTGTAGAAGCACTTAAAAGTGCTAATGTTTTCAATTTTTCAAACCTGGTTAAGTCATTAAACTCTTTCAGACTTGGTACTTGAGAAGTAACATATTCTTAATGGTTAACATTTTGACTGACTCCAGCCATTGGAGGAAATAATTCTTTCCTCCCCCCCCCACTTTACCACCATGGGGAGACAGGGAGCATGTAGTCATGTTCCTTTGTGTGCCTGGCTCTATCAAAATGAAATTCCAGTGATGCATTGTTCAGTCCAGCTGCTGCATTTCCTCAGTGAATCGATTATAAACATCTCCAGCTTCTATTAGTTGGCCAGTAATTACTCAAGGGAGGAAATTATTATCAACTTTTGAAAACAATTGAAGTGAGTGGAAAATTGTCATTTTGGTTGACACAGCAACAAGGCTGAGGAGCATTGAGAAAGAATGCAGAATGATTTTCTTGAATGGTTTTGGAAGCAAGGGAACTTGTGTTGAAATGGAAGGCTGGGGAAATTGTTTGTGTTCCTGAGCAGAGCAGGAAAAGTGTGGTGGTTATAATTGTGGCTGAAAAACAACCCTTCAGGTTGCAGGGCTGAAAATGATCAAGCACAAATAATTCTGTCAAATGTATTGAAAGCAACAAAAAAAAATTCATGCAGTGAGTAGCTGGAAAAGATCAGGAACTTAGGGAGTTGGGAGGGGGGTAACGTTGAATTTGCAGAGCTGTGGAATGGGGTAACTTTGAGTGACCAGCATTCTTACTCTGGCAGGGAGTCAGCATGGCTGAATGTTGCCTCCAAAACCATTGCGTACATTTGTCCCAAGTTCAAATTCTCTGCTTGCACACTACATAATTTATTTTTGTTGTCAATCAGTTAACAACCTTTATCAAAGTAATAGTCATAAAATAATAAAGTGTTGAAGTAATATTTCCCTTAATTATGCTGCTGGTTTCAATGTGATCATATCTGAGCCCTCTGTATGCAAGGGCTTTGAGCTGTGAACTTTTGATATCCACTTAGAGTTCCATTTGTGATTAGTATATCAGATTGTTAATGGAACATCCTTGCAATCATTCTCTGTGTGACATTTATGCTGTGTTATGATTTATAATTGTTAATGCCTCTTTTTAAACTGAATGACTTTCTTAATGCATCAGGAGTGCAGAAATGTGTAATTAGTTGGAATTGTGTGGTTGGCACCTTCAGTTCTGTCAGCGCCTTTCATTAACAATCAAACCTTGATGGTAAGACATGAATAGCGTTTTACCGAGATTTTCTGTAGATGTTATGTTGTGTTGAGAAGACTCCAGCATTTCACTCAATTATGTTTGAAGTGCAATTAATTTTTATTTATGCAAGAGTGGCTGTTACTGTATAGCACAATATTATCAAGCAGCAATTACTGGGATAGGTTGAAGAATCTATATTACCTATAAAAGGCTAAAAATGCAATTTTATCAATGCTTTCTTATCCAATTAAAGATGCAACATTTTAAAATTACACTCAGTGGCCACTTTATTAGGTACACATGTACACCTACTCATTAATGCAAATATCTAATCATCCAATCATGTGGCAGCAAATCTATGCATAAAGCATGCAGGCATGGTCAAGAGATTCAGCTGTTCAACCCATCAGAGTGGGGAAGAAGTGTGATTTAATGAGTGAAAGTGCATTGATTGTTAATGCCAAATGGGGTGGTTTGAGTATCTCAGAAACTGCTGATCTCCTGAGATTTTCCATGCACAACAATCTATAGAGTTTACAGAGAATGATGCAAAAAGAAACCAAACAAATGGCAGTTCTGTGGCAGAAAATGCCTTGATAATGAGAGAGGTCAGAGGAAAAAAGGCCAGGTTGATTCAAGATAACAGAAAGGTTACAGTAATTCAAATAACCATGAGTTACGACAGTGGTGCGCAGAAGATCACAACACATCGAGCAACGAAGTGGATGGGCTACAGCAGCCGATGACCACACCAGCTTCTACTCCTGTGGCCACTTTATTGGGTACACTCCTATACCTAATAAAGTGGTCACTGAGGTAATTTCTGGAAGGCCCAGAATGTTCAGCCACAGTTGTCTATGTTGCCAATGGCCACAAATGCACTGCATTGATCACAGGATACTTCCTATGGTGAGTTGGTGTGCGTGTGCAGTTCACAGTTCAGGTAACAGCTCTCTCACTCAGTTATTATGCCCTATTTGTCGTGAATTTTTAAAAGGGGGAAGAAAGCAAAAGTAAGAATCAAGTTATGTAAACTCAAGCAAATTCAATAGCCTTTTCATGTTGGAATGCTTTCTCGGTAGTTGGTAGGCCAGGGACCATCCAGATTAATTTGTAGCAGTACCGTTGAACATACTTGAAAAGCAGCAGCGTGTAATGTAACATCACTGAAGGATCAAGTGACTACTACAATGTGAATGCTCTTCCCATTTTTAGCAGGTATTAAATGTTTTAAAGTATATTCCTTCAAATAATAGAATAATATTCCTGTGTTCCTCTTTATGGAATTAATGCCTTATGCAGATAGTGAATTAAGATTAATTATTATGTAGCGTAGCTGTGCAAATTATCTGCTGAATATTAAGCAGAGGTATATGTGCCTGTAGGTTCAGTAAGATTGTAATAATGCTGTGATTGTACCGCAATATGTAAGCTAAGACGACCATTCTGATCCTTGGTGTGTAGTTGAAAAGAAGACATAAATGTTTGAATGCTCAGAATATTTTGTAGGTCCAGAAACCATTTGTGCTTAGAATAGTTATCCCATTTTTCACTCCTCATTGAAATGTTAAGCAATTTAGCTCTCAGCTTCGAAGATTAAAATCTCACATTGAGAAAGGATTGCTGAACATCTGTGTATCAGGGAAAAAATTAATCACATCGTTCACTTTATTGCTTTAGTTGTATTTGTTTTGAAGGCCTGTATTAAGTGGTTTATACATTTGCAGTTCTGATATTTGCCTCTTGTTGCCAGTAACCAGTGGGTGAAGTAAGGTGAGCATTGTACATTTTTCTGTTGCCTTTTGTTGTTAATTAGCACTGCTTCTGCACTTAACTATTTAATAATAGGCTGCTTATAGTGGCAATGGTTGACCCAGGTAGAAAGCAGATAGTTTGCCAGATTGTCTTCGATTCAAATAATTTACAGTACAGTAGTGCACAATTTTTAGACACATATAGAGCTACAGTGCCTCAGTCTTTTGCACAATACTGAATTTATCAACATGGAATGCAGACAGAGATTGGTAATCTGGCGGGAACAAAGGATGTTGAGAACGGTGAGGGTAGAGCGTCGCAGGAGGGGTGTGGGAAAAGGAGTGCTGGGGGTTGCATGGGTGTAGATACACCCAGCTCTGAGACACTAGGCAAGGTCATGTCATTCCAAACAATTGGTTTATTGATCATTACAATGTCTCTTTGGTGCTTCCTCTCTCCCTACCCTCTCCCTTCAACATTTCCCAACCATGACACACCCCTTCCTGCTTCCTTCCCACTCTCTGTAGTGTTTGATATTGAGGGGGAGTGCAGAGCATACACCAGCATGCAGGATATTTCTCTGAAATTTATTGAGAACTCTTCTTGTACAGTATGTCAACCTCACCTATGTTGGAGTGGCTGACTGAATAGCATAGGAATAACCTATTAGTCCCTGATAGAGACTCATATCAGAATCAGATTTATCATCACTCATGCATATCATGAATTTTGTTTTTTTTTATTGTGGCAGGTGTGCAGTGTAATGCATAAAATTGCCACAGTACTTTACAAAAGCCTTGGGCACCCTAGATATATATTTTTTGTGAATAAATGGACAAGCACAACAGAGTGGTGTGTTTTCTGAGAAATGCTGAATCATCTTCCACTCAATTGTAACAGTGGTGTCAATAATAATTGCTAACTCTATGGGATGTTATCAGGACCAGGACCCAGCCAAATATTTATTCTCAACAGTTCTAATAGTCTCAGTTTACCTGATTGAATTTTTTGAGGATGTGACTAAACATATTGATGAAGGAAGAGCAATAGATGTAGTGTATATGGATTTCAGCAAGGCATTTGATAATGTACCCCATGCAAGGCTTATTAAGAAAGTAAGGAGGCATGGGATCCAAGGAGACATTGCTTTGTGGATCCAGAACTGGCTTGCCCACAGAAGGCAAAAAGTGGTTGTAGATAGGTCATATTCTGCATGGAGGTCGGTGACCAGTGGTGTGCCTCAGGGATCTGTTCTGGGATCCTTACTCTTCGTGATTTTTATAAATGACCTGGATAAGGAAGTGGAGGGATGGGTTCGTAAGTTTGCTGATGACACAAGGATTGGAGGTGTTGTGGATAGTGTGGAGGGCTGTCAGAGGTTACAGCGGGACATTGATAGGATGCAAAACTGGGCTGAGAAGTGGCAGATGGAGTTCAACCCAGATAAGTGTGAAGTGGTTTATTTTGGTAGGTCAAATATGATGGCAGAATATAGTATTAATGGTAAGACTCTTGGCAGTGTGGTGGATCAGAGGGATCTTGGGGTCTGAGTCCATAGGACACTCAAAGCAGCTGTGCGGGTTGACTGTGGTTAAGAAGGCGTTTGGTGTATTGGCCTTCGTCAATCATGGAATTGAATTTAGGAGCCGAGAGGTAATGTTGCAGCTATATAGGACCCTGGTCAGACCCCACTTGGAGTACTGTGCTCAGTTTTGGTCGCCTCACTACAGGAGGGATGTGGAAGCCATAGAAAGGGTGCAGAGGAGATTTACAAGGATGTTGCCTGGATTGGGGAGCATGCCTTATGAGGATAGGTTGTGTGAACTCAGCCTTTTCTCCTTGGAGCAATGGAGGATGAGAGGTGACCTGATAGAGGTGTATAAGATAATGAGAGCCATTGATTGTGTGGATAGTCAGAGGCTTTTTCCCAGGACTGCAATGGTTGCCACAAGAGGACACAGGTTTAAGGTGCTGGGGAGTAGGTACAGAGGAGATGTCAGGTAAGTTTTTTTTACGCAGAGGTGAGTGCACGGAATGGGCTGCCGGCAACGGTGGTGGAGGTGGATACGATAGGGTCTCTTAAGAGACTTTTGGATAGGTACATGGAGCTTAGAAAAATAGAGGGCTATAGGTAAGCCTAGTAATTTCTAGGGTAGGGACATGTTCGGCACAACCTTGTGGGCCGAAGGGCCTGTATTGTGCTGTAGGTTTTCTATGTTTCTATGTCTATAATTTCACAGGTAGCTCTTTAGTGTATCACTCATATGTCATTTAAGTTCCATGACAGCAGGTTGTTTGATTGTGGTGTAAGTACTGCCAAAAGTTCAAAATATTATACTAATGTTTCTGTAAATACACTTTTCAGCAGGACATACAGGACTGGGGCAGCAGTTGTTCCTGCTTTGTTGTCTTTAGGACACTTGATGTATCCATGTATCTGCTTTTGTCAGAAGGTAGAGATTGTGGCATGCAACTTTGCTGGTCTGCAAGGACTTTCACTTGGTCATGGGATGGATGGCTATCCAGAGGATCTTGGAACTTAGTAATAAAATTATCTGTAATGCGTTAGGACAGTTTGCCATTGCTTCTATTTGTCGCATTGTGGCAACTGATGAAGGTTGTTACCCCTGGATCTGATTGTTTCATATAATTATCATCTTTAATAATGTGTTGAACAGGCTGTGCGAACAGGGCAGTTCCTGATCTGCCAGATAATAATATAGCCATGAGAATGTGGATTACTAATCCCTTTGGAAAAAGTGCTGATGAAATCAATTTAATTTGAAGTATTATTATTGTGTTTCATTACTTATCAGCAGGAACAAGGGATGATCAAAACTGTTATTATGGAAACTACGAAGTGTATGAATGGCACCCTCTCATGGCAAAGGTACCTTGTGTGATCTGTATCCTGTTCATGCACACTGCTGCTTATAGTCATGAAGAAGAACATGTTTTCTTGACAGCTGGGCAATTATTGTATTCTCTAGCAGTTTTTTCTGTTTTATGGATCACGAAAATCCAATATGATGAAATCAAGTTTTAGGTAACACATAGCTCCTTTGGGGTAATGGCCTCTACAAATTTCTATTGCTTTTCTGTTAGTAATCAGCTCCAGTTGGTTGCATATAAATGTGTATTTATTCTCAGCCAAAAGTTGTAATGTATCAAATCACAGAATGCTATTACATTCTGGCCCCAATTACAGGTATGATATTCCATGCAAAATCCATTTAGGGCAGGTGAGCCATCGCTCACAGTGACATTTTCACTGCTGCTGGAATATTGATGTAAAATTGAGGTAGCCAGGCAACAGAAATGGGCAGATTCATAAGATTTATCAGGTAGCATTTCCAATTTGCTAATAATATACTTAAGTTGGCAGTTGATCCATTGAGGTGCATTTCCTTTTCTCGGGAAATGTTTCTGAATATTTTCTATTGCCATTTAAGTGTTTGTGTGGGCTTTGGAAATATTTAGTGTTTTTTTAGCTGCATCTTAGTAATGAAATTGAATAGAGCTTAGATTTCATTAGCAATCTATTTTGTACATGAAATTTGCTGCCAGATAAACAGCAATTTTACTCGCCTGCATTTTCCATATAAATGAATATAATAATTCCATATACAGAACACTTCTGCAAGGCTTCGTTCAGTGTTTTGAACTTAACCTATGAAACATGCTTTCAAATTTTCTTTCCTCTCCCCAAGGTAATGGCCCTTAATGTCATGTGGGAGTGAATCTTGACAACCCCATTACTTTCAATCTGTTCCATTGCTTTTCATTCATAGGTGGTGACTTTCTGGCAGAAATGCAAGGGGCAAGAATTCCTGGTCAAATTACTCCCCAAATCAAGTATTTTGTGCTGTGTATCAACAGACAAACAAATAAACAAAAGAGAGCAGTTACACCGAAATTCAACCTTTCTTCACTGAACTTGTTTTTATTAATGAATAAGCACATACAAAATACAAGTGACAAACTGAATTAGGCAAGGTGAATAAGGTATTTTTTTTAAATTCAGGAAAATGGTACGGTGGTGTTTAAGTTGTGGAGTGAGCAGTTAGAGTCATGGACCAATAGTTCGGGGGTGCATTCAATCCCAGTATGGCAGCTGGTGAATTTAAATTCAAGCAATTGCAATTTAAAATAAACTTGCCTCAGCAATGCTAACTGTTGTGTATTTAACATTTCAATCATATTTGAGTAATATTGTAAATGTATTTGATTAAGCATTCTTGTTCATTTAAATAATTCCTTACAGGTTGTATATAAAAGCACATGAATAGCATATGTCATCATGCCACCACATCATACGTGTGTGGCTTGCTAAAGTAAATAACCTTCTCCATCTATCACCTCCAAACTTCTCACTTCATTTCCCCCTCCCTCTCCCACCTACCTTCCCCTCATCTGGCTTCCCCTATCACTTTTAGATGATACTTCTTCCCCTCCAACCCTTCTTATACTGGCATCTTCCCTCTTCCTTTCTGGTCTTAATAAAGTCTTAGCCCAAAACATCAACTCTTTATTTCTTTGCATAGATGATGCATTCTTTGCATTTTTTATGTGTTATTCCAGATTCCTAGCATTAGCCAGATGAGGGGAAGGTAGGTGGGAGAGGGAGGGGGAAATGAAGTGAGAAGTTTGGAGGTGATGGATGGAGAAGGTAAAGGACTGAAGAAGTTGGAATCTGACAGGAAAGCAGAATGGACCATGGGAGAAATGGAAGGAGGAAGGGCACATTAAGGAGGTGATAGACAGGTGAAGAGAAGAGGTAAGAGGGGAGCCATAGTGGGGAGTGGAAGAAGAGGGCAGGGGGAGAAGGAAAATTGCCACAAGTTAGAGAATTCAATGTTCACACCATCAGGTTGAAGGCTTCCTAGATGGAATATGAAGTGTTGCTCCTCCAACATTGGGAGTGGTCTTGTCATGGCAGTAGAGGAGACCGTGGACTGATATAGCAGAATGGGAATGGGGATTGGAATTGGAATTAAAGTGGTTGGCTATTGAGAAACCCTGCTTGTTGAGGATGGAGTGAAGATGCTCAACAAAGCTGTCCCCAGTCTTCTTCGGATCTTACTAACGTAGAGAAGGCCACATCAGGAGCACCAGATACGGTAGATGACCCTGACAGACTTGTAGGTAAAGTGTTGCCATTTCATAGTATGTTACTTTCAGGTATCCAACAATGTGGATACAAGTATAACATATTGACAATAATTCAGAATCACAAAACTTCTTCCAGGACAGAAACATTTTGAAAATTTTAAATGAAATGAATAAGGCAATGAATAATTTGTACTCAATTGGAAAGTTATTTCAACAAAATAGAAATGTTTATTTGAAGGAAGAGGTCATTGTCCTTTCCACTGGCTTCATTGGAGGCTGCTTTACTAGCTTGAATTTCGTGAGTAGTTTGCCTCTTAACGTGTTTTGAAGGTAGGATTAATTTATCTGATGTGAGTATATCTGAAAGCTATTCTTTCAAGATATAGGGCAGTGAATTTCTGATCTTGCTGTCTTTTTGTTGGAACAATCTCGGGTTGTTGGAAGTTTTGAAGTACCAATTGTCTTGAATAGTAAAATGATTATGCTGTCTTAAATGCAGATTTACAGATGGCATTTGTAAATGTGTGTTTACATGCATTTAAATTAAAGAATATTTCCACTTTATCCCTTGTTTCTTTATTAAAATTTTGGAGTCATGGTGTTATATAACACTGCAACAGATGCTTCAGCCCAACTTGTTTGTGCCATGCAGGATATGCCTGCGATGGCCCATATCCCTTTCAATCTTTACAAATGTCTTTTAAAACCTGTCCCTGTACCCACTCCTACAGCTTCTGTGGCAGCTGTTTTCACCAACTGCACCACCTGTATGAAAAATTTGCCTCTCAGACCCTTTTTAAATAATTCTGCATGTTTAAATCATATTAAACATGTATCCCCTAGTTTTAGACAGCGGGATAAAGATTGTGAATATCCACCTTATATCTATGATCTTCCTTGTTTTATGTACTTTTATAAGATCATTCCCACACTCTGGAGAAAATGGCTCAACCTTCCCTTGTTATTAAACCACTCCAGTCCTGTAGCATTCTCGTAAATCTACTCTGCACTTTTTTCAGCTTAATGTCATCTGTCCTGTAGCTGAATGACCATGACTGCACATAGTACTCTAACTTTGTTCTTACCAATGACTTGTCCATTTGTAACCTGACATTCCAAACTCTGTGCTTGATGTCCTGATCAATGAAGACAAGCATGCCAGCCACCACCATCACCATCCTGTCTACTTTGGGGAACTATACGTATTCCTTTTGGGATTTCTGGGCTGAGCACTCTCCACACCTCTTGCCGTTTACTGTTCAAGTCCTGCCCTGGTTTAGCCTCCCAAAATGCAACACACGATACCTCTGGAAGTTAAATTTCATCTCCCATGCCTTGGATCCCTTCCACATAACATCTAGAAGAACAATTTTAAAAAGCCTTGTTTATTTAACAAGTTAATTTTCTTCATTAGTAGCGACTGTGGGAGGAAAGGAATTAAAACAGAATTGGGTTTAATAGCACTGGCATATATTGTGAAATGTGTTGTTTTGCATCAGCAATACATAATAAAAAAACAATATATTACAATATGTTTTAATTTAATTAAATAAGTAGAATAATAGGAAAAAATGAGGTAATATACTGTACGTGGTTTCATTGCTTATTCAGAAATATGATGGTGTAGGGGAAGAAGCTGTTCCTGAAATGTGATTATGTACCTTCATGCTCCTGTACCATCTCCATGAAGGTAGCAATTGGAAGAGGCCATGTCCTGGGTGATGGGAGTCGTTGATAATGGATGTTTTTTGAGACATGGCCTTTTGAAGATGCCCTTGATGCTGGGGAGGCTAGTGCCCATGGTAGAGGCTGCTGAGTTAGTAACTTTCTGCAGCTTTTTCTGATCCTGTCCAGTGGTCCCACTATACCTGTGGTGATGCAGCCAGTTAGAGCACTCTCCACAATACGTCAGTAGAAATGCATAGAATTGTTGACATTTTGGATCAAAACCCTGAATCAGGATTCAGAATGCATGGTTTTGACCTATAATGTCAGCAATTCCTTTCCTCCCACAGATTCTGCTTGGCCACCCGAGTTCCTCCTGCAGATTGCTTGTCGCTCTAGATTCCAGTATCTGCAGTGTCTGATGTCTTTACTGATTCAGCAACATTGAGATTCCACGGATATTTAGGTAGGAAAAGAACAAGGAAGACTCTGCATTAAAATAAGCTGTTGTAGAACGTTTTCTTTACAAACAGATTTGATGATCAGGTGAATGAGCTGTGATTAGTGTCATTGTATTTACAGTCTTTCCTGATTCGAGGACCCTGTTTCTCCTTGTAGTGCCCCTTGATTTAATCACTTTGCTCATATCTTTTAGTAATGGACCTGACAACTGTACTGCTCCAAAGAGCACTATATGAGGTCGTTCTTACCCTCAGCCATTAGGCTCTATAATGAATCAACCTATTGCCAGGGAAACAGTGACCCCCTCCTGTTAGATTGTCTGAGGTAACTTGTTTTTTTTATTCTTTCTTGCTTCTCTTCTAATATTTGTATATCTGTGATGCTACTGTGACACAGTAAATTCCTTTGGGATCAATAAAGTATCTCTCTATCTTAATGTGACTGAACATGAAAGTACAGTAATCAAATCAGTCATTTTGTTTTTTTCAAACGTTGTATCATCTTTCTTGTAAGTAGTCTTGTTGAATTTACTCAGCTCCCAAAGAGTTTCTGAGCATGGATACTTTGAAACCTTGTGTTATTTATTTACATCTGTCAGTCTTTGATTTATGAGCAGTTTTGCTGAAGGGAGGTGAATAGGAAAAAGGTTATAATATGAATAATAACGAGTAGGATGACTCTTTAATAAAACTATAGAATCCAGAAGATCAAATATAGACATTAATAGATCACAATCACCATTTGTTAGACCAGACAGAGTTTAAGTGTGTTGAGCAATTGAAACACAAAAAATATGAATGTTTGAAATTTTCAATTATACTTGGATGTGTTGAGCCATGTTATGGTGCAGCATGCAGTTATATTTTTACACTGAATGGTTGTTCAATTATCTTGAATGTAACTTATTTTGGACAGTTTCTTTAAACAGAAAAGCAAATTTCTAGGACAATGCCAAGCTGGGCAATAGCTGTGCCAGGAACAGATGAATTCATATTTTGCATGCAATTGTTATTTTTTTTTGGTTTCACTTTTCACTTTGGCCTGATTGGAAATTACTTGGTTAGATCATCTCAATTGTATAAATAGTTAATATTTTATGATGGTAAGCGCTAATTCTAAACAGATTGGGAATAACCTAGATCCTTTGGGTAAGTTGGCCAGTACTCATTATTGATATAAATATTGACACCAGAGTGCTGTTTAAATGAGTTGCCAGTTAAAGCCAACTTGGCATTTTCTATAATAAACATTTACACCATCTATTTCCTATTTTTCTCTCCACCCTCTTCCTCACATTTTTTTTGCACGTCTCTGTAGTTATGTGTTTCTCCATAAACACCACAGTTTACCTACACTTCCCTTCCCTTGTGAATGTTCATCACATCACCTTTTAGAACTTCACAAGTGTAATCCAAAATTAAGGAGAGTTCATCTGATAAAATTATTCATATTTTCAATGAAATTTAAATCTGTGATAGAGTTGTTTATGGAGTACTCATGATCAATGGCAGCCCCAATTTTAGAAGTTTTAGCATGTTAGCACCGTTCCAAATTGTTATTTTCCATAATATCAATACAAATGACAAATAAATCATGGTTATCTCAAATATTTAGCTAACTTAAGTATGCCCTTCGCATTAGTGTATTGTGGAGGATAGTGGTATTTGAACAGCATTTTCCTATTGAGTAAATTGAATACACTCCAGTTAATAGATTTTTGTTTATATACTTGAATTTTATATTTAGGAAGTTCTGCTTGAGCTGTGTAAGAATAAACTACACTAATAGGTTACACATCTGTCATGGTTTGTGGAACAATGTGAGGAAAATTTAAGAGCACAAATTGAATTAGTACAGCATTAAGTTGAATTTGAGTTATTTTTCCCTGTGGTGTAGTTATAGGCCATAAAAGCATTGACGCACAGAGATTTGAATGTGCTATGGCCTTGAAGGCTAATGAACATGCAGATTTAATAAAACTTTAGTCATTAGTCTTGTGTGAATGTCAGAGCATTAGGCCCATCAAGGAGATTATTGGTTCTTACTCTTAACTTCATATACTTAACTAACTTAAATTACCAGGTTTCTAATTTGTGATATTTTAAAAGAAGGAATTTTACGATAGTTGAAATGTCTGTTCAGCAGCATATTTATACACATTTGCATGGGGTGCATATGTTTAGTTGTGAGCAGGAAGCTGTGATTAGGTTATAATTTGTTTTCACAAAATTATAATCAGCAGTTTACACAGCACTTTTGGCTAATTGTTCAAACATGTGTTTAAAACTATTATTTTAAGTATAGTACTGCAGAGCATTTCATTTTGGCAGTTTGTGATACTGAATTGAAAGTTTTTCCTTAGAGAAGGGTGTGAAGGTTGATGGGGTGTTTGTGGAACTTAGATCTATCACTGAGGTAAAGTTGCTGCATAGCTTCTCGCTTGAAATTTCTAGATCATATTCAATGGTTAGAATGGGAAAGGATTAAACTATTCCTTTGCCTAAAGATACTTAATGATTCTGTAGCTATTGTCTCCATTAAGCTTGGGAGTTTTAATGATTGAGGTAATTTAGCAATAGCCTGTTACTTAAACAGAGGCTTTGGAATGTGCTTAGTTAAGCTTTTGCAGCAGGTGTATAGCTTGAGCCAGTGAATTTTCTTGCCATGACGTTTCTATTAATACACATGACACATTTTCTGCTCAGTGGAATATTAGGTATTTGCACAAAAACCTACCATGCTGTTTTTTTGGAGGAACATTTTAACCATGTTGCAGAATTTGTCTCTTATTGCTGAACAGTTTCAATTATCAGTTCTGTGTTACCTGTCTATTTGTACGATTGAAGAGTTTGTCTTCAGCCCTTGGTTAATCATAACTGTAATGGGGCTGCACAGGCTGTGCATAGCTGATGAAACTACTGTCTCACAGCCCCAGTGACCTGGCTTTAAAACTGCTACCCAGCGCCAAGTTTACATGTTCTCTCTGTGAATTTCCTCCAGGTGCTGCATATTTCCCCTGAACATAGATAAATGGTAGAATCTGCAGCTGAGTCAATAGGAATGGGGGTAGGATTAGTGTGAAGTGGGGTACTTGGTTTGCTATAGACATTAGGCCAAAGAGCCTGTGTCCATGCTGTATATCTCTCTCGGACTCCATAAGTTATTGAAGCATTCATTACTTGCAGCAAATTATATTGTAGGCTTATAAATATCTGCCCATTGTCCTAAAATGTATTATTGATCGTTTTGTGGTTTCAGAGCAAAGCATCAGTTTAACCAATGGTCAGAATAGTGATGCTTATTTCTCTGTCAGCTACAATTGTGCATTCACACAGTTAAGCAGCTGGGAGTTTTTTTTCGAAAAGTTGATTTACGATCACACTAGTACCTTGGCTTTTTCCAATTATTTGCTAAGTGGCTTGCTCGTCGGTGTTCTGTCCAAACTAATTCTCAGTCTTGTCCTGTATCTGTTTTGCCTTAAGGTAATATGAATTGCTTTAGTGGAAACCACATTATTTTCTTTGTGTTTTTACCTTGTGTCAGATACCTTTGCTGGTCACGTTCATTTACTGATTGAATAGACTGGAAGTTTTACTTGTGAAACCAATTACATGATGACTTTTGCGGGTAGTAATAGATTTGTAACATAGCACCCTTTATAGTTGTTTAAAATGAACTGGTTTGCAATTTATTTTCCTATGGAAGCAATTTTAATAGAAAATGATATGCATTGGTGTTAGCAACAATGCCAAATTTTCAAAAGTCAGGGTAGCTTTGAATGAAAAAAAATCTTCCTTTTTGATCTAAGTTTTCATAATAATAACTTTGTGATGTTAGATTTTGCTCTTTTGTTCATGAAGTTGTTTGATATGCAGTACTCATCCTGACAGTTTGTTGCACTCATTGATCTTCTGAGCCATTTAGTTAATAAGATCATAAGATATAGGAGAGTTAGGCCATTTGGCCTATCAATTCTGCTTCGCCATTTCACCATGGCTGATCTATTTCCCTTTCAGCTCCAATCTCCTGCCTTCTCCCCGTATCCCTTCATGCACTGACTGATTAAAAATTGTTCAACCTCTGCCTTAAATAAACCCAATGACTTGGCTCCACAGCTGCCAGTGGCAACAAATTCCACAGATTCACGACCCGCTGGCTAAAGAAATTACTTTATCTCCATTCTAAATGGATATCCCTCTGGTTTTAGACAACCTCACCATAGGAAACATCCTCTCTACATCCACTATATCGAGGCCTTTCAGCATTTGATAGCTTTCAATGATTTCCCCCGCCCCACCTCATTCTTCTGAATTCCAGTGAATACAGGCCCAGAGCTATCAAACACTCGTCATATGATCAGTCTTTCAATCCCAGAATGATTTTCTTGAGTCTCCTTTAAACGTTCTCCAACATCAGCAAATGCTTTCTTTGATAAGGGACCCAGAACTGCTCACGATACTCCAAGTGAGGCCTCACCAGTGCCTTATAAAGCCTCAAGTTTACATCCTTGCTTTTATATTCTAGTCGTCACGAAACAAATGCTAACATCACAGTTGCTCTCCTCACCACAGACTTAACTTGAAAATTAACCTTTAGGGAATCCTGCACAAGGAATCCGAAGTCCCTTTGCATCACAGATTTTTGAATTCCTCCCCATTTAGAAAAACGTCTACACTTTTATTTCTTCTACCAATGTGCATGACCATACACTTTGTGACACTGTAATCCATCTGCCACTTCTTTGCCCATTCTCCTAATCTAAGTCCTTCTATAGCCTTTCTACTTCCTCAAAACTACCTGCCCCTCCACCTATCTCAGTATCGTCTGCAAACTTTGCAACAAGGCCATCAATTCTATCATCTAAGTCATGATGGAATGGTCCCAACACAGACCCCTGTGGGAAAATCTACTAGTCACCAGCAGCCAACCAGAAAAGGCTCCCTTTATTGCCACTCTTTGCCTCCTGCCAATCAGCCACTGCTGTATCCGTGCTAGAATCTTTTCTGTAATATCATGGGTTCATAGCTTGTTAAGCAGCCTCGTGTGGCTTTCTGAAAATCCAAGTACACAACATCCATCAATTCCCTTTGTCTACCCTACTTGTTATTTCTTCAAAGAATTCCAGCAAATTTGTCAGGCAAGATTTTAGCTGAAGGAAAACATGCTGATTATGGGCTTTTTTATTATCATGTGCCTGTAAGTACAATCTCTGACAATCGACTCAAACATCTTCCCAGCCACTGAGGTCAGACATTTGCAATTTTCCAGTCCTCCAGAACCATGCCAGAATCCATTGACTCTTCCACCACAATCTCTTTAGCCACCTCTTTCAGAGCCCTGCATTGTAGGCCATCTTCCAGGTGACTTATCTACATTGAAAACTTTCAATTTCTCAAACACCTTCTCTGTTGTAATGAATTTCACAAACTACTGCCCCGTGACACTCTCAAACTTCCATCATACTGCTAGTGTCTTCCACAATGAAGACTGATGCAAAGTCCTTATTCAGTTTGTCAACCATTTCCTTGCTCTCCATTACTACCTCTCCAGCAACATTTTCCGCCTGCTCAATATCCACAGTTGCTTCTCTTTGAGACTTGTACATCTGAAGAACCTTTTTGTATTCTCTTTAAAATTATTGGCTAGCTTACCTTCATATTCCAGCTTTTCCTTCTTTATGACTTTTTAGTTGCCTTCTGTTGATTTTTAATAGCTTCCCTATCTTACTTCCAACTAATTTTTGCTGTATTATATGCTCTCTCTTTGGCTTTTATGAAAGCTTTCACTTCTCTGTCAGCCAAGGTGGCTCATCCTGCCTTTGGAATACGACTGCTTCTTTGTGATGTATCTGTACTGTGCCTTCTGAGTTACTCCCAGAAATTCCAGACATTGCTGCTGTGCCTTACCCCTGCTGGTGTTTGGTCAGCTCCTTTCAAACGCCTACGTAATTCCTTTTACCCCACTGTAATACTGGTACAGCTGACTTTATCTTTGTAAATTGCACGGTGAATTCTATCATATTATGATCACTGCCTCCTAAGGGTTCCTTTACCTTAACTTCTCTAGTCAGTTAAGACTAGACAAGTTAATTTCTTGTTCATTGCACAAGACCCAATGAGGAATAGCTGATCCCCTTGTAGGCTCAGCCACCAGCTGTTCTAAAAAGCATGTCATTAGTGCCACTGTGTATCAATAGTTCAGTCTGCTCATCCTCCCCCTTTTAGAATGCCATGGGCCTGATCCAAGATATCCCTGCTCCTGACACCTGCGATGCAACATACCATTTGGGTGTTTCTGTATCATCCACAGAATCTTGTCTCTATTCCTCTAACTATGGAATCTCCTATCACTACTGCGGTCCTCTTCACCTCTCGTCTCTTCTGAGCCTCAGTGCCACAGATCCGGTCACTGTGGCTCCCCCCCAGTAGGTCTTGTCCTCAACAGTATCCAAAGTTGTATACATTATTGAGGGGAATGGCGGTGTGTTTACTCTGCACTGGCTGCCCATTTGCCCTCCTTCTCCTGACAGGCGCACAGTTACCTGCCCCCTGCAACCTCCCTGTTTCACCTATCTGTCACCTCTTCTGTCTCCTGTTGGAGCCGAAGGTCATCAAGCTGCAGCTCCAGTGTCTTGATACATCCTCTGGGAAGCTGCAGCTCGGCACAGATGTGGTTAATTGAGACTAGAGACCTCTCAGAATTCCCGCATCTTACATGCAGACCAAAACATTGCCCCTGGAGCCGTTCTCACTGCTCTGACAGGTGAAGAATGAAAAATAGAGGAAGAAGAAACTTACCAGATGCTTACCTTGCCCAAGCCTGTTGAGACACAGCCACTTCAACATTGGCCCACTCACACAATGGCCATTCTGCTTGCCCCTGCTTTATTTTTATTTGCCCTTTCTAATGAATCCCGTTCACTGATTGGGCACAGTCCAACTCCAAAAACTGCCATGAAGTGCAGCCTTTTTAAAACTTCAGCTGCAAACCTAAATGAAATCGCTACCTCTTCCTGTGTCCCGCTCAGTGATTGAGCGCAGTCCAACTCCTCATATTTCCCATTTATGGATCTGTCTCCCCTTGGCCTTCCCTCCTTGCCTAAGCTACTGTACTGTTTTTCAATCCTAAGAAATGAATGATATCGATGTCTTTGATTGCTGAAGATCTTCAGATTGAGTTTGGCCGCTCAGTAGCGTGCTACTTCAAACTTTCAATGAATACACAGTGTAGGATCACTTTATCTGCTGAGTACCGACGTTTTCCTCTTTTGAAAGAGCAGTTCTATGTTCTATCAATTGATCGGACCCTAACCAAGCTATGATTCAGATGGTTTTGAATTCAAAGCACAATTGGTGCTTTATGCACAAAGATCAAGGCCAGGAGTGGCAACCCTTTTGTTGAGCAGAGATTAGTGTTGATTAATGAAATGGAAACAATAATTAGGATTTTTGTAAGGAAAATGACTAAGTCCTGTGGTTTATTTACTTATTCGTTTACTATTGATAAAAATATAACAGGCAGATTGAAATAACTGAGGTATTTTAGAAAACGTTCAAAAATGATTAATCTTTTAAAAAGATTGAAAACAACATCTAATTAGTTATTGCTGTCATGTATAACATTTGAATGTGAAATTATAAGCTACGGTGTATATTCACAACATCAAGGAAAGGAAAATAAATACGCTTAACTCTCAGTAAGGCTTTTGTAGCTGCTCTAATGATAGATATTTTATATCTGCTGTCGGAGTCATGCATCTGAGCTCTATCTGCATTGTATTCTGTGTTGTGAGTTTATTAGATAGTCACATGGATGAGGCCATAGTAAAAGTGAAGGGTATAAGTTAAAAATTCATGCTTAATTCTGCACAGTTTTAGTGCTGGGGACCGCTTAATTATGCATAACTTTGCTTAATTACATTTGAAAATGCTTAACTCTACTTTGATTAGGTCTGCTTTAAGTACAGTTAATATCGCTAGTTTGGTATCATAAGTTACACTACTTCAAGATCGTATCTTTTATTAATTGTCAATAAAGGATCAGATGCATTTCTTTGACTTTGTGGAACATTATTATTGGAATGAATTAAGGAGACTGAGAGGGGATCAGATTGAAACGTATAAGATTATTAAGGGATTGGACAAGATAGAGGCAGGAAATATGTTCCAGATGCTGGGAGAGTCCAGTACCAGAGGGCATGGTTTGAGAATAAGGGGTAGGTCATTTAGGACAGAGTTAAGGAAAAACTTCTCCCAGAGTTGTGGGGGTGTGGAATGCACTGCCTCAGAAGGCAGTAGAGGCCAATTCTCTGGATGCTTTCAAGAAGGAGCTAGATAGGTATCTTATGGATAGGGGAATCAAGGGATATGGGGACAAGGCAGGAACCGGGTATTGATAGTGGATGATTCGCCATGATCTCAAAATGGCGGTGCAGGCTCGAAGGGCGGAATGGTCTACTTCTGCACCTATTGTCTATTGAATGATTGGAGGGCGCATCTTAGACCGATAACTACCCGTGGGGTCACCAGCAGTGACATTGGTTTGGTCGACTTGCTACTACATTTGGAATGTATCTGGTTCTTTTGAGAGCTTATGCATGTGGCACTCGTTTCGTCAGTCTACTCCTATAATTAGACTTGACCAAGTTTGTCACTGACTGCATTGTAGCCTGATATGGGAGCAACAATGCCTTTGAGTGGAAAATCCTACAAAAATTGATGGATCACCTGAGCACATCACAGGTAAAACCCTCCCAACCATTAGGCACATCTACATGAAACGTTGCCATAGGAAAGCAGCATCCATCATCAAAGATCCTCACCACCTAGGCTGTGCTCTATTCTTGATGCTGCCATCGGGTAGAAAGTACAGGTGCCTCAGGACTCGCTCCACCAGGTTCAAGAACAGTTACTACCTCTCAACCATCAGGCTTTTGAACAAAAGGGGATAGCTACATTCATTTTAGGACTCCTGTCCTGTTATTTCATGCTTGTTATTTATTGCTGTTTATTTATATCTGCATTTGCACAGTTTGTTGCCCATTGATCTTGTTTACGGTTACTGTTCTATAGATTTGCTAAGTATGCCTGCAGAGAAAGAACCTCAGGGTTGTATGTGGTGACATGTATGTACTCTGATAATAGATTTTACTTTGAACTTTGAAAAAAAACGACTTACATGGCGGTGCTAAACTCTCTCCATACAGTAGTAACTTCTCACTGAATATTCAGTGTTCATTCAGATGGCAGAAGCAAAGGTATGCTGAGCAAAGCCAGCGCCAGTTGGCCCAACTGCGCACTGCTCAAATACTGTGTCATCTGCATCCTACTGTATACATGCCTGTCTAGCTGGTGCCAAGCTGGTGTGAGACGGTTCCTGGCAAAACATCTTCCTGTTCTCAAGTTCGATAAAATTACTTGCTGCTTTGTTTGGCGGCAAAGACCAACATTATGCATATTGTTATACATGGGGTTAAAAAGAATGGAGCGGCGTTGCTGTGTGCTGTATTCGGCACGTGTGCCATGCATTCACCACCCTGACTGATAATTGAGTGCAATACTGAGGGAGTGGCACACTGCCAGCAAGGCTGCTGGTTGAGCAAAATAAAATTAAGCCTCACCTGCACTCTCGGGTGCAAGTTCAAGCAGACAAGTGATCTCCGGTGTTCTGGCTTATGTTAATCTCCCTATTGACATTTCAAAAATGGATTATTTAATCATTATCACATTACCATTTGTGAAAGCTCCCTGCATTCATATTGACCATTACAATACCTACCTTTATAATAATGCTAACCTTACAAAAGCTTTTCATTATCTACAAAACGTTTTAGGAACATAAAATATAAATCATTCAAACTACTGCAGCTCCATCCTGTCTGTGACGTCTTACTACTTTTTTTCCTGTGTCATCCATGCACCTTTTTGTTGTGTTGCCAAATGATTTGTCCCACACCTGGTTTTAAGTTCCTTTGGTGAAGACTGCAGTCCTTACAGCCACTGCTACAAATTCGGTACCTTATTGCATACTTGTCATGGGTTCCCCAGTGTCTCCACCACAGTAACTTGTTCTTTGAGAGCTCATGCCTCATGTCTTGTCCAGTGAGGTTCTGCATCTCTTACCAGACACATCCAAGTTTTACTGTTTCCTTGTACTTCTGTTTCTCACTTCATTGATGACTGAGGTCTAGCTGTGAGCATCCATTATTCCATTGGCCAAACCAGCAGCAATCCCCCATGCTCTGCACCGTGCAGCTCCTTTCCTGAAGCTCATGGCATCAGTCTTGCTCTTTGACACCCTCATGCTTTTACATTTTTCATTGTATTTTGGTTAATGTCCTTGAATTGCTTTACTACCTTTGAGTACCTTTTTAATTAGTCGATGCTGAAGCTGCCTAATCCACTTTTAGCATGAATGAATAGCAAACTACATGATCCATTCCTGTTCAATCTGAATGCAGCTCTCAACCCTTGAAGCCAGTTGTCAAATCAGACAATTCAATGTAAGTACAAATAACCTTTGAAGAATTATTATTGTCATCCAGTCTCCCATGATGAAAATGATCATCATTGGATGCCTATACCGCTGAAAAGTTCTTTGGGAATATTACATCATCTCCACAATTTCAAATAATGTCTTATTCCTGTTCTTAAATAACTTTAAGCAACATTTCTTAATAGCTTTTTTGAAATAATGACTTTGTTATTTGGTTCTATTCAAATAAAAAGTTCTCCTAATAACTTTAAAAAAACTTAAATGTTCTGTTTTTCCACCTCTTTGAAAATGTTGTTGTTAAATCAATTTGCTTGTTATTAATACAACTGAGAAATGTTGCTAGGCAAATTGTGCCATGTCTAGTAACATTTTGAATTGATATCATAAGCCGAGTCAGATTATTGAGTAGGAGAATCCTGATTACATCCTTTTCCCTGTGCTATGATTAATAAGACTAATGTCTGTGACATTACTTAAGAGCATGAATTGAACCAGCTGCTTAATGAAATAATTTATCTTGCATTTTGTCCTGTGAACTTGACATAAATTGAGGTGGACGCTGGTCCCAAAAGGTTACCAGTATCTCACAGTTACAAATCCAAGTGATTGGATCCTGGGTGATTGATTTTGGCAAATGGAAGTTCTGTTCCATTTGTCAAATATTTATATGTTCGGAGATATAGTGCAGAATTAACCCTTCTGGCCTTTGGGAGGAAATCAGAGCACCCAGAAAAAATTCACACATTCTGTGGAGAGCATGTGCAAACTCCTTCCAGAGGACGCTGGGATTTCCAGTCTCTACCCCAAGTTCTGACCACTACACCACAGCTAAGCAAGGACATAAGCAATTGCATAGTTCTAGCTTCAGGCAAATAGGGCTAAAATCTGAATCATGCTGCCCAGGCAGTGGAGAGTGTAGCAGAATGGAAAAGAGCACAAATGCTTGAGCCTGGAAATATCTGACCATTTGTAAAGTACAATGTCTCTTTCACTCCCTCATGTAAAATTTCTTATTTGACATTACACAGCTTTATTTCCATGTCTGTAAGTTGTTAAAATTTAATTGGATAGTTGTATTGCTGCAACACTGTCTGAACACTTCAACCAGTATCTGTACAAGTGCATTTTATCCAGCAATTTGTATTTCTGAGGGAAAGAGTAATTCTTTAGTCAGACCCCAGTGCACGCAGCTATATAAATACACACAACTGTTCATGCAGTGAAGTTGGGGCCAGACACTCTGGAATTTAGAAGAATGAGAGGCGATCTTATAGAAACAAATAAAATTTTGAAAAGGATAGATAAGACAGAAGTAGGAAAGTTGTTCCCATTGCTAGGGGACATTGCCTCAAGATTCAGGGGAGAAGATTTAGGATGGAGATGAAGAGAATCTCTTTTTCCCAGAGTGGTGAATCTGGAATTCTCTGCCCAGGGAAGCAGTTGAGGCTTCTTCACTAAATATATTTAAGATACAGTTAGATATTTACGTAGTAGGGGAATTAAGGGTTATGGGGAAAAAGCAGGTAGATGGAGCTGAGTTATGGACAGATCAGCCATGATCTTATTGAATGGCGGGGCAGGCTCAATGGGCGGATGGCCTACTCCTCCTATTTCTTGTGTTCTTATGACACCTGGGGTTAATTCTGTCTGTCTTTCCATTGTTCCTCTTTCTCCAGGTGGACACCTTAAGATAGTCAGTCACCTACCAGTGGACCTGTATGTGGTCAGTAGCACCAAACTCTGAGCTCAGATTGAATATGTTGTCCAACTAATCTTATGGATCTGGATCAGGTCAGCTTGGCCAATCTTCCTTGAGCCTGTTCTGAGAAGCTGCTTGGCCGCGGCAAGGTGCACTTCAGATAATAGCATGAAACAACTTCATATATGCACCTACACAGAATTATTGGTTATTAACTTAAGTTGGAATGTATAGACCACAGCAGGATTGCTCAAACAAATATGTTTGATTTCGCCAGCTTTTTAGACTGCGTAACTGCAGCCTCAAGTGACAGCTAGAAATAGTTAACTGCTTTTCTTACATTTCCTGCAGAACACTGAGCTGGGCTAATACCATCCTGACATATTGTAAGAGAAATCCAGGCTGAGAGATCCTGTTCCCTGCTTCATTTTGCTCTTTGTCCTTGCTGTGTTGCAGTTTCTTGTTTGTCAATGATGCATATGGAGGAAAGGCCATTGTGACTGAAGATACTGAATCTCTGAGTGGACAGCAGAAAACAATTTGAGCAAAGAACGATCTTAGCCAAAAGGTAGATATGAATTGCAGTTCATTGTTGGATAGGGCACTTATTCAAGCTTTGAAACGTACTGTACTTGCTGCTCGGCAGCTGCTTCTAAAGCAATATAATGCTGCAGTTCGAGGTTTGCAGTGGCTAGCTTTTAATCAGAAAAATAAATCATTCTTTCACGGTCAGTACTTCACTCAAAGTTCAGCTTTTGTTTTAGAATTAAGTAAGTAATTTTTGGGAGATTATGGGAAAGAAATTGCTGTTGATCTTAAATTGATATTCAGCTATTATGAGTAACGTGACCTTTAATTAGGAGTTTTTTACATGACAAATCAAAGCAGTGTGCAGTTTTTAAAAACATTGATTTTATAGAGGTTATTGGGAGAGAATTACTTTCTCTACTGTCCTGTGAAGCAGTATGGAAGTGTAGCGGTAGTGCTATCGATGTACAGTGTCAGTGATCACTGGTGTTGAACTCTGTCTGCATTTGTATGTTCTCCCTGTCATCACGTGGGTTTCCCTGGATGTTTCTGTTTCCTTCCATCTTCCAAAGACGTGAGGTTAGGGTTAGAGAAATTTTTTTTGGGCTGCTGTATTGATGCTGAAAGAGTGGTGACACTTGTGGGCTGCCCCCAGCACAACCCTTGGGTTAGTAATCAGAATCAGGTATATTATGTGAAATTTGTTAACTTAGCGGCAGCAGTACATTGCAATAGGGAGAAAAAAGTAAATCAATTATAGTAAGTATATATGTGCATATTAAATAGTTAAATTAAAAATAGTACAAAAACAGAAATAATATATAAACAAAAGTGATGTAGTTAGTGTTCATGGGTTCAATGTCCATTTAGGAATCGGATGGCAGAGAGGAAGAAGTTGTTTCTGAATTGTTGAGTGTGTGCCTTCTGGCTTCTGTATGGTAACAATGAGAAGAGGGCATCTTGTCATGGGTATTTGTATTGCCCTTGTGTGAAGAGCCATTGAGATTGGATCTGCTGTGGACCTATTGTGGAAAAAGGCAAATTGCAGTGGGCCCAGGTCTTTGCTGAGGTAGGAGTTGACCAGTCTCAAACATTTCATCATCATAGTTGTGAGTGCTACTGTACGACAGTCATTAAGGCAGTTCACATTACTCTTCTTGGGTACTGGTATAATCATTGCCCTTCTGAAGCGCTTGGGAACCTCTGACTGTAGCAGTGAGAAGTTTAAAAATGTCCTTGAATCCTCCTGACAGCTGGTTTTCAGTGCCTTGCCAGGTACTGCATTGGGGCCTGACACCTTGCGAGGGTTCACCCTCCTAAAAGACAGCCTAACATCGGCCTCCGAGACAGAGATCACAGGGTCACCTAGTAAAGCAGGGATCTTCACGTGTAGTTATATTTTCCCTTTTGAAAGTGTTGAGCTCATCTGGTAGTGAAGCATCGCTGCTGTTCATGCTGTTGAGTTTCACTTTGTAGGAAGTGATGTCTTGCAAACCCTGCCACAGTTGACGAACATCCGATGTTGCCTCCAACCTTGCTCAGAATTGTTTCTTCTTCTTGAACTAGTCCCCCATATGTCATACCTGGTTTTCTTGTACAGACCTGGGACACCAGACTTAAATGCCATAGATCCAGCCCTCAGCAGATGATGAACCTCTTTGTTCATCCACAGCTTTTGGTTTGGCAATGTGCAAGTTTTCGTAGGCACACACTCATCCACACAGGTTTTAATGAAGTCGGTAACAACTGGGGCATTCTCATTCAGATTCAAAGATGAATCCCTGAATACAGTCTAGTCCACTGATTCAAAGCCGTCCTGTAAGTGCTTCTGTGCTTCCCTCGTCCGTACCTCCTTCTTCCCCACTACTGGTGCTGCAGGTTTCGATCTGTTGATAATCAGGGTGTAGAAGTACAGCAAGGTGATCAGACTTTCTGAAGTGTGTTTGACACAAAACAATGAACTTCACTCTATTTTGAAGTACCTGTGACAAATAAAGCTTATCTCTATCTTTACCCTGGCAAGTAAAATATTATTTTGCAATTTTTTTCCCTCTAATGCTGTGAGAAATTAAGTTGCTATAGCTGTGATACCTCACCCAAGTGACCATTTGAAATGTAGATGTTGTGAATGTTGAGAGGCCATTCAATAGTCCAAGCTTCAGAGGCCTGAAAATTATACATATCCAGCTTTGAGCCATTCAGTAAATTGCCAAGGAGGAAAGCAGACATTTATTTTAATGTCAGAACATCAGAATCAAGTTTATTATCATTAAATTTGTTGCCTTTGCAGCAGCAGTTCAAGGCAATACTTAATAAATATACTTTTTTATATTTATTAAATATAACAAATCCATTGCAGTGGCATTATGTAAAGTAGTGCTAAATAATGAAAATTGTTTATTTCTTATCGTGAAGTACATCATTTGCAAGTGAAGTTTCCTCTTTTCTTATGACATAGGATTCTATTTACCCCATTGGGTTTTATGCTAATTCAAAGGTACATTTAACGTCAGTGAAATGTATACAGTGTACATCCTGAAATGCTTTTTCTTCGCAACCATCCACAAAAACAGAAGGGTGTCCTGAAGAATGAATGACAATTAAATGTTAGAACCCCTAAGTCCCCCCTGCCAGCTACCCACTCCCACGCATAAGCAGCAGCAAGCGACAATCCTTCCTCCCCCCACCGGCAAAATAAAAACATCAGCACCTGCCACCGAGCACTCAAGCGTGAGCAAAGCAATAGCAAAGACACAGACTTGCAGTTACCCCAAAGACTTTGCGTTTCACCCGGCATTCAACATACCACAGGTTCTCTCTCTCCCTAATAAAGGAGACAGAGGTGTCTTAATTTCACAGCAAGAGGGGAGACATAACAAACAACTCACTGGTTTGCGATGTTAAAAGTCCGCTACGTTGCTTTTTTTTTGGTCTCTGTGCACACAGTCGTAGATATTCTGAATCCCCTGATGACACATGGATCTCCCGCTGTGACACCAACCTTCAATCTGCCTGTCTCCAGAGCTCTGACATCCTCAGCCTCCAAAGTTGAGCCAACCTCTTAGGCCAAGCCCTTGGCATGCTGAACAATGGCTGGATATGAAACCCCGAGAGTGGCCCCATTCCCATAAAGAACCATAGTCAGCATGTAACTCCAGGTCATGGTCTTCAAAAAGATCCCTGAAAGGGAAAAATAGAGATATTAAAGATGGAAATAGAGCTGTTTCCGAAGATGCAAGCAAAGGAGTCACTGGTTAGTGCTATCATCACTGCGCTCCACCCCTCATGATCACGGAATAATCTAATGACCCCACTGCAACCTACTGTCCCTATGTTGCCATGATCTACCACAGCCTCCCCACAACCCCCCCAACCTCCATCCACCAAAATTCCATCACTGTTCCATGAACCAAGGGAAATTTATTGTGGCCAAGTAAACTGCCAAATTGCATGCCTTTGGGATGTGAGTCAAAGTTCGAGTACCTGATTGAAGTCCATGTGGTCACCAGGAGAACGTTCAACCTCCACACAGAAGAAATGGGAGATCAGGATTGGTGGTGCTATGAGATGTGCTGAACATCAGGGATTGCTTAAATTAAGAACGTAAACACATTTGACTAACCTGTACATTCATTTACGAACATCATCAAATGGCTTGAATGATTGAATTGGAACAGCACTTGTCTGGTACCTATTTAGATAGAACTGGGTTATTCTGGATTTAATGGGGGGGAATAGATGCTCTCTCTAAAACTTGGTATCCAAGGTGTGATTGTTAAAGTTGACAATGAATGATTCAAACTTTTATCAAGGTTTCTATACAAGAGTGGTAGAATGTTTATTTACCATCAGCTCTTAAATTCTGAATAGAATATCAGATAAGTTGTTAATCCATTTTAAAATCGCAAGTTATAATGAAAATGTAATGTTCAAAATGAACAAGGGAAAGTGAGTTGCAATTTTTCTCCAGAATGGGACATTGCTGGCAGGGTCAGCATGACTGCCCATTCCAAATTACCCTTGCAAATGTGGCAGTGAACTGCTGCCTTGTACCTTGACAGTCCTTGAAGGAATGTTGGTACATTTCCATGTGAGATGCGTAAATGACTGTCTGCTGGTCACATTCTCCTCTATGTCCAGCATTGCATGTTCTTGAGGTGCTGTTGGGTTAGCTTGTGTGAGTAACTGCGGTGCATTTCATTGTTGGTTCACACTGTAGTGGTGGTGGATTGAATCGATGTTCTGTGAAGTAGATTGGATTCTAGTCAAATGGACTACTTCGTTCTACATGCCACTTGAAAGTTGTTGGAACTGCACTCATTACAAGCAAACGGAGTTTTCCAAAATATTCCTGGCATGTGATGCAACATATAATGCTCTTAAGGCAATGAAACGTTCCCGTTAATGAATTATGGGAGGGTTTGGATTAGTCATGCACATGGAACATATAACACTGAGAAAGATAATGTGTTACAACACTGCTTGTGAAAGTGTATCAATCTCAATGTGTGGGGAAATGAGGTAGAACAGGGAAAGTTCAAAGGATTCTAAGTCATAAAGTGACTTGACATTTAATGTCTGTACATTATGCTGAATAATTTAACTGAACTAATTAAATGATACAATTAAATATACGAAATAGTGCCACTACTGAAGTGTTACCATTCAGCTCATTGAGTTGATGTTGGTTCTCTTTAGTTGGCCTTACTCCAGTATATTTTCTTACATTCTGGTAAATATTTTTTGTACCAGTGCTTGTACGATGTCCTTTTCCTATTAAACATCTCATGTTTAAAAGGAAAGCACTTTTGCACATCCTCCAGCCTCAGCCATTGGGCAGGTGGGGTTCGTCAGCCTTGGACAGCAGCCTGCCTAGGAGCAGGAAAACTCTTTCTTTCAACCTCCGGTGCAACTTTAACAATCACACCTTGGATACCAAGTTTTAGAGAAAGCATCTATTCCCCCCCATTAAATCCAGACTAACCCAGTTCTATATAAATGGGTACCGGACAAGTGCTGTTCCAATTCAATCATTCAAACCATTTGATGATGTTCATAAATGAATGTGCAGGTTAGTCAAATGTGTTTCCGTTCTTAATTTATGTACCCACCCCCCACCATGGGAAAGGCTCCTGGAGTAAACTCGGAGTGTGAAATCCGGAGCTGAGGTCCCTAAGTCAATTTGATGTTGTTTACAACTTCACTCTGGCAACCTCTGCGACGACACTGGTGCCAAGCTGTATCAGCGCTTACCCTTCCCTTGGACTATATCAGTGACGTGGAGAGGGGGAACCCGCTGCATGAACAACAGCCGGTTCTTCAAATCTTCCCACCCAGGCTTGCACCCTGGAGAGGACACAGTCCACCAGAGGCACAAATCCATGATCCCCTGGGATTGATGGCTGCCTTCTCACTCAGCCTTAAATCAGTGTTTCCTAATCCTATCAGCTAATTGGAACAGATTTTCAGCCTTGATTGATCTTGTACACCATTATCAAATTTCCCCTTACCTCTTTCTCTCCAAGAAGACCAACCACCCGAATTTTCTACCTGGTTGTTGAAAATCCTCATCTCTGAAACTGTTTTATTAACCCTTTTCTGCATTGTCTTGAGGACTTGCCCATCCTTCCAAATATGATGATTTTATATACATACCCTTGTTATGTATATAGGCTTTGAAGCTTTGATGATATGTCCCTGTTTCAGTGCTTGTATTTATTAAAGAAGTTCAGATTTTGTACCTATTGCTAACTTCATTCTCAACATGTCCTGTTATCAGTGAAGTAAACTCAAGGATTATTATATCCTGCACTTGTTTTAGAACTCTGATCTTCCAATATTGCTTCTCCTGAACCGTATTATCAATCGTATTGCAATACATTTCTATGTATTATATGTCTTTTATAACTTTTGCCTTTTATTAGCCTTTGTCTCATTGTAGTTGATCAGAGTCAACTTCCTTGATTTGCATCATTGCCATTTTTAATATAATTGACAAACTGAACTTCTGCTCTTTATGTTAATATTTATTTTCATCAGCAATGCACAGTGGCCCTAGCACTGATGTTTGAGAAAATACTCTGCCCACCATATTTTCATAATGCCATAAAAGGAGGTTATTTGGCCCATTGAGTTGCTGCCAGCTCTGAGAAAGCATAGTAATCAGATTCTCCTTATTTTCTCTGTCACCTTTCTCCATGCCCATTGACATCCCTGATACTCAGCTAGTTATGCTTGGGCAGTTTACAGTAAGCAATTAGCCTAACAAACATTAGGTCATTGGGGGGGGGGGGGGCGGTGGTAGTGGAACCAAATAGTCCATAGGGTCAACATACAAATACCTTGCAGACAGTACTTGGAAATCAGGTTTTAATCTGGTGTGTTGTAGCTGTGACCCAGCTGCTGAAATTAGTACCACTGTGTTCCAGTCTTTTTGCCCATAAAACTTGTTTTTGTTATTAAATTGGTAATGATATTCTGAACTATTCTCAGCCCTGATGCAGGGCTTGACCCAAAATATAGAATTTGGATTAGCTAAGTATTCGGAAATATTCTTGTGTGTTTTCCCCATGCTAATAAAACGTCTTCACTTTTTATCTACTTTGCCTTCAAGAATCTTTAGCAAATCCAGTTTTGGTGCATATAAATTTTATCAAATTCCTTCTGTCCTTGATCTATCCTGCCAGTTATATCTTGAAAACCATTTGAGATGTTAAACATGATTTATTTGTTCACAAAATCACAGTAATTTTGTTGTCCCTTTGCTAAACACACATGCGATGAGTTTTTTAAAAAGTTGCTCTTTAACTAATGATGTCTTAAAGTGTGCTGCATCTTTTCAGAAGCTTTTGAGTAGATTACAAATACATCCAATATTTATTCACCAGCTTCTTGTATTCTGGCATGCAAAGTACTAGGGCACAGAATTTATTTGCTTTATATCCACTTAATAAATAACTGTATACTTCTTTATAATTATATATCAGTTCACCAATGATTCATCAACATTTGCTGTGTATCTGATATCTTCTGCATTGAAGGAATATTTATATATTGCCTCAAATATTTCAGTATAATGAAACAAGGAATGGAGAGAGGAGATGTTAAATTCGGACTCTGGGTTTCATCCTTTCACACGAGTATTTCTTAGTATTTTTGTATATTCTGACACTTGAGCAATGTGAATGACAGTGGGAATGATTAACAAGTTGCTACCTTTCTGCTCTGCACATATAATTACTATTTTATTTCCTGGACTATTTTGTGTTTAAGACCAAATGACATGCGTTATTTGGAAGAAATTTTCAAGAAAACAGCAAGAAATATTTTGTACACCATTCATTCCAACCAGATGAAATGTTTTTAAATAAAATACTTTTATGTATTGTCGTATACTGTCCATAGAACTTAAACAGCAAATACCATTAATATAATATCTATCAGAGTCACACATGTTCTGTAGGAATGTAATTTGGACAATGTCACTTTGCATTGAGTATACATCATGTTGACATTTCAGTGCAGTACTCTGGGACTAGGGCACTTTTCAAAATGGGGGGGAAAAGGTGCCAGCTGCCCACTCCTGTGCTTCTTAACATCCAATACACCTCTAGCAAGTTGTATTTCATGTTCCTTTGCACCAAATAGAAAATCAGCCAGCTTGCTTAACTTTCCTTATAGTGATCTATAATCCATGTAGCATCTTCACAAATCTCCATTTCACCCTCTAAAGCTTCCACGTCCTTCCAATAATGAGGTAATCAGAACTGAACACAATATCCCAAGTGTGGTCTAACCTTAGTTTTATAGAACTGCAACATTATCTCATAGCTCTTAAACTCAATTGCCTGACGAATGAGGGCCAACACATTTTGTAACAACCTTATTACATTGTATGGTGACTTAGAGGGATCTGTGGGCATGGACCCCACAATCTCTCTGTTCCTCCATACTACTGAGAATCCTGCCATTATCCCTGTACTCTGCTTTCAAGTTCAATCTTTTGAAGTGAATTGAATCACTTCACACTTCTTCTGATTGAACTCCGTTGCCATATCACAGTCTTGCTCTGCATCTTATCAAGGTCCTGTCGTAACCTACGACAACCTTCTACACCAACTTCGTGTCATCTACAAACTTGCTATCACACCCTTGCACTACCTCATCAGTGTAATTTGTAAAAATCATAAAGGACAGGGATCACAGAACGCTGTGGATCACCACTGGTCACCAACATCCTGGCAGAATATGCTCCAAATACATCCTCCCTCTCCCTTCTATGGGCAAGCCAAATGTTATACATGCAGCCAAGTTTCCTTTGATCCCATGCCTCCTGACTTTCTGAATAAGCTTGCTATGAGGAGCATTATCAAACACCTTACTAAAGTCCACAAACACCACATCCACTGCTGTACCTTCATCAATGTGCTTGTCACTACATCAAAAAATCTAATCAGGCTTCTGAAACACAATTGCCCCTCACAAAGCCATGCTGAGTATCCAAAGTTTAAAAGTCTAAAACAAATTTATTATTGAAGTGCATACTGTATATGTTACCATATACAATACTGAGATTCATTTTCATGCGGGCATACTCAATAAATCCAAAACCAGTAACAGAGCCAGTGGAAGACCGGATCAACAGGGTGGACGACCAGTGTGCTAGAGACAACGAAATGTGCAAACACAAAAGGAAAAGAAAATAATAAATATAAACATGAACGTAATGAAAACCTGAGATGAAGTGTCCTTGTTGTGTGAACATTTCGGTGATAGGGCGAATGAAGTTATCCCCTCTAGTCCAGGAGCTTAATGATTAAGCAATAATAACTATTCCTGAACCTGGTAGTATAAGTCCTAAAGCTTTTGTACCACCTTACTGATGGCAGCAGTAAGAAGAGAGTATCCAAGGTGCCTTGATGATGGATGCTGTTTTCCTGTGACAACACTCCATGTAGATGTTCTCATTGGTGGGGAGGGCTTTACCTATGATGACTGAGTCATATCTACTACTTTTTCTAAGATTGAAATTTCTAGGACCACACCAGGCTGTGATGCAGCCAGTCGATATACTGTCCATGACACTTTTATAGAAGTTTGTCAAAGTTTTATATGTTACGCTGAATCTTCTTGCATTTGTCGAGTTTCCTTTCACTGGTGAATACTGAAGCAAAGTATCGCACTCTTCTGACTCCAAGCACATGTTTACTCTTTTATCACTGATCTGTCCTACCCTCACTCTAGTCATCCTCTTGTTCTTCATGTACTTGTAGTATACCTTGAGATTTTCCTTATCCAACCTGCACAGACTTTCTCATTTCCCCTTCTTACTCTCCTAAGTCCTTTCTTAAACTCCTTGCTGGCTACCTCAGAACTCTCAAGATCCATGCTTCCTAAATCACTAGATGCTGGAATGGTTCTGGAGGATCAGAAAATTGCAAATGTCCCTTCACTCTTTAAGAAAGGAGGGAGGCAATAGAAAGAAAACTATAGACCAATTAGCCTGACTTCATTTGTTGTGAAGATGTTGGAGACCATTATTAAGGATGCGGTTTCAGGGTACTTAGAGGCAAATGATAAAGTAGGCCAAAGTCAGCATGGTTTCCTTAAGGGAAGATCCTGCTTGACAAATTTGTTATAAATCTTTGAGGAAATAACAGACAGTATAGAGAAAGAACTGTCAGTGGATGTTGTTTACTTGAATTTTTAGAAGACCTTTGACAAGGTTCCTCTCATGAGTCTGCTTAACAGCATAAGGACCTGTGGTATTACAGGAAAAATACTAGCATGGATAGAAGATTGGCTGACTGGCAGGAGGCAAAGAGTGGGAATACAGGGAGGCTTTTCAAGTTAGCTGCCAGTGACTAGTGGTGTTCCACAGGGGTCTGTGATGGGACCACTTCTCTTAACTTTATACGTCAGTGGTCTGGGTGATAGTTCTATCCAAACAACTGTAAATATTTTAATAGGCCGACATTGTGTAATAATTTTAGAGGAAAGTATTATTGCTGAGGATTAATATGATTTTACTGCTACTGGTGTGGCTTAAAAATGAGGTAAAACATCAAAACCATTCTGGATGTAGAGAGTAGATATGGCTTTGCTGGATTCTTCAGGTCAAAAGTCCAGCGAAGAGAGTTCCCAGATTTATCCCCTGGTATGTAGAGCTGTTAAGGATGTAGTAATGTTATGTTTAATCATTATAGCTTTAGTTGCGGAAGAGGAAAAATGTAATTATTTTAGCATCTATGCCATGCAATGACAGCTAAGATATGCATTTGTATAACGTGAAAGATTGATTGAGTATTTTGATCCGTGTAGTTACTTGAACAATACGGCTTTGGTTGGAGTACTTGGAATTTCACCTCGGGTGCATCAGCACCATTTTGAAGTAGAGAGTGGAAATAGTGAAAAAGTGAAAGTTGATTATTCATAAACTAAAAGATTAGTTATTATTTGGGGTCTCCACAGGAGTCTTGGTTTTATGTAAGTAGATTCTATATCTGCAAGACCGACAGGAAAAGAAACCGGGAGGTAGGGAATGAGGAAGGTGTCAGTTAATCAATTGTTGTCAGATCTGCTGATTGCAATGCTGTAACAATTTCTCAATGAACTCTGGGAGATCCCTTTGTGGTGTGTCTGTTCGTGCATAACTTAAGTGTAAAACAGCCTTGGACATCAGAAACTCAGGTGATTTAACTTCTGGAGTGTGTGGGTTTTTAAAATATCAGATAATCTTAATTGCAACATTTTAATGTTGCTAAAAGCTTAGTAGCAATTTAATTATTGACACTTGTTCAGTTGAATTGAAAATATGGTTTAATTTGAATTATACTGATCATCTTGGCCAGCTGAGCTGAGAGCTGGCACCAATACAGTACTGCAGGCTGTTGGCAGATTTAACACACGTGTGTTGAAATTCAAAGAAAATATTGAAATATGAGGCATCTTTACATGATTAATGACTTCCATATTGTACATCCTTATGAACAAGTGTAAGCCCAAATAAGTATAAGATGAGGGAGAAAATGCTGCTTGAACTATAATAAATTGATTCTAATTATCTTATTTATTGCAGTCATAACCAACGGACAACATCATTCAGACATCCAGTGACTGGACAGATTTCACCAGAGAACGACGAATACATACTGAAGGAGGAGTAAGTGAAAGTACTGTAGTCTGTGGTATGATGGTGTGGTGCATTGGGAAGACTGGAACTTGAATTTTAAATCAAATATCAGAACTGGCTCTGATGTAAATAAAAAGGAATGTTTCCAGTAATTGCATACAACTAAATATAATTAATTGGTAATGCAGCTGGCAGGATATTCTGTGATATAGATAAACTTACGCATAATGTTTTCAATTATTTAATTGAAAACATTATTTAAGGGGAATCAAGACAGTTAGGTGAACTTTGCTTATTAACAATATTATCTAAAGTTTAACCCACTTAGCAATAAACACTAAAAGATTTCCTGGTGCAATTTCTAATTTGGTTTTGAATTAGCTGATCTTGTTGCAGTAATAGGATTTTTGCAATGCTGGTTAAGCTTTTGAGTTGCTTCAATCTTCTCCTAAGCCAGTTTTAATTATTAAAATGGCATCACAGAGGGTACCTTTACCTTGATAGTCTCCTTGAAATTGTTGTAAATTTTAGTAATTTAAATGGACTAAGCATCCATTTTTGTATAACGAGTTGAGCTGCCAGTTTCCCAATTCTAGTTAAGGCAGTTCCAAACTAAAACAAATTATAGTTTATTGAACGTTTTGATACAAATCAAAAACCCGGTTACATAGATGTATAGTCTAAGTGGTATGTCTCAGAGGTAGTATTTGAATGAAACATGTTACTGTGTGCAGTTTACTATGCAGAACTCTTGCATGGGAAGTTGAATTGTTTGTTCATTGTTTGCCCTGTTGTGTGACATAGGCGATCATCCTTCCATGGCCATAATTGTTCTTGGCAAATATTTCTACAGAAGTGGTTTGCCATTGCCTCCTGGGCAGTATCTTTACAAGGCGAGTGACCCTGGCTATCATCAATACTCTTCAGAAATTGTGTGTGACGTCAGTGGTCACATAACCAGGACTTGGAATATGTACCAGCTGCTCACACAGCCATCCACCACCTGTTCCCATGGCTTCATGTGACCCTGACTGGGGGGATATGCTGGTGCTACAGTAGGGCAATTAATTGGTGGAAACCTACATAATTCACAACCACCGGCATTGAGCTGGAATTCACTTTAAGAGGCCATTCTATTGTGATGACTTAATTACATTAAGGACTGTTACCGCACTTTATGTTGAGTGTTTGGATTACAATAAATGAGTTGTTACATTTTTTCTTAAACATAAAACACCTCACTGTGTTTTATTTGCAAAAACCTGCATTATACCTTGCCTAAGGATGAGCTTTACCCCGCCATTGTTAGAGACATATCTCCACCCTGCCGCCCTGGGAAGTCAATTATAACAGTCAAAATGTGCTATAATCTAGTGAAGTATGAAAAGTGGGCGTATTGATGAACAAACAGAATGGTTTTCAATGTTCATAGCGTTAGAGATTCTATTTTTACAGTCAGTGCCACTTCATTACCTGTTCTAAAATAAGCTTGGTATATGTTTTATTATCCAGAATTATTAGATTTGTAGTTACTTCTGGGGGCATATTCTCTGTGTGTATTTTACATGCCTGTACCTGTGGAATGTAATTTCTTAAATGCTTGTTTTTAATTCTTTAGACCAAATATCCACATGTCCAAGCAACAGGGGAGCCAAAGGCCGCATAGTGTGGTCAGTGAGACGTCCACAGCTGTAACTACTTCAACAATAGGAAATGTTCCTATCTCAAAGGTGAGGACTTCTTGTCTTCCTTTGTGAAATGAATTCTTAGTAGACCTCCTGGTTTTGCATTTTCCCAATCGGTATTACTTTGGTCTCAAGTTTGACGACCTAGTATTTATTCCAGCTGTTTGAAAGCACTTGATCTGTGTTGCCTCTTTATTTTCTTGTTGTTCTTGTAGTACTAGCCACTGATTCAACAAACCAAAATGTGGATTAGCGCAACAATATTTTAATGTATTTTTACTGAAATACCATTCATTGGCTCCCATGGAACTCTCGAAGGGATGGGAACCAGAGCAATACATCAGCACGTGGAGGAACTGAGGGGAATAGCTATGTTAGGTTAAGCAAGTCTGATTAATGGGTCTGGTTACTGGTCATGCTGGTGCTGATAGGCTGAGCAAACTAGTTTCAATGCAAGGAGTATTTGAGGTAAAGCCAAAGGAGCACATGGAATTTCAATGTTATTGTCTTTACAGAGGCTTGGTTGAGAGAGGGGCAGGACTGGCAGATCCAGGTTTCAAACATAATAGAGAGACATGTGAAAGAGATGGGGGATTTGCACTCCTGATCAGGAAGAAGATCAGAGCTTGGAGAGGGTATCTTTGAAGTCTTAACCAATGAGGCAATATGTGTAGAATGCATGCATATAAAAGGTGCAATTACTAAGATGCAGTTATACAATGAGCCTCCCAAATATCTGCAGGAGATAGAGGAACAGATATGCTAGCAGATTATGGATAGTTGTGAAAGTAACAAGGCAGTTGCTTGCTGTGGGTGACTTTATTGTCACCAATTTCGCCAGGAAATTAATGCCAGAAATTATACCTGTGTGAACCTCTGCAGTATCTGGCACTCTGTGATAACTGTTTCAGAACACTCGCAAGACGTTAGGCCCAGATGGTGTACTTGGCAGGTCACTAAAAATCTGCCCGCCAACTGGCTGGGGTGTTCAAAGTCATCTTCAATCTTTCAATGCTGCAATTCAAGATTCCCATCTGCTTTGATGGGGCATTAATCATACCAGTACCCAAGAAAAGCAGGATGATCTTACCTCAAGGTTACTTTCCAGTAGCACTCACATCTATTGGAATGGAGTGCTTTGAGAGGTTGGTTTGTGCAAAATTAACCTCTGCCTGTGCAGGGACCTGGCCACTGCAATTTGAGTAATGACACAATAGAACTACAGCAGATGCAATCTCACTGACTCTCCATTCCGCTTTTGATCACCTGGGCACCAGCAATGCCTATATTATGCTGCTGTTGATTAATTACAGCTCAGTGTTCAATGCTATCATCCTCTGGGTACTATTTGAAAAGCTACAAAACTTGGGCCTCTGTACCTTCCTATGTAGCTGGATCATCAGGAGACCATAGATGGGAAATAACGTTTCTTCCTTGCTCACAATCAACATGGGTGCATTGCAAGAGTCCATGCATAGCCACTGCCCTACTCTCTCTCCACTCATGACTGTTCAAGTTTAATTATCAATCATACGGAAGTCCCATGAATACAACTAATCAAAGCAGCATTCCTCCAGGGCCAAGGTGCAAAATACAGTGCAACTGTCATACACAGCCCAAGGCACATATTGCACATAAGATGCACAGTAAGCATATAATCACACAAAAAAAATACGTCTTGTCTTCCAATGAGTGAACACTGGAGAGCAGCACCAATGGGAAGGGTCTGCCGTTAATCAGCATGGCTGCCACGTCACACCACCTCCAGCGTCTCGCCCTCCTGGCCGCTGCAACAGGTGAGACTGCGGCATATAACCTCGTCTTCGCTGTAACTGAGGATGTGCAGCTCTCCCACCATCGGACTGGCCAATAAACCAATGAACCAGACTTCAGTATTCCATGTCCAAAAGGGTCATGTGATCACAAGAAAAATTTCGAAGGCAATTGTTCGCTGTTAGGCTGCACGTCACCTTTGCACACAGACTCTGGCTTTCTGTAGCAGACAGCAACACCAACACCAAATCCAGCTCTTCCACTGGCCAGCAACACGCTGATTGGGTAGAGCAGCCATACCAGAGGTTCTTAATGTCCAGCGGGATCTTACAGTCCTGAAAAAGACGACAAAAATACCTTTGGTTGCCCTGGAGAGACCATTGTGTCTGAGCATGCCGCTGTTTTACTGACTAGATTGTGTGACTAGCGCAGCTCAGACACTGGCTAAAAATTTGCTGATGATGGGAGAATCGCAAATGGTGACAAGGAGGTGTACAGAAGTGAGATAGATCAGCTGGTTGAGTGGTCTCACAGCAGCAACCTTGCACCCAAGGTCAGTAAGACAAACGAATTGATTGTGAGTTTCAGGAAGGGGAAATCATGAGAGTACACCAAGGGGTGAGTAGCTTCAAGTTCCTGGGTGTCAATATCTCTGAAGATCTATCCTGAGCCCGGCATATTAAAGCAATTAGAATGAAGGCACACTTTCAACTGTATTTCATTTTTAGGATTGGAAAAACTCAGCCTCCCCAGCATTGAGGATATCTTCAAATGGCAATGCCTCAGGAATTTGGCATTCATCATGAAGGACCCTCACAATCCAGGACATGCCTTCTACTTATTACTACCATTAGGGAAGGGGTACAGGAACTTGAAGATGCATACTCAATATTTTAGCTTCTTCCCCATTGCCGTCAGATTTCTGAATGGCCCATGAACACAACCTCACTATTTTATATATTATTGTAATTTGTCGTCATTTTTTTATGTATTACACTGTACTGCTACTGCAAAATGACAAACGTCACAACATATGTCAGGTGATAATACACCTGATTCTGGCTTATAAAGGAAGGATTTGTTAAGTGCATCCAGGTGGGTTTCTTGACATAGTATGTAGATAGCCCAGTCAGGTAAGTGGACGTACCAGATTTTATATTTGGAGGTGATCCTGGCCAGGTGGTCAGAGTTTCTGTGTGAGAGCGTTTTGGGAACAGTGATCACGAGTTTAAAATTTCAGGTAAGTGTGGATAAAGATAAGACTGTCTTTTGGGGGGAAGAAGTGCTAAATTAGGAAAGAGTAATTCTAACAACATTAGGCAGGAGTTCAAGAGTGTAGTTTGTGAGCAGTTGTTAGTGGTTAAGCCCACATCCAACGTGTGGGAGTTGTTAAAAGGCTAGCTGATCAGAATTTGGGACCAACATGTTCGGTAGATGGCAAGTTTCTGGAATCTTGATGATGAGATGTTCAAATTGGTAAAAAGGAGAAAGGAAGCTTATGCAGTGTCTAGGATGCTGAAATGGGAGGGCCTCCGAATATTAAGGAAGCAGGTGGGGTTAAAGGGACTTTGAAGTGTCCTTGGCTGGTTGCATTCAGACTACCAAGGCATTTTATACTTTAAAAATCAAGAGAGCAACTAGAAAGAGGACAAAGTCATTCACGGATAAGGAAGAGCATTTATACATTGGGCTGTCTTCCAGGGAAAGTGGGACCTGTACAGGAGGGACGGTTTACACCTGAGCTGAAGGGGGACTAATATCCTAGTGGGAAGATTTGTTAATGCTGCATGGTGGGATTTAAACTAGAGTTGCAGTGGGATGGGAACCAGAGTGCCAAAGCAGTTAGTGGGGAGGTTGTGGAGGCAGATTTTGGGAAGACATCAAACAAAGTCAGGAATTAAAAGGTTGAGCATGGTGCAACCAGTATCCTGAGCTGCATATATTTCAATGCAAGAAGTATCATAGGAAAACTGGATGAGCTTAGCATGGATCAATACCTGGAATTATGATGTTGTAGCGATTAGTGAGACTTTGTTGCAGGAGGGGCAGGACTGGCAGCTCAATATTCCGGGGTTCTGCTGTTTTACACGTGACAGAGTGGGAGGGATTAAGGGATGAGTAGTGGCATTACTTGTCAGGGAAAATGTGACAGTAGTGTTCCATCAGGACAGACTGGAAATCTCGACTAGTGAGATGTCGTGGGTGGAACTGCGAAATAAGAAAGGTATGTCCATGTTAATGAGGCTATATTACAAACCACCCAACAGTCTTCGGGATTTGGAGGAACAAGTTTGTAAAGAGATCACAGAATGTTGCAAGAAGCAGTTATAGTCATTGTTATAGTAGGAGACTTTAAATTTCCACATGTTGGGAATCCCATACTGTAAAAGGACGAGATGAGATAGAGTTTGTCAAATGTGTTCAGGAAATGTCTTCGGTACATACAAGTCCCAAAGAGAGAGCGTGTAAAACTGGATCTGCTAATAGGCAATGAGACAGGGCAGGTGACAGAAGTTTGTGTAGAGGAACACTCTGCATCACAATGCCATTAGTTTCCAAGTAAATCTGCAAAAATAAAGGTCTGATCCACAGGTTGAAATTCTAAATTGGAGAAAGGCCAGTTTTGATGGTATCAGAAATGATCTGGCAAGTGTGGATTGGGACACACTTTTCTGGCAAAGATGTACTTGGAAAGTGGGAGGTATGCAAATTTGAAACTTTGAGAGTACTAAGTTTTTATGAGCCTGTCAGAATAAAAGGCAAAGTGTAAGGGACCTTGGTTTTCAAGAGATATTGAGGCCCTGGTTAAGAGGAAGAAAAAGAGATGCATAGCAGTTATAGGTAAGTAGAAACAAATGAATGCTTGTGGATACAAGAAATGCAAGAGAACACTTAAGAAAGAAATCAGGAAGGTGTGAAGTTCCTCTAGTAGACAAGGTGAAGAAGAATCTTAAAGGATTCTACACATCTGTTAAGAACAAAAGGATTGCAAGGGACAAAATTGGTTCTCTGGAAGACCAGAATGGTAATCCATGGGTTGTGCCGAAACAGATGGGGGGAGATCGTAATGCATTCTTTGCATTTGTCTTTACTCGGGAGACGGATACAGAGTCTATAGAAGTGAGGCAAAATAGTGTCAACTTCATGGACCTGTACAGATTACAGAGGAGGAGGTGTTTGCTATCCTGAGGCAAATCAGGGCAGATAAATCCCCAGGGCCTGACAAGGTATTCCCACGGACCCTATGGGAGGCAAGTGCAGAAATTGTCAGGGCCCTAGCAGAGATATTTCAATCATCCTTAGCAGCAGGAGAGGTAGCAGAGGATTGGAGGAGAGCCAGTGTTGTTCTGCTGTTTAAAAAAGGCTCTAACCAGAAACTAGGAAATTATAGGCTGGTGAGCCTGATATCAGTTGTGGGAAAGTTATCGGAAGGTATTCTAAGGGACTGGATATATAAGCATTTGGATAGACATGGACTGATTAATGATAGTCAGTGTTCCCTTGTGCACAGTCATGTTTAACCAAACTTGTAGAGTTTTTTGTGGAAGTTACTAGGAAAATGTATGAAGGCAAGGCAGTGGATGATGTATACATGGACTTTAGCAAGGCATTTGACAAGGTCCCACATGGGAGGCTGGTCAAGAAGGTTCAGTCACTCAACATTCAGGTTGAAATAGTAAATTGGATTAGACATTGGCTTTATGGGAGAATTCAGAGAGTGGTAGTAGATGGTTGCCTCTCTGTCTGGAGGCCTGTGACTAGTTGAGTGCTGCAGGAATCGGTGCTGGATCCATTGTTGTTTGTCATCTATATCAATAATCTGGATGATAATGTGTTTAACTGGATCAGCAAATTTGTGGATGACACCAAGATTGGAGGTGTAGTGGACAGCAAGGAAGACTTATCAGAGCTTGTGGGATTTGGACCAGTTGGAAAAATGACGGATGGAATTTGATGCAGACAAATGTGAGGTTTTGCACTTTGGGAGGACCCACTAGATGAGCGGACTTGCATGGTGAGCAGTAGGGCACTGAGGAGTGTCGTAGAGCAAAGTGATCTGGAAGTACAGGTACATAATTAATTGAAAGTGGTGTCACAGGTTGATGGGGTTGTAAAGAAAGCTTTTGGCCTATTGGCCTTCATAAATCAATGTATTGAATACAGGAGGTGGGATGATGTGTTGAAGTTGTATAAATGCTGGGGAGGCCTAATTTGGAGTATTGTATGCAGATTTGATCACGGGAAAGATGTAAATAAGGTTGAAAGAATGCGGAGAAAATTTACAAGATGTTGCCGAGTCTGGGGGACCTGAATTATAGCGAAAGGTTGAATAGGTTAGGACTGTATTCTTTAGGACATAGAAGACGGAGAGGAGATTTGATAGAGGTATACAAAATTCTGAGGGGTATAGATAGGGTAAATGCAAGCAGGCTTTTCCCACTGAAGTTAAGTAGGACTACAACCAGAGGTCATGGCTTAAGGATGGAAGGTGAGAAGTTTAAGGGGAACATGAGGGGAAACTTCTTCGCTCAGAGGGTCACTAGAGTGTGGAATGAGCTGCCAGCATTAGGTGGTCCATGCGAGTTCAATTTCAACATTAAAGAGAAGTTTGGATGGGTATGTGGTTAGTAGGGACATGGAGGGCTATGGTCCAGTGCAGGTCGATCGGAGTGGGCAGTTTTAATGGTTTCAGCATGGACTCAATGGGCCAAAGGGCCTGTTTCTGTGTAGTACTTCTTTGACTATGGCTCTACCTGGAATCAGAGAAAATAGACGAGCTGCAACTTCTAACTTTGCATCTGTGTTCACCAAGGAACAGGATATGAAGGATAGCTAGATCAGGGAGGGGTATGCTGATATTCTGGGGCAAGTTGATAACAAGCTGGCGGAGGTGTTGGGGATCACGGAGAAAATTGAGCATTACTCTCAAGGTTTAATGGGATCTATCCCAAGTTATTGAGAGTGACCAGAAAGAAGATTGACAGAGGTCTTTATTACAGGATTGGAGCATAACCAATATTTTTCCCTATTAAATAAAGTTAAGAAAGACAAATTATAGGCCAGTAAGCCTTGCATCAGTGGCAGTGAAGTTATTGGAGAAGATTCTTCAGTATCAGTTCAATTCACATCTGGAAAAGGATAGACTTGGAGGGATAGAAAGACTGTGCGGAGCAGTTCATTGTCTACATACTTGATTCTCCAACTTCTGGTATACATTTTTCCCTCACTCCCTTCCTGCTTCTTCATTTCCCTACTCTGGCCCCCCTCTTACCTCTCCTCTTCATCTGCCTATTACTTCCCAGTGGTGCCTATCTTCCTTCCCTTTCTCCCGTGGTCCATTTTCCTTTCCTTTTCGATTCTTACCTTCTCCAGCCTTTTACCTTTTATGCCTACAGTATATCCTCCCAGCTTTTTACTACATCATCCGTCTCCAACCCAGCTGAGTTCATCTATCACCTTCTAGCTTGTGCTCCTGCCCCATCCCCCATCGTTTTATTCTAGCATATTCCTGATGAAGGGTCTCAGCCAGAAACGTCAACTGTTTATTCATTTCCATGGATACTGACCTGCTGAGTTTCTCAAGCATTTTGTGTGTTGTTGAGGACTTCCAGCATCTGTAGAATCTCTTGTGTTGACAAACTTGATTGACTTGTTTTGAGCATATGATAAAATTGATTGAGAGTTGGACAGTGTATGTTGTCTACATGGTCTTCAGTAAAGCCTTTGACATGGTTTCTCATAGCAGGCAGATCCAGAGGCTTAAGAGACATGGGATCCATAGTGATTTGTTAGATTAGATTTAAAACGGGCTTCCCCATAAGACAGGTGTTACACTGACTAGAAAGCTGTGACTGCAGGGATTAATGGTGGGAACAAATAACAGAACTGTGGATAGTGGCAAAGGTTTTCAAATGATTGATGCGCATCAACCTATTGGAAATGTGGACAGAGAAATGGCAGCTGGACTTTAATCCAGGAAACTGAGATATTACATGCTGGGAAGACAGATGTAAGAGGGAAGTATGAAGTAAATGGCAGGACCCTAAGAGCATTGAAATACACTGGGATTTTAAGATGCGAGCCCATGGCTCCCCAAAACTGCATCATAGGGTAAAATCAGTAGTAAAAATGCATTCGGCACATTCTTCAAGGTGTTTAGTATAAAATAGGGGAATCATGTTATGAGTGTATAAAACTCTGGTTCGGCCACATTTAAAGTATATTGTGTACATTTCTGGTTTGCTACACTATCGGAACGATGTGAAAGCTTTAGAGAGTGCGCAGAAGAGAATCATTAGGATGTTGCTTGCATTAAGGAATATTAACCATGAGGAGCAGTTGGAGAAATGGATTATTTTCTCTGGAATGTCAGAGGCTGAGGAGCAATCTGATAACAGTATATTTTTTTGGAGGCATGAATGAGAAAACTTTGGTGAGTATGTTAAACACTTGAGAGCATAACTTTAAGATGAGAGAGAGGAATTGAAAAGATTTGTGAACAAGTTTTGTTTTAAACACAGAGTATAGGTGCCTGGTATGAATTTCCTTGGGAGGTGGTGTATGCCAATGTAGAGATTAGAGGGTAAAGGGTCTCATGCAACCTGTTAGGATTAGTTAGACAGGAACAACATTGTGGGACAAAGGTCAGTGCCTGTGTTGTGATCTGTTTAAAAAAGGAAATGAGTTTATGTAACTCATGGATTTACCTTGATTGGAAGCTCACCTGCACCTTAATGATAATTTCTCTTGGGGGAGATGGTTCTGGAGATGGGACAAAGGTATGCAGTTGTACCTGCAATCCAATTTAAATGGTTTGTATTCTGCAGAACATGAAGCTTCAGCAACACACACACAAAATGCTGAAGGAATTTATCAATGGAAATGAATACAGTTGACATTTTGGGCCGAGACCCTTCAGCTGGACTGGAGGAAAAAAAGATGAGGAGTCAGAGTTAAAAGGGAGGGGACGATTAAACACAAGGTGATAGGTAAAACTGGGATGGACAAAGTGAAGAGCTGGGAAGTTGATTGGTGAAACAGATACAGGGCTGGAATCTAACAGAAGAGGATAGAAGGCCATGGAAGAAAGAAAAAGGGAGAGGAGCACCAGAGGCAGGCGATGAGATGAGAGAGGGAAATGGGGATGCGGGAGTAGCGAAGGAGAGGGAGGACAACATTACCGGAAGTTTGAGAAATCGAAGTTCATGCAATCACGTTAGAGGTTACCCAGATAGTTGGGGTTATCTATTGTATCCGGTGCTCCTGGAGTTGCCTCTTGTATATTGGTGAGACCCAACGCAGATTGGGAGACCGCTTCGCTGAGCACCTACGCTCCGTCCACCAGAACAAGTGGGATCTCCCAGTGGCCATCCATTTTAATTCCACTTCCCATTCCAACCTGATTGTGGTCTCCACTATTGTCGCGATGAAGCCACAATCAGGTTGGAAGAGTAACATCTTGTATTCTGTCTGGGTAGCCTCCAACCTGATGGTATCAATGTCGATTTCTTAGACTTCTGTAATGCACCCCCCCTTCACTATTGGCCATCCCCTTTTCCCACTCTAACCTTATCTCCTTGCCTGCCCATTGCCTCCCTCTGGTGCTCCTCCCTCGTTCTTTCTTCCATGGCCTTTTGTCTTTTATTAGGTTTCCCCTTTTCCAGCTCTGTGTCTCTTTCACCAATTAACTTCCCAGCTCATTACTTCATTCCTCCCCCCCCCCACCAGTTTCCAATTTAACTTATCACCTTGTGTTTCTTCCTCCCCTCCCTACCAACTTTGACTCCTCAGCTTTTTTCCTCTAGTCCTGCCGAAGGGTCTTGGCCCCAAATCAACTGTACTCTTTTCCATAGACTCTGCCTGGCCGGTGGGGGGGGGGGGGGGGTGTGTTGCTTGGATTTCCAGCATCTGCAGGTTTTCTCTTGTTTCTGAATGGAGCTCCAGCAAACTAGTTATCCAATGTTGATTTGAATCAGAGTTGAAGATATACCTTAAATTGATATTTTTGTACTATGTTTGTAAATGAGTTGGTGTTTGCATGTAACTTACCACTTCAGAATCTGCCCACTATGAAAGTATGAAGTTAATCTTTGCTGCAGAAAATGGTCCAGCTCAGTCCTCTGTCCTACATGGCTTTTCAACCTTGCCTCGGAAGAATCAGGAAAGAACGAGTAAGGTGAAGAACAATTGAAGGGATTGTAATTGGAGGAGATAAAGCTATTCTCATTAAGTAGTAGAGACTTGCATTTTTGTGGTTAGCTATGAAGCTATGAAAATGAGCTCAGTTTTTCTGTAAAGATCATGTGGTGTTGGGTGTGTTCTTCCAATGATTTTTATTAGGTGCCAATCTACACTGTTGATGAGAACAATTCTGTTGCCAAGGTGGTTAAAGAATCAATCACACTGAAGATTCTCAAGGACTGCAAACCATAATGGGAAAATGTAATTTTTAGTTCATTTAGGAATGTTTTTACAGAGTAGAAAAATGACACCATTACACCAAAATTAAGTTGGATGAGTAAAAAAAATAGTTTAATTCATTGGTTTTGTAATATTTTGCTATCAATTGTAAAAGAAAGAAAAACAAAGTTTCTTTTTCCTCTGACTCTGGAGGATTTGCTAAACAGTAATTATGGGTGAGAGCTTTAGAATGTCCAAGAGGCTCGTGAATCATTTATGGGGTATTTTGCAGCAAAAATAATTCATACTTGTCTAATATCCTATTAGTTCCCTGAATTTGCTTGATTAGGCATGAAAAGACTGCAAAACAATGTACTGTACAGAAATACTAAAATCACTGACAGCCGCATTGGGATTTCTGTGTTAAACTGTGCATACATGTAAATTCTGCAGTCCTTGTTATTTTCATTACACAATGACACTGAGCAGTTAATGTTTGTTGTCATTGTATCCACAAACCTAGAGCTTTTCGTCCGTATTTGCATCCAAAAATGCATGGTTTGGGTTGAACTTTTGCTTTGAATGAAAGATGACTGGAGTCCATGAAACAATATTTGTATCTAGATTGCACAACCTGATAAGCATGCCATTAGAATTAGGAGATCCAAATGAGAGAAGAGTGCTGCAAAAGGGGGTTACTTTGTGGCCTTTTATAAACTGAATGTGTATTTAATATTTAACTAACTCACACAATCCCTTGCTTTATTTAACTCAATTTCTCTTATTTGAGCTTTTCTCTTGGTTTGGCTTCATTGATTTTTTTTCCTCTGTGTTTTGAACTGCCTTGTGTTCTGTACCAGTATTCAGCATATCTCAGCCTGTTTTATATTTATAAATTCTCTTTCACCTTTCTCCCTTTAGATTAGAGCAAAAAAATGAAGATCTACGTTTTGCAGTCTACTGATGTTTTTTGTATTTCTACTATTATTATAATTGGTAGGGAGCCTGGCAACTGTGTTTATTTTAAGGTGTAATAAAACTTGAGTTATGACATCTGTCATAACATCTAATTTGATTGGTTTTAATTTCTTCTAATGTTCATTCGTGTGTGTTTGGCCTGTTGATGAATTCCCTTATGTTCAGAACAATCTGCAGCACAATCTGTACTTCTGTTTCGGAAAACTAAAATTCATCAGCGTCATATTAACTTCATTCTTTTGAGACTTAAAGTAATGATTTAACTTCTGAGTAACATTTCTTGGTGATATATTCCTCATGAATTTTCTATATAAGCTCCTACTTAAATTTCAGTTTTCCATTGATCAAATGCAATTAATATTTGTAATAATCAAATTCGAGCAATACTGATGGGTTCGCAGATTTTTTTTGTAAAATAGTAATGAGATTTCTTGCATGCAAAATGATGACACCAGGGAGCAGGAGAAGAGCTCATTGTTCTTTGAGCCTATCTTCAGAGAGCTCTGGTAAGACTCACCTGGAGTACTTTGTTCAGTTTTAGTCTGCATTTAGGGAAGGATGGACTGTGGATTCTGATTATTTGGGAAAGCCACTTATTTGGAACAGCTCCTAAAGAACAAAAACTAATTGAGGAAATAGCAGGGATTTTTTTTTTGTGTATTTGGGACACAGTGATGCTTAATTGGGATGACAGACAGACATACTTTATTGATCCCGAGGGAAATTGGGTTTCATTACAGCGCAACCATGAATAGTGAAGAAATATAGCAATATAAAACCATAAATAATTAAAAAATAATAAGTTAATCATGCCAAGTGGAAATAAGTCCAGGACCAGCCTATTGGCTCAGGGTGTCTGACACTCCAAGGGAGGAGTTGTAAAGTTTGATGGCCACAGGTAGGAATGGCTTCCTATGCCGCTCAGTGTTACATCTCAGTGGAATGATTCTCTGGCTGAATGTAACAAGAGACTGTTGCTGAACAGTTCACAACAAGCTTAGAGCGAACAGTTTTTAAATAGCGTCAGTAGCGTGTACTTGTGTCATGTTAATTCATTTGGGCTGACGGAATCAGATTCAAAAGGCAGCGAGTTTTTGATAAATTTGTTTTTTATTGTGACTTAAAATTTCAGTCCCTTGCCAAGATGTTACAAAGAGATTTGACACTAGCCAAAAAGATTACCCTATACATAGTGGACGCTGAATAAATTCCTCAGTCAATAACTATTAGGAACTATGAGGAAATCTCCAGATGCTGGAAATTCAAGCAACACACACAAAATGCTGGTGGAACGCAGCAGGTCAGGCAGCATCTATAGGGAGGAGCGCTGCTATAAACCTTCCCAGCTCTTTATTTCCTCCCTCCCCTCCCGGTTTCACCTACTACCTTGTAGCACTGTAGTAGTATTGGTAGTGTTCCAATTTGTTCTGCAATTCATTTAAAGACATAGTTTGTTATTCCATTAAATGGTAGTTTTTCATCTTTATATTTTTAAAATTATCTCTGTGAAACTTTGGCTAATTGGGCAGCTACTTAATTGGGCCAAAATGTACTGGTCCTGATGTTTCCCAGTTCAGTGGAATCCACTGTACTTGGATTAAAGTGTAGAGGAAGTTTATTTGATGAGGATCAAAGATAGTTAAGCATGTTAGCCCTCTACCCAATGGAATATTGTACTGAGCAGTAATCTTATTGATATGTTGAAGATTCAGAAGGGTGTTAATATGATGGATACTGCAAGAAATAGATTCAGTTTCAGCATAAGTGATCACCCATTCGAACTCGATATGAGGAGGAATTTATTTAGATGTTTGTGAATCTCTCTATTCTGCACAACAGTGGAGGCAGTCATGCAGCAAGGAAGCAGATCATGCTGACCTGCGGCCTTCACACCTTGGCAATTCAAGTGCTTGTCACAATCCTAGAATGTTGATAGTTGATGTTAAATGTCTCCCTTTTCTTCAAGCAGTGCATTTCAGATTTTAACTAACCTCTCAAAAACAATTCTTCCTCAAACCCCCTCAGCTTAAGCGCATGCCGTTTGGTTCTAGATAACAATATTAAAGGGAAAGGTGTCTCGCAATCTATCTGCATTGGGTATATTGAGTCACTAAGTATAATCGATGCAGAATATGTGGAAGATGCAGGGAAATGATGTTGAGGAGAAGACTACGTGGACCACAATCTATTGAAAGGTGCAGTATGCTGAAGAAGCTAATTGGTCTCCTATAGTTCCTCTGTTGCTTCTCAAATATTCACTATCTGCATGATCCAAATGTTTCTTCACTTCCCCTACATTTCAAAATTTATTTGCATGGCATAATGTCACCAATAGCCCTTGGATGCAGAATTCCAATCACTGCCTTCCAAGTTGAGCATGTCATCCTGATCTTTCTCTGGATCCCTTAACAGACCAAAGTGAGCAGCCTCTCTGCGTTCATCATTTTACCTGACCTGCAGAACATTTCCAGACAAGAGAAAGCCTGCAGATGCTGGAAATCCAAGCAACACACACAAAATGCTGGAGGAACTCAACAGGCCAGGCAGCATCTATGGAAAAGAGTAGAGTCAATGTCTCAGCCCGAAGTCTCAACTGTACTCTTTTCCATGGATGCTGCTGGCCTGCTGAGTTCCACCAGCATTTACATTTTTATTTTAGATTTATGGCATCTGTAGTGGTTTGCATCCAGTTATTTGAAGATGCCTGTGGGTTGAGTGTGCAGTCATCCTATGGTCAGCTGGTGAAATTAAAGCGAAGAGGCAAAACCAGTGAATCTGGACATTGGAATATGCACCTGGAAATGAATGGCAAAATGTGTTTCAGGAAATGCTTCAGTAAGATTTTATTAAGATGCAAATCATAATTTCTAAGCTAGTTTTTGAGAAGATCTCATTCAGTTTAGTGATTTTTGAAGAAAATTGATGTAAAAATCCAGCTTGTGACTGGATTTTCATAGTGGTGTGAACCTTTCTGATGTTACCCAGTGAAGTTGTGTGGACAGTTTGTTAATGATTTAGGTGTTTGAACGTTCTGGCTTTGTGTGGACTATTGTTTTTTTTGTGCTGAAAAGGTAATGTGTATTTTACAGAATACACATGAACTGAAGATCAAGGATAATCAGAAAGTGCAGGAATGTTTTTCTATTTGTTTTCTCCCCCACTGAAGTTAGTGATTTATAGAGAAGTTCAGTACATATCAGTCTTTGAGCCCCTCATTGACAGCACAGAATATCAGTTCCAGATCATATCCTGTGTGGTCTGCTGCAATTTGATACTTTGATGCAGAGGTGTGTGAACAGTGAACAGGAAGAGATCAGGAAGAGAAGGCTAAGGGGTTTAAATTTAAGTTACTAATCTCAGAAAAAAATCTATTCAGTTAACTCCAAGAAGGTGCAGTATTTAATTAAAATTTAAGTTCTAGCAAGATAGATAGATAGATAGATAGATACTTTATTCATCCCCATGGGGAAATTCAACATTTTTTCCAATGTCCCATACACTTGTTGTAGCAAAAACTCATTACATACAATACTTAACTCAGTAATAATATGATATGCATCTAAATCACTAACTCAAAAAGCATTAATAATAGCTTTAAAAAAAAGTTCTTAAGTCCTGGCAGTTGAATTGTAAAGCCTAATGGCATTGGGGAGTCCTGTCATTTACATCTGGATTGATGTTTTAGTCTGAGTTGTATCCTCATAGTGTTTTAAAAAAACCATAATTGCTAGAAAATGCGATAAACATAGACAGGACTTAAGGGCTGGCATTGATATGGTGGGCCGAAGGGCTTTTTTGTGCTGTATGACTCTTGGATCAAAGGAACTAAATCAGGGAGGTGAGATTTTGCAGAAGGATGAGGGCTAATTTTAGTGAGCAGTTGGAACTGGGAAATCTAAAATAAGAAATCGAAAAGGGAAATAGAAATGGGAAATGCTGGAAATAGTCCTCACATCAAACTGCATCTGTGGAAAGTGGTACAAGCAAGTTTAACATTTATGGTTCTAGATCCACAATTCTGCTCTTTGACTTTGTAAGTAAAAATTAAAAAAAAAATGCAGATAGTGGTCGTACAAAATAAAAACAGGAAGTTCAGGGCAACAGGCACAGAATGATGGTGGAACTCAGTAAGTCAGGTAGTATCTAGAGATGGGGATAAGCAGCTCTGTTCCAGGGCAAGGTTCTTCATCAGACCTGGAAGGAAGGAAGCCAGAATAGAAAGGTGTGGTGCAGGGAAGGAATACAAGCTGGAGGTGATGGGACCTGTTTCTGTGCTGTGTGACGAAAATCAGGAGTAGATCAGCCAACAAGAGAAAGTCTGCAGATGCTGGAAATCCACGTGACACACACAAAATGCTGGAGGAACTCAGCAGGCCAGGCAGCATCTATGGGGGGAGAAAAAGTACAGTCGATATTTTGGGCTAAGACCCTTCAACAGGACTGGAGGAAAAAAAGATGAATAGATTTAAAAAGTGGGGGAAGGGCAGAGAGAAACACAAGGCGGTGTGTGAAACCAGGAGGGGAGGGGGGAAATAAAGAGCTGGGAAGTTGATTGATGAAAGAGATGAAGGGCTGGAGAAAGGGGAGTCCGATGGGAGAGAACAGAGGGCCATTGCTGTCAGGTTGGAGACTACCCAGACGGAAGGTGTTGTTCCTCCAAACCTGAGCATGGCCTCATCGTGACAGTAGAGACGGCCATGGACTGAAATGTTGGAATGGGAAGTGGAATTAAAATGGGTGGCCGCTGGGAGATCCGGCTTCTTTTGACGAATGGAGTGTAGGTGCTTGGCAAAATGATCTCCTGATCTGTGTCAGGTCTCACCGGTTATACAGGAGGCTGCACTGGGAGCACTGGACACAGTATGTGACCCCAACAGACTCGCAGGTGAAGTGTCGCCTCACCCGGAAGGACTCTTCACGGCTCTGAATGGTAGTGAGGGAGGAGGTGCAGGGGCAGCCGTAGTACTTGTTCCGCTTGCAAGGATAAGTGCCAGGAGGGAGATCAGTGGGGAGGGATGAATGGACAAGAGAGTGATCCCTGCAGAAAGCAGGAAGTTGCGGGGGGGGGGGGGGACGAGGGAAAGATTGCTTGGTGGTGGGATCCATTTGGAGATAGCTGGATGTGGGGGTTGGTGGGGTGGTAGGTGAGGGCAAAAAGCTATATTCAAAAGGTTCAAAGGAACATCTAAATAAACCTGATGCATTTTGGAAACAAGTCATGTGGACTGATGAAGTTAAAATAGAACTTTTTGGCTGCAATGAGCAGAGATTTGTTTGGAGAAAAAAGGGTGCAGAATTTCATGAAAAGAAGCCCTCTCCAACTGTTAAGCACGGGGGTGGATCGATCATGCTTTGGGCTTGTGTTGCAGCAGTGGTGCAGGGAACAATTACTGGTAGAGGGAAGAATGATTTCAATTAAATACCAGTGAATTCTGGAAGCAAACGTCACACTGTCTGTAAAAAAGCCGAAGATGAAAAGAGGATGGCTTCTACAATAGGATAATGAACCTAAACACACCTCAAAATCCACAATGGACTTCCTCAAGAGGCGCAAGTTGAAGGTTTTGCCATGGCCCTCACAGTCCCCTAACCTAATCACCATCGAGAATCTGTGGATAGACCTCAAAAGAACAGTGCATGCAAGACAGCCCAAGAATCTCACAGAACTAGAAGCCTCTTGCAAGGAAGAATGGGCGGAAATTCCCCCAAACAAGAATTGAAAGACTCTTAGCTGGCGAGAAAAAGCATTTACAAGCTGTGATACTTGCCAAAGGGGGTGTTACTAAGTACTGCCATGCAGGGTGCCCAAACTTTTGCTTCGGGCCCTTTTCCTTTTTTGTTATTTTGAAACTGTAAAAGATGGAAATAAAAAAGTTTTCTTGCTTAAAATGTTAAAGAAATATGTCATCTTTAACTTTATGCCTTTTGGAAATCAGGTTATATTTTACTCGCTTAGCTATTCACAGTAACAGAAATTTTGACCGGGGTGCCCAAACTTTTGCATGCCACTGTATGCCTGTTGTAAATAGAAGGTGAATGAAAATGGAGAGGGGAAGAATTGCTGGAATTCGGAGATCTTGAACGCTGAAATGACGGGACATACTCTGCAGTTCAGGCAATGTAAGAAGAATGGAAAATCACTTTAATAATGTCAAGTTGATAAATTTCCATCGGAACTAACCACTTGAGAAATAACTGGGAAGGCTGGGGAGCTGGAATTGTTACATTTAAAGCCACATCCTAAGAGCCACAGAAGGATTATTCTTGCAAAGAGTCATCCAATTTGTATTTGGTTTCTCCAGCGTGGTAGAAACTATGCCATGAGCACTGAATTGAGATTCATAAATGGGAGTACACCTGCGAGATGTGATTGGGTCCCTGGTGGTGGGAAAGGAAATAGTTTTTAAAAAAGGCAGCTGTTTCATCTACTGTATTTGTGTTAAAAGGTACTGTGAGAAGGGAAGTGGATGTTGAGTGAACTAGGAAGTATTCTTCAGACAAATCAGCAATTCGCCTTGTGTGATTGAGGTGAGGGCCTCCATCGACCAGAATTGACCATGGATATTGTGTTCTACCTGTTTAGACATGCAAGCCTGGGCAGTATGATGTAGGGAGCAAGGTATTGCCCACGTAGCGAGCTCCCCCTCTCCACACATCTGATCAACCCAAAGGAATGGCAGAGAATGATACAGTTTGGTACCAGCAGCATCACAGGAATTGCGAATTCAATTCAATGTAGGACAGCCTTGGGGTTTCCAGCTCTGGATATTTCCTTCAGGGTTTACTCCTGAAGCCTTCCCCATTTGTGTATATGGCCGCAAGACAGAGGAGGTTTGAGATCAGACTTTTCCTTCTCCAAGATGAACTGCCAACCTGAAGCGACTGGTTTTAAGGCACCAGTAACCCACCTTTCCGTCTTTTCCTGTCAGTAGAATTGGTTCAGCTGGGCTTAGTAGCTAAGCCACATGTGAAGGCCATGATCTGGGCTTGGTTGTCAGAGGCTACTTGAGGCACACGCCATTGGGAGCATTTAATAGGTAGTGGGAGCTTATCCCCACTATCTTTCCTGGCTATAAAAACATTAAGGAACCACTTCATACCACAACATATTTAGTGTACTGCATTCAGTGTTCTCAATGTGGTCATCAATCATTTTGAGAGGTCAATCTGAACTTTGTATCACATGTCACATTTTCACTCGTGGCTGTGCATGGGGCTTTAGGAGTCCAAAGACAAGAGTGAGGAACTGCATCTCTTCTGACTGGGAATGTTCTCAGGACTTGATGTTACATTCCACACTTCAAAATACCAGTGGATCCAGTTTGCATCAGAACTGGCCAGGAGCTTTCTGCATTTCTCAGTTTCGGAAATGTTTCCTTCCTTTTCTCCTCCATTCTCGTTCACATCTGCCTATTGCTTCCAAGCAGACCACCTACAATTAACAATCCACCTCTCAGCCATCCCTCAGATGACACTGTCGCTACTTGTGTTATTCAGCCATTCTTGGTCTCCTCATTCAATGTCTGCTTAATTTTGATGAAAAGTTATTAGCCTGAAACATTCTGTGAAGCAAGAAATATAACGTTTCAGGCTGATAGCAGCCAAATATGCTGAGTATTTCCAGCATCTGCAGTTCCTTTTTGCTTCGTGATGATTGCACAGCATTGAATTGGGATTAGATTGCAGCTGTACCAAACTAAAATTACCGATAAAGGAAAGGGAAAATTCTGCTTTGCATTGAGAGCATTGTTATAAAGTGGGAATTCTTAGGACATAAGTATGTGGATCTTTGGGCATTTTGATACACTGCAAGCATCTGATAATTTGCATTTATTTACTTATTTGATTATGTTAGAGATGCTAGTATCTATTCCATAATCCTAATTGCTCCTGAACTGAAGTTAAGAGTGAACGTTATTGGTAAGTCTTGTCATGAATGAAGCAGGTGGGATGCCAATGAAGTGCACGAAATTGCTTCATCAATTACAGCAGTTATTTAAAAAAATGTTTAAGTTAGCTTTGTCATCTATTCAAAGTATTATTTATTTGTTATATCAGCTGAAGAGAAATTTGTGGTTATATTTTACCTCATCATGCATTTAATAAGACAATAAGAGCACAAGATAAAGGAGCAGAATTAGGCCATTTGACCCATCGAGTCTGTTCTGCCATTTCATCATGGTTGATCCAATTTTCCTCTCAGTCCCAATCTCCTGCCTTCTCCCAGTATCCTTTCATGCCCTGACCAATCAAGAATCTATCAAACTCTGCCGTAAGTATGCCTCCACTGGGTTGCATAACTGCCTGTGGCAAATAATTCCACAGATTCACCACTCTCTGGCAGAAGAAATTCCTTATCTCCATTCAGAAAAATCGTCCCTCTATTCTGAGGCTGTGTCTTCTGGTCTTGGCTCTCCCACCATAGGAAACATCCTCTCCACATCCACTCTATTAAGGCCTTCACCACGCAATTGGTTTAAATTAAGTCACCCTTCATTCTCCTGAATTCAAGTGAATATAGGCCCAGAGCCATCAAATGTTGTTCATATGACAAGCCTGGAATCATTTTTGTGAACCAGCTTTGAACCCTCTCCAGTTTCAGCACATCCTTTCTGAGATGAGGCCCAAAACTGCTCAAAAAGCTCCCAAATACTCACCAGTACTTTATAAAGTCTTAACATTACAATAAGTAAGATATTAATATTAACTTGGAGTTTGAATCAATTCAGAATTGCTGTATTGGAATGAATTGAGGTTAACTTTATTGAAACTGAAATCTTGTTTTTCATGTTGACTTGTTAAGTTTCATGTTTCTTCATTTGTGTTGATAATGGAAATTTAAACATATGATATTTAAAGTAAAGGATTGACTTGACACTCATGACATTTGTTATCCTAAATGCAGATATATTTATTTATGATCAGGTGTTAAAAACAAATGGGAAAGTCCATAACTTTGGAAAGAGGGAGCAGTCAATTAAGAGGAATCCAAATGCGCCAGTGGTAGTGAGAGGATGGCTTTACAAACAGGTAAAACGTGTATTATATTGTAACTCATTTCCAAGCTACAGATGAGAGATTAAGCATGGTTGAATGTTGTTTGATTAACTGCAAGTCGGGTTTGTCGTGTCTTACTACTGAACATTAAAAGTTTATTCATGTGTCTCTAATGGAAAGAGAAAATAAAATACACAATATCTCCTCATTATTATGACTTGCTTTACAGCCTTTCCCTAAAGCTTGCTTCATGGGGGAAGAGCATGTTACCTGGAATCTATCTTTTACATACAGACCACCACTAACATAATTCCTATGAATCTAACCAAATATGGCTTCTTGTATAAGACTTGATGATGACCATCCAATAATGGGAGGAAGTCGAGCACCTCTGCTCGAAACAGAATTTTCATTTGAATTTCTATCCTCATTCCCATTCAGCATGGCCTCATCTTGCCATGATGATGCCACTCTCAGAGTGGATGAGCAATACCCATATGCTGACTGGGTAGCCTCCACCCGGATGGCATGAACATCGATTTATCCTTCCGGTTAAAAAAAAAATCTCCTTCTTCCCCTTCTGTTCCTACTCTGGCCTCTTGCCTCTTCTCACCTCTCCCGGTGCCCATCCTTCTTCCCTTTCTCCCATGGTCCACTCTCTTATCAGATTGTTTCCTCTCTAGCCCTTTACCTTTCTCACCCACCTGGCTTCGCTATCATCTTCCTTTCCAGTCCTGAAGAAGGGTCTTGCCCAAAATGGTGACTGTTTATTCATTTCCATTGATGCTGCTTGACCTGTTGAGTTCCTCCTGCACTTTTGCTGTGGAAGGAAGTTATTTTAAATAATAAAATATTTGGCATGATTGCTGCCCACTCTGTGTTGAAGTGACAGTAGCAATGATTGTTTGATTATCTGAATTTATGCAATAATGTTAAAGTATGATCTGAATGTGCTTTAGCAAATAGTTGAAAATCGGTGTTAATACACACAAAATGCTGGAGGAACTCAGCAGGCCATGCAGCATCTATGGAAAAAAATTCAAGCCTGGCAAACGTTTTAGCCCAAAACGTCCTCTGTACTTTTTTCCGTAAATGGTGCCTGGCCTGCTGAGTTCCTCCAGCATTTTGTGTGTGTTGCTTGGATTACCAGCATCTGCAGATTATTCACTTTTTTGAAATTTGTTGGTCAGAGTTTTGCCCATACAAGGTTGTGCAGTAAAAGTATTAGAAATCCTTCACTTGGAATTCAGAAAAATATCATTCAAATTTTCAGACTCCAAAAATATTTCTCGTATAACACCACTTACATGACCATGGAGTTCCCTAGAGCGCTTAAAAGAAAATCAAATTAAAAGGAAACCATTGCCCAACTAGAGGAAAAACTGGAGAGAACTTTTTCCAATTTTTCACGAAATAATCAAAACTGTAAAAGCCAATTTAAAAATGGAAATTTCCTCACTTCAGAGCATACCTCGACTACACCAATGCAATGTGTGAGTAGAACTATCTTGGTCTCCCATTCCCAGTCAGGTCTCTGGGTAACTGAGGTTCAACCAACTTGCAGTAAAATGCTTCTGGAAAACTTTAAATCATCCAGTAACAACTAATAGAGGTAAATAATAACAAGAATTAGAAGTAAAGGATAAAACATTAATTGCTAAGAACTTGTTGAAGACACTTAATTAACTCAAACACATCCTGCACTTTTCCACAAGGCTGTTCCCATTCCAATGAACTTTTTGCCAGCCAAGCTCACATATGGTCCAGGGCAGGGGCTATATGCAAAGTTCATCCAGACTCCTACAGACAGCAGACATGGACCTCCACATTTTGACTTCCACATTTCCACAGACATTTGTGAAAATCTGAGGTGTAATTATTGGAGAGTTGGCAGTTGACATTTGACTAAGGAACCTCCTCCCAGCTCCAAGTAGGAATGTTTCTGCCTGATTCATCTACATGTGTTACAGAGCACTAACTTAAGGGAATGGAACTTCTAGTGCACAGTTAGTTCAAGCAGGGATCTTGCTATCACTCCCTACAATTTTGTGTGATTTTTGCATGCACAATAGCAGTTTTGATTAGCAGCACTGTTGTTTTGACAGTTAAATCCCTGTGACTGACCATTTGTTCCATTGAAAGTCCTGGATTGACTAAATGCATAGTCAAATACAAACAAAACGTAACTCTATTTAAAATAATTGTTGAGTACAAGCTGCATGAGAATGTATGGGGCAAATAAATGAGCAAGATTTGGTCATTGGTTTTCACTGCAACTTTAAAACATTAATGTCATCATTAGGATGAAAGGCACAATAATTTGGAGAGAGAAATGTGATTTTTTTCATCACTCTATTTTCCTGCTAGGATGTTTTGAGCATTTGTGTGAAATATGCAACATGTAATACTTCAAGCAGTCATTGAATGGATGATTATACGTTGCCATTGAAGTGTATCAACCCAGCCACAAGGACATAATTTATATTCCAGTTCTTAATTTACTTGCGTACTTAAAGACTATAACCTTACATTCATTATTTTTTTACACACTATCTGGAACTGAAACAGCAGCAGGATAGTAATGATAACCATAAATTCACATTTGTACTGAAAATTGGAGATGCAATGAAGTCAATGGTAGTGTTATCATTTCTATTTTTAAGATGATGGGAAGTGCGAAGAAAGTAAATCAAGTTATCAGCCTAATTATTGTGTTGTATTTCAATTATTTGTACAGTAATCTATACGTGCTATCCCTGATTCATTGCTTCAATTCCTTTTTTAAAAATGCTTATGATCCAAGCCACTCACAACTGTTTTGGAAGATTTGTACCCTCTGAGCCCTGAATTCCATTTGACAGCATTTAAATTCCAGCTGCTTCTGTAATCTAGGTTATGTTGTATTGTATCAGCTGTCAGAATGCTAGTTTTCATGAAAACCACTTTGTCGCTAGATTATCATCTGTTTATGTTTGTAGGACAGTTCTGGAATGAGACTGTGGAAACGGAGGTGGTTTGCACTTTCAGAATATTGTTTGTTCTATTACAAAGGTGAGTACCTGACTCGCAATTTATTATAAAAAGACTTTTTCTGTTGCTTTGTCAGAGAAGCAAAAGTAAGAAACTATCACTGTTGAATCCAGTTTAACTTGATTAATATATGCTGATTAGTCTTTGCAACTGCATTAAACCAGTTGGTGCACAATGAAAGACTGACTAAATTTTACTTAGCCAGCTTTCCTTACAGCTGTGAATGGGGCATTTTAAATGCATTTTAAAGCCAATGGGCAGTGTTTACAGCTTGGAAACCAATTTGATCCTGACCTTTTGGGTGTTTTCACAGTGATTTGTGTGAGTTTCTACCATGTTTCTGTGGTGGTTAACTGACCACTGTAAATGCCTCCTTTAGTGTAGTAAGTGGTAAATGAATCACGGGGGAGTTGATGGGCAACTGAAAAAGAATACTATAAATTCAAGGGCTGCACAGAATTGAAGGGAGAAAGGGATGCTCTTTTGTGAGCCAGCAATGACTTGAGTTGGGATGAAAAGCAGCTTCTTGTTGTCATAGTGAGTAAGTGAATACCTTTCAACTGTAGAAAATGTGACAATGCAAACATGACTGAGCACCTTTCACCTCCTCCTTATCTAAAAAAGAACATTTGTGATAGGTCAAGCATCACTCTTTGTGCCAGAGGTTTTTGTGTCATAAAACACTGAAATGTAGATGACGAAAGCAGGCCCTTCAGCCCACTATGTCTCTGCTGACTGGAAATCCTACAGTTTATAAAAATAGATCGGATCATTTTTAGAGTTGGTAAACTGATTGACTGCACACACCCTGTCCAGTTGCCTTGAGGGACTGGTAGTTAGTGCTACTTTATTCAGTAGCTCCGAATTTTTTTTTAAAAGGCTAATTTTAATTTTGAAGATGAGCTCTGTTTTGGGTGTGAAGTGTTTTCCTTAACACTACAACCAAAATGGCTGTAAATATTTTACCCTTGCCATAGGAGCACAAGGATGTTTTCTGAAATGTGTATGTCTCTGGAGGGAAAAGGTAACTGCAAATAAATACCACAATCCATTTTTATTTTATATTATGCATTAGGTACTATTCTGTTTGAATGTCTGTGTCTATGAACAGAAATTGCTGAAGGGATGACTCATATTTTCTATTATCTTTCTTATGGTCCCATACCACTTCTTGAACTGCAGAGTAGAAAACATAACATAATACACAAATCATGTTAAAAGATTGCCAGAGAAAGGAAGTTATTTCATAAATTGTTAACTTATCTACTGCTTTAAATGGAAAAATGGCTCTGGCAACGGAGTTCTCTTTAGCCTTGATTGGCATTACTTGATTGGCACTTGATCATGTATTTTACCATCTGACACTAGCTTTAGATTATCCAAAGCTATTCGGTGGGAAAATAAACAATAGTTGCAGCTTGATGAGTTGTGCCCTATCACACCTTGTTAGCATTGGTGAATATCTTTCATCTGGCAATACTGAAGTGTGAATATTTGAAGTAGATAAAAAATGCAATCTAATTTGTTTTGTGTTACACAGATAGCCGAGAAGAGACTGTGTTGGGCAGCATTCCTTTGCCCAGTTATGTTATCTCGCCTGTTGAACCTGATGATCACATAAGTCGCAAATATGCTTTCAAGGTAGGAGACTTAATATTAAATAAAGATTATAAAGCTAAATGTTTGATAACAATCTCACTATTTCCCCAAACACTCTGATAGGGTGGATGTCACCTGATACTTGAACAAGTGTTCAGTGCCAGTGGGTTTCAGTCAATGGAATTTATTGTCAGCATCACCAGTGGTGTACGGCTGCTCTGTTATTATTTAATCTCTCCAGATATTTACCATTCACCTCTCTATGGGTCAAAATAAAGAATGCCATTGTGGCCATGACCTCAGTTATTTAAACTGTAGCCGTTATCAGAGAAAATTATCTATACGACTTGGATTAAATCATCACTAAATTGTGACAAAGCTATTAAAGTGCTGGGAAGTTAAAACCAGTTATTTTGTCCATTACTGTTATATTTTTGATTGCTTAATCAGTGCTGACAGACAACAGTGTTAAGTTTTCAATATTTTTACATGTATCACAAAACAAAGGTTGAAATGTTGAAACCTTCTCCATTTTTTCTTTGTCTTTTTCATTGTGCTGGCATTATGAGTTTATAACCACTAACGGCTTTGAAATTGTGCAATTGTAGTTAAGAGATTAACACAATGAGCATACCTGCTTTGCCTAATTGCCTTATTACATTCCTTTTGCTTAAGGAACCATGGATTCACCTTTTACAATGTGATTGGATGTTTCAAATGAAATGTTTATTAGCACTGTTATTGGTAATAAATTAATCTAGGGGCTTGAAGCAGTACTCTTCTGTAATAGGCTTTTTATGTTACTTGTTCATGTTTAAAGAGAGAAGTGAGCTATGACAAATGAGAAAACGCCTCTCTGGCCAATCCTGTAAAGTTGTGGTAGTTTGCATATCACAAAATATACAACATTTGCCCCCTTACCAAGACCATGCAATCTTCTAGAAGAGTGAAAAACAGAATTTGTGATAACGCCAATGAAATTCATTGAATTTTTTCACTTTCCAGATGGTCATGGGAGATTCTCTGCTTCTAAATTTGATGCAGCCAGTATAGGAGCCCTGGATTAGCCTAAATGGATGTTAGCTGAGGTCTTTCGATCCATGGCCCTAGAAAACCCAGTGGAGGCATATGTCCTTGTTACTACTACAAGTCAACACACATAAAATGCTGGAGGAACTCAGCAGGCCAGGCAGCATCTATGGAAAAGAGTAAACAGTTGACATTTTGGGCTGAGACCCTTCTTCAGGACTGAGGAAAAAAAGATGTGGTTAGAGCAAGAAGGTGGGGCGGGTGTAGGAGGAAGAAATACAAGGTGTAAGTGAAACTGGGGGTAAAGTTGAAGAGCTAGATAGCCAATAGTGAAAGATCTAGGCCTCATATGGAGCCAGTGATCATTAATGGAGAATGTGTGGAGCAGGTTAAGACCTACAAGTATCTGGGAGTACAGTTAGACGAGAAGCTAGACTGGACTGCCAACACAGATGCCTTGTGCAGGAAGGCACAGAGTCGACTGTACTTCCTAAGAAGGTTGGCGTCATTCAATGTCTGTAGTGAGATGCTGACGATGTTCTATAGGTCAGTTGTGGAGAGCGCCCTCTTCTTTGTGGTGGCGTGTTGGGGAGGAAGCATTAAGATGAGGGACGCCTCACGTCTTAATAAGCTGGTAAGGAAGGTGGGCTCTGTTGTGGGCAAAGTACTGGAGAGTTTAACATCGGTAGCTGAGCGAAGGGCGCTGAGTAGGCTACGGTCAATTATGGATAACTCTGAACATCCTCTACATAGCACCATCCAGAGACAGAGAAGCAGTTTCAGCGACAGGTTACTATCGATGCAATGCTCCTCAGACAGGATGAAGAGGTCAATACTCCCCAATGCCATTAGGCTTTACAATTCTACCGCCAGGACTTAAGAACTTTTTTTAAAAGCTATTATTAATGCTTTTTGAGATAGTGATTTAGATGCATATCATATTCTTTACTGAGTTAAGTATTGTATGTAATTAGTTTTGCTACAACAAGTGTATGGGACATTGGAAAAAAGTTGAATTTCCCCATGGGGATGAATAAAGTATCTCTCTATCTATCTATCTATATAAAGTGGCAGGAGAAGTGGGAATCTGATGGGAGAGTGTACAAGACCATGGAAGAAGGAATAGTCTTGCCCCGAAACGTCAACTGTTTACTCTTTTACATTGATGCTGCCTGGCCTGCTGAGCTCCTCCAGCATTTTGTGGGTGTTGCTCAGATTTCCAGCATCTGCAGATTTTCTCCTCATCTTTCCACCACTACCAGTGTTTCTCTGCATGCTCAGAAATCATTTTAATCTTAATCCACCCTAGAGCTCAAGTCTGATTTAGAAGGTTTTGAGGAATTGCCATTGGTATGATATGCTATTGTACTTCCTAAATACAAAGAGTATTGGTTGACCTAGAGAATTTTACTCTGATGTGGTCCACTCGTTTCGCCAAAGGAGACCCTAGTGGTGGAGGGACAGATGTTCTTATGGTCTGTCTTTCTACAACACTGGTACTTGTGAGCATGGACCTGTCACCTGAGAACATTAGGGGATGGTAGTGAACACAGATTTATCACCATTCAACATTGGCATGCTACTTGTGGGCTCTTGTTTGTCAGTGATAAAATCTGCAGTTTCAAAGAGCACCTCTAAGGAAGTGGTGCAGGCAAAATAGGCTGAGATTATTTTGAATCACTGCCTTAGTTGCCAGAAGTGAAGATATCAGTCCTGTTATGTTACAGTGGAGGTAGTCATTCAAAGTGAATGGCTAAGTAGTGCCATTTCAAAGTGAATGTTCAAAAACAATTTCATCCTGTGAGACAAAATTAAGTCATTTTATTCTGTGAGACAATTTCATTCTGAAGAACAAAAACATGGCATGTTTTGCTTACTTATTACCGCACCTATAAATTGACATTGAGGCTATTTGCTACTTTTACGGGTAGTAGGTACTCTAATTTCTTTTTGCCCAGGTTGCCAATATTTGTAATACATCACTGGATTCAAATCTTTGAATACACTCAGGGAATTGACACCCACAGTAAAACTTTAAACTTTTCCTAATGTCCACTATTTTCTGGGAAAATACATCCTTACTTTTAACTTCACTCAAGCTTTGAACAATACTAAATACTCCTCCAGTTATCCTCTATATTTCCTTTCCTATTTTCAGCAATAGTTAGCTTTGAGTGGGATCCGGGATCAGCCAGGATTGAATAGCAGAGTAGACTCGATGGGCTAAATGGCCTAATTCTGCTCCTGTGTCTTATGGTCTTAGCTTGAAGATGTGCTATTCCCTTCATGGTCATGTCAACTTTTAATCCACCTATTCAAGTTCTATCAGTCTGCATTGAAAGCTGTGAGATTTTAAATAGTTATTGTGGGAGGCCTCTGCAAGTTTTCCAAACATTGTTGTAGCTCATCATGAAAGGAGATCAATGCTGTGTCCAACATTCTTTATTGAGATCCACCCAAGATTGAATACAAATTCATGACTATATTGTCAGTAATTAAATGTGCATCTTGCTTCTGAAAGGTGAAGGTGTTTCACGCCATTCTTTATGCTGCTTAGTTTTGTGAAATTAAGTATGAACTGGGGATCAGCATATGAACAAGAACACATGCAACAAATTGGATTGACATCTTTTTCTGTGTATGTATTTAAATCTTCCACTTGATTAGCCATGTACGACTGTAGGATTAATTCAGAAAAAGATCTATTGTTTACACTGTTGCAATATCTGTTGTAGCCCAGCTCTGTGCTGTAGGTTGTATTCCGAGTGAGTCCAGGTGTAATTCTGTACAGTGGAAATGGATCAGGAGCTTGTTCTGACTTTTGTATACCGAGTCATGTCTAATGTTAGTTTAACTGTTGAATGCCTGGTTCAGGTTGGCTGCCTTTCTACTTTATATGACTCAACTGCTCAGCTCATGAATTCATTAAGGCATGTGGACATGTTCAACATGCTTTAGTTAGACATTGGCAGCTCAGCGCACGTTAAGACTTGCCACTCAATCAAAATTAAGTTATTCAGTAACCTACTCTGAAGTGGCCAGTGTCTGTGGAGTCATTGTAATTTGTAATTGCTCTCTGAAATAGCTAAGCAAGTCATTCATTTGATTTGATGTACTCTGAAAATAATGTTAACATTATGAGCTGTGCCGTGTTGACTGTGGATGTGGCTTTTAATATGACTATGGCAGTGGTTAACTGGTGGTAAAAATGGAAGGCTTATCCCATGATAAGTTGAGCAAAAGCTTGACATAGTCACAGCAACAATATCATGCCTTTGAGTGAATATCTTCAACTCCAATGCTATCTTCAGCTATGTCAAGTACTATGACAAGACAGGTCCCTAAGGCTCCAGTATAACGGTAAACATTTAGGTGGAGAGTGATTATGTTAGGAGATGCCCTAGGAGTCTGTAGTATTGCCTTCATTTGCCATGAAATTTCTTAGTTTTTGGTTGCCAATCATAAAGGAGGCAACTTTATTGATATCCTTTTCATAACATAAATATGTGTTCTCTCCATTATCAGCACAATTTGACTGCATTGAATGCCACCTATGGTTGCATCAACTCTGTTAGTCTTTAATAGCACCTCCCCAAACCTTGAATTCTAACATCTCAAAGGACAAAGATGGCTACTCCTTGTAAATCTCAAACAGCGCCAAATTAAATGGAACACCATTTCTTCACTAACCCATGCAAATTCTAATGACTTTTAGAAATATCTTCACCAGGTGAATTGCAGCAGGTCTAAAATTTGCCTTTTATCACAAACTTCTCACGGACAGTTCAATTATCGTTCAACAATATATGAATACATACAAATGAAACAGTGTTATCCCAGGGCCAAGTTGCAAAACACAGCATCAACAGCACAAGGCACATATATGATAGCAAGTCAGCATACAGTCAGACAATAAAAAGTGTGAGTGTATATGCGTGCATCTATATATTTATCTATAAGAATGTGTGTGTGTATCCCAAGTCCCTGAGTGACATGCCCTGTAAATTGGTGGTACGTGGGTGTTACTGGCAAGGAAAAAAGCAGATCTCAGCAGTCTGCAGACAATCTTATGCCCGGAATCCAGTTTGACATTCCACTGATTATTGGTCACATTATTGAACAAATAACTAACCTACAATTGTTGTAGTCTGTGTTCATATTTGTGTAATGCCTAGTCAAACAGGTGGGAGGGCAGAACATGCTCTTGAACTAAACTATGCTGGAGGTTTAAGTACTTTTGACATAAGCTGAATGGCCATTTTCCTTCAGTAATTTGATGGGGCAACTGAGAAATTGTATTTTGATTCCATTTCTTCCATTTCCTTTATCTCAGGCCATATGTTCTGATCTGCTAAAATTCTGCCACACCATTAATAATGCTGTTTTTTTTTTGATTGACCAGTTCATTGATCAGGTCATTAGTTTACCTCCTTCAGTGTGTGTAGCCTTCTCTTTCTTTTCAAATCTTTTTATTATTATTATCATTCAGAAATAGCACAGGTACATCGAAGTAACAACACCTACAATGCCTCAAAAAAAAAGAAATTATCTTAAAGATTGAAAATTTTTTAATAAAAAAAACCCCTACTGAGCAAGAAAAGTGAGAAAAAAAGAATCCCATTGGGGGTACAACCCCGGAGCCATGCATCATACAAAAAGCTTATAAAAATAAACATCAAACCGTCAACAAGAAAGAAAGATATATCAAAAAAAATTACACTTAGATCGTGGAGGAAATCTATCAATTAACTGAAATGATAATAATGAGCAAATGAGCCCCATCTCTTCTCAAAATCAAATAAAGGTTCAAAGGTTCGACTTATAATTCTCTCCAAACTGAGACACAGCATCACTTGAGAGAACCATTGTGACAAAGTAGGAGCTGATATACCCTTCCATTTCAAAAAGATGGCCCTCCTAGCTATCAGTGTAAGAAACACAATAACATGTTGGTCAGACACAGAAATACCATGGATATTTTGAGGAATTATTCCAAAAAGCACATTCAATTTATTAGCTTATAAGTTGATTCTGAATGCTTTAGAAATTGTTGAAAAGACTAACTTCCAAAAACTGTTTTAATATAGAACATGACCAGAACATATGTGTCAGTGTAGCTATCACAGTTTTACATCTATCACAATACTTGTCAACACTGGGAAATATTTTAGCAAGTCTCTCCTTTGTCAAATGGTAACGATGTACAATTTTAAATTGAATCAGTGAATGACTAGCACAGATTGAAGAAGAGTTAACCAGCTTCAGAATCCATGTCCAATCCTCCGATATAAAAGTCAAATTAACAAATTTGGCTCCAGTTCTGCAATTTTTTTAATCTTAAAAATTTAAACTTTGTAGTATAATTTATCGTAATTACTTTTTTAAGCCTCCCTGAAGTGATCCAATTTTTTTACTTTGGAAAAATAAAGGTATTAATTATTTTTGGGATTTATTTAAAGAAGGCAGATTGATGTCTTTTGAACAATTAGTCGATTAATATTCTCTCTTATATTCACACTTTTTACAATATCTTCAAGTTAGACATTTTTTTACAAAAATATTTAAGTAGTTTTCCTTACATATTGGAGGCTGACTTGTTAGATACTATTATGAATATGAACCCTTCGATGAAAGGTTCTATTGGAAGAATTTATAATTTATTATTACAATGGGATAATCGTCCTTTACTTAAGATTAAACAGGATTGGGAGAAAGAACTCAATTTGACTTTTATATGGGTGTAACCTTCTCCTATGATGGATTGGCTGAAATGTTCCTGAAAATATAAATGATCACCCAAAGGTTGTTGCATATTTTCTCAGTCTTTTCACCCCTTGCTAATTTTAAATATTTGTAATAATCAGATACCATAATCACTTGCAATATTGGATATTTTCCTGCAAGATGCCTCAAGAATTTATTAATTTGTTTTATGTGAAAAGTATTATAATATTCTAATTTGTAACAAATGAAATATTATGAATATCCTGGACTTGTAGCATCTGGGAGATTTGTGTTACAAGTTTACATTACATATGAAGAAATATTTATTAATCACCATGATAATTATGGTAACTTAAATGAACTGTTTGACTAATGAATGAATTCATCATCAGCCTATAATTCAGCAACATGACTATATAAGTTCATCTTTATAGACTTTATGCTGGTGAAGTAAGTCATTTAGTAAATTTTAATATGAAAGCACCATTCCTTTAGCTATTGTTTGTAATTGGTTAGTGAGTTGAAGGTTCTTGCCACACCCAATATGGTTGAGAGAGGATTGGACGTGTAAACTGCTCTTTGTAGAAGAAATTACAGATATATGAAAAGATACTTGTTGCCCCCATGTTATGAACACCCACTACTTTGGATGGAGATCAATGAGATGTGGCTGAAAGTAAATCATAGTTGAAAGCTTAATATCCAAGGATAAAACCTTGTAGTGAAAGGACAGGCAGGTGTGCAAAAGGGCTGGGGTGGCTCTGTTAGCAAAAAATGAAATCAAATCCTTAGAAAGGGGTGATATAGGATCGGAAGATGCAGAATCCTTGTGGGTTGGAGTTAAGAAACTGTAAGGGTAAAAAGAACCTGATGGGAGTTATATATAAGCCCCCAAACAGTAGCCAGGATGTGGATGGAGAGGGCATTTAATATAGTAAAAAGTTAAGGTTAGAGGATTGGGAAGCTTTTAAAAACTTTCGGAAGGTAACTTTTAAAAAAAGGGAGAAAAGATGAAATAGGAAGGTAAGCTAGCCAATAATATTGAAGAGGATTTGAATTTTTTCCCCCAAGTTAAAAAAGAGTAAAAGAGAGGCAAAAAATGGAAAATGACACTGGAGAGGTAGCAATGGTGGGACAAAGAAATGGTAGATAAACTTAAGTATTTTGCATCAGTCTTCGCTGTGGAAGATGTAAGAGGTGCAAGTAGCATGCCATAAGTTCAAGAGTGTCAGGACAGGAGTGCAGTTCTTACCAAGGGGAAGCTGCTTGAGCAACTGCAAGGTCTAAGTCACCTGGAAGGGATGGATTCCACCCCAGGGTTCTGAAAGAGGTAGCTGAAAAGATTATGGTGAATCACTTGATTCTGGAATGGTTCAGGAGGAGTGGGAAATTTCAAAAGTCACCCCACTCTTTAAAAAGGGAGAAATGCAGAAGAAAGGAATTTCTCAGCCAGTTAGCCTGACTTCAGTGATTGGGAAGATGTTGGAGTCCATTATTAGGGATGAGGTTTCGGGATACTTGGAGGCTTATCATAAAATAGGCCAACTCAGCATGGTTTCCTTAATGTGAAATCTTGCCTGACAAGTCTGTTGGAATTCTTTGAGGAAGTAACAGGCAGGACAGACAAAGGAGACTCAGGGGATGTTGTGTACTTGGATTTTCAGAAGGCCTTTGACAAGGTGCTACAAATGAGGCTGTTTAGCAAAATAAGATCCTGTGACATTACGGGAAAGATGATAATTTTCCACAAGGATCCGTATTGGGACCGCTTCTGTTCACATTATATGCCAGCGATTTGGATGATGGAACTTTTGGCTTTGTGGCCAAGTTTGCCGATGATACAAAAATAGATGGAGGGGCAGGTAGTATTGCGGAAGCAGGGCATCTGCAGAAGGACTTGGACAGATTGGAAGAATGAGCAAAAAGAGTGGCAGATGGAATGTAGTGTAGAGAAGTATATGGTCATGCTCTGGTAGAAGGATAAAAGGTGAAGATCATTTTCTAAATAGAGAAAAAATACAAATTTCAAAGGTGCAAAGAGACTTGGGTGTTTTTGTGCAGGATTCCCTAAAGGTTAACTTCTTGGTTGGGTTGGTTGTAGGGAAGCCAAGTGCAATGCTAGCATTCCTTTTGAGAGGATTAGAATATAAGAGTAAGAATGTAATGCTGAGGCTTTATAAGGCATTTAGCAGTCCACATTTGGAGTATAGTGTGCAGTTTTGGGTCCTTTATCTAAGAAAAGATATGCTGGCATTGTAGAGGGTCTAGAGATATTCATGAGGATGATTCCAGGAATGAAGGAGTTAACATCTGAAGAGTGTTTGTTGGCTCTGGACCTGTACTCTGTAGTTTAGAAGAATGGCAGTGGAGGGGAGGGGTGGTTGCAGGATCTTATTGAAACTTTTCAAATGTTTCCTGTAGTGGTTGAGTCTAGGAGCAGTAGGCAGAGCCTCGTAATAGAGGGACTTCCATTTAGAACAGAAATAAGAGATTCCTTTAGCCAGAAGGTGGTAAATCTTGCCATGAACCGCTGAGGAGGCCAAGTCATTTGGTATATTTAAAGCAGAGGTTGATAAAAGAATTTCAGGATGTATACTGTATATATTTCTCTGACATTAAATACACCTATAGGCACCTATTTAAACCTATTGATATGTTTTTGGATATTCAGGGTATCAAAGGTTAGGGGGAGAACGCAGGAGAATGGGATTTAAAGGGATGATAAATCAGCTGTGATGGAATGGCAGAGCAAACTTAATGGGTTGAGTGGCTTAATTCTGCTCCTATGTCTTATGGTCTTATTTCTTATCAGTCTTTTGTGCTTATTCAGTCTTTTGAATATATATTTATAGAATCTCTTAGTGTAGCGAATCCTTGAGAGCTCATATGTTAGAAGCACTTTCTACCAGGTCTGAGGCGTCCATTTGAGTATGAATACATATTTATTATTGCCAAAGTTCAGAGCGCAGTTGATTCAAGAGTATAAATGAAAGTTGATTCCTCTTTGGGTATTGCCCCTGACCCTTCTGATTACTTACTGTGTGTTGGTTCCCAGATGTTTAAAGAATTAGTTACTAAAGGTCTATTTAAGAAATTTGCCTTCTTTCATTTTTTTGGTTTCATGTACAAACAAATATCCTGCTGTGTCATATGCCCAAAAATGTTCTCAGTAGATCTTCAATTTATGCTTTTTTAAACCTCTTTTAACCTGGTCCTTGAAACATTACTATGACTTAGTATGCTTTAGATGTGCACGATTGTCTCTTCCTCTGGTTGCTTGTCAGTTATGGCTTTGCACATCTTCAAGCAATAGAGAAATGTATACAATATACATCCTGAAATTCCTGAAACCGAGGAATTCCTCAGAGAACGAATGACCGTTAAATGTTAGAATTCCAAAGCCCCCCCCCCCAGCTCCCTTTCCCACGCTTAAGCAGCAGCAAAGCATCCACTCCCTCCCACCCCCACCAGCAAAAAAGTGTTGGCACCCCCCACTGAGCACTCAAGCATACAGCGAAGCATCAATAAAGGCACAGACTTGAAGTACCTCAAAGACTACTCGTTCACCTGGTATTCGACATACTAAGGGAAAAAGAGGTGACTCTGTTTCACAGCGAGAGGGGAGACATACCGAAGTACCTCGCAGGTTTATGGTGTTAAAAGTCCGTTGTGTCTCTTTTTCTGAGCTCTGTGTCCAAAGAACTTTGGACTCTAATCACACAGCCAGCAGCCAGCAGCCAGCTCACTGTTTACAACCTTCAGACGGCGGCACTGGCCTTGAATCTGCCCACCTCCAGAGCCACAAAATCTGGCACCCTGAAGGTAGGCCTAGTCTTCCAGGCCGCACCCTTGGCATATCGAAAAGCAGCTGGTCATGAGGCCCCGAGAGTGGGACTCATTTCTGCAAAGATCCAAAGTCAGCATCTTCAAAAGAACCTTGAAAAGGGGGAAAAAAAAGAGATATCAAAGATAGAAATAGAGCTGTTTCTGAAGGAAAGGAGTCGCTGTTAGGTGCCATCGTCATCCTGAGCTCTTCAAAGTGCATTTCACAATATAAAAGGTGCTGAAAACTAGCACAATGTCACCCAACTCAACAATTATCAGGTTTGTACGTTGTCACTCTTGATGTTGTGTATAATACTGTAGCTGATATTTTGTTTAAAAGTAACTAATTGGTTGACTTGCACTTCAAAGTACAACTTGTAAAAACAGTACAGTGCACGTATGGGCGCTTCAGCCCACCACGTCTGAACTGACCATGATGTCCATCTAAATATCTACTAGCATGCAGTTCATATTCCTCCATTCATTAACTTTTCATGTGTCTGCCTCAATGCCTCTAGGGTATTACTGTCATAATCACATTTAGCGCTTCCCTGGCAGTGTGTTTCAGACATCTATCACTCTTTGTATTTAAAAATAACTTTACCACACATAGCTCCTTTAAACGTTCTCCCTCACACTCAAAGCCCATGCACTCTTGGTATTTGACGTTCCACCCTGGGAAAATGACTCTTAACATCTGTCTCAAAGTTTAATATATTTAAGCTTCTGGGAAAATAATCTTAGTTTGTCCATCCTCTCCTTTTAGCTAAAGTGCTCCAATCCAGGCAACAGACAGGTGAATGTCTTCTGCACCCTCTCCAAAGCATCAATATTCTTCTTGTAGTGTGGCAATAAGAACAGCAAATGGGGCTGAACAGAAATTTTTTTACAGCCTCTATGTTCCAAGTTTAGTAACTTCCTGACTGATAAAGGCGGGTATTCTGTGCATCTTCTTTACCACCCTATGTTGTGTTGCCGCATTCAGGGAGTTAAGGTTTGAAGCTAATAATGCCCGTCTACATTATTGCTCTGAAGGGTCTTGCCATTTACTCTGTACTTCCCTCTTACTTTTGATCTCCCAAAAGGAATCACTCCACACTTGTCTGGCTTAAACTCTACTTCTCTCCTCAAATTTCCAACGGATCTGTCCTTGGTTGGTTAACCGCAAGACCACTAATATCCATATTATCTGCAAATTTATTAATCATTCTAACTAAATTTTCATCCAACTCACCACTGGTCACAGACCTCTGGTCAAAAGAATATCCATCCACATCTAATTTTGAAGTTCCCAATTCAGCATAGCCTATGTGATTCTGAACTCCTGCAGACCGGCATACCATGAGGAACTTTGTCAAATGCTTTCCTAATGTTCACGTGGGCAACATTCACTAATTACCTTTGTCAACTCCTCAAGCAAAACTGTTAAGTTGTGAGGCAGGACTTCCCCACACAAAGCTGTGCTGACCTTGTGCACAATAAGCCCATTCTTTCCCAAATGTGAAATACTGCTTAAATACTGCAGTGATCCATTGTTACCCATTTTAAAAGTAGGCCTAGGTACAATCAGAGCAATACAAATTTATACTATTGTGCACTGGTTTAGCATTTAAACATCAATTTATGAACATGAATGGGCAATTAGCCCTTTATGCCATTAAATACACCATAACCCTTAAGCTCTTACTGACTAAAGATTTATCTGAAATAAAATTGAGAATTAATTTTGCATCATTTGCTTACCACTGTGTAGGAATATGTTTTCTCACTTGAGTTTTGAAGGACTTGGCTCGGAATAGATTGCAGACTCAATGTGCCATAGAGTTTTGAGAATATCAAATGTGCTAATAGCTACAGCCACTACATTGTAGGTGTCAGCAAACAGAGTTTTAAGTGTACTGATTGCTGGATACAGCTGTGTATACTGTGTTGCCCACTGGAGGAGTGGTTTTATGAAAAGTAATATCTTGAGTAAACAAGCATAATTGGAAAGACAAAGGAAAAATTATCATTCCAGGCTTCCCTCAAATTCATGGCATCCTGCAGGATTCTACTGCGATAAAAGTGAAATAGTAATTACATCAGTCTGTTAACTGAAGAAACAAACACATCTTTTACTGTGAGTAAACAGTTCAAGACCACCACTGTAAGTCAGCAGTATTTATAAGTTAATGGTGCAGAGTGAGTTGAGATGGACAGGGAGGGGCCATCCTCCCTTCAGTATCATTAAGTACAAGTAGTACACACACATGTGACCTTAACTGCTTGTGAGTTTGGCACGCTTGACCGTTGTGGTCAAATTGCAATTCCTACATGTGTGCTAGTTGTAACTAAAGATGTTTGTATTTAAACTTACGGGATTTAGGTTTCCAATTGAATTGTATCGAGGACATTTAAGAAATAGAAGGAAGACACTTTCCATCTTTCTCCCCTCATCTGTTTTGACCAAAGGAAAATCATTTGGCTTAATTCTCCATTGTATGTCTTGGCCTGAAGCCATCTAGGTTATTACTCTTCAAGTTGATATCCTGTCAGAGAAAAGTTTTGGATCTTCCTAATTTTCTGGGTAGAAAGAAAAGCCTTTTTTAAAATCATGTCTCTAATCTGTCTATCATTTTAATTCCGTTTGCCCTGAATGTAATCTTTCCAGCAATTGGTCTTTTCTGTTAACATAAGCTGGCCCGTTGATTTTATATACCTCTGTTATTATCTCTCATCAGCCGCCTCTGTTCAACAATAATTTCTGGCAGTCCTCGAATTTCCTCCGCATTATTTTGTGGTGCAATAACTTCCTTCATGTAAGGAGGTTAGAAATATGCTCTGTACTCATGCTCTGGGCTTGTTGCTGTCTACAGTTTCAGCACATCTTCCTACTCTAGGATTGTACAAGGTTAAATTAATATTGTCATTTAATATCTGCTCCTGCCCCAGCCTCTGGCATCTATGTCCATGCTCATAAACACATTGTGCTCAATGTGAAGCTTATAAGCACTGTCACATACCTTCTCCCACTCTTCCCCATTCCACTAACAGGACACACATCTATTTCTGATTATATCCCCCCTTTCACCTGACCTTGTTTCTGCAGGTAGTAGTTGCAATCTATTTAATGTTGTGGGAAGTGTTACTCAAGCTTTTATGACTAGAATGGTGGGCATGTGTTTATTTCTAAGAATTGTGTTATGGTTCATTTGCTGGCGTATTGCTCGTGCTGCTTACACACGCTGTTGAGTCTGTGTGAGGTCTTTAAACATTAGTGACACCAGAGTGTGACTATGTCACCCTGTTGTTTCTGTAATTCAGTCCCAAAGGCTTTTCTGGGCCACCATTTTGCAGGTCCTGTGTGTGGGCCCTCCCATTTGACTGCATTGGGTGCCAGTGAAGCAGGTTGCCCAATCCTGGGGTGAATCCACATCATGTCAACATTACTCTGTGCGTAAATAATTTCAGCCACAGGATAGAGGTGATTATGGTGTCACTTTTAAGAAGTCAATTAATTTTATGAAATAGCTAAGTTGTTGCAGAGTTTTCTGAAAAGGGTTGTGGTTATTGTGACAAAATGCTACAATGAACGTTATTGTTACCTCAGGTGCCTTTAATCACAGTAGGAGCTGCATACATAAAAGTCCTGCATCAGAAGCACATTAAATCTATATTGAACCCATCTCTATTTCATTTCATTCATTTTCATGTATGGTTCAATACCTGGCCCCGAGTGTTCTGCAGATGGCTTTCTGAACTAATGGCAGGCCTGTAGAGGACATAATCAGAAATCTTACTCAGTTTAAGTGATTGATTTGAACCTTATATGCTCGATAAAGCAGATTTCATTGTTACTGCCAATTATGTCTGTAATGACTAGGATAATACTGACTTGTTTTCTTATCAGCAATATTTTTCTAAATGTAATTGATGGAAATTATTTAATTTAACAAATAAATATCCATTCATTAAGTTGGTAGCCATTGTGAAACTTTGAAGACAGAAGCAATTAATTCACATAGTTTGGAACTTGTAAAACTAGTCAAAGTAAATGTATTTATTATATTAACTATGTATCCAAATAACCTAATTCAGTTTGCTTGTCTTGAAAGTTTCAGATATGTAATCTGCAATTTGAATCACAAAATATGTTCTGCTGTCTTTGTTAATCTAAAAATTAATAATTGGTCATTGGCAGGAGCAGCTAAAACACAAGTCTACTGACTGTTTTTAAGTTTCCTGAATGGCTGTCAATCTATATTAAAAGTTACATTGGTTGAGCTCAGTTTTAACTGGGATGTTCTGAATTTTTTAATAGAAAGGGAGAACTGAATTTTGTTACATTGATAGCTGTAGCTATGGAGTGCAGTAGGAGTCAGTTATCTAAGTAATCATTATGGAATTTTAGGAACTAAACAATGTGCAGGAAGAAACTGGAATGAAAGATGAAGTAGCTTTATTGAAGTCACCTACAGTGCTAGAGAATGGAAGGGCCATATTCAATGTCAGTAAGAATATGAATGTATTGAGCAATATTTATGCAATTAATATCGTGATTTGTTTTGCATACTTATCTGACAACTAATAAAGTGGCAATGATGCGTGCAGAATATTTAGAACAGATGAGGAAGGAAAGGGGATTGATCATTTCTAGTTAGTTTAAATTTATACCTGAGGATAGAGAAACTTTTAATCTCTGAATTGTGGTTATCAGCAGATTTTTCAGTTTAAATGTGCAACTTAAACTTGAATATGAAGATGCCATTTTTAATGAAACATTTCTTTACCATTTTTCGCTGTGTTTAGGGTGCTAACTGATGCTGGGCTCTATTTCTGTATGTTTAGCGGAATCTCGGCATTTTACTGAATGCCTGCTTTATTTTCATATAGGAGCCCAGAAGTGAGTACTGGGTGGATAATTATTGATGAGGGATAGCAGCCAAGTCTGAGCTTATTCACACATAATGTCCTATGAAAAGAAATCATCCGACTTTCATTTGAGGTCCAGAGTATTTTACACTGCATTACTGTAGTGTTTTTTTTAAGTGAATTGTCATTTTGTTCACTCTTTATCTTTTTGACTTTAAAATGGCTTTGCATTGATCCATAAAGCTCAAGATAAATAAATAATACAAGCAAAAATTGTAATTACCCAACTACCTCCACTGTCAACATCTTGAGTAGACCCTCAAGTGATTTTCATTCAGCTAAATATGTATAAATCATTGAACAGTTTTCATTCTATAAAGCTTCTTTGTGAGAATATGTTATAGATGGATGGGAAATTGAATGAAACCTCTAAGTAAATCAGGTTTTAGCTTAGTTGAGGCTCAGGTGGTTATATTGCAAATGTCAGGTTTGCTTGATTTTTTTCTGTAACTAGCCTTGTGTTTAGTCTTGTATTGAGGCCAGTATATGTGAGGAAGCCTCTAAAGAGTCTGAAGGACTTGTGCTTTTAATTAATCTTTGATCGAACGGAGCTAATTTCTGCAATGGCTATTGATAAATTGGACCTAAAGGCCACAAATATAGTTATGTAATCAGTGTTCTTCTGGAGCATGATACTCAGTATCCCAACAAACCCGAGACAGAAATTTTAATTTGTGCGAAGTGATTTTTATGTAGTGTGCCTCAATCTTTGTATTCCTAATTTTCATTGTATTGCAGATTGCCCAAGAAGCTGTGTCTTTCAGATTTGTGAAATTCCAGGATTTTTCTATACCCAGAGAGTGATTAGAAGATGGGATTTAATATTACAAGGAGTAGCTGAGGTGAAGCATAGATGGATTAAAGGAGAAGCCATTATTTTTGACATAATCAGAAGCAGAAAATAGAGCTTGAGCTTTTAATTGTTTATCTTTGGGTGCCAAGAGGTTTTCTATGCACTGGGGCTGTCAATTATTTGTATTTTATGTGCACAATTAATACAAAAGATGTTACCAGTACTGGAGTGTTTGACTTGTCAGGAAAGACTGTGTCGGCTGGGGCTTTTTTCCCCGGAGTCCAGGAAGCTAACAAGTGACTTTCTGGAAGTTCATAGAATCATGAGGGGCATAACTAGGCTGAAGGGTTACAGGGTAGGGGAGTCTAAAACTAGAGGCCTTAGATTTAACATGAAAGGGGGGAAAATATTTAAAGGGACATAAGAAGGAAAATTTTTCACATTGTGACTGGTGGGTATGTGGAATGAGGTGTCAAAGGAGTGGAGGTGAGTGCAATTTCATTATTGAATTAGTACTTAGACATGCACTTGGATACTACAGGGTTAGAGGGATTTGGGCCGATTAGGCAAATTGACAATTTGGACTGAGGGGTCTGCTTCTCTGCTGTATTGCTCCATGACTAAGGCAGATTAACAAGTCTATTTTTTAAAACAAGTTCATTGCTCACATCGACAGGATAAAACATTGCTCTGAGATTTCTGTCGAGCAATGATCTCTGCCTGCACTCATTGCTGACCTACATATCTGTGTGGATCTCTAGTGACACAGCCTTTCCCAGCAGCAAGGTTAACACAGACAGTGTGTCGATCAGTGACAAGTGTGTGCATGTGTGTGGCCCAGCACCAGCAGAAAATTTCCTGGCCAAGGTTGTTCCTAAACAGCTTCTGATTCCTTGTTCTACAGTATAAACTGCAATTTATTGATGGTCTTTTTCAAAAAGAAAGAGATAAATGCATCTATGTGCCCCTTATAGATTAAAGTAGGCAAAATAACTATGTGGCTTGCAGGAGAAAGAGAAATATTGGAAACATATTTTGTTTCTGCAACAGTGGAGTGACCCAGAAACATTGGAAACAAAACATTTAATGAGATTTAAGAGGAGGCTGCAGGCATGGTTCACTCATTGATTTTGGTCATTGATTTTTTTTGTCTTTACCATGATCCCTGTGGATTTGAAATTGGACAATGTGGTTTAGCAGTTCAAGCAGGCAAGGAACCAAGAGCCAGTTAGACTGGCATGGTAAATAGGAGAAATGCTGGAATCTCCAGTGATACGATAACACAGTTCTTAAAAATCACACAAAATTTAGGTTATTAATTTCTGAATAACAAAAACTGTAGAATTAATTTATATTCACAAAATTAATTCAATAACATATAAGTACTATTTAATAAAAATTAAGGTGAATGGAATTAGCATAATGAATTAGTCATCTGAGAATTAATTGGTAAGCATAAAATGGAAAGCAGAAATAAACTGGTGAGTTGAGGGTTGGCAGACCATCATCTGGTGGGATTAACAAAGTCAGTGCTTGGGCCCAATCAACAGCAAAGAGTTTAAAAGGGGGGACTGTATTTGTGGCACAAAGTTTAATGTAAATGTGATGTAGATTCCTTGTACACCAGTTGTAGAAAATTCATGTATTTACTACAAGCTATTCAGAAAGCTAATTATATTAGCTATGGATTAGGGGAAATAATTCATTTCCTTTAATCACAGTCCTTCCATTTAACTGGACTGGAGTGGTTGATCCATCATGAAATGCTTGTTTGCACTTATGATTTAATTTGTATTGGAAAAGATTCTCCTAGATGTAGCAAAACTTCAAGTGTATTTAAAGTAATTCTTGCAAACTTATGTTCAAGTTCAAGTTTAATTGTCATTCAACCACGCATGAATACCCATAAATACAACCGAACAAAACAGCGTTCCTCCAGGGCTAAAGTGCAAATCACTGTGCCAATGATCTTTCACAGCACAAGGCACACATAACACATATAAAACAGCAGTAAAATATAGTAACACAGAAAAAATATATAGTCGTAGTTCCTGAGTCCACGTGTGTTGCAGTAGTCTGCAGTTGAACACAATACATCAACACGGACACTGTGCCACGCTGCCTCTGGCGCTCCGATGGAGCATACTGACTCTGCCTCGCTCCTGGGTGGCTACAAGCAGGCTACACCGCGGATTGAGGCCCTGTCCTTGTTGTGACTGAGGCCACGTAGACCACCAACATTGTCTGCTCCAGCTGTCCGCCAATAAAACAGTGACATATTGGCTGCATTGCAGACTTTAGAAAACACTGCCGTGTTTTATCCATTCAATCTAGCATAGTTATATCAGGTCTGTAACATTGCTCCCAGTGTCAGATGTATTTATTAACCTGCTTTTCTCCAAAAGGGGATGTCTTTTTGAATTAAGTGTTATTGTCCTACAGCTGTTTGTTATTTCTTAAGTAAGCAACAGTGGATATTTGCCTCTTCAGTTAGGTGATTGTGGTGGCGGCTAAGCATTAGAGCTTACGGTGTACCTGCGCTGATGGTAATTGAGACGTTTTTGCCAATCTGAACTGACTGCAGTCTTGCAAGTGAGGAAATCGATGATTCAGTTGTTCAAGGTGTTATTGAGGCCTAGGTTTAGGACCTTATTAGTTTTCAGGGGATGAGAGTGTTGAATGCAGAGCTGTAGTCAGTGAAGAGCATCCTGATGTATGCATCTTCACTGTCCAGATATTCCAAGGCTGAGTGGAGCCAATGAACTGGCATCTGCTGTTGACCAGTTGTGACGGTAAGCAATCGAAGGCAATTCCTCAGGCAAGAGTTGATGTTCCGTGACTGGCCTCCAAAGCATTTCTTCACAGTTGATGTACCTGCAAGTCATTGAGGCAGGCTACCAATATCTTTTTTATTTAATTTTTATAAGAAGGAATATAAGGACTTAATTAATACAACAATTAATACATATTGGGGAAAAAATAATTCAAATACATTAATAAGTTCGGGAGTAAAAAAAGAACACCTATTCCAACACCATCTCCCCGCATTTAGAAAAAAGGAGGGAAAAAAAACATAAAGGACAGAGGAAAGAAAGGAGAGAAGAAGAAAGAAAAGAGAAAAAAAGAGTAAGCATCCAGCTCTCAGAGTCAGTTTAAAATACAAATTAAAGAACCTAGCTTATAATAAGGGATATATTAATTTTAAAAAATTAAAATAATTAGATTAAACAATCTGGGCATTGAAGTAATCCAAGTATGGTTGCCAAATCTCAAAGAACATAGTGTATCCATTCCTAAGGGTATAAGTAATCTTCTCAAGGGGTATACAGCTTTGCATCTCTTTATTCCAATTATCAATATGTACAAGGGAATCGGATTTCCATGTTACCACTATGCATTTCCTGGCCACTGACAGCGCAATTTTAATAAATTTGGATTTATTCCTGGGGAGGTTAACTTTCAAAACTGCTAAGTTCCCCAGAAGAAACAATTCTGGGTCTAGAGGGAAATCCATCCTCAGAATCTTTCCCAGTACCTCCCCCAGATCTATCCAAAAAGATCTCAGTTTTGTGCATAGCCAGGTGGAATGTAAAAAGGTACCAACATCTATGCCACACCTGAAACACTTGTCAGAAATTTCTGGTTTACTTTTATGTATTTTTTTCAGGTGTGAGATACAACTGATGTAAAAAAAATTAAAATGTATCATTCTGTATCTAGAGTTGATAAGAGTGGTAACACTATCCAAGCATAGATGTGACCAGCATTGATGATCAATTACAATGCCCAAATCCATCTCCTATCTCTCCCTCAATCTGTATATACCAAACTTTGGGCATTGGTCCCAGAATAAAGAATACATAACAGAAATTAATTTAGTTGTATTCCCCTTTCGAATTAGAATCTCCATGTTTGAGCACCTTGGTAGGGCCAGTGATGGACCCAAACAGTCCCTCAAAAAAGATCGTAATTGGAGATAGCAGAAGAATGTGTTATTAGATAAATTATATTTATTTTTAAGTCCCTCAAAAGACATAAATTGCTTCTGCTGATTATAACGATCTTCAATGCGCCTGATACTGTGTTGATACCAGGTGACTAGAAATTTATTACCCAGAGTCATGGGTATTAATCTGTTCTGAGATAGAGGCGTCTTTGAGGATATTCCTTTTTTTTAAACTCCCATAAATTGTTTAATTTTTTTCCCAGATATAAATTACATGTCTCAGTAGAGGAATGTTTGTTTTCTTTTTAATTAATTTGGAGTCCCATTTATATATAAATTCTTCTGCCATCTCTTCTCCTACCACGTGTAAGCCAATTGTAACCCAAGAAGGAATAGTTGTCTCTTCAAAAAAGAAGCAATAAAATGTGCTTGTGCAGTTAAATAATATTTTTTAAAATCTGGTAATTTTAACCCTCCCAATTTATAGTCTCAGGTCAGTTTTTCCATGGAGATTCTAGATGTTTTTCCTGACCATAAAAATAGATGAATATGTCCATTGAGAATCTTTTAAAAAAAATTAGGTAATGGGATAGGTAAAGACTGAAAAAAAATACTGAAGTCTTGGTATTATCTTCATTTTTATACAGTTTACCCTTCCCATCAGTGTGATGGGCAGGTTTATCCACCTACGTAGGTCCTCCTCGACATTCCACAGCAAGGGGAGATAATTAAGTTTATAAAGGTCATGCAAATTACGATTAAACTTAATCCTCAGATACTTCATGTTGGATTTAACCCATCTAAACTGAGTGCCATATTGATATTGGGCATAGTCTCCTCTACCTAAAGGTAAAATTTCACTTTTATTCCAATTTATTTTATATCCCAAGACGATACCATAATTGTCCAGCAAGGCCCTAAGTCTTACCAAAGAGCCGGCCGGGTCAGCCAAATATACTAAAATGTCATCAGCAATTAAATTAATTTTATATTCTTCCTGGGCCACTTTAAACCCCTTTATGCCTGGATCTCATCCATCAGCCTCAGCCAATGGCTCTATTGGCAGAACAAATGGAGCTGGAGATAGTGCGCAACCTTGTCTACTAGATCTATGTAGAGAGAAAACTGGTGAAATCTGCCCGTTCGTAATTATTTTGGCCTTAGACTGATGGTAAAGTGCTCTTATCTAATTTATGAATATTTGGCCTAGACCAAATTTTTCCATTGTTTTAAATAAAAAATCCTATTCAAGTCTATCTAAGGCCTTTTCTGCATCTAAAGCCACTGCTACAGTCGGGTCCACCTTCATCTTAGCTAAATGTAATATAGTCAATAGTCTGCCAATATTATCAGATAATTGTCTATTTTTAATAAATCCTGTTTGATCGGATTTAATCAATTTTGGCAGATATTGAGCTAATCTATTAGTTAATACTTTTGCTATAATTTTATAGTCCACATTTAAAAGTGAGATAGGCCTATAAGATGCTGGTTTTAGCGGATCCTTATCCTTCTTAAGAATTAACGTAATAATTGCCGTTGAAAAGGATTCCGGTAGAGTATGGGTCTCCTCAGCCTGAGTCACAACCCTCATAAAAAAGGGGCATTAATTGATCCTTAAATTCTCTATGAAATTCAGGGGGAAAACCATCATCTCCTGGTGATTTATTAGCGTGGAATAAGCCCAGGGCTTTTTCAATTTCATCCCTAGAAAAAGAGGCATTCAATTCTTCCTGATCTTGTTGACTCAGTTTAGGAAGTTGTAAATTAGACAAGAAATAATCAATTTTCAGTGAGTCACCCACTGATTCTGATTTATATAGTTCTGAATAGAACTGCTTAAAAATATCATTTATTTCTTTTGGCTTATATGAAATCTTACCCTGTTTGAATCGCTTTTATTGTTCTGGAGGTTTCTTCCACCCTCAATTGCCAAGATAGTACTTTATGGCTTCTGTCTCCTAATTCATAATATTGTTTTGATTTTAGTATCATTTTTTCTATTCCATAGGTTTGTTTTGTGTTATACTCTAATTTTTTATAATTTTCTTCTTGTTGAATTCTGACAATCTTTTTCTAATTGTGTTATTTCTTTCTCCAATTCATTTGATTCTGTTACATATTTATTTTTTATTCCCTTAATGTATCCAGTTATCTGTTCTCTTAAGTATGCTTTTAATGTGTCCCATAATAAGAAATTATTGACAGTAGACGGTGAGTTCGTGTCACAGAACAGTTCTATTTGAGCTCTAATAAAACTGCAAAACTTTTTTTTCAACAACGAAGGATTAAAGCACCATCTATATAATGTTTTTTGTTTATCAGGCATTTCAATTGATATAATTAAAGGTGAATGGCCTGAGGGTAGTCTCACGGCATATTCTATTTGAATGATCCTACTTTCTAATTTAGCTGATATTAGAAATAAGTCAATTCTAGAGTAGGAATCATATTGTTTTGAATAGAAGGAGTAGTCTCTTTCCCTTGGATGTTGCCGTCTCCAAGCATCTATTACATTTAAGTCCTTCATGAAGGCCAGGGTGGTTTTTGCTGCCCTGACCTTCACGACTTTTTTACCTGATCTATCTAAAATTGGATCCAGAAAAAAATTGAAATCCTCTCCAATTAAGATATTTTTATATCCTTGAACAACTTCCAGAAAAAATATTTTGAATAAATTTCTTGTCATCATAATTGGGGGCATATAAATTCAAAAGTATCCCGGATTCTGAATATATTTGACAATTGATCATAACAAATCTCCCGGTCAGGTCTATGATAATACCCTCCATCTTCACTGGCAAATTCTTCCCTATCAATACTGCCACTCCTCTGGCTTTACAATTAAAGAAGGACGCTATTACTTGACCAACCCATCCTCTCTTTAATTTGTTATGTTCTGTCACTGTAAGATGAATTTCTTGAAGAAAGGTAATATCAATATGATTTTTTTTAAGATATACCAGGACCTTTTTCCTTTTTATCGGTCCATTTATCCCATTAACATTAAGACTTAAAAATTTAATTGCTCTATTCATAGTTATCAGATTTTATTGGTTGATAAATCCTGCCCACAAAAAAAGTATAAATTAATCCCACTTCTTTGAGTGACTCTGAGGTATTTGGTGCCATTTTCAATAAACTATAGAAAATAGAAAGGAAACCAAAGAGGAAAGAAAATAAAAGAGAAAAAGAAATAAAAAAAGAAAAAGAAAGGGAGAAAAATCGTCCCAACTGGCGCTCCAAGCCCACGGCGCTTTAACCCCTCTAACTGTGGGGTCCGATAAACATCACATTAAAGATGGACATTCTTTAACATATATCATACAGTAATTAATCTTTTTTTAAAAAAATGATGAAAAAACTATCCACTCCCCCAATAACTCCTTAAACATCTGTAAAAATAAATTATATTCCACACCTGTTATTACTAAATATCTAACATAATCTATAATATTGAAAGTAAATATCATTAATATAGCAAAATATCCAAATAAAGGAGAGAATTTAAAGAAACTTACTAAATATAACCCTAAATATTGTAACTTAATACATATCCAGCATACCAAAAGTTAAACATATCAAAATATGATATCTATATAATCAAAGCTATTCATACTAGTTATAACAAAATTAGATGAACTATATATTTCCTAAGTAATATAATTCAAAAAGACCATCCATAATCAATATTTTAAATCATAATAGTCTTCATCCATAATCATATAGATTCAAAGTTCAAGATTATAATAGTGTTAAAATTAATCTATATTAATGAAGAAAATCAAATAATTTTCTTCATATATTTTGTCCAAGGTACATCTTTCTAGGCCTCTTATTCCAGAAGAATATTCTGGATCACGATGTCTCGGATATTTTTTGAATAAAGTTTATTGCCTCCTGGGGATTAGTAAAAAATTTCCTCCCTCCATCCAACAGAGTAATTCTCAGCTTTGCTGGATATAATAAAGAATATTGAAGACCTTTATTCTTTAATAACCTCCTTGTTAAGTCAAAGTCTTTCCCTTTTCTTAACAAGGCCACACAGAAGGATACAGTCGGCCCACCTTATCCGCGAGGGATTGGTTCCGGGACCCCCCCCCCCCCCCCCGCAGATACCAAAAAACACGGATGCTGAAGTCCCTTATTTAACCTGTCTCAGTGCGGTGGTCTTTAGAACCCAGCGGAACCCTGGACCTTATTTAACATGTCTCAGTGCAGTGGACATTAGAACCTGGTGCAGCTTTGAATCTGCAGTGTTTCTGTTCACGAAAATAATCATGATCATGATTGAAAATAAAGTGGAAGTAATAAAGCAATCGGAAAGAGGTGAAATGCCATCGGTCATTAGAAAAGCATTAGGCTACAGTCGGTCAACAATCGGAACAATTTAATAGAGCATGTGAAAGGCCCTGCCCCAATGAAAGCTACAATTATTTCTAAGCAACGCAATGGTTTAATTCTTGAAATACATACTTTTCTGAAGTGTTTTATATGCATAGAAATGTAAAATATATACTATATAATAAGACAAACGTTTGACTAACTGATGCTAAATAATACCGGATGTACCTGTTCCGACTTCAAATCCGACTTAAAGACGGACTCAGGAACGGAACTCGTTCTTAACCCGGGGACTGCCTGTCCTTTTAAATCATCTCTAGATTGCTTATAACACCTAATATAATGTAAATGCTATGTAAATAATTGTTATACTGTATTGTTTAGGGAATAATGACAAGAAAAAATAGTCTGTACACATTCAAACAATGAGTGCTGGAGGGAGAACTTCCAGGTTTTTCTGGTCCGTGGTTGGTTGAATCCGCGCATGCGGAACCCGCGGATAAGGAGGGCTGACTGTATCTTTCCCCCTTCAAACTCTTAATAGGCCATTTCTCTCTCTGGCCTCTATTGCTGCAGCTCGTAATACGTTATGTTTATCTTGATACTTCAAAAAGCGTAAAAGTATAGAGCGCGGCCTTTGCTCTGAAGGTGGTCGGGAGATTAAAGTCCTGTGGGTTCTTTCTATAATTCTTTGTCAAAATTCTTTTTCCCCAGAACTTTGGGGATCCATTCTTGAAAGAAAGTCACTGTGTCTGTTCCTTCCAGTCCCTCTTTTAAACCCACTATTTTGATATTATTTCTTCTGCTACAGTTTATCCATTATTTTTACTTTCTCTATCCTCCAGGAATCTTTTTCTTTTTCCAGGCTTTGTATTATTTCTAATTTTGTATTATTTTCTAAATCCTGGGTTTGCAAATTTAATGATTCCAAAGTCTGCTTCATTTCCTTAGATTCTTGCATGATAAGGTCTAAATGACTCTCGAATTTGTCCAAACTACCGGTTAAAGTCTGGACTACATCGGCCAACTCATGAATCGTGGCCGTGAGGTCACTACCTGAGCCATCACCGCGTCGCACTGCCGCTGTCCTCAGACCTTCCGCAGGCTCGGAGGAACTATCCGATGAGCAGGCCTCATCACTATTGTTCCCGCGTCCCTCAACTCCATACGCTCCCAGGAGTGCAAGGCCGGCAGCGATAGCACCTGCAGGATTTCCACGATTTTTCCTTATAACCATTGTTTTTATTAAGGTTATATGAGAGCCTTATAAACAGGTTGTAAAGAACTTTTTGTAGGAGTTATTCAGGGAAGCGCCCGATCAATGGCACGACATCACGTGACCCCGTCGTTACCAATATCTTCGTGGGCACCAGTATAACTGAAGCCTGCTTGAAGCAGGTGGGTACCTGAGCCTGCTGGAGCAAGAGGAAAAAGATGTCAGTAAGCCTTCCTGCCAATTGATTAGCACAGGTCTTCAGTACTCAGCCAGGTACATCATCTGGGCCAGATGCTTTCTGTGGGTTCACCCTCCTGAAGGATGCTCTGATGTCGGCGTATGAGACTGAAATTACAGGCTCGTTGGGGACTGTGGGAGTTTCTGAATGGTGTTCATGATACCTCCCCGTGTAGCTGGATCCTCAATATCCTCACTTGCAGAGCCCATTAAGTTTGGATTGTCAACCACATTTCCGCCACAATCACCATCAGCACAAGGTGCACCACAGGGCTGTGTGCTTAGCCCAGTGCTCTACTAGCTTTTGACTTAAGACTGTGAAGCTTAGCATATTCCACTGCCATATTCAAGTTTGCTGAAGTCACTGCTGTTGTTGGACGAATCAGAGGTTGTGATGAATTAGCATAAAGGAAGGAGAATGAAGATTTGTTTGAATGATGCCTTAACACCAAACCCTCACTCAACATCAGCAAAACCAAAGGACTGATTATTGACTACAGGAAGTGGAAACTGTAGGTCTTTGAGTAGTCTTCCTCAGGAGATCAGAGATGGAGAGAGTCCAAAGCTTTAAATTCCTTGGCTCCATTACCAAGAAGGCACTGCAGCACCTCTTCTTTCGTAGAGGTTTGTGCAGATTTGGCACGTCATCTAAAACTCTGACAGACTTGTATAGATGTGTGGTGGAGAGTATCCTGACTGGTTTCATCATTGCCTGGTCTGTAAGCACCTTTGCCTAAGAATGGGGAAGCCTACAAAAAAATAGTGAATACAGTCCAGTCCATCACAGGAAAAGCCATCCCCACCATTGAGCACATTTACACGGACTGCTGCCTTAGGAAAGCAGCATCCACTGTCAAAGACCCCTTTCATCCATGCCACACACTTTTCTCACTATGACCATCGGGCTGGAGCTAAAGGAGCCTTGGGTTCCACACCATCAGGTTCAGAAGCAGTTATTATCTGTTGAGTAAGAGATTGGTGCTGTGGCAGCAGTTAACCAGATTTTTCATTATTCTTCCTAAATGCCAGCTCATCACCATCTTGATTCGTTGAATAATTGTGGTGTTGTTGTCGTGGTTTCTCGTGCCCCACAAACGACCAGGAGACACAGAAGATTCTTCAAGAAGTATTAAACTTTAATTTGCAAATCAAAGCCGAGACAGTCATTGAGCTAGTCGCTAATTGCCCACCGATCCTTGTAGATAGCATTTTTTATAGCAATCTCCTGGTTTAGTTGCATTAGCATATCCAATCGGTCTATAGTTGCGTATCACAAGTACATCCGCCACTATTGTTTCTACCCATTGACTTAATCATGTTCTAATCTACATCTCTTAGCTACCTCTCATTAACACACCATTGTCTTCTACATTCTTAAGATTTCATTCTCCTACTAAATTGGATACATGCATCGCAAATAGCAAGTTCAAAGCTGACTACATAGTTTTGGTTACACAGCAAACTAAATTGGATACATGCATAGCAAATAGCAAACTCAAAGCTGACTACATAATCTACATCTCTTAGCTACCTCTTATTAACACACCATTGTCTTCTACATTCTTAAGATTTCATTCTCCTACTAAATTGGAATCATGCATAGCAAATAGCAAGTTCAAAGCTGACTACATAGTTTTGGTTACACAGCAAACAATGCAACTTTTATACTCCCAATATTGTCCACAAGCCTGAATATGACAGTAGAGTGCTAAGCCTCACAGTCTTGAATCTAAAGCCGGTGGAGCACTGGGCTAAGCACACAGCCTGTGCTGCACCTGTGCTAATGGTGATCGTGGAGACGTAGTTGCCAATCCAAACTGACTGGGGTCTACAAATAAGGAGATCAAGGATCCAGTTACACAAGAAGGTATTATGAACACCCTTCACAAACTCCCTCAGACCCAACTCCCTCAGCCTGTGATTTCAGTCTCTTACATTGATGTCAGAGCATCCTTTAGGAGAGTGAACCCATGGAAAGCATCTGGCCCAGTACTGAAGACCTGTGCTAATCAGCTGGCTGCAGTAATTAATAGCATCACCTTGAGCAACTGTATCTTCAGTTTCCTCAGTGAAGATCCTAGGCAATTTGGCAAAAAACCTCCTCAGTCACCAAGGACAAGGCCTCAAACCACAGCATCGCCTGTTTGTAGCCTCCCGGGGAGAAGCATCAACTATCAGGCTCTTGAACCAGCGTGGATACCTGCACTCACATCAGCACTGAAATGCTTCACAACCTATAGACACGACTTACTTTCTATTTGATTTTTTTGTAGTCACTCAGTTTGGCATTTTATGCATGTTGGTTGTTTGTCCTTCTTTGTGTGTGTGTGTGTAATTTTTCATTAATTCTATTGTGCTTCTTTGTACCTACTGTGAATGCCTGCATGAAAATGAATCTCAAGGTAGTACATAGGCATCCATTAGTCTCGTGAGACCATGGATTTCCAGGGCGCAGGCCTGGGCAGGGTTGTATGGGAGACTGGCAGTTGCCCAAGCTGCAAGCCTTCCCCTCTCCACGCCACCAATGTTGTCCAAGGGAAGGGCACTAGGACCCAAGCAGCTTGGCACTGGTGTTGTCGCAGAGCAATGTGTTGTTAAGTGTCTTGCTCAAGGACACAACACGCTGCCTCAGCTGAGGCTTGAACCAGTGACCTTCAGATCACTAGATCGATGCCTTATCCACTAGGCCATGTGCCAACACTTCAAGAAAGTATATGGTGACATATATATATTTTGAAAATAAATTTACTTTGAACTTCGAGCCCAAATGCTTTGAAATAGTGGTATGTCATGTTGCACTGGGAAATAATAATAAATAATTATTTGTATGATTATGACTTGATTACTTTTTCATTTTTAATATTATTGCTTCTCCTTGTGTTATTCAGAAAGTTTTGGCTAAAATAAATTGGAAAAAGCGAAATTCACTTTGTTTTGCTTTTATTTTGTTACCAAGTTTAATTAACGCAGGATCAATAGAATGCTGTATCAACGTGTGAAGTGAACAAGAGTGCTGTGTGCAAGGTTCCGACAAATCCTTCTACTAATTAGAAAATCTACTGAATGCTAACTATGAGAAGAGCAAAATCATTTCTGTTGCTAGCAGTGAGGTTGCCCATTATTCTTTGGCAAGTCACTTCTAAAACTGAAAGCGTGGCTAAGTATTTCAATAATTTTCCCTGTGATTTACATGTCTTTCTTTTCTTTTCCAGGCAACCCATACAGGCATGCGGACGTACATTTACAGTATGAACTCTATTATTGGCTCCCAGGCAGACCGTACAAGCATGAGAACGTACTATTTCAGTGCTGATACTCAAGAGGATAGGAACGGCTGGATCAGGGCTATGAACCAGGCTGCCCTTATGCAAACTAATACTTTAAAAAGGTTATTCTTCACTTTTATTCAATAATAGGAATCTGCATATGTTTGAAAATGTGTTGTTTTGTTGATTTTAGTTCCACAGCTGATAATGATTTCTTTCTGTTTGAAGTGATAGCAAAATGACATCCTGTTCACTAGTTTTGGAGATCTGGGGTTTGTGGATTTAAATATAAATGGTTTCTGGAGTCGAGGACAAATAGCTTAATCAAATCTTAATTAACTTTACTGGAATAAGTGAATTGGTCATTTAGGTTTGAGGAAATTTTCAGCCACAAATAGTTGATTTGTTAATGCCTAACAGCTGCAGCTTTCAGGAAAGAAACCTTGACATATGTTTCCAGTAAGCGATTGGATTTGGTGTGAAATTCACCTTTCCTATTGTTGATGTTTGACACTGTTGCTTAGTTATGCTTGAAGCCCTTTTGACAAAGTACTGGAGTTCATTCATCTCCAACTCCAGAAACCAGTTGCAAACAGAAGTGTAGTACCTCAGGCTGAGCACTGGGGTCTTTCAAACCCCACTGCAGGGCAGTGTGCTCAGCCGGCCGCTGTTTGTGCTGCTGACTCATGACTTCGCTGCCAGACCCTACTCGAGATGCACGGTCAAGTTCTCTGTTGATACAACAGTGGTCGGCCTCATCAGCAGCAATGATGAATCAGCACACAGAGAGGCCTGTCAAATGGTGGGAGAACAGCGACCTGAGTCTCAACGCGGCCAAGAGATGATTGTGGACTTCAGGAAGGCACGGGTCAGCTACAGTCTATTGTACAATAATGGCTGTGCTGTAGAGAGAGTGAAGAGCACAAATTTCCTTGGTGTGCATGTAACAGATGATCTAACCAGGGCCCACAACACCTCATTAGTCAAGAAGGCACAGCAGCTTTCTGAGGAGGTTGAGGTGTGCAAGGCTCCTGTCTCATTCTAACAACTTTCAGAGTATCCTGTCAGGCTACTGTAAGGCCCTACAAGGATGGTAAAAACCACTGAGAGGAACACCTATTTGTGACATTAACCAGGAGTGTAGCAGATGGAGCATTGGAGAAGATTCCTGCCGCCTATCCAACAATCTCTGTGACCCACTACCATCAGGAAGGAGGCGCAGGAACATCAAGACAAGGACTGCCAGACTGGGTAACAGCTTCTTCCCTCATGCTGTGAGACTAATGAATATTCTGCCACCACTGAGATTTTGTCACTAGGACAGCGAGCTGTGTACTGTTTACCTGTGCTGTGTGCACTTCACATGCATTTTCAATTATATTTTATTCAAGTATGTATGGTAATATTTTGATTTATGCAAAATAGGCATCCGTTAGTCTTGAGAGACCATGGATTTGCGCCTTGGAAAGTTTCCGGGGTGCAAGCGTGGGCAGGGTTGTATGGGAGACCGGCAGTTGCCCATGCTGCAAGTCTCTCCTTTCCACGCCACCGATGTCGTCCAAGGGAAGGGCTTGGCACCGGTGTTGTCGCAGAGCAATGTGTGGTTAAGTGCCTTGCTCAGGGACACAACACACTGACTTAGCTGAGGCTCGAACTAGTGACCTTCAGATCACTAGACCAACGCCTTAACCACTTGGCCACGTTTTATGTGCTGCGTGTGATATATGCATTCTGTGTGTACTGTAGTCTGGAGGAATATTATTTTACTTGGTTGTACATGTGTAAATTCAGATGACAATAAACTTGATTTGAACTTGAAATTGATTGCACAAAATTTTTTTTTCTTTAAAAATAAAATTAGTGAGAAAAGTTGTAAATTGACATCTAATTATTCAAGAAATATTTATGCATTTCCCTTTATTTGCTGGAATGCTACATCACTGCAGATTTGTGTGGTAAACTAGTTATCTGTGAGACAATACGATTGGATTAAATGGAGGGAATAGGGCGTCATTCAAATTTGATTTGGCCTGTTAGCTCAAAGTTCACTTGCATCGTTTGCCAATTAAGTTTAGTGTTCCTTCCTGGCTGGGCTGCAGGAATTTGCAATCTTTATGGCCTGTCGTCCTCTGGAATGTAAGGGTGGTTACAGGTGCTGATTCATACAAATAGAGTGGGTTACAAGTCATTTCCTCTGACCAAAGAGCACAGACGGAGGAATCACACAGCTTCTCAGGGCTTGCAGACTTCATACCGATCTGGGGGTCTGTTGACTGTGCTTCTCCAGCAAGGCGTGTCGGGTCCTGAGAGGTGCTGCCACTGAAAAGGAATCCAATCCCTCAATGTCCCTGGTATGTGATTTCTTTTACCAGAATTTTGTGATCAGTCAAAATGTTGAGCCTATTGTTCCATCTGCCTTTGCGTCACCACAGTGGATTGAAAAGAGGTGACTGAATGTGGAGTGCTGGTTACTCGAGGCATGGCTTGCTTCTCAGTCTGCATACAAAGAATGCCATGGAGCTGCAGGTTTTGTGAGTGCATAGAACACTAATATGCTACACACGGTCCCTGGGTTGATCTGGATGAACTGTGCAGCTTTGTGGTGGCTTGTTGTTCGTAACACTAACTCATAGTTGCCAGTTATAGAGTGAGAAACTGGGGCTGGAGAAGAGATGGAAGCTGGGCGGCACTTTTCTGTCTGGTCCGGCTATGATTATCTCATTGAATTGTAGTAATAGGAAATGTAATCTGAATGCCCATTCACCCAGAAGTCCCACTGCTTGCCTTCCTTTTTGCTAACTTGGGCACCTGCTTGGGTGCAGTGCAAAAATTAAACTCAAAACAAAATTTTAACCTATTTATGAGCCCTAGGCTGCCATATTGCATCGCAGGAGTGATTAATATTTTTGTCTTCCATGTCCTTCCATTGGAACCATGCAGATGCCCAAGTTTGCTGACTTTGAGCTGTGACTGCAGGTAGCTTTGGTTAATATCAAAGATGTCTGTGCCTAGGAAGCCTCTGTTTACATTGCAACATCTGGACATGGCTTATAGCAGTCAAGGTTGACTCAGGTGACGAGATGCTAGCAGAGTGGTAATGGTGAAGAACCATGAACTGATGACTGTAGGTTTGTACTCCACTGAATGACTTGTGTTCTATTGGAACTGGCACATAGTGATCTGGAGTGAGTGCAGGATTTCTGTGAGAGAAAGCCCTTTTGAATAGTGGTATCTACAAGCATGATGGCATTAGCTTAATCTAGCATGATGGCAAACTAAGCTTGCAGTCAGAATTTTGATAAGCCACTGCAAAATCAGTGATCCTTGATGTTAAATGGAAGGCTTGTGGATAATTGGACTCTTTTTACTCATGTCTTGTCGTGTGAACATTGCTTGCAAGGCTGGCTGTATCATTTTTACTGTCACTCATCACCTCAGTGAAGCTAATTGTGAACCTTCAAAAAGTCGTATGTTTCCCCACATATTAAAGGCAGCTATTGTGAGGCTGATTCCTCACCTGGGATTGCTGCCGTAGGGTCCCCCACAGCATACCTGAATGTCCAGATGCAGTGGTTGCATCATTCTGGCCTGTTTCAGAGACATTCAAGTTTTGTACGAAGGCAATGTTGGAAGTGAGAGACCACATCCTCAAAACATCCAGTAGCCTTTTGCAGCCATTAAAGCTTGTGGACCATGTCTTTCTGTCAACAAAAGTAGTAATTGATTTCTGAGTGTCTGTAAAATACAGGATATGTCCACACCACACCAGATAAATCAGTAACCAAAGCTTTTTCTCTTTGTTTTTACCCTTTGTCCACACTAAAACGGCATTTTCGTCCCCCAAAACCAGAGCTTTTCAGAAATACTCTCCAAAGTGTGTATTTTTGAAAACGCCAGATTGGCCGGATCAGTGTGGACGGGGTAACCGGAGACTTCTGAAAACGCTGTCAGACGGCAGCGCACTATTTCATTGTTTTCTGGAATGCAACCTAACAATTTCAGAACAGACGGCAACGAAACTGACGCCAGAAGAGTTAGAAATGTACTCACCAAATACTTTGACCCATAACTTACTGAATAAATAAGTATACTCACTTTGCCCTGTTTTCTGTCCTTGCTCGTATGAAGGTGGTTTACGTATTTATGCAAGTAGTTCTCTGACAATAGATGTGTAACAGCCTAATGTAACAGTGTATGGAAATACAAGATAACACTGATGCAGACATGTTTTATACATTTAACAAGGTGCTTTATTAATGCAACAGAGTTAGTCAGTTTTTCAATGTTCGTCGTCAGCCGGGTCAATCTGTCTGTGAGCTCCCTGTCAGTTGCCTCCATACGCTCCAGTATTTGTTTTTTTTTACTTTTAAGTTCTCCTGCGCAAAAGCCAACAGCTGTCCGTCGTTTTAAGTTTTTCTAGTCTCTAACTACACAAACACACATTTTACGGCGAAATTCGACATCAAACGTGTCACTTGCTTTCGGCAGATGTGTCCTGCGCATGCTCAGGAGGTGGAGATTCGCCGAAATCTCAGTTTCAATGTGGATAGAGATATTTTTAAAAACGCATAGTATGGACGCCTATCATTTTTACGCAAAACCGGCGTTTTCAAAATTATCCGGATGTAGCCTCAGAGACATTTAAATCTTTTAAAATTGAAAAGAAGAAAGATAAAATACTTGTAACTTAAAAATACCAAATGAAAGCCAGACAATTAGTGAAATAAAAGCAAAGTGCTTAGCATGTCATGCAGCTTCCTGCACAGAGTCAATGCTTCATGTCAATTATCCTCTGTTCGATTGCCAGTAGCTGCTGTTTTTTAAAGTAATTAAATAGCGCTTTGTGTTCCTTTTTGCTTTCAAATCCTTTGCTTTGCAATCCCTTGAAATTATTTGAGTTTCTGATCCAGATTTAAGAGCATTTTTTTTTTAACCTTTTCCAACTCTCCCTTGCCTCTTGCCCCTACTTTTGCTCAAGCTGTCACAAATCTCAGCACGACCGGGCTGAAGGATTCCCACATGGAGTCCAGCACGAGAGCAAGCTGACATATTCAGTAGTCTGAAACACTACTGGTATTGTTTTTTGACAGTGTGCACTGAAGTCTGTGACTTCTATTTCAAAGGCTGAACATTAGAGATCTGCAGGGATAGGCTATTTTGGTAGGCCCTTTGTGCCATCTCTATCATTCAAACACCATGATTTCATTAATATCGAAAAATATTCAAAACAGAGGGTGCCATTGTAATGTGGCGGTTAGCGCAATGCTATTACAGCTTGGGGCGTCCGAGTTCAATTCTGACGTTGTCTGTAAGAAGTTTGTACGTCCTTCCCATGAGTGCGTGGCTTCCTCGGGGTGCTCTGATTTCCTCCCACAGTCCAAAGATGTACTGATTGGTAGTCAGTACGTCTTTGGACAGTGGGAGGAATTGTCATTGTAAATTTAATTGTCATTGTAGATTGTCCTGTGATTAGGCAAGGGTTAAATAGGTGGATACTGAGCAGTGCGGCTTGTTGGACCGGAAGGACCTGTTCTGCACTGTATCTCTACATAATAAAAATAATAAACAGAAATCAGTAGGTACAGTTTTCCTGGATATAGATTTCCTCAAATTCACAACCCTCCAGGTGAAAAATGAAATCCTCATTCATTCTGAGTGGCCTAGGCCTTACTTGAGAAAGTGACCCTTGGTTCTGGGCATACCATACAAGGGAGATATCAATTCTGCCCCATATTCTGTCCAGTCCTCTGAGAAATGTATACATTTTAATAAGATGTCTTATTATACTTAACAGGATTATCAGTGTAATCTACCAACCCTCTTTTCACCTCAAATACAAACCAGCCATTCCAGTACTTTAGTGAAATTTCATTGCACTCCTCTGTTGCAAGCATTTTCTCTTTGTGTAAGAAGTCGACTGACCAGCATTCTGGATCCACTTGCACCATAATTGGAGGACTACATGTCTGATCTTTACATAAATTTGTCTTCAGCAAAAGCCAGCCAGAGAATTTGCTGCCCTGATTGGTTGCCTTGCCTGTATTTTAACATCCACTAATTTGGAAATGAAGAAATCCAGGTCTTCCATTTTTTTCCCCATATCCCACCTTTCTAAATTATTATTTTTTTAACCAATGTGAATGAATGCTGTTTGTTCTAACTGGAGCTGCTGGCCACACCTTGCTCTGTAACAACTTCCAAGTCACTCTTGGTGCATTTTAGGACATCCAGATTTTAGAAAATTCTCTGATTCTTCAAATCTGTTCCTTCTACAAGTGGTGAATCATGTTTCTCAATAGGAAAAGTGGTTTAACAGCATATCTGCTCCCACACATCCACACATTCTGACCAATATCTGAACTGTTCACTTATGATGCTAAGTCTATAAAAAAGGAGCTGTCCCCCCCCCCCCCCCCATTTTATCACAACTTTATGTTGGAAACCAAAATGTAAGGATTTTGAGATTAACGTGAGCCAAATCCCAGACAATTGTCATTAATTGAAAGGCAATTGAGGAAAAGCTGATTTTTTTCTCAAGGATGGTGTGAGTTTGATGTTTTTCAATGGTTAGGAACTTTGAAAATTAATTGTGTCACTATGATAACATGCATGATAAGAATATCACTTTGAGAATTTATTAGGTGAAGTATCCTGGACTCCGTTCATCAGTGATAAATTGACGCTAGATTCTAGGGCATGTCAGCTGACAAGTGTTGAAAAATCTTGTGTCTTCTGTGATGAATTATTGTTTTGTAGAGACCTTTGACTAATTTCTTAATATAGGTGAAGGTTTAAGAAACATCTGCTTGCACTTTGGCAGATTGATAAGCTTTTGAAATACAGGCAATTTATATTCAGATCAAGTGTGAATATTTGTGACTTTTTCTTCTGTTGCTCAGCGTCAGGTTTAATATCCCTTGCATACGTCGTGAACTGTGTTCTGTTGTGACAGCAGTACATTGCAATTCATAAGATATACTGTAAATGACAATAAGAAATGTACTGTATAGAGAGGGGATAGAAAAATGGATAGATGGAGAGAGAGTGATGGATAGAGATATAGATATTATATCCACAGTGAATTATGGTTAATTGAGCTAGTGTTTGTGACAATTCTTCAAAAACAAAAACAATTGAGAAAATAGCCAGCATTCCCTTTGGTAATTTGGGAGACTATGGCACTTAAATGGGGCAGGAGACTACTGTCGAACAGTTTCTAACTAGTGTCAGGCCCATGAACCTTGTGGCTGCTGGACACTATGCTGTGCTTAAAGGGAACAGTTTTTAAATGGTGTCAGTTGTGTGTACTTCTGCTTAAAAAAGCAGTGATTTTTGTCACCAATTGTTAATGAGAAATGGGGAGCAAGACGATTCAGAACTATTTTGCTCACTGCAGTTTCAAGCATTCAGGCTTGGAGAAACCAGAAACAGCCGGGAGTGAAAATGAAACAATTTCACTGCTTCAACAAGTTTAGGACCTACAAATAATTTGAAGGTATTGATAATCATCTTGAATGGTACAATGTAAATGAAAATTTGGAGGATACAATTGTGCAGTCCACTACCTACACGAAGTGCCTGCACTGATCTTGTTCATTTACAGTCAATGAAATGTACACAGCAGTGTACATTCAGCTCTCACTTGTGGCTCCAAGGAGCTGTTTGTATGTGAGAGTGGGCACTCCCCAGTATACTGCTTCAACAGGTGGGCTAAATCAGGTAGGATAGCTGGTGGGCCTTATGCCTCGGTGACATAGGGACATGCCTTCCTAGCATGCAAAGTCAGACCAGTGAACTGGGCAGATGCGATCTACAGTGAGATCCAATGGCCAGCGAGGTGGTTCTGCAACATTCTGTCGAGAGCTAAGTGCATGAGAAGTCATGGAAGTCAAGGCAGAGAAGAAGTCATGGTTATTCACTGCGACCAAGGAAAAGTCCAGTTGTGACAACCTTTGTACCACTGTATCTGGACTTCTGAGGTCAAGAAAGTGGAAGTACCCCAATGCAACAATGTTTGCGCTTTAAAACACTGCCCTGTCATCATCAGATATGACAGATAACCACCAAACCTACTATTAGAAACTAATACACAGTTTTATATTACTGTAGTAGTATTGATAGTGTTCTAATTTATCTTGCATATCATTTAAATACATAATTTGTTAATTGGTTAAACACTACGTTTGTTGTTTTTATACCTTTTTAACTATTTCCATGAAACTTCAGCTAATTGGGGTTGCCGCATAATTGGGCCAAAATGCACTGGTCTCCATGTGTCCCAATTAAACAGAATCCACTGAATATATAACCTTAAATAGATAATGCAAAAAGAGAGCAAAAAGAAGAAAATAGTGCGGTAGTGTACATGGGTTCATTGCCTATTCAGAAATCTGATGGCGATGGGGAAGAAGCCGTTTCTAAAATGTTGAGTGCTCCAGTACCTCCACCTTGATGGTTGCAATGAGAAGGGGGCATGTCCTGTGTGATGGGGATCCTTAATGACGGATGCAGCCTCTTTGAGACATTGTCTTTTGAGGGTGTCCTCGAAGCTGGAGGGCACCAATGCCCATGAGGGAGTTGACATAGTTGGCAACTTTTTGCAGATTTTCTGATCCTGTGCAGTGGCCCCCTCCATAGAAAATGTTGAACAAGCTAGAATGCTCTCTATGTTACATTTGTAGAAAATTGAGTCTTTGGTGACATACAATACTGTGCAAAAGTGTTGGGCAGTGTATATAGCTTGGGTGCCTATGATTCTTGTACAGCACAGCGAGCTGTTTTTGTATCATTTTTTCCATGGGTTAATTTTAATTTGACTTCAGGCACGGTGTAAAGGCATCAATTCTCTCTTTATTTGCCCTTGAAACCGTGATATCTGTGAGTCCTAAGTTTTGTTAATCCTGGTAAACATTTAATAGATATTGTACCAAGTTATCTCAAATGTTTAATGAAATGTAGCTGCTGTTGTGCATTTTTGGTAATTCCATCAGAACGTTGACCCCAGAATAGAAACTTAGAGATATTGACATCCAGGAAATTGAAACTGCTTATCTCTTACTCTGCTGATCTACTAGTGTGCATTCCATCAACTTTCCTTCCTGAATTCTTCAATCAAATCCTTGGTCATGTTGATGTTGAGTGTAAGGTTTTTGTTTCAACACCACCCAACCAGCTGATCTACCTTCCTCCTGTACACCGCCTCATCATCATCTGAAATTCTGCCAACAATAATTGTGATCGGCAAATCTACAGATGGCATTTGAGCTGTGCATGGCCACACGGCCGTGAATGTAGAGAGAGTAGAGCAGTGGGCAAAGCACACATCCTTAAGGTGCACCAGTGTTGGTTGTCAGTGAGGAGAGGCTATTTCCAATTTGCACAGACTGTGGTCTCCCAATGAGGAAGTCAAGGATCCAGTTACAGAGGCCCAGGTTTTGGAGCTTATTGTATGATGGTGTTGAATGTTGAGCTGTAGCCAGTAAGCAGCAGCCAGAGGTAGGTATTGCTGTTGTCCAGGTAAACCAAGGGTGCTCATACTGCTCTTGTGAGATTGTCGCTATTTTGAAGCAGGTGGGAGCCTCCGACTGCACCAGTGAGAGACTGAAGATGTCCTTGAACACTCCCACCAGTTGATTGGCATAGATTTTCAGTGCCCAGCCAGGCACACTATCAGATCTTAATGCCTTGCTGGGCTCAAAATTTGGATTCAATCATTTATGAATAAAAGAAGAAATGTGATTTTAGGTTATTCTTTTAATTAATGGTACACATAATAACATCAAGTTTTTAATGAAAGATCTGTGTAATTGTGTAGCAAGCCTTAAAATTAAGTAATTCGACTTCTCCGTAATTAACTTGTGTAGAACAACATGGTTTTAGTTTTGACCCTGGTTTGTCCAAATTGCAGATGATGTGATGATTTGAATGCTATGGTTGGCCTCTGTTCTGTGAAGATCGCCTAAGACCTTTAATCATCATTACCTAGTAACAGCTGCTTAAATTGCATGGGCTTCAGTTGCAAGAAGGAATAAAATTGCTTGTGCCATGTTTGCTGACAGTAGAATGCATATTGCATGCAGATTTGACCCTTGGTTAAAAACTGGAAATGTAACTAAATGATAAATAAACTTTGGCATATTTTAATAAGGTTAATCTGGAGCATTTATAGAATTTAAAGTCTATATATAAAGACAAATGTATTGTGAAACACAAATTTTGTTTATTAATCTAGATTATTGCATTATGGGATATTTTGCAGATTGCATTAAGTGGTGAAATGATGACATTGGTGCTTTGTTTTCATTAATTTTCATTTTTTTTGCTCATTTTCTCTATTTAACCCATCACCTTCATGTGACATGAGTGACAGCATCTTTAACAGGTGTGTTAAGAGCCTTGCCTCGTCTCAAGTACATTTAGAAGAGGTTTGATCAGAGGCACTTGTTTGTGCCAATAAAAATTACTCTGGCAATTCTGTAGTTTATCTCAATTGTTTCAACATAGACTTGAGCTGGTGGCACCCCATTGCATAAAGGTATATGTAGGTGGAGGAACATTTTGACAAATATATTTTCCTTATTTGAAGCAACCAGCAAATGTTTATGAATTTACAAGTCGTATCATACTGTTTGGTCAACCTGATTGCATATTTTTGAAGTACTAAAGTGCCCCTTTTGTGCCAAGCTCAATGCTCTACTCCATACACTCAAGACTATGGGGCTAAGTGCTGCTCAAACAACCCCAAACTAGGGAAAAGATTGTTACCATCCACCTTATCTACGCCTCTCATAAGTTTAAACATTTCTATACTGTTGCCCTCATCCTCTTGCCTTCCAAGGAATACAGACCTAACCTCAAATTTCAAAGTAAATTGAAGTATGCATACCATATAAATTGAGATTCATCTTCTTGCAGGCAGCCACAAAACAGAAACACAATAGAATTCATGAAATACCCCACACCATCAAACATCCAATGTGTGAAAAAAGAAGGAACTAATCATGGAAAGAATTATTTAAAAAAAACAACTAAATATCCACAGAGAACCTGAAAGTGAATCCACAGCCACGTATACTGTTTAGCGCTGCGGCTTGGCGAGAACCAGCTGGCTGCGGGCCGCACCTGCAGAGTCAGTTCAGCACTGAGGCAAGCAAAGCTTCACGGAGTAGTGAGCTGATTACTGGTCCGTTGTTTGCCCTTGGTCTTGATGCCTTAATCTTTAATCTGGCTCGGTACTTAAGACAGCCAAACATCGGGTGCCCGGGCCCAGCCACTTCACACTGGCCTGGAACTTCAGTCATCATGGTTGTACCTGCATTCTGGAGAGTACAGTTTCCCAAATCCTTCAGGATACCACAAAAACACTGGGTCATACAGACTGTCTAAAGCTCACATCCCAATGGGAAATCACAGGCTGCAGATTGCAGTGATCGTAGTCCTGAAAAAGTACAGTCGGTCCTCCTATCCGCGGGGGATTGGTTCCAGGACCCCTCGTGGATACCAAAGTTTGCGGATTCTCAAGTCCCTTACTCAACCTGTCACAATGCGGTGGACCTTAGGACCCAGCGGAACCACAGACCTTATTTAACTTGTCTCAGTGCTGTGGACATTAGGACCCGAAGGTAGAAATCTGAATCCGCAGTGTTTCTGTTCACGAAAGTAATCATGATTGAAAATAATAAAGCGGTCGGAAAGAGGTGAAACGCCATCAATCATTGGAAAAGCGTTAGGCTACGTCGATCAATGATTGGAACAATTTTAAAGGATAAAGTGAGAAAGGCTCTGCCCCGATGAAAGCTACAGCTATTACTAAGCAACACAGTGGTTTAGTTATTTGGTTTTGGGGTTTTGGATTTTTGATCCTCCACATCAACCCGGCACAGTGGACAGCGCGCTCGGGAGCGGTCTGTCACTGGATCAAACTTGGGAACCTCCCAAGCCCGGCACTGAAACATACGTTCTCAAGTGTTTTATATGCATAGAAAGTTAAAATATATACTATATACTAAGACAAACGTTTGACTAAGTGACGCTAAATGATACAGGATGTACCTGTTCTGACTTACTTAGTAAGAGAACTTCCGATTTTTTTTCGATCCTGATCCACGATAACCTACGCACATCCTCCTGTATACATTAAATCATCTCTAGATTACTTATAATACCTAATACAATGTAAATGCTATGTAAAATAGTTGTTATACTGAATTGTTTAGGGAATAATGACAAGAAAAAAAGTCTGTACATGCTCGAACAACAAGTGCTGGAAGAGCACTTCCTGGTTTTTGCAACTCGCGGTTGGTTGAATTTGCGCATGCGGAATTTGCGGATAAGGAGTACAATTGTTAGCAATTTTGTTAACTGCTTGCAAAGCACCACTGTGTCTCGCCAGTGCCCCCCCCCCCGGCCAATCTCTCCCTATAACTCAGGTCCTCTAATCTTGGCAACGTCCTTGTAGACCCTTTCTGTGCTCTCTCCAGTTCAGCCATAACCTTCCTGTACAGCTCCTATAATCAATGTCTTGACTGATGAACTCCAGTGTATTGAATGCCCTTTTCACCTTCCTGTCTACTTGTGATGCTTTTTCCAACACATTGTGCTCTTGTACTCCTAGGTTTCATTACACTCCTTAGCACCCTCCCATTCTTAGCACAAGTGCTTCACTGGCTTGACTCCCCAAAATGCATCATCTCACACTTCCTGTGCTGAAATCCAATTGCCACTCCTCGGCCCACTTTCCTAACTGATCAATATCCCATAGTAATCTATTCCACACTATCAGTTAGCCACACATCCCAACTTTGTGTAATTCATAAACTTACTGATCAAGCCTTGTGTATTTGCATCCAAATCATTTATATGAATAATGAAGAACAAGGGTTCTGTCACTGGCTTCCATTCCAAGAAGCAAATTCAAACCCTCCCTCTGCTTCCTACCTCTGAGCCAATTTTGAATCCACAGACTGGATTCCATGGGACCTAACGTTCCAGTCAATCCCATTATGTGGGACTTTGAAGGTCTTGCTAGAGTACAGATAGACAACATCCATTCCTGTACACTCATTAGCCTTTTTGACTACCTCAAAAAAAATTAAAGCAGGAATTCCCAAGCACAAACGCATGCTGATTCTTCCTAATTAGGTGCTATCTTTACAAATTATAGTAGATCCTGTCCCTTGGAATTTGTCCAAGTAATTTCCACACTACTGATGTCGTCTGACTGGCCAGCAGTACTCCAGCTTGTCCTGACTACCATTTTTAAACAATGGATGAACATTAGCACCTTCCAGACTTCGGGAAATTCATCAGTGGCTAATAGTGAATACATCTCTGCAAGGCCCTCCACAGTTCTTCCCTAGCCTCTCACAAAATCTGAGGATACACTCAGTCAGGCCCTGGGGATTCATGTACCTTATTGCACTGCGATGACTGCAAATGCCTCCTCCCTGATGATATGAATGTCCTCTAAAATCTCTCTGCTTGTTTTCTAATCCCTTGAGCAACAATGATTTTCTTGTCAATAAATACTGATGAGAAATATTCATTAAAAAATCCCACCTGTCTCCTGTGGCTTCAGACAAGGGCAGCTCTGATGATCTCTCCCCTAGCCACTCTTTTATTCAGAATATACTGTACCTATAGAGCTACTTGGGATTTTCCTTAATCGTAGCTGCCAGACCCATCTCGTATCCTCTCTTTGTCCTACTGATTTCCCAATTATAAGTATTCCTAATCTTTTCATAAATTGTTCGATCCTGACCTCTGAAATCCAAGGTATGCTTCCTTTTTCTGACCAGAGCCTCAATATGTTTTATCAGCCAAGGTTCCCTAATGTTACCAGATTTACTTTTCATTCTAATGGGAACATGTTTCTCCTAGAAACTTGATATCAAACTCAATAATCATTTATTCCTTTCCCTTTAAACAGACTCAGCCAATCAATCTTTGCCAGATCCTATCTTTTTCCCCAAGCCTGTCAATCTATCCTATCCTGTTCCATTGCTATCTTAAAATAAATAGTTTAGTGTAATTGCGACATGACATGTAATGATATTGAGTGGAATTGCACAGGTTGTTTGTGCAACATTGGTGTATAAAATCATACATCTATGGTTGCCTATTAAATTACAAAGATTACAAATTGCAGTCAGCTGCCACTGTGACCAATGGATTTCAGTGTCAATAAATGAGGACATTCACTTTTGGTTGCAAAAAGACAGAGCAGAAGCATTTTCATTTAATGAAAACCTGAAAGCAGTGGGTCTTCAAAGAGACTTTCAATCTCAAGTATGTTTCACTGACATGAGGTCTACAGCTACAAAAAAAAATCAGAAATAAAATTTTGCTTGAAGAAGCTGTGGCAGAATTCTGTCTTTAGATCTAAAGGTGAAGAGTGCAAAAGGCAGAACTTGTAATGCAGTTGTGTAGCACTCTGAGTCTGGATTGATACCTGACCCATTGATCAAGCCGTGCAAAGGTAGCGGTTACATAAAGATGGCGACGTACCTTAAGAGTTTTACAATTCTATGTTTTTGTAGTCACCATGAATAAAGCACTTCTTTTAAAAAAAAAAATTCTAGTAGGATGTGAAGAACTCTGTATTGTACATTAAAGCCTTTAAATTTAACCATTGCATCACAACCGTCCATTTCAAATATCTGAAAAACTATTTGAAGAGCTCCAACAGCATGCTAAGTGTATAACTTTTTTCAGAGAATTGAATCAAATGACATTTAAGAAAATTGCAAATGGCTCATATCTACAAAGTCTGAGATTAATTCTGCTGTCTGTCCACATTTGTCCTGTCTCTGTATGTGATCCCAGTGATTATGTTTCTTTTTGTTGCAGAGAACCAGAAAATGGCGATGGACCACGTCCTATTCAAAGCAACCATATCAACTCACATAAGGGCTTTAGCAAGCCAGAAGTGTACCAGAGTAAAGAGCATGCTCAGAAAATAGATAAGTTTGGGTTTGAGAAACACAAAGAAATCATGAGATCAAGGGATGAAGAAGAGAGATACGGCTTCCAAAAAGCCCCTGTGGAGATATCAGGCAGAAAATTGAATAATAAAATGCAAGAAAGTTCAAAAGAAAGTGACATGTTTACTGAACGTCATGCCTCATCTCAACCTCAGCGCAACGGGGCGGTTCAGCCTTCTGCAACAAGTACCACTCAGGTGGACCAGAATGGTGCCACTGTTTATCGGCGGGGTTTTGCAGGCCAGCCTGGCACAGAGAAAGTCCAACATAAAAGTTCAATGATGCAAGAACACTGGGTGAAGTCACACAAAGGAGATAATAGAAGGTCAGCAAACATTTTCATGAATGCTTTATATTGCTTGAATGTGCAACCAGCCCAGAAAGGAAAAAGGTCTTTCTAATCTGGTATATTGATCCAACTGGTTTTACCTCTTTATTTATACCTTTTGGAGCTTTCTTTACTATTATGAGTACGAATCTGCATCTTCAATGATTTGCTGTTGGCATAGGATAAGTTCATTGGAAACAGAAATTGTGTAGACTGATTTTTGTTTACAACAGCTGTGGTTTTATTGCTTTTCCTTCAAGGGAAGTGGGTGGTGTCGACACATGTATCATTAGATCATCAGACTGGACCATTCAGCCCGTCAAGTGTGCGCCACCCTTCCATCATGGCTGATTTATTTTCCTTATCAACCTCATTCTCCTGCATTCTCTCTGTAACCTTTGACACCCTTTCTGATTATGAACCTATCAAACTTCACTTTTAATATACCTAATCACCTGTCCTCCACAATTGTCTGTGGATATAAATTCCGCAGAATCTCTACCCTCAAGCTAAAGAAAATTCTTCTCATCTCTATTCTAAAGGAACTTATGTTCTGAGGCTATGCTCTCTGGCCTTGGACTCCCCCACTGTAGAAGACGTGGAGCATCTTCTCCACGCCTTCTATATTTAGGCCTTTCAGTATTTGATAGGTTTCAATGAGATTCTCCTCCCCCCCCCCCCCCCCCCCCAAACTTCAGTGAATATAGGCCATGAGCCATCAAACACTCCTCATATAATAACCCTTTCGTTCCAGGGATCATTCACTTGAATCTCCTCTGGTCTGTCTCCAATGCTAGCACATCCTTTCTTAGTTAAAGAGCCTAAAACTGCTCGCAATACTCTTGTGTGGCCTGACCAATGTCTTATAAAGCCTCAGCATTACATCCTTGATTTATATTCTAGACCTCTCAAAAGAGAAGCATTTGCCTTCCTTACCACTGACTCACCTGCAAGTTAACCTTTAGCAAATCCTGTACAAGGACTCACAAATCACTTTGCTCCTCTCACTTTTGTATTTTCTCCCCTTTTAGAAAATAGTCTACACTTTTATTTCTTCTACCCAAGCACATGACCATTCTCCTATTCTGTCCAGTTCCTCTCACAACACTACCTGCCTCTCCACCTGTTTTGTATCACCTGCAAACTTGGCCGCAAAGCCATCAATTCCATCATCCAAATCATTGATACATAACATGAAAAGAAGTGGTCCCAACACTAACAGCTGCAGAACACCATAGTCACTGGCTCCCAACCTGAAAAGGTCCCCTTTATTCTCTCTCGTTTCCTTCTGCCAGTCAGCCATGGAAGTATCTTTCCTGTAATACCATCGTCTCTAATTTTGTTCAGCTGCTTCATGTACAGCACTATGTCAAAGCCTTCTGAAAATTCAAGAAAACAATGTCCACTGACACTCCTTTGTCTATCCTGCCAGTTATTTCCTCAAAGAATTCCAACTGATTTGTCAGGCAATATTTGCCCCTTCAGGAAACCATACTGATTTTGGCCTATTTTATCACCTGCCTCCAAGCTTGCCTTCATATTTCATCTTTTCTCTCATTGCTTCTTTAGTTGCCTTCTGTTGGTTTTTAAAAGCTTCCCAATCCTTCAGCTTACCACTAATATTTGCTGTGTTGTGTACTTTCTCTATTGCTTTTATCCTGTCTTTGATTTCCCTTGTCATCCACGTTTACTCAATTTCCCTTTAGAAGGCTACTTCTGTGGGATGAATCTATCCTGCTCCTTCTGAATTCTGTTATTCTGCTGGTATTCCTGCTGGTGGCCTCTTCCAATCAAATTTGTCCAGCTCCTCTCTCATGCCCCTTAGTCTACTCAAATACTGACCCATCTGATTTCTAGCTTCTCCTACTCAAACTGCAGGGTGAATTATGTCATGTTATGATCAGTGCAACCTAAAGGTTCCTTTACTTTAAACTCTCTAATTAAATCTGGTTCATTACACACCCCCGACCCAGAATTGCTTTTCCCTTGTGGGTTCAACCACGAGCGGTTCTAAAAATCAGAATTGTAGACTGCCAAAGCTAACTTAAAAAAATTCAGTTGCATGAATTCCAATCTGAAATATTGCCAGTAAACAGAACACAATATGTCATATGAATAGGTTTTCTGTTTACAACTGAAAGTGAAGTACCAAGAAATTCTTCAGTTATATTAATAGTAGAAGGGTAACCTGAGAGAGAGAGAGACTAGGTTCTCTTAAAGACCAACAGGGCCATCTATTTACATACAGCCACGAGAGCCGGCCAAGATTTTGTCATGTCTGTTTCTCCTTGGTGTTAACCAGAGAATATAATTGATGTCCAATTAATGAGAATTAGAAGTCGTGAAACATAGAAACATAGAAAACCTATAGCACAATACAGGCCCTTTGGCCCACAAACTTGTGCCGAACCAGTCCCTACCTTAGAAATTACTAGGCTTACCTATAGCCCGCTATTTTTCTAAGCTCCATGTACCTATCCAAAAGTCTCTTAAAAGACCCTATCATATCCATCTCCACCACCATTGCCAGCAGCCTATTCTACACACTCACAACTCCCTGACTAAAAGAACTTACCCCTGACATCTCCGCTGTACTTACTCCCCAGCACCCTAAACCTATGTCCTCTTGTGGCAACCATTTCAGCACTGCAAAAAAGCCTCTGACTATCCACATGATCAATGCCTCTCATCATCTTATACACCTCTATCAGGTCACCTCTCATCCTCCTTTGCTCTAAGGAGAAAAGGCCGAGTTCACTCAACCTATTCTCATAAACCATGACTGGGAAGTCATGGAATATATGCATATTGTGAGGAAGGGAATATTTATAACTATGAAGCACATTAAGGTGGACAAATCCTAACTAAGAGCATCCCTGGACCTAATGGCAAGCCAGGAGATAAATTGTGGAAGCCCTTAGAGAGATATTTGTTTTGTTATTAGCCACTGGCGATGTTCCAGAAGACTGGAGTGTGGCTGATATTGTCTCATTGTTCAAGAAATATAGCAAGGGATACTAAATTAGTGAAGCAGTTTACAATGAATTACAAAGAACATAAGAAATAGGAGCAGGAGTAGGCTATCTGGCCTGTTGAGCCTGCCCCACCATTCAATAAGATCATGGCTGATCTATCCATAAACTCAGCTCCATCTACCTGCCTTTTCCTCATAACCCTTAATTCCCCTACTATGTAAAAATCCATCTAACTCTATCTTAAATATATTTAGTGAAGAAGCCTCAACTGCTTCCCTGGGCAGAGAATTCCACAGATTCACCACTCTCTGGAAAAACGGTTTCTCTTCATCTCTGTCCTAAATTTTCTCCCCTGAATCTTGAGGCTATGTCTCCTGGTTCTAGTCTCACCTACTAATGGAAGCAACTTTCCTACTATCTTATCTATCCCTTTCATAATTTTATATGTTTCTATAAGACCTCCTCTTGTTCTTCTGAATTCCAAAGAGTATAGTCCCAGGTGACTCAATCACTCCGCATAAGTTAACCCCTTCATCTCTGGAATCAACCTGGTAAACTTCCTCTGCACTGCCTCCAAAGCCAGTATATCCTTCCTCAAGTATGGAGACCAGAACTGCAGGTACTCCAGGTGCAGCCTCACCAGTACCCTGTATAGTTGCAGCATGACATCCCTGCTCTTGAATTCAATCCCTCTAACAATAAAGGCCAACATTCCGTTTGCCTTCTTAATAACCTGTTGTACCTGCAAGCCAACTTTTTGCGATTCATGTGCAAGCACTCCCAAGTCCCTCTGCACAACAGCATGCTGCAATCTTTCACCATTTAAATAATAATCTGCTATTCTGTTATTCCTTCCAAAGTGGATGATCTTGCACTTACCAAACGCTGTATTCCATCTGCCAGACCTTGGCCCACTCACTTAACCTATCTATATCCTTCTGCAGACTCTCCACATCCTCTGTACAATTTGCTTTTCCTCTCAGTTTAGTGTCATCAGCAAATTTTGCTATGCTACACTCAGTCCCCTCTTCCAAATCATCAATGTAAATGGTAAACAGCTGCGGGCCCAGCACTGACTGTTAACTGGAGAAACACCCATTTGTACCATCTCTGCCTTCTATTGGTTAACCAATCCACTATCCATGCCAATACACTTCCTCCGACTCCATGCATCTGTATCTTATTTACAAGTCTCTTGTGCGGCACCTTATCAAACGCCTTCTGAAAATCCAAGTATACGGCATCCACCTGTTCCCCTCTATCCACTGCACTCATTATGTCCTCAAAGAACTCCAGTAAGTTTGTCAAACAGGACCTGCCCTTTCTGAATCCATGCTGCGTACATCTAATGGAACCCCTCCTTTCTAAATGTTTTGCTATTTCTTCCTTAATGACAGCTTCAAGCATTTTCCTGACTACAGATGTTAAGCTAACTGACCTACAGTTGCCCGTCTTTTGCCTACATCCTTTTTTTTTTAAAAGTGGCGTGACATTTGCTGTCTTCCAATCCGGGATCTGCTCAGAGTCTAGAGAATTTTGGTAAATGATTACTAATGCGTGTACTATAACCTCCTCCAATTCCCTCAGCACCCTGGAATGCATCTCATCGGGACCAGGGGACTTATCTATCTTCAGGCCCTCTAGTTTGCTCATCACTATCTCTTTAGTGACAATGATTTTATCGAGGTCCTCACCTCCCATTTCTTCCATAACATCATTCTTTGGCATATTAGACGTGTCCTCCACCATGAAGACTGACACACAATAGTCGTTCAATGCCTCAGCCATTTCCTTATCACCCAATATCAATTTCCTCTTCTTGTCTTCCAAGGGACCTACGTTGACATTAGCCACCCTCTTCCGCGTTATATATTTATGAAAACTTTTGCACTTGTTTTTATATTTTGTGCTAATTTACTTTCATACTCTATCTTCCCTTCCCTTATTTCTTGATTAGTTCTTTGTTGCCTTTTAAAAGTTTTTCCAGTCTCCCACTACTCTTTGCGACTTTGTACACATGAGCTTTTAATTTGATACTATCTTTTATTTCCTTAGTTACCCAAGGCTGGCTCTCCCCACACTTACTGTCCTTACTTTTGACTGGAGTATACTTTTGTTGAGCACTGTGAAAAATCTCTTTGAAAGTATTCCACTGTTCCTCAACTGTCCTACCAAATAGCCTGTGCTCCCAATCCACATTAGCCAATTCCTCCCTCATCCCATTGTAGTCTCCCTTGTTCAAGCATAATATACTAGGTTTAAATCAAACTATTTCATCCTCCATCTGTATGCGAAACTCAATCATACCAGGAGGATCCCTGACTACAAGATCGTTAATCTTACCTGTCTCATTGCACAGGACTAGACAAAGAGACCTTGATCAGTTAGGGAAGTGGGCTGAGGAATGGCAGATGGATTTCAACTTGGGATATGTATAATGTGATGCCTTTTGAGCATTCAAACAAAGGTACAATGTCTATAGAGAATGGCAAGATACCAATGAATTTTGTGGAACGGAGGGACCTGTACAGTTCACTGAAAGTGGTCATCCAAATAGACAGGTGATTATGAACTCACACCGATGACCCCTTCTTCGTCTTCAACCCTCATTCTCTTTCTGGACAGCCCCACTCTGGTCTTCTGCCTGCTCTGGATTTTATATCGCTAACTGCCCCACAAGACATCAACCATCTTGACTTTAACGTTCCTCTCTCCAATTCTAAACTCACTCTGTCTCGATGAAGGGTCTCAGCATCATCGATAATGCCTGGCCTGCTGAGTTTTTCCAGCATTTTGTGTGTATTGCTTTGGATTTCCAGCATCTACAGACTATCTTGTGTGAAGGTGATTAAGAAGATGGTTTACGTGCTGGCCTTAGTCAGGGGATAAAGTTAAGGAGTTAAAGCATTATATTGCAGTTATATAGTTGTTGGTAATACTGTGCTTGGAGTATTGGGCACAGTTTTGTTCCCCCGTTATAGGAAAGACAATGTCAATTTGAACAGGGTGTGGATGTGTTTTTATATGAGGATGCTGCCTGCCCTGGAGTGCCATATTTATAGGGAGAGTTTGGCCACACTAGATCTTTACTCCTTGGATCATAAGAGAATGAAACGTGGCTTTCATATAAGTTTATCAATCATGACAGGTATAGATAAGATGGATAGTCATAGTCTATTCCAGGCTTGAGGAGCTGAAAGCTAAGGTACAGATACAAGAGAAGGAAGAGATTTAGAAGAGACCTAAGAAGTAACTTCCCACACACAGAGTGAGTGCCTGCAATGAGCTACAAGAGAAAGTGGTTGGTTAGATAGATGGAGGGGAAGGGCTGGAAGGGTTATGGGACAAACACAGGAAACTGGGACTAGGAGGGAACATGCTGGACCAGTTGAGCTGAAGGGCTTGTTCCCATGCTATATTACTCTGACTCTCAGTATTCTTTGAAGCATTGACTGAAATTCTACAGAAGAAAAATGGAGCCAGATTTGCATGATTCATGTCAACAAGGTGATCCTCTTCATGACAAGTGAAAGAATGTTACTATGAGTCTCTCGAGTTTAATATGCAGGCAGTTCTGAGCTTTGCTATTTGAGTAGCAGAAACATCTGCTCCCAATTGTTGAAGTCATTAAGGGTGAGTTTGAGTTGCCAAAAGCAACTTTCAGATATAATTGCTTGGGTGTGATTTTTTTATGTTATCATACACTGGCTCAACTGCACATTTTGAAAGGACTTCTTAAAAGCATTGTTCTTTGGATATTGACTATCCTGCCCTTCCCACTATATGGATACACCCAGATTAAGTTGTTGCTGATTTTTGCAAAATTAATATCTCCGCATCACATCAAGTATGACTGGGAGCAAAGCTGAGGCAGAATACCACAGGGAGTGATCTCATGAACTCTGCTCTTGAATAGATGCGGGAGGATTCAGTTCGAAGTTAATGTCAGCACGAACTGGAAAGTGGAACAAAGCAGGGTGTCTGGGAGAGTGAAGAAGGTATAACTGCAGGCAACGAGCATTAGAAGAAAGAGCCGTTCAGTTGGGAGGAGTGGGGAGTGCTTATCCATCACAGGTAAAGTCCTCCCCACCATTGAGCATGGAGAGTTGTCACTGGAAAGCAGCATCCATTGTCAGGGACCCCCACCACCCGGGTCATGCTTTCTTCTCACAGCTGTCATCAGGAAGAAGGTACAGGAGCCTCAGGACTCACATGACCCTATGTTCAGGAACAGTTACTATCCTTCAACCATCAGGCTTTTGAACCAAAACCGGATAACTTTATTCACCTTCACTTGCCCCATCATTGAAATGTTCCCACAACCTATGGACTACTTTCAAGGACTCTTCATCTCATGTTCTTGATAGCTCTTTGTTATTTCTTTCTTTCTTTCGTTCTTTCTTTTGTTCTTTCTTTCCACGTGTGTTCTCTTTTGAACACTTTCAATGCGCAGTTGGTGCTGTCTTTAATTGATTCTATTATGGTTATTATTGTACAATGGATTTATTATGTCCACAAGCAAGTGAATCTCAGGGTTGTATTTGTGACATATATGTACTTTCATAATAAATTTACTTTAAACTTTGAATTTGAGAAAGTGCACTTGAGCAGGTAACAAGCTGTGGGGAGGGTGAAGTTATGCACAAGACAAATGCATCAAATTGAATTGTTTAGTCAGAAGTTGGGAGTCTTAACATTTGTAAGTTTAATATCTGATTTATTTTTAGACAGGAAGAGCACACTTTCTTAATGTGATTTGAAGCAGGCTTTACTCTAAACCTGAATGAGGATGAGGTTTATTGTCACCGAATTATGAGATGTGAACTTGTTTTTTTGCCAGCAATGCAATGCAAAAACACAAACTACTATAAATTACAGAAGTAAATTAGTGAGGAACAAGGGAATAATGAAGTATGGTTCATTGACCATTCAGGAATTTGTTGGAGGGGAACAGACTGTTTCTTGAATCTCTGTGTATGTGGACCTTCAGTCTCCTGTAGTATTGAGAAGAGCACATGTCCTGGACAGTGAGGGCCTCAGTGATGTATGCTAGCACCTTGAGACTCCACCTCTCGAAGATGCCTTTGATAGTTGGGAGGGATGCATCCACGATGGAGCCAAATGATAAATTAGTTTATTATTGTCATATGCACGGAGCTACAGCGCAAAACTTGTCTGGCCTACTATTCATATAGATCAATTAATTACAGGAATGGACTGAGGTAGTGCAAGGTAAAACAGTAACAGTGCTGAATAATGTGTTACAGATACAGAGAAAGTGCAGTGTTGATAGACAGTAAGGTGCAGTGTCATATCAAGGCAGATTGTGAGGTAAAAAATTTATGTTATTACACTAGGGAACTGTTCATTAATTTATAACAGAAGTTGTCCTTTAGCCTGATTGCACATGCTTTCAAGCTTTTGTATCTTCTACCTGATGGGAAGGGGGAAAAGCAGTCATCTTCATTGTGGATAAAGTCTTCGATTATGCTGAGTGTGCAACTCTCTTAGTCTCTTGTGAGCCTTTGCATTGGAGTCTTCGTGCCAGTCTGTCATGGAACCAATCAGAATGCTCTCCACTGGACAGTTACAGGTATTTGCAAGAGTCTGAGTTCAAATCGAATCCCCTCAAACTCCTTTTTTGTGATTGTATCAATATGCTGGGCCCAGGATAAATCCTCGGAGATGTTGATGGCCAAGAACTTGGAGCTGCTTAAGCCTTTTCATCCCTGACCCTTTATCAAGAACTGGTGTGTGTTCTCCTGATTCCCGCTTTCTCAAGTTAACAATAATTTCTTTGATCTTGCTGACAATGAGTGCGAGGTTGTTGTTACAACACCACTCAACCAGCCAATCTACTCACTCCTGTAAGCCTCCTCTTTGCCACCTGGATTCTACCAACAGCACTGATTTTATCAGTGAATTTATGTACGGTGTGAGAGATGTGCTTACCCACACAGTCATGAGTACGGTGTGGAGCAGTTGATGAAACATGCATCCTGAGGTGTGCCTAAGTTGAATCTCAGCATGGAGGAGATGTTATTTCTGATCCACACTGATTGAATCACTGAATTTTCTTCAGTCAGTTGCCCAGTTTTACCTGAATATTATTTAAAATCACTGCAGGTATGGCAGTTGTCTTTTGAAATTATTTGAAATGTGTCGTTTTATAGGTGGCTACTTGATTTGAGTAGCAAGTCTAATTTGGACACCTGTATTACTGTCTGAATGCCATACATTTCAAAAAGTTTACACAAATTTCCTATGCATTAACTTGTGAAAGGCTTACTTTCATCTACTTAGTTTTAATAATTCATGGATGGTGTCGTGAGCACCTTGGTATTCCTAAACAGAGGAGTTCATTTAAAAAAATCTTTCATAAATGTGATTTTTAATGTAAGCTGTGCAGCATTTTGCTCTCAACTTGTTGAGAGTACAGTAAATTACAGTTAATTGGGCCTTAGGTTAATCAAGGCAGACTCTTGTTTGGGACAACTCTTAAAGAACAAAAGCTGTTGACGAACAGTTTCTAACTAGTGCCAGTCACGTGTACTTGTGTAGCCATTAGACACAACATAGTGTTTCGAGTGAACACTTCTAAAATAACATCAGTTGCGTGTGTTTGTGTTCAACACACAAAATTTTTGTCACTGATGGTTGGCAAGGAAGGAGCAGTTAGACAATTCAGAACTATTTTGCTCTCTGTGGTTTCAAGCATTCAGGTTTGGAGATGACAGAAGAGGCCAGAAGTGAAAATGAAACTACCGGTATTTCACTACTTCAAGTTAGAAACTATGGAGAAGTTGAAGGTATTGACAATCATCTTGAATGTTGCAATGAAAATGAAGATTTGGAGTATGCAATCATCAACAGTACATATGAAGGCAGTCTGTTATTTCCACTAGGTGTCTATGCTGATGAATACCTCTGTCAATAGTATTAGGAACTGATATACAGTTTCATAGTACTGCAGTAGTGTTGTTAATGTCCTGATTTGTTCAGTATTTCATTTAAATACACAATTTGTTTCTCTTTGTCTTCTTTTATACCTTTTAAACTATTTCCATGAAACTTTGGCTAATTGGGGCAGCCACATTGGGCCAAGGTATACTGTTCTCGATGTGACCCAATGAACCAAAATCCACTATATACGTATTTCCATAAATTATGAATCAAATTTATTCAATCCAAAATTGTTATATTTACTAAGGATAGAGGCATGAAAGCTTGCGTGAATTAAAATTGTCAATGTAGAAACATTTTACCTTTGTCGGGAATAATTTGTATGCCAAGAAATGTTGTTAATTGTTTGTCCTAGATTTCTGGAGAGCTGTGCCTTGCCTTCATTTTATTTTGGAAATCCACATGAAATCAAAATTCCCACCCTTAAGTACAACCACTTAAAATGTAGCACCATGCCGTGTGCTACAACATCTAATCTGAAATATTTGAAGACAGTATCTCTGCTAAAGTCGTATTTCCACGGCTTGTATATCAAACATGCAAGAAGTGATTTTAAAAATTGAACTGGGGCTCTATTTGACTGTGCATTTAAGGTGTGATTCTGCTGCCATGTTATCATTTGAGATGTATTAGAGCTGTTGGTGCTGCTTCTGGTTTCAAGGTACGTTGGCTGCCCTGCATACAAATTTCTTAGCTGCTCTGCATAATAAATTTCCAGTTGTCACTGTGTGATGCTGAGGCAGTCATGGTGCACAGTTAGAAAATTAGAAAATTAGACTTTTTCATGTATTTTATAGTGAAGCTCAGGACAATGATCAAAAAAGTTGTATTAAGGTTGTGTTTTTTTTCTGGTAATAAATATAGTTGGAGTATTATAAGCAGTGCAACTATTATCTTAGAATAAATATCTGAAAAGGAATTTATTTTAAATTTATTCTGCCAATGATTTCAGCAGCCTAATCTTTCCTTTCAGTAATTGACTTTAAGGTTTGTTTTATAACTATTATTTACAAAATGATAAGAGTGCAGAGTCATCAGTGATGACAAACCTATCATTATCAAAAGGTTCTGGTCCTTGGCTAAATGTTTATGACAGGGTGAGAGATATGCCCAGGTAAGATACTACAGATTAAAAGTAGAATACAATTCTGCTGCCACTGATGAAACACAATGACACCGGAATATCTGGACTCGAGTGGCTGGATCTTTGGCTGTACCACAGACAGTAGATGGTGTGAAAGTGCTGAGTAAGGAATGTGTGGTGGATCGTCTTATCAGTGCTATGGAAGATTGATACATTTGAGACAAGTTGTCAACAAGGCTGTCATTTTCTCCCTTCCATTGGTTCTCGCACCATCTACTATATTGAAAGTTCTGCTTATCAAGCTGGTCAGTAGTGGTGTATTTAATAAGACCATAAGACATAGGTGCAGAATTAGGCCATTCAGCCCATCGTGTCTGCTCAGCCATTCCATCATGGCTGATCCCAGATACCACCTGCCTTCTTGCCATATCCTTTGATGTCCTGACCAATCAGGAACTATCAACTTCCATCTTAAATTTACCCATGGACTTGGCCTCTACTGCAGTCTGTGGCAGAGCATTCCACAGATTCACCACTCTTTGGCTAAAAACAAATTCTCCTTACCTCTGTTCTAGTAGGTCACCCCTCAATTTTGAGGCTGTGCCCTCTAGTTCTGGTATACCATAGGAAACACCCTCTCCACATCTGCCCTATCTTGTCCTTTCAGTTAGTCTAACCTCAGTAGTTGGGAAAGTGTTGGAGTCAATTATTAAATATGAAGTTTCAAGGTACTTGGAGACCAATGATAAAATAAGTTAAAGTCAGCATGATTTCTGAAGTGGGAAATCTTGCCTGACAAATATGTTAAGAGTTCTTCGAGGAAGTAACAAGCAGGGTGAACAAAGAAGATACAGTGGATATATCACTATGCTGGTCAGTAATGGTGTAACTGAGCTAGCTGTGTATCCTTTGATGCCCTTACTCATCGGGCTTCAATGAGATTCTCCCGCCCCCCCTCGCATTCCAAACGCTCCTCGTATGCTAACCCCTTCATTCCTGGAATCATCCTGGTGAACCTCCTCTGGACTCTCTCCAATGTCAACATATTCTTTATGAGATACTGGCCCAAAACTGTTGACAATACTCCAAGTGCAGCCTGACTGGTGTCTTAAAAGCCTCAGCATTCCCTCCTTGCTTTTATATTCTATTCCCCTAGAAATAAATGCCAAAATTGCATTTGCACCACCTACCCTTCCACCTTTCTTCGTATCATCTGCAAGCTGCAATAAAGCTATTAATTCCATTATTGAACTCATTGACAAACAATGTGAAAAGTAGTGGTCCAAATACTGACCCCTGAGGAACACCACTGGTCTCTGGCAGCCAGCCAGAAAAGACCCACTTTGTTCCCACACACTGCCTCCTGCCTGTCAGCCATTCCTCTATCTATGCCAGTATCTTTCCTGTAACACCATAGGATTTTACCTTGTTAAGCAGCCTCATGTGTGGCACCTTATCAAATGCCTTCTGAAAATCCAAGTAAATGACATCCACATGAATTACATTGTGTGTGTGTGTGTGTGTGTGTGTAACAAATTATATAAGTAGTATAAAATAGAATTGAAAAATTAGTGAGGCAGTGTTCATCAGTTCAATGTCTATTCAGAAATTGGATGGCAGAGGGGAAGGTGATGTTCCTGAATCATTGAGTGTTTACCTTCAAGCTTCTGCAGCTCTTTCCTGATGGTAGCAATGAGAACAAGGTATGACCTCAGTAATAGGAGTTGATTAAGGTGGATGCCACCTTTTTGAGGCATAACTCTTTGAAGATGTCATGAATACTATGAAGGATAGTGCCCATGACAGATCCCTCCATAAGGATTGTTGTGTGTTCCCTCATCTTACCCTTTCTGAAGTCTGCAGTCAGTTCTTTGGTCTTACTAATGTTGAGTACAAAGTTGTTGCTGCAAGACCACTGAACTAGCTGATAATTTTGCTCCAGTACACCACCTTGTTGTCGACAAAATTGTAGATGGCATTTGAGCTGTGCCTAGCCACACAGTCATGGGTGTAGAGAGAGTAGAGCAGTGGCACATCCCTGATGTGCGCTAGTGTGGGTTGCCAGCGAGGTGGAGATGTTATCACCAATCTGCACAGATTGTGGTTTTCCGGCTAGTAAGTCGAGGATCCAATTGTGGAGGTCTGATTATGGACTTCTGCTTAGGAAGTCAAGGATCTAGTTGCAGAGGGAGGTACAGAGGCCCAGGTTCTGGAGCTTTTCAATCAGAACTATAGGAATGACCATGTTAAACGCTGAGCTGTAGTCAGTAAACAGCATCCCAACATAGATACTTGTAGTATCCAGGTGATCCAAGGTCACATGAAGAGCCAATGAGATCACATCTGCTGTAGACCTATTGTGGTGATAAGCAAGTTATAGAGCATATATGTCAAACTCAAGGCCCGCGGGCCAAATCCAGCCCGCGGTGGAATTATCTTTGGCCCGCGAGATAATATCTAATTACTATTAAAGCTGGCCCCAGTAATCGAAGCGCCTATGGCGTATAATATGGCTAATGCTGAGTTTATTCAGGTACCACGTTTTCAGGGTTTTTAGTGTTTATTCGGCAGTCTTGCTCGGCAGTGTTCTTCATAAGAAACGGAATTTGTAAAGTGAAACACTTTGTAGTTATAGCAGAGACTGAGACACATGAGAGCAGGCTGAAAAAACGGAGGCAACGAAAGCTGCGTTCGCACGCGTCCGACTGATCCGGCCCGCATGAAGCTGCATTTTGCTCAATCCAGCCCATGACCTAAAATGAGTCTGACACCCCTGTTATAGAGAGTCCAGATCCTTTCCGTGACAGGAGTTAATTCTAGCCATAACCAATCTCCCAGAGCACTTCAGCACTGATGAGAGTGCTACCAGATAATAGTCATCAAGGCCGCTCACCCTGCTCTTCTTGGCAGTGGTATAATGGGGGAGGAAGCTTTTGGAGCAGATAGGAACTTACACCTGCAGAAATTAGTGCAGGTGAGAAAGTGTCTTTGAGCACCCCCACCAGTTGGTTGACATGTGTTTTCAGCCTTACTAGCTACTCCCTCCGTACCTGTTGCCTGGTAAGGGTTCACCCTCTTGAAAGACAGCCTGACATCAGAATCTGAGACTGAGATCACAGGTCACCGGTATGAAGTATCAAACCGCAAAAGAAAAACAAACCAGCTTGAATGACATTGGAAAACAGCTGGGAAAGGTACATTGCAATCAGCAGGAGCCTGATTTACCACACCATGGAAATCCTGAAACCACATTTCAGATGCCTAAGTAAATTAGTTTGCAGCATCGAACTGAACAGCAATATTAATCTGCAGACCATCATAGTCTTTTCCAATTGTCAACAAAAAATGACCCAAAGATTTCTGTGGGTCATAAATGAAAAAAAGACAGAATGTACCCCACTCTTGGAGCTTTAAGCAGCACTTAACTATTACAGCTGTTCATTATTTTTCATCTAATTCTCAAAAAACAAGTCCAATTCTAGCTGGGAGCTTGTTAAGAATAACTAATGAGATCGGTCTTGGAAATTAAAAAGACTGAATATATAAGTGTGCACTTTTCTTACTGCACTAATTATTTCAGTACAGTAGCCGCAAACATCGCACTTTTATTCTGTCATTTCTTTGAAGTAGAGCATTGAAAAGGAGCAATTAGAAGTGCATGCCAAATGGGTGAACATGGGAATTCTATATAGGAAAAGCTCACAGTGACCATAAAACTCAGCCTCAGAGGGCACTTCAGCAGCTTATCTGAGCTGGAGGGCAGAATTTGAAAAAAGATGCCAAGGGAAAGATGTTTATAACTGACTGGGGGGTAAAGACTGGGAGCGATGTACCTCTTTATCCCCGATCTCCGAAACGTCAGAGAATCCAGTGTGCCAAATATTCATGCCTGAAGAGTAATTGTCATGTAGCGCTGTGTGGCGCCATTTTTTGCACTCCAGCTCTGCCTGCAGCAATAAGATTGTATAATTGATTAACTTTTTTAGTGCGGAGGGAAATGCATTCATTAGGTTTCTGGGCAAAAGTTCATTTACTTTGCATTGTACCACCGGTTCTCAAATTCCTTGCTGGCTTAATACTTGAGATGATGGATGGAAGCTCTATAATATTCTCTGGTGCTGCACAGGATTCTTGGGTACTTGCTTGACTCATAAATATTGATCGGTGCCTGTGTGACTTTTGTAACCTTTAATGTTGTTGGCAGTTAATCATTCCTGTTACTTAGAGTCTGCTGTTGCTGTGTTATTGTTCAATATCGTATGGTTACTTTAACATTACTGCTGCTCTATGCAGAATAGTTCATTTAAATCCTCTCTCCCTGTGTTGTGTCTGGCTTCTGGCAAACTTCATCAAACAGGTTTGATGGAAATCTGAGGCTGTGTTGATTTGTTTCGTGTTTAATATTAAGCTTGCAACTGCTCCAGCCGATTATTGTAACTGTGATGTGGAGAGCCCTAATGTGACAAAAAACGTGCCTGGTTAAAGTATTGCTTTCTTCATGGCAGTTAAGTTCAGCAAATGATGTTCGATCTTTGAAGCCATGTCCTTTTTTAGCTTAAAATATTCTTTTTAAGTATAATCAGATATACACCAGTATAAATTTGATTTCTACTAGTATTGTCCAGAATGTTTTGTGATTCTGCAATATACTTTTGTGAGGTTTGCATGGTGTGTATTTAAGTATACTTTCTGGTGTGACATCATCATGTGTCTGAACAGGCTTTTGAGGTATGCTGTTTGAGAAAATTGTCTCGTATTGCAATGGTATGATGTGTAATTGACTTGGTCATGTCACAAGCTCTCACACTGCTGTTATCAGTTAGTTGTGAACTGTTCATTTCTGGTTCATAACCTCTTCAACATGGAGACAACCATGTTGAGGCACCTGGTAGGCACTGTTGTGGCCTGATACTATAAGTAATAGTCTTTATAAATCCAGTCGGGTATTTTGGATGTTTTTTCAAATGACTGATTATGATTGAATGCAATTACTTTGTTGTGGATGAAATTCATTATTAGATAGTACCTGTCCTGTGTGTGTGAGAGAGAGTGAGCAAGACTGACTTCCATATATTGTATTTCCCACTTACACAGGACTCTGAATGGGATTTGCTTCAATAATCACTGTAAGGAATCCATCCTAGGTACTGTCTTCACTTAAATTGCAAGCTGTCCTTTACATTAAGTATTGCTCGCATTGATGCACCATCAATAACTCTCTGAGACGTGAGGTGAGATATCGGCTTTTATTGACTGGAAGAAGGAACAAGCAGTAGTTGACCACCGTACTACATCCTGGAGACTGAGGGCAGGGCTCAGGCCTCAATTGCCTTTATACCGGGGTCTGTGGGAGGAGCCATGGTCAGTGGGAGGGGCCACAGGAGCAGTCAGCGGGGGGGGGGGGTGTCCAGACAGGTATATGTAGTTCACCATATTCACCCCCCCCCTTTGTTTTAAAAGAGAGTCCCCATGGGGCGAAGTTTCTTACAAGTATATTTACAGGTTAAGTCTATCAGGTGGTCGAATCTGTCGCTGCGATCTACGTAGCACCGGCTGTGATTGCACAGGTGCCAGTGGTGATTGCACCGGAGACGGTGGTTGTGCTGGTTCCGGCCTAACTGGAGGTGTCAGCCCACTAGGCGTCAGTGATCCCTCATGCGCGTGCGAGACGCCCGGTATGGGAGTGTCGTGAGGAGTCTGTGTAGGGCTCAGTGTGCACGGTGTCACTTCGGGTACAGGGTTCATAGTTACCGTGGAGTGTTCGGGGTAGTGGTCTGCTGCTCCTGTGGGCGCCAGGTCGCGGACGGAGACCATGTCCTCCTGCCCATCAGGTAAGACCACGTAAGCATACTGGGGGTTCGCATGTAGAAGGTGAACCCTCTCGACCAGCGGGGAGTATTTATTGCTCCTCACATGTTTCCGGAGCAGCACTGGCCCTGGGGACGTCAGCCAAGCTGGTAGGGTGGTCCCAGTGGCAGACTTCCTGGGAAAAGAGAGTAGGCGCTCGTGAGGGGTGGCATTGGTGGACGTACATAACGGAGCGGATAGAGTGGAGTGCCTCAGGGAGGACCTCCTGCCATCGAGAGACCGGCAACCCTTTTGACTTAAGGGCTTAAAAGTGTGGCCTTCCACACTGTGGCATTCTCCCTCTCCACCTGTCCATTTCCCCGGGGATTATAGCTCGTGGTCCGACTAGTAGCAATGCCCCTAGCCAGCAAGTACTGGCGCAGCTCATCACTCATAAAGGAGGACCCTCTATCACTGTGGATATAGCAGGGATATCCGAACAGAGTGAAGAGCTGGCGCAGGGCTTTTATGACGGACGTGGTAGTGGTGTCGGGGCAGGGGATGGCAAAGAGGAACCACGAGTACTCGTTGATAATGTTGAGAAAGTAGACATTGCAGTCGGTGGAGGGAAGGGGGCCCTTAAAGTCAACATTCAGTCGCTCAAAGGGGCAGGTGGCCTTGATAAGTTGTGCCTGTTCAGGACGGTAGAAGTGCGGTTTGCACTCAGCGCAGACTTGGCAGTCCCTGGTCATCGTCCGGATGTCCTCAGGGGAGTATGGCAGGTTCCGGGCTTTCACGAAATGGTAAAATCGGGTGACCCTCGGGTGGCAAAGATGTGCATGGAGGGTGTATAGCTGGTCGAGCTGTGCGCTGGCACACACTCCCCGGGATAGGGCATCAGGGGGCTCATTGAGCCTTCCAGACCGGTACAGGATATCATAGTTGTAGGTGGAGAGTTCTATTCTCCACCGCAAAATTTTATCATTTTTGATTTTGCCCCGCTGTTGGTTGCTGAACATGAACGCAACCGAGCGCTGGTCGGTCAGCAAGGTGAACCTTTTGCCGGCGAGATAGTGCTTCCAGTGCCTAATAGCTTCCACTATGGTCTGGGCTTCTTTCTCCACCGCGGAGTGCCGAATTTCAGAGCCTTGAAGGGTACGAGAAAAAAATGCTACTGGCCTGCCTTCCTGATTGAGGGTAGCAGCAAGCGTGAAATCGGAGGCGTCGCTCTCTACTTGGAAAGGAATGGTCTCGTCCACCGCATGCATCGTTGCTTTGGCAATGTCCCCTTTAATGCAGCTGAAGGCCGCGCAGGCCTCAGCAGAGAGGGGAAAAGTGGTAGACTTGACCGGGGGCGGGCCTTGTCTGCGTAATGGGGGACCCAGTGGGCGTAATAGGAAAAGAAGCCCAGGCACCGTCTGAGGGCTTTGAGGGTGGTGGGAAGAAGGAGTTCTAACTGGGGGCGCATACGGTCGGGATCAGGGCCAATGGCCCCGTTTTCCACAACATACCCAAGGATAGCGAGTCGGGTGGTTCCGAACACACACTTGTCCCTATTACAAGTAAGGTTCAGGGCTTTGGCCACTTGGAAAAATCGTTGGAGGTTGGCGTTGTGATCCGGCCAGTCGTGACCACAGATGGTGATGTTATCCAGATAGGGAAATGTGGCCTTCAGTTGGCACTGGTCCACCATCCGGTCCATTCCCCTCTGGAAGACCGAGACACCATTTGTGACACCGAATGGGATGCGCAGGAAGTGATAGAGCCTGCCGCCCGCCTCGAAGGCAGTGTAGGGGCGGTCCTCTGGGCGGATGGGGAGCTGGTGATAAGCGGATTTCAGAGCTATTGTCGAGTACACCTTGTACTGAGTTATCTGGTTGACCATATCTGCGATGCAGGGTAGGGGGTACGTGTCGAGCTGCATGAACCTATTGATGGTTTGACTATAGTCCACGACCATCCTATTTTTCTGCCCGGTCCGAACAACAACCACCTGGGCCCTCCAAGGACTTGTGCTTGGCTCAATGATCCCCTCCCTGAGCAGCCGCTGCACCTCTGACTGAATGAAGGCCCTGTCCCCCGCACTGTACCTCCTGCTTTTAGTTGCCACAGGTTTACAGTTGGGGGTCAGGTTGGTGAACAGCGGTGGGGGAGGGATCTTGAGGGTGGAGAGGCTGCAAGTGGTGTCAGTAGCACAGCTGTCGGCATGGTGCTGGGTGGGATGTGTGGGTGGGTGTGTGTGTGTGGTCAGTAGCGGGGTATATGACGAAGTCCCACAAAACTCAGGATTCCTGACAGGTAGTGGTGGGAGGGGCCCGTCATATGCCATAGTCACACTTTCGAGGTGGCTCTGGAAGTCCAGCCCCAATAGCACAGGCGCGCACAGTTGAGGCATGACCAGTAGCGCAAAGTTCCGATATTCTGTGCCCTGCTACACAGCTACACAACCCACCCGGATGTCTGTGGAATACGACCCAGAAGCCATGGTGATCCTCTGGCTTACCGGCTGTGTCACAAGTCCGCAGCGTTGCACTGTGTCCGGGTCAATAAAACTCTCAGTGTTGCCCATGTCAAACAAGCAGATAGTCCTGTGCCCCTCCACCAGGATGTCCATCATTGACCTTGCAAGCTGGTGTGGGGCGCTTTGGTCGAGGGTTACGGAGGCCAGAGTTGAACTGCCATCTTGGTGCCCGGTAAGCACCGGTGGGTAGGGGGCGGGGCGTGTTGGCGCCGACAAAGATGGCCGCCCCCATCCGGGCATGCAAGATGGCGACCCCCATGCCTCGCACGAGGCGGGCAGGCAAGATGGCGGCGACCAAGATGGTGGCCCCCATGCCTCACACGCAGCGCTGCCCGACCCCGCTCGTGGTTCAGACTAACAGACCCTGGCGAAATGGCCCTTCTTCCCGCAGCTGGAGCAGGTTGCTTCTTGGGCCGGGCAGCGTTTTCGGGGGTGCTTTTTGAGTCCACAGAAGTAACACTGCGCGGGCTTGCGACTGGCAGCAGCTGTGGTCGGGTTCGGGGAGTTCGTGGGCTCGTGACTGGCAGCGGCGGTGGCGAATTCGCTTGCGGGTGGCAGGGTCTGAGGTGTCCACGGAACCGGTGGGGGATCGCGCGGCTGGACAGCGTCAGCATTGTGCAGAGCAGCCTCCAGCGTGTCGGCCGTCTCGATCGTCGAGCGTAAGGTAAGATCGGCATTTTCCAGCAGCCGCTGGCGCACGTACACTGACCTGATCCCTGTAACAAAGGCATCTCGTACGAGGAGCTCCGCATGCTGTTCCACCATGAGAGCTTTGCAGTCGCAAGTTCACACGAATGTCTGTAGGGCTCGGAGAAACTCGGCGCTCGACTCTCCAGCCTGCTGTTGTCGCGTAGCTAAGCGATGTCTTGCGTAGACAGTGTTCACCGGCCGCAGGTACTGTCTTTTGAGGGCGTCCAGTGCCCCTTGGTAAGTCGGCAGGTCCCTGATAAGTGAGTAAACTTTCGGGGTGACCCTCGAGAGGAGAATTCTGTGCATAATAGCGGGCTCAGTCGCACTAACCTCCTTCAAGTATGATTGGAAGCATGCAAGCCAGAGTTCAAAGGCAAGAGCTGCTTCAGGGGCTTGGGGGTCCAAATCCAATCTTTCCGGACGTAAAATACTTTCCATGTTTTAAAACTTCCAGTCGATAAAATTGATGCACCATCAATAACTCACTCTGAGACGTGAGGTGAGATATCGGCTTTTATTGACTGGAAGAAGGAACAAGCAGTAGTTGACCACCATACTACATCCTGGAGACTGAGGGCAGGGCTCAGTCCTCAATCGCCTTTATACCGGGGTCTGTGGAAGTTGCCACGGTCAGTGGGAGGGGCCACAGGAGCAGTCAGCCGGGGGGGGGGGGGGGAGGCGTGTCCAGACAGGTATATGTAGTTCACCACACGCATTTTGACTCTAGATTTTCAATAGTTATACTTGGGTGATCACTTGCAGAAGTTCAGTGGGTTAGTTCTGTCCACAACTTGCAATACACTTAAGTTTGACCTCAGTCCACATCTCCTTCTGATACAAAAAAAATCACGCCATGACAACTGGATTGTACCTTTTCCAGTTTGTTTGCTGCAAGTCCATCAATTGTTCAACATAGGAATGTTTGATGTTGAATCGTTATCAGAACAAAAATGTTTTGAGGTGAAGTTTGGGTTTATTAGCATTCTGTAGATTTTATAAATGGGTTTTACTGTGATGTTGATTTGGAAAATTAGCACTTTCAGAGGCACAGCTAGCCAGATGTGCCTGCTTCACCTTTTTTACTTTATTGACTTGTAAAGCTTTGACAACAGTATTTTGGAGGGAAACCGTTAAATTACAAATGTACGCTATTTAAAGTTTCTGAACAGCTTCCTCTCACTTTCGTCTATTTCCAAAGCTGAGGAAGTCTGCAACTAGAAGGCATAGGTTTAAGGTAATGCACACAAAATGCTGGAGGTGGGGGGAAGAAATTTATAACAGATCTTGGAGACAAGTTAGTATTGGTCTTATAACAGTGGCATAAAAGTTTGAGTCTTTGAATCTGATGGTATTGTGTTTAGGCACCAAACACCCAGTTCAGCCCCTTAAGAATGTTGTATGTTTCAATGAGATTACCTCTCAGTCTTCATTACTCAAATGATTATAGACACAAAATTAACAACTGGAAGACCTCAGTGGGTCAGGCACGAACGATGGCGAGAAATGGGCAAATCGGCATTTCAAATTGTGACCCTTCATTTGGATTATTTCCAAATTATAGGCCTAGTTTGCTTAATCTCTCCTCATATGACAGACCTGCCACCCCAGAAATCAATCTGATGAAATGTGGCTGATCATCTTTACGTAAGGAGACAGGATCTGCACACAATATCCTAATTGTGTTCTCTGCTGGTTCCCATGTTACTGGAGCAATGAAACTACTCTTAGCCGAAAGTTGCTGTTGCTTGAAATCTGAAATAAAAAGACAAAATTATGAAATTATTTGTCAGGTCAGTCTGCATCAGTGGGAAGAGAAACAGACTGAATGGTTCAAAGTGAAGGCCATTTGTTAGATTTTCATCAAATCTGACAAAAGGGCTTCACATCGAAATGTTAATTCTTCTTCTCTATCCAATTATGGTGCTGGACTTTTGAGTATTTCCAGCATCTTTTGTTTTCCTTTTAACTGCTCTTGATTTTTATTGCAGAAGTATTAGAGTGCCTGTTATTTGCCTTCTAAACGTGTTGTCATACTTGCATGTTAACATTCATTGAATTGTGGACAAAGGCACCAAGATCCCTCTGAAGGCTAACAGCTTTCAACCACTTGACCATTTAAGCCTTTCTAATTTAATCAAAGTGAATGACCTCACATTTCTCCTCAAGTAAGACCATAAGACATAAGACAGAAATAGGCCATTTGGCCCATCAAGTCTACTCTACCATTCCATGGCTGATTTATTATCTCTCTGAATCCCATTAGAGTCATAAGAGACATTCTGCTGGAGGATTTCAGCAAGTTGAGCAGTATCTTTGGAAGAAAGGCATTATTAATATTTTACATTGAAACCCTGCATTAGAATTCAAAATTCCTTTCACCCCCAAAGATGCTATTCAACCCAGTGAGGTCCTCTCACAGGTGAGTGTTGTTCTAGTCTCCTGGGTCTCACATTCCTTCTTATAATTTCCCATCTTCCACATTGCTTTCCCCTCAGTTAAGCTGCCTTATCGTCCTGAGATGCCTCTGCAGCAACCTGGCTGATATCATCAGCGAACCTAAACATATCATGTTTGATTCTCCTCATTCAAGTCATTGCTTGCGATTGCCACGGTAGTGTAGTGGCATTACAGCTCGAGGCATTGGAGTTCAATCACAAAGTCATCTATAAGGAGTTGGTATGTCCTCCCCTTGAACACGTGGGTTTCCTCTGGCTGCTCTGGTTTCCTCCCACAGTCCAAAGATGTTGGTTAGTTGGTCATGATAAATTGTCCCGTGATGAGGCTAGGGTTACATTGGTGGGTTCACAAGATCACAAGACAAAGGAGCAGAAGTAGGCCATTCGGCACTCCACCATGAGCTAAACTATTCTCCTGTCTAGTTCCAATTTCTAGGTTTTTTCCCATATCCCTTGATACCCTGACTAATCAGATACCTGTCAATCTCCTCCTTAAAATCCTCCAATGATTGGGTCTCCACAGCTGTACGTGGCAGCAAGTTCCATAAATCCACGACCTTCTGGCTAAAAAATTTCTCCTCATCTGTGTTTTAAATGAGTACTCTCTAATTCTAAGACTGTGACCTCTGGTCCTGAACTCACCCACCAAGGCAAACAGCCTTTCAACATCTACTCTGTCCAACCCTTTCAACATTCGAAATGTTTCTATGAGATCCCCTCTCATTCTTCTATACTCTAATGAATACAATCCAAGAGCCGATAAACGCTCCTCATATGTTAGTTCCTACATTCCAGGAATCATCCTAGTGAATCTTCTCTGAACTCTCTCCAACATCAGCACATCCTTTCTAAGATAGGGGGCCCAAAACTGCACACAATATTCCAATGGGGTCTCACCAGTGCCCCATAGAGCCTCATAAACACCTCCTTACTCTTATACACTATTCCTCTTGAAATGAATGCCAACATAGCATTTGCTTTCCTTACTGCCGATCCAACCTGGTTGCTGGCAGCGTGGCTCGAAGGGCCTGTTCTACAGCATCTCTAAATAGATAAATAACTGCTAGAACATCACCATTCGTCACTGTGGGCTTTAAAAACAACTTTAGTATGACATATTATAATAGGCTTTCAAATAGTTGAAATGAATCATTTCAAATGCTTCACCCTTTATATTCAATTCTTGCAACCTCAGAATAATTCCAACTGATTTGTCAAATTTTCCCTAAGTCCATGTTTACTCTACTTCATGCTGCTGTTATTTTCTATTCTGCCCTGTTCTAATGTTAGATTGCAGCATTGGCTGATGCAACTGTAAATCTCCTGCTGCTGAAATAATGACATTTGTTCATGGAAGAAAAGTGTTTCATTTTCCACAAGTTCAAATCTCATAATTTCATCTCACTGTTGCTCCTGCCTTTCTAAAGTTTAAGTTTGTTCTAAGTTGGGAAATCTAGTGAAATTCAGGATGTAGGTTTTGGACCATGAAGGCTGTAAGGAAAAAGGGGAAATGATAAGTAAGCTTTGCTCATGCCAGGCCAATCTCTATCCTGTTTCCTCGCGAAGGCACTGATATGGTTTGGACACCTTCATGATCATATTTGACTGCTCAAGTCTGAGAACCAAGCTGACATACATCTTCACTTGATATTCATGCATTGCACACTTTGCACTAAGTCACTGGACGGAGGTTGGGAGCAGTAGATTCAGGTGATTTTATTTCCTTGATGCTTGTTGGCACCTTTCCTGCTTTTCTCTGAAAGAGATTGAAAACAAGCTGGAATTTATGCAGTTTATTTAGCAGAGGTGTCAAAGGGCTGACACCAAGACTGCAAAAGGTAAGTGAAAATTACCAAATGGGAAAGATATCTTAAACTGTCACTAACATTCATAAGGACTACACATGCAATTATTGAAAAGTGACAACAAATGGACTGATTATGACTGTTGTTTTACACATAATCACTCAAGCTTGTGATGAAAGGCCAAGTGACTCGTGTTGCCATCATTGTTGTGTGAAGAAATAATTGTGTTCTTAGAATTCTGACATTTTATGTTCAGCAGTTATGATTTGCTATTTAAACTTTTACGTTGTCATGCCTTTCAGCCTCTCACCTACCCAGACTCTTCCACATCGGACAGCCAATCCATCTCAGCCTTATTCAGAGAATTACCAAACTCTGCCAAAGAATATCGGGCAAGCTCTAGAAAGCTCTCCTCCTCTGCACCATAACCTGCCAAGTGACTACAAGTATGCCCAGGATCGTGTTTCCCACTTGAAAATGACACACGAAGATCGCAAGGCCACAAAGGAGGGCACTGTTTGGCAACTGTATGAGTGGCAGCAGAGACAGCAGTTTAAGCATGGCAGTCCAACTGCTTCAGTCTATCCCTCGCATGCCACGGACTTCAACTCTGGATTACCAAAATCTGCCTTTGATTTTCCTCGCTCAATCTCTGTCCCCCCATCTCCTTCGGACATCCCACCACCAGGCCCTCCAAAAGCCCTGTCACCCAGAAGACCTCACACTCCTGCAGAAAGAGTCACTGTCAAACCCTCAAAAGAAAGGTCTTTAGAGATCTTGTTAACAGGATCACCGAGAAGAGCACGTGGCCCTTTGGCTAAGGTAGAGCTCCTGATAAACCTTGTTTTCCCTATTTTTCCTAAATAATGATTAGTAAGATGATGTTTGAAATTATAAGAACTAGCCTTGAACCTTTGATATATTCTGACCAAGATAATCCGATGTAGATGAAGAGGAGTCACTTCTCTTAGTGGATATGAAAATCAGCTTGGGTTTCACTTTCAGGTCATTGATCCAGGAGCAAAAGTAGTCAGCTGACAATCTGAGGTGAAAAAATAAATGGGTATGAAATCAAAAGTCAAAGTTTACACTCCCTCTATTATGATCTCTAGCCCATTTACTTCACTGGGAGTTCGTGGGCATAAAAATGGAGAATCCCAACTGCCTACAATGTGGTGTAATGCAACTTAGAGATTTTCTTTTCTGAATGTGACAATGCATTCTGAACAATGGTTGCATTTACATTGACTACTTTATCATACCTCAACCAATGGTATATACCTTGCCTTGCTAGAATGCTGATTAACCATGCAGCTTAAGCTTGTTTCTAATATAGTCCACATCATTTACTTTATAAATCGTGTAACTCATCAGCAAAAACTACAATCAATCTGCATTAACCTAGCGTTTTTTTTTTCTTTGGCAGAGTTCAACACACATTGATAGACGCTCGATGCCTCCCATGGGTTACATGACACACACTGTTAGTGCTCCTAGTTTGCATGGAAAGACGGTACGTACAAATAATGAAGAATCTTTTAATTATATTACAAAATTGAGGTGGATGGGCTAAAATAATTCCTCAGTCAGCTTCATTGCAGCTGCTCCCCGAGTTGAAACAGTTCCACCCTATAATGTAGGGTGAGAAATTGCAAGTTAAATTTCCTAATTAAGTTCCCATTCATGTATGTGTTTTCACTCTTAATCAAAATTATCTTTTGGGGAAAATTGCTCACATTTTATTCTACTGCACAATTTTTTTTTATACGCTACATAAGAGTAATTGTTATTTTTTTAGGAGGATAAGTTGAAGACCAGATGTTTTACTCCCATTAAAATTAGCCTGTTTTGTTTCATGCCAGTTTTTCATAGGATCATATTTTTGCCTTAAGTGGCAATAATGCTGTTCCATTTCAATCTATTATGTGAGCAATATTATCAGTAGAAGCAGAAGCATTTCCATATCCTTGGGATAGCTTGGTAATGGATGTTCTTTATTCATTACATGATGAGTGCTGCTTTTGCTCTTCGTTCAGATCTCAAAGATCGGAAATGCACTGAATTTATCAAAATTGGCTATGGACCTCAACCTGCTCATTATATTACACATATTTGTCACTGTAGTGTTGAACTAAAAGTGTGGGCAAATTATTCCACAAATCTACATTTATTTAACAGGTACACTGAAACAAAATATTTAGTTTTTATTGCATATCTACTGTACAGATTCAGCAGGCTCCAGGTACTGCATTGTAATGATCATTGTAGGTGTATTACATACATAAACAATAATTTCTTGCAGCATTGCCTGTTGAAATTAACATCAATTTTCTGATTAAACACAGACAAAACAGAAATTTTGATTTTTTTTTTGGTGTTTTGTTTGTAGAATACATATTTTTACTTGCGTTTGGGAGAACTGAGCTGTGCCCAGAAATGGTGATTTGGAAAAATATACAGTATAAGTAGATTTATGTGCGGACTTTGCTGATTATCTGCTGTGTCCGCTGCTGTTGACCTTGAAGAATCCTGTTTTATTTCAGTAAAATAAATAGTTTCTTGGCTCATTGTCACAATTAAAGAGAGGTACAGTGAAAAACTTTGCATGTCATCCATACAAATTATTTTGTGACATCAGTACATCAAGATATTACTTGTGAAAAGCAATAACAGAATGCAGAATATGGTTTTGCAGTTACAGAGAAAGTGCTTAAGATACATGGCAACAATGAGGTAGATTATGAGGTCAAGTGTCCATCCTGCTCTTTGCTTAGTTTGTTGTTCAGGTAGTATAAAAGAAATATTAATATTGATTTTGACTTAATGCCTATGCAAGGGAAAAATCATGCCATCCCTTTCTTGAGACTTTCAGCATTTTAGACACCTGCTGCAGGTAAGTTTTAACAAAGCTGATTGCTTGAATGTTAGTAACACTTCTGGTTAGATCTTGATTGTCTTAAACTCATGGCAAGATACAGGTGCCTTGAAGTTTGAGTGACATGCTATAATTGCTAATACCTCCTTTTATGACTCACTATGTTACCTACAGCTGGAGGAGCTAACTTTACTTCTCATCCAATTACGGAGACACCAATCCAAGTTGGCTAGTGTTCGAAATCACACTCTTAAGCAGTTGCAACTAAACAAGCTGAGTCAATCCAGCCATCAGGTCAGCAGCTGATTGGCTTGCATATGTCACCTGATGTGATCGTTTGTCCCAGAATACTTTGTGAGGTTACGTCTGACGCTTTATGTGGCTGTACTTATAATTTAAATGTTTACAGCTTATGGAGCTTCTAATGCTTAATTCCATTGAATCTAATTTGGTCATTTCTCAGATATCCTCAAAAGCTTGTGTTTTTAAATAATATTTAATGTTTCAACAAAATTTGTAGCCTCCTTGCATCTTTACTCATTTTTTTTCAACAGAATATTTGATTGTAAATGATAAATGGTTTAAATCAAAATCTAAAGCAATTGGAAGGACTATTTGGTAAAAATCAGTGGAAAATCAGATGCATTCAAAACTTTTAGTGATTGCTGGCGCAATGAAGGACAGATATGTCACCAGCATCACTCTGTTCAGATCACGTATGAATCCAGACCAATTACATGACCACAGGGCACAAAGTGTTTGTGGTGCCATGCCGCAGAGTTGTATTTCATGAGAAAAAGATGAAAATTAGTTTTAATATTTACTCTGCTTTGAGCCAACAACCTCTTGTACACAGTTAAGTTTGAAATTGAAACAATTAACTTTTTACCCTACTAATGCTGTCAAATTACTAATTGTGAAGTTGTAAAGAATTAAATTTCTCACCCAAATTTAAAATATGTTCTCTGACCTTCCAAGCATGAATATTTTTTTGCCAGTTATTTTAATTGCATCTTTATTTGCCTGGACATTGGCCAGAAAAAATCTGTTCTGCTCTCAAGCCTAACTTAGCATTTGATTGGTTAGCTCTGATCTTTTTTTTTCATGACAGTGGAAATTTAAACATGTTCCAATCAAATATTTAGTTTTTATAAGCTGATGGAAGATTTTGTTAAAAGTGTTGCAGTCTTCTGCTAAAACAGAGCATTTCTGCCCAGCCTTGCATTATTTGACCAATGCATGAACTTTTGGCTTCAGTTTTCTTATGGAAGAGTTGATCAGGAGCAACTACGCTTTTGTTTTATGGCACTCCTTTTGTTTATTCCCAAGTATATGGAATAGAGGCTGTTGAAAATATGCATTGCATTTATGTATTTGTGTACAAATCTGCTTGTGAATAGCTAAAATCCAGAACTTTGTACCCGTGATACCTGAAAATCTTTTTCTAAAGGAATATTTAGTTACTCGGTTTCATCACATGAAAACACCAATTATTAACAAGGAGTACTATTAATTTGTGATGTTCAAAGTTCTGGAACTTTATTATGCAGTGGAATTTATTTTTCCTTTTGAAATGATGCACATCATAGGGATAAAAAAGAATTGGAGGGCGCTGATTAACATGATTTTGATTTTTTTTTTCCATTTTCTCACCTGCAACATCAGGCTGATGACACGTACATGCAACTGAAGAAGAATCTGGAATATCTGGACCTAAAGGTGGGACTGGGCAGTTATTACTAACCTCCCTCTTCTGTCTTCACTCTCGGTTCATTTTCACACAATTTTCTCTGGCTTCCTTTATTACTCTCACACTGCTCATCTGAGTTCGTTGCTGAGGTTCAATGTTAGCCAAATGCTAATTTTCCAAGAAAATTTAAAAACTGAATTATCCGACTTAATTTGTGCTGTTTCGGAGATGCTTAAATAGAATCTCACAGATGTTAGAATTAAAGTAACATGGCTAATTTACTAAATGAAAGTAGGCTCATTTCCCACAAATGCATTACACTCCTATAATTGCTTCTGCCAAGAAGAACATTATTGTGCTGAAACTATTCCCTCGCAAAATGGAATTGATTTTAATGAATTATACTAGAAAATGCCAGTGAGAGCTGTTGGTAATCACAGTTGTAAATATGTCTGAAAAATGTTTTCATCTTGCCACAACTTTTAAATGTTGGCAACATACGTACATTTGTTTTCACGTTAATGAAACATCAATTTCACTAAATTTTCATTTTCTTAAACAAACCACGTCTTTTCTGCAGCTGTGTAGTAAAAGTTTGTTCAGCGATGGAAGACCAAGGAATGTAACTTCTGTTGCACTATATTCGGTTTTTGAGTTACGTAATTGCAAGAAAGTGCAGTTACTTGGTGAAATATATTTGTTATTTTGGTGCCCTCAATGTGCTCTTCTGTGTAAGTGACTTGCTGGCTTATGACAGCACATAATTATTAGCCAGTGTGCAATGGACATTATTGCTGCCACAGTGTACTACAGCTACCATATGTAGTAAAAGACAGACAAACATACTTTATTGATCCCGAGGGAAATTGGGTTTCGTTACAGTCGCACCAACCAAGAATAGAGTAGAAATATAGCAAAATAAAACCAAAAATAATTAAATGATAATAAGTAAATTTATGCCAAGTGGAAATAAGTCCAGGACCAGCCTAATGGCTCAGGGTGTCTGACACTCCGAGGGAGGAGTTGTAAAGTTTGATGCTCAGAGGCAGGAATGACTTCCTGTGATACAACTCAGTGTTGTATCTCGATGGAATGAGTCTCTGGCTGAATGTACTCCTGTGCCTAACCAGTACATTATGGAGTGGATGGGAGACATTGTCCAAGATGGCATGCATCCTCTTTTCAGACACCACCGTCAGAGAGTCCAGTTCCACCCCCCACAACATCACTGGCCTTACGAATGAGTTTGTTGATTCTGTTGGTGTCTGCTACCCTCAGCCTGCTGCCCCAGCACACAACAGCAAGCATGATAGCACTGGCCACCACAGACTCGTAGAACATCCTCAGCATTGTCCGGCAGATGTTGAAGGACCTCAGTCTCCTCAGGAAATAGAGAAATAAAAAATAGGAAATATAAAAACATCATGAAGTTTAAAACACAGGAACAGCCCTTCATATTCCCAGCAAGCTGAAGACACTAGTCAATGTGGGGCTTTGCATGTGGTTTATTTAGATGAGTCAAGGGATCTCCAATTGATCCTATGTCTTTGATGTTACATTTAAGGTAGGGAAATGGTTTTGCCAGTCTTGCTCTGATATACACCTCTAATACACCCTTTATTAGAACTATGTGAAGCCTACTCATGGCTGTATTGTGGCAACTGATGGCAAAGATGCCCCAAATTGATAGCACCACAACTTCTCATTGGGAGCTGCCACTGGGAATTCCATCATGGCTGGAGTTTGCACATTAAAGTTCACACATCTCAGATGACTTCCTATAATATGGGGTTACTGAATGTAATTGTACATAATAGTCACAGCATACAATTTTTGTGCAGATCAATAATTGTATTATTGGCACCTAAAACCATAAGTATGCCAGAGCATAGGGCATAATCAAAGCAGTTTTCTCAGATAGTATTATTTAAGCATTCCAAACACACAGAACCTCAAAGTGTCAATTTATATCAGCGCAGAACATGCATTTCCTCAGAACTGGTAAACTCCTAACTCACCTAGCCACTAAGCTAGCTCTGGAGTGCATTTCCTACAATGATTTGGTGAACAAAGCTGCTTGAAAATGCCCTGCACATTGCAAGATTGACAGCTATTTAAACCACAGCTTCAGACTGAACCAGGTTTTAAACAGCTTGAAATGAATATTTTTACCATTCAGAATATTCAGATCATTAAAAATAAACATTATAATGCATTTAAAAATAATAATTAATAAGAACTCAGCACTTAAAGCAATTAAATGTTTTTAATTAATATAAACTACCAGGTTCGGTGGACATATTTTCCAAGCTAATTGTTGTGAAACTGTAAAAAGCTCTTTAATGCATGGCTTCAGGCAGAATTGATTTCTACCTTCCTTGTGCTGAGTCTAAATGGAAAGGTATCCATAGACATGTAGTATGGGGAATTTTGTTTTACTTATCATTCTCTGCATTGGAAGTTTCTGGACAATGATCCAACAGTCCAGCTCCTTGAAGAAAATTAATCTTTGAAACTTGTTTTTATGTGAAAAAGGATTTAGTACTTTCCTGGCATATATGATGAATAAACTCTTCATGGGTTTCCATCTGGGTACAGGTATCGATTTTAACTGACGTTTCAGTGACAAGCTCTGCCATCTTCATCAGGGATGGTGCCTGGGCATGTCTAGTCCAGTGTTATTTATACTCCTGTCATCTGTCCCTCCTGATTGGTTAGTACTCAACCAATCAGATTTCTGCTAGTGGGACAGGTGGGACGCGGGAGACCTTATTGACTAACCAATCAGGTGGGATGGATGATGGGAGTATAAATACCACCGGACTGGCCACATCCAAGCATCATCCCTGATGAAGATGGCAGAGTTTGTCATTGAAACGTTGATTAAAATCAATACTTGTACTTGGCTGGAAGTCTTAGAAGAGTTTATTCTTTCTACATGTTAACAATTATGCACATGAACAAGAGGCATATTTTGACCCATAGTAGATAATTTTTCTCATATTTACATGAAACCATGAAGCAATTGCAAATTACTTTTTTTCTGATTTATTTTTCTTTGCACACTTTACTCATACTATTTTGAAAAAATTGAAGTGTGTTCTTCGTTTGTCTGGCAATTGCCTCTTCCAGATGGGAATCTGATCATGAAATAGCCTTCTGTGTTTGAATGTTCAGATGTTTTTTTTTAAAAACAAAACAATGGCCTAACATGCAGTCATCTACATTCATAAGTCCTATCATTCATTGTTAGACTGATAACTCACCAGTTTCACATACAGATTATGGGTTCTGTCTCTCATCAAAAATCTTTAGCTCTTTCCCATTAACCTCTGTGTTATTTGTGTCTGTTTCTGAACTGTTCAGCTGTAAATGCTTCTTTCATCCGACTACCTGGAAGGTAATTTGAGTTACTCACAGTAATGCAGTATATTCATCTGCCATTATATTGGTCCGACTTGCAATGGTAGTGGTGCTGCAATCACTTGCACTGCCTCAGATATTGTGTGGGGTATCTGCAGATTTTGCTGTATAATGACACCTATTTTACGTGTGTATGTTGAAAAGTTATCAGAGGTCGCCTTCACAAGAAATTAGCTGTTGAACCCGCTTGGTCGATGCTGGCACTACTGCTTTACTCAATTCTTCTTCCCACTCTGCTTCTTCTCTCTCTAAGCACCTACCTTCTGGTTATTTCTTCTGCTTAAATAAATTTCTAAACATGTTTTTTTCATTAAGGAAGTTAAAAGAAAATGGCTCTGACCAATATTCCTATAAAATGTAATGATTTGTTTTCTAAGGAAAAAAGTGCAGTGTTAGCTTTCAAGAGCCCTGTGTTCCCTGTATGTACCTTGAAGATTCTGCTTTTAAAATGTTTACTTTATTGGATTCAATTAGATATGTTTGCTGGTAACCAATGTTGCTTCTCAATAGTCCATTGAAGGATTATGATGGAGTTGGAATCTAGTTAAAACTCTAGCGGCAGTTTTTTGTACTGTTTTGAATTGTGCAGGATAATTGCTGATTTCTTACATAATGATTCTTATTGGGTGTGTGCCTGTGTGTTTGTAAGATATTAGAGGTGACTGTAATAAGAAACAGCACTCGTAAGAGGTCAAAGCTTTCAGGATTAACTATTAGAGGAGAAAATTGGAGATATTCCTTGGAGCTTGATGTCCAGTGAGTTAACCTACCATCTTAAACACTGCCAGTAGAAGAGAAAGATAGCCAGTTTGATTAACATGTTCTGCTAATATGTATTTATTTATGTTTTCTGATTATTATTCTTTTTGATGTATCATTAAAGTTTTTGGATACTTTGCAACACACCCAAAATCCTGGAGGAACTCAGAAAGTCAGGCAGCATCTATGGAGCGAAATAAACAGTTGACTTTTTGGGCCAAGACCCTTCATCAGGACTGGCAAGGAAGTGGGCAAAAGCCAGAATAATAAGATGGAGGGAGGGGAATGAGTACAAACTGGCAGGTGATAGGTGAGACCAGGTGTGAGGGAAAGGTGGGGGAGAAGGGGGGGATGGGAGAAAGAGGTAAAGGACTGAAGAAGGGAATCTAATAGGAAAGGACAGTGGATTATGGAAGAAAGGGAAGGAGGTAATCAGAGGGAAGTAATGGGTTGGTGAGGAGAAGAGAAAGTGTGGGACGACATCCAGAATGGGGAGTAGAAAAGGAGTGAAGTGGGGGGGGGGGGAATTACTGGAATTTAGAGAAATTGATTTTCTTGCCATCAGGATGGAGGTTACCCAGTTGGAAAATGAGGTGTTGTTGTACCTCCTACCTGAGTTTGACCTCATCATGGCAATAGAAGAGGCCACGGACAGACAAGACAGAATGGCAACTTGAATTTAAATAGTGAGCCACCAGGAAATCCTGCCCTTTGTGGCAGCGGAGCAAAAGTGCTCAACAAAGTGGTTCCCAGTGGCCGATGTAGAGGAGGCCTCACCAGAAGCACTGGATAAAGTAGATGACTTCCACACACTTGCAAGTAATGTTTAGCTCACCTGGAAGGACTGTTTGGATCCCTGAATGGCTGTGAGGGAGGAGGTGTAAGGGCAGTTGTAGCACATGTCACGCTGTCATGATTTCTACCATCTGCAGAATCTCTTGTGTTTATCTTCTGAATACATTGATACTATCAGTGTATTTTTCTTTTCATTATACGTGTGATTTTTTAAATTATTAGTCATCATTGATTTCTGTATTTCTTCAGGTATGAACTACCATTTTTGAGTTTTCCATTCGACAGTTTTGTATTATCTTGAAAGGATTGTTTTTGTGATCTGGGCCTCCATTCTGACTTATCTGGTTAGTTGTATATATGCAGTATTTTTCAATTAATTATGAATTGATGAGAATGTCAAATAAATACGAATTAATAAGACCTTTAATTGTTGTTTATCAGGTTATCAATATTATAGAAATGTAGGATATGAATCCCAGATTTTTTTTACTAGAAATCATCTTGCTATTATTTTGATTTTAATTTACTAACAGTATTTTGTTTATCCAATGTTAAATTAATAGACTATAGTATTTTATAAAACATTGCATACAAAAGCACGAAGTGGCCATTCAGTGCTGCATGTACAATGATTTGATTTTTTTCGATTAGTCCAATTCCTCTCTATATTCCTTTATAGCAAAGAAGGGAAATTACTATTTGGTATTCTTAAAAATTGTATTAAAGCAACATACACACAAATTGCTGGAGAAACTTGACAGGTCAGTCAGCATTTATGGAAGTGAATAAACAGTTGACATCTTGACTCAAAACATTGACTGTATTCATTTCCATCGATGTTGTCTGAGCTGCTGAATTCCTCTAGGATTTTGTGTGTGTTGCTTTGGATTTCTATCATCAGCAGACTTCCTCGTGTTTACAATATGTTTACAGTTTGATCATTGCTCCAGCTCATGGATTCATAGTCACTATTAAAATGCTGCATAAATTTCTAGTTTGAAGTGTCTGGTCATTACCCTTCTGACAACTTCCTTATTGGTGACAAATATTCAAGGTGTTGAATCTTACCATCAGAATGTCCTTTCATTAATTGTCCCTGCTTGAAAGGCAATAACCCAAATCTATTCTGTGCCTTCATGTAATTGAAGCCTTTATTCCAGGACCTCCTTCCCATGAAGCTCCTCTCTGTCCAATGCATCTCGAAATACAGTGTCCAAAATGGCAGAGATCTCCAGATTGGGATTTTGTCGTATTTTTCAAACTAGCACCTTCTTTCCTTTTCTACTTGTGGTTTATAAAACCCAAATTAATCAATATCTATCAATCTCTCTCTCTCTCACTCACTCTCACACATATATGCGTGTATCCAAAATACCACACACATATATACATGTGTGGTGTACACAGATACGTTTTGTTTTAAATGAAAATGTGAAATTGCGAATTGAGTTACGTAAAAGAATTACTTAACTCCTATGAAACACCAAAACATTGGAAATTAATTTGGATTTCATAACCATCTGGTTGAGTTTATTTTAAGTCTGAAGAATTAAAAATAACTATTGGAGATCTGCATCCTATCCTCGATGGCACTTGCACTCATTCCCAGAATCCATTGTCCAATTGCCAGCTCATTCAGTGACATCATTACAGTTGAACAAGGTGCATATGAAATCTTAAGTCCCATAGACTGAGAGAGAAATTGTACTGAAAAATGTTGCCCAGATTCTACACGGCATTTTAATCAACAAATTGACACTGAACTGCATATTTGAATAGAGAACAGAGTGCTGGGCAGTGGTCAATTCTAAGGAGGAATGAAGTAAGTAGTGAGATTTTTTTAACCTAATTCCAGACCTTAGGGTCTTGGCAACTGAAACATGACTGTTAATTGTGATGTGACTAAATCTGAGGATGCAAGGAAAGCCAGAATTTGGATGAACATGGGTATCTGTGATTGGGGATTGCATTATTGGAGGGCCACGTCCATGGGAGGATTTATGAATGAGAAAGAGTTCATCAGGAACCATGGTACATAATCAAGCACAGGAGTAAATGGCAAACTATTCTAAAATGAGCTGGGAGTACTGGCATCAAGTTTGAGGAGGATATGCCATATTAGTTAAATCTGGGGGGCATGTACTATGGATGAGAGTGTCAGCAGCAAATCAGTTTGAGGAAGTAGCAAAATTGGCAAGCTAGCATTAGATATGCTTTTAAAGATGGTGTTTCACACTTTTAAAGAATTTCAAATATGATAACATTGTTAACAATTTGGTTCAGTTTGATCACTGTCTGGAAAAATGGCAGCTGAAGAAAATTTTGATGTGGAAGAAGACTTGATGTGGCATTAATTAGTCAGAATGGAAAGGTTCAGAAACATTTCCTTTTGAGGTGAGGTTATTTTAAACAATATTATAGGTCAAAAAAGCTTGAGTAATACCAAATGTCCTCAATATCCACAAGGAAATAGTTACAGCATATTCAGATGTTGCAAAGGTGGATGTGTCGTTGGCCAAGCCAAAGGTTACAAAGTAGACAGAAAATTCATTGCTTGGGATTTTCTGGTCAACCCTGGCTGAATGAAGTGGCATCAGAGGAGAAAGTTTTTCTGTATTGGCAAAGACAGTATCTGGATTAACAAAGAAACAGATTAACAAGGTCATATTCAATTGAATAGCAAAAATGACTTTGATTATACATTAGCATGGACAAAAACCTGTTTTGGGAAGATTAAAGAAGGGAATGGTAGATTAATTGAGCACAAATTTGGATAATTACACTTCGTTCAATGACCTTGAAGAGGAAAGAATGCTTGAAGATAACTCAAGCAATGGTTCTGTTGTTTTTGAAGTAATAGTATGCAATTGTTGAAGTGAAGTTTTGGAGAAACACTACCCGAAGGAAGAGAATCATTAACCATACCAGTTCATATAAAGTCAACAGGCGGAACGTAGCAGAAGACTCATTCACCCTGATTTTATTGAATATACCACCCCTGGTAACCCCCAGCCCACTCTCCCTCCCAAGTGGGTTTCCTAGGGCCACATTTTCTATTTGTGATGCTATTGTTTCACTCAACTTGTACAGATATTGTGGCCATCCCATGGACAGAGCAGGCCAAAAATAATGGTCTAGGACGATTTCCAAACTACTTCCAGAGTTATTTTTTTTACTTTTTAAGTGTCCTGGTTCAAAAGCATATCTACTTCAAAAGAAGCACTAAGATTAGATTAGATTCAACTTTATTGTCATTGTGCCGAGTACAGATACAAAGCCAATGAAATGCAGTTAGCATCTAACCAGAAATGCATAGAATAGTGTTGTTTACAAAACAACTGCGAATAAAAAGTAAGTGCTACAGCACACAAATATAAAAGTACTGAGACAGTACAATATGGGTGCAATACAGCTTAGCGCTGTGATGTGAGGTTCAGCAGGGTCACAGGGAAGAAGCTCTTACTGTGTCTGCTGGTGCAGGAGCCAAGGCTCCTGTAGTGCCTACCGGATGAGAGGAGAGTAAAAAGTTCATGTTTAGGGAGAGATGCATCCTTGATAATGCTTTTCGCCCTTCCCAGGCAGCGTTTATGGTAGATGTTCTGAATGGTGGGCAATTGGGTGCTGATAATCCGCTGGGCAGTTTTCACCAGACGCTGGAGTGCTTTGTGGTCCGATACAATTAAGATAATTTAGACTACTAGTAGCAAAAAGAGGAAAAATAAACCATTCGCCCTTACTTGCCCTTGAATTAAGACCAGTAATCCCATTCAAATAAATGCTACTTATGCCTGTTGTCTTTGTCATAATGTTATGTTCAACACTTGCATTCAATGTGTGCTATAGTGGAATGGGAGATCAGATATGTTTAAGTTTAATCTCTACCTTTTTTCTAAACTGAAAGCATACATATTAATCTGCATGTGTTAGAAACCAGCTGACCCTCCAATGGCCCACAGTTGGGGATTCATTATCATGGATAAGTATTATCCAATCTAAACACTGCAACAATTTGGATTTTAAGACTCCAGTAACAATGTTTAGGCTCACATGTTATGTAAGCTGATGGCTTTGAGTGGCATTACAGAATATTCTGCAGAATAAGAGGTCCACGTTTTGAGTTTTGGTCTCTGAATCAAATTGAGAATTGGTGCCCAGATACTGGTTAAAGTTTTGTTTGAATCTATTCAGTTGGTGGTTTCTCATTGACTAGTGAGAACCTTGTTGATTAATACTGTTAAAGCTCTTTAGAAGTTATTTTCTGGGACTTGGTCAGCATCTCGTCTCAGAAACAGGAAAATGGACCTCAATGTACTTGGCACTATCAATTGCTGTTAAGCGTGTTGACTCTACATAACTGAAAAAAAGAAAATCCTTTTTGCTCTTTTATAAGGTCACAGACCATTTTTATTAATTGATTGATGGCAGTCACAGTACAAAGAAAATTTACCAAAATTTCAAGGAAAATCTGAAGCACTGCAGATATCAGCAAGATGGAGGAAATAATTAGATTAACTTCTGGAGGATTATTGATAACTATTGTGATGACAATATATGCAATATTGTGATTACTTCTTCATACTTAATAGATTCAGCATAAACTATGATTGAATGGATTTTTCCCAGACACCTTTCATGACATAATGTTGCTCTGGGGAAGGTGTTCCTGTTATTGTAATGCAATATATTCCTCTTATGTTTGGAACAGATCAAATCTAATGTACCTTTGATCAACATGATTCACAGAATGGTAACGAAAGTCACACCAAGATTTCGACCCTGTCTCCAAGTAAGGCTGCTTGTTCCAGCTGTAAATTAAGAAAAAGTCATGCAGCTATTCCATCAACAGCTTGCTTTCTACCATGGATGAATATTCAATGTTTAGAAATCAGTGTGTCCTGTTTCTCAGTGATTTGGTCATTTCTGTGAAATTAAAATATTGCTTTCAAAGATTGATCTTCCATTTCAGGCTACAAACTGGGTTTACTTTATAATGTTCAAGACTTTGTTAAATTTAATTGTGCTCATACTTACCTTGTGAGAATGAGTGATTTCATTAAAGGGGCATCGTAGATGGGGGAAAATTGGCAAAACTCTTCTGATTCTAGAAGTGTACCTCAACCATACAAATTGAATTGAAATGCAACATTGTATCTCCTGTGACTTCATCAGGATGAACCTAATTTGCAATTTTTGCACATGCATGTATCGACTCACAAACTTGCTCATGCCAACATGCTCACACTTGCATCATTTGATGAACTTTGCCATAAGACATTGCCCCTTTAAGGAAGGCATTTTAAGCAACATGTGGCATGCTTCCCATGGCAAGATGTAGCATTTTAACGTGTGCCATAACATTTTTGTTTGTTCAGTTTTACCTACGCTACTTCAGCACAAAGATACAGTGGTATGAAATTAAGATTAATTCTGCTAGGTAGTCTTATTTGTTACAACCATTTATATTAATTAAGTTGGACGATTCTGGATGCCGTGTAAAAATGCTTGCAGGTGCCAAGTTAATTGGAGGCTAGTTTTGGTAGATGGCTTTAATAATGTGAAGAGACAGAGTGCATACAATGTTTTTCTACCAAATTGAATGTTATTTGGGGACAGAAGTATGGATTCATTTTAATGCAGTTTGAGGTTAACCACACACACACAAGCAAAATTTAAACATTATCAAGGTAAGATGTGCATTATGCGGGAGAGATTATGGTTTCATAATTGCCATATGTTTATTATTGCTACTTTAGTTATGTCAAATTAAAGAATTCCTCTGTTAAATTTACATCACATGATGGTCTGTAGTTTTATAAATTCATGAAATTTCCAAACTATTCCTCTCCTGACAAAATCAGGTCATACTGAGCTTTGAACGCCCAGTTACCAGCATTCTGTCCAGGTCCTGCTCACGAAGATTAGAAGTTGTTAGAAATAACAAATAAACACTTGCAGAGTTGTACGCACAAAATGCCGGAGGAACTCAGCAGGTCAGGCAGCATCTATGGAAAAGAGTAAACAGTGGACGTTTCGGGCTGAGACCCTTCACCAGTCCTGTTGAAGACTTCTCAGCCCGAAACATCATCTGTTCACTCTTTCCCTTAGGAGCTGCTTGGCCTGCAGAGTTCCTCCAGCATTTTGAGTGTATTACTTTGATTTCCAGCATCTGCGGATATTCTGTTATTGGTGACTTGCAGATCCTTCTTTCACAATCTTACCTAGGGCATTAGCATGCTTGATGATAGATGATGCCTGTCGATGGCCAAGGACAAATCAAACACGAGCAGCAAGTGCATCTTTTCTGAACTTCGTTTTTTTTTTGCAAATGGACACAGGCATGTACTTTCTAGCACAAGTCATCGGGATTTAATCAAGAGTGGGGACTCTGGTGTGTTCTTAATCTGCACTCTGCCACCCTCTCTCAACCTCTTCCATTGGCTCCAAGACCAATTGTGACAATCCCACCGTTATCCCATGCACTGCTTCATTGTGTGGCGAATATTCTGGTCTAATCTTGAAAGGCTAATAATAATTATTTAGGAAGTACTTGCTTGTGGAGTGGTTTCTTTCTAAATATTGGTTAAAAACTTTATGGTTCACTTGCTGTTTATTTTGCTGGCAATACTCCTTCGGTATTGTGCTCTCTCTTTACAATTCCTTCCTTTTGCTATACTTTTCCTAGATCCCTGAATACAAATCAGGTTTATTATCACTGAGAAATCTGCTAAATAAAGAGCACCTCCCACATGGAGTTTTATCTATTTGGTATAAGGTGACTTTAGCATTAAAACACATTCTAAGTTCGCTATTGCTGCTCTACTATTTCATTGCTTGCTTTTATCCTTTTTTTCATCTTATGCCAGGTGACAGGGCAAGAACCAGTTAGACGTGCTGTGAAGCCAGTTAAAATTGCAGAAAGCAACGCTGACGTGAGTCTACTTTCACCCTCCATTTTCTTTCATAGAGGTAGAGGCTACCCAATATTATGTGCTATTGAATTGTACAGTTCAAGTGCAGGTAGGCTATATGCGGGGATTTCACAGGCTGACCTGATCTTCTCTGGAACTCAGCTGGGCCAGAGCAGTAATAGTGGTTGTGCAGCCTTCTCTCTTCGCCTGAGTTGATGACAATGGGTGAGATTGAAATTAAGAAGTTTAAGCCAATAACAAGATCCTTGCGTACTTTAATATTGCATTCAATGGTAGATTTAACATTAGCGAACTTCAACCAAATGCAGTTGTAATTAGAATTGGAAAAACAAAAGAAAACTGCCAATGTTGAGGTCTGAATAAGATCATAAAATGCTGGAAAACTCAGCAGGTCAACAGGTACATTGGAGTTTTCTGTAACTGTGCAGGAGGCCACAAACAGATAGATTAGAGTGGCGCAGATAATTAAAGTGGCGAGACTGAACTCTGCCACTCTGCAAAGTTTTCAGTGAATCCACTTTTGTTTTTTTCCCTCTGCAGAGGAGAGAATGTACTTTGGAGAAACCCAGTACAGTTGGGTAGCCACAATGCACTATTACATTAAGGCCCAATGTCAGTTTAAAAAAAACAGCACTTTGCAGCCCTCCTGACTATTGATTTCTCAAACTTCAGGTAACTTGCTTCTTTCTGTCTGTATCAGAACTGGCCATTTTTGACAGTCATCCATCTGAATTCTGGCTTGGTTTTTCTCTCCCCACTAGTTTTACCTGTCCAGCTAGCCATGTACCATAGCCCTGCTATTAACAACACTTAACACAGACAAAGAAGTGACTTCTGGTTCTGTCACATGAATTAATTTAATCTCTTAGCAATATTCCCTTTGTTCACTCATCCCTACCCCATCTTCTCTGCATCTGGAAGTTCATATGGTTTCTTTCATCTGAAATGGAAAATTAAGAGGACTCAAGCCTGAAATGTTGACTTTTTTCCCCTCAAGTTCTGAATCTCCCTCTGCAGATTTGACCTGATCTGAGTATTTCCAGCATTTTCAATTTTTATTTTTGATTTCTGGCATTTGCAGTTTTTGGATTTTTTGATTGTAATTTGAAAGTGGTTTTCTTTTCGGATTTCCAGTTTTTTTTTCTATATTTATTTTATTACTGTTCACTTTTTGCTTTTATGCTATTTTGTCCTTTCAACAACTGGCACAGACTCGAGCACTAAGTAGGCAAAAAGACTGTAAGACATTGGAACAGAATTAGGCCACTCAGCACACTATGTCTGCTCTGCCATTCCTTCATGTCTGGTTTATTATTCCTTCCAACCCCATTCTCCTGCCTTGTCCTGGTAACCTTTGATACACTTATTCTTCAAGAACCTATCACCCTCCACTTTAAATATACCCAATGAGTTGGTCTCCACAGCCATCTGTAGTAATGAATTCCACAGATTCACCTCCTTCTGGCTGAAGAAATTCCTCCTCACCTCTGTTCAAAAAGGCATCCTTGTATCTTGAGGTTGGATTCACAGCTCATAACTGTTCTTCTCATTCTTGTGTGCAAAATGTGCCTGTTAACCAGAATAATTTTCATTAATACTGTTGTGTTTAATTTTACGGATTGTTAAATATTCCACTGTTTCTAATCCCATCAGAAATAATGTCAAAGAAGTATCCAATTTTTAGTACTGTTTCATTAATATTCATTCTTTCTGCTTCCAGGCTAAGTTGACTAGGCTTTGTGAACGAGACAAAAGTCTTCAAGATCTGGAAGCAAAAGTTCGTCAGCTGAAGATAGATAAGGTATTCCTCAAAGAGCCAAGAAAAGCATATAAGATATGAAATAGTAAGCAGGATTGGTCTCAGCAGCATCTTGAATTTGCATTTGTCATTCAACAAAATTGCATTGAAGTCTATCAACAACTTCCCATGTCTTCCCAAAGTCCTTTTACTAGGCACAATCATGGTTCTGAGTGTAAATATCAATGGAGAATTCCAGTCCTTTTTCAGGAAGAGGTGGGGTGTGGATGTAAAATGATTGACAAGGAGGAGAAGGAACCAGTTTCTTTGCATATCGGTCTGAAATATATTTTGCTGCCTTCCACTTGTATCTGTGGAACGTATTCCTGGACTTTCAGCCCGGGTGAACAGGTTCGAGCATGTACCACATTAAAAATTTCATGTTTCAATGAGGCTACCATATTCACTTGAGAATATTGACCCATTCGATTAGTCTCTCTGCAGTGTAGGAAATAGTGTGGCTATGTTTATAGTGCTCTGCAACAGAGCATTACACCGCTGCAATTTGCCTATCGCCACAGTAGGTCTACAGAGGATGCAATCTCATTGGCTCTTCGTGCAGCCCTGGATCACCTAGACAATACTAATACTTATGTCAGGCTGCTGTTTATTGACTACAGCATAGAGTTTAATACAATCATTCCTACTGTTCTGATCAAGAAGCTCCAAAACCTGGCGACTGTACCTCTATCTACAACTCGACCTTTGACTCTCTGTGAAGAAGACCACAGTCTGTGTGGATCAGAAGTAATATCTCCAACTTGCTGATAATTAACACTGGCGCACGTTAAGGAAGCTGCTCTACTCTCTCTACACCTATGACTGAGCGACAAGGCACAGTTCAAATGCCATCTATAAATTTGTTGTCGACACAACTACTGTTGACAAAATTTTCAGATGGTGATGAGGAGGCGTACAGCGCGAGAAACATCAGCTAGCTGAATGCTGTCACAGCAACAATCTTGCACTCAACGCCACTAAGACGTAAGAATTGTAGTTGTAGAACAGAGTGATCTAGGAATAATGGTGCATAGTTCCCTGAAGGTGGAATCTCATGTGGATAGGGTGGTGAAGAAAACTTTTGGTATGCTGGCCTTTATAAATCAGAGCATTGAGTATAGGAGTTGGGAGGTAATGTTAAAATTGTACAAGGCATTGGTAAGGCCAAATTTGGAGTATTGTGTACAGTTCTGGTCACCGAATTATAGCAAAGATGTCAACAAAATAGAGAGAGTACAGAGGAGATTTACTAGAAAGTTACATAGGTTTCAGCACCTAAGTTACAGAGAAAGGTTGTACAAGTTAGGTCTTTATTATTTGGAGGATAGAAGGTTGAGGGGGGACTTGATAGAGGTATTTAAAATTATGAGGAGGATAGATAGAGTTAACATGGATAGGCTTTTTCCATTGAGAGTAAGGGAGATTCAAACAAGAGGACATGAGTTGAGAGTTAAGGGGCATAAGTGTAGGGGTAACATGAGGGGGAATTTCTTTACTCAGAGAGTGGTAGCTGTGTGGAACGAGCTTCCAGAAGAAGTGGTAGAGGCAGGTTTGACAAGTTTACTTAGGGTGGTAATTTTACTATCACCAGTGATGTTCAGCATGCGGAGCTGTGTACTGTTTTGATGTTGTCTACAGATTGATCAGAACTTCCTTTGTATATGTCCACATCTAATAAATATGACTTTTTTTGCATTACCTTCTGGGCCATTTGTTATACTTATCACTGTATCTTTTTAAGCAGTAATTCGAATTCTTATGTTCAACTTTCTCTCCACTGGATGCCGTTATCTTTTCCATTCTATTTCAGTGAATGAATGATTTGCTGCTTCTGTATAGCTTTGAAATGTCCATTTGTTGCTGTACCCTGTAGAGAAATCTAGGTCTTGAGGAAAGTGGACATAACTTTATTTTCACATGAGAGTTAAAAGATCAAGACAGCTACAAAATTCTAATTTGTTTTGTCACCTCAGGATAAACTTGAATCGGTGTTGGAGGTAACTCATAGACAACTGGATCAGTATAAAGGACAACCAAACCACACCGAGAAAATAGCCTATCAGCAGCGGCTTCTGCAGGAGGACCTGGTTCAAATCCGAGCTGAAATTTCTAAAGTCTGCACAGTAAGTGCTTTCAATAATCTGTAGGACACATTGCTTGAATGTGTAATGTGTGTGTGTGTGTGTGTGTGTGTGTGTGTGTGTGTGTGTGTGTGTGTGTGTGTGTGTGTGTGTGTGTGTGTGTGTGTGTGTGTGTGTAGTCCAGCTATTGATATTTCAGTAAAAAGTTTAAAAGCACTTAAGAGTTTCAAAACTTCAAAAACTTTAAAAAGGAAAAGTCGTGGGATGAGGTGACAGCTTGAATTTGATGTTTTAACATGTGCATGCGGAAATTTAGCAGTGTGCCACTTTAGCCAAGAACATTCTCTCATTGCAGTTTAAATTTCATTTTGGTGTAAAGACTCTTTTGTAGTTGCTAAGGCAGGCAGTTAGTAGCCATGGAGAATAGAAACTTGTGCAGAATTTTGTACTGATGCTTCTGTCTGCTGATTTCATTGTAAGATTCCACAATATAAAGAGCAGACATGCTGGTTGTATTGTTTTTTTGCAGTACATCTGCAGACTTAGTGAATGCTTAGTGATATTGTTTGAGCTTTGTCACAAATTCATTTTTTATCCATTACAAATCAATTGAGGCCAAGTCTATGAAACAATTTAATTCAGAAAAATGAGTTTCATTTGTTACTGTTGCAGGATTTGAGTGTTGAATTAATATTTGTCAAGGGATCAATTTAGTCTATTTGCTGTTTATACTCCTCAATCATGCAACATCCATAGCTGCTTGTGTGTAATGGAAAGCACAGAGACAGTCTTTCTGGTCTGCAATTCCACTGTGCACTGATTGTGAGGAATGGAGTGCAGGCACAACACTGTTCTGAACTATTGTGCTCAGCATTGTTTTTTATTTTTCTATAAATCATAGAATACGACAGCACGGAAACTGGCCATCTTGGCCCTTCTAGTCCGTGCCGAACGCTTACTCTCACCTAGTCCCACTGACCAGCCCATAACCCTCTATTCCTTTCCTGTCCATATACCTATCCAATTTTACTTTAAATGACAATATCGACCCTGCCTCTACCACTTCTACTGGAAGCTCGTTCCACACAGCTACCACTCTCTGAGTAAAGAAATTCCCACTCGTGTTACCTCTAAACTTTTGCCCCCTAACTCTCAACTCATGTCCTCTTGTTTGAATCCCCCCTACTCTCAATGGAAAAAGCCTATCAATGTCAACTCTATCTATCCCCCTCATAATTTTAAATACCTCTATCAAGTCCCCCCTCAACCTTCTATGCTCCAAAGAATAAAGACCTAACTTGTTCAATCTTTCCCTGTAACTTAGGTGCTGAAACCCAGGTAACATTCTAGTAAATCTCCTCTGTACTCTCTCTATTTTGTTGACATCTTTACTATAATTCGGTGACCAGAACTGTACACAATACTCCAAATTTGGCCTTACCAATGCCTTGTACAATATTAACATTACATTCCAACTCCTATACTCAATGCTCTGATTTATAAAGGCCAGCATACCAAAAGCTTTCTTCACCACCCTATCCACATGAGATTCCACCTTCAGGGAACTATGCACCATTATTCCTAGATCACTCTGTTCTACTGCATTATTCAATGCCCTACCATTTACTGTGTATGTCCTATTTTGATTATTCCTACCAAACTGTAGCACCTCACACTTATCAGCATTAAACTCCATCTGCCATCTTTCAGCCCACTCTTCTAACTGGCCTAAATCTCTCTTCTAGCTTTGAAAATCTACTTCAATGTCTGTGCCGAAACTTTATTCCGTTAGTCCCATTGACCTGAACCCAGTCCATAACCCTCCAGACCTCTCGCAGGGAACCGTACTCTCTCCGGTCCTGTTCACCCTGTACACATCAGACTTCCAATATAACTTGGAGTCCTGCCATGTGCAGAAGTTCGCTGATGACATGGCCATAGTGGGATGTGTCAGGAATGGACAGGAGGAGGAGTATAGGAAACTGATACAGGACTTTGTGATATGGTGCAACTCAAACTACCTGCGTCTCAATATCACCAAGACCAAGGAGATGGTGGTGGACTTTAGGAGATCTAGGCCTCATATGGAGCCAGTGATCATTAATGGAGAATGTGTGGAGCAGGTTAAGACCTACAAGTATCTGGGAGTACAGTTAGACGAGAAGCTAGACTGGACTGCCAACACAGATGCCTTGTGCAGGAAGGCACAGAGTCGACTGTACTTCCTAAGAAGGTTGGCGTCATTCAATGTCTGTAGTGAGATGCTGAAGATGTTCTATAGGTCAGTTGTGGAGAGCGCCCTCTTCTTTGTGGTGGCGTGTTGGGGAGGAAGCATTAAGAAGAGGGACGCCTCACGTCTTAATAAGCTGGTAAGGAAGGCGGGCTCTGTCGTGGGCAAAGTACTCGAGAGTTTAACATCGGTAGCTGAGCGAAGGGCGCTGAGTAGGCTACGGTCAATTATGGATAACTCTGAACATCCTCTACATAGCACCATCCAGAGACAGAGAAGCAGTTTCAGCGACAGGTTACTATCGATGCAATGCTCCTCAGACAGGATGAAGAGGTCAATACTCCCCAATGCCTTTAGGCTTTACAATTCTACCGCCAGGACTTAAGAACTTTTTAAAAGCTATTATTAATGCTTTTTGAGATAGTGATTTAGATGCATATCATATTTTTTACTGAGTTAAGTATTGTATGTAATTAGTTTTGCTACAACAAGTGTATGGGACATTGGAAAAAAAGTTGAATTTCCCCATGGGGATGAATAAAGTATCTATCTATCTATCTATCCATGTATCTATCCAATTTATTCTTAAAACTTAAAAGTGAGCCTGCATTTGCCCATCAGATGGCAGCTCATTCCACACCCCCACCACTCTCTAAATGAAGAAGTTCCCCCTAATGTTCCCCCTTAACCTTTCCCCTTTTACCCTAAAGCCATGTCCTCTCGTATTTATCTCATTTAATCTAAGTGGAAAGAGCCTATTCGCATTTCCTCTGTCTATACCCCTCATAATTTTGTAAACCTCTATCAAATCCCCCCTCATCTTTCTATGATCCAAGGAATAAAGTCCTAATCTGTTCAATCATTCCCTGTAACTCAACTCCTGAAGACCCGGCAACATCCTAGTAAATCTTCTCTGCACTCTTTCAATCTTACTGATAACCTTCCTATAGTTAGGTGACCAGAACTGTGCACAATACTCCAAATTTGGCCTCACCAATGTCTTATACAACCTCACCATAACATCCCAACTTCTATACAGTACTCAATACTTTGATTTATGAATGTCAGGATGCCAAAAGCCACCTTTACAACCCTGTCTACCTGTGACACCACTTCTAGGGAATTATGTATCTGAACTCCTAGATCCCTTTGTTCCTCCACACTCCTCAGTGTCCTACCATTTACTGTGGTCCTTTAACATCTGCCAGATGATGCTGAGGATGTTCTACAAGGCTGTGGTGGCCAGTGCTATCATGTTTGCTGTTGTGTGCTGGGGCAGCAGGCTGAGGGTAGCAGACACCAACAGAATCAACAAACTCATTCGTAAGGCCAGTGATGTTGTGGGGGTGGAACTGGACTCTGTGACGGTGGTGTCTGAAAAGAGGATGCTGTCCAAGTTGCGGCTGACGGTGGTGTCTGAAAAGAGGATGCTGTCCAAGTTGCATGCCATCTTGGACAATGACTCCCATCCACTCCATAATGTACTGGTTAGGCACAGGAGTACATTCAGCCAGAGACTCATTCCACCGAGATGTAACACTGAGCGTCATAGGAAGTCATTCCTGCCTCTGGCCATCAAACCTTACAACTCTTCCCTCGGAGTGTCAGACACCCTGAGCCAATAGGCTGGTCCTGGACCTATTTCCACTTGGCATGATTAACTTATTATTATTTAATTATTTTTGGTTTTATATTGCTATATTTCTTCACTATTCTTGGTTGGTGCGGCTGTAACAAAACCCAATTTCCCTCGGGATCAATAAAGTATGTCTGTCTGTCTGTATGTCCTACCTTGATTGGTCCTTCCAAAATGCAACACCTCACACTTGTCTGAGTTAAAAGTTCCATCTACCATTTTCTGGCCCATTTTTCCAGTTGGTTCAGATCCCTCTGCAAGCTTTGAAAGCCTTCCTCACTGTCCACAATGCCTCCAATCTTAGTGTCATCAGCAAACTTGCTGATCCAGTTTACCACATTATCATCTAGATCATTTATATAGACAACAAACAACAATAGTCCCAGCACAGATCCCTGAGGCACACCACTAGTCACAGGCCTCCAGTCTGAGAAGGAATCATCCACTACCACTCTCTGTCTTCTCCCACACAGCAAATTTCGAATCCAGTTTACAACCTCTCTATGGATACCTAGTGTCTGAACCTTCTGAACTAACCTCCTATGTTGGACCTTGTCAAAAGCCTTACTAAAGTCCATGTAGACAACATCCACAGCCTTTCCTTCATCTACCTTCTTGGTAACCTTCTTGAAAAACTCTACAGGATTTGTTAAACACAATCCCTACCACGCACAAAGCCATGCTGACTATCCTTAATCAGCCCTTGGCTGTCCAAATACTTGTATATCCGATCTCTCAGAACACCTTCCAATAATTTGCCTACTACTGATGTCAGTCTCACTGGCCTGTAATTACCTGGTTTACTTTTGGAGCCTTTTTTAAACAACAAAACAACATGAGCTACCTTCCAATCCTCTGGCACCACACCTGTGGCTAAGGACATTTTCAATATCTCTGCCAGGGCCCCTGCAATTTCTACACCAGTCTCTTTCAAGGTCCGAGGAAATATCATGTCAGGCCTGGGGGTTTTATCTACCTTTATTCACTCTAAGGCAGCAAGCACCTCCTCCTCTTTAATCTCTATATGTTCCATGACACTACTGCTTGTTTCCCTTCCTTCCATATACACTATGCCAGTTTCCTGAGTAAATAGTGATACAAAAATCTGTTTAACATCTCCCCCATCTTGTGAGGCTCCACCATAGACGACCACTCTGATCTTCTAGGGGACCAATTTTGTTCCTTATTATCCTTTTAACATACTTGTAGAAACCCTTTAGGTTTACCTTCACGTCATCTGCCAAAGCAGCCTCATATCTTCTTTTTGACTTCCTGATATCCTCCTTTAGTATTTTCTTATATTTTCTATACTCTTCAAGTACCTCATTTGTTCCTTGTTACCTATACCTGCTATACACCTCTCTCTTTTTCTTAACCAGATCGCCAATATCCCTTGAAAACCAAGGTTCCCTATGCCTGTTAACATTGCCTTTAATCCTGGCAGGAACATGCAAACCCTGCACTCTCAAAATTTTGCCTTTGAAGGCCTTGCACTTACTGAACACATCCTTGACAGAAAACAACTTATCCCAATCCACTCTTCTTAGATTCTTTCTCATTTCCACAAAATTGGCCCTATCCTTATCCATAATTAACTTGAAACTAATGACATTATGGTCACTGGACCCAAAATGTTCGCCTACACATACTTCTGTCACCTGACCTGTCTGGTTCCCTAATAGGAGATCAAGTATTGCATCCTCTCTCGTAGGTACCTCTATATATTGATTTAGAAAACTTTCCTGAACACATTTGACAAACTCCAAGCCACATAGCCCTTTCACAGTGTGAGAGTCCCAGTCAATATGTGGAAAGTTAAAATCCCCTACTATTACAACTTTCTGTTTCTTCCATCAGTCTGCTATCTCTCTACAGATTTGCTCCTCCAATTCTCTCTGACTATTGGGTGGTCCATAATACAATCCTATTAGTATGGTCACACCTTTCCATTCTTCAGCTCCACCCATATGGCCTCTGTAGACAAGCCCTCCAGGCCGGGCTGTCCTGTCTACGCACAGCTGTGATATTTTCCCTGGCTAGTAATGCCACTCTGCCCCCTTTCATCCCTTCCCTCTCTGTCTGAAACAACGGAACCCCAGAACATTAAGCTGCCAGTTCTGCCCCTCCTGCAACCAAGTCTCAGTAATAGCAATAATGTTGTAATTCCATGTGCCAATCCACGCCCTAAGCTCATCTGCCTTAAGACGACTCTTCAATGATTGCATTGAGTTAAAGATGATTGATCAATAAATTAACATTTCTCTAAATTGTGAATATTGACAGTATTCTTTTTATGCATCAAGAATTTCTGAGAACTTGTAGTCTAAATTAGTAAACGTTTTCAGTGAAACTGTTACTTTTTGGAATTAAAATTTCTGTACTTGGGGAATCATTGTATGACCAGTTCCATAGTGATAAACCTATTCATTGTGCTATAAACGGAACCAATTGAAACTAAAATTATAAGTATCGTTTAAAGAGGAATTAAACTCAGAGGTCCTGTGTTTAATCTTTGGTTCCAAATACTGGAATTCACTAGATTTCAGAATCATGGGTTTAGGAAGGAAGAAATTGGTTTCTAAAGCCACAGTCACAATATGCTAGAGAAACTTAGCAGATCAGGCAGCAAAAAAAAAATAAAGTTGATGTTTCGGGCCAAGACACTTCATCAGGACCTGAAAGTAAGGGAGAAGATGCCAGAACAAGAAGGTGGGGAGAGGGGAAGTAGTACAAGCTAGAAGGTGATAGGTGGGGGGGGGGGGGGGTGAAGTAAGAAGATGGGAGATGATGGCTGGAAAAGGTAAAAGGCTGGAGAAGATGAAATCTAATAGGAGAGGAGAGTGGACCATGTGGGAAAGAGAAGAGGAGGGGCACGAGGGGAAAGTGGTAGGCAGGTGAGTAGAAAAGGTAAGAGGACGGTTCGATTGGAGAAGAGGAGAGGAGGAGGAAAAAATTACTGGAAGTTGGAGAAATCAAGGTTTATACTATCAGACTGGAGGCTGCTTGGATGGAATATGAAGGTTGTTTCTCCAACCTGAACTTGTCTCATCACGACAGAGGAGCATGTTGGAATGAGAATGGGAATTTGAATTAAAATGGTTGGCCACCAGAAAATGATGCCAGGAAAAAAAAAGAGAACTGTTTGATTGAATCATTAGATATTTGTGGGTGGCATATGTAATAGTGTTCAAAATGCTCTAAAGGCTTCTGAGAGCCCTTCACTACTCAATTCAATGCACTTAAACCCAACCCTTCCCTTCTCCTCCCCTTAATTACACCATGAAATTAACTACTACTTGTGTGTTAGGAGCTGGAGAATGCGTGGAAGGAATATGAACAAACAGAAAACGATGTGAATCAGCTCAAAGAGACGATCCTCGGACACATGAAGAAGCTGCCAAGCATCCAGGTGAACTGATTGTATTTGCTTTTTACTTAGATATTTAACCTGATATTACATGAAGGTCTGTATAATTTTGCAAAAGGTGGAAAAATTTTATTTTAAAAATGATGATGAGTTGCTATGGTTGCTTTTTAAGTGTGCAGAGATTGCAGATAGTCATTGGAATGTTGTAACTTTGAGTTCTGGGGTAAAAAAAAAATGGAATTCAGATAAAATAACTTCCTAGTCTGTTCAAAAACTACTGTATCTGACTTAGACTACGTAAATGTCGCACTTGACAGAGGGCCCTGGAAACAATGAATAAAGTGCTTGAAAGAACATTGAGGTTGAGTGAATGTGTTTCTGCTTCTTCTCTCCTCTTAACCATATGTCTTAGTTAGACATGGTCAGTGGTGATGTACTCGGATGAAGCCAATTGCTTGCCCCATTAATGCTCTCTTACTGACCTTGTGACCTCTGAACTGATCAGTGCTGAAACAGAACAACTTCAAAACAATAAATGTACGTTGACTGGACACTCAATGCCTTTTGTATTGTTAGGAGAAAGAAAAATAGCTTATAGGAGTTGCTGTAAAGCTGGAAAACAACATTTAAAAAGTAACTCAGCTTTAAAGTGTTTTATTGCAGCATTCAGTCCATAATACCAATAAAGGTTTGTTGATTTCACAACGCACTTTAAAATAAAACTAAAATATGCTGAGTATAGTTAGCGAGTCAAACTATATCTGTGAAAGAAGGAATAAAGTTATAGGTCAGTGACTGTTCGGATTTACAGACTCTGCCTTTTGTTCTTCAAAATCTGCTGAAATGTATTTAACTTCATTGGGTAATTGTTTAATAATTTAATGTATTAACTTGATAATATTTCATCTATTGAAGAATGCAATAGTCATGGGTTAACAACATGATCTGAATTAATTATTGTAAAGGACATAAACTGTTCATTTGCTCCCCAATGTCTGCTGCTTCTACCAAACTCAATGGGTGACTTGCATGCATAGAATTTAAAAATGGATGACTTTTCTGATGTTAGGATCAAGAACAGATGAGGAAGGATCTGTGGAGGATTGAGGATGTTATGGGAGGCCTCAGTGCTAAAAAGAACAACTACAAAATGATCATTGAATCCATTCAGAATCCTGGTGAGTTGTGGTGTGAGCAGTTTTGTGTGTGTGTGTGTGTGGTGTCTTTTGGCAATGTGTAACTATAAATTCCACCTCTATTAATATATTGAAATAAAACTTCAGGGAATACCTTTAGCTTGACCAAAATAAAATTAAGCCACACTCAAACCTGGAGCCCTCAACTAACCCTCCAGTCCAATGTCAGTTTATTTTCCTTTGCAGGAATAGGAAATATTATGAAGCTGTACTAGTACATTTCCTTTTGAAGGAAATACAACAAAACATAATTGTCTAAGCCAGCATTTTTCCAAAAGAAGTAATTTATGTTGGTACTTCCTGAGGTTCTATAATGCCAGAATCACTGCCACACTTCTCAATTCAGTACTGCAATTGTACCAGAGACACAGTAAGCTTCAGTGATCATGTGAAATGCTTTGAAATGTTATACATAAGTGTGGTGTTCTGGTTTTGTGAATCCTTACTTAAAGAAATTGTTAAACAGTAATATTTGAGAGTAATGCTTTTCAAAAATATTACATATGTGAAAAGCCACAATCAATGCGATTGCCATTTCATTGTCACTGAAGTAATCCCAGCTTCCTTATTAAGTTGGCGCTCTCTGTCCAGGCACAGACAAGAAGGCATACTACCAAAACCTTGGTCTACAGTCTAGGAAAAAAATGTATGCTTACAGTACCTTATATTTTTATTTTAGGTTCTTAGTGCATGAAAGTTGATGCTATCTGTTTAGTACCATCTGCTTGTGTGGGTATAGAAAAAATCTTGTTTGTTTGTATCAGCAATTTGATTAGAGTTTAACTAGAAGTGAGAAAACTACCTAGGGAGTTAAAGATGTTAAACTGCAAGTCTTAAGTATATGTCTACTAATTGCATTTTGCTAATGTAGGTTTCTCCTGCTGCTTGGACTGTATCTCAAGTTTTGGTGATTCAGTTTCACAGCGTGATGAAACAGCCATATTTTTTTTAAAAGCTGAAAGGAGGCAAAATTGCCAAGTACAGCTGAGTTTTTCATTAGCTGGATATATATTTTTGTAGAAATTCAGTGCAAGAGTTAGACAGTACTATTCTGAAAACAAAAAAAGTAGCAGGGCAGGAATGTAAATTATTAAGTCAGGGCTATCTTTTATAATTGGATATTTTTCTGCTTGGGGAATGGTATCTGAATTAATTCAGTTTGCATTGATTAAAGTCTGAAAATCTTTCTGCAAAATACCTGTAGGATAGACTGTGGGACAATTAAACTAATGTAACTTTAAGCAGAGAGAAAGTTGATAAATAACCACTGTGGCTCTTCCTGTGTAGAAAAGACTCAAATATGGAACTGACTTCTTTATGCATCCCAAGTCAACTTTGCATCAAGACAGAGAGTGGAGAGAGAAGATAGTGAGTATAAAGATCAGAGGCAAGGGGGTGAGACTGGCTGACAGATGATGGGTAGACTGAGAAGGGTTGTAGGATAATGGGCACAGGAAAGGGTAGGAAGAGTGAGGACGGAGACTAGCAGATAGGGTTACAAAGTCCTCAACTGTTGAAATCTGATGGGTAAGGAAAATGATAATGGGAAGCATTAAAAGCAGCGATGAAGAGCAGATGGAACCGCATGGGTGATGGTGGATCTGATGGGTGAAGTATATGACCACTAGGGGAAAGGGGGTGAAAATGGATGATGGTGGACTTGGGGGGGGGGGGGGCAGTTTTTGCATAGGGGAGAAAAATGGGAGACCCAGAGGTGGTTCCACAGGAGGTCGATGGGGAACAGTAGAGGAAGGGACTACCTGAAATTATAAAATTAAGAGTTCATACCATTGGATTGCACACTATCCAAGTTGTTTTAGTTTGTGTTGCGCCTCATCCTGGAGGTGGAGAAGCAGGCAATGGATAGGTGGTTGTGAGAATGGGAGAGGGAGCAACCAGGAGCTCATGATGGCCACTATGGACAGAGGAGAAATCAGGAGCACAAAGAGCAATAGAAGAGGTTGAAGGAGGCACACACAAGTCTTTGCCTTGCCTGGAAGTGCTCTTTGGGTCCTTGGATGTTTTTTTTTTGCGGTTATCCCCATGTTTGTTTGCCAGCACTCTCAATTTAAAAATTCTCATTCTCCATATAACCTTGATTTCTTAAGCTAGTGAAGCTCGGCAAACCTTAGATATCTGTACCTCTTGAACATCCGCAGTGTTAATCTTTCCACTTTTGTGCCTTTAGCTAGCTGGCCCTTGCCTCTAGAATTTCCATCCCAAGTTACTTTGTCTCCCTTCACCTTGTCTGTTAAAGTACCATGTGGAACATACCTTCCTGTCTGTATTCATCTTTCCTTGAGGCTTGGCATACAATTTAGGTTCATTATGCTCCTGTGAACAAGCTTGAATCATTAAACTGCCTTAAATTTTGTATGATAATGAAGGCTGTTGTTGCTGAACATAATTTTCAATGGGCCTAACTCATGCATGAATTTTAATTAAAATCCAAATTTAGCTGTATTAAGTATTGATTTATTCTTGATTCTGGTTAAGAATGTACTTTTTTTTCCATGTAGAGAGAGAACATGTGCCTTTGTCAGCAGTGCCTTCCATATCAATGCCAGTGAAGAAACCTACAACTCGGCCAAGTCCCCCCGTCAGTCCAGTGCTGCCTTCTCTCGAGCCTGTGGAAACACGAGCTGAACCACAAACTCGGCCTCAGTTCAAGCTTCAACCTCAATCACTAAGTCTGCCTCAGTTCAATTTGGATCAAAATTCAGTAAGTATTATCAAGATTTTTCAAATTGTGGTAAATATTTGAGACTTTTAGAAGTATTGGTTATTTTCCAACAGGTGGGAGCCAGATGTGAAGAGATTAAGAAATTTGCTGTTCCTTAGTTCTCTAGTCTAGATGGATTCTGCCATTTTTGATTTTCCAAACTCAAGCTTTTTTTTTGTTTAGAGAAACTTCCAAGTATAACGGTTTTTTTTTAACAACTGGAAAAGGCCTTTCAGTCTTTTTCTATTGATCTAATTTCCACCCCCCACTTGCTATCTTCTCATGATCTTTCCTTACTCAATTTTTGTAGAATGATTTATTTGTTTCCATTGTCTATCATGTTTAATGGTTACATGTTATTTGAACCTTCCTGTATCATTACTTAAATCACCTACTTAAAACAATTTAAAATTTAGGATTAAATTTTGTCTTTAACAGTTTTGCTTGTATATGTTGAATTTTTAAAATATTATCTTTTTTAATTGCTTAATCTTCATATTTTAGAATCCTAGAGATTTGGCAGTACGCCAATGATGTTGTTTCTGATATCTTTACTTAATATTTCAAATTAAAATTCTCATATAGTTAGAGGATCAAGCTCCTCCTCGACCACCTCTCCCCCAGATGTACAGTCCTGATGACCAGCCACCGGCTGTACCACCTCTTCCAAAAGATGCAACAGTCATCAGACACACATCAGTCAGGGGACTGAAACGACAATCAGATGAGAGGAAGAGAGACCGGGAGTTTGGCCATTACGTGAATGGAGATTACAAAGTAAGTAATGGCGGAGGGAGTTTATCAATACTGGGAAAATGGTATGATGGTATTAGTGAAGATAAACTGAATATTTTATATAACACACCAAACCTTTAGGAGGACTATGGAGAGATGTTGTCAGAACTGGTGAATCTTAGTTATGAGAAGAGATTGGCTAGGCTGGTGTTACTCTGTTTGAAGCAAATGAGGCTGAGGGACAGTTCGATTGATGAGACACTTAAATAGAAGGCACTCAGGGAATCTACTTCATTTACTAGTAACTAGGAAGTTATTTTTCAGAAGGATTAAAGAGAGCTGAGGAAATGTTTTGACCAAAGGGCAGTGCAAGTGTGGTCTGAAGTAGGCAAATTAGCATTTGAAGTGCTGTAATTTGAAGGGCCACACACTAATCTGGAAATCCAATTGACTGCCATGGGTTAAATTTGTATGATTCTACGTTAATCTTTTTTGCACAGTACCTGTATAAGGCCAATTTTTCCAACTTTGCTATTGTACAAATCAAATCTACGCTGTCAGAACAAATGACATTTTATATACAACAAAGAAAAATAAGTCTAAAGTCACCCATTCAGAGAGAGACTCCATTATCCCATAACAACAGTCAATTGCTTTGAATCATTCAAATTTCAGATCTTAGTTGAAGTTATTTCTTGGCGCTTATCAAGATTATACTGGTATGAATCATTTTCAATTTGCTGTAACAATATCAAAATAACATTCCAAAATCATATTTTCCATTCTATTTCTATCTATTTTCAAAGAAAAGCAATTGGATCATTCCTTTTCAAAACAAAATCCCGAACTACTTCCTTTCCAAATCAGATGTTTAACGATAGTAGTAATTTAGTGAGTAGGAATACATTAATACCATCTTACCAGCAAGTATTATTCAGTGATCAGTTGCCACTGAAGATGATGCAGAAGAATCTGTATCAATTGCATGTTGATTAGTAACGAGTTTGATTTTAATTGTGAAATTTCTTTCATTTGTTTTAGGCAGAGCTACGTTCATACATGAGTGATCCTGAACTTGCATCAGTCGGAAGTGGCTTCAGTGTCACCGCAACTGGAGCCTTGAGATCTGACAGCAACTTACAGACTCTGCCTGGTAGAGGTAGGTTAGGGCTCTACTGTAGCAGAATGATAGACACCCATTTCCTTGTATTGCTAGTAAGTCCCCGCTTCTGAATACTTGGACTTCTAATGCTGGTGTGGTTAAATGTGTGCTTTCAATGTCTGAGTCATTCTTCACTTGTGAATCTCAACCCAGTAAACCACAGTGAAAGTAATTTTTGCTATATCAGGTTCTAACTGTATCAGGTGCCCAGGTACAATCATTTCCCCCCTCCTAGTCATATGTAGCATTCTGTGTTTTGTTAAATTTAAATGAACCTGAGATGGCAGCTGAGATTTAATTGTTTCCTGTTGCACAGTTAGTTCCATTTGCCATAATCAGTGGAACTATCAGAGAAGAGATACTGCTAAAGGTGTGAAAAGTTGTTCTTATAGATCTACAGTACTCAGGTTATTATCTACATTCATACCATGGTGAAATTTATAGCATAGATTAGTAAGTTTCTAAAAGTCAAAAGGCAAAATAAAACCAGCTGAGAGTTGCCAGTAAGTATCTAGGTTCAGAGTTGCAATGGTAAAAGTAGGTTATCAATGCTCAGAACCTAGCAGAATGGAAAATAATTCAACTAGAATAACAGCCAATTCTATGTGCCCTTGTTAATGCCAGTCAAAATGTTACATCTGAACTGTGATGACTAAAATATGAGAGGACTTGAGTGGATTCTAATGGGAAATGCTTTTAATACACAAAACATAGAATGCATTGGGGATAATTTAAAGTAAAGTATTTGGTAGCTATTTCATTCACATTTATTATGATAAAGCCTACATAGGTTGCCATTTTCCCAACACTGGAATTCTGGATTTGTACACATTCATTGCTATACTGTTTTTTTTTTCTTGCTCTAACTTATTGCTCCTAATTCCTGTATCTTTATAAGCCTCTGGCCTGTAATTGACATTTGGGCGCATAAGTTGAACATGTTCTTGCCTCGCCCAGCCATGTGTTTATTGTGTGCATAGGAAGGCTTTGAGTGTAAGCTGTCTGATATTCAAAGACAGACGTCGACATGGTGGGCGGAAGGACCCGTTTCGGTGACATCATAGTTCAACCTAGTCTCGTCCTCACTTGATGTCCATGGTCCACACAATTTTGTATCCAAAAGATGTTACTTAATTAGGCCTGGTAACCCTTGGTAATGTGCAGCTTAACTTGCTTGAGAGTTGCTAATTATAGTTATAGTGTCCACTCCATTAGTCCTGCTCTGTATGCTTCTCAGTTGGATCCTGCAGTCCTAAACAAGATGAGAGCCCATTGTATTATAGGAAGAATACCAGCATGGGCAGATGATTGGTTGACTGGCAGAAGGCAAAGATGGGAGTAAAGGAGGTCCTTTCTGGTTGGCTACCAATGACTAGTGGTGTCCCGCGGGGGTCAGTGTTGTGTCCGCTACTTTGTACATTATATGTTAATGATTTGGATCATGGAGTTAATGGCTTTGAGGCCAAGTTTGAGGATGATAGAGGGGCAGCTAGTGTTGAGGAAGCAGGAAGTCTACAGGTTGAATTAGAAAGATTAGGAGAATGGGTAAAGAAATGTCAGATGGAATACAGTGTATGGTTATGCACTGTAAAGGATATTCACTTTCAAGGTCCAGGAGGCTTGTTGCAAACTTCAGCTTTCTAGTACAACAGCATAGCCTTTTCAAAGGGTCAGGGTTGTTTGCGACAAAGTTAAACTTCTAACCAATATTCCTTGCTGTAAACAAGAACACGTTTTCAGTTCTTAATGCCAATTGCAAGCAATAGTCAGTCTGAGGTTAAAAGGGCAGTGTGGCAAAGAAACAGCACTGTCTACAGAGTACAGGGTGCTGGCTCGCTGCAGGAAAGGGGCTGCTCAAGAGAACTGGTTTGCAAAGCGAAGTGATGATGAGATGTTCTCATCTGCATCAGCCAAACCCAAGACAAATGGTTCCATTTGAATATCAGTTAATGTATAGTGTACAACGTGAAATTCTTACTCTTCACAGACGTCCATGAAAGCAGAAGGGAACCCCAAAGAGAGAACGACAGAGAAATGCTAGAACCCAAAACCCCCCTCCCCCCCTCCCATGCGCACGCAGCAGCGAAGCATCAACCTCCTCCCCTCCACCCATTCTGCAGAAAGTTTCAGCACCGGTCGCCTACCAACCAAGCAAGCAGTAGCAGAGCCGCCAAGGAGAGATCGTGATCTGCAGTCAAAAAAAGCTATTGTTTACCCAATAGTTCGACATGCCACAGACTCGCTCTCTCACTAATGAGGGACAGAGAGCTGTCACCCATTTCGCAGCGAAACAGACTAACAAGCAGTCACTGTTGCGGTGTTACAATCTGCCGCCTTGCTTCTTATTCCAAAGTTCTCTGACTTGAGAACCGGCAGCACACTCTCCCCACCATCGAGAGAAAGAGAACGAGGGAGTAATCACTCGAGTCCAGAGACCTCTGTTAGCTGTATCCACCTCTGTGAGATTCTGATGTTCCTTCTCCCGCGACGCCTCAGTCAGCGACACCAGCATGGAGTACGCGCCAGGGGCGCACATTCTTCCAGGCTACTCCTGGATAGGTTGAAAAATGGCCAGTCCGTGAGCTCCAGGAGCCATGAAGAGCCACAGTTTGAGTGCAGCTGCAGGTCACGGACTTCGACAGAATCCCAGCCACCTTGAAAAGGAAAAAAGAGGCATTAAAGAGAGAAATTGAAACTGTTTCTGCAGATGATCTCGAAGAAGCCGCTATTTGGCCTATATCAAACCAGGCAACTAGTGCCAAGTTATTTGTATGAATGTGATAAAGATCAAGGAAGATTCCAGACCAGGCTTATTTTGTCACTTAGCACATTGAACATGGTCAGAGGCATAGTTAGTCAATCAATGATTGGGATATTTGTGTACTGAGAGAGTTGGCCCTCACAGCAGTTTTTTGGATGTCTGGGCTCTCTGTCCCCAGAAGTTGTGTGAATTACTTTGTTCCAGGAAAGGTATCTGAGAAACATCACATGTAAATAAATCAACTGGCGGCAAAACGGTATAGATGTTAGAAAGCATTGCAGATTGTTCGGAATGACAAAGAGAAAGGCGTGGTGACAGAAAGCAAAACTAGAATTCATTTCTCAATCTTCAAATTTTGTGATGGACGACTCGTCGGTCTGCAACTTGTTGGTATGTTCTTTTATTTCTTAAGAATTGTACTCATGTTTGGAAATCCTTTGAAGTTTATAAATCTTTTGTAATTCAGAAACCTTTTATAAACTAGAAGTGAGTTTTAAATGTGTGTTTAGAGCTATTTGTCTAAGCCTAAATGTGTATAATTAAAAATAAAATAAACTGTGTTTAAAATACTTACCTGAAGTATTTCCTCCTTGATAGCCTAGAGTGACCCCAATGCCATTACAGCACTTTAGTAGAATGAATAAAGACATATTTTCTAACTGGGGAGCAAATTCAGAAATTGGAGATGCAAAGGGACTTGGGGGGTCCTTGTGCAGGTTGAGTCGGTTGTAAATTTGGCAAAATAATTCATTTCATGAGAACTAGAATATAAAAATAAGAATGGAATACTGAGACTTCATAAAGCATAGGCCAGACTGCATTTGGAGTCTAGTGAGTAGTTTTGGGCCCATATCTGAGATGGTATGAGCTGACATCGAAAAGGATCCAGAGGAGGTTTACAATAATGATCCTGGGAATAAAAGGGTTAATGTATGAGAAGTGTTTTCTGGGCCTGTACTTCCTGGAGTTTAAAAGAATGCAGGGGGACCTCATTGAAATCTACTGAATATTGAATGGCCTAGATAGAATGCACATGCAGCAGATGTTTCCAATAGTGGAAGAGTCCAGGACCAGAGGCACAGGCTCTGACTAGAAGGACATCCCGTCGGGACAGAAATAAGGAGAAATCTTTTAAGCCAGTGGGTGATGAATCTGTGGAATTCATTGCCACATGCGGTTGTGGAGAACAAGTCCCTGGGTGTATTTAAAGTGGTAGTTGATAAGGTCTTGATTAGGGCACCAAAGGTTACAAGGAGAAAGGCAAGAGAGTAGGATTGAAAGGGAAAATAGGTCAGCCATGATTGAATGGTAGAGCAGATTTGATGGGACAAATGGCTGAATTCTGCTCCTATGTCTATTGGTCTTTGTCACTCAGTCAATAAATCTGCACTAGCAAATCTCCAATCAGTCAGTAGAATAAACCGCTGCATTTTAGTACTATTACTGTGCCTTGGTGTTTACTCACCTTTTTCTCTGAGAATGGAATTTTCAGTAAGCCTGATTTTACTTGTGGTGTTTTTAGGGGTGCCGTCATCTAACTCAGGGCTGCAGCAGTCATCGACCATAGCCTCCTACGTCACACTTCGGCGGAAAAAAGATGAAGCCAGCTCTAAGGTAAAACTGTTTGTAAACTGTTCCTTAAATGTTTTGGAATTCTGTCCTGCACAATAAGCTGGATTTAAATGATGGTGACAATTTAATTACTAAGTCTTCACGTGATATTTAGCAGAGCTATGAACAGTGGCCGGCAGTGCAGGTTCATGCTAAACTTGGGGTGAATGTAGCAAAAATATTTTGAGTTGGGGTGAGATTTTGCAGGTTCCAAGAAAAATTCGACTATTGATTATGATTTCACAAGATAGAACAAATAAATGTGGGCTGTGATGAATTCTCCTGCAAAGTATTAGAACTAATGAATTAAATATAACCATGGAAAAGACCGCTGAGTACAATCTATTTTAAAACAGCATAACTAGTTGCTAATGAGACTCCCTCATTATCCCTGTTTTTCAGGCAAAACTAAGTTTAAGCATCTTAGAGGAAATTAGTCCAAATTAAAGACTTTGTTAAAGATAATGATGCAGCTCTGTGGCTATGCTTGCTACAGTTTATATTGTTACTCTGGCACTTAATTGGCAGCATAAGGAAGGATCTGAGAAAAGTCGAAGTCAGTATGTTTCCCCTTGTGCACCTGAGCTAGGGGTTTTTTTGGGGGGTGTGTGGAAAGGGCTAAATTTAATTCCTCTTTGAATTCAGGTTCTGATCTTCAGAGGTTTAGTTTTGCTTCCCCTGTTGGATTAATGAACTTAAGTTATACTAGGCAAAAATAAGTTGCTGCATTTTTGGGCTACACATTTCTTGACGAAGAATTTAATGTAGCTTGTTTTAGCCTTAGGCTGTGTATTTCCTGTATTTCAAAGAAGCAATGTGCTGTTCTTCAGCTTCTGAACAAAGTGCATTGAGTATTTTGTTCAATATTCCCATTACCCACTGCCTTTAGGGTGAGTCATAAAGATGCTCTTGCATCCCAAGTGTCTCCTTGGTCAGCTGTGCTTGGCGTCCCGCCCTAGCTCCACACTTGGGATCTCGTAAAGTGCAGATCCAGCTTTTTCACTATTCTCTAAATTATTTGTCTTTATCTGAGCATGAAGTGTGAAAATAAATGATGATGCACCTTTATTATTATCTTGTTCTTTCCCAGCTATATACTCTGTTTGTGCTGCTTGAGTACAAGAGTGAACTGTTTTCAGGGAATAGGAGTGCAGTGAGCTGCAGGCTTAACTTACCTGCGGCTTGTAAATCAGGATGAAAAACTGGGAAAGGACATTAGATACAAGTCATCTTCAATGTCTTCAGGTCTGTCATTAATCAGCAATAGGTATGTGCCTGCATACAGATAAAATGCATAATTCTCTCCTGCAAGAAGGAAGGAAGTAAATCAGAGCTTTATGGAATTTGTTGATGTCTGCATATTGAATGACTGCCAGAGTATGGAAGATGAGAGACTGAGTGTAGCAAGATCCTAATATATAATGGTGATGTGAGGTTTGTGTATGTTTGACACAAGACCTGAGGGATTATTGATAGATAAGGAATGAGGACAAAGTGATTTGTGACATGCCAGAGACTGCCAATTAAAATGACATGTATTTGATGGTGCATTTACTGAAAATTATGCTTGAGAGACTTCTAAACTTGCCTCTGAACAGGATTTCTGATCTAGTTGGTTGATACTGAATGATATGTTTGGAAAGCTTTGTGATTATCTGTGCATATAAGACATCTGTAACCACCCATTTCAAACATTTCACTGTACCAACTGAGCAATTTAAAACCTGCCCTGTATTTTGATTTTCTATTGTCTGGTTTCCCAGGTCAGGTTCACTTTTTACATGACTGCAATCACCTTTTCCAGCTACTCTGCATCTGAACTTTGTGTGGGTGTCCTTCAGGTAGTGCAGGCTGACTTCAGTTGGTGTTAAGTTTTGATGTTGGACCATTGACTGGTGCACAGAACCAAACAGCAACGTATTTTTACACGAGCAGAATATGGAAATGATTATACTGAGCAGATGTCGCAATGTCAGCATACTGCCTGCATTGCAGTACCAGGTCTGGGTTAATTAATATCATTAATCTCTTCTCCATCTTCAGTAGCAACTTGAATGCCTGCTTTTGGTGGCATTATTACAACTAGGGACATGGAGGAGATTGGTCCAGCTTGATTCTGATTAATATATTTAATTGAGTACCTCATCTGTGCAACAGTGTTCCATGCTTATAGAACAATGTCTCTAATAATATTCTGAAACAGATTCAGCTGCCTGCTGTTTAAAGTAGGATGATTTGCTTCCATTCTGGTTTTGAGAGCTCGTAGGTGACCAATAAGGTCAGTATGGGAATTTCTGACTCTTCCACATTTGACACAGGAAGGAGTTTACAAAATGGGTGGGTAGTTTGTTACTTCCCCACTTCTGAAGGGTCTCCGTGTGCTCCTGATATATGGCCTCAAGATGCTCAGTGCCATCCTGAACATTCCTTCACTTTAAGAGGCTTTGATTCAGAGGTTCCAGGAATCAATGGGAATGCTGATTTCCTTCAAGGAAGCTCTGATCACAAGCTTTGCGTATGACTTCATGGCAATCTAATATGAGAGAGCTTGAAATAAAGTGTTTGCATTGGGCAACTGGATTTGGGCATTTGAATAGCTGACTGTCAGAAATTAGGATCTCAATACCAGGCGTGCTGATCTGGAAAAGGATGCTAGCAATGGTTAATTTGGAGAATTTGGCAGAGGTATTGTGGAAATATTTTTTTCCCACTATTTTGAGATGTTTGTTATAGGTAGTCTGGGTCTCAAGCATAAGAAGGCAGAGGAAACCACTGTCTAGTCAATCTTGGGTTTGTTGCAGTCTGAGGACTTGTTCTTTAAATGCTTTTGTCCTTGACATAACAAATGCTGCCTGATATATTGAAGTCAATGTTGAAGTTCTTCATTGTTGACTGCCTTCAGTGAGAGGAGGCTCCTGAGATATGGAAAGTGGTCTTAATTTTCTGGGGGTCTCATAATGAAGTTGAGAGTGCAACAGGGACAGTTTGGTAGAGGATCTTGGTGTGTTGGTCATGTTGAATGTAAGGCTCATTCTCTCCTATGCTGCAGCAAGCAAGTCAACTACAATTTTGAGCTTGTTCTCTATGCAAATATAAGCATTGTCTTCATAGTTTTACTCAGACTCTGCGATGTGGATGAACTTAGTTCCAGAATGTAGTCTGTAATGAAGAATTTCTAACATGTTCTAAAGACTAGCTCCACACCCAGTGGCAGTTTATTGGAGGTGAGGTACAGCATCAATATTGCACACAGTTTCTGACTACCCATCCTCATTTCAATCGTGGTTCAGTTGTGTAGGCAGCTTGATATTTGCTACTTTCATACTTTTATCTGAAGCTCTTGATTTTGTAAATGATTAGTGTTTTTTAATTCTCATCCACTTCTCCATATGCTATGGTTGCAGGAAAGACCAAAGAGTGCCTTGGAGCGTCTCTATGGAGAACACCAAAGAGGCAGAATGAGTGCCGAAGAGCAGCTGGAACGCATGAAGAGACATCAGAAGGCTTTGGTCCGTGAGCGCAAAAGAACATTGAGTCTTGGAGAACGGCACTCAAATTCATCCCGAACCCTGTCCAGGCCATTCTCTGCTGATGTTGGCTCAGTACGTTGGTAGTAATTAAGGAATATACTATATAAAATAGAGGATATGTATTTTAAAAGACTGCATTTCAATAATTAGGCTGACGAATTTCATTTTCTATTAGAATATTTAAACAGATTAATAAACAGTGTTAAATATTTTGATCAGCTTTCAAATGTTGGGAAGATATTTTGGTGTAACTGCAGGTAAGGTGGTATGAGTAATGTGTGGTTTGAGGAGAGCTTGAGACCTATTGGAAGGATTTGGATTTGGAAAATAATCCTTTGGAGAATAGATGTTGTTTATAGAATGTGCTTTCAGCATAACCCGCAAGTTTAACCTTCTCGTGCATAAAGCAGCTTGAGCCTTTCAGAAGCTAGCAGTTTTATTACTAGTACCACTTTTTTATGAAATGGGAAAATGAAATTATTTTTGAGAACCATTTTTAGAATTTGAAAATGCCAAAAATGTAATACTATACTTGTAAAACAAAATCTATTTAAATTGAATTAGGGAATGTGCTTTATTGTTGTTAAGTGTTATTGTCCAGAAAATTTCAACTAAAGTGCTTCGATTCTTCAATTTTTTTAAAAAAAGTACCTTAAATAATCTTGGGTGTCACTGGATATATACCTGTAACGATTGATGGTCAGGTTCCCTGCTGTTGATTTATTTGCTTTTTTGGCTGAATTTGCTGACAAAGTTGTGTTCTAGTACTCATTGTTCAAGGATGGTAAGCAACAAAGCTATAATTAGTAGAATTAATGTTCTTCTTTCCTAGGAAAGAAAAACTGTACAGTAATGGTGATCTCTTTCCATGACTCTGTATGTGCAATTAACCTTGAGTGCTGCATTAGAAGCTTCAATAGACCTACCAGTTGTAAGCTGAACTGTAGCTTTTGATGTTCCCATGTAAATCCTCTGTATCTGAATCAATGCACAAGTTACCCAACTGTTGGCAATCTATCACCAATTTCTTTTGCTTTCATGATGTGCTCTGCTTACTTGTCAGTAACATCTAACAGGATTGCTTGCTTTTTATGTATCACCAGGCCTCACTGTGTTTCTGTACAGCGATGCGATGTGCAAATTTAGTAATATAGTATCTAGAGCTTATTTCAAATCTTCTGTCTTTGTCTTCTCTTATTTATCAAATTAATTCTCTTCAACTCACCTTAAGTGGCAGTGATTTTAGTACCAATTTATTGCATTCCTCTGTGTTCTGACAGGCAAGGAGAAATGTTCAAATCAAGTGCCCACAAAATCAAACCGCATTGCACCCAGACTTTAACCTTCAAAACTACCAAATTGGCAACATTGGACGCTACGCACTTTTTTTGTAATTGGTGAATTTTGGCTCCTTCCTCCAAAATAAACTAAATTATATTTAGAATTGGCATCCAGAAGTCAGTAATATCTGTTTGCACATTTGAATATTGTTTGCCTGTTTTAATATCCAAATTTTTGCATGTAGATATTTGTTACTAAATTCGCTGCCAGATTTTTGGAAATAATCAATTAAAATCTAACATCCAAAGGATTTAAGAAAGGTTTCAATATATGCATATATCTCTTTGGAATTGAACTTTAAAACAATTTTATTACATTTGATTCTATTTGCAGAAGTGCTCTAAACTTGGTAAGCCTATTCTCTGCACTTTTAACAGATTTTGTATGTACATTTTCTGGTTTACGAGCATTTGTGTTAAAATAAATGTTCATTTGTAAAATAACTGTCATGACGTCCAGAGCAAGACTGTATACTGTAAACTCCCATGTACAAATTGCATCATCATTGGCAGATTATTGTTTAAACAACAATGTGGACTGCCAGTTCTTTTATAAAGAAAAATGCTATTAACCAAAACAGCCACTGTAAAATTATGGTGCAATTTGTGTACAGATGTGATTTATAATTGGATTTTATGGTGGCTAACAGCAAACAAGATGCTTGTGAAATGTAGATGACATTTTATATTTAACCATACACTCGCAAGTTAACTGTAGTTTGATATATTAAAAAATCAAATAAAGCTGTTAAGACATTACTCTCTGGAATTTCCTTTTGATTTTGACTAATCTTTTTATTACATTTCTCTGTATGATGATTAACCCGATCACATTGAGGCCTGGTTCTGTGTACAAGCTATTCAATTATTAGTGCTTAACTGAAAATATGGGGGGGGGGGAAATAAATCCAAGGAATATTAGAATGAAAAGAGTTGCATGTGATCTAATATACTGGGAATAGATAAGAACATCTTGTGGGTTAATTTATTGTAAAACTAAATTAGATCTTTGAACCTTCTCCTTCCTCTCTGCCTCTGTGATAGAATACGTGACTTTGGAATGAAGGTAGAATTTCTCTGCTTATTTTCCCCTCTTCCCGACATGTCACATTTGGTGCTTGTGCATTATTTATTCAGAACCAAAGAGTAGTTGAACCTTTCTTTTTATGTTGCTGAAGTGGAGTTTATGGCAACTGTCTGAGCAGGTGTTTAGAAATAGTTTCAGTTCTCGTCTTTTGTGTTGAGCATTTTGTCATCAATTATTTTAAGAAGCAACTTTTCAGACATACTTTGTTTGCAGTTTGCTAGTTCTGCCACTATTGTTGAAGAACATCACCAGGTAATGTGCATGACTGAAATTTTCTGTTCAAAATTAGTCGCCGGATGATATGAGTAATGATCTGAGTTTCTTGTCTGTATAAAATATTACTTTAACCTATTTCAGCTCTAAGCACATGCTGTCTGGCTCTTGAAATTGTTGCTTCAGTTGCATTTATTCTAGTGTACAAGATTTTGAATTTGAGAAAAGTAAATTAGAGACACATTTTATTCAAACTATTCGAGCCAAAGAAAACCTTGCGGCTTTGGAACAAAGATCTTACACTGGTGCGGTAATGGCCCACACTTTTCCCCAGTTTATCTTTAACATAGGAGATCTCACATTAGATTGTTCACTTTATTTTGATTAGCAGTGCATGGAATTATACTGTCTTGACCCAAACTGACATCAGCTTCATCCCCTGTTTACACAGATGTATGAGGACAGATCTGGAAGCTAATACAGATGATTCTTGATTTGTAACTTGATATTATATTGATTATTTGTACCAGATGGAGATTCTTCCCAATGGTGAATGCAGAATGTAAATGGCCCTTGCATGAATGTAATAGTTATAACATACCAACTTTTAAGACTGAGAGTAAACAATCAGTGCGTTATTTCCAGTTTGATGGTATGAATTATCACAATGTATTACTTTGGGTAAACAACTGGGTAATTATGCAACTTTGATCATTTATCTGACCTGACTTGCTGAATGTTTTCAGGAAATTTATTTTCTATTCAGGCATCCACACTCTTGATATTTTGTGTTTATATACTAAGCTTTAACTCTGAGCCCGCCGCGTTCTCTCAGCAGCACTGGACACTATTCCAGCAAGTGAATTGTCTATGAGGGACTGTTTGAAGCATTATTAGTGCATCCGCAATTGTTGAGAGAGCGAGGATTAAAAGAACCTTCAGACAGTGCTTGAAAAAGTACAGTCCTGAAAAAGGTGTACTAGCTACATTATCTGGTCTCAATTAAACTTTACAACAGCTTTTGTTGTTTTTATTCATGAATCCTGCCGACTGATAAAATAAGGCAGAGTTTTGTATTCTCTTGGCTATGTTGCAGGATCTACATGATGTGTTTACGTATCTAAACTACAAGTTTAATATGTCCACTTTACGATAGAGGAGACATTTGTTGAGATCACAATTCATAAATTTTCTCCCTCCTTGAAGAGGTGTGATGCGTGCAGAGGTTTGCTCTTTTTTGGTCTGGCTTTGGCCTCCTTCAGCTTTTCTTTCAGAGGTAATATAACAGGCCTAGTTGATTTCCTTAAACTAAAGACATCAGGGTAGCTACCTGGAAAATGTTCATGCATCTTCGTGGTCCTATGTAGCTAGACATAATCATCCTGCTTCATGTTGGAATAATGGTTCATGAGAGAACTTAGCAGAGCTCCTCCATACTGAATTATGTAGAGCCACCGAGCCCCTTGAAATTGTGGGATCCTGTTATTTGAAAAATGTTGCTCTTGGAATCAGCTGTTGCCACTTGCCAGTGGAGCGACCGATATCGCTGCCAACTCAATCAAAAACTCATCAGTAAGCTGCAATCACGGGCACTATAGATTGAAGGATTTTACACATGACCCCTGTGTCACTGATTTGCATTTCTGAAGCATGAATGTTGAGTGTTTTGGTGACCTTGATAGCCATTAACTTGCCATGATTGTCCTGTGGTTTAGCTGTTTAAACCCTGTTTTCTGAAAGCACAGCTTGCCGTTTGTCTATCAACAAGGCTTGGTTGAGTCCAGGTGAGGTCCCTGAGGGGGTAGCTTGCATGCATGTGGAGAATGGGCATGGAGGGAGAACCACAGCGTTGTTGCTCATCTATTTGGTGATGAAGAGCTGATGATAAAGGTGTCGGCTGTGACGGAGTGTAGTGCCCAAATACTGTAGCAGCAACTGATTAGAAAGACTTGCATTGACATTGTGGCCTTTTATGTCCTCAAAATGGTCCAAAGTATTTCTGGGCATTTTCTTTAAGAATAATGTATAAAATATGATAACGTGCATTAGAGCTTGCTCCTAAAAACAGCAGCTTGGCAAGATCAGTAACTGTTTGTTGAGGGATAATTATAGTGAAAGCTCACTTGCTCTTCAAAGTGGAGCTGCGTGTGCATACGCAATGCTGAAAGAACCCTTGTATTTGAGCAGGATGCAAAGCAGCACATCACCAGGTAGGGCATTCCTGAGAAGGCTGCCAAATAAGAAAGTGGAAGATGAGTTGTCCGTTGTTTCCACTGTCATAGAATTGTTAGGACAAAGAGGGAGGCTATTCAGTTCATTTAGTCAGTCCACTTCCATTGACTTGTGTTTCCCAGAGCTCTATGAAAAACTTCTGTTAAGTGTGACTCTCTACTTCCTTTCTGGTGACAGTGATTGATTTGGTTTCCACCATTCTTTCAGGAGGTTTGTTCCAAATCATGACTGCTCTGCACTGATAAAAAGATGCTCTCACAGACTGTGTTATCTTTATCCAAGTTTTTAATTCTGTGCCTGTGGTGAACTACATATACCTGTCTGGACACCCTGCTGACTGCTCCTGTGGCTCCTCCCACAGACCCCTGTATAAAGGTGATGGAGGTCTGAGCCCGGCCTCTCAGTCTCCAGGATGTAGTATGGTGGTCACTCACTGCTCGTTCCTTCTTCCAGTCAATAAAAGCCGATACCTCGCTTTTACGTCTCAGAGTGAGTTATTGATGGTGCATCAGTGCCTCTGTCCCTTGAAGCACTGGTTTACTTAACTCATTGAAACAAGTCTTGATCTTGTCCACCTCCATTAACTATCCATTTAGCCTTTGTTCTAAGGCTTCTCCAGTCTAATATCACTGCCATAATTTCTCAATTTTGCAAATGAACAGGAATAGAGTTGGTCAGGAATTCTTGAGAGCATTGAATCAGAAAGCTGACTGGAGAGTTGTGCAAAATATTTTTTCATTTGCAAATTTCAGAAAAGTTGACTACCTTCAGTTGTGAATTTCTTGTTGGTAAGATCAATGTGTTGTTACAAGGTGACACCTGGTGGCCAGGATCTGAAACTGCATGTACACGCGAAATGCATTTTTGATTATTTAAATGCACAAATTGAATAATAAATGTTTTCATACGTTCAATTTTTCCCCAATTAAGATAGATGTCCTGAATAAAAATTAAATTGAGGTTAACAACATTCATATTTGGGCAATAGAGATGACAATTTTTGCAGACATTGCTACCTCAGACTGCCCAGAAGTGGCATATTACTGTCTACATCCCAGCCCCAACACATACACAAAAACACCATAAAATGCCTTCGTTGGTTTCAAGTTCTCATACTAACATTGTGAATGATTGTCTTGTCACACACAGAAAGCATAGGCTTTAAACATGTATCCTTTGAATAGCATATCTTAATTGCTGCCAAGCAACCTGTTAAAGCCTCAGAATTTAGTTTTGTTGTCACTTTTAGAAAATCATCATTTCAACTGTTTAATTGACTCTGTTTCTATCTTTTAATCCAATATTTTTTTCCCTGTATTTGATCTGACATTCATTGTTCTAGATGACCTTGCTCACGTTCAGCGCTTTATTTATTCGACTTCAGTCTGGTTTAGGAGGTGTGCCTTTCTGGTCCTGTTAAACCTCAACTCCCCTGTGCCAGTCTCCACTTCATTTGACTCTCTTCTGGTGCAAAGGTCATAGAACTCAAATGGGTATGGGCAAATCTGCATTTTATTCATCAAATATAGTACATACTTGGTCACTGTATTGTTGTCACTCACTGTCCTATTTTAAATTATTGTTATTATTTTATTATTTTTCCAGCGATGAAAGGATTCTTTATTCTCTCTTTGTGATATAGCGATTCAATATAATCTTTCTAAATAGGTAACCATCCAGACCATTGTCAGGACTATAGTGTTCTGCTGCTCAGCTATGAAGTTATGATTGCATTCCAGGAGTTTTTAGATTGAGAAACATAAAAATTCTGATAGAAAAGATTATCAACTTTGAGTTACATTTTTAAAAAATAAAATCTCTGAAAATTTGTGATAAGAAATTTGAGACTTAATAGCATGAAGATTGAAGAGGAAACAAACTAAGGGAAGATTGTGTCGCAGATACAATATGAGACTATGAAGTGGCAAAGATGGAGGGAATATCAGGACTCCATTAGACTATAATTATACACCATGATAGACTTAGTATTTAGTATACAGTGTTCATTATTCAGAAGTATAAAGTAGTGATGACGAAGTGTGCAGTTTGATACACTTGAATCTGGTACGTAAAATCGTTAATGCCAAACTGGAGGGGAAGGATTTGATTGGATGTATTTCCATTTCTGAATACATCAATTTCAATGTATGTAAATTACATGCTGCTGCTGCTGCAGATGCTGATAACATATATCCAAGTAATAGGTGGGATTTTGAAGATCTTCAGTACGATGGATGTACTTGAGTAATCAGTACTGCGCTTTTGGCTCTAAACACACCACAATATATGCAATTCCTCAATTGTACTATATGTGAGCTTCACATATCTGAATATGGTGAATAATTCTGCCTTACAGTTGACAGACGCATGCATTTTTAGTCTTCGGTTACATAAGTTAAGGACGTGCTGGTTTTGGGATAATTGAAATGGATTATAAGTCGATTAAGTCAGTTTGACATGTGAAACACTTTGTCAGAGGAATTTGACCAACTGTTTATCACTTGGTAGGCAGGGAAACCCTGTGCTTACAAGTGATGTGTAAGAAAATAATGTCTTATTAAACAATTACACCTTGAATTTATATCATACTATCAGAAGGATGATGGGGGATCTCATTGAAACCTTTGGAATGTTGAAACGGCTAGACAGAGTAGATGTGGAAAGGATGTTTCCCATGGTGGGCGAGTCCAGACAAGAGGGCACAGCCTCAGGATAGAGGGGCGCCCTTTCAGAACAGAGATGCAGAGAAATTTCTTTAGCCAAACAGTGGGTGAATTTGTAGAATTTGTTGCCACATGCAGCTGTGGAGGCCGGGTTGTGGGGAGTACTTAAGGCAGGGATTGTTTGGATGTGGCATCAAAGGTTACAGGGAGAAGGCCGGGATCTGGGGTTGAGGAGGAGAAAGAAAAAGGTTCAGCCATGATTGAATGGCGGAGCAGACTCGATGGACCAGATGCCCTAATTCTGCTCCTATGTCTTATGGTCTTATCAAAAGTATTTCACCGGAGCACCAGAGGGGGAGAAAATAGACACATTCTTAAGTGGCTGATATTATTGTGAATAATTGAAAGCTTGCTAAAATAGAGACATTTTAAGGAATATTCTTAAATTAGTTTTAGATAAGGAATTTGTAGGCTTAGAAAGCTCATTTTTATCCTGATAAATAGTTCTGAAGAAACTGTTATTGCAGGCTATTTACTGTCATTAATTTTTTGCAAGCTGGAATTCCGAAACAAATGGGGAATCCAATCTTTAAACTCACTGCACCACCCAATCTCAGAAATATCCTGCTAGTTATTTTGTCTCATATGCCCTGTATTATCCATATTATGAGATAAGAGTAACTAACAAAATAGCACTGGCATAGTTTACAGTAAAAAATGAAACTTCAAAGTTGAGTGTTAATTTGCTGTTTGAAGCTGGAGAGAAGTACTGCATCTGACCATGATGCTTTGGAGGCTACTGATCCTTCAGAGACTCTTTGTAACTGAGAACCTCCCTTTCTAAGTTGATTTTGCTAGAATGCATCTCTTCAAGTTCTTTGCCTGGGCAGGTTTGACTGGAGTCAAGGCCCATTCATTCCCATGTGGAGGATACAGCTGTTTTAGGTCATTGTGAATGAGAAACACTTCACCAACAAACTGAATTACAGTAATCCTAACAATATCACCAAGCCTATAGCATCTTGACCAAATGATCCCCAGGGCTTTTCCCCGCATATTTATTTATGTTGTTTTTGAAGATAATTGCTTTACTCAGATTCTGTCAGCTTTTAGTTTTACAAAAGTTGTTTGATGTCCGGTTGAGTTTGTACAAAAGTTAGATTTTTACAGAAGCACAATTTTATCCCGACTTTCATCATTGGTTTGTCATTGAACATGCTCTGGCTAAATTCACTTAATTCAGCTCAGGTTGGGAGCTTGCTTGTCTTTTTAAATTTTGAGTTACTAACTCCAAATTTTTTTCTTTCTTTATTATTACAAAAGTAATCTAGAAACATCTGTGGTATGTGCACATTCAAAATAACCACTTTCCCCTTTGTCTGTTCTAATTGATTTGTACTCAGTCCATTAATAGTGAAGCTAATTCTTCTTTTAGCTTGCATTCCAAAGCTGTACACGGTTTATGTTAATGTTGTTGAAGGCTATGCTTTGCCACCTTTATTCCTTTGTTTTAATAGTATATTGTTTGCATATACCCCCAACCCTGGGAGCTTCAGTTGAGATCAATGAGTGGTTCTATATTAACCTGAAAGAAGAACCTTAGTTTGCATGAGAGAGACACGTACACACGCTCTCTCTCCCGCACACTCACTCACACTCAGAGACACACAGACACAAAAAATGGTAATTCACCTCAGGAACTAATGTCAAGTGGGTAAAGGAGTGATTAGAAGGAGGAATTTTAGAAAGCTGTCTCCAGCAGAATTGTCCACGAGATGTAACCAACTCGCTGCTTCACCAGACAGAGTAGCCCAAGAGCTACTGGAGTTTTAATGGATGAAGTTTACCCAACAGTTTATACCCTTGCCTCCCATATGTGGGGAGAAGAGGATTTGTCAGGGACCAGAAGAAAGGAGAAAAATCCTAATTTTGTAAGCACAGGAGAGCCTTCCAGCTGATTGCCATGGGCCAAGTAGTGTCAAGATTCTTTCAATGACCAGCTCCTAATGTCTGAAACACTTCCTGAATCTCACTGTGGCTTACATAGAGGCTTAATAAACATGAACTTCACTGTGCATCAACTAAATACTGTGTATTACTTTACCAGCTACCTAATTCATTGTTGAAAATTGGAAGATCACCTGTTTTCAATGAATTCCAAAGAATAAATACCCCCTCTCTGTAAGGTCCAAAAATATGGTAGATTTTTCGTCAGACCAAACCAAAACGAAGGCAAAAGAGCATTTAAGCAAGTCAGGGAAATGATAACAGAGAAGCACAAATCTAGGGTAGGGTACAAGATCATCTCAAAGGCACTGAACATACCTCGAGCTCAGTGAAGTCCATCATGAAACCTCAGCCAAACTGCCTAGGTCAGGCCACCCCTCTAAACTTAGTCACTGGAAAAGAATGACGCTTGTAAGAGAGGCTGCTGTGACACCAGCAGTCCCTCTGAATGAACTGCAGAAGTCAGTGTCTGCAACTGGAGATGAAGTCACGGCTCCACCATCTGGTCAGGATTAACGGGAAGATGAATGCTGCTAAATACAGAAAGATCCTGGATAAAAACCTGGTAGCCTCTGCCAGCAAGCTTAAACTGGGGAGGAATTCCTCTTTCAGCAGGACAACAACCCAAAGCATTTTACTAGACCAACCATGAAGTGACATCAAATATAGAAAACTTGATGTCCTTAAGTGGCCCAGTCAGAGTGCTGACATTAACCCAATCGAATATCTCTGACAAGACCTCAAGATTGCTGTCCACCAACACTTCCCAAATAACCTGGTACAGTTTGAGCAATTTTGCAAGGAGGAATGGGCAAATCTTGCTCCATCACATTGTGCAAAGCTATTAGAGACTTATTCAAAAAGACCACTGGCTTTAGTAGCTGCGAGAGGTGGTTCAACTAAGTCCTGAGCAAAGGGGGATGAATACTTTTGAACTGCTGACATTTCAGTTTTTGAATATTTAGTTTCTCGTGCTTAACAATTTTTAATGTTTTTAGGATAGACCAATAAGACATAGGAGCAGAATTAGTCCATTCAGCCCATCGAGTCTGCTCCACCATTACATCATGGCTGATCCCGGATCCCACTCAACTCCATCCACCTGCCATCTCGACATATCCTACTATGAAAAATGAGCTTGTGATTCATACATAAAAAAATTTCAGTTAAATTGATCAAAATCCCAGGTTGTAATATTTACGTGATTAAAGGGTATGAGGCTGAATAATTTTGCAAAACACTGTATATCCTGCTTTCATCTTGGATGTCTTTTTTCTGCTACTCATGACACTGCTAACTTTTGTATTCTTTGGAAACTAACTAATTGTGCCACTTACTTTGACATATGCCTATGACCACATTTGTTGTTACCTCGATGAAGGTGTGGTACACTATCTGCGTGTTTAAATTTCATCTGTCTTGCTGCACCCAACATCCATCTGGTCTGTATCCTGCTGTAGGCTTAGACAATCTTCACATTATCCAGAATACCACTGATTTTTGTATCATCTATAAACTTGCTATACTTATCTACTATATCAGCATCCAAATCATTGATACATGGCACAAATGTGGTCATTGTGCTTTGGCCAAGGTGCGGGTGAGTTGCAAAACTGTACATACCATCTGTGTAGTTCCTCAATTCTACAGAATCCCCTGAGGAGTAAGAAGGTGCTAAAACCAAAAGCAAAAATCCAATATCCTTCTGATGATGTTAGAGCTGTAGGGGAGGGTTTAAACTGACGTAGCAGGGGGATGGAAACCAGAGTGATAGGGCTAACAGTGGGCCATTTGGTATGCAAGTCGATCAAGTACGTAGTGGGACAGTGAGGAAGGACAGTTAGACGATGGGGCAAAATTGTGGACAATGAGATGTGTTGAAGTATAACAAGGGGTGTAAGAGTGAAAAGGGTGATGAATAAAGGACTGAAGGTGTTTTATTTGTATACACACATACATGGAATAAGGTAGCTGATCTTGTAGCACAATTAGAAGTTGTGTGCACCACTGAGTTGTGGCTGAAAGAAGATCATAGTTGGGAGCTTTAACATTCAAAGATGCATGTTGTATTGAGAGGACAGGCAGGTAGGCAGAGTGTGCGGGGTCACTCTGGTTTAAAAACAAAAGTGACATCAAATCCTTAGAAAGAAGTGACATAGGATTGGAAGATCTAGAATCTTGTGGGAAGAGTAATGAAACAACAAGGGCAATAAGACCCTTGGGAGTTGTATACAGGCCTCTGAACAGTAGCCAGGATGTGAGATATAAATTTCAACAGGATGTAGAAAAGACATGTTATGATAATCAGGGAAGATTTCAATATGCAGTTTGTAGGATACCTACTAGATGGCTTTTTAGAGCAGCTTGCTATTGAGCCCACTAGGGGAAAGGCAATTCTGGATTAGTGTTGTGTAATGGACCAGATTTGATTAGGGAGCTTAAAGTGAAGGAACACTTAGGAGGCAGTGATCATAATGTGAAAGTACTTTCCTTGCAGTTTGAGAGGGAGAAGATGAAGTCAGATGTATCAGTGTTACAGTGGAGTAATAGGAATTACACAGGCATGAGAGATGACTTGGACAAAGTTGATTGGAAGGGGACACTAGCAGGGATGAGGGCAGAGCAGAAATAGCAGGAGTTTCTGGGGACAGTTCAGAAGGCGCAGACTAGATACATCCCAAAGATGAATAAGTTTTCTAAAAGCAAAATTGGGCAACATGTGGCTAACAAGGAAAGTCAAACACAGCATAAAATGAAAGGAAAAGGCACATAATACAGCAAAAATTAGTGGGAAGTTAGTGGGTTGGGAACCTTTTAAAAACCAACAGAAGGCAACTAAAAATATGAGAGAAAAGATGAAATATGAAGGTAAGCTAGCCAATAATATTAAAGAGGATAGCAAATGTTTTTATTTTCAGATATATAAAGAATAAAATGTATGACCTTTTATAAAAGGTATACTAATGAAGTAGGTTTTCAAAGTTTGCAGAGAGATTTAGACCAGTTAGAAGAGTGGGCTGAATGATGGCAGATGGAGTTTAATGCTATTAAGTGTGAGGTGCTACATTTTGGTCGGAATAATCCAAATATCCAAATAACACCCTCTCTCAGCACCACCCTCTCTCAGTCCTTCTCAGCACCACCCTCTCTCAGTCCTTCTCAGTACCACCCTCTCTCAGTCCTTCTCAGCACCACCCTCTCTCAGTCCTTCTCAGTACCACCCTCTCTCAGTCCTTCTCAGCACCACCCCCTCTGGTGGTGGTAAATGGTAAATTTACCATTTACCCTACATGGTAAATGGTAGGGCATTGAAGAATGCAGTAGAACAGAGTCATCTAGGAATAATGGTGCATAGTTCCCTGAAGGTGGAATCTCATGTGGATAGGGTGGTGGAGAAAGCTTTTGGTATGTTGGCCTTTATAAATCAGAGCATTGAGTATAGGAGTTGGGATGTAATGTTAAAATTGTACAAGGCATTGGTAAGGCCAAATTTGGAGTATTGTGTACAGTTCTGGTCACTGAATTATAGGAAAGATATCAACAAAATAGAGAGAGTACAGAAAAGATTTACCAGAATGTTACCTGGGTTTCAGCACCTAAGTTACAGGGAAAGATTGAACAAGTTAGGTCTTTATTCTTTGGAATGTAGAAGGTTGAGGGAGGACTTGATAGAGGTATTTAAAATTATGAGAGGGATAGATGGAGTTGACGTGGATAGGCTTTTTCCATTGAGAGTAGGGGAGATTCAAACAAGAGGACATGAGTTGAGAGTTAGGGGGCAAAAGTTTAAGGGTAACATGAGGGGGAATTTCTTTACTCAGAGAGTGATAGCTGTGTGGAACGAGCTTCCAGTAGAAGTGGTAGAGGCAGGTTCGGTATTGTCTTTTAAAGTAAAATTGGATAGGTATATGGACAGGAAAGGAATGGAGGGTTATGGGCTGAGTGCGGGTCAGTGGGACTAGGTGAGAGTAAGCATTCAGCACGGACTAGAAGGGCCGAGATGGCCTGTTTCTGTGCTGTAATTGTTATATGGTTATATGGTTAAAAGAGTGAATATTGGACCACTAGAAAAAGATGCTGAAGAGGTAGTAATGGGAGAAGGAGAATTGGCAGATTAACTTAAATATTTTGGATCAGTCTTCATAGTGAAAGACAGTCTACCAGAACTTTGAGAGTGTCATAGGGCTGAAGTGTGTCATTGCTATTACTAAGCTTGGGAAGCTGAAAGGTTCTGAAGGTAGATAAGTCACCTGGACTAGGTGGACTATACCCAAAGGTTCTGTAAGATTACCTGATGAGATTGTGGAGGCATTAGCCAATGATATTTCAAGATTCACTTGATTCTGGGATGCTTCCAGAGGACTGTGAAATTGCAAATGTCTCTCCACTCTTTTAGAAGCGAGGGAGACAGAAGAAAGAAAACTATAGGCCAGTTATCCTGACTTCAGTGGTTGGGAGTTGTTGGAGTCCGTTATTAAGGATGAGGTTTCAGGTGCATACTAAAGTAGGCCAAAGGCAACCTGGTTTCCTTAAGAAGAAATATTGCCTGTCAGATCTGTTGGTATTCTTTGAGGAAATAATAGGCAGGATAGAGAAAGGAGAGTCAGTGGATTTGTTTATTTGGATTTTCAGAAGGTCCTTGACAAGGTGCCACACATGAGGCTACTTAACAAGGTAAGAGTCCATGGCATTACGGGCAAGATACTAGCATGGATAGAAGGTTGGCTGACTGGCAGGAGGCAAAGAGTCGGAATAAAGGAAGCCTATTCTGGTTGGCTACTAGTGACTAGTGTTTTTCCACAGAGGTCGGTATTGAGACCACTACTTTTCATGTTATATGCCAACAATTTGTATGAAGGAATTGATTGCTCTGTGGCCTTTGTGGACAATATGAAGCGAGGTGGAAGGGCAGGTAGTGTTGAGGAAGCAGGGAGTCTGCAGAAGGACTTGGACAGATTGGGAGAATGGGCAATGAAGTGGCAAATGGAAAATAACGGAGAAGTGTATGGTGATGGACTTTGTTAGAAGGAATAATGGAATAGTCTATTTTCTAAATGGGGAGAAAATTCTAAAATCAGAGATGCAAAGGGACTTAAGAGTCCTTGTGTAAAGTTCCCTGAAGGTTAAATTACAGGTTGAGACAGTGGTAAGGAAAGCAAATCTGATGTTAGCATTCATTTTGAGAGGACTAGAATATAAGAGCAAGGATGCTTTATAAGTCATCGATCAGACTGCAGTTGGATTATTGTGAGCAGTATTGGACCCCTTATTTAAGAAAAGATGTGTTGCAATTGGAGAGGGTCCAGAAGAGGTTCATGAGAATGAATGGGTTAACATATGAGGAGTATTTGATGGGTCTGGGCCTGTACTCGCTGGAGTTTAGAAGAATGGTGGGGGGGAGTGGAGGATCTTATTCAACCTATTGAACATTGAAAGGCTTAGACAGAATAGATGTGGAGAATTTGTTTCTTTATAGCGGGTGAGTCTAGGACCAGAGGGCACAGCCTCAGAATAGAGGACGTCTATTGAGCTGAGGCTGGTGAATCTGGAATTCCTTGCCATGGATGACTGTGGAGGCCAATATGTTGAGTATATTAAAGTGGAGGTTGATGGGTTCTTGGCTAGTCAGGGTGTGAAATGTTATGGGGAGAAAGCAGGAGGATGTTGTGAGAAAATAAATCAGCCATGATGGAACGGTAGAGCAGACTTGACAGGACAAGTGGCCTAAATCTGCACCTTTTTCTATGGTCTAAAAAACGGAGAGATCTCTTCCAGTCGCCATCAGTAACAACCTGTATCTGTCAGTTTAATGAACAGCTTCTATCAATAATACCAAAACTAAGTGGAATTTTTCTGTCATAATTATTGAGTGTTTATGTAACCAAACAGATGAAAAATGAAGAAGGAATGCCTAATTTCTTGCTGTGCAGAACAAATCCATTCTGGATGATTACTTTTCTGAAGGTGTGCTCTCAGTTGCCAACAAAATGATGGAAAATGCTATTGGTGCCATTAAGTAGCGGCTACCAATATCCACTGACCATTGCTCAGTCTGGGTTTTGCTAAGATCACTTGCCTGTGGACTTGATTGCAGCCCTGATCCAAACATGAATCCAAGAAACAAACCCCAGAAATAATGTGACATTGATGCCTTTTGAAACCCAGACACTGTGATTGTGTATGAAAGAACCCTGGTACAACTAAGGTTCATGGGCATCAAGGGAACGTGTCTCAGTCATTGAATTCACACCTTGCACAAAGGATATAAATATAGGATTCTCATACAGAATACTACAGAAGCTGGAAATCTGAATTAATAGTAAATGCTGGAAACATCTGCCTTTCTCTCTCCATTATTTTCCTAATAAAAATGGTTCCTTGATCTAATCTTTGAAGTGGCAATCCCATCTCAGTATTAATAGTTGCATTTGGACTTCTTCTATGGTTAGTGTTGAACGGACTCCTGTTGGGAATGATACTACCTCTCATGTAAATTCATCCATGATTACCAGCAATAGGTATTTTCTCTATTAGGTTTGGGACCTATGAGGTTGGTCAAGAGCCCTTAAATGTCAACTATCTACTTTAAAGGATTTCCAGATGTTGTGCTTGTCAGAGATGCACAAATGGTCTTAACCTTTCTTAACAATTTAAAACTTCTTTATGTGCCAATATGTCAGTTAGTGCCCTTTGAGATCTTAACACAGTTCTTGGCTGCTATGGGTTTTCTTTATAGAGTAGCTATTAATCTTGTCAACAGGAAATAGCTCTTTCCTATTTTACCTGAAAACAATTGGTTAATTTATCTGGTTTTCCTTGGGAAAAACAATCCCTTCCTGTGCAGTGTCACCACCAATCTCGTAAACTGCAGATGTATTCTATTGGTTGGAATCTTTAAAATGGCTTACTTGCTCCCCCATTGTGAAAGATGACCTCCACCTCTAGTACTCTTCTGACTCCTGTCATTGCCAACTGTTTTGTCACCTGCAACCGAGTCTCCAGTGATCCTGGCTAGGCTAATTGCGGAGACAAAGACAAAGACAATTTTTATGTGGAGTGCAAAGGATCAAATGTTTATCTGAGCTTAAGGAAGGGAAAGTTGTCTGTGTCAAGCTGGTGAGTAATCATGGCAATTTGTGCCCATATTTTGAGGAGGAGTAAATCCTTGTTCCATGTATGTCATATTGGCTTTCACAAATGTCCCCTCCATCATTAACAATTGCATTTGATCTTCAAACCACTTTTCTTTCTCATTGACTTTGCAGTATTTTAACCTGTTTGCATTTCATGCTGCCAGTATCTAATGTCTTCCACATTCACACTCAAAACATTATTTCAGCTCCTGTGAATTGATTGGAATACTTTCCACTTGTTGATAAGTGTGCAATTCCAAATAACTCCTTACAGGAGCAATCTGCTGGCTTGATTTGCACCACATACTTTGCTCTAAGTGTTCACTCTTTCTGCAACCAATCCACCATTAGTGTTTATTGTGTTTACAAAGTGCATGACAGGTGCTTTCCCGGGCTACTCCTGAGAGCACTATGATAAATCCAGAAGAGAGCAGGAGCAACAGTTTACAGGATCACTACAGCCAGGAGATTCCCGTTGAAATGGCACATTGTCATTAATTGGAAATTTTTTTTTGCTGCTTTGTTATTATTGGAATAAATGCATTGGGAGTACTTTCGCCAAAAGGTCTTCCCTGATTCACAAAGTTGGCACACCATGACGTTCTCAAGGTCAATTACGCAGATGAGAAATATTGGCCTTTCTTGTATCCACATCCTATAACAGAACAAAGAGTAATTATTCTAGGCTCCGTAATGGTAAACAAATGTATCTAAGTGATGCTAAACAATATGTAGGAAAAAAATGCATGCAAAATGCTGGAGGAACTCAGCAAGCCAGGCAGGATCTATGGAAAAGAGTAAACAGTTGATGTTTTGGGCCGAGACCCTTCATCAGGACTAGAAAGGAAGGGAATGAAACTATTTTCCAATATTGGATTGATTTTAACTGTGCTGGTTTCCTCAAATTATAAGTTGAGTTGGTAGTATAACATAGCTGGACTTCTCAATCCAAGATGTGCACTAGCAACATCAATCTGTATTTTACCTTTTTGTGTAACAGAGCACCGCTAAGAGTCCTGTCTATCAAATTTGATATAAACTTACTAAATTGTTCAGTAGACCAAAAACTTAGCAAGGTTTGAAGACATATTTGAAAAGAAGGAAGAAAGTGCAGTGGCTTAGGAGGGAAATTCCTGACCTCAGGATCTTGCCAACTTAAGACATATTGCTTGTGCCTCAACAACTGTATTTAGAGATTCCTATGGCCAGATTTAGAGGTGTACAAACATTTATAGAACAACAAGGCTGTAGAAGCTTAAAAAATAGTTATTCGAAAATTTTTGCTGAGAATTTTGATCTCTGGTTTTTGCTTGACCGGGATATGAAGAAGGTCAGTGAGCATGGACGTAATACTTTAGGTGAATGGAACAAACAGCAGAATTCAGGTTTACATAGCAAGGCTGGCAGCAGCCTGGTGTACCAGTCGAGGTGTAGGAAATAAAGTCACGGATTGCCATTTTGGCAGCAAGTAACTGAGCTGGGGGCAGAGTTAGACCTTCCTGGAGGTGGAAGCAAGTGGTGTTGGTGCAGATGTGTGGATTGAACCTCACCTTGAGGTCAGAGCTGACTCCCAAGTTTACAATAACTTGATTGGTTTTCAGACCTGCCTGGAAGAAGGAGGGGGAGTCAGTGGCTCTTTGAAATCACTGTAATGAACTCTTAATCACCAGCTCCAGGAACATAATTTTGAGTATATAATTTTCTAGCAGTGTGTTAATTGCTTGTTTCCTTTCCTTTTAGTGGAAGCGTGAGCAAGAGTTTGATATGCAATTATTAGAAAAAGCGGTGAAAGATCATAATGGTGTTGAGGACGGATTTGCCAAATCAGTGCCGGTGATGGAAGCTGATGTGGAGCCACTGGATTACAATTTGGATCTCAGTAAAGAGGTAATAATGCTACATTATAGCATTTGCAAACATCAAATCTCCAGTGTTAAAAACAAAAATCAAGGAAGTCTTACATACCATTTTTCCCAAGCTCAGGACATCTCCAAACTGTTGTGTATTTAATATTCCAGTAATATTTGAGTAATCTTGTGTGTGTGTGTTAATATAGTTTAATTAAGCATGTGGTAATTCCTTGCTTGAAGTAAACACAAAGTTCAACTTGCATTCCCAGCTCTCTGGGAGAGGATATGATGGTATTGAATGCTGAGTTGTAGCCGATAGAGAACATCTTGAAGTATGCATCTCTGCTGTCCAGATGTTCAGGGTTGAATGAATAGCCAATGAGATGGCATCTGCTGTGGACCTGTTGCTTCAGTAGGCAAATTGGAGCAGCTAATTCAGTAGCTAATTTGCACATACCAGCTTTCCGGTGGAGGAGGAGGAGTTAAATGACTGGATATTCTGTTTGAATTGACTGAAGATTCAATGTTGCCCTTATTTTGAATGGTGTCAGTGCGTAAGGAGTTCCTTCCAGAAGTTTGCCTCTAGTGAAAATTGCATTGCAGTTCAAATGCATGTGTTACAACTATACATGCTCATGTTCCTCTGAGCACCCTGAAAGGATGCATTGTGTACCGCTGCTGCAATGGATTAAATATTTGGCCATCTGGAATCTCTGTTAAATTATAGGAAATGTTCTGAAACACGACCTGTGTTCGCTGTTTCAAACTTAGTTAGGATGACCCTCAGTTCAACCGCCTGGTTTGTTTCTGTGGAATCCTACCTTTGGAGTATTAGTTGTGAACACTTCTAACTTCTTGTATCATCCAACCTGCAAACAAACCTTTATCAACAGAACATTTGAAGATTAAGCAAAATTAAATCATACTCTCTGTCTGAGGCAGTGGCCTTAGGTTTCACAAGTTTGGAACACATTATTCAATTTGTAACTGTGCACATATTCCTCAGTAATTTTATTTTCTCTAGAAATGTGTTTTTGGGCTAGTGGTTAGAATGAATGCAGCATTTATACAAGGTACCTGTTAACATGAATTATATGGTTAACAAATTGAATAATTTAAGGGGAGGGGAAAATGTACCCAGTTTGGTAAACCATTGTCTGCAACAATCATTTGTGGAACATAACTTGACATAATCAATGTGCCTCAGATTTAGAACACCCACTTTCCCACCAGCGTTTATTTCAACAAAGCATTTGAGGCACAAATGGAACTGCATTTAATTTGTTTAAATTAATTTCACCCTGAACACTTTTTGAATGGTGGAAAATTGAGATTTTATTTTGAGTAGGTGTACTATATTTAAACCTGTTTCCAAAAATAGTTTTTGTTAATCTATTCAGTCTGCACTCCCATATTATTATTAATTTGATCCTTTTGTCTTTTAGTTATCAAAGCCAGACATGGTTTTAATTCCAGAGCGCTATATTGAAATGGAGCCTGACGAACCACTCTCCTATGAAGAATGTGAGGCAAGGAGACGCAAGGTGCAAAAAATCAAAAACATTCTTGCTAAATCAAGGTACTTGTAAATAAATGCGTGATTTTCATTGTATTTTTAATTCAGATACTCACAGGTGGTACTTCTGTTAAAGAAAGTTCTTGATTTAATGCTGGCCCTGACTGAACAATTTAAAATCGACTGAATAGAACCAATATTCTACAATATTTCAAATCCAAAAACCATGAACTACCTAAAAACACATCCCATTGCTCTTATTTCCCTTCTCCTGATGTGCAAGCAACATTGGAGTAGTTAGAGCCCCTGTTTTTAGATTATCTAGTACGTTTGATTAGGATGCAGAACTAGGCACACTAAATCATGAAATGTAGCTGAAGCATTCACACTATATTTGTGATAAACATGTGGAAGATTATTAATAATATTGGTATGAGAACAGGATTAAATTATAAAGAGGGAGTGGATGGGCTATGACTTTGGAGTGACTGAGAAATGATCTGATAAAAGTATATGAAATTATGAGAAGTGTACATAGGGTAGGTGGTCATTCTTTTTCCCAAGATGGAAAATTAGAGGGTCTAGGTTTAAGATGAGAGGGAAGAGATTTAAAGGAGATCCAAGGGAGAAGTGTTTCACATGGTAGGTATGTGGAACAAACTGCCACAGGTACAGTTACAACATTTTAAAGATATTTTGGGCAGGTACTGGACAGGAAATATTTAGAGGGATATGGGCCAAAACTAGGCAAATGGGGCTAGTCATGGGCAAGTTGGCCTGAAGGGCCTGTTGCTGTGGTGCACACCTCAATGAATCTACGATTAACAAAAAATCATTAATGGTTTCCTGTAAGGAATGACATTCTGTGAAAATAAATGGAATTGTTAATGTATAAGTAAATGAAATTTTAGAAAAATAAGTAGGATTTTGTGTTGTTACCCTTAAGTTAAACACTATTGTACTTTGATTCAAAGTATTCTGGACACTACAGAACATAATCTGATGCCAGTATCGCTGATCTTCTTGCTAATTAAGTTGTATTTGTGCAAGCTTGATACCTATTAAGGATATACCTCACAGTGTCCATACCAGATAACTTGAATGAGGTTTTGACTCTTGGCTTTTTAATTAGTTTAGATTAGAATCAATATATTAATGTGAGGTAATAAAAGGGCCACATTTCCTTTGCTCCCATATCTCCACTTCTTATTTTTTGGGATGGGATTCATGATGGTTTGATTGTGAAATCTAGTGGTCTGATAGAAATCTCGTAGTCTGAATGGGGCCGAGAGGTCTGATTCATTGAGATATTCTGTATTTTAGTGAACGTACCTTGGTGTCAGAAGGTATGTCTGGGATGCAGTTGTTTCACTCTCAAAATGGAGGCTCTTGTCCAGATTAGAACATAAGAGATAGGAGAAATTAGGCCATTCAGCCCATCGTGTCTGTTCTGACATCATGGCTGATTTATTATCCTTCTCAATTATCCTTCTCCTGGCTTCTCCATGTAACCTTTGACGCATTGACTAATCAAGAACCTGTCACCTCCGCTTTAAATACACCCAATGACTTAGCCTGTACAGCCATCTGTGGCAATGAATTCCACAGATTCAGCATCCTTTGGCTAAAGAAATTCTTCCTCAGCTATGTTCTAAATGGACATCCTTGTATTCTGAGGTTGTACCCCTGGTTCTAGACTAACCTCCTAAAGGAAACATCCTCTCTATATCCACTCTATCTAGGCCTTTCAATATTTGATAGGTTTCAATGAGATCCTCCTCTCATTCTTCTAAACTCCAGTGAGTACAGACCCAGGTCCATCAAACACTCCTCATTCATTAAACCATTCATTCCCAGAATAATTTTTGTGAACCTCCTCTGAACCCTCTCCAATGCCTGCACATCTTTTCTTAGGTAAAGAGCCCAGAACAGTTCAGAGTACTCCAAGTGCGGTCTGACCAATGCCTTATAAACTCCTCCTCCCTCGGTGCCTCTTACACCCTCAGTATTACATCATAAATTAATGCTAACACTGCATTCTCCTTCCACACCACCAACCCAAACTGCAAGTTAAGGGAATCCTGTATGAGGACTCCCTAGTCCCTTTGCACCTTTGATTTTTGAATTTTCTCCGTTCAGAAATTAATCTATGCCTTTATTCCTTCTACCAAAGTACATGACCATACACTTCCCTACACGATACTGCATCTGCCACTTTGTCCTTCTTCGTATCGTCCACTAACTTGGACACAGAACCATCAATTCTGTCATCCAAATTATTGGTGTATAGCATGAAAAGAAGCAGTCCCAGTGTCAATGAGAAAATTCTCTGTTTGTTCCCACCATTTGCCTCCTGACAGTCTGCCAGTTTTCTATCCATACCTGTATCATTCCTGTGATACTGTGTGCTCTTGTCTTGTTAAGGAGCCTCATGTGTGACATGCAACAGCCATGGCTAATATATATGAACCTGGAGGAGACTTCACTTCCCCACTGTCCTAAGCAGTAGGTGTTATATTGGGTTCTTGTTCAATGAAGATGACACAATCCAGTGGGTTTGGAGAATTCCAAATACTCACAACCCTCATCATAACCGTCTCCTCATCTCCAGCTGACCCCTTATCCTAACATTATGTCCTTGAATCTTGGCTCCACAACTTTATCAATTCCAGCTTTCCTTATCCTATTCATCCAACACAGCCAGGTCCTCTGCACTTCCACCCCAATCAACATCATTTGTCAGCCATCTTGAACTTGCTGTTTTCCTGTCACCAAATGGTGTGTCCTTGCAAACAAACCTCCCGCTCCCTCAACCCCAGTGGCTAGGTTGTTGGCAGGAAGTAACTGTGATACTGCTCTGTTAAGTATTGTGTTGCATTCTGAATGTGATCTCTCAGAATTGTTTTTTTCTCTCTCTCCATCAGTTTCCAGAATATGCAGACAGGAGTTAACAGCAGAGAAAGTACAGCTGATGTAGATTCACAACTGCAAGAGCAGGAACGTATTATCACCATGTCGTATGCATTAGCATCTGAAGCTTCCCAACGCAGTAAAATTGTAGCAGGTACACCCTCCTCTTCTAATATCGACACACAACACCTAGAAATTGTTTTTTAAATGTAAAGTCCACTTCATCTGTATCATCAATTAAGAAAGAAGATTTAGAATAGCTTTCACATGCCTTAATGGAGGTGAAAATTGTAGACTGAGCAATTATTGAATGTTTTCTGCATATTCATTATTGGTCAGTAATAGTGTGGAACAGACAGAACCACACAAGCAACAGGGCCTCGCAGCTGGGGACAAATATTACATTAAAAACTATTTGTTACCTTTCTTGATTACAGTGATAGAATTGGCTTTTGAAATAAAAATTCAAAACTTAAGATTTAAATTATATATACAAAGTGTTTACAGGAGTTAATTTTTTTTTCATATAAGTGAGATCTGAAAGGAGTTGCTTCCAGCAGCAGTCTCATCCATCCATTTAGAGGGTGTGAGTTGATGTAATAAGAACAGGTTATTTAATTTCTCAGTCAAACATTTGGTAAGTAATTGACATGAGATTCTTGGTTGACTCTCTTTCATTCTCACCCGAGCAGCACCACAGTCAGTTGTATCATTCACATTGATCAAATCCATCTGCTGCAGCCAATGATATATTTACCATTAAAACCATATGGGCAATAACTGATAGTTTATTTTATAAATATCCAGTAATGTGAAAGATAAACTGATTCTTTATATTACTAAACACTAAGGAACACACCAACTTCTGTTAATTTATCTGTTATTCTTAAAACTAACGATGACTTATTTAGACCAGAAAGGCAAAAAGGTTTGAAGAAATAGTATCAGACTGGAGCAGTTGGTATATATTTAAGTTGATCAGTTTTGAAGAAATAAAGCAGTAGGTTTATTCCATCAAATTTTTTGTTTGCTTTGTCAGTCTCACTGCCTTCAATATGCTAATTGTATCATTTCATATTAAATTCTATTGAATTCCATTGTCATGTTACTGTACATTGTATAATCTTGCCACTAACCACACACAGTTTGCTTTGGACCTCAAAATTATAATTTGTCCTTTATAATCACTTGTCCGTTTCTGCACGCTGCTCTCTCAAGGTCTGTGCTCCTAAAATACATGGGGAACTTGCCATAAAATATTTCTAAGCACTATAAGAATCTGCATTTATTTTCTAACCAGATGCTAGTCAATTTGTTACTCATCCCTAAATTCCTTATTCTTAAAGCTTTTTCCATACATTGAAGCCTTTGAAGTGCTTTTGAAAGTTTTTTACTGTAATGCCATTCGTCACCTCTCCAACAGATTCCTTTAGGATTATGACATTATGGCCCATATGATATAATACTCCTTTTGCAACCTCAAGTAAATTTCATCTCTAGTCTGATATTTATCAATTATATTTGTAATTGTCTTTTCTAACATAACAGTGAGGGATTGCACAACAGTGTGGGAAAAGCACCTGTATAGTGCTGTACTGTCTTAAATCTACTATTGGATTCTAAAATCATTTTCTTTACAGTTTTAGTCCCTAATAATTTTGAGAAAAACATTTTAATTTTAATGAGGCAGTTGAAATTTGCTGTTTCTTTTCTTTCAAATCTCTGTATTTTATAGTTGTAAAATATATTTGCATGCTCATTTTGATTACTTGTACAACAGAATTTGTTACAAAATTATCCTGACGTAGCGAGATTAGTTTTCAGTTGAAATATGTCACACCCATGTAAACTGCTTGCCCAGATAATTTATTGTCTTGCATGTCCCATATTAACTCTTCCTGGTAAGTTCCCTCCCTCCAAGGCAGTTTCCTTTCACGATTATTGTTGCTTTACAAAGGCCCTCTCTTTTGGATGCTTGCGAAGTTATGGAAGATTGCTAAGGGCTTTATCAATTTTCAGTCTGCATATGATGAGGGGCATTTAGTCAAGGTGTGCAGAATTTTATGCATCTCTTGTCTTCAAGAACATGAGATGAGTAGTACAAAAATTCTGGTAACAAAAGTTGTTCCCTATTCCAAGCTGCCATTTCGGAACAGAGCTCTGATGTACTGCAATAAAATAAAATCAGTTAGAGCTTGTGTGGAGTTTTACATTTTAAAGGAGTTTATAAGCTAATACCCCAAATGCTATAGATATTGGATGAGAATGGAATTGCAATGCCCTTACACTCGGGCAGTCTGTTGAAATTTACTGACTGCTTTTGAAGAATGCCCACGTGAGCATATTACTAATAGTTACTGGTGCTTGTGTAACTTCGTTTTCATCGGTAGGTATTTTATACTGGGAAGATTTTAGTGATATAAACATCTTAATTTTGGCACTTATGCTTTAAATGATTTGTGTATATTGTTGCAAATAATGACTAGTGAATTTTGCATGTCAATGTTTATTAAAACAATTACTAATTTATTTCCAAGCGTAAGCAGAAATGATGGTATTGAATTTGTACACTGTCTGGCTGTTGTCTTGTTGCTAACTTTTGTGGTTAACTATTTTTGCCCTTGTTTCTGTGTATGATCCCTTTCAGCGCAACAGCAGGTCCATCCATCTTCAGCACCTTCCCCTCCACACTCCCCTGTAAGCAATGGATTCCACTACACATTTGTCTAAACAAAGTAAGAACTAACAACTTTTAACATGACTTCTGCTTTAACCGGTATTATGTCTTGATTACAATCTAATTTTACACCTAGTACTAACTTAGCAATGCCTTCAATAATGCAACTTATTGAAGGTTAACTGAAAACGTGATACTGAGCAGAATATTGCATCATGCCAATCGACCAATTCCTCTTCAAGTAGTCCTGATCATTAATGCAATGGACAGCAATCACGAAAATTTAGTTTTAAGTGAGTTCTATGTAAAATGGGTGTGTGTCCGACCCTGCTTTTTTAGTTTTGAAAATTTTTATAAAGTCATTGTATTGATTTGGCACACAGTACTTCTGTGAAACAATTTCTCAGTTATGATTTGGATCTCTGCCAGGGAAAGGTGAATTTGTTTATTATTATCATGTGTACTGAGATGGTGAAAAGTTTGTCTTGCATACTGTTCATACAGATCAAATCATTACACAGTGAATTGAGGTAGAATAAATATTGAATGCAAAACTAAGTGCAACAGCTGCAGAGGAAAACAGTGCAGGTAAACAGCAAGGTACAAGATTGTGAGGTCAAGTGTCAATCTTATTGTACTAGGGAACCATTCCATAGCCTTACAACAGTAACTTAGAAGACATCTTTCAGGATTTTGTATCTTCTGCCCGATCGAAGAGGAAGAAGAGAGAATGTTTGGGGTGGGTGACATCTTTGATTAGTGCAGTTGCTTGCCTGAGGTAGTAAGATATAACACATGGTCCTTGGAAGGGAGCTGTATACACAACTGTTAACATTTCTGTGTGGTCACATGCACAACAGTTGTCATATAAATCCATGGTGATGCCGTGGTTAGCGTAACACTATGACAGTGCCAGTGACCCAGGTTCAAATCCGCTACCGTCTTTAAGGAGTTTGTACGTTCTCTCCTTGATTATGTGGATTTCCTCTGGGTGCTCTAGTTTCCTTTCACACTCCAAAGATGTACAAGTTAGTACTTAATTGGTCACATGAGTGTGGTTGGGCAGCACAGGCTCAGTGGGTCGGAAGGGGCCTGTTACTGTGCTGTATCTCTGAATTTTAAATATTAAGTAAGTAGACTGTAAGCTATGATGCGTCCAGATAGGATGCGCTCTATGGTGCATTGATAAAAATTGGCGGTGGATGATGGAAGCATGTCAAATTTCTTCAGACTCCTGGAGGATTGGAGGTATTGGCACATGTGAGTGATGATAAACCTGATTCTGATTGTGGACTGAGGGTGGGAAGGGGGCAGGGAGAAGGGGAATCATGGTTGGGAAGGAGGACAGGAGCAAGAAGCACCAAAGAGACTTTCTGTAATGGACAATAAACCAATTGTTTAGAATCAAATTACTTTGCCTGGTGTGTCAGCACTCATGCCACCATGCCTCCCCCCACCTTTGCCATCTGCCCCACGCCCCTCCCGTGGCACTCCACCCTCACCATTCCCAACATCCTTTTACAGCACTGTATGTGGCTGATGGTATTGGTGATGTTCACTTCCAGGCACTTGAAGCTGTCAATGTTCTCAACCTCAGTACCACTAATGTGGACAGGAGCATGTTGTCAGTGATCAGCTGTGCAGAGAAATAGTGATCATAACAATATCAGTAAAATGAAGGTATTGTACATACAAGAGAGAAAGTGGGAGGTAGAGAGAGGATTGTGCGGGGGCAGGTGAGGGGGTGTTAAAATAAAATCATAGTTGGAAGAGAAAGATTACGAATTTGCCCATGATTTTTATGTTGGATGACTTGAATGTGTTATACAAGTTAGATATGACAATAGTAGGTATATTTTGGGTGGATTTGTAGGATAATTGATAATTCTATTGGTAGGGAATGCTGTTTATTTAAACTTCGTTAGTCTTGACGAAGGGTCTCGGCCCGAAACATCGACAGTGCTTCTCCCTATAGATGCTGCCTGACCTGCTGCATTCCACCAGCATTTTGTGTGTGTTGCTTGAATTTCCAGCATCTGCAGATTTTCTTGTGTTTGCCTTTTAAATTCACCTCTGTCTAGTGTCTGGTTTGTCAGTCTCTTCTGTGCCACTTCATACCACTGTCACTTAGGATGTCTTGGCCACAGATGAGAAAAAGCAGTATCAATATCAGAATCAGGTTTATTGTCGCTGACATATGTTATGAAATTTGTTGTTCTGCAGCAGCAGTACATTGCAATAGAGATTAATAAAATCTATGAATGCCAGCCTTACTAAAAACATTTTATAGCTGAGACTTTTTTAAAAAAAAGTACTAGCAGGCCCGCTGAAAGAGTCAGCAAAGGAGAAGGATCATCTTCTCTGAATAATACGTCTTGCGTTGTATTTCCCTTTGCTGTTTCATTCTTACTGCATTTCATTCCAGGGAAAGCCAAGTAAATTGCTAAATCTGTTTCCAAAGCTCTAGCAGTGTTTGTCATGAGCACATCAACATAACACAAGGCAGCCTGTCCCAAGTTATCTTATTGACAGAGTGCTTTTTAAGGTTGTGATGTTGTATTATTTTTTAGGGTGTGAGAAAGGCTAGGGGCAACAAGTGTAATATTGTGGGATCACTCGTGCTGAAAGTTAACAACACAATCATCTCGGAATATCATAAATTGTAAAGTTCTGGTAAAATTCCAATCTACTTTCAGGCAAATAAATTAAAAAAAACTAATCCCTAATTTCAACATTAGGAAGTACTAACTTGGTTTGAAATTTTCTTGGCCAACTTTTAAAGCAACTTGGTTTACCTTACAGTATTTAATATTGTATGCACTTCAGTGTTCTGATTTAATTCCAGCTGTTGTGCTGAATGAACTTCTCAATCTTCAATTCTCTGCATACTTTATATCATTCGACTATCTTTGTTCATGTGGTATTTAAACAAAAACTATGCACAATATGCTAAGGTTAATTATTATTACTGAAATTATAAAAGTAATTCTATATCAACAAATTTCCATGGTAAATTTTCCACAAAATCGATGATCTTTTTTGATCTTGATTTGGAGATGAAGGTGCCACATGTTGTTTGCACACTGCACTGTCACAGTGATAGATTTTGATTCTGCTTCCATCATTATGCTGTAAACTTGATAAACAAAGTAAATATTTACCTGATAATTTAGTCTGAATTATAAAGATGGTGTTTCCCCTAAATCTTCAGAAGGCACAGTGAATTCTTCAGAAGCTTTAATTGTCTAATCATTGCCGTGGAATGAGAAAATTAAACTACCCATTTATGAAGAAATGGTCATTGAGAATTTGCAACTGTTCATATATTCATTGGTTGTCTACTTTTATTGGTGCATGTGAAGTTGTGTTGTAATGCCCTCTGGTGGTGATGGAAGAAAATGGCATTCTATTAAACATTTTCTGGGCAATCAATATTCTTGCAATGACAAATATTAAGTTTAAAAATGTGTTTTAGAGTTATGCTGTGAAATCTAGATGATATGACTACCATGTGATAGTTGAAAAAGATTTCTGTTTCTTGTGTGAAGAACATTATGAATTCACGATCAGAAATTACTTTCTGATAAATAACGTTCTTTTATTGTAGATCATAATCACAACAGGTTTGTATTACATAGTTTGTAGTAATCAGTGCAATAGTAAGGTGATATTTGCAATTTTTGAATTTAGTTTTAATGATCTAATGCTCTTGTTAATATCAGAAACAGTAGCCATGATTTTATAGGCCTTAAATATTGTTCAAAATTGGTAAATGGAAACCAGAAAGATGTTTTGGTTATTTGTTCATCTCTGTGGTGTCAACTTGTCAAAGTCTGAAGAGATTTAACAGTGGGCAATGGGATAGAAGATGCAGCTGAGAAGGAGACCATTCTGTCCACGGACAATGTCAACTCTTTATAAGGCAATGCAGTCAGTCCCATTCCACTGCAATTCCCCCGTAATCCTGCAAACGATTGCCTTTCAAGTGCTTATCCAATTCACTTTTGAATCTGCACCACCTGTACAAACAATCCAAACGACTATATTTATAGATTTAAGACAATCCTCACACTAACTTTGTCTGCTTAGAATAAAATGTTAAATCTGTATCTATTTGTCCTTAAATCACAGAGTTATTGGAACAACTTCCCTTCATTTACCTAATCTAAAACAGCCATGACCCTGTACACATTGACAAGATCTCTCTGCTCCAAGCTTCTCCAGTCCTTGCATGATGAGAGAAAGATTGTATGCAAATTGCTAACTGATGATCCTCAGAGGCATTCTGACCAATAGAAATGTAGGCATGATTGGATACTTTCCAGTTTTGCCTGATTACTTTTAGGGATTTTACCTTTGGAGATGGGAAGTTATGAAGAGTGGACGGGTACATTTTGGGTAGAAAGTCTCTGAAAGGAGAATGAAGATCATGATGCCCGCCAGTCCCTGTGTTTTTTTTTTAAATAAGGTTTAAAATTTGTTTTAAGTGATTAAAGAGTTGAACATTTAATTCTTTCTCTTCCTAAATTAGCCAAAGCCCTGGTTGAACACTAATAACGAGAGAGGAAGGAAGTATTGAACAAGAAAGAAAGTGGGACAAACCTGCAAAGCTGCTGTGATGAAGCACAATGTGGTAATTCGATAATCGACACTAACCAGCCAGAAATGGAAGAACTAGACCTTTGTATGGAAACAAGACAAAGACAATTCTTCATTGGGAGCCATTGAAACTGGGCTTGTATTGACCATGAGTTGTAGATTGGTTATTTCATTGCGAGGCTATTTTTCTATCTTGTTCAACACAATGATGGCTAAAATTTGCTGACTCACATTGGAAACTAAAGTTTTACTTAGCACAGTGGAGGTGTGTGCAGTAGGATTAATTTTTTAAGCATATATATTGTATTGCACTTTTTAAAATGTATATGAATTGCTTTAAAATGTGTGTGAAATGCACACACAAATACCACAGAAAGCTGGTATGCAGCCATTTAGAGGCAGAATGTGTTGAAGCAGATTTATATGGATCATGCATTTATTCAGAACGGTCTTGCAGTGTTTGTGAAATGGGTTTATCTATATTAGCCTGTGTTCAGCTGCAATATTTTATTGTGATGACAAATTCTGTAAAAAGTAAACGACCATTTCTCTGGTCTTCTCATAAATTACATTAAAATGCTCATCTATTTTTGAATCTCAAATTTAAAATGTGATATTCCTACCAATTTTTGGATCAATTTTAAAATGAATTTATTTTCTCTGAATCAAGCACTGCCAGAATGAACTTATATTGCCAAAACCAAATGGGTTCTATTATTTCCACAGACACTTGCAAAGTGAAAAGCACAGCAGAAAGATTATTTTGAAAAATGGAGTACAGAAATGATTTTGAAATCTGTTGAAAAGTATTGCATAATGTAAATATTAATAAAAAGATTCAAGTAAAGGAACTGTTTCATGTCGTAAGAATTGATGGTAGTGCAGAATCTGTTTAATAGGAAAAGTTCAGCTTGCAGCAAACTGGTTCAGCAGTGATCCATATGAAGTTGAGGAGCCTGGTGAGTAATAAATTCCTTGATGTTAGTAGAGCTGGTATCTCATCATTACATACTGCCTTACAACAGTTTTATGCATCCATATCACTATCAAGTGGCAATGTGTGAAAGCATCTCTGTACGGACATGACTAAATAGTCTCCTCCATTTAGTGTTGAGACCTTGTCATTTGCAGTATCGGTATAGTATATCTCTCTCCAACATGAGCTGCTACTTTCAGAAGAGGTGAGTAAATAACAGTGGCATATTGCTGATTGTTTAGAAGTGAAAATAATAGATGCAGCAGTTAGTGATAGAAATTCCCACAAAATAATATCACTGCACAACAATTTTTTTGCTTCGTGTTGCTTCCTCAGAATTTTTTCTTTGTTTATGATAGGCCACTTGAAGCTAAACACAAATATAATTTCAGACTACTTGTATTATGTAGGAATTAGGAGAAACAAGAAATTAACTTTTATTGAACATGATGTGTTTAATGCATAATGGTGCTAACGCTTTGCAGAACTTCAACAAAGCTAAAAATGTTTTGTTGATGATTTTCATTTTTACTCAGTGTCTGAGGCCTCTCGCTTCAACAATAATCAGCCAACAATAATCAGCCCAACACTGATGGACTCCAGTTGCCCTGATACTCTTTGTCCATGACCACAATGTCCCAGAGAAACCTTTCACCGTGCTCGCCACCGACAGCAAATGGAAATGCAGAAAATGAATCTTCAGTGACATGTCGCACTTCATAATTCTGTATGCTTGAAGCACACTATCAGCCAGCTGCATGTAGTTCGGTGCTCTGTAGTTGCCAAGAAAATGTTCAACAACATTCTTGAATGCCTTCCGTGTGGTTTTGATAAAATGGTTGAGCATGGTGGGAGTAATGTTCCGAGTTGCGTTGATTTCAATGCAAGTATTGTAGATACGATAGGTGGGCTAAGAGCACCAATCAGCTTGTAGAATTATGACATTTTAGCCATTAGTGAGACTTGGTTGCAGGAGGGGCAGTACTGGCAGCTCAATGTTCTGAGGTCCATTGTTTCAGACATGACAGAATGGGTGGAATTAAAGGGGGAGGGGCGGCATTACTAGTAAGGAAAAATGTCGCGGCAGTGCTCAGCCAGGACAGGTCAATTTTGCTTGTAGACAGCTCAATCAGAAAGGCTCTGGCAAATGTGGATTGGGATCAATGTTCCCTCTAATTTTTAGTAGTCAGTGTGCGCAAAAATCTTAAGTTGTGTAAATTTTTTTCCTGTGACAAAAGTATGTGCACTGAATGCACACATGGCACAGTTTATGTAGGTTTACAAAATATTTGACATAAAACTGCACAGAATAACAACAAAATAACATACATATTTAAGTCACTCAGTTATTTTTTCTCTCTCCTGTCTTTGGCACTTACCCATTCTTTGTAAACTCTATCTAGACTAATAGAACTTCCATCCAATCGATAGCTTTTGATTCTCATTAACATATCCAAATGACATTCACCTAAACGGTTTCTCAGCTTGCTTTTGAGTTGATTCATTAGGCTAAAACCTCGCTCACAGTCCACACTAGACACAAGAAAAGTTCCCCCAATGTCCATCAACTGTGCAAGGTCACAAAACTGTTCATTTTGAAGTACAAATGTTTGAAATGTTTGAGCAAAGTTTGAAATCAGTTTGGATTTAATTTTTTCTTGCACGGAAAATTTGAAATCATTAAACTGTCTAACTATTACAGTATTTTCAGCTAGAAAATCATGATATTTTAGACATAAGGCATTAACTTGTTCATCGCCAAATGTGAAGTTTACGATATGAACAGTGTCCGACAAAGATGGCTGCTGCCGTGATGCAGCTGTACAAACAGGAACAGGAAAGGTGAGGTGACGTAAGTTAGTGTCGTGCATTGTGGTATTTGAAAAACCAACTAACTAGTTAACAGAAACATTTAGCTAAAAGATTATTTTCAATAAGTATAATTATTAATTACTACATTATTTTAGGTAACTAACCTTTTGTGCGCACATTAATTTCCTTTGTGCACTGGTTGAAAAATGCGTGTGCACGCACACAGCTTGGAGGGAACATAGATTGGGATGGGTTGTTTTCTGGCAATGGCATGCTTAGTAAGTAGGGGGACTTCAGAAGTGAAATTTTGAGAGTACAGAGTTTGTATGTTTCTATTAGGATGAATGGCAAGGATAATAGGTTTAGGGAACATAAAGGTCAAAGTAAATTTATTATCAAAGTACATATGTCCCCATAAACTACCCTGAGATTCATCTTCTTGCGGGCATACTTAGTAGATTCAATGAAAAATCACACAGATGGACAAGCAACCCAAGTGCAAAAGACGACACACTTTGTAAATACCAAAAAAATAAGAAAATAAGAAATAAGCAATAAATATGGAGAACATGAGTTGCAGATTCTTTTAAGAGTGTGCCCATAGATTGTGGAATCAGTTCAGTGTTGGGGTAAGTGAAGTTATCTCCTCTGGTTCAAGAGCTTTATGGTCGATGGATAATAACTCTTCCTGAACCTGGTGGTGTGAGATATGATGCTCCTGTACCTCCTTCCTAATGGCAGCAGTGAGAAGAGACCATGGCCTGGTTTATGGATGCTTCTTTCCTGTGACAGCGTTTCTTGTAAATGCGCTCAGCGGAAAGAGGGCTTTATCTGTGATTGACTGGGCTGGATCCACTACATTTCATAGATTTTTCCATTCAAAGGCAGTAATGTTTCCAAACCAGGCCATGATGCACCAGTTTAGTATACTCTTCACCACATACCTATAGAAGTTTGTCAAAGTTTTAGATGACATGCCAAATCTGCACAAATATCTGAGAAGATAGAGGTGCTGCTGTGCCTTCATTGTTATGGCCATTACATGCTGGACCGTTGTCTGAAATGACTATGCTGAGAAATTTAAAATTGCCGACTCTCTCCACCTCTGATACCCTGATGAGGACTGGCTCATGGACTGATGGTTTCATCTTCCTGTAGTTAATAATTAGCTCCTTGGGTTTGTTGACATTGAGTAAGAGGGTGTTGTTGTGGCACTTGTTCAGCCATATTTTCAATCACCCTCCAATGTACTGATGCATCGCCACCTTTTGATTTGGCCAGCGACAGTGGTGTCATCAGCACACTTAAATATGGCATTAGAGCTGTGCTTAGCCTCACAACCATAAGTATAAAGTGAGTAGAGCGGGGGGCTAAGCACATAGCTTTGTGGTGAACCTGTGCTGATGCTGATTATGGAGGAGAAGTTGCCAAACTGAACTGACTCAAGTTCAGTTTGGCAACTGACTGGTGAAGAAGAAAATGGAGGTGCATTGTGGGTGCATTCAGCAAGGAGTAAATGAAGTGCTGAGGAGTATAAGTATATGAGGACTAAAAAATAAAAGGCATGAGCTTGCTCTAGCAGACAATTTGAAGGAGATTCCCAAGGGCTTCTTCAGCTGTATTGAAAACAAAAGGGATAGCAAGGGTCAAAATTGGTCCACTTGATGATCAGCGTGGTCATCTATGTCTGGAGCTGAAAGAAATGGGGGAGATTTTACATTTATTTTTTGCATCTGTATTTCCTCAGGAGACATACTCGGAGTCTATCGAACTGAAGCAAAATAGCAGGGAGGTCACAGACCAGCTACGATTACAGATGGGGAGGTGCTTGCTGTCTTGAGGCAAACTAAGGTGGATAAGTCTCCAGAACTTTGTAGGAGCTAGTGCAGAAATTGCAGGGGTCCTGGCAGAGGTATTTAAAGTGTCCTTAGCCTTGGGTGATAGGCTGGAGGTCTGGAGGATAAGAAAGGTTCTAAGGTTATGCCAGGAAATGATAGGCCAGTGAGCCTGATGTCAGTAGAGGGTAAATTATTGGAAGGTATTATCATCCAAAATACATGACAAAAACAATGGGTGCAGCAGTGATCCCTGCAGCACACCACTAATTCCAGGCCTTCAGTCAGAAAGACAACCCTCCACTGTACTACCACTCTCAGGCTTCTGTCACAAAGCCAACGTTGAATCCAATTCACTTCATCCTGAATGCCAACCGACTGAACCTCCTTGATCAACCTCCCATGTGGGATTTTGCCAAAGATCTTGCTGAAGTTCATGTAGACAACACCCACTGCCTTTCCTTCATCAGCTTTCCCGGTAACCTGCTCAAAAATACTATAGGATCGGTTAGACATGACCTATCATGCACACAGCTATGTTGACTATCCCTAATCAGGCCCTATTTAATACAAATACTTACATATGTGGTTCCTTAGAAACGTGGTAAAATGTGCTGAAAAGCGGCAGATGGAATTTAATGTAGACAAGTACAGTATGTGGTGGTGCACTTGAGTTTAAACCAGGAATGGACTTACGCAGTGAATGGTAGAGTGTGGTAGAACACAGGGATCCAAGAAAACATATCCATATTTCCATGAAAGTGGCATTGCAGGTAGCTAGACTCATAAAAACAGTATATTGGCTTTCATATATCAAAGTGTTGAATCTAGGAGGAGGGATGATATGTTGAAGACATTGGTGAGCCCAAATTTCGAGTATTGTATGCAATTCTGGTCACCTTCCTACAGGAAAAATATCAATAATATTTAAAGAGTGCAAGGATGTTGCCGAGAACTAAGTACCTGAATTAACAGGGAAAGGTTGAAGAGGTTTGGACTATTCCCTGGAGCACAAGAGAGTGAGGGAAGATTTGATAGAGATATATAAAATTGAGGGACACAGTTAATGCAATCAGGCTTTTTCTACTGAGTATGGGTGAGAATAGAACTATCGGTCATAGATTAATGGTGAAAGGTGAAGTATTTAAGGAAAACATAAGGGGGATGTTCTAAGCTCAAAGATGGTGTGAGTGTGGAACGAGGTGGCAATGGCTGTTACAATATGAACATTTAATAGAAGTTTGGATAAGTACATGCATGAGAGTGGTATTAATAAAGGGGTGGGATTGACGAATAAAAGCGATCATGTCATGAACCTTCTTAGCCACCCTATTGACCTGCTTAGCTACTTGGAGGGACCTATGAACTTGGATTCCAAGATCCCTGGGCTCATCAACACTGTTAAGGGTCTTGCCCTTGTTATGATCCCAGCCCCCTCCTTTGTGAGAATCGCCAGAGCCCTAGTGAAGGGCAATATACAATCTCTTTACATTCGACCTACCAAGGAGCAACACTTAATATTTTGCCAGATTAAACTCCATCTGCGTCTTCACCCATATCTGCAACTGGTCTATGTCCCGCTGTGTTCTTTGCCAGTTTTCTACGCTATCCACACTACCAATCTTTGTATCATCTTCACACTTACCAACCTACCCATCTATATTTCTATTCAGAACATTTATATACAACACAAACACTGGAGGTTGCAATACAGGTCCCTGTGGTCCTGCTGGAGTAAGTCCCTTCGACCCTTGGCCTCTGCCTGTTCTTGCTGAACCCTTGAGTCATAACCTCCCACTAATCTCTGGCCCATTCCAGCAATGGCTGCTCCCACAATGGTCACTTCGCTTAAGCCTAACATCTTTTTTATTGTCCCTTGCTAAATTACTGATAATCCAAGCAATCCCCTGCTCTGCAGAAAGTCCCGACAGCCTGCACTCTCTTTTTATAACTGGCATGTGAAGTCCACAAAGATCTGGCCGTGACTCAGGTCCACCTACGTGCCTTTTCCCCATAACCTTTAATTCCCCACTATGCAATAATCTATCCAACCTTGTCTTTGTTACGAATGTGGAGCAACTCTGATGGGCCGAAGGGTGCAAAGTCACCCCCTCCTTTTTGAGAATCACAAGATCGCTATTATTTCAGGTCTGAGACCCAGGAAATGAGAGAGATACACAGCATGTCAGTAATGAGAGAGACACAGGAACAGCAAAGGCAGTTGTTATAGACACCGCAGAATACACAAGGTTTGGAATGTCTCCTGACATAAGCGGAACGGAACCACTGATTACTGCTATTGTCTCTTGGAGAAGGAATTGTGTATTGAGTACTGTACTATTCATTGAAACCCCTCAGGGGACAACCAGAGTGGTCTGGTTGAGGGATTGCATCATCCCAACCTGATTGACATCTGAGACCCCGTGAGTGAGGATAAAGGAGGGGTCTGGGGAACACCCCTTAGACACACCAGGAGAAACGCTAGAAATCCAGTGACAGCGTTTTATAGCGAAGCCGGTGAGAGCTCATGTGTGTCCTCCCTTGCCTGGGTGGCGGGCTCATCACGGAAGAATGGTTTAGCTAAAGGAGAGGTCACACTTGAACGGCCACAACAACGAGACACCGACGGATCGAAATCATAAAGTAAGGTTGGCAAAACACTTAGCGGTAACTGTTCCCATTCTTCTATCTCTCTCTCTCTCCAACAATTGCAACACAGCGACAAACAAATGACGGCAGCCTGTGTGAACTGCAGCGAACTTTATATTTCCATCGGACAATTCATTATCCCCTAGACAACGATAGAGCTTATTTCTTATTGATTATTATTATACCCGCACTTTTATGTTTAGTATTGACGACGTATATTATCTGTATATTTGCATTGATATTATTTTTGTGTATTTTTACTAATAAATACTGTTAAAAATAGTATCATCAGACTTCAACAGACGTCTCTATCTTTGCTGGTAAGTCACCGAGTTACGGGGTTCGTAACATCTTAAATATATTTACTGAGGTAGTCTCCACTGCTTCATTGGGCAGAGGATTCCACAGATTCACCACCCTCTGGGAAAAGCAGTTCCTCCTCATTTCTGTCCTAAATTTACTTCATCGAATCTTGAGGCTATGTCCCCTAGTGCTGGTCTCACCCGCCAGTGAAAACAACTTTCTGCCTCTATCTTATCTATTCCTTTCAAAATTTTAAATATTTCTTTAAGATCTCCTCTCATTCTTCCGAATTCCAGTGAGTACAGTCCCAGGCAACTCAATCTCCCCTCATCTCTGGAATCAACCTGGTGAACCTCCTCTGCACCAACTCCAAAGCCAGTATATCCTTCCTCAAGTAAGGAGAACAGAACTGCACACAGTACTCCAGGTGCAGCCTCACCAGTACCCTGTACAGTTGCAGCATAACCTCCCTGCTCTTAAATTCAATCCCTTTAGCAATGAAGACCAACATTCCACTTGCCTTCTTGATAGCCTGCTGCACCTGCAAACCAACCTTTTGTGATTGATGCACAAGCACTCCCAGGTCCCTCTGCACAGCAGCATGCTGCAATTTTTTTACCATTTAAATAATAATGTGCTCTTTCATTTTTCCTTCCAAAGTGGATGACCTCACATTTACCAACATTGTACTCCATCCGCCAAATCCTTGCCCTCTCTCTTAACCTATCTAAATCTCTCTGCTGACTCTCCGTATCTTCTGCACAATTTGCTTTTCCACTCAATTTATTATTATTAGCAAACTTAAATACACTACACTCTGTCTCTTCTTCCAGATCTTTAATGTATATCTGCACCAAACCCTGCGGCACACCATTCACCACTGATTGCCAACAAGAATGACACCAATGTATCCCAACTCCCTGCTTTCTATTAGTTATCCAGTCCACTATCCATGCTAATATATCACCTCCAACTCTATGCATCCTTATCTTATGGATAAGTCTTTTATGCGGCACCTTATCGAATGCCTTTTGGAAATCCAAGTAAATAACGTCCATCTGTTCCCCTCTATCCACTGTGCTTGTTATATCCTCAAAGAACTCCAGTAAGCTTGTCAAACAAGACCTGTCTTTGCTGAATCCATGCTGTACCTGCCTGATGGATCCATTTCTTTACAGTTGCCTCACTACTTCTTTAACAATAGCTTGAAGCATTTTCCCAACTACAGATGTTGAACTAACTAGCCTAAAGTTACCTGCCTTTCGTCTACATCCTTTTTTGAACAGTGGCGTGGTATTTTCCATCTTCCAATCCACTGGGATCCGCCTAGAGTCCGGAGAATTTTGGTAAATTGTCACCAAAGCCTCTACTATAACTTCTGCCATTTCCTTCAGTACCCTGGGATGCATTCCATCAGGACCAGGGGACTTGTCTACCTAGAGGCGTAGGGGACTTGTCTATCTTCAGGCCCACAAGTTTGCTCAGCATTACCTCTTTAGTGATAGCTATTGTATCGAGGTCCTCACCTCCCATTGCATCCATAACATCTCTCTTTGGCATGTTAGATGTGTCCTCCAGCATGAAGACCGACACAAAATAGTAATTCGAAGCCTCTGCCATTTCTTCATTACCCAGTATTAATTCCTCTTTCTCGTCCTCCAATGGATCCACTTTCACTTAGCCACCACTTTCCACTTTATATAATTATAAAAACTTTTACTATCCATTTTAATATTGTGTGCTACTCTATTTTCATAACCCAGCTTCCCTTTCTTTATTCCTCACTTAGCAGTTCTTTATTGCTTTTTAAAATTTTCCCAGTCTTCGAGTTTCCCACTACTTTTGGCGACTTTGTATGCATGAGCTTTTAGTTTGATGCCTTCTTTCATTTCCTTAGTTATCCAAGGCTGGCTCTCCCCACCCTTACTGTTCTGCTTTTTACTGGAATATACTTTTGTTGAACACTGTGAAAAATCTCATTGAAGGTCTTCCACTGTTCCTCAACCATCCCACCACATAACCTGTGTTCCCAGTCTACACGAGCCAAATCCTCCCTTTTCCCATGAGAGTCTCCATTGCTTAGACATAATACAGGGTTTTAGATCGAACTATTGTACCCTCCATTTGTATGAGAAATTCAATCATACTGTGATCACTCTTCCCAAGAGGATCCCTAACTACAAGATCATTAATTTTACTTGTCTCATTTCACAGGACCAAATCTAAGATAATATGTTCCCTTGTAGTTTCAGTAACATGCTGTTCAAGAAAGCCATCACGGATGCATTCTCAACCAACTTGATTCACCCAATCTACATGCAAGTTAAAGTCCCCCATGATAACTGCTCTTCCATTCCTACGTGCCTCAGATGTTTCTCTGTTTACTGTCTGTGCCACTCTAATGTTATTATTTGGTAGCTAATAGACAACTCCCACCAGTGATTTTTTCCCCCTTTACTGTTCCTAATCTCTACACAGATGAACTCAACATGCTGCTCCTGAGGTTTTATACCGTCTCTCATTATCGCCCTGATCTCACCTTTAATTAAGAGTGCTATCCTACCTCCCTTACCTTCCTGCCTATCCTTCCGTATTACCTGATATTCCTGGATATTTAACTCCCATTCCTGTCCACCCCCACCCTGCAACCACATAATGGCCACTAAATCATACCCCCCTTGCACTGATTTGTGCCACAAATTCACTGACCTTGCTTCAACTACTATGGGCATTCAAATAAAGTGCCCTTACTCATTGTGCTTTTAAAGTCTTGTAATTTTTTACTCTTTTGTTTGACTTCACTTCACTCCTACTGTTCTCTTTTTTATCTTTTACTTTATCTTTATCCACACCTTTCTTTTTTACTTTGCTTCTCCAATCTGTTGAACCCCTCCTCCACACCCTACTATTTAGTTGAAAGCTCTATCCACAGCCCTAATTATGTGATTCGCTAGGATCCAGGTCCCATCACGGTTCAGGTAGAGCCCATCCCATTGGTACAGCTCCCACCTTCCCCAAAACCATCGCCAATTTCCCATGAATTCAGTCCCACTTCTCCCACAGCAATTCTATAGCCACACATTTAACTCTCTAATCTTCTTGACCCTCTGCCAATTTGCATGGGCTCAGATAGTAATCCAGGGAATACCACCTTTTTGGTTCTGCTTTTTAATTTAGTCCCCAGCTGCTCAAATTCCTTTAGCAGAACCTCTTGTTCTACCTGTGTTGTTGGTACCCACATGGACCATGACAACTGGAGCTTTCCCCTCCCAATGCAAATTTCTCTGCAGGTCAGATAAGATGTCCCAAATCTGGGCACCAGGCAGGCAATACAACCTTCGGGGTGCTCTATCCTCGCGACAGAGTACTATCTATTCCCATGACTGTACTATCCTCAATTACCACAACACTTCTCTTAATCTCCCCCACCCCTGAGCTACGGTGCCACAGTTAGGTTGCTCATCATTTCTACAGCCCCCACGTTCATCCACACAGGGAGCAAGAATCTCAGACCTGTTGAACAAGCTCAACTGTCTCCAGCACCGTGTCTTGGATCTGAGGCAGCTAATCTAATGGGTGTGACTCCCCCGTGAAACGGAGAATCCAGGTAACTCTCCCCTTCCCACAGTGTTTGAAGTTCAGGTTCCAGGTCATCAACTTTGAGCCTGAGTGCCTCGAGCAGCCAACACTTGCTGCAGGTGTGGTCACCGGGAACCACAATGGGGTCCACCAGCTCCCACATCATGCAGCTACAGCACATCACCCAATCCTGCATCACCCTTACTTTACTTAATTAACTGCAATTTAGTGACTTTTCCTTCAACCACTACAAAATCCTTACCTGCTACTTACCTGTGCCACCTCACCGAAGCCTCTTAAGCCAAAGCCTCAAGTTCCCACTCCTACACCGGTCCACTCGCACAATGGCCTCCCTGCTTTGACCCTGGTTTACTTTTATTTGCTCCTGCTAATGATTCACGAATTGATTAGTCCACCACTAATACGCCGAGCCCCGTGAAACACTCGTTTTTTTAAGCTCCCTGACCTGTGCAAAGCTCTCTCTCACTGAGAATTGACTGGTCCGCTGCTAATTCACCGAGCCCTGTGAAATGCTCCTTTTTAAACTCTTCTCCCCAACCTCTGGGAAGCGCTCTCTCTTCGAATTGACTGGTTTGCTGCTAATTCACCGAGCCCCGTGAAATGCTCCTTTTTAAACTCTTCTCCCCAACCTCTGGGAAGCTCTCTCTCTTCAAATTGACTGGTTTGCTGCTAATGCCAAGAGGGTGATTGCCCTTTATCTGAGCTGTAACATCAGTTCAGAAGTTACTGCTGTAACAGTAAGTTTGTTGTGCAAACGCATCGAGGTTGCTAATAACCTTTAGTAAGGATATCTCACAGTCTGACATTTATGACTCCATACCCCCCAATGTGGATGATACTTAATCACCATTGAACTTGGCAGGTAGGTAGATCTTCAATATATTCCGGCATTGATGGTATCCTCCACTTTCTTCCCCACGCCTTTCTCTTTCCTCACTGCCACTTACTCTTCCTTGCCCACCCCTTTTTCCCACTCCCTCTCCCTCTCCTCTCCTCTCTTTCTCTCCTCCTCCTCTCCCTCTCCCCTGCACCCCACCTTCCAGCAGATAAATATCAATAATGAGTATGCAGTTAAGCCCCTAGGCTGCTAACCGTTCAGTGCCAAAGATGTGTGTTTAACCATACTGGGCTGGCCATTGCAAAGTTGTGCCTCCTAATGAAGGACTCAGTCTAGTGGATCAGCCTTAAACAAGTCAAGCTTCCATTTACCTTTGCTGTCAGTGGAGATTCAACCGTTAACTCTGTCCATTGGATCTTCGAATTGACCTTTATAGGCCAGAGCCCACAATGTGAAAAACTTTAAGGGCATTGGGCAACCTTAATTTTTAACTTGTGAGGTAAACTTCAAAAAACATTGCAGCTGATGTGCAGACATGTCAGGAAAAAAACTCTGTTAATTGTAGTCGTTTGTAGAAGTCCACTGCAGGAATAGGCACTTGGACTGGAAAAAGGAGGGCAAGCACAGTGAGTGGTCAAAAGAAAAAATGGACACCCTGAGGCATGCCAGTGACTCTCTGAAACATGAGTGAGCAGATAAGTATCAGCCCATTGCAGCTGAGGGCTGATATTCTGGAACCTGAAAAACACACAATTTAAGTCAAGCACAATGCATCTTGTATAGTCAAAGATCCTTTCAACACAGTTAACTCTTCCACATGGAACTGCTGGCAATCTACATGTTGCCAAGGATTTCCTCTAGATGGCACCAAATTGAAAATGACCTCTGATTGAGAGAATTTTATTCTCTGGAGCCTGGTGAATCTTTGTTTCCTCTTTCTTTGTGGCCACAAAATATTGGAATTTAAATTAGTGGTTTTTAACACTGTTTCTGAAAAGTGTCTTGTAACAGACCTTGAATTTTAATAACCTTTGGTTGAACATATTAAATTAGTGCAATGAGACAGAAAGTCAATGTTACAGAATGATTTCAAGCAAATGTTGACCAGGCACATTGACCAGTTATCTTCAAATTCAAAATTACAAAGCAGCCTTGCACAATCTTGGGTCTGAGACATGGTTAATGCGCTTTCCTCTGTCACCAATTCTGCCTTTGCCGTTTCTTGATGCTGGCATGTTGTTAAGTTGGAACAGCAGATTTGAAGTATGGTTGGGACTCAAAACAGCAATAGTTATTTTATTGTTCTTTCATGGGATGCAGGTGATCTGACAGTACACTGTCAATCACGTCTGGTTGACAAGCTCTGGGATGTGTCACAGCAGTATGATTACCCCTCTGCATCTGAAACAGTTATATATGATACTGGGAAGACCACGTTCCAGGTAACCACCCCAAGCCAGCAAAATCTGGGTCAGTGTATTGAAAGGTTGAAGTAAAAACTATTGAAAAGCATTTTTAAAGGTGGAAGTAAAATTGTCTCCATTTGATGAATTTTTTGAGCATTCTTCTGTGGAAGATATTTTTTACAATTAATGTGAAGTTATTACTTGTGTCATTTTTAATTTCTCATGGGACTAACTGTGGGATATATATTAAAAGAGAGATATTGATAAACTGTGAACTCAGATGAAAAAATGGATTGCTTCCAGGTTTCTGGAGAATGAATGAGTGCCCGTAAATTGGATTTGACAATTATTGGTTACTAAAAATCATTTTGCGTGCTTAAACAGTGGCAGTATTTTGTGTTTTTTTTATGACCCTTCCTCATATTCTCCAGCTTGGGTAATGAATTTAATACATATTGGATTAGCCTGATTGTCACAATTAATCCTAACGATATTAAAAACAATCTAATTGGAGACCTGTAGTTTGGATGAAAACTAAAGAAACTGAGTTGTGCCGTCACTGTTGCAGTGTGAACATTTCAGACGCTGAGGAATTCCTCACTGAGCTGGTGAAGGTGTTCTCAGTTGAGCTGATTCCAAAAGTTTAGATGAATTACTTGTAAGTCGTGGTACTAGAATTTGATTCTCCATCATTAGTGAACAATGAAATGAGTGCAAGCAACACACACAAAATGCTGGAGGAACTCAGCAGCATCTAGTAAAGAGTACAGTCGACGTTTCAGGCTAAAACCCTTTATCACGACTGGAGGAAAAAAGACGAGGAGTCAGAGTAAGAAGGTGGGGGGAGGGAAGGAAGAACCACAAGGTGACAGGTGAAGCTGGGAGGGGGGAGGGGTAAAGTAAAGAGCTGGAAGTTGATTGGTGGAAGAAATACAGGGCTGGAGAAGGGGGAATCTGATTGGAGAGGACAGAAGGCCTTGGAAGATAGAAAAGGGGGAAGAGCACTAGAGGAAGGTGATGGGCAGGCAAGGAGATGAGGTGAGAGAGGGAAATGGGAATGGGGAATGGTGAAGGGGGGGCATTACTGAAAGTTCGAAAAATCGATGTTCATGCCATCAGCTGGAGACTAGCCAGACGGATTATAAGGTGTTGCTCCTTCAACCTGAGCGTGGTCTCATCGCAACAGTAGAGGAGGCCATGGACTGACATGTCGGAATGGGAATGGGAAGTGGAATTAAAATAGGTGGCCACTGGGAAATCCTGATTTTTCTGGCAGATGGAGTATAGGTGCTCGGTGAAGTGGTCTCCCAATCTACATCGGGTCTCACCGGGAAACAGGCCACACCGAGAGCAGCAGATTTGGTAGGTGACCCCAACAAACTCACAGATGAAGTGTCGCCTCACCCAGAAGAACTTGTACCACTTGAAATGAGAACTTACCTTGCTCAAAGATCAACCAATCTTCCCAGATTTGCCAAGTGACTTCTTTAAAAAAGCATGAATTGTGCATCTGATACCTGCTACAATTGCACAGCCTGAAAGAATATGACTCATAACAACTGGCTGATGTAGAAAGATGGGATTTCACTGGCCTATGGAATAGTGGACCACTTGCAGGAGAGAAAAAGTACAATGTTTATACTACGATTGACATGAAGAATGTGCACCTGGAATTGCACTTAGAATTTTCTGTTCCTCTTTGGGGTAAATGTAATCTTCATATATTGAAAGGCAAATAATTATTAATAAACATGCATGTTTTAGATATAATCTAAACAAAGCATACAAGGGGGTTGTATTACTTAAGTAAAAACATTTTAACAAATGTAATCTGAATACTGATGCCTGAATATATCCAGTATAACTGACCTTCCTGTTGAATTATGAATATTTCCAGCAGTTTCTGATCAATTTGCCGGTTACTTTTTGTTTCAATTATTTGTCATGTTGATACATACAGATTTGTGGGTGGAATTGCAAGTTTTTTGTCTTTTTGAACCTTGGTCAGTATTGAGGTGCCTCAGGGAACCAAACTGCAAAGTCTCTCAAATCTAGAGAACACACACTACTCCTGACTAACATTTGAATGATGACCAGCCTGCTATTGAGGCACTGGAAAGGGCAATAACTTGCACAGCATTTTAGGCTAAAGGAATTTTTTTTTCTCTTCTTAGAACCCCCCGTACAAAGAAAAAGACAAAATGTACATACATCACAGCCCCTGCAATTCTGTTTGAACAGTTGTATTGATCATCTTGAGCCAACTGATGTGTAGTTTCTATTAACATTTCTTAAGATGTTAAGAAGTTCAAAGCTTCTGATTTTTAAAGGGCATTTTTAATTAGGGGCCTCATGGTGTATTATGCTGGAAAAAACATGGTGTTAACAAAGCCATAATGTATAGATGCATGAATGCATTTGCAGGGACCCTAAGAGCTGGGTATGTTGCGTACAAGCTGTTTTTTAGTTATGTACCTTACCAAACAGTAGTAATGCTAAGCTGCCACAATTGGGGAAAGGGTATAAGTCTTCAAAGAATCAACCCCTGCTTCCTCTTTTACATTTTTTTCCTAGAGTTCAGCCAGGAACATTATTTTGAACTGATTCTGCTTCTATAGCCTGCTCAAAGCTGGGTTTGCTGCCACATTCAGAAATAACTTCAATGTACTGTATCTGACTGGCTTTCTACTCATTTTCAAGCCTCTTCACTTCCACCTTTTTTGATTGTATATGGCTGTTAATGGTCTACTGAAAAACTGAAAGGTCTACATGGCAGAGGTAGCAAATGGACCTTGATCAAAAGCAGATCTGTTTGTACTTTTTTTAAACATGACCTTTAAAGGTTTCTGTATAGTTCAGTACGTGGCACTGTTTAATTTCTCTCTCTACCATCTTTCTAAGGTTAAGGAATGCCCCAAGATATTTGATAAGGTGGAAAGAAAATGGATTTTGAACAAAAAATAAGTCCATAAGTTCAAAAGTAAATTTATTATCAAAGTACATAATACTACCTTGAGATTCATTATCTGGTGGGTCTTCACAAAGAAACAGTAGAATCAATGAAGAACTAGACACAACAAAGACAGACAAACAACTGATGTGTAAAAATCCAAATTGAGCAAATACAAAAAAACCCACAAAATAATAATAAATAAATAAAAATATTGAAGCATTAGGAGAGGCAGAAGTTTATTTGCGAAAGGGCACAAACTACAAATACTAGAGGAGATGACTTACTGAGACAGAGAGGGTTAGAAAGGGAATTCTGTTTCATGGTTCTTATGTAGTGAAAAACATATGCCTGTATGATTATAAGGAGCCTTATTGCAAGTAAGGGATCCTAAAATTGTTGTCTGGGTTGGAGCACTTATGGTGAAAGAACAAGCAGATCTTGGCAAACTTGTTGAGTCTGTAGAAATCATTCTTAAGCTTTTGCACCATTGTGCTATAAATGTGCTTGTCATGGATATTTTTGCCTACTGTGTCAACTTTTAGCCTACTGTTAAACAAAGTTTTTGTTAAAATGAAGGCAGATCTGAACCTTAACCCTAACTCTATGATGTTTAAATATGATATTGAACATACCAATCCACTTCCAGTAAGTAAATTAGCTACCAACCCTTGACAGGTTTCGTTTAGTGTCTCAAATTTTCGCTCTGTTAAACTTTACCCACACATCCAAATAAGTTAGTTTTGACTGCAAGGTTAATTTTTCCTGGTCAACAATTAAACGTGATAAAAATCTGATTTAGTATTATCGTGTGCAAGGTCCAATAACAAATCAGGTTCAAAGAGGAGATTAAGGTGTGTTGGGCAGGTTATTAAAAACAATGCATTCCTGAACTTGTCAATGAAGTTGCTTTATTCAGAGCCCCTCAAAAGAAAGCAATCCAATTGGTGATTTACAGAAGTTTGGCGATAACATATTGAGAAAGGATGAGGTGTGATTTTATGCAAAAAAAATCTCACCTCAAAATCTCAGCAAAACCGAAGAGCTGATTATTGACTGCAGGAGGCAGAAACTGGAGGGCCATAAACCAGCCTTCATTAGGGGATTGGAGGTGGAAGGGCTCAGTAATTTTAAATTCCTTGGCGTTATTATTTCAGAGGATTTGTCCTGGGAGCAGCACTTAAGTGTCATTACAAAGAAGGCATGGCAGTGCCAAAAAAAGCAGCATTCATCATCAAGGACCCCTATCAACCTCTCTCAGTGCTACTACCATCAGGGAAAATGTACAGGAGCCTACACTTCTACGTTCAGGGATGTTTATTACCCTACAGCTATCAGGATTCTGATCCAGTGTGGATGACTTTCCTCACCTCAGTGCTGAACTAACCAACAACCTATAAACTTACTTTCCAGGACCATACAACTCATGTTCTCAGCATTACTTATTTTTTATTATTTGCATGATTTGTCTTCCATCACAGATTAGTTAGTTGTTTGTTGGTCTTTGTTTATATATAGTTTTTCACAAGTTCTAATGTCTATTTTCCTGTAAATGCTTACAAGAAAATGAATCTCAACATAGCATATGGTAGAGGCAGTTCGATTTTGTCATTTAAAAAAAAATTGTACAGGTATATGGACAGGAAGGGAATGGAGGGTTATGGGCTGAGTGCAGGTAGGTGGGACTAGGGGAGAGCAAGTGTTCGGCACGGACTAGAAGGTCCAAGATGGCCTATTTCCGTGCTGTAATGGTTATATGGTGACATACAGAGCATGTCACTTTTTTCTAACTCTTGGTCAGTACTGAAATTAGTAATGCATATACTGTGTAAAATGTGAAACTGCTTCATGTCAATTAAATGACAAAACTCAATTTCACTGAGAAATCCCTCACTCTGGGTTAAACTCCAGAGAATGGAAAGGTTGTGGGAAAGGCAAAAAAAACTCCATCTGTAAATGTACCATGTTTTAAAATTATTTAAAAGCTGTTTATTCTTGCTTGTTTTTAATTCTTGTCATTTATTCTCTAATATTCAGTGGTATTTAAAGATCCTGAGAGTGTCGATATTGCATTTTATTTCCTGCAATTTGTCTGTCTTATTGGTGATTTAGTAAGCAGATAATTAAATCACCTATGAACTGGTGTACCAGGTAATTTATGATTGTTTACTTTGTGGCATTTTGCAGGGGGAAAAGTTAGTAGTAATCACATTAAATTTCATGAAATCTTTATCTAAACTAAATCAGTTTTAATAAATAGCATGCAAGTTCTAGTGTTTCAATGGAGAATGTTGGTCATAAAAATAGAACCCCTTTCTTATTTTGCTACTAACATTAATCATTCTAACTTATTCAATATAGCATGATTCTGCTTCCTTATACAACTACTTCAGAAAGCAGACAAAAAAACCCAAAACAAATCATAGAATAAGATTGAGATAAATTAGTTTTCCTTAGACGAGAGGGTGGAATTGCTCATTTCTAAAGGTGAAAGCTGCTGACAACAAAACAAGTTGCTGGGATGACCCAGCATAATTAATTTTGCAACTGCAGTTTTATGTGGATAAATAAGGTAGAACTGAAAGGGGGCATAGAATGTGAGTGGATGAATACTAACCTGTGATTTCAATATAAACATTCATGTCTGATAAAAACCTTTGAAAGCATCTCAAAAGCTTGTTGGGATGTTAGTGAGTGTGACTGAATTTGCTGTAATTCTGGTTAAACTGGCTAATTACTTTGGGTGCTTTACAATAGAAAGGTCATTAAATCCATGCAACATTTCCAAAAAAATTAGATAATTTCAAGTCCTTGATACCATCTCTATGACAAGCATATTAATTGCTCTCCACTGAACAAAAGCAAAAGGTTTAGTAGAGTATTTTAAAGCTATTAACTTTTGGTCGTTCTTGAGTCCCACATCTCTATTTCTCCCTTCTTTGTATCCATGATGCCTCCGAGGCCCTCTGCCTCTTTGAGTTTCCTGATCCTGACACTCATTTTCAGACAGCATATGCTATCCGTGTGTCCCCACCCTACTGTGTCAAGCTGATGTGAGAAATCTTAGCTACTTCCTTGAATAGAGGCCCAATCACACTTTCACCCCATTCCATTACCAGGTTGGTCACTTTTCCCCCCCCATATCAAAAACATAACTATGGGGATTTCCAAAAGCAGTGAAACAATATAGTCATTTCTTTGATGGACACGTGGAACAACTCCTTTTTCAAATCCGTTCAGGTCTCCTCCCTCCATAAACTCTTCTGTTAAATTAATGCTACTTTGTGCACCATTTCTCCATAATGAAATAAACCTTCCAAACAAGCATTCGAAATCGTGAAATATTCGGGAGCTACGATCATTTAAAAGGAGTGAGATATTATAATTGACCCTGAAGACATTTCTGCTTCCAACAGATACTTCAAATAGAATCACAAACAACAGGAAATCTGCATATGCTGGAAATCCAAGCAAAACACACAAATGCTAGAGGAACTCAGCAGGCCAGGCAGCATCCATGGAGGGAAAAAAAAAGTACAGACGACATTTCAGGCCAAGACCGTTCAGCAGGCCTGCTGAGTTCCTCCAGCATTTTGTGTGTGTTACTTCAGATACCTTTGACTTTTTAAATTTTATAATCAACACTATCTTCTCCAAGAAATCTAAATATATGCATTTGAGATTAAAATAGTACATATATTGGCAGTGTTTCTGTGAAATTCAATGTGAAAACTAGCAAACAGTCCTTTGTTGTAAAGATGTCAACTTTTATTTTATATATATATGTACAATATGAACAGCTAAAAATGTTTCTCTTAGCCTTCATTTAAACTCGACTAAGTTTTTAAATCCCATAACAGTTATCAAAAAATTGGACTAATGATATGCATCTATAAATTACAAGAATGAAGTACAGGTGGAATACCCCTTATCCAAAATGCTTGGGGCTGGAAGTGTTCAGGATTTCAGATTTTGGAATATAATGAAGTAGCATGGGATCACCACCATTTCCAACACTGAATTTATGTGCTACTGGGTAAAAGCGGTCTTTGTCTTCACTTGTTCATCACATACAGTAGGTACTTAACAGTAAAAATGACATACCATTAATATAATGAAAATATGATGTGTACAGGGTAACAAAAACAGCACAGCAGCATTGGGAGAATACCTGAATCAGCTGTTGTTGAACAAGACCAAACAGGCTCTCAGTCTCCACCTCTGATGCTCTGTTTTGACTAAAAGGTTACAGTACATTGTATTGTATTTTTTAAAGATTTTCTGTAATGTATGAAAACAATCAACATCATAGACTTGTTCTGGTGCTAGATTTTCATGATCAGCAAATACTTTAAAAGTTTAACGCCATTCCTTTTCGTAAATTTCTGCAACAAGCTTGCAGAATATTCATAATTATCTTCAATTTTTAGTTCAACCTGATAGATCTTTGCTTGTTTCATGATCTGCATACCATTAAGGCATTTATTAATTCCGATGCTGATGATGTACGAGCAAGATCTTCATATTTTGCTTTATTCAGGGTTTTTCCATTTTTCATTAACCTGTTCATTACATGTGGTCACTTGTCAGCATTGTCTTATGTGCAAAGACCTACACACTGCCCGAGACCCTTCCCAGCACTTGTGGAATTTTACCATTTGTGATACCATGTCAATGCTCAAAAAAAAAAATTCAGATTTTGGATATTTTCAGATTTTGGAACTTCTGATAAAGTGTACTCAACCTGCACCATTTCATCTCACTTTAGACATTACATACAGAACTCATTTAAAATGCAAGGGATAAACTTTGTAAAAATGCAAGCACAAAGTGAGAAAACTCAAGATCATTTTCACAAAAGATTCAAAAACAAATCAAATGTAGGAAACATTTGGGACAATGTTGGTAAGAACAAGTCACATACTAACTCAGAAAATAAACCCAATGGCATTCTCTGCTCAGTAAAATGTATTGTAATTAAACAAGCCTGAACATTGACCAGGAGACCTTGTTAAAGGATAGTACTAGTTTGTAGATGACTTCACAAACATCATTTTATAGTTGCTTTTCAGATCCTGCTTTTTGGTATTTGCATCTTCTGACTGATGTTCTTCATTACTGGATTTCACATCTGAAGAATAATCCTTTGACTGACCTTTGTTTTCAGAATCATTCAAGCTATTGGTTGCCAAGTGTTCACCAGTACTGACTTGTTGGTCTGAATCTGCTGGTTCAGGCTGTAACACAGGTGAAAATTATGTTCTCCAGTACAATTGTCAATTAATTGCTTTTAATGCACGCTCTTCATAGTAAATTAACATTAAAGTGCTAACCTGCTTCAGAGCTTCCATTCTAATACCATACTCCCAATCCCAGATGGCTCTTACATACTACATTTTATTGCATATCCCCCCAGACAATAAGAATTAAGTATAACAAAAAATGGATTTGAGTTGATAATTGATTAACATCGTAGTCAGAATTATACAACCACAGGCCAAATTTTACCATAACTAGTGTTCAAATTGGCTTTTGTTAATCAGGTCTGCACCTTCAGCAAAAGCAAGACCCAGCATGTGAATGCTAGTGACAGTACTGAACCATTCACAACGAAGTTCAGCCAGACAGTCTATCCTGGCTTCCTCTTGAGATTCTCACCATGACAGAAGCTGCTCTTCCGTTAAACTGGACTCTTCCTATGTGAGATTGACAAATGGGGAAACAGCACTGGAAACAAAGGCCATGGAAACAAAACATATCCTAGCTGTACTATTGAAAACCTGCACTCAAACTAGCTGCACCTCCAGACAAGCCATTCATTCCAGTACTATTACAACACCAGCACCTACTAGAATGATATCCATGTACAAATTGATTGCAAACAAAAACATCTATTAACACCTGATAAGCCTTCTCACAAAGTAATAGAAGTGGCTATCACAGGGAATTTATTAACAAGCTGTTCACTATTGCCCAGATCAAAGTAAATTTATTATCAAAGTATGTGTTTCACCATATACCATCCAGAAATTCATTTCCTTGTTGGCATTTATGGCAATGTTTGTGGATACAAAGATAGGTGGAGGGATAGGTAGTGTTGAGGAAGCAATGCAACTGCAGCAGGACTTGGACAAATTTAGCAGCTTTGGGCCTGTACTCACTAGAATTCAGAAGAATGCAGGGGATGGGGGAAAAGAGGAATCTCACTAAAACCTACCAAATGTTGAAAGGACTAGACAGGCTGGATGTGGAGAGGATGTTTCCTGTAGTGGGGGTATCCAGTACTAGAGGGCACAGCCTCAAAATTGAGGAGCAACCTTTAAAACAAAGTCAAGGAGGGTTTTTTTAAAGCCAGAGAGTAGCAAATCTGTGGAATGCTCTGCCACAGACTGTGGTGGAGGCGAAGTCTGTGGGTATATTTAACGCAGAAGTTGATCATTTCCTCATCAGTCAGGGCATCAAAGGATATGGTGAGAAGGTAGGTGTTTGGGGGTTGAGTGGGATCTGGGAAGAGTCATGGTATGTCAGAGAAGTCTCAATAAGCTGAATGGCCTAATTCTGCTCCTATGTCTTGTAGTCTAGAAGAAAATACAATAGAATCAAAGAAAAACTACACACTTTTAAGGTTTACCGGGACTACTTTGCTCTAGACTCAACATCTTGGTCTAAACATGGACCAAAGTGCTGAATTCCAGAGGTAAGGCAAGGGTAACTGACTTTGATCGAGGCCAGGTAAAGCTACAGTTAACAAACACTGAAGTGAAGTCTACAAGGCTGCTGACATTCGATGTTATGATAATGATGTGTGGAGTCCCAGGCTATCAATGAATCTCCATCTAAATGAATGAAGCAATGTCTACTGAGAAAATTCAATTGCTCTAACAACCGCTCACCAGTGTGGCCCATGCATGCATTCAGGTTTTCAAAAGCAGACATGCTGTATGCACACCAGAAGTCAAGTTGGGTAAGTCACCAGGACCAGGCGAGATGTACCCCAGGCTACTGTGGGAAGTGAGGGAGGAGCTTGCTGAGCCTCTGGCAATGATCACTGCATCATCAATGTGGACGGGAGAGGTTCTGGGGGATTGGAAGGTTGCAGATGTTGTTCCCTTATTCAAGACAGGGAGTAGTGATAGCCCATCAAATTATAGACCAGTGAGTCTTACTTCAGTGGTTGGTAAGTTGATGGAGAAGATCCTGAGAGGCAGGATTTATGAACATTTGGAGAGGCATTAATATAATTAGGAGTAGTCAGCATGGCTTTGTCAAAGGCAGGTTGTGCCTTACGAGCCTGATTGAATTTTTTGAGGATGTGACTAAACACACTGAAGGTAGAGCAGCAGATGTAGTTTATATGGATTTCAGCAAGGCATTTGATAAGGTACCCCATGCAAGGCTTATTGAGAGTAAGGAGGCATGGGATCCAAGGGGACATTGCTTTGTGGATCCAGAACTGGCTTGCCCACAGAAGGCAAAGAGTGGTTGTAGACGGGTCATATTCTGCATGGAAGTCGATCACCAGTGGTGTGCCTCAGGGATCTGTTCTGGGACCCCTTGTCTTCTTGATTTTTATAAATGATCAGGATGAGGAAGTGGAGGGATGGGTTAGTAAATTTGCTGATAACACAAAGGTTGGGGGTGTTGTGGATTGTGTGGAGGGCTGTCAGAGGTTACAGTGGGACATCGATAGGATGCAAACTGGGCTGATAAGTGGCAGGTGGAGTTCAACCCAGTTAAGTATGAGGTGGTTCATTTTGGTAGGTCAAATATGATTGCAGAAAATAGCATTAATGGTAAGACTCTTGGCAATGTGGGGGATCAGAGGGATCTTGGGGTCCAAGTTCGCAGATTGACTCTGTAGTTAAGAAGGTATACGATGCATTGGCCTTCACCAACCATGGGATTGAGTTTAAGAGCCAAGAGGTAATGTGCAGCTATACAGGACCCTGGTCAGACCCCACTTGGAGTACTGTGCTCATTTCTGGTCGTCTCACTACAGGAACGACGTGGAAACCATAGAAAGGGTGCACAGGAGATTTACAAGGATGTTGCCTAGATTGGGGAGCACACCTTATGAGAATAGTTTGAATGAACTCAGCCTTTTCTCCTTGGAGTGAAGGAAGATGAGAGATGATCTGATAGAGATGTACAAGATGATGATAAGCATTGATCGTGTGGATAGTCAGAGGCTTTTCCCCAGGGCTGAAATGGCTAGCACAAGAGGGCATAGTTTTAAGGTGCGTGGAAGAAGGTACAGAGGAAATATCAGGGGCAAGTTGTTTTTTTTTAAATGCAGAGAGTGGTGAGTGTGTGGAATGGGCTGCCAGCAGCAACCATGAAGGTGGAAACAATAGGGTCTTTTAAGAGACTCCTAGATAGGTACACGGAGCTTAGAAAAACAAGAGGGCTATGGATAAGTCTAGCTAGTTCTAAGGTAAGGACATGTTTGGCACAGCTTTGTGGGCTGGAGGGCCTATATTGTGCTGTAGTTTTCTATGTATTGTGAAGAAATCCATTACCTCACTGAAGCCCAATCCACAGTGTCGCCTGTTCCTTCCTGACAGCTGGCTGTCCAAACTCTGATGAAACTGATGTTCCAATTCCTCATTTATTTTTTTATCTTCATCACCTTTAAAGAAAAGCAAATACCTTCATAATGTTACCTTATTGGCCACTCTGAGCAAGTGCAAGATCATTTGTCAAAACTGGATTAGTACATGGAACTACGACATTGTAGCCATTACAGAAACTTGGTCCAGAGAAGGGCTGGATTGGCAGCTCAACATTACAGGGTACTGTTACATATCCACAGTTTGATCTCGGGACTGTGGGATGATGTAATTGTCTCTTGACCGTGGGGTGATGTTATGTCACGTGACGGCATGTTCCAAACCGTATTTAAACCAACCTGCAGTTTGTGACGCGGTTCACATTTTTATTTTTGATGCAATGTTGTTGTTGCACGTTTATTTTTCCCTTACAGTCCAGTATCGGAGAGTGAAGGCATTACCAGTTATCCGAGTTCAAAGGATTGGATAAAGTTAATGTCGTTCAGCGTTTTGGGGAATGATACACCTTTGACTTCGTTCAGGAATCGTGGCATGCATATTTGAGTTAAACCCCTGCAAAGTCAGGAAGGTTTGTGCAGTGACCACCCTCCAGTCAAAAGTTCAGTTCCTTTTATTTCCTCTTGATTTCTGTGAACAAGGCATCTACCGGCTGTGGGATTGGCAGATTGTCGTTACTTCGAAGGAATCGTTTGTTTCGGGGCAGTCTCTCTTTACTGACTGTATAAATCACATGGACCTTTGAATTTATCACTTTAAGTCTGTGCTTGGATGAGAACTCATTAAGAACAGTTTCTAAGTTTGAATGTTTGTGCTGCCTGTTAACTTCCAGTTAAATTATTCGTTTGTTTACTTTTCTAAGTTTTGAGCAGAGGTTAATAAATCTCAGGATTTGTTTTAAACCCTGTCTCAGTTTCACATTCATTGCTGCTGCATTTGTAACAGCTCAGATGTTTTAGATGTGGCAGGAGATAAATGAAGTGAGGGATTGCTTTATGGGACCATAGTTGCACAAAGAAGACATCTTGGAGAGCTCATCCAGTAAGGTCCTTTTGGTACAATTTGGGAATAAGAAAGGCGTAACTGCTATATGGGATTATAATAGAGGACTTAGAACCTTAAAATATATAGAAATAACCAGGTTACTGTAGTTGATATTGACTGGAACTCCCTTAGAGCCGGGGTGTAGATAGGGCAGAATTTGTTAGGTGCATCCAGGAGGGTTTCTTGAATATGTAGGTATGTAGATATTGGGCATCATGCTACCGTAGTGCTGGTGCATGGCCAAGTGGTTAAAGCATTCGTCCAGTGAACTGAAGGTCACTAGTTCGAGCCTTGCTGAGGCTACATATGTGTCCTTAAGCAAGGCACTTAACTACACATTGCTCTGCGACGACACCGGTGCCAAGCTGTATGGGTCCTAATGCCCTTCCCTTGGACAACATCAGTGGCGTGGAGAGGGGAGACTTGCAGCTTGGGCAACTGCTGGTCTTCCACTAAAAAAAAACACCTTGCCCAGGCTTGTGCCCTGGAAACTTTATAAGGTGCAAATCCATAGTCTATCGAGACTAACGGAGGCCTACACTACTACATACATCGTAGCAGTTAGCACAATGCATTACAGCACCAATGATCAGGTCTGAAGATTGTGACAGGGTTTACTCATATTTGAAAAGCACAGATTTATTAGATAGTCAGCATTACTTTCTATAGGCAAGAACCTGTCTCAGTAAAGTGATTGAGATTATTTTCAGGAAGTGATACAGATGATTGAAGAGTGTAAGGCAGTGGATGTTGGACTTCAGCAAAGCATTTGAGAAAGTCTCTATGGTACGCTGATCCAAAAGATAGTCAAACAGGATCCATGGCAAGTTGATAAACTGGATTGAAAACTGACTGATCATAGCAAAGGGCCTTTCTTTGTAATAATAACTTGAAGAAAAATGTAGGTGTTATGATTAGTAAGTTTGCAGATGACATAAAAATTATAGCTGTGGATAGTGAGAACACTGTCAATTTCATAGCAAAGATACAGCTCAGTTGAAAACCCTGGGTAGAGAAATGGAATAGTGTTTAATCTGCATGATAGTACGTACTGGGAGGTCAAAAGGGGAAATATACAGTGAATAGTAGGATTAGGTACAGATAAATCTTGGAGTGCAAATCCAAAACCCACTAGAAGCAACAACACAAATGGATAGAACAGTTGAAAAAAAAACATGTATGGACTGCTTCTCTTCATTGATCAGGGTGCTTAATAGAAAAGTCAGTAAGTCATGTTTAGGCTTATGCCTGTTTGGTCACATTTGGAATATGGTGTGAAGTTCCAGTCACCACACTAGAGAAAGGATGCAGATACTCCAGATACTTTGGCATGGTTCACCAGGATGTTGCCTTGACTGGAGCGTAATAGCTACAAAGAGAATGGAAGATAACCCCAGCGAACAACCAAACCAAGGGCGACATCCTTCAGAGAGGTCACAAAGCTGTTTCTTTCACACCTTATTTTCCTTTCAAATGTGGTTCTGCTACTGTTGGAGCCTGTGATCTACATTGTGTTTTCAGGCTAATTGAGTGACCTGGCACTTTGCTGACTGACAGGTTCTTGAGTTTTCAGGTGAACCATGCTGTGCTGCCTCTGTGGTCAGTTAACTTTGTCATTTAGCAGCCTCTGCTGGTGGTTTTGAATAGTGGTCATTTAGGTCATGTGATCAGTCTCTAGTTAATGACATCATCAGTAGGTATTTAAGCAGTTCTCCATGTTAGAGCTGTGGGAAACTTATGTCTTTTCATTCTGATGTTCAGATCCTTAAAAGCATTGTCGGTATGCAAAAGTAATCTTTGGGTTTATCATTTATTGATGTATATGCATATTTTCACATCAGAGGTATCTGAATGGTTTGTGTGCAGCTAAAAATACAGATGGAATATTCATGTGGGCCACACATTCCTACAGACAAAAAAGGGATTTAATACAACCTGACAAGGAGCCACTTAATTCTAAATAGTTATTTTGTAGGCCTCTTTAGTAATGGCATTATTTTCTTGGGAGTATCATTGTCATTGTTTTATATTTTATGTTCTTAGGAATGCCTTTTAAAGTTTTATGGAGTGCTGGGTAAGCAAGGAAATTTAAGGTACCCATACAGGCAATAGGCAGCATTGTATTCAGCAGATGATTTAATTATTCGAGGTTGAAAGGGATGGTATTTGTAAATGTTAAATTCCCCTTTTTAAATAATAAATGCTGTAGCTGTTTTTAACGTAAGTATTGTAGTAAAACTTTTGACCACTGTCAGTAAGAGTAGGTAATTGTGTTTGCTATGGGGGTAAATTGACTACGAGTATCCTAATGGCACAGAATGCATTGGTGCCTCAAGAAATAAAGGTTCATGGTGGGATATCTGCACATGGACTTTGTTAATTAGCTGCTAATTAGAGCTCAGAACAAAATAAATCTAATCATTCACAAATGTAGAAAGTTCCAAGAGCATTTGGCAGCTAAATGTTTAAGATATAGCTACATATAAAGCAGTTTTCCCAATATGCTGTGGGCAGCCATGGCTTACATTTCCTTGATTCCAGAATGTTATGGCAATTGTTGGTCTGTTGACTGCTTCAGTAACATACACAGGTATTGCATCTGGAATTGAAATTACTTGATAGGAAAACAAGCCATTAAGTTGAATCCTGATAATGTGTAAACCTGGCTAGCTTGTAGTGAGATTATTTGCACAAGATACATTGTAAATAGCAACATCATGCTTACTAGTAGCCTATCTTTACGATACATTTGGAACTTATTTGTATACAGTATCTTGTGTATTATCGTGCATCATTTGTGGTATATTTAATACTTACCTTGTACTTACCATAATGGAATTTTGGATGCTTTTTGACTGTGTTTTTCTTTGTCAGTTTTACCCTACTGCCAGTTGCTACATTAAAGAAAGTCAACTTGGAACATCTTTCTCAGTGTAGTAATTGGGGATGGAGTTTATCTGCCTGTGAATTCATACAAGGCGTGTGAAGAGGACAGGAAAGCATGCAGCCTCTAGGCCCATAAGCCATGACGGACTCCATTTCTCGCCAAGGAAGATGGAGATCATTGAGGTGAGCGCAAAAGATGAGTTCAATGCCATCTACCAGCCTCACGCTTGCTGCTGTCAGAGGAAGGTCCCTGCATTTGAACGGTCTTTTTCCCTCTCCCTCTTGCTCGATGTTGCTGGAGGATTGTGTTGGAATCTTGGCTCTAAGGCATGATTAAATCAACACGGTTTGTGGATTGGACTCTGTAGTTCATGTTAAGTGTTTCTGGTCCCTAGTCACTTTATTTTGTTGCTATCTTGACTGGGGTCGCCTGCAGATAATGAACGACAGTGCTAGATTGAACCAAACTGAGCTAAACTGAATATGCCCGGACTCTTTCACTTTAGTGTTTTATATTCTGCTCTCCGCTCTTTTTTGCCATTTGCATGATTTGTCTTATCTGTGCTAGGGATGGTGGGGTTGATGTTTTTGAATGGGTTCCAGGCTTTACCTTGTTTCGCGGCTGCCTGTGGGAAGATCAAGCTCAAGGTTATATACTGCATATATTCTTTGAATCTTTGAAGTTGGATAGACTTGGACTGTATCCTCTGGACTGAAGGAGAACCTTCATGTTCCGACATAAAACTATGAGAGGCAACGATTGAAGAGATAGTCTTTTCCTTTTAGAGGGCACAAGATATGGTAAGAATGGGCATGTTTAAGGGAGATTCGTGAAGAAAGATTTTATTTTTGTCATACATGCACAACAGCAGGTACTTGGAATGCACTGTCAGGGGAGCTGGCATAAATGGATATGACAGCAATATTTAACAGACATTTACACACATGATCAGGTAGGAATTAGAGGACTGTGTGGCAGGTGGGATTAGCAAATCTGGCATCAGCTAAAGGACCCGTTTCTGTGCTGTTCCATCACAAAAACAGTCCAATCTATAAAATACACAGCAATAGTCTTAATTTTCTCTTCTGTAATTACTATTAGATGATTTTTAAAGCTAACACTAAGTAGCATTCAAACCAGGAAAAGACATGGTACACCTTTTTTTAAAAAAAAGTTCCTTTATACTTTGTATAATTTCTGGACCATAATATCTCTGATAGAAGTCTCATTGGCAACCATTTTAATGTTTTAAAATTATGGGATATCTGTAAACCCATCTAAGTAAAAGCACATACATCCCATCCCCATAAACAAAGGGAAAATAAAAGCATTTACAGTAACTACAGATTTTTCTGACACCATCATGAAATTGCACTTCTGGTATCATCCTTGTGAAATCTCACCATGCCAATGCCTCCAATTTCTTTTTACAACATGTCAACCAGAACTTCATGCAAGTTGAACATTATAAATAAAAAGGGTGGGGGGGGGGGGGGGAAGAGAGGAAAAAAAAGAAAATCTTACCCCTAGAATTTCCCCCACTAAATGAAAATGAAAATTTCCAATTCAGGTAAAAACTTAGTAGGACTCATTGTCAGAGAGATTTTTAAAATCTATGTAAATGTTTCAATTCACTTTCAATAACTGTTCTTTGACATGATTTGCATAAACCCATTGTAATGAACAGAACTACACAAATTGATGATAGACTGCCTTCCCAGATACTTGCGTAACATTGATAAATTCAAATGTACAACCAAGTATTCAAAATAAGTGGCAGCACAAGGGGCAATTAAATTTAAATTGCTTAGTGTCATTATCAACTCTGCATACAAGCTCCATTAGACTCTGCAACCCCGAACTCTCACCCCATACCTCAGTGTCTGCAGCAGAAATTCTAAAGGTAGCCTTTTGCTCACCCGTTCTGAAGTGCGAAGTTGACTTGTGATCACCTGGATGTGCACGTCCACCGTGATCTTTCTAGAGAAAAGAATCATTGTGTCAAAAAAAAACACAAGAATATCAAAGTAAGCTTCCATATTGGAGGAAAAAGCTTAAAAAAAAATTGCTTTTCTCAACGCAAAATAAATTTCAATTCACACAAGGCAATTAAAAATTACAGGCAAATAACATACTCAATTAGCCTATGGAAAAATTCTGACTATTGCAGAGTCTCTTTATGGTAGTGTTTTATTAAAAATGAAACATGTTTTTGCAAGTTGTCAGACACTGACCAGCTAGTGGCTTCATCAGCATCTTGTGAAACTCAATTAAAGTACCGTAGATTCCGGACTACAGAGCGCACCTGATTTTAAGCCGCTGGCACTAATTTTAGAAATAAAATCATTTTTTTAATTGTAAAGGCCGCACCGGATTTTCGGCCGCAGGTGTCCCACGTTGTAATATGAGATATTTACACAGAAAGATATTACACGTGAGGATTTTTTTAACTTTTAATTAAATCCATATGGTAACAAAAACAAATACATATTGCAAATGCTTTTTTTCGAACCGTGCCCGTACGCGGCTACTTTTAAATATACGTTGCGTATACTTCTTTACTGAACAACATTCCAATATCTCCTAACGACTGGTAAAAAAATATATATATTGCAGCCTACCAGGAAAAGTTATTGATACCTTTAACTTAAAAGCAGATTTCGCTCAGATCCAAAGCCGCTCGCGTAATGCGCTCCCCCCCTCCTTTCCGTTTCATCGCAAACCGGCATTTTCCCACAAGACACCGCGAAACCGGGTGTGACGTCATAGCATCCCGCGATGTAGTACAGAAAACAAATATAGTTTAAACTAAGTAGTCAGCACAATGCTTCGAGTGTTTTCCATGTTGATGAGGGTGAGTACAAATGACTGATTTACAATAATTTAATTGTGAAAGTGCGCTTGATTTATCGTACAATTTCATTGGACCTCTGTGAACTACTCATCAATTTTATTGGTCTACTGTTACGAGGCAAAATGTTTACGAGGCGGCATGAAAAAAAACCATGCATTAGCCGCTTCGGATTATTGGCCGCAAAGTTCAAAGCTGTTCAAAATGTGGGAAAAAAGTAGCGGCTTAAAATCCGGAATCTACGGTAGTTACTAAATGGAGACACAAGGCTGCAGATGCCTAAATCAGGAGCAAAATTCTGCTGGAGGAACTCAACAGTTCAGGCAGTAGTGGTAGAGGGAAACAGATACTTAACTATAATACTTCAGATCAAGACCAGTTATTTGTACATAAAAGGAGTAGAGGAGAGTTGAGAGGGAGGGGTGGGACAAGAGCCTCCAAGTGATAGGTGAATTCAGGTGGCAGCTGAAAGGAGGGGAGGAAATAGCAACAAATAGCCTTCTTTGCTGGGCATCACCCACTCCACTGAGGCCTTCTGGAGATATGATTTTAATATATTTCCCCAATCCCATACAAACTAGTCTGTCCTCTACCTCCTCACCACTGGGGTGAGTCTAAATGCAAATTAGAGAACAGCACTTCATTCTCACCTGGATAGTTTACAAACTTTCTCATAAGCATTGAATCCTCCAGTTTCAGGTAACCTGCTACCCTCATTTACTCATCTCCCCTGGTCAACCCAGGTCCTTCCACACACACCCTCAAAAACAAAACCCCTCAAGCTCCTTGTCGGTTTGTTCCACACCTATTCTATCATCCACCACCCACACACTCCTCCCACTGGATCCCCTCACTTCAAAATTCAATATGTAATTCTTTAACCCAAACACTGATTGTAATTTTCCTCAGTTGAAGAAGCAATGATTAAAAGGTGTTTGACATCAACTAAGAAAGGATCAGGAAGGTACTGTTCATGAGAAGCATGTTGCTTCTGATGCCACAGCCATGTATTTGATCCTAAAAGGAACTGGAACAGCCTTATCTTCTGAATGATAACAAAAACCCTGAAGTCATCTGGATACTAGGATTCAGATTAATGAATAATAGAGATAGTACCATAAGTAAATCAGAACTAAAAAACCTAGATTTGATTCTCAATTGCTATCAATACCAGCGTAGACTTGTTTTACAAATTGAGGTGACCAGCCTACCATGCCAACAAAGAACTTCAGCTTACTACCTTAACTCATATCTCAAAAGTCCAGATTACAACAGTCCTAACTAAGCCTTCCACATTTATGACTATTCTAGATGGCTTCAATATCCATCTAGACTTTGAATTAATCTCAAATTTGCAAGTACTGAAGGCTTATTCAGTGACTATGAATGGAAGAGGGACTATGTCCATCAACTACAAAGCAATGAAAGGTCTTACATTGGAGAACCAAATGCCCAATCTGCAGATTTGCTTAGCTGCAAGAGAACCTGCTTAGGAATTCTTGAATTTGTTCAGCACTACTCCATATAATGGCAATCTTTGATATTGGATATCTGCAAAATAGGTGCTTCTGTACCACCATCTCTTATCCCTAAAACCACCTTTGCAAACCCATTTTAAAAGTACTCAGCTGACGCAGACCTCTGCTTTAAGTAAACAACACCCAATATTAAATTAAACCAAATGGCTTGACTTCCTGGAAGGTGACATGCAAAAAAAAAACCCAGATCAGTATTGATTTCAAAGTTAACGATAAAAGATCAACTTAACCAAACACAGATAACTGGGATACCATACAAGACCTTAATACCACACAAGAACTTAAATGACTGCAAGCTACTGAATGCTGCATCAACTGGAAATCATGCACACAAATAGCAGCAGTTTCAGTCTCACAAAAATGGATATATTTGGTCAGCGTAAAATGCAAAATCTTAGAAATCATCATCTAACTATAACAGATCGCCAAGGAATTGCTCCCATGCAGAACACAGCTGGAATCACTGGCACCACCATGGATAAAAGATGGCCTAAGGTGATAACACCAATGATGATCAATGGGGACAATTCATATTGCTAATATATTCAACTGTCCAAGACAAAGATCTAGCTTTATTTATAAAAAATTTCCCAACCCTCCCCCCAAATTTACTGTTCTTTCTTCTGCTGGAAAGTGACCCAAGGTCCAATGCAGGGTCGAGGAAATGCCTGTGCCTGGACTGTTATCAATGGGTGAAAGGTGAAAAGTTTAAGGGGAACATGAGAGGAAATTTCTTCACTCAGGTTTTAGAGAATGGAACGGGCTGCCAGCACAAGTGGTGAATGCGAGCTTGATTTCGACGTTTAAGAAAAGTTTGAATAGGTACATGGAAGGTAGGGGTATGGAGGTCTATGGGACTACCCAATTTAAATAGTTCAGCATGGGCTAGATGAGTCAAAGTGCCTGTTTCTGTGTCGTACTTTTCTATTACTATTCACATTGTTCTTACCTGCAGTTATTTCTTCCCAAAACAGTTTTATTGTTGTCAAGATAGCAAACCAAAATAAACGTAGAAAGCTGGCTTCACTGAGAAATAGAGCACTCAACACACTGCATTTATTGACACTTAATTAGCTACTGGCCACAATCCCTCATTTTCATTTTTATTAATTAACTTTTTCCAGATCTGCAAGCTTCTGAAAAACACTGCTCCAACTATCTCCGACCCATCTGGTCCATGCTTTTCTACATCCTTGATTCCTTTGACCTAGCATTGGCAGCTGAGCCAAGTTCTCTGCTTGGAATCACTCTGCTTTTCCTTCCCCTTTCTTAGTCAGCCTCCCTCTCATGGTTTGTCATCAAATTTTTGCCAATGATGTGCTCTGGGATAAACTAATTATCAAATGCAAGTTGCTGTCGTGGGTAACAAATAATAAAGTGACTAACTCCTAACAATAGATATTTGTCCCATAAAGATGGAAAACTTTGTATTGTTAGCATCCTTTAAACAGCAACATGCTCTCCCAGGCACAGGTTAGGGTAAACAAATGGACAAACTTACAGTTATGTAGTACCTCATCACATCCTCAGGATGTTCCAAAGCACTTTACAGTCAATTAAATACTTCTGAAGTTCATTCACTTTTATGATAGCAGCCAGTTTGCACACACCAAGATCAGACAATTAAGTTGTATTGTTTAATGGAAGAATGCAGTCCAGGACATCAGGAGAACTAAGCTCCTCTTCAAGTTGTTCCATGGAATCTTTACCATTCACCTGAAAAAGCAGAATGTGCCTCATTTTAAATATCTCATCTAGAGGGCTGAATCTACCTCTGAAAATACAGCACGTGTTTAGTACTGTATTGGACCATCAGCTCAGATAATGGCCATAAGCCTTGGAATGAGCTTCAAACTTATATTCTATTGATTCAGAGAAAGGTGATGATGACTCAGCAAATCATCAATTTATCCAGTCAAAAGCAACACAAAAAATGCTGGAGAAACTCAGCAGATCAGGCAGCATCTATGGAAAAAACAGATTCCACAGATGACATTTTGGGCCAAAACCCTTCTTCATTATTTGGAAAGGAAGAGGGAGAAACACCAGCATATAAAGTGGGGGGGGGGGTGGGGGGAAGAGAAGGGGAAGGAGGCTAGCTAGAAGGTGAGAGGTGAAACCAGGTGGGTAGGAAAGGCAAGGAGGTGACCCAGTGGGAGGTGATAGGTAGATAAAGAGACAGAATGGGGGGGGGGGGGGGGGGGGGGAGGATTTATTTTTCATAAATTGGAAGGAGAAATCAATATTCATGCCATCAGCTTGGCAGCTACCCAGACGGAATACAAGCTGTTGTTCCTTCAGCCTGAGGGTGGCATTACTGTGGCACAAGAGGAGGCCACAGACCAATTGGAAGTGAAACGTTTGGCTACTAGGAACTTCCACTTTTGGCTGATGGAGTAGAGATGCTCGAAACAGACCCTGGAGGATTAATTGGGAGTACCTGAAACAGCAGACGACCCCAGCAGGTACGCAGGTCAAGTGCTGCCTCACCTGGAAGAACTGTTTGGGGCCTTGAATGGAGGTGAGGGAGGAGGTAAATGGGCACAGATGTAGTACTCTGCCTGCAGGGATAAGTACCGGGACGGAGATTAGTAAGGAGGGGTGAAGGGACAAGGGAATCACGGAGGGAATGATCCCTGGGGAAAGTGGGGGAGGGGGTAAAAGATACGCTTGGTGGTACGATCCATTTGGAGATGGCAGAAGCTGCAGAGAACAATGTGTTGGGTGCAGAGACTCATGAGGTGGTAAGGACAAGAGGTACTCCATCACTGTTAAGGTAGTGGGAAGAGTGTGCACATTTAGAAAATGGAGATGCAGCTGAGGGCAACATCAATGGTGGAAGGGACACCCTGTTCTTTGAAGGAGGTATTCTCTGATGTTCTGGAGAGGAAAGCAGCATCCTGGGAACAGATATGGTACAGACAAGGGAAATGGAAAAATAGCAATTTTACAGGAGACAGGGTGGGAAGAGCTACAGTCAAGGTAGCTGTGGGAATAGACAGCTTTATAAAAGATGTTGGTTGACAATTTGTCTCCAGATATGGAGGCAGATTAAGAAAGGGAAGGGAGGTATCAGAAATGGACCAAGTGAATTTAAGGGCAGGGTAGAAGTTAAGAAGCAAAATTGATGAAATTGACGAGGTCAGCATGGGGGAATGAAGCACCACTGACGTAGTCATCAATGTGGTGGAGGAAGAGGTGGGGAGCATTACTAAGGAAGGCTTGAGACATAGACCATTCTACATACCCAACAAAAAGGCAGGCATAGCTGGGGCCTGTGGCTATTCTGAATCTGGAGAAAGAAAGAGGAGCCAAAGGTTAAAAAAATGTTGGGGGTGTTGGTAGAGGGGAATTGGTTGGTTCTTTTATTGGGAAAGAAGCCATGAGCTTTAAGGCCTTCTGATGGGAGGGGAGGAGGCGAAGGAATACTAGTGTATAGGGATTGGACATCCTGATGCAGACCCAGGAAACTGAAAGTTAGTAAGGAGATTGAGAGCACAAGAACTGAATCAAGGGGATGGAATGGAGTCGCGGTATGAGTACACGAGTTCAGTGGGGCAGGAGCAGGCCAAGACAGAAACAATGGGCCTACCTGGACCATCAGATTTGTGGATCTTGGCTAGGAGGTAGAAGTGAGCAGTGTGGGGTTAGGGAACTGAATTTGGTGGTAGTGGCTGGGGGTTCTTCAGAGTTGATGAGGTTAATGATGGTTTTAGAGACAGTTTTCTGATAGTCTGGAGTGGGGTCCTCTTCAAGGGGTAGGTATCTTTACCTTTCCTACTGACCTGGCTTCACCCACCACCTTCTGGCTATCCTCCTTCCCCTACCTCACCTTTTTATTCTGGCGTCTCTCTCTCTCCCCCTTTCTTTTCAGATCTGAAGAAGGGTCTCAGCCTGAAACATTGACTCTTTATTCATTTCCATAGATGCTGCCTGACCTGCTGAGTTCCTCCAATATTTTGAGAGTGTTGCTTTGGATTTCCAGCACCTGCAGAATTTCTTGAATTTATCTATCACTCCTGGGGTATATTTGGACAAATTCAGAGCAACAGTACTCTCATTCTCATGTAGAGTCCAGATAGCTAGTAAACAATCTTTGAAGAAAATGGAAAATTAGCCACAGATTCCAAGTGGTCATATAACATTGTTACTGCTCTTTGTTGAAAGTCAGGCTCAAATAAAAAAAACCCAAAAGTTTCAGAAAGAGGATGGCATCTGAAGAGTTTCGCCTCTTTTCCTGTTCCCTATTAAAATTCAGTACAGAGTAACCTGCAATTTACCTTCCCAGCTCCCATCAGCCTCAGGAATTTTAGCTTCCGCTCATCGTCACCTAAATCAGCTGATTCCCAGGTTGTACTAGATCCATTATCCTATAGGAGAAAGGAAAGAATGATAAGAATTTTAGAACAACCCAATAATGGACTTCATACCAATTGTACAATATTACAGTAATTTCACAAAAACAGAGCCAGTTAAATTTTTTGTACATAACTATTCATTTTAACATCCTATGGTCAAGAACAATGCAAGTGGCTTTAGGTCAATTGGAACCTAAAATATTTATTTACAACCTACAGTTTTAATTTCAATTCCTTTACACTTCTTGGTATTAGTTAACATAACCTTATTGACGACAATTCTTGACTTTATATTAACATATAACTTTATATTATTCCTTCCAGTGAAACAGGTGAGCAACTCCAGTTCCTAGAGTCAACATCTCAGAGGATCTATCCTGGGTCTAATACAATAACAAAGAAAACATGCCAGTGGTTATTCTTCATTAAGAGCTTGAGGAGATTTGGTACATTAGGAGACTCCAGATTTTTTATAATATAGATGTGCAGTGGCGAGCATTCTGACAGGTTGCATCATCACCCAGTGTGGAAATTCCAATGTGCAAGATCAAAAGAGAATTTTACTCAGCCAGCTCCATTACAGGCACCATCAAGGGCATATCCAAAAGGCAGTGCCTCAGGAAGCAGGCATTTATCATTAAGGACCAGCGGTGTAGGGACATACCGCTACGAGAGGAAGTACAGAAGCCCGAAAACCCACTCCCAACATTTTAGGAACAGCTTCTAACCCTGCACTATCAAACTTCTGAACGGTCACAGAACACTACTTTGCTATTCTTCTTTTGCACTACTATTGTAAAATATAGTAATCACTCTTCCGCTGTATTGCTACTGCAAAGCAACAAATTCACGGCACGTCAGTAACATTAAATTTGATTCTTTCATTATAAAAATTGGGTTCAAATCCGGAGGAATGTTTACATTTGAGCAATCAAACATCTTGAAACTAGCACCATATTGTTAGTGAACATCGAACGGAAAGCAACAATAATTTTCGTAAATATTTAAGGAAAGCAAACTCGCTCTGGCGCGGACTGATGATAGACAAACAGGTCACATCTCCGGTAACACATAAGATGTTGGAGGTACTCAGCAGGCCAGGGGGCATTTTATGGAGGACAATGGAGAGTTGACATTTCGGGTCAGTGTCTCCGTGAGGTTGCACTCCCTATATTTAACTGACACACACCCACTCAAACATCTGGAGCGATAATGGAGCATCACCCAGCACCCCCACTCCTTCCCCCGTGAAGCATCGAGAACGAACTCAATCACCAACCCTTCTCTTGGGCAGAAAAGTTTGCTCTGGGTGAGTTTCTGGGTTAGCCCCTTCTCCTTGTGCAATTTTTTAAAAAGGCAGGCATTCCCTCGGGGCCGGGGGATGCAGCGTTTAACACGGAGCCTCGGCGAGAACCGAAGCCCGGTGGCATACACAATAGGCCGCTGCTGGCGGCTCCCTCCAGGACTTCACCTGCACTCCCGGCCTACACCGAGGCTTTCTGCCCAAGTCCGGCCGTGTTAGCTCTCACACGCACACCACAAGTAATAAGGGGCAATTTACATTGGGTGAGGCAGGCCTCTTGGCACTGTGCTCCTTCCGGCTACCATCAGCAGAACTCATCTTGTCCTCTTACTCGGGCGCGCACTTGCCCAACCTGCCGCCTCGTTTTAATCCGGCCTCACGTTCCCAGCATCCTTTGGCTCGCCGTTCGTACTGCATCGTGGGACATGTAGTGCAGAGCTGCCGCTTATGTCCCACCAAGAACTGCAAGCGCACTAGGACTCCCATCATCCAACATGCTGCTGGCCAGAACGAGCCTGCTGTGTTGACTAGGGATTGGCACAGTGGGCAGGGAGCATTGTGCTGGAGAGTGACCCACTTTTCCTTATTTCCAATAAAGCAGGATTGCACAATGTTAGCAACAGAAAGACGTGCTCCTAAAAATATACCACGATCTTTGTATCACGTATCTATGAAAATTATAATGACCTCACAATATAAATAAAATCAAAAAATGTTGTTAACTGTCAAGGGTCTCTGAAACGAAATGTTAATTCTGTTTCTATTTTGACCTGCTGAATATTTCCAGCTTTTTCTGTTTTTGTTTTAGATTTATTTTACATCAGCACAGGGACAGGCCCTTTGGACATCGAGGCTCTCTGTCCTGAAATTTGACATTTCTATTTTGAAAAAGTGACTCAGACTCTCTACTTTATCTATGCCTCTCATAATTTTAAAATTACTATCAGATCTCCCATCAGCCCCTGATGCTCCAAAGAAAACAATCCAGATTTGTCCATTCTCCTTCCCTTTCCTCCATGGTCCACTACCCTTCTGTAGTCCTCTACTTCTTCCACCTATCTCCTCTCAGGTTCATCAACCCTCCCCAACCACACACCTTCCCCCTCAGCAGAACTGCCAGCTTGTATTCCATCCCCTTCCCCTCACCTTCTGCCTCTTTCCTTTGCATTTCTGATTATGGGTCTTGGCCCAAAATGTTGGCTGTTCTGCATAGATGCTGCCTGACTTGCTGAGTTCCTCCAGCACTTTCTTGGCTGTTGCTTAAGAGTTTCAGCATCTGCAGAGAGTCTTATATTTATCAAATTTGTTGATCCTCTCTTTATAGGTAATATTCTGCCACTATTCATTATTGCATAATAATCCAAAGCTATATAAGACTGCAACATGACTTTTTTACTTAACACCCTCTCTGATAAAGCTAAGTATGGTATCTACACGAGGAAATCTGCAGATGCTGGAAATTCAAACAACAACACACACAAAATGCTGGTAGAACACAGCAGGCCAGGCAGCATCTATAGGGAGAAGCGCTGTCGACGTTTCGGGCTGAGACCCTTCGTCAGGACTGGTATGGTATATGTCTTCTTTACCATCGTATCTACTCGTCACTTTCAGAGAGCTATGGGCTTGCATGCCAAGATCCCAATGTATCTCAGAGCTCTTAAGGGTCCTTTGCTGCATACTTTCAGACAGACAGACATACTTTATTGTTCCGAAGGGAAATTGGGTTTCGTTACAGTCGCACCAACCAAGAATAGTGAAGAAATATAGCAATATAAAACCATAAATAATTAAATAATAATAAGTTAATCATGCCAAGTGGAAAAAATAAGTCCAGGACCAGCCTATTGGCTCAGGGTGTCTGACACTCTGAGGGAGGAGTTGTAAAGTTTGATGGCCACAGGTAGGAATGACTTCCTATGACGTTCAGTGTTACATCTCGGTGGAATGAGTCTCTGGCTGAATGTACTCCTGTGTCTAGCCAGTACGTTATGGAGTGGATGGGAGACATTGTCCAAGATGGCATGCAACTTGGACAGCATCCTCATTTCAGACACCACTGTCAGAGAGTCCAGTTCCACCCCCACAACATCACTTTCCTCTTACATTTGAGTACCTCTCCATATACGTCCATTGTGATTAAACCTCACCTGCCCACATTTTTAGCTCGTGTATATAATGCTGAGTTAGACAAGCTTCACTCTCAACAACTCCATCAACATTTACTTCCTAATCAATCTTCTGCATGTTTAAAATTTTTCTGCTTTTCTTTTTATTTTTAATGTAAATCGCAATTTTGTTACCAGTGTCAATAAGTGTTTTATAAGCGTCTGTCAAAGTCTCATGACTTAGTCTCTGTAGTATCATGGGCTGGTGAGATAGACCAGAAGAGGGGGAAGAGAAGTCATAGAGTAGCGATAGTGGATGTAGCTGCTGTGGTGTCAGCAACCAAGGCACCTAGCAAGGAATTGCTGGAGTAGACGTGGAAGGGTAAAGGAGATGATTTGCTACAGCTGTGGCTTCTCAGGCAATGTCCTGAAAAGCGAGGAAAGTGTGAGAATAACTTACCAAAGCAGGCAGAATCCACAGCAGTGCCCTCTCCTATCCTGATTTGACTGCTGTCCAGATTATAGAGCTGGTGAATCTAAAGATGATTTGTGAGATGCCTTCAAGAGAGTGAATTCAAGGAAAGCTTTTGGTCCAGACAGAGTTCCTGGCCGAGTACTGAAGACTAGTGCTGACCAGCTGGCTGATGTACTCACAGATATCTTCAATCTATTCATCTAGCAGTGTATAGTGCCCACCTGCTTCAGGCTGGTTTCAACTGTACTGGTGCCCAAGAAGAGTGTGGTAACTGTCTAAATAACCATCCAGTGGTACTTACATCCACAGTGATGAAGTGTTTTGAGAGGCTGGTGTTGAAGCATACCAGCTCCTGTTTGAGTAGCGACTTGGATCCGCTCCAATTTGCCTTCTGAAGCAACAGGTGTACAACAGATCTCATTGGCTCCTCACACAGCCCTGGAACATCTGGACAGCAAAGATGCATACATCAGGATGCTCTTTATCGATTACAGCTCGGAGTTTAACACCATCATCCCCTCTAAACTAATCAGTAAATTCCAAGACCTAGGCCTCAATACCGCCTTGAGCAATTGGATCCTGGGTTTCCTCTCTTGTAGATCCCATTCAGTTTGGATTGCAAAAACATCTCCTCCACAATCTCCATCAGCACAGGAGCACCTCAGCGATGTGTACTTAGCTTCTTGCTCTACTTGCTTTACACCTATGGCTTTGTGGTTAAGTACAGCTCCAACACCATATACAAGTTTGCTGATGACACCATTGTTGCAGGCCATGTCAAACTGGGTGATGAATCAGCATTCAGGAGGGAGACTGAAAATTTGGCTGAGTGGTGTAATAATAACAGCCTCGCACTCAATGTCAATAAAACCAAGGAACTAATAGTAAACTTCAGGAGAGGGAGTCTAGAGCCTAGACTAGCCAGAAATCATTGGAGGAATCAGAGGTGGAGAGGGTCAGTAACTTTAAATTCCTGGGTGTCACTATTGCCATTGAGCATGGAGGCCCCCCAGGGCCGTGTGCTCAGTCCACTGCTGTTCACTCTGCTGACCCACGACTGTGCTGCAACACACAGCTCGAACCACATCATCAAGTTCGCTGATGACACGACCATGGTGGGTCTCATCAGCAAGAACAATGAGTCAGCATACAGAGAGGAGGTGCAGTGGCTAATGGACTGATGCAGAGCCAACAACCTGTCTCTGAATGTGAACAGAACAAAAGAGAAGGTTGTTGACTTCAGGAGGGCACTCTCTGCTGAACATCGACGGCTCCTCAGAAGAGATTGTTAAGAGCACCAAATTTCTTAGTGATCACCTGGCGGAGAATCTCACCTGGTCCCTCAACACCAGCTCCATAGCAAAGAAAGCCCAGCAGCGTCTCTACTTTCTGCAAAGGCTGAGGAAAGTCCATCTCCCACCCCCCCCCATCCTCATTACATTCTACAGAGGTTGTATTGAGAGCATCCTGAGCAGCTACATCACTGCCTGGTTTGGAAATTCCACCATCTCGGATCGCAAGACTCTGCAGCAGATAGTGAGGTCAGCTAAGAAGATCCTCGGGGTCTCTCTTCCCGCCATTATGGACATTTACACTACACGCTGCATCCGCAAAGGAAACAGCATTATTAAGGACCCCATGCACCCCTCATACAAACTCTTCTCCCTCCTGCCATCTGGGAAAAGGCACCGAAGCTTTCAGGCTCTCACGACCAGACTATGTAACAGTTTCTTCCCCCAAGCCATCAGACTCCTCAATACCCAGAGCCTGGACTGACACAAACTTACTGCAACTTACTGTGCCTATTGTCTTGCTTATTATTTTTTGTGATGCCTGCACTGTTTTGTGCACTTTATGCAGCCCTAGGCCTGTAGTCTAGTGTAGTTTTTTCTGTGTTGTTTTTACGTAGTTCAGTGTAGTTTTTGTATTGTTTCATGTAGCACCATGGTCCTGAAGAATGTCGTCTTGTTTTTACTGTGTACCGTACCAGCAGTTATGGTCGAAATGGCAATAAAAAGTGACTTGACTTGACTTCAAAGGACCCATCCTGGACCCATCATATAAATTGTTACGTACCCCGTAACTGGGTCACTTACCAGCAAAGATAGAGAGGTCCGTTGAAGTCTGATGGTACTATTTTTTAACAGTATTTATTGATAAAAAGACACAAAATAATATCAATGCAAACATACAGATAATATACTTTGTCAATACTAAATCTAAAAGCGTGGGTATAATAATAATCAATAAGAAATAGCTCTATCGTTGTCTGGGGGATAATGTATTGTCCGATGGAAATATAAAAGTCACTGTCATTCAAGCTGCAGCTCTTTAGTTGGAGAGAAAGATGGGTTAAAACTTGCCCGTTCCTTTTATGATGTCAATCCTTCGAGAGTCGTTGGGAGTTGAGTTCCCCGTTGTTAGCTAAAAACTGTCTTTCCGTGGCAAAGGTCACCGATTCCGGGCAAATGGAAGCGGACGCACGTGGCCTTCCACCGGCTTTCGCTATTACGGGATCGCTAGCGTTTCTTCTGGTGCGTCTGAGGAGCTGTTCCCACAGACCCTCTTTTTATCCTAACTCACAGGGTCTCAGGTGTCAATCAGGTTGGGGATAATGCAATCCCTCCACCAACCTCCTCCTTGGTTCATTGCCTGGGGCTTTGATTGCATCGTACAGGATGCAATACACAAGTCCGTCTCCAAGAGACAATAGCCGGTATCAATGGGTCCACCTTTCAGAGGCCAGGACACATTCTAACCCTTTTGTGGATTCTGTATGTCTTTCTCTCATTTCCTGTGTCCCCTGAACTGACTTAATAGTGATCTTGCGATTCTCACAAAGGAGGGGGCTACCCCACACCCTTCGGCCCCTCAGAGCTGTGGTACATTCATAACACCCCCTTTCTTCAAAGTGTTTTCACCAGCGGTGAAAACGAAGTAGTAGAGTCTTACAGGATTTTAGAATCTAACACAATACAAAAGCTTTTCTTTTCACTACAGAGTAATACAGTTATACATTCAATTCAGCATCTAGATAAACAGTCCGCGAGCACATTATCACTTCCTTTAATATGCTGTATCTTAATATCGAACTCTTGCAGCATCAGACTCCAATTTAGTAACCACCTATTTTTTTTCAGCAAACAAAACTAAAGGGTTGTGATCTTAAGCTTACGTGTATACTACAAAAGTTCATGCAAATACCAATCGTTATGTTGCTTTCAAACTTAACAGGCAGGCTTCCATGGGGGTTGTCTTTTATTATTCACAGGCTTTGTGGAAATCCCTTAAAACCGGTTTCTGCTATTTAAAAATGGCGTCCCCATTAACCCTCGTCTCTTTTCCGGATAGTTCCCACGTGGGGAGCTCGGGTAACCTGGCAAAATAGGCTTTTGTCCGCTTCTTTCATAGGAGTTATTTTATCAACACTGTGTCCCAAACTTAGACCATCTTCTGAATTTCCACCCAATTCTTTAATTTTACGCAAGTTGCTAGCTTTCTCTTCAGGACCCTTCAGGCTATTAGTTTTCAGTTCGAACTCTTTGTTCAAGCAGCATTTCAAATTCTGCCTTTTCACACCACACTCTGGAATAACAATAGCCTGGGGGGCCCCGTCATCTTCCAACTCAACCTGTAAGTGATCCGCAGGTTTTAAATTTTTTTCATTCGATTTGGGATCTACATATTTCCCGTTTTCTTCAGTGATAATATTCATCTCCCCACGTTTGATCTCTGCATTAACTTTTAACACACCTTCGAGCACAAACACCTGGGAACTCTCACTTCCCTCTATTACCAAGGTTAACCCTTTCTTCGCTGAACCAAGTCTATCTGACCCACAAGGACTGCATTCCTTTTCAACTGAATCAAATACCTCAGACCTTTTCTGAGCTCCATTACTAGGTTCAGTACCACGTGCATCCACATCTTGGACACACTCAAATGGGACATTTGCCTCTTCCAGGCTTTCAATACCCATACCCGGTCCAAATTCTAAATTCCCCTGATTCTTCCAGCTGCTCTCTGGGCAACTCCCTTCCAGAGAAAATTCAACCCCACGGGCTGCAACAATCTTATCTGCCAACCCAGCAGACTTCTTCAAGGTAATGGCATCCTTTTCATCTAGGACTGCCCTCATTTCATTATCGGGAACACCATTAGAATTTTCAACTTCTTCAAACAGTTCTGCCAAACCAGACAGATCATCCATGTCCACCTCTGGACCTTTTAACAGCTTTACCTGTTTCTCATCTCCATTTCGTGCCTCTAGCACTTCATTCCTCGCTAAGGGCAGGTCTATCTCCTCTCCCTTACTCTCTTTCACTTTACTACCCTCTGTTTTACCACCCTCCAAACCCTCGTGGTACAGAGCCGGTAAAAACGTCTCGGCCAAATCGATACTGGCCAGATTTAAACTGCTCTCGTTCTCAGCTGCCTTTCTCGACATGCTGCGAGTGACCGCGCATGCGGGATAGATCTTGGAATCTAGGGGCGGAGCCTCAACACTCACAGGCTGTTTTGTCAGCGTCATTGCCGACCAAATCTTACCACCGGCTAAATCGTTACCCAGAAGGACGTCCGTGTCAGTTCTCGGGAATTCTGATCGCACCCCCATTTCAACTGGTCCAGAGACTAGCTCACAATTCATAATGATCTTATGCAAGGGCACCATTTCCGTCCCTTTGCCTATTCCTTTCACAGCTACCATTCCCGTCTTGCGACCAAAATCTAGTACCTTACTGCTGATCAATGATAGTTCCGCCCCCGTGTCTCTCCAGATCCGTACTGGAACTGGGGTGCCTCCCTCCTTCACAGACACGGTTCCGTTTGACATACAAGTCTCAGACCCTTCTCGTACTCTGTCTACCCGGGGCTCTCTTGTCGATTTACTGATTACCACAGCACATCCGATAGGGACTGCTGCTTTCCCTTTTCCTGTCTCTTTCCTCGGAGCAAAGCACCTAGATGCAATATGTCCCCCCTTTCCACAATTAAAACAGGTCAAGCCCGGAAATCTCTGGCCGTCTTGCCTTTCCCCCTCAATCTTACCACTAGCTCCCGGAGGGACCTCTGCCTCAGCCGGCGGGCTTTCTCTATCGTTCCCACAGTCTCTCTGGGAACTTTTATTCGAGGAAAACTTTGTCTTGTGGGTTAGGGCATATTCATCTGCGAACCTAGCAAATTCTGAGATGGATTTATTCGGCTTCTCATTCAAATACATCCGGATATCCTCCGAAACACAACCTTTAAATTCCTCAATCAGAATGAACTCTCTGAGACACCAATAATCCTCGTCCACTATTTCTGCGGTGCACCAACGGTCCAAGAGTACACCCTTCTCATAGGCAAACTCGGTATACGTCTGATTCCACCCTTTCTTTAAATTTCTGAACTTTTGTCTATACGCTTCAGGTACTAGCTCATAACTCCGGAGAATGGCCGCCTTTACTTTGTCATAACTCTCCTCCTCTTCCTCCTCCATGGACAACGCCGTATATGCCCGCTGTGCCTTCCCTTTTAACACACTTTGTAACAACGCCACCCACTGATCTCTGGGCCACTTCTGATTCACTGCCACCTTTTCAAAAAGCAAGAAATAACTATCAACATCCATCTCCTCGAACGGAGGTACTAACCTCAACTCACGACTAAACCGCTATTAAACCGCTCCTCTCGGTCTGACCCCTGAACTCATTGCTCTTGCCTTAACTTCTCCATCTCCAAGTCATGTTTCCTCTGTTTCTCTGCCTCCCTCTCCTTCTTGGCCCTTTCCTTCTCTTTCTCAGCTGCTTCCAGCTGTTTTAACTGAAGTTCATGCTCTCTTTGCTTCTCAGCTCTGTCCTGCTCTAACTCTTTTAGCTGGAGCGCATGCTCCCTTTCTTTCTCAGCCCGGTCCCGCTCTAACTCCTTTAGCTGGAGCTCATGCTCCCTTTGTTTTTTGGCTCTTTCTTTCTCCTTCTCAGCTGCTTTAACTTAATTGCATGTTCCAACCTTAATTTCTCCAACTCTAACTGAGCCGTCCCACTAGCTGGTACCTTTTCAGGGATATTTTCCAATACCTCAGCTGTAAACACATTCTTCCCAATATAATACTGAGTTATTGCCCTTCGCACCTCCCGCTTTTTCATTGACAACCTCACCTCTGCGAGGTTTAACCCCTTCACCAAATTTATCAAGTCTGATTTGGTGGCCACCTCTAGCGCCTCCAGAGTCGGGTTTTCTATAAATTCACCCACGTCCATCTTTGCTGGTCTCCTGTCTGGCTACCTGTGTAACCAGATCCAAGTTTGGACTTACAAGCCCGATTCACTGGCTCCCCAATTTGGTATCAAATCCCGGATGAGCCCCCAATTGTTATGTACCCCGTAACTGGGTCACTTACCAGCAAAGATAGAGAGGTCCGTTGAAGTCTGATGGTACTATTTTTTAACAGTATTTATTGATAAAAAGACACAAAATAATATCAATGCAAACATACAGATAATATACTTCGTCAATACTAAATCTAAAAGCGCAGGTATAATAATAATCAATAAGAAATAGCTCTATCGTTGTCTAGGGGATAATGTATTGTCCGATGGAAATACAAAAGTCACTGTCATTCAAGCTGCAGCTCTTTGGTTGGAGAGAAAGACAGGTTAAAACTTGCCTGTTCCTTTTATGATGTCAATCCTTCGAGAGTCGTTGGGAGTTGAGTTCCCTGTTGTTAGCTAAAAACCATCTTTCCGTGGCAAAGGTCACCGATTCCGGGCAAATGGAAGCGGACGCACGTGGCCTTCCACCGGCTTTCGCTATTATGGGATCGCTAGCGTTTCTTCTGGTGCGTCTGAGGGGCTGTTCCCACAGACCCTCTTTTTATCCTGACTCACAGGGTCTCAGGTGTCAATCAGGTTGGGGATAATGCAATCCCTCCACCAACCTCCTCCTTGGTTCATTGCCTGGGGCTTTGATTGCATCGTACAGGATGCAATACACAAGTCCGTCTCCAAGAGACAATAGCCGGTATCAATGGGTCCGCCTTTCGGAGGCCAGGACACATTCTAACCCTTTTGTGGATTCTGTATGCCTTTCTCTCATTTCCTGTGTCCCCTGAACTGACTTAATAGTGATCTTGCGATTCTCACAAAGGAGGGGGCTACCCCGCACCCTTCGGCCCCTCAGAGCTGTGGTACATTCATAACAAAATATAATTGCAAAGAAAGTACAACAGCGCCTCTACTTCCTCAGGATACTGTGGAGATTTGGCATGTCATCAAAAACCTTGGCTGTCCTCTATAGATGTGTGGTGGAAAGTGTGCTGACTGGCTGCATTATGGCCTGGTATGAGAACACCAATGCCTTTGAGTAGAAAATCCTACAAAAGTTAGTCCACCAAAGGCAGTTATTACCCCTCAACCATCAGGCTCTTGAACAAAAGGGGATAACTACATTCATTTTAGGACTCTTTTATTTTGTTATTTCATACTTGTTATTTATTGATATTTATGATTAGCAGTTTACAGTTCCTGATGTTTACAGTTACCGTTCTATAGATTTACTAAGTATGCCCACAGAAAAAGAATCTCAGGGTTGTACATGATGACACGATACACGCTGATAATAAATTTTACTTTAAACTTTGAAGTCAGACAAACAGCTGATGCCATTGTTGGTCATCCACAGATGCACACGAGACATTTATTAAGGGCCTGGCAATGTGAAATGTTAGTGGACACGGGGTCAGTAGTATCAATAGCAGATCTAGCCTTGCCCATGAACGGAGAGACAATTACATTACCAGAACAGGAGGTGAAACAATGAAAGCAGAGAGAAATCAACCACAGGCATACAAATAATAACGTGCATCTTAAAGACTATTGTTCCAATTTCTGGAGCAATCACTGCTTTGAGTCTTGTAGGTAGCCGTTAGGAATGAAAGTGTAGATGCAGATGCATAGGGGTATAATAGGTAATTGTGGAAGGGGTCTGAAGTACGGGGCAGTTTTGCTGCCCTATTTGATTAGATCCTCCTTAAACACAGAAACATAGAAAACCTACAGCACAGTACAGGCCCTTTGGCCCACAAAGTTGTGCTGAACATGTCCCTACCTTAGAATTTACTAGGCTTACCCATTGCCCTCTATTTTTCTAAGCTCCATGTACCTATCCAAAAGTCTCTTAAAAGACACTGTCATATCCACCTCCACCACCATTGCCGGCAGCCCATTCCACACACACACCATTCTCTGAGTAAAAAAACTTACCCCTGATATCTCCTCTGTACTTACTCCCCAGCACCTTAAACCTGTGTCCTCTTGTGACAACCACTTCAGCCCTGGGAAAAAGCCTCTGACTATTAAAGTTTGGCTTTTTTTGGAACAAATTTATTTTTGTCCAGGAGGGCCAAGAGGAGGGACTGTGAGGACATATTTTGGAGCTATGGTGTATAGCAAATATTCATTTCAACAGCAACCAGTCTTCAGATTTGAATGTGGATTGCAGATTGAATTTAAAATGCAGTTCAAAACAATGGGCTGCAGACCGGAGTCAATTGCAAAGAAGAAAACACCCTCCATTGACTTGAGATGTCTGTCTATGCATGAATGCAACTTAGAGGCAACGGTGACTAACATTCAGTCCAGTGTGTCTGGAGTGTTGTGGTATGAAGTTCTAGGTGTTTGCAAATTGCATGTAACTCAAAGGAAGCATTGTCAACCCAAAGTATTGAAGTAAACAATGTGATTGTAACTATTGAAACTGTATTGAGTTACCATTGATCTTAAGGGTATAAAAATGTGATGTACTTTGAGTTTACAAGCCTCTTCTTCCAAGAGTGCCTCAGTATGATGCCTGCTTGTTTTGCTGAATAAGGATTTTTAAATACACCAGCTTCAGTGTCTCTCTGATGACTTCGTTCACAGTCACAACATCTACTTTGAGCAGTCATGCACCTGAAATTCCTTGAGTCAGTAATGGTTTTGCATTTCCCCAGAGCAGCTTTGAGCATATCTTCTTTCTGCTTGGTAAACTCTTGACACGAGAGAATGGAGCAAGAAGAAAAGATTCGGTTTCACAGATTTTGGATCTGGCTTGCGAATGATGTGGCCTATCCGACATAGCCAGCTGAGTGTTACTAGGACTTCAGTAGTGGGGATGTTTACTTATGAGAATACATTGTTACACAACCTTCCAATTAATTTGGGGCATTCTGTAAACAATGTTAGTGTGTTGCTGCTACAGGTCATCCAGCACTCAGAAGTATAAATGAAGGCTTCATTCAAAGCTTAGAGCACAACTTTTGAGTTTGCTCAGGTGCAAGTATGGTCTACATGTTGAAGCTCGACCACTGAGCTAAACATTGAGTTGAGTATCTTAGATTCTGGAACGAATTTGCCATAGGTTGAACTGTTTGGCATTTGTTTTGACGATCAGCTGAGCTCCCACTGGAGGTTTGTTGTTGGAATTGAGAAGCAATATTACAGCAAGAAAGACTGAGAAGTGTGTTGTGGCAATGCCACATTCTTATTTGGCACTGATCCTCACTGACAATGGAAGCAGTTCTGTAGTGTCACTCTTGGTGAATGTTATGCTTTTCACGCTATCAAAGAGCAACCATAAAACAAGTACGAATTTCTGTTGATAGCTGAATTTGACAACCCTTGACAATTGATGATGGCTTGATGAGGTCTAAGCAGACCATATATAATGGCTGGTGCTGCTCCCTGCATTTTTCTTGAAGATGTCATAAGTTGCCACTTATTTTCATCTTTGGAAGAGTCCACAATGTCACTTAGACCATAAGACAAGGGAGCAGAATTAGGTCATACAGCCCATTGAGTCTGCTTCGTCTTTCCATCATGCCGATCCTGGTCCCACTCAATACCATACACTTGCTTTCTCACCATATCCTTTGATGCCCTGACCAATCAGGAAGCTATCATCTTCCATCTTAAATATACCCATGGACTTGGCCTCCACCACAATCTGTGGCAGAGCATTCCGCAGATTCACTACTCTCTGGCTAAAAAAAATTCCTCCTTACCTCTGTTCTAAAATGTTGCCTCTCAATTTTGAGGTGTGCCCTCTAACTCTGCATACTCTCACCATATCCTCTCCACATCCACCCTATCTCATTCTTTCAAAGGCAACACGAGTGAATCTGCAGATGCTGGAAATAAATAAAAAACACAAAATGCCGGCAGAACTCAGCAGGCCAGACAGCATCTATGGGAGGAGGTAGTGACGACGTTTCAGGCCGAAACCCTTCATCAGGAGTGAAGTAACATGGGATGGTCGAGGGGGGATAAGAAGTGGGGGGAGGGATGAAGTAGAGAGCTGGGAAGTGATAGGCTGGAGGGAAATGGGCTAGGGGGAATGTGGAGAATTATGGGAAATAAAAGAGAAAGAAAGGTAGGGCTGGGGAGAGATTGTAGTGAGGGGGGAAAAGAGAGAGAAAGAGAACCAGACTAAAATTATAGATAGGGATGGGGGTAAGGGTGGGGGGCAGGGGTATCAACGGAGGTCAGTGAGTTGGATGTTCATGCCAGCAGGAAGGAGGCTACCCAGGCGGGAGATAAGGTATTGCTCCATCGACCTGCATGTGGCCTCATCTTGACGGTAGAGGAGGCCATGGACAGACATGTCGGAGTGGGAATGGTCTGTGGAATTGAAGTGTGTGGCCACAGGGAGATCCCGCCACTGCTGGAGGACTGAGTGCCTGTGTTCGGCAAAACGGTCTCCCAGTCTGCGGCGGGTCTCCCCAATGTATAAATGGCCACATTGGGAGCACCAGATATAGTATATCACCCCAGTTGACTCACAGGTGAAGTGGTGCCTCACCTGAAAGGACTGTCTGGGGCCTAGGATGGTGGGGAGGGAAGAAGTGTGGGGGCAGGTGTAGCACTTCTTCCGTTTGCAGGGATAAGTGCCTGGAGGGAGGTCGGTGGGGAGGGATGGGGGGGATGAATGGACAAGGGAGTCGCGTAGGGAGCGATCCCTGCGGAAAGCCGAGAGTGGGGGGGGGGGGGGGAGGGGGAGGGATAACATTTGGTAGGTTTCAATGAGATCCCCACGCATTCTCCTAAATTCCAGTGTGTACAGGCCCAAAGCTGCCAAATGCTCATCATATGTTAACCCCTTCATTCCCAGAATAATCTTTGTGAACCTCCTGTGGACTCTCTTCAATGACACCACATCTTTTTTGAGAAATTGTTAATGATACTGCAAGAGTGGTGACCAGTGTCTTATCTCAGGATTGTCTCCTCGCTTTTATATTCTAATCCCCTTGAAATGAATGCCAACATTGCATTTGCCTTTTTTACCACAGACTCAACCTGTAAGTTAATCTTCTGGGAATATTACACAAGGACTCCTAAGTCCCTCTGCACCTCTTAAGTTTGAACAGTCTCCCCATTTAGATAATACATAGGTGTCAAACTCAAGGCCCGCGGGCCATATCCGGCCCGGCGTACAATTATATCCGGCCCGCGAGATCATTTTAGATAGATCTATTATTTTAATTATTAATGGCCCAGCGATATGAAGCCTATGATTGTAAGTTAATACCAATCATAAAAATAATGCTTGCTCAGCAGTCTTTTTCATAAGAAACGGAATTTGTGAAGTGAAACACTTTGTAGTTATAGCAGAGACTGAGACACATGAGAGCAGGCTGAAAAAACGGAGGCAATGAAAGCTGCGTTCGCACGCGCCCGACTGATCCGGCCCGCATGAAGCTGCATTTTGCCCAATCCGGCCCGTGACCTAAAATGAGTTTGACACCCCTGAGATAATAGTAGACACTATTGTTCCTTTTTCCAAAATGCATTATCATACATTTCCCAACACTATTCCACCTGTTACTTTTTTGCCCATTCTTCCAATTTGTGCAAGTCTTGCTGCAATTGCATTGCTTCCAAAGCGCTACCTACCTTTGTACCATCTAACTTTGTATCATCTACAAACTTTGCCACAAAGCCATCAATTCTATTATCCAAATCATTGACAAACAATGTGAAAAATAATGGTCCCAATACTGACACCTGAGGAACACCACTAGTCACCAGCAGCCAACCAGAAAAGCCCCTTTTATTCTCACTCACTGCCTCTTGCCTGTCAGCCATTCCTCTATCCATGCTAGTATCTTTCCTCTGTCACCATAGGATTTTACCTTGTTTAGCAGCCTCATGTGTGGCACCTTATCAAATGCTTTCTGAAAATCCAAGTAAATGACATCCACTGCCTCTCCTTTGTCCACCCTGCTTGTTTCTTCCTTGAAGAACTCTAACAGATTCGTCAGGCAAGATTTCCCTTTACAGAAACCATGCTGACTTTGACTTATTTTATCATTAGTCTCCAAGTACCCTGTAACCTCATCCTTAATAATAGACTCCAACACTTTCTGAACCTCTGAGGTTAAGCTAACTGGCCTATAATTTCCTTTCTTTTGCCTTCCTCCCTTCTTAAAGAGTGGAATGACATTTGCAATTTTCCAGTCCTCTGGGACCATGCCAGAATCAAATGATTCTTGAAAGATCCTGACCAATGCATCCATTATCTGTTCAGCAACCTCTCTCAGTATTATGGGATGTAGTCCATCTGGTCCACCTTAAGACCTCTGAGTTTGCCGAGCACTTTTCCCTTTAAGAGTAATGGTACTCACTCCTGCTTCCTCACACTCATGGACCTCTGGCACACAGCTAGTGCCTTCCACAGTGAAGACTGATGTAAAGTTCATCTGCCATTTCTTTGTCCCCCATTACTACCTCACCAGCATCATTTTCCAGTGATCCCTTATAATTTCTCACCTCCCTTTCACTCTTTATATAACTGAAAAAAACTTTTTGTATCCTGCTTTATATTATTGGATAGTTTGCTTCCATATTTCATCTTTTCCCTTCATATAGCTTTTTAGATGCCTTTTGTTAGATGTTAGCAGCTTCCCAATTATCAATTTCCTACTCAGTTTTGCTACCTTTATATGCCCTTTCCTTGGCTTTCCTGCAGTCTTTAACTTACCTTGTCAGCCATGGTTGCCTAACCCTGCCATTTGAACACTTCTGTTGGACATAACTATCCTGAGCCTTGTGAAGTATTCACAGAATCTTCAGCTACCTCTGTTCTGCCATCATCCCCGCCAGTATCCCCCTCCAACCCATCTGGGCAAGCTCCTCCCTCATGCCGCCATAATTCCTTTTATTGCATTGTGATATTGATTAAGTGGCTTATGCTTCTCTCTTCTAATTGCAGTATGAATTCAATCATATTATGATCATTGCCTCCTAAAGGTTCCTTTACTTTAAATTCCCTAATAAGATATTGGTTATTACACAACATCCAATCTAAGATAGCCTTTCTCCTGGTAGCCTTAAGCACAAGCTGCTCTAAAAAGCCATCTTGTAGACATTCTACGAATTCCGTCTCTTGTGATCCGACAACAACCTGATTTTCCCAATCTCCTTGCGTATTGAAGTCCCCCATTACAATTATTACATGCCTTCTGCAGCTTCATTTGCAATCTCAGCCCCACATCTTGGCCACTGTTTGCAGGCCTATATAAAGTTCCCATAAAGTTTTTTTTATCCTTACAGTTTCTTAACTCCACCCACAAGGATTCTATATTCTCTGACCCTACCTCTTTCTGAAGATGTAATTCCATCTCTTACCAACAGAGCCACACCACCACCTATGCCTTCTTGCCTGTCCTTTCAAATCAAAGTATATCCTTTGAAGTTAAGTTCCCAAATATGGCCTTCTTTCAGCAATGACTCAGTGATGTCCACAACGTCATACTGACCAACCTCTAATTGCGCCATGAGTTCATCCACCTTATTCCAAATGCTACGCACATTTATATGCAGCACCTTCAGTCCTGTGTTCTTCACCCTTCTGAAATTTGCCTCTGTGGTACAATTTCTCTCTTCTATCTGTCTGCATTTGTACCCAATCATCGGCTTGTCCTTCCTTACATTCATGTTGCACCCATCATCTACTTGTAAACCTGCTGGCTCAGCCTCAGTTCTATCGTACTGGTTTTCATCCCCCTGTCATATTACTTTAAACCACTCCCAATACTTCTAGCAAACCTGCCTTCAAGAATATTGGTCTGCGGATTCAAGTGCAACCCGTCCCTCAAGTACAGGTCATAACTGTACCAGGATAGTACCGATTATCCAGAAATCTGACTCCCTGCCCCCTGCTCCAATTCACAGCCACACATTTATCTGCCACCTCATTCTATTCCTTTCCTCACTGTCGTGTGGCACAGGCAGCAATCCTGACATTACTACCCTTGAGATTCTGCTTCTCAGCTTCCGTCCCAACTCCCTGCATTCTGTTTTCAGGACCTTCTTTCTTTTTCTCCCTACGTTGTTGGTAGTAATATGCACCACGACTTCTGGCTGCTCACACCTCCTTTTCAAGATATTGTCGACACATTCGGAAACATCAGGGACCCTGGGTCTTGAGAGGCAGACTACCATCCGTGTTTCTTTTCACATCCACAGAATCACTTATCTGGGCCGCTAAGGACAGAGTCCCCTATTACTGCTGCCTTCCTCTTCAGTTCCCTACCCTTCTGAACCACAGATCTAGACTCTGTGCCAGAGGCACAGCCGCTGTTGCTTCCCCCAGGTAGGTCAATCCCTTTCCCCCATTCGATGCAGCACTTTGGTTGCCGAACAGTGGCAGAGCAGAAAAGCAGCAGATGAATTGCTAAGTACTTACTTCAGCTGGATGCGTCCCTTTCTTGAAGATAGACATCTCCAAAGTACCCTGGAATATCCTCTTTTTTTCCAGACAGATGTGGTCAATGAGGTTATGAAGCTGTGACAAAACCTTCACTGCATAGTTTTAGAGTTTCATTGGCCGAAGGACCTGTTTTTGTGCTGCGCTCTTCTATGTTGTGTTTCAATAAGGATCCCGTCTACTCCCATAGGCCTTGTTCATTTAAAAATTCAAATCCGGCTTCTTGACTTTCTGTAGGTTAGCGACAATGGCTTTGATAGACTGCTGGGAAATGGCATCAACTTCATCCAGTCCAGGACAATTGCAGTTGTGGAGGTGTTTAACCAGATCAGGAGAAATCTGGATTTAAGTGGTATGATATTGGAAAATGCTTAGTAGCAGAGCAGCATAACATGTGGAATGTTGCAGGGAGCTTGAACTGCAATTGAACATTTGATGAACTGCAAGGTATCTCACCATGTCTTTGAAAACATTCTGATTATACTATATCCATTCCATTGTTAACTTATACTTTCCGTATGTCTTTAACGATTCAGTTTCTGGCATTTGTTGAGTGTTTGTCAGTCCTGATCTTCAGTAGCATGGGGTTTTTAGACCACTGGTGACCCCAAAGAAGTCATAGCTATCGGGGTGTTGCTGAATCTCTTCCATTCCGTCAATCCATTAGGACTTGTATTTTCTTCTGAACCTCTGCCTTTAGGTGTCTGTAAAGCTGTTTTTTTTAATTCTCCTGGCTCAAGGCAGAGTTCCAATCCAGGAACTCGTTGCACACGTGATTAAGATCTCTTTTTAATCTCCTGCCCATTCTCTCAAACCATTCCTGGCCCCTTTTGTTAGAAGAGACAGGTGGCTTCAGTCAGTCATGAGGTGTCGAGAGTATGCAGCTCCAGTAGTTTGGGATTTGACAGGTTGTCTAGGAGTTTGCAGGTTGTCTGTGAGATTATGTCTAAGAAAAAGCTGCGTGGTGAGTCTTTGAAAGGGTCAACATTGATCTTGCAGCAATGCTTCTGTTGATGCTGATGCTTGGGGCAGGTTGATGGAGATAGTAGAATGAATTAAACTACCTGGCAGTTTGTATCAGGTAATGCAGACATCTTTGCACTGCCTTGCTTACATGATGATGTATTCTAACAAGTGTCAGTGCTCGGACTGGGGTTGTTGTCACAGCATCCTATGCTCACTCTGATGAAACAAGATGTTCATTATCAGAAGGTCATTCTACAAGCATGCTGTGGATGTTTGAGCCCTGATGGAATTAGCCTTCGCTAGTCCACCCTTGCTGATCATCCCTTACCAGAGAGTTACACACACACGATGCTGGGGAACTCAGCAGGCCAGGCAGCATCAATGGAATGGATAAACAGTAAGCATTTCGAGCTGAGACCCTTTCCATCAGGACTGGAAAGGAAGGGGGAAGGTGCCAGAATAGGAATGTAGAGAGAGAGGAAGGACATCAAATCAAAAGTGATAGGTGAAGCCAGGTGTATGGGGTGGGGGGTGGAGGGGATGAAGGAAGAAGATTGGAGGTGATAGGTGTAAAAGGCAAAGGGCTGGAGAAGAAGGAATCTAATAGGAGAGGAGAGTGGACCATGGGAGAAAGGGAAGGAGAAGGGGCACCAGGGGGAGGTGAAGGGCAGCTGAGGAAAAGTGGTAAAAAGCCAGATCAGGGAATTGAAGGAAGAGGGAAAATCATTGAACCAATGTTCATGTGGTTGGAGGCTGCCTAGACAGAATATGAGTTGTTGCTCCTGCAGCGATCATTAGCCTCATCATGACAGAAGATGAGGCCATGGATCAACATATCAGAACGGGAATGTGGATATGAATTAAAATGTTTGGCCACTTCTTGCGGAAGGAGTGGAGGTGCTTGACATAGTGGTCCTCTGATCGACATCAGGTCTCACCAGCGTAGAGGAGACTGCATCAGGAGCACTGGACACAGTAGGTGACCCCAGTAGATACCTTACTGGTAAAGGCTGTTTGGGGCCCTGACTGGAGGTGAGGGAGGTGAATGGGTAGGTGTAGCACCACTGCCGCTTGCAGTGATAAATGCCAGGAGGGAAATTAGTGGGGAGACACAAGAGGTACACTGAGTGAGAAATCCCTGTGGAAAGCGGAGAGTGGGGGTGGAGGGGATTAAGATATACTTGGTAGTAGAGTCCATTGAGGATGGTGGAAGTTGTGGAGAATGCTGTGCTGGAAGTTCGTGGGGTGTTGAAGACAAGAGGAACTCTATCCTGGTAAGGTGGCAGGAAGATGGGATGAGCACGGATGTCTGGGAAAAGGTAGAAATGCAGGTGAAGGCAGCCTCAATGCTGGAGGAAAGGAAACCCCATTTCTTTGAAGAAGGAGGATGACTCTATTCTTCAGTTTTCTCAGTTCTTTCGTCTCCACCACATCTGTTCCCCAGATGAGGCTTTTCTTTCCGGGACGGCCTCATCCTAGGAACAGATGTGGTGGAGACAAAAGATCTGAGAAAAGGGGATGGCACTTTTACAGGACACAGGGTGGGAAGAAGTATAGTTGAGATAGCTGTGGGAATTGGTGGGTTTATAAAAGATGTTGGTAGACAGTTGGTCCCCAGAGATGGAAGCAGAGAGTCCTAGAAAGGGAGAGTTGCCAGAGAATTATGTTCCTTTCCATCCTGCTGAAGTCACCCAGAGGACCAGTGTTCCTTCTGAGATGCGGACCAAGACTTTTCAAGGTCAGAAATGAGTTTCTGCTTGCTTTGTCTTAAGCTTCTTTTAATCAGGGTGCATACACTGGCGATTATAGTTGGCATGAGCCAAAGAGTCGCGAAGACATTCACTAATTCTGTAAGGCGAATCACTGATACAACAGGCCAGCTCATTCTCAAATGCAAAATGCACACTGTGAAGATGGTTTTCCACATCCAATTTGCAGCTCCAGAAGTACATGTATCCGTGTTGATGTACTAGGCATAATTTTCTTTTGAAATGTTTCCTTCCTCAAAAAAACATGTTTGTTAAACTGTCATTCCAGCTACGAACCAGATAAAATGAATAAGTGCCATTTTCCCATCATAATTTTGTACATGCTAATACATTTTTGAACAGATAAAATTTCTGTGTAAAATTATATTTGCTTTATTGTTAGATGTAATAACTAGTTTTTTTCCCCAAAATTACAATTCATAGAATTTATGTAAATATTTAAAGAAAGGGAAAAAAATTTCAGTTCATCTAATATCGTTCAGGATTAGCAGATTCCAAATTGCCACTTCTAATTGTAATTGAATAACCAAGAAAACAACATCTAGTAACTCAATTAGATTATTTGTGGCATATTCCAGCAGTTTTTTTGTTTCAAATATGTTATATTAAAATGGGTAAACATCCAACATGTAGACAGAAATTAATAGGCTATTACAATTGGTATCAAAAAGAGTACCTTGTGTAAATCGATTATTTCATATTCACAAAAGAGCAAAATCAAACCGTATTTAAAGCAATTAATTACACTCAGGGGAGTAATTGATTATGAAAACTAGAAAGTCCTAAAGCAAAACACAGTGGATGCTGTAAATCCAAAATAAAAACAGAAAATGCTGGAAACAACCATCAGGTCAGGTCATATCTATGATGGGAGGAAAAAAAACAGTGCTTTAGATGAATAACCTTTCATCAGAATTTTTGAGACCCTTGGCCTGAATGTTAAATGTTTCCTTCTCCATATATACCGCCAGATTTGCTGGATATTTCCAACACTTTCTTAATTATTTCAGATAATTGTGGTTAGGGCTTAAGAAGAAGTCAGCTTAAGTAGTGCCATAGGGCGTAAAAGTTAGTAAAGAGTAGGGGCGATGAAAAGACATTTTAGCTATTATCCATGCACCTATGCAAACTTCTCTTATACATTAAAATCGAGCTTGCATGCACAACTTGTGCGGGCAGCTTATTCCACACACTTATGACCCTCTGAGAAGAAGTTTCCATTCATGTTCCCTTGAAACTTTTCACCTTTCACCCTTAACCCATCACCTCTAGTAATCCCTCCCAACCTCGGTGGGAAAAAGCCTGCTTGCATTTACCCTATTTATACCCTGCAACATTTGTTTACCTCTATCAAATCTCCCTTCAATTTTTTACGTTCTAAGGAATAAAGTCTTAACCTATTCGATCATTCCTTATAACTCAGGTCCTCCAGTTCCGGCAACGTCCTTGTAAATTTTCTCTGCACTTTCTCAACCTTATTCACATCTTTCCTGTAGATAGGTAACCAAAACTGTACACAGTTCTCCAAATTAGGCCTCACCAATATCTTATACAACTTCAACATAACATCCTATCTCCTCTACTCAATATTCCCTATACTTTCTATCTCTTTTGAAAGTGCAGCTTCCAAAATGCGGTATTTCATGACTTCCTTGTTCGTGTACTTAGTTTTCTTTTCTTTTTTCAAAACGTGAGTCATTGTACTTTTTAATCACTTCCTCAATCTGGCTTGCTCCTTCCAACAAAGTATGCATTTGGAGAAGGAAGTCGGAGGATCAGAACCGGAGTGCGGCGGGAGCCATTTTGATTTTTTTTCTTCTTCTTCTCATCGGAGTTAAGAGAGTCGGGACTGTGCAGGCGTGTGAAGTGGGGAAGATTTTAAAAAGTAACACAGCCTTATACAGCGGGCAGCATCGTTAGCGGGCAGCGGAGTGAGCTGGGAGCCGAGTGTAGGCTTAAGGACTTTGGCTCTACGGGCTTCGGCAGAAGCGGGCGAGGCAAGGTAGGTTTAGGTTTCAGTTTTTCCTGTTATTTGAGGAAAGGGGAAGTATGAGTGTGAGGGCAGCTTGTTGTTCTCAGTGTCAGATGTGGGAGGTCATGGAGTCTCCTAGCCTCCTGGATGTCCACATCTGCACCAGGTGCGCTGAGCTGTAGCTCCTAAGGGACCGTGTTAGGGAACTGGAGCTGCAGCTCGATCACCTTCGTCTGGTCAGGGAGAGTGAGGAGTTACAGGCAGGTGGTCACACTGGGGCCACGGGAGACAGACAGGTGGGTCACGGTTAAGAGGGGGAAGAGGAAGAGTCAGGTACTAGAGAGTACCCCAGTGGCTGTACCCCTTGACAATAAGTACTCCAGTTTGAGTACTGTTGAGGGGGGCAACCTACCTGGGGGAAGCAACAGTGGCTGTGCCTCCGGCAAAGAGTTCGGCCCTGTAGCTCAGAAGGGTAGGGAAAGGAATAGGAAGGCAGTAGTAATAGGGGACTCAATAGTTAGGGGGTCAGATAGGCGATTCTATGGATGCAATCAGGAGACCCTGATGGTAATTTGCCTCCCTGGTGCCAGGGTCCAGGATGTTTCTGATTGCGTCCATGATATCCTGAAGTGGGAGGGTGAGGAGCCAGAGGTCGTGGTACATATAGGTACCAATGACATAGGTATGAAAAGGGAAGAGGTCCTAAAAGGAGAATATAGGGAGTTAGGAAGGCAGTTGGGAAGAAGGACTGCAAAAGTAGTAATCTCAGGATTACTGCCTGTGCCACACGACAGTGAGAGTAGGAATGGAATGGGGTGGTGGATAAATGTGTGGCTGAGGGATTGGAGCAGGGGGCAGGGATTCAAGTTTCTGGATCATTGGGACCTCTTTTGGGGCAGGTGTGACCTGTACAAAAAGGACGGGTTACACTTGAATCTAAGGGGGCCAATATCCTGGTGGGAAGGTTTAATAGAGCTGTTCGGGCAGGTTTAAACTAATTTGGCAGGGGGATGGGAACCAGAATGATGGAGCGGAGGAGAGGGAAAACAGAAATAGATCTAAGGTAGTGAGCAGTAGGGATGTCAGGAAGGACAGGCAGGAGATGGAGCAAATTTGCAGCCATTGGGATGAGATGCAGTGCAATAAAGTTGCAGTGCAATCGATGCAAAAAGTACCAAATACTGGACTTAAAGTGTTATATTTAAATGCACGCAGCATAAGGAATAAGGTGGATGATCTTGTTGTACAGTTACAGATTGGCAGGTATGATATTGTGGCCATCACTAAGACGTGGCATGTCTCTGGGAGCTGAACGTCCAAGGATACACGGTGTATCGGAATGATAGGCAGGTAGGTGGAGGGGGTGGCGTAGCTTTAATGGTAAGAAATGATATTAAATCATTAGAAAGAGTTGACATAGGATTGGAAGGTACAGAATCTTTATGGATTGAGCTAAGAAATTGCAGGGGTAAAAGGACCCTGATGGCAGTTATCTATAGACTTCCAAACAGCTGCAGTGATGTGGACCACAAATTACAACAGGAAATAGAAAAGGCTTGCCAGAAGGGCAGTGTTATGATAATTGTAGGGGATTTTAACATGTGGGTGGATTGGGAAAATCAGGTCGGCACTGGATCTCAAGAGAGAGAATTTGTAGAATGTCTACGAGATGGCTTTTTAGAACAGCTTGTTGTTGAGCCCACTAGGGGATCGGCTGTACTGGATTGGGTATTGTGTAATGAACCAGAGGTGATTAGAGAGATAGGAGTGAAGGAACCCTTAGGAGGCAGTGATCATAACATGATTGAGTTCACTGTGAAATTTGAGAAAGAGAAGCCGAAATCCGATGTGTCGGTACTTCAGTGGAGTAAAGGAAATTACAGTGGCATGAGAGAGGAACTGGCCAAGGTTGACTGGAAAGGGACACTAGCGGGAAGGACGGCAGAGCAGCAGTGGCTGGAGTTTATGCGAGAAGTGAGGAAGGTGCAAGACAAATATATTCCGAAGAAGAAGAAATTTTCGAATGGAAAAAGGATGCAACCATGGCTGACAAGAGAAGTCAAAGCCAAAGTAAAAGCAAAGCAGAGGGCATACAAGGAAGCAAAAATTAGTGGGAAGACAGAGGAATGGGAAGTTTTTAAAAGTTTACAAAAGGAAACTAAGAAGGTCATTAAAAGGGAAAAGATGAACTATGAAAGGAAGCTAGCAAATAATATCAAGGAGGATACTAAAAGCTTTTTCAAGTATATAAAGAGTAAAAGACAGGTGAGAGTAGATATAGGACTGATAGAAAATGATGCTGGAGAAATTGTAATGGGAGATAAGGAGATGGCGGAGGAACTGATCGAGTATTTTGCATCAGTCTTCACTGAGGAAGACATCAGCAATATACTGGACCTTTAAGGGTGTCAGGGAAGAGAAATATGCGCAGTCACAATTACGACAGAGAAAATACTCAGGAAGCTGAATAGTCTAAGGGTAGATAAATCTCCTGGAGCCGATGGAATGCTCCCTCGTGTTCTGAAGGAAGTAGCAGTGGAGATTGCGGAGGCATTAGCAATGATCTTTCAAAAATCAATAGATTCTGGCCTGGTTCCGGAGGACTGGAAGATTGCAAATGTCACTCCGCTATTTAAGAAGGGGGCAAGGAACCAAAAAGGAAATTATAGACCTGTTAGCTTGACATCGGTGGTTGGGAAGTTGTTGGAGTCGATTGTCAAGGATGAGTTTACAGAGTACCTGGAGGCATATGACAAGATAAGCAGAACTCATCATGGTTTCCTTCAAGGAAAATCCTGCCTGACAAACCTAGTGCAATTTTTTGAGGAAATTACAAGTAGGCTAGACAAGGGAGATGCAGTGGATGTTTGTGTATTTGGATTTTCAGAAGGCCTTTGACAAGGTGCAGCACATGAGGCTGCTAAACAAGATAAGAGCCCATGGAATTACGGGGAAGTTACATACATGGATAGAGCGTTGGTTGATTGGCAGGAAACAGAGAGTGGGAATAAATGGATCCCATTCTGGTTGGCTGCCGGTTACCAGTGGTGTTCCACAGGGGTCCGTGTTGGGGTCGCTCCTTTTTATGTTGTATATCAACGATTTGGATTATGGAATAGATGGCTTTGTGGCTAAGTTTGCTGATGATACAAAGATAGGTGGAGGGGCCAGTAGTGCTGAGGAAACAGAGTCTGGAGAGAGACTTGGATAGATTGCGGGAATGGGCAAAGAAGAGGCAAATGAATTACAGTGTCGGAAAGTGTATGGTCATGCACTTTGGTAGAAGAAATAAACGAGCAGACTATTATTTAAATGGGGAGAGAATTCAAAGTTCTGAGATGCAACGGGACTTGGGAGTCCTCGTGCAGGATACCCTTAAGGTTAACCTCCAGGTTGAGTCGGTGGTGAAGAAGGTGAACGCAATGTTGGCATTCATTTCTAGAGGAATAGAGTATAGGAGCAGGGATGTGATGTTGTGGCTCTATAAGGCACTGGTAAGACCTCACTTGGAATACTGTGTGCAGTTTTGGGCTCCTTATTTAAGAAAGGTTGTGCTGACGTTGGAGAGGGTTCAGAGAAGATTCACTAGAATGATTCTGGGAATGAGAGGGTTAACATATGAGGAATGTTTGACCGCTCTTGGACTGTACTCCTTGGAGTTTAGAAGAATGAGGGGGGACCTCATAGAAACATTTCGAATGTTGAAAGGCATGGACAGAGTGGATGTGGCAAAGTTGTTTCCCATGGTGGGGGAGTCCAGTACAAGAGGACATGACTTGAGGATTGCAGGGCGCCCATTCAGAACAGAGAAGCAAAAAAGTTTTTTTAGCCAGAGGGTGGTGAATCTATGGAATTTGTTGCCACGGGCGGCAGTGGAGGCCAAGTCATTGGGTGTATTTAAGGCAGAGATTGATATGTATCTGAGTAGTCAGGACATCAAAAGTTATGGTGAGAAGGCGGGGGAATGGGACTAAAGGGGAGATTGGATCAGCTCATGATTAAATGGCGGAGCAGACTCGATGGGCCGAATGGCCGACTTCTGCTCCTTTGTCTTATGTGTATCCTCCAAGCTCTCGATTTTCATGTACTTTTAGAATTGTGCGCGCTAGTTTAAGTTCTTTGTTTGATCATTTAATCACTCACATTTCTCAGCACTGAATTTCATTTGCCATATGGCTCCAAGTTTTGGGTCATATTTAAGTTTGCGAATGATGCTGTGCATAACCAACTCCAAGTCATTAATATAAATTAAGAAAAGCATTGATCCATGTTCTAAATCTAGGAAACTCAAGAGAACATTGCCCTCCAGCGGAAAAACTTCTACCATACTGACTACTTTCTGTTCTTAGCAGTTCCAGTGTAACCATGCTGCTACATTCCCTATTACTGCACGGGCTTTCAATGATGAGCCTATGATGTGGCACCTTATCAACCAATGTTTGGAAAACCACATACCATCAACTGAATGTCCCTCACTGATTCAATTTTCAACTTTCTTTTCTTCCCAAATCTTTCTCCCTAATCCCCACTAATGCATATAATTGCAGATTTGGTGCATATTTAAAAAAAATTTCACAAGCCCCCACTCTTCCTTTCGCTTCCCCCTTTCAATCTACTTCTCTTTCCCTTCTTTCCCAATCCTCCCCTCCTCACCCCAGTGCTTCTCTCATGTCCTTTTCCTTGTTCTCACCTTCTCATTTATAACACCACAAAAAAATTAAAACCTGATTCTTTCAGATAAAGCTCTAATTAAAGTCCTGTTTCTTCTCGGTGAATGAACAACTCAGACTATGTGTTACAGCAGGTTAAAATTGGTAGCACATAAAATGAGTTATATTTAGAAGTCTTTTTATTTTCACCTCCTTCCCCAGAATTTGTTAATAATTGTGATGTCAATGTACTATTTCAGAAGTCATTATTCTATCTCTTAAGTTCAGTATCAAGTTATTCTGGTTTTCTTTATCATTTTCAAATGGCTGTTTAAACACCCAGCCAGTCATCTGCAGCACAACATAGAAAAGATGTTATTTTCCAGATAGAGTACATAGAAACCCACCACCATCAGAATGCAAATGAAACTTTAGATTTTACAGTGATTCTGCCATTAGTTTAAGTCTTTGCTCATCATGTTGGAGTCAAAGTTGTATCTAGGAGCATTTTGAAATCAAGGCACCAGTCAACCTTGTGCCACTATCACAATTCTGCTCTGAGGGTCTGTCAGATTCAAGTTTCAATAATGTGCCATTGTCAATCCTCCAGCTTGGCCCACTGGGGCCTGTAAATTGGCGACAGACCCCCAGTTGTTATGGTGCAAGGTCAGTGTGTTTCCAACATCAAAAGGCCCTGTGGACACCTGACAGAGCTGCAGTAAGGCAGGAACCAGTGACTGAATTACCGATGCTTTTGTTGATTTCAGGTTAGATACTGATGATTTGAGGTGGCAAAGCTTCACTTTAAAATAAGATCTTCAAAATCTTTAAAATAAGATATTTGAACTTTGAAGATCTCCACAGAGCTTTGCGTGTGTTCAGGAAATGTTAAGTTAACATACAGACAACCAGGCACAGGTAGGGAGATAGGTAATCAGGAAACCCCAGAAAACATCTTCTTTCTGGTCCTCATGGTCTCCTTGATTACATCTGTGGGAAGTGCACCCAGCTGAAGTTCCTGACAGACTGGGTCAAGGTCCAGGTCTCAGACTGGTGGGACACCAGAGGTTAGAAAGATAGTAGCTTTATTTGCCACACGTGCAACAAAACATAGAAACATACAGTGAAATGTGTTGTTTACGTCAACAACCAACATGGTTCGAGGATATGCTGGGGATAGCCTGTGAGCGGTAACATAGCATGTCCACAACTTATTAACCCTTACCCATACATCTTTGGGATGTGGGAGAAAGCGGAGCACCCAGAGGAGATCCACGCAGTCACAGGGACAATGTACAAACTCCTAACAGACAGACAGAGGAATTGAACTTGATTTCCTGATCAGTGGTGCTGCAAAATGTTACCCTAAGTGCTATCCTTCTGCACTGCTCCCACCACCAGCAGCAGACCAACAGGACAAGTAATGGCAGTAGGCAGTCAGTGTAGGTTTCCCTGCGACTATTCCCCTGACAAGCAGGTATATCTCTTTGGATACTGCTGAGGGGGATGTTCTTTCATGGGGCTATCAGCAGTAGTCAGATCTCTGGTACTGTGACTAGCTCTGAGGCTCAGAGGGAATGGGTACACACAAGGTGATAATTAAGGGAGACTCAATAATGAGAGGCACAGATTCTGTAGACACAGAAGGGATTCCATGTTGCCTCCCAGGGGCCAGGGTTAAGGATGTCTCTGAGTGGCTGTAGAAAGTTCTCGAGGGGGAGGGTGAGCAGTCTGCGGTTATTGTACATATTGCACAAACAGAGAGACAGATCAAGGGATGAGCTACTGCAGAGTGAGTGAAGACCCCACCCCCTCCGCAATAGTCAGCACGACCTCAGGGAGTAGATGTGTTAAGAAATTGCATATAGTTGTGAGAATAAAATGGGACTGCTCACAAGAGATTTCAATTCTCCCCGTATAGACTGGGTCACCTAGAGTGCAAAAGGTCTGAATTTGTATGGTGCATCCATGACAATTTCCTCACATTACATAGGAACCTACTCAGGAAGGAGCATTCAGGACCTTCCCTTAAGGAATGAGGTGGGCCAAATGACTGTAGTGATAGCTGGGGAGTACTTCTGGTCCAGTGGCCACTGTTCTTTTAGTTTTAAAATAGTTATGGATGTAAAGATAGAACAGGTCCATAGGTTAAAGTCTTGAACTGGAATGGAGCCACCTCTGAGGGCATTAGGCAGGATCTAGCTAGGGTTGACTCTAAAGAGGAAGGAACAGTTGGCAAGTATGGGGCTTTTAAAAGGGTCATATCCAGAGTCCAGGAGCAGCATGCTCCTGTTAGGGTGAACGCTAAGATATCCATATTCAGTAAATCCTGGCTGACAAGAGATACTGAGTCTCTGGTCAGACAAAAAAAGGAAGTGTACATTGAATGAATCACTTGATGAATAATACATGTTTAAGAGCAGGTTTAGGAGAGAAATTAGGAGGGTATAAAGTGGGTATGAAAGGGATTTGGCAGGTAGGGTAAAAATAATCCCAAGAGATTCTTCAGTTATATTAACAGTAAAAGAGAGACCAGGAAGAGATCAGGTCCATTTAAGGACCATCAGGGATGTGTATCTGGAACTGCAGAAGATGGCTGAGGGTTTGAATGACTATTTCTCATTAAATGACTATTTAATGAAGAGAATATTATGGATGCCAAAGAAGTAAGTAGTGAAGTCTTAGAAGATATTCATATTACAGGGGAAGAGATATTTGCAACCTTAAAGCACTTTAAAATGGGTGAATCCCCAGGGCCTGATCAAGTGCACCCCGGACCTTATGGGAGCCAGGAAAGAAATTGCGGAGGTCTTTGTAGAAACATAGAAAGCCTACAGCACAATACAGGCTCTTCGGCCCACAAAGTTGTGCCGAACATGTCCCTACCTTAGAAATGACTAGACTTACCTATAGCCCTCTATTTTACTAAGCTCCATGTACTTATCTAAAAGCCTCTGAAAAGACCCTATCGTATCCGCCTCCACCACCATTGCCGAAGTTCCACTGTTGAAGACTAGAGAGTGGATAATGTTCCATTGTTCAAGGAGAGTAGCAAGGAAAGACCAGGAAATTAGAGACTGGTGATTAGGAAAGTTACTGAGGGAATTCTGAGAGACAAGATCTATGACCACTTGGATAGTCAAGGCCTAATTAGGAATGGTCAACATGATTTTGCATGTGGGAGGTCATTCACATCTGATGAATATTTTTGGAGTTTTTCAAAGAGATGACTAAGGGGATAGAGGAACGTATGGAATTGGGTGTTGTCTACATGGCCTTTGACAAGTTCCTGCATGGCAGGCTGATCTGGAAGGCTTGCTCACTTTGATTTAGAGGAAGTCAGTCAGATGGATTCAGAACTGGATCAATGAAAGAGAGCAGACATGATGGTTGAAGGTTGATTTGGTAACTAGTGGGTGCCCCAGGGGTCATTGCTCGGACCTGTGTTATTCATTATTTATGTAAATGATTTGGATGTGAATGTACTGTACTTGGAACAATTAGCAAGTTTGCTGATGATACTAAATTAGGGGACTTTTGATAGTGAAGCAAGTTATAATGAATTACAAAGAAATCTTTTTCAGTTATGGAGATGGACTGAGGAATAGTGAATGGATTTCAAATTGGAGAAGTGAGAGGTGATGCATCTTGTACTTCAAACCGGGAAGGACCTAGCAGAGCTAGTAAATGACAGTGAGTGAATGTTGTGGAATGGAGGGACCTGGAAGTACCAGTATCACAGTACAGTTCACTGAAAGCAGCCACACAAGGTGATAAAGAAGATATTTAGCATGCTGGCCTTCATTAGTCATGGCACTGAGTTGAAGAGTAGGGGCATTATTTCGCCATTATCTAAGCTGTTGCTGAGACAGCACTTAGAATGTAGTGTACGGTTCTGGCCACAGTGTTATAGGAAATACATTATTCAGCCGAAAAGGTGAAGGAGCATGAGGATGCTGCCTGGACTGGAGGGCCTGAGTTATAGGGAATGGTTGGCCAAGCTGGATCTTTAATCCTTGGAGCGTGGGAGAATGAGGCGTGACCTCGAAGAAGTTTATAAGATCGTAAGGGGTATGAATGGGTGTACAATCATTATCTTTTCCTCCGGGTTGGGGAGTCCAGAACTAGCAGGAATAGACATATGATGTGAGTGATTTAGAAGCAGAGGGTAAGTGAATCAGCAGCCAAATGAAGTGATCAAGATGGGTACAAATGCAATATTTAAGAAGCATTTAGATAGGTACATAGAGGAGAGAGGCTTGGAGAGTTATGGGCCAAACATGGACAGCTGGAACTAGCAGTGAGGATGCTGCAGTTGGAATGGACCAGCTGGGCCAAAGGGCCTCTTTTCGGGCTGCATTCCTGAATCACTCTATGACTAGTTGTCCTGCATTGGAAAACAGAGGGGCTGAATACTATTCTGACGCATCTGGCTGAGTGGGTGACTCAGCTTTATAGTGGTGTTTGGCTGGAGCAACAGTCCATGGAAGAAAGTGGAAAAGGCAGTAGCTTCTGTGGCCATTTTCATGAATACGACATGGCACAAAGTTCAAAGATGTCACAAAATATTGTGGGCTTATAAATGGTAAACAGCCAGAGGCTGTGGTTCATATTGGTACTAACAACATAGGTAAGAGATGAGGTCCTGTAACACGAATTTAGGGCTTAAAGTAACCGATTAAATAGCAGAGCCTGCTAGATCTGTAATTCCGGATTAACTTCTGGTGCCAAATGCTAGGAAGTACAGCATTCGATCAGATGAATGTGTGGCTAAATCAGATGCTACTAAAGGGAAGAAATTTAGATTCCCGGATAACGGCCATTTCTGGGGAAAGTGCAAGCTGTAGAAACGGGGCAGGTTTTCCCTGAACTGGAACATCGTGTGGGGAGGTTCACGAGTGCTGTTTGGGGAAGTTTAAACAAACTTGTAGGTTAATGGGGCACATAGTAGATGTGTGGTTGGCAGGAGTTACAGTCAAATATAAAAGAAAAACAAAGTAAACAGAGGGTACATACACTTCATGAGGCACTTATAAGGAATTAAAGGCTACATGACATCTATTTTAATGCAAGGAATTAAACTAGCAAAAGAGATGAACTGAAAACATCAACTAAGAAGGGCAGGACTGGCAACTCAACAGTCTGGGCTATGGAATTTCCTGGCATTGTGGTGTGTGGGGATGAGCGACAGCCAGGGATGTAAAGGAGATGGCAATTCAATGTCAATTGAGTACAGTAGTCAATTACTGCAGTGTTGACAGAGGATATCCTAATAGAAGGTTGAGTGTAGAGACAAAAGGGGATGATTATTTTGCTGGCCTTGACTACCTCTCAGTTGGGTGACTGGATTAAAGCATGGGATTAAAGAGAAGTTAGCAATTTGGATCCAAAATTTGGGTTTTTAATAAGACGTAAAGGCTGATGGTTTGAGGTTGTGTCTGTGACTGGAATTCAGTGATCTGTGGTGTACATTCTGATTGATATATAGGATTAGTTCTGGCATCCTTGCTGTTTTGTTCTGCACATTAACAATTTGAATGTGAATGTAGGAGCTGCAGTGTGTAGGAGGAATTAGGAATTGATACGAGAAATGGTGGTGGAGTTGACCATGTGGAGGGTGGTTTTAGATTACAGCACAATATTGAGGAATTAGCAAAAAACGGGAAGAGTAATAGTAGGGGGAAATGGGAGGTGATGCACTTCGGGAGGACCAGAAGGCTAGGACAAAAACAATGAATGGATCACTGAAGGCAGCTGCAGAGGTGGATCAGGTGGTTAAGAAGGCATACAAAATTATTGCATTTTATTAGCTGCATAGAATACAAGAGCAGGGAGTTTACACTATAACATGGAGAACTCTGTGACTCTATTATAATCTCTTAATCAGAAGGCTCTGTAAACTGGGCACTTTTTCAGTCGTATTTTGTTTTTACTATTTACCCCATCATTCAGTAAACTGATTTCTCCTTATCCTATTTCTGATAAAGGCTCTTTAACCAGAATGATTAATTCTATTTCAATAGACTCTGCCTACCATGCTGAGACTTTCCAGCATTTTACATCTTTATTTCAGATTTCTTTATGTCTGCTGTTTTTTTAAAAACATTTCTAGCAAGGAACAGACTACTTTAGATTTGAAGGAATGAAGTACAGCCCTAGCACAAAAACTGGGTAATTAACTAAAATATTTTGGCTTGGATTCTGAAGCATTAATGAGATTATGTCAAGTGATACATCAGCAAGGACATTGATACATGAAATGCAGGCAGCTGGAAAATAAGTAAGAGAAATTAGATGGAGAACGTTTATTCTATGGGCTCCCACACATTCAGTCAGCCCAACACTATTACAACTCGGGGTCTTCAGGAGTTCAATTCTGGTGCCAATCTGTAACATGTCTCCATACGTCCTCTCCATAGAACATGTGAGTTTTCTCTGGGTCCCCAGGTTTCCTCCCACAATCCAAAGATGTAACAGGTAGGTTAATTCATTATTGTAAATTGTTCCATGATTAGGTTAGGGTTAATTAGGTTTGTTGGGGGTTACTGGGGCGGTGTGGCTCCAAGGGCCAAAAGGGTCTATTCTGTGGCGTATTTCCAAACAAACATATAAAAAAACAAATGAACTTTGTGGATTTTTTCCTGCCATTCTCCATCTACACAAACAGATCAAACAGGGAAATTGTGGTTTTGTAAACACAAAGTTGCAATGGAAAGCAATAGTTAGTGAGCTCTGCACTGTGGCTTATGGTAGTCTACCAAAGCAATTCCATGGACCATTGTGGATTATTTTCACTGTTGCTTTTTCAGAAACACCTGTGTATTGGATCTGTTTGGCATTATTTTCAATATCTATGGCCAGTTGTTGAGAATGTGCGTTTCCAAGGGGTAAATCCATAGAGCAAAGCAAATTGACCAGGGACATTAGGAGTGGAACCCAGTGTGGGAGTACTTTAAAGAGGAAGATTATCAAAGAAAAATAGAGATAAAATTGATTGGTGATGAGAAGGTTTCCCTTATCTCAAATGATATGCTCTAAAATATTGACAATGAACTTTTGAAAACTGAGTATAAAACGGAATTGCATGAAACTTGGAAGCCAATGAAACAGGCTGACATTGCTACTGATTTGAAGCAATTAATTCTGACTTGAGGATTTTACACTTCTGAGACTTACAGCAGGTTTGATGAAATCTCAGCTGTATTTAAATGCACAAAATGAAAACTAACAGTTTTTACAATTGTTGGATCAAAGGGAGCAGACTCAATGCTGCATCAGTCATTGGCACTAGAAAATGGGGCAGTGTACATGCCTCTGTTTGTAACAGTGGCACTGAGATGGAGATGGTTGAGATCTTCAAATTCAGGGAAACACTTCCAAGGACCTCACCTGGTCGAGCCACCTTAGATGACATAGCCAAGAAAACACAACTGTGCTTCAAGTTCCTTAGAAGACTAAGGACATTCTGCATTTTCCCAATGACCTTTGCTAATTTTTATAGATTCACTACAGAAAGCATCCTATTCAGAAGCATTACAGCTTGGCATGGCAACTGCTCTGCCCAAGAGCACAAGCCATTGCAGAGAGTTGTGAAAGCAGCAGCTCAGTCTACTGCAAAAGCCATTCTCTGCTCTGTTGACTCTGTCTATATTTCCTGATGCCTTGAGAAAACAGTAGAACATAATCAAAGACCCTTCACGCTCCAGCCATTTTCTCTCCTCCCGACCTTCCATCAGGCATAAGATACAAAAACGTCAAAACGTCTACCACCAGGCTCAAGGACACTGTTATAAGATTCCTAGACAGACCTCTTGCACAACAAAGATGAACTCTTAATCTACCTAATCATTGTTCTTACATATTATTTGTCTACCTACATTGCATTTTCTCTACAATATAGCCTATATCGTATTCTGTTATTGCTTTCTTTTTGCACTATACATGGAATGATCTTCCTGGATGGCATGCTTCTCTCTATATCAGTACGTGACAATGATAAACCAATTAGCAATGGAATTGTTGTTCAATCCAGTCAGGGGAAGTAAGGACACACATTGACTTTCACCAGGAAGCTGAGGAGCAAATAGTAGGAACTTTCTGAAGTGCAATTCAAAAGTTATTAACATACCTAGAATATAGAACAGTACAGCAACATATGAGCCCTTTGGTGACCTATATAAACCCACTTCATGATCAATCTAACCTTCCCTTCCTACACAGCTCACAGCCCTTAATTTTTCTTACATCAATGTGCCTATCTTAGAGTCTATTACACATCCCTATTTTATCAGTCTCCATCACTGTCTTTGACAGTGTGTAACAGGCACCCACCACTCTCTGTTTAAAAAAAAATCTACCTTTGACATCTTCTCTAAACATTTCTCCACTGACAAGTGAACTTTAATGCAATGGACAACTTGCATTCATCTTTAAGATCTGTTTGGTTAGATACAGATACGTCATCTCGGAGGTTAACATAAAGAAAGACACTGCAGGAGGCGGCTGGTACTAGCAAACTTGCCATGTAAAATCTCCACAAAAGTGGAAATGATGGAGTCAATTTCAGGTGAATTGTGAGAATGTCTGCAGTGGAGATTGGCAAAAGTGGCAGCTCAAGAATGAGAGGGGACTTGATAGAGGTCTACAAGACTATGAGAGGCATAGATAGGGTGGATAGTCAGTACCTGTTTCTCAGGGCACCAATAGCAAACACCAGAGGGCATATGTACAAAATTAAGGGAGGGAAATTTAGGGGAAACATCAGGGGTAAGTTTTTTACACAGAGGGTTGTGAGTGCCCGGAATGACTTACCAGGGATGGTGGTGGAGGCTAAACATTAGGGGTATTTAAGAGACTCTTGGACAGGCACAAGGATGAAATAAAAATGGAGGGTTATGGGGTAGAGTGGGTTTAGTACTTTTTTTAAGGATTATATGGGTCGGCACAACATGGAGGGCTGAAGGGCCTGTACTGTGCATAGTGTTCTATAGTTCTATGGTTCTATGGTTCAAGTGTTAATGGCAGGCCATGACCTGTTGCTTTTAAATAGAGTAGTAGAATTTTAATCCATGACCATGCAATCTGACATTGATCACCTAGATCCAGTAATTAAACTCATGGTGCCTTGCTAGCATTCTCCATTACGTAACTCCTCACTTCCACTCAGTTTTAAGCAGTGCCCAACTGTGAATTAGCTCCTTGTGAATGGCTCCCATTGTGCAGGCAAATGCTGGGTGAGATGAGTGGATGAGTTTAGTGCAGAAGGGAGGGAGGAGGGTCATTGGTGGTCATAACAGTAAATGGGGGATTTTATTTCATGCGTTTTGCTGTGTGAGGAAGTGGTTGGTGAATGTTGCAGATGTCCAGGTCAGCAGTGTTGATGGCTGATCTGGTAACAGCAGTGCCTCATCCTCTTGTTGTTCTGCTTGTTCTCCTTTTCTATCTTGTTCCAAGATGAGCAATGAGCTTTTTCGTCATCCTGTGTCCATCACTTTTCTCCTGCTTGGAATGTTGCCGAAATCGCAGCATGTCGCTGTTATTCTGGCCATCACTGCTGGCGAATACTGAAGGGAGCCATCAGCACTCTCCATTCACCTTCAGCATTCCCATTGTTTCATCTGTGATAGATCTAATGGTTCCCGTCGTAATGCTCCTGCACATCCTGGAAGGGGTGCAAGTATTATTTGCTTTTCATGACCCAGCTCATGTTGAGTTCCTCGAACAAAGAGATCTGGAGTGTTGGGAAGCTTCAGTGTGAATGCTTTCTGACACTTCCCAAGGCACCCTGCTGTAGAGCTCCTGTTCATGGGCTCGCCAAATGAAAGAAAATTATCCTTTCCAATGCAACCACCATATTGTTTCAGTGAATCAAATGTACTTTTACTGTTGAATTGCTGCACAGTTGCAGAGTTTTTGAAATTCATAACATATGTGTGACATGTTGCTTGGCTGTGCACCAAGTCAACTACAGTATATCCTTTTTCTCCCTTCCTGGTCTGAAACACAGCAGCTGACTAACCAGCTGAAAATCCAGCCTGAAACTAATTTAGGCCTAGATAGAATGCATGTGGAGAGGATGTTTCCAATGGTAGGAGAGTCCAGGACCAGAGGACACAGTCTCAGAATGCAAAGACATCCCTTTAGAATAGAGGTTAGAAGGAATTTCATAAGCTAGAGGTTAGTGAATGTGAGGAATTCATTGCTACAAGCATCTGTGGAAGCCAAATCATTTGGTATATTTAATGCGGAAGTTGATAGGTTTTTGATTAGTAAGGGCATATGTCTTATAATATCCAGAATCTCTACATTGGTGTTTAGTAAGCTGTGAGTTGTTCTTGCAGTCATTATTGGGCAGACAGATGGATAAATAGCTTTTACAGTTTATAATTATTACACATTGCTGTGGGGGTGTTCTGTTTTCCACAGGTGTGCAGTTCGTGGGTCTCTGTATTAGAGAGGGTTTTCTGAGGGTCCTTTCAGATGGACAAACGTATATTCAAATATCCACAGGAACTGCAGTTCAATCTCACTAGGCTATAAAAAGTTGAATCTAAATTAAATAAAAGTTGATTTTAAAAATCTCATCTCACTAATGTTTCCAAAGGATCCAAATTGCAATAGTTATTCACCCAGTTCACTAATTTACACTCCAACTTAATTGAATAGTTTACTTCAAACGTCTCCATTAAACTTGGTTACTCGTATGTTTGAGCTGGATTGGCTGTTGAAGACCAAATACATGAACTATCCAACCAAATCCAACCCATCTCTGCTTGGATGATAAAATTCTTTTAATTAGCGCTGTTTCTCTCTCTACACATGCTGATTGGCCAGCTGAATGTTTCCAGCAATTTCAATTTTATTCCATAAATCTTTAAACTGGAATAATTATCTTGATGTAATGAGGCAATTACATCTCAAGCAGAACTCTTAAGTCAAAATAACTCTGGTCAGTGCTGATATTGGAGACAACCTTTCCAATATCAGCTCTGTGAAGATTATTAAGTACCAATATATAACATTCTCAATCCTTTTCTGTAGCTCAGGATGTTGAATGAACTGTGAATAATGCAACTGACAAAAGCAGTTTTTGATCATTTGTTAGTGCTGAGTTCTGCCAGAAAAGCAGTAGAGCCTGTAATCTTAGGACTGTGAACACAAAAATATTCCTGATGCTGATCACTCTCCAGTAACCCTTGCCTGATTGCAGTTAGAAGACTGATGCTGGTTTTGCAGAGATCCGTCTTGTGACTGAAAACAACAGCAGCGCGTTTATATTGCAAATTTAACATAATGAATTGTGCCCTGATGCTTCACAGCAGAACTGCTGATAAAAAATGTCACAGAATGAAATATTAAGCCAGGTCACCAAAATATGTGGTTAAGATATGGTTTTATGGAATATCTTCAAGAAGGAAAGAAATTATAGAGATGGTTTTGAAAAAGAGTTCCAGAGCTTTGGAGCAATACCAAAGAGGCGAAATTAAAAACTAAAATATCAACATTAAAATTATAGGGTTTCTGGATATTATGGGCTAACACAGTTTCAGGCTATATTTTACAGCAGAACAAAGGGAGTTGGTTAGCTACTGTGTCTCAGAGCTAGTCTGCATAAGAAGGGCATATCGCAGTTTGCTTAGTGCACCACCATTCAACATGTTACATGTTCACAGTCTTTATTATAAATGTTAAAACTCTGCAGAAATGCAAGAGTTCAACAGTGAAATATTAAATAAGCAGCCAGAATTGTTGGAAGGTAAATATCTTGAGAGACACACACACACACACACACACACACACACACACACACACACACAAGATGGTGGACGAACACAGCAGGTCAAATAGTATCTAGGGAGAGGAATAAAGAGTTGACATTTCAGGGCAAGAGCCTTCATCAGGGCTGGAACAGAAGGGGGATGACACCAGAAAAAAAAAGTGGGTTGGGGAAGGAGCAGTAGCTGGAAGATGATATGTAGAAAAGTCGAAGGGCTGTAGAACAAGGAATCTGACAAGAGTGGAGACTGGACCACGGGAGAAAGAGGAGGAGGAACATCAGAGGGGTTTGATAAGCAGGTGAGGAGAAGAGAAGATGCAAGAGGGGAGCCAGAATGGGGAATGGAAAAGGACAGAAGAGGAAAGCAGGAGAAATTACCGGAAGCTGGAGAAATCAATGTTTATCATGCTGTCAGGTTGGAGATGTTGCTCTTCCATCCTGAGGGTGGCCTCATTGTGGCAGTAGAGAAGGCCATGGACCTACATGTTGGAGTGGGGATGATGAATGGAACTGAAATGGTTGACCACTGGGAACTCCTCCCTGTTGCGGATGGAGTGAAGGTTCTCAACAAAGTGGTCCCCAATCTCTGCTGGACCTTACCGATGTAGAAGAAGCTGCAGCGTGAATAGTGGATAGGAGTAGATGACCCCACAGACTCACAGGTGAAGTGTTACCTCACCTGGAAGGCAGATATCTTATAAGTTTGTAGGTCTGGAGAGGGTAATTTAGATAGGGATAGAAGAGGTGATCGTGAGGGATGGATGTTAAAAAAAGTTAAGATTATGTTATTTGTCCACTGGAAACCAATGATTATTAATGAGCACAAGTACAGTTTGCATTGCCATCAAAGGCCAATGTGAAACAAGCATTCAATGTATTGAGTGCCATGATAAGCAAACAGGGACCAATTTATCCCAATGTCCTTCAAATCATTGCTGGGTACTTTAATCAACTTTCTTGAAGAAATCTCTGTCCAATTATTATTGTTGTAATGTGACCAAAATCGCTGGAGAGACACAGAAGAGATTGGAGACAGAAATGTTTTATTCAAGAAAAATGAGCAGCAAGTGTCACATTGAGACAGTCTTGGTGGAAGAGGCGAGTTTGACCCAATATTACTTGACATTTTATATGCTAAAGATCAAAGGTAACAGCAGGACAATTCTATAGCGACAATGCTTCCTTTGAATTGCATAGTTTTCACACACCTCCTTCTTCACACCCACACTCCAGACACCCAAAATGAATGCTAATCAGTATTATCCAGTTTTCATTCAACTGGTGTCCACAGCTTCGAGAAAACTATTGTTCAGGACTGCATTTTAAATTTAATCTACAATCTACATTCATGTCTGGAGATTGGTTGCTGTTGAAACTAGTATTTGCTATATAACCTAACTCTAGAATGTGCTCTAATAGTCCCTGCTCTTGGCCCTCCTGGACAAAAATAAATTTGTTCCAGGAAAAGCCAAACCTTAAGGAGGATCTAAATCAAACAAGGAAGCAAAAACTCCCTGTACTTTTGAGTTCCCTTTCTCAATTATCATAAGTGCATCTACATCTATGCTATCATCCTAATTGCTACCTAGAAGACTCTTAAGCAGAGATTGTTCCAGATATTTGACTAACAGTTTTTAAAATGCAGCTTCATCATTCGTTTACCTGTTGCTTGCTTCCCTGCTGGCTGACTGCAGTTTAATCACATTCTTTATCGTCACCTCTTCATGCATCAGGCTCACAGGCAACAGTTCACACTCCATCTCATGACATAAGATTGTCAGAATCTTGATGACTAGTCTCTCAGGTCCTCTCATCGATGTACAGGAGGAGTTGGAGTGGTCTCTATTTGGAAGACTGCAAAATCCTCACCCCAATGGCGCCCCTTTCCAGCCTGTCCAGCCGATTGTTGACCTAACCACTGAAAGGGCCCAGCTGCAGTAAATTCTTTCTTGGTCTGCCATGCCAACAAAGTTGTTGAACCTGGTGTCTGTGCTGTAACTCGAATCCCCTCCCATTCATTTTTCCCCAACTGTTTTTCTATACTGAGCTATACATCTGATCATCTGCCTAGAGCAACCAGCATTCATTAAAGTTGCCATTATACTTTAACATGCCATTCATGACTTCCTGTCACACTCTCTCGGTGTCCTCTGCCTTTGAATTTGCTGTGGGTCTGCTTCCATCAGCTGTAGTTCAGTCTGATGCAGTTAGCTGGTGTTCATGTCACAACCACAGATTCAGCAGCACAGCAGATATAGTAACTGCGCTTGTGAATATGCACATGTTAACTAATTATTATTCCATTGTGATGGTATTTAACTCCATTCTTTTTGTCGTAGTGCTTGTCAAAACTTGAGCAAAGCACAGCAATGTTTCACTGCCTGCCTGCATTCAGCCTTGCCTGAGAAATTGGACTGTCGAGTCAACTGACTCTAAAGATTAGCAGTATTTGTTTTACATTTAGTTATTCCTTTCAGCTGCAGCGTTGGCTTCATTTTCCTTTTGAGAGTTTTAGTTAACGGCCCTGTTCAGCCTAGTGCTTATTGTTTTCTTTTTCCTCTAGCTGTTTGCTTTAAAGTCTGTGAACTATGGACCCATTTCAGCCTCTCTCACTCCACACTTGGGCCATATACAAATGTAGTGACAATTCATCACTTGGGTTCTCTGCAATTACGCTGTTTCTGGGTACACTTGATCTCTTGCTCTGTCTGTGAGGGAGACGAGAAGGTGGGCCATATGGTTTAACCTGACTCCAGTGTATAAATCTTCTCCTTTACCCTCCTCCTATGTCTATTTCAGCAGTTCCTTGCTACATGCCCCAGCTGCTGGCAAGTTCTCGGTAATGTCACAGAAGCTACCTTCACTACAGCCAATTTAACTTCTTTTCCCCGTCCTCTAGTCTATCTCACCTGACCATGATTAGGTCAGTCCCACTGCTATCCCCAGACTTCCTGGTGGGTTGAGCTCAGGCCTCCCTTCAGTATTTTTAGGAAATCTGGGTTATCCCTTCCTGGATTATCCAACCTTGAATACTCCTCATACATTCAATATTTATGCTCTGCCTAATCCATGGCAGGCTCATCAGTTCTCTGCATCATTCTCCAGTTACTCACCTCCCCCCCAGTGACTGCCTCACTTCCACCTTAAAGAAGTGATATCTCTTTTCATTGCTGTTATTCCCGGTAGTTGCCCATGTACCAAATGCACACCCTGGACCATACTGTCCCACGTATTTCCCGGGCACTTCACTTTTACCAACATGTGTATATCTTTAGGGTCCATTGGTGCATTTCAATCATTTCCTTGAGCTTGCACCAGAATTCTGCATTTCTGAAAGTGACTAAGTGTGGGCAACTCTGATAAAATGCTCTGCAGCTCCCTGGGGTGAAAGGTTAAGGGTCATAATCAGAGTTAAGGGCTGGCTCGGATCATCAGGATTCTCAACTTGATGTTGCTTGACCTCAAGTGGTGCAACCCCGACGGGTATATCTGGGTATAACCTCTCCCTCAAGCGTCTCCACGCTAATTCCCACACTATGCAAAATATAAATAATCAAATAATATTAAACAGTACATACTTAAAACCACAGAGTACGTACCCTGCAATCTGCCACTTATGTGTGACTTAACTCATAACGGCTGTTATATTTCTTTGCATTTAAAACTGTTACACAAAGGTTACAGATGTATTTTTAATACACATGTACTCACAAATGCAACCGCCTCTATGCAGTTCCTGAAACGAGTACTCCACGCACTCCACTGGTATCCCGAACAGTTAGTAACTGCCCTGCCACAGCTGTTGACTACCCTTCTGTGATTCCAGTTTGGGTCAGAATTGCCACTTCTCATGTGAGATGGCTTTCTACAAGTTGTACCTGGACCTTTTACTTTTTTGCCAGACCTGCACACCACTGATCTGACCTTCAGCAGATTGTGGATCTCTTGGTTCATCCAGGGCTTCTGATAGAGGAAGAATGTAATTGATTTTGTGGGGCCATACTCTTCCACGACTGACTTTATAAAGTCTGTGACCACCATGGTGTACTCGTTCTGATCCACCAATAAATCCTTGAACCACCCTTCAATGATATCAGTGCCCAAGAAGAGCATGGTAACCTGCCTCAATAACTATCATCCGATAGTACTTACATCCACTATGATGAAGTATTTTGAGAGGTTGGTGATGAAACATATCAACTGCTGCCTGAGGTGTGACTTGTATCTGTTTCAGTTTTCCAACAGTCATGACAGGTAGACAGCAAATCCAATTTCATTGACTCTTCACTCAACCCTGAAACATCTGGACAGTGAAGATGTATACATCCAGATGCTCTTTATTGACTACAGCTCAGCATTCAACGCTCTCATCCCCTCAAGACTAATCAATAAGATTCAAGATCTAAGCTTCAAGACTTCCTTGTGCAACTGGATCCTTGATTTCCTCATTTGCAGACACCAGTCAGTTTGGATTGGCAAAACATCTCCTCCACAATCACCATCTGCACAGGTGCACCACAAAGCTGAGTACTTAGCCCCCTGCTCTACTTCTTTATACTTACGTCTGTGAAGCTATGCCATATCTAGGTTTTCTGAAGCCACCACTGTCATTGGCTGAATCAAAGGAGGTGACAAATCAGCATATAAGAGGGAGATTGAAAATATGGCAGAACGGTGTCACAACAACAACCTCTCACCCAATGTTGGTAAAATCAAAGATCTGATAATTGAGGATGGGGGTAGGAGACTGGAGGTCCACAAGCCAGCCCTCATCGGGGATCAGAAGTGGGGAGGGTCAGCAACTTTAAATTCCTTGGCATTATGATTTCAGAGGATCATAGGTGCCATTACAAAGAAAGCACAGCAGTGTCTCCACTTTCTTAGACGTTTGCAAAGATTTGGCATATCATCTAAAACTTTGACTAACTTTTATAGATTCGCAGTGGAGAGTATTCTGACCGGTTGCATCACAGCGTAGTATGGAAACACCAAGGTCCGTGAATAGAAAATGCTACAAAAAGTAATGGATACAGCTCAGTCAGTGACAGGTAAAGCCATCCCCACCATTAAACACATCTATAACAAATGCTGTTGCAATTAACCAGCATCCATTATCGAAGACTCCCACCACCCAGGCCGTGCTCTCTTATCGTTGCCATCAGGAAGGAGGTACAGGGGCCTCAGGACCCATACCACCATCAGAAACAGTTATTACCCCTCAGCCAGAGGTGATAACTTCATTTAAATTTGCTCACCCCAACACTGAACTGATTCACAACCTATAGACTCACTTTCAAGGATTCTTCATCTCATGTTCTTGAAATTTATTCCTTATTTATTATTATTAGTATTATTATTATTATTTTCTTAATGTATTTGCATAGTTTGTTGTCTTTTGCATGCTGTTTCTTTGGCCATCCTTTTGGGAGTTATCTTTCATTGATGCTATTGTGTTTCTTGCATTTACTGTGAATGTCTGCAATAAAAAGAATCTCAAAGTAGTATGTAGTGGCATATATGTACTTTGATAATAAATTTAATTTGTATTTTGAGTGAGTGAGGTTGGACGCCAACAGTACTTTGTGGGCAATGCATTAAGATTGTCCTGATGTGGCCAATGCCATTTTAGTTGTATCACTCTGTCATGTTCATGAGGCAGAAATAGAGTAGACAGTCAGCACCTTTTCCCCAGGGTTGAAACATCTAATACCAAAGGGCATGAATTAAGGTGAGAGGGGGTAATTTCAAAGGAGATGCGAGGGGTAATTTTTTTTTACACAGAGGGTGGGGGGTGCCTGGAATACACTGCCTGGGGCAGTGGCAAAGGAAGATACATTAGGGACACAAGAGACATTTAGATAGATACATGAATGTTGGGGAAATGGAAAGATATGGACATTGTGTAGCAGGAAGGACTAGTTTAGTTGGCCATTTGAGTACAACATTGTGGGCTGAAGGGCCTGTTCCTGTGCATTACTGTCCTATGCTCTATGTTCAGAAAAGCAGAAAAACAAAACAAAATCTGCAAAAGGAAAAACACGGATAATAAGGATTAAATTGACATAAGTATTATTTCTCCAGAGTGTCAGACCATTTGATGGATGATAGCGGAGAATTTTTCTGATCACTACCCATTCCCTCTGATATTTATCAGGAAAGGTAGTGGATGCAGAACGAGATGCAGCTAACTGCAGCACATTTGCAAATTAATTTCTTTGCTCCAAGGCAAATGAGCATTAATAGCATGAGGCGAGTATAACCAGAATTTACGACTGCAAGACTGAACGTAAAGCATGTTAAGGTTTAAGCTTTTTTCAATTAGCTAACAGATATTTCCTATAAAATTTTAACCAAATGTAAAAGGTTTTCATAATGACCAATTAAGAATGACTATGCCAGAATATTTCAGTGATTACAACTAAACTTATTAGCTAAATACTTTGTCAGAACTTGCAAACAGATTTGCAGGTCCCATGCTACCATTCATAATGTACTTTAACCTCATTATAACAAATTGCAGCAGTAATTATCATGGCATTCACAGGAAATGTGGAACGTGCCATGAAAACTTCCCAGCCCTAGCATTCTGAATTTAAGAAATAAATTCAAGAAAGAAGTTCAAACTTAACTATGAAAAAGAAGTACGTGTATAAAGTTCCTGCTTACAATACAAAGATGTCAACCCAGAACTTTTTAGTCTGACAAAAGGTGCATTTCCAATTATTTGTCTATGTCTCTAGTACTTGCAGCTCAGTCTTTATTGAGGGGAAACCCTGTTTACATTGCATTGATAGAACTTGAATTCCATTGCCTGGAAGAGCACTGTGCTTAAATGTTATGACTGATTTGCAAATACCTCATCCAGTTGCAATTTTAGGAGTTGATTTTTGTCAACAGTTTGGACATTAAAGTATTTCCAAGATAATTAAAATGGGATCTCAAACTGAAAAATGCTGATTTAGTGATCAGAGCACGAGTCAAATCTTGGTAAAGTGAAGACACCAAGGCTGGATTATATTCTGGAGACACACAGGAAAATAGGAGCAGAATTGTTCAAACCAAGCAAGTACGTTCCTGGCTCATCTGCCTCAGGTTTCATCTGCTTTTTGGTATCACTTCCACTTGTCCCTCAATTCCCTGATCTTTCAGTAATCCATTTACTTCCTCTCATACACTCTCAGTGATTTAGCGATGAAGCGATAGACTCACTTCAAGGACTCTTTATCTTGTTATTTCATGCTCTCATTATTTATTGCTGCTTATTCACTGTATATTTGCATTTACACAATTTGTTGTTCATTGATCCTATTTACAGTTACTGTTCCAGAGATTTGCTAAGTATGCCCGCAGGATAAAGAATCTTTGGGTTGTGTGTGGTGATGAGTATGTACTCTGATAATAAATTTTACTCAACACTTTGAACTTTGAACACAAATCTCTTGAGATTCACCACACTCTGCAAGAAGTTGCAGTTTTAAATGACTCCTCCTAATCTTGTAACTAAATTCAGCATAGTCCACAGAGTACAGCCGGAGCCTTTGGATCATTTCCACAATTGGCAATGCACTTCAAACTGAGGAGTTAATAGAATAGTACTATGGAAAAATGATTCAAACTTCTAAAATCGTATTACAGGTCCACCCCAGGTTATAGCAGGGTTCCATTCCCTTGAACTTTTCGTAACCTCAACAGTTGACATGTCAGAAACGTGGCTGACAACCAAGTTCCCACAGGGCAGACAACAACGGACAAATCCACATCTTAGACTCCCAAACCCTCATTCCCATCTACACAGGTTGAGAGTTTATAAGCTAGGGAGAACTTGTACAATGAAGTGCTAACCTTGCTTTCTGAAATATTCTCATAGTATCACTCATATTCAAATTAACAGCATTTTAATACTATTCCAGCAATCATAAAAACTGACTAGCCTATTGAAAGAACTCACCTGTACTTGCCTGCAGTCAGATAAACTAGCTGAGGAGACAGTCATCCAAAATAAGTAACTTTTTTCTGATGCAGATGCATAATGGAGAGAAAATCAAAGGAAATTAATGGAATGAAACATGCATGTTTAAGGTACTGCTGAATTTCACAAAATTGACTTAAGATGTGTGCTCCAGCTCTTTTAACAGAAAATGCAAACTTTAAAGCTGTATGTTAACTAAAGGAGCAAAGATTCTTTTGGTTATTGAAATAAGGATTTGAATTTATTCGTTATCATTTTATTTTCTTTATGATAGCATTAATTTTATATGAAAAATATGTATGCAAAACTAAGTATTCCTTTCTGAGAATCCAATTATTGTCAATTAGATTTCTTCAATATTTCCCTCAAGAATTACATTACTATCCAAGGTAACAACAGGTGGCTAGCTAAACCTTTTGCCTCATGAAAAGGCACTTACATCCAGGTCTGTTCATTAAGCCACAGAGAATGGAATCTACTGACTTTTTTTCTAATCGTGGAATACAAGAAAGTACAATAGTTACTGGTCACTTCTAATTACCCTGGATGGGATCTTGGAATTGAAATTATGTTCCTGAATTTGCTGCTCTTCCCCTCTGTTGACAGTTCGGGCCAAGACGTTCAGGGAGAGACCCTACATCAGAAGTCCTGATGAAGGGTATTGGCCTGAAATAGTGACTGTTTATTTCTCTCCATAGATGCTGTCTGACCTGCTGAATTCAGCACGCTGTGAATATTTAGAGTACTTAAGTCAGATTTTATTCTCAGTGGCTTCAAAATCACATGTAGGGCAATCGTGCCCTTTGGAAATTGCTTCCATTTTGCTAAGTGCAAGTACCAGGTGCTTGCCGTCACCTAGGGGACAAATGTATTTTTTCAACTAGGGAAGTATAGAGAAATATAATCAAGAAAAGAAAGTTACACCAAATTCACTCCATCCTCCTTCAATAAGCAAATGGGAGAATATTTTTCTATGGATAATGTGATGGAAATTAACTTGAGAAAATGTGTAGTTTTAAACGAGACACTTTCTGAAAGTATGATATGTTAGAAGACTTAGTTATGGAGAACACTTGGCAGGTCTCCCATTTTTCATTAAAAATAAGTTTCACCAAGTCATTTTTAATAGGCTAAGCAAAACCCACCAGTAGAATACTGAGTATGATTGACCTAAGCACACAGTGTTAAGTTAGCTGAGAACTGAATGAAGAATTAGATAAGTATTTAAGAATAAAAAACATGTTTTATTTCAACTGTGAGTGTGCTGCACAATAACAGATTGTATTTTTGGAATTCTTTTGACATTCCTTTTAATGTGTGGACTTCGTCCAGAGACCGAGCCGCAATAAATACAAGTGCAGTAATTGAAACTGAATTGCTGAACTGCTGTTATATACCAGGTTCAGACTTTGCAGGGCTACCAGAACATTCTTTCAAAGAAAGTCAGCCAGAGCACCCAGTCTGCACTCTCATTCAGTGAACCCTGTGGGAAATGGTTCTGCCTACTCTAGTCAAATGTATCCCTGGAGGTCTCATCACATGACTTACAATTTCAGCCACTCAAGTTGCCCATTTACTCCTCTCTTGAAGAGGTGGCAAATTTACTATCAGTTCTGGCGGTTTGGTAGACCCTGAGACACTACCTGGAAAAATGCCTCATTAAAAAATGTTTCAATTATATATGGTGCTCCCCCTTAGAATTTTTAAAGTATTTACACTACCATTTAGATATTGAAAGCTCATTCAAATAGCTGAATGCATTTACTATCTTCCATTAATGATTTTATGTGGTTTTCAGTTCACAGACACTCTGGAGTCTATACAAATCCAGGGAGCACAGGCACAATTCCTTTTACATAGCTCAATAATCCATTTAAATAAATGGGAAGTGGCATGTGGTTAGGTTTTATTGTGCTGACGATAGGACAATAAAATAGCACGCCTAAGCTTTAGGGATACTTTCAACAATCTCCACTGTAGCTGTTCCTGTCTTATTACTTTCTGCATAACCACAGGTGCATGCTTCACTAATTGAAGCGAAGTCATGGAATGTATCATAATAATAAGATGATATTATTTCACCAGGGCATTGCAGAATCTTACACTGACAACAATTCTAAAAGTTAAGGCCAGTAGAGCTGGTGTCTCACAGCTCCAGTGATCCAGATTCAATCTTCATCTCCAGAGCTGTTCCTCTATGGTCCACACATTCTCCCCATGACTGCGTGGATGTCCTCTGGGTTATCTCATTTCCTCCCACGTCCTGAAAGCATGCACATGATAGGCTAATAGGCCACTATAAATTTTCTCTTGAGTGCAGATGAGTGGTAGAATCCAGGATACAGTTAGTGGGACATCAAGAGAATGAAATGGGTTAAAGTAGGATTAATGTAAAAGATAATGGAGGCTCGCTGATCAGCGTGGGAACCACTGTGCTCAAATGCAGCTTTCTGTGACCATCTTTTAAAGTGAAGACATTGAGTTCCACAATGACAATTTTCTGATTCTAAGGATAGAAGAAGTAGTAGTTTCAGGCAGTGATTGCTTAAGTAATATTGCATCTAGTCCATTGTGTTAAGTATCAGGCATCCATGATGGCTGATTCAACACAGTCCCATATTTTCTAAGTCACACAGTTCAGAGAGTTCTTTGCAAAGTTATGTTAAAAAAGAGAAACATATATTAAATACAGACCATGCAAAAACTACAGGAATTCTAACATATACAGAATTTCTGTGGATAAATTTTAAGAATGATCTGTACTGTCAAAATAGTTACAGCAACTAACTTGGACTTTAAACATGAAAGGTCATGCCCATGTTATCCTTAATCTTTCTAAAGGAAAGTAAATGTGCTGACCTCTATATCACTGGATTCTAAGTCTTTTGAAATCTTTTTTTCACACAAAAAAGGATATAATTTAAACTCCAAGTTACAAAACAAACACAAGGATCCAGGTTGATTCCAGAACTAAATGATTCTTCTGGCTTCCATGGCAGCCTCTTGCTCTCAAATTACATGAAACATCTACCAAGGAACAACTATTGAAGAACACTTCACCAAAATCTATGCTATGCTGATGATCTGTTCTTTAAAAAAAAGCTTAATTGTAGAGCTCCTAATGTAGCCTTGAGGGAATTTCAAAGAAAGTAAGGTAAGGTTAGAGCCTGACGTGTTTAAAGTTCAAAAGGATTTATAAAGATTATTACAAAAAGAAATTAATCTTCCTTTCCCTTAATAAATTAGCCATCAGCTTTTGCCAAAAATTCTTGTTATATTCATTATGTGGCTGAATTCTAATTTCCAGTTGATGATGTGACTCATTCAGATATTAATATCTTGATTCAAGCTAATTTTTTGAATGACTTTACTGAATGAAGCTTGCATTTGTTAATCTAGCCAGCATTTTCTTCAGAATGTTTAGCATATCCCAATGTGGGCAGATGCTAGTCTCTCCTGGCGTGTGGTCAACTCTCATCCATCAAACAAGATTCTTGGTTGAGGATGATGAGTCTGTTGAGAAATTGAGTGACCTTCTTTACATTTGCTCCAATTTTCTTATGTTCTTATTGGCTGACATAAGGCTGATAGATGGAATAGGAAAATTGAATCTCAAATGGCCCTTTTTTGAGCGTAGAACAGAGTTTGTACTTCAATAACTGCTGCTTGAAAGTATGAACTTCCGTCGTAATCCTGCCTTCAGTCAAATAATTTGCTGATTCCAAACCAAAAGAGCAGCAGATAGTGGAAATCTGAAAACACTGGAAACATTCCGGAAGTCAGGCATCATCTGTGAAAAGAGAAAGAGAGTGAAAGTTTCAATCACCAAGTGGACAGGCTGAACTAACAGTTTGATGAGCTGCTATGTGGAACCACATAGCAATACCTTTAGGAAAGAGAATGAGCGTTAGAAATTGGATCACACAATACCGCCTCTTCATGAGCAACTTGATTCAGTTTCGGTGAAAACTCAGACAAGAAAAGCATGGACTTACCAAGCGTTCAGGAAGTCGACAAGTTTCCTTTGGAAGCCGCCGAGAGCAAAAACTCTCAGCACGCTGATGCACCATCAATAACTCTCTGAGACGTGAGGCGAGATATCGGCTTTTATTGACTGGAAGAAAGAACAAGCAGCAATTGACCACCATGCTACATCCTGGAGACTGAGAGGCAGGGCTCAGGCCCCAATCGCCTTTATACCGGGGTCTGTGGGAGGAGCCACGGTCAGTGGGAGGAGCCACAGGAGCAGTCAGCGGGGGGGCATGTCCAGACAGGTATATGTAGTTCACCACACACGCCAAGGTGATGGATCACCTGTTGTGGTGACCAACACGTCTTCCTCTAGATGTCAGTTGCAGGATCTTCAGTGCAGGTCAGGGCCAGCCATGTAGAATCAAGCCTTTGTGAGGCATGTTCCAACATGACTGAGCATGCCAGAGACCGTGGAGTCCTCTGCTCATCTACGCCTCTGATGGGTCCCTTAAAACAAATTCCCTGACACTCAGCTCCCCAGCCTCCCTCGACTGCAATGAATACTCGCCCTCCCACCAATACTCTTTTCATCTTCTTCTGATTTTATTAACCCCTGAGTCAGTATTCACCATAACTCTGTGTGTCTCCTTGGCTTCTCTCCAGAGATTGACTCACTTGGTGTCCACAGCAAGCTCAGCAGTTGCAAAGGATGCATACGAGAAACCTTTAATTGTTGAAGGCCTATTTTTATAGCACACATCACCATGTTCCCTGTGTACTACTGAATTGTAGCAAGCCCCCAAGCAAAACATTTGCTAGTCTGCCACACACAACCCTGTTAACAGGCACCATTCAGTTTCAAGGCAGTAAGGTAGAGACTTCAGCTTTCAATTTTTTGCACTATTTTTTTTATTTTGATCTGAAGTCACTGGACCTGAGAAAACTGAATAGGACCTAATTGATAAAAAATTTACAGCCCCCTTAAGCTCTAGTAAACAGCTTCAAGCAGATCTGGCTATAAAAGTAGTACTCAAACCAAATTTATATTCCTGAAATGTGTGTTATAGATACCACATTCTCTCCTAACATTACCACCAAAGGGGAAGGAAAATTGCCTGTGGCATTTATTGCTGTCTGGTAATTTCTTTTATATTCTAAACATCTGAGGAGTTCTGTTTTCTTTTAAATAAAGAGAGGTCTTTAATTTCTACAGAAAATGTTTATTCAACCAGACTTCCCTCATTTGTGTGTTGAACACCCCTAGAAATTGCTTACTGGAAATAATAGGAATATATCATGATTATATCTATTTTAACTACTTGTAACATATACAAAGCATTTGCTTAACTCTATGCATATTATATGCAATTAAATATATTGGCAAATATATTTGTATGTGTATACATGAGAGTGTGATATTAGATGACAGAACTACTTTACCTGATGAAGTACAGAATTGGAAACAAGATTTTGATAATGTGTGACAGTTCATTACATAAATGACTAGCAGTTCTTTTGAGCTAGACACAGAGCTGACCATCATTTCTGAGGCTTATTGAATATAATGGTAAAATTCTGCAATTGGTTATTTTTGTGAAAATCTCTTGCTCTTTTCCTTCAAGCGTTGTCCCATCTCAGCCTGCAGTCCTCCAGGAACTGGCATTTTCCTGGACACCCATTCTTTGTGTGCGAGTTTGGGTTATGATAGCTTAATCTGGGCTGATATTTTAGCACGTGTTCCGCACCAACCCACCTGGAATTTTCAGTTGGACATGGCTAAGCTGCTGAGGCCAGCAGATGGTGCTCTAATTTTAACGAACTGGCTTGATATCCATTGCCATGAATGTGTGCCAGATGGGATCTCTGGTAGTTCTGGAAGAAAGCCATCATCTTTGTGGACGGGGGAAAGACAGAGAAGTGATTGCTGTATTATCCCATATAGAGCTGCTTTTAAAAATAGAAGGCCCAGTTTCACTGGACGAAAGCTATCTGCACTTCTCACCTAATATATTCAACCTCTATGGGAGTGTGATTAGTGAGGTGTAAAAAAATTCCCAGCCCAGAACTTGCCTCCAACTGACTGTGCTTCATTGAAGAAGTTATCTTGTTTTGTGTAATGCAAGTGTCTATCAGCGTGAAGCTGGCAGGAAAGGTCAAGATCTGGCATCTCTTAAAAAAGAGTCTGTGGGTGCTGGAAATCTGAAGCAAAAAGATGGGAAATGCTGAAAACACTCAGCAGGTCAGCTGGTATCTGTGTACAATTAAACAGTTAACATTTCAGGACTAAGACTCTGGTCCTGAAGAAAGTTTTTCAACCTGAAGTATTAACTGTTTTTCATTCACAGTTGTTGCTAGATTTATCACTTTTACTAAACTTTCAGAAAATTTAGAACCATCAGAAATGGAGAATTCATATACCAGTAACCTAGGAGTATTTATACGGCACTATCTATGCAGCCGAGAGGTTTCATGAGTAGTCAGCACTATTTAAAATTATTTTACACCAGTTTATATCCTCCTCCAGCCCTTAAAGGGAGGTACATTCAGATGACAGCTGATGCTGGCAAGTACTTTGGAAGTCAGTCTGACTCAGGAAAATGCTACATGAAAGAGTGCTGTCTCCAAAACTTTATGACCCTGTGCTGGAGGTTTTATTCCAGGACATGGAAAGAAGGTGGTGTGCTCCGTCTTCAATGAATCACAAGGTCCTCCAGGCAAATCTCTGAAGACAGTGGGAACAGATGGCCCGTAGCAGGCATAGAGAGCTGTATGCAATTTATTTCACTGAATGTTATCAGGCATCTGCTCATCATGCACACGAGCACAAGGACGGGCAAAGCCACACCATAGTGAGAAAAGAAAAAGAACTGTTGATCAATGGGAATTGGATATGTGTTCACTGGCATTGTAATTGGATAAGCTGCACATGACCAGGTTAAATGAAAACAGGCCAGTGGGTTAACTGCTGCCTCCTAATCAATAGACTGTCACCCAGTAGTAGCTGGTGGCTTGCTGCAGTGTTCAAATACTGATGACACAGCAGACTGCCGTGAAATGAAGACATCATGACTTATGCTAGCACAGCTGACACTGATTTTTATGGTTTAACACCTGTGGTTTTATACCAGCTGAAGATGGAGAGTGTCATTCCTTGAAGCCGTGATAAATGTCAGAGTTAAAATACAGTACCTGTAAAGACACAAACACGAGGAAATCTGCAGATGCTGGAAATTCAAACAACACACACAAAATGCTGGTGGAACGCAGCAGGCCAGGCAGCATCTGTAGGGAGAAGCGCTGTCAACGTTTTGGGCCGAGACCCTTCGTCAGGACTAACTGAAAGGAGAGATATTAAGAGATTTGAAGGTGGTGGGGGGAGGGGGAAATGCGAAATGATGGGAGAAGACGGGGGGGGGCATGAAGCTAAGAGCTGGAAAGGTGATTGGCGAAAGTGATACAGAGCTGGAGAAGGGAAAGGATCATGGGACGGGAGGCCTCAGGAGAAAGAAAGTGGGGGGGGGGGGGGAGCACCAGAGGGAGATGGAGAACAGGCAGAGTGATGGGCAGAGAGAGAGAAAAAAAACAAACAACTAAATATGATGGGGTAAGAAGGGGACGAGGGGCGTTAACGGAAGTTAGAGAAGTCAATGCTCATGCCATCAGGTTGGAGGCTACCCAGCCGGTATATAAGGTGTTGTTCCTCCAACCTGAGTGTGGATTCATCTTGACAGTAGAGGAGGCCATGGATAGACATATCAGAATGGGAATGGGACATGGAATTAAAATGTGTGGCCGCTGGGAGATTCTGCTTTTTCTAGTGGACCGAACGTAGGTGTTCAGCGAAACGGTCTCCCAGTCTGCGTCGGGTCTCACCAATATATAAAAGGCCACACCGGGAGCACCGGATGCAGTATACCACACCAGCCGACTCACAGGTGAAGTGTCGCCTCACCTGGAAAGACTGTCTGGGGCCCTGAATGGTGGTGAGGGAGGAAGTGTAAGGGCAGGTGTAGCACTTGTTCCGTTTACAAGGATAAGTGCCAGGAGGGAGATTGGTGGGAAGGGATGGGGGGGGACGAGTGGACAAGGGAGTCACATAGGGAGCAATCCCTGCGGAAAGCAGAAAGAGGGGGGGGAGGGAAAGATGTGCTTGGTAGTGGGATCCCATTGGAGGTGGTGGAAGTTACGGAGAATTATACGTTGGACCTGGAGGCTGGTGGGGTGGTAGGTAAGGACGAGGGGAACCCTATCCCGAGTGGGGTGACTGGCGGATGGGGTGAGGGCAGATGTGCAGGAAATGGGAGAGATGCGTTTGAGAGCAGAGTTGATGGTGGAAGAAGGGAAGCTCCTTTGTTTAAAAAATGAAGACATCTCCTTTGTCCTAGAATGAAAAGCCTCATCCTGAGAGCAGATGCGGCAGAGATGGAGGAGTTGTGAGAAGGGGATGGCATTTTTGCAAGAGACAGGGTGGGAAGAGGAATAGTCCAGGTAGCTGTGAGAGTCTATAGGCTTATAGTAGATATCAGTCGATAAGCCATCTCCAGAGATGGAGACAGAAAGATCAAGAAAGGGGAGGGAGGTGTCGGAAATGGACCAGTTAAATTTGAGGGCAGGGTGAAAGTTGGAGGCAAAATTAATGAAGTCAACGAGCTCAGCATGTGTGCAGGAGGCAGCGCCAATGCAGTCGTTGATGTAGCAAAGGAAAAGAGGGGGACGGATACCCGTATAGACTTGGAACATGGACTGTTCCACAAAGCCAGCAAAAAGGCAGGCATAACTGGGACCCATATGGGTGCTCATGGCTACACCCTTGGTTTGGAGGAAGTGGGAGGAGCCAAAGGAGAAATTATTGAGAGTAAGAACTAATTCCGCTAGACGGAGGAGAGTGGTGGTAGAGGGGAATTGGTTAGGTCTGGAATCCAAAAAGAAGCGAAGAGCTTTGAGACTGTCCGGGTGGGGGATGGAGGTATATAGGGACTGGACATCCATAGTGAAAATAAGGCGGTGGGGGCCAGTGAACTTAAAATCATTGAAAAAATTCAAAGCATGAGAAGTGTCACGAACATAGGTGGGAAGAGATTGAATAAGGGGGAGGATAAGACATTGTCAAGGTGTGCAGAAATGAGTTCGGTGGGGCAGGAGCAAGCTGAGACAATAGGTCTACCTGGACAGGCAGGTTTGTGGATCTTGGGTAGGAGGTAGAAACGGGAAGTGTGGGGTGTGGGAACTATGAGGTTGGTGGCAGTGGATGGGAGATCCCCAGAGCTGATAAGGTTGGTGATGGTATAGGAGACAGTGGCCTGGTCCTCCTTAGTGGGGTCATGATCAAGGGGTAAATAAGAGGAGGTATCAGAGAGTTGTCGCTGTCTCTTGGCCAGGTAGAGGTCAGTATGCCAGACAACAACAGCTCCCCCCTTATCAGCAGGTTTTATAGTGAGGTTGGGATTGGTGCGGAGGGAGCGGAGAGCAGAGTGTTCGGAAGGAGTGAGGTTGAAATTGGAACAGGGTGTGGTGAAGTCGAGATGGTTGATGTCCCATTGGCAATTAGCAATAAAGAGATCCAGAGCAGGCAGAAGACCAGAGCGGGGTGTCCATGAAGAGGAGGAGGGTTGAAGATGGGAGAAGGGGTCATCGGTGGGTGTAGGAGAGTCCTTGTCAAAGAAGTAAGCTGGGAGACGGAGCTGGCGGAAGAAGAGTTCAGCGTCATGGCATACGCGGAACTCGCTGAAGTGTGGACGAAGGGGGACAAAGCTGAGGCCTTTACTGAGGACAGAGCGCTCTGCCTCAGAGAGTTGAGGGTCGGAGGGAATGGTAAAGACCCAGCACGGATGAGAGATGGGGTCGGGGGGGGGGGGGGGGGAGGGAGGCTGATAGTGTCGGTGGAGAGGGAAGGGTTGGGGTGAGAGGAAGATGGAGCCTCTGAGGGCCCAGGTACTGATGATGGGATCTGAGGGAGAGGGGATTGCATAGTGGTTGTGGGGGAAGGGGAGACGGAGTCACAATCGCAGCATGTGAAGACCCGGCCTGGAGTTCAAGGCTGGAGTAGCAGTCGGTGGTTGCGCAATCGCTTTGAAGCTGTCCATGGCCGTTGGAACCTGCGTTGATGGCGCTGGAGTCCGGGTTTTGAATATGACCAGGGTTGCTGGGGCAGCCGAGATCGACGGCCGAGGCCAATCCATGGCCATTGGAACACGCGTTGATGGTGCTGGAGTCCAGGTTTTGAATTAGTTCTTACTCTCAATAATTTCTCCTTTGGCTCCTCCCACTTCCTCCAAACCAAGGGTGTAGCCATGGGCACCCACATGGTTCCCAGTTATGCCTGCCTTTTTGTTGGCTTTGTGGAACAGTCCATGTTCCAAGTCTATATGGGTATCCATTCCCCTCTTTTCCTTCGCTACATCGATGACTGCATTGGCGCTGCCTCCTGCATGCATGCTGAGCTCGTTGACTTCATTAACTTTGCCTCCAACTTTCACCCTGCCCTCAAATTTACCTGGTCCATTTCCGACACCTCCCTCCCCTTTCTTGATCTTTCTGTCTCCGTCTCTGGAGACGGCCTATCTACTGATATCTACTATAAGCCTACAGACTCTTGGCCTATAGACCTGGACTATTCCTCTTCCCACCCTGTCTCTTGCAAAAATACTATCCCCTTCTCACAATTCCTCCGTCTCCGCCGCATCTGCTCTCAGGACGAGGCTTTTCATTCCAGGATGAAGGAGATGTCTTCCTTTTTTAAACAAAGGGGTTTCCCTTCCTCCACCATCAACTCTGCTCTCAAACGCATCTCTCCCATTTCCTGCACATCTGCCCTCACCCCATCCGCCCACCACCCCACTCGGGATAGGGTTCCCCTCGTCCTCACCTACCACCCCACCAGCCTCCAGGTCCAACATATAATTCTCCGTAACTTCCGTCACCTCCAACGGGATCCCACTACCAAGCACATCTTTCCCTCCCCCCCCCCTTTCTGCTTTCCGCAGGGATCGCTCCCTACACAACTCCCTTGTCCACTTGTCCCCCCCATCCCTTCCCACTGATCTCCCTCCAGGCACTTATTCTTGTAAGTGGAACAGGTGCTACAACTGCCCTTACACTTCCTCCGTCACCACCATTCAGGGCCCCAGACAGTCCTTCCAGGTGAGGCGACACTTCACCTGTGAGTCGGCTGGTGTGGTATACTGCGTCTGGTGCTCCCGGTGTGGCCTTTTATATATTGGTGAGACCCGACGCAGACTGTTTCGCTGAACACTTATGCTCGGTCCGCCAGAGAAAGCAGGATCTCCCAGTGGCCACACATTTTAATTCCACGTCCCATTCCCATTTTGATATGTCTATCCATGGCCTCCTCTACTGTCAAAATGAATCCAAACTCGGGATGGAGGAACAACACCATATATACCGGCTGGGTAGCTTCCAACCTGATGGCATGAACAATGACTTCTCTAACTTCCGTTAATGCCCCTCCTCCCCTTCTTACCCCAACCCTGACATATTTAGTTGTTTGTTTTTTATCTCTCTCTGACCATCACTCTGCCTGTTCTCCATCTCCTTCTGGTGCTCCCCCCCCCTCCCTTTCTTTCTCCCGAGGCCTCCCGTCCCATGATCCTTTCCCTTCTCCAGCTCTGTATCACTTTCGCCAATCACCTTTCCAGCTCTTAGCTTCATCCCACCCCCTCCAGTCTTCTCCTATCATTTTGCATTTCCCCCTCCCCCCACTACTTTCAAATCTCTTAGTATCTCTCCTTTCAGTTAGTCCTGATGAAGGGTCTCGGCCCGAAACATCGACAGTGCTTCTTCCTATAGATGCTGCCTGGCCTGCTGTGTTCCACCGGCATTTTGTGTGACCTGTAAAGAAACATGTGCAGTAAATGGCGTGGTGCCATATGGGGAAGTCGGCAATCTTTGCAGACATCCCTCCTCTACTACTCCATAGCACGAAAATGAATGTCAACTTTCTCAGATTAGAGAGAATCAGTGACCTTACGTATTCAGACTTGGGTGGTTAACTGTGAGATGCTGCAAATATCTCTAGCTCCAGCCTTGAAGGAAGTTGATACATAAAAGCATTGGGCTACATTTATTTTGACAAGCAATGGTAATAAAGTCCCCAGTCGGCTCTGAGGTTTCAGTTAAATGCAGCTGTCTTGCATGCTTTCTCTCATTGTAGTTCATTTCAAAGAACCATTGCCCAAACTCTCTGGGCAGTCATGGCCTCCTCCTGAGAGCCCTTCTCCCTTTCCCCCCTTCCCTCTTCTATCAGTTTGACACGCTGTGCATTCTCTTTTCTCAGCTCTCCATTCATGTTGTATTCTAAAGAGGATACTGGTGCAACTATGGCTGGCAGCAACTGGTTCATGTAGAATCCTGTGTCTTTCAGTATCTCTTACTTCAATCTCAATAAGCTTTGGGAACTTTAAACTCGAGGAAAAAGCAAATGCTTGTACAATTGTGGCAGCCCATTAAAATCAACCCTGAATCCACAGTCAGTCAGTAAGGCCTTGCAAGGACGAGGCCTCAGCTGGTGTACCATCGAGACTGCTCTGTGGAACACCTTAACAAGGAGTAAAGCAAGAGATAGAATCTTTTATTCTTTCAGAGTTTGTCAGACTTCGTATCGACCTTTATCTCCGATTTTCACACATTCAAAAACTCTTAAAATAATTTAAAAATGTACTGGAAAAGTAACATCATTTTAAAAAACACATTAATAATTAATTAAATAAGTAAAATAAGGAGAGAATAACTGAGCTTGGCTTTCTGTTTCCAATTTCAGGTTTGGGAATAGGGATTCCTACCCAGTGTCAGATATGACACATGTTGGATCACAGAGGTGAATTTCTTTGTGTAATGCCAAAGAATCCCAATACATTTGGCATCTCCTCTAGATACAATGAGGTCCAACGTGAAGGCGAAATGATAAAAGTTCTTCAGCTGACCTAAAACCTGTGAATTGTAGAACACCAACAATTTCCTCTGCACTGTTGGCACAGCTGCCTCAGTTCCATCTTGGACCTGCTATATAGTCAAATAACACTTCAGCCACAGACAGACAATAACTGATTAGCTGGTGGCACTCAACGTGATGGTGGGCATGAACTTTTTAAGGCATGCGGTGAGAGAATTCTGGCTGATGGTCTTTCTACAGTAATGCAACAATTTACTGTGCCATTTGTGTTAGAACCACCAGGACGTATTGCTCGCTTGCTCTCTCTCTCTCTCTCTCTCTCTCTCTCTCTCTCTCTATATATATATATATATATACATATAGTTATATTAAGAGTAAAAGGTGTCTAAGGAGAAAGTAGATCCCCTTAGATATCAGAGGAGCACCTCTGCCCTGAGCTGCAGGAGAGGGTCAGTGACTTTAAATTCCTTTGTGTTATAGCCAGTTCATAGCCAGAGGATCTATTTTATTTTATTTATTTAGTGATACAGTGCGGAGTAGGCCCTTCTGGCCTTACGAGCCCTGTTGCCCCAGCAACATCTGGTAAACCTGATTAACCCTAACCTAATCACGGGACAATTTACAATGACCAATGAACCTAGCTGGTATGATTTTGGACTGTGAGGGGAAACCGGAGCACCCAGGGAAAACCCATGATGGACTCCATACAGACGGTGCCAGAACTGAACTTCGAACACTGGAATGCCCCGAGTTGTAAAAATGTTGTGCTAAATGCTACAGTACCATGGTGCCCACGTCCTGGGATCAGCACATAAGTGATATCACAAAGGAGGCACGGCAGCGCCTTTACTTTCCTAAAAGTTTGCAGGGACTTGGCAAGTCATCTAAAACTTTGACAACCTTCTATAGAGGCACAGAGCAGAATATCCTGCCTGATTGCATCACTACCTGGTATGGAAAGACCAATGCCCAGGAATGGCAAAGTCTACAAAAGGTTGTGGATACAGCTCAGTCCTCATCATCACTGGGCACATTTATAAGGAGAGCTGCCATAAGAAAGCAGCATCCATCATCAAGGACCCTCATTATCCAGGATGTGCTCTCTCCTCACTACTACCATCGAGGTACAGGAACCTTGGATCCCACAACGCCAGGTTCAGGAACAGTTACTCCTTACAACCACTGGGCTTCTGATCCGGTGTGGATCATCCTACCTCAGCACTAAACTGAGTGCAATCCTTATAGTCTCCCTTTCAAGGGTGGTTAGCACAATGCCTTACAGTCCCAGTGACCCGGGTTCAATTCCCGTTGCTGCCTGTTAGGAGTTGGCATGTTCTCCCTGTGAACATGTGGGTTTCCTCCCACAGTCCAAAATCTTACTGGTTGGTAGGTTAATTGGTCATTGTAAATTGTCCTGTGAACAGGCTAGGGTTAAATTGTGGATATGCCGCGTGGCGCGGATCAAAGGGCTGGAAGGGATCTCTAAATAAATAAATAAATCTGAGACTCCACATATCATGTTCTCAGTATTATTTATTTACCTTTTTTTATTATTTACACAGTTTGACTTCTTTTGCACATTGGTTTTTTGTCAGTCTTTGTTATTTACAGTTTTTCATCAATTCTATAGTATTTCTTTATTTTCCTGCAAGAAAATGGGTCTCAAAGTAGTATTCAGTGATATTATGCACTTAGTTAATAAATTGACTTTCAAATGAGTGTGATTTTTAACTCATATTTCTCCTTGGTGTTTACTGAAGAGAAAATCTTAATGTTCAATAGATAAGGGAAACAAGTGAAGATGTCTTGGAGGACATTAATATTATCCGGGAAGAGATATTTGCAGCCTTACAGTGAATTATGTTGAGTAAGTTCCCGGGGCTTGACCAACTGTATTCTCAGGCTTAATGAGAGGTTAGAGAGAAAATTGCAGAAAAACTTGCAGAGATATTTCCTTCATTGCTAGCCATTGACGAAGTTCCTGAAGAGTGCAATGTGGTTAATGTTGTTCCCATTTTTAAAAGAGGGTAGCAAAAACAAGTCAGAGAACTAAACTGCAGCGAGCCTGACATCAGTAGTGGAGAAGTTATTGGAGGGAATTCTGAGGGATAGGAGGTACTGGCATTTGGACAGAGATAATATGATTAGTGTGATGTTGTGCATGGGAATTCATGCTTAATGATCCTGTTGGATTTTTTTGAAGAGTTAACAAAATGGATATAGATGAGGGTGGGGCAGTGAATATTGTATATTTGCACTTCAGCAGAGCCTTTGACAAGATCCTGCATAGTAGGCTGGTCTGGAAGGTTAGTTTCTATGGAATCCAGAGAAAGCTAGTTAGGAAGGGTCTCGGCCCGAAATGTCAACTCTACTTCTTCCTGGCCTGCTGCGTTCCACCAGCATTTTGTGTGCGTTGCTTGAATTTTCAGCATCTGCAGATTTCCTCGTGCTTAAGAACTACAAAATTGGTTTGAAGGTTGGAAACAGCGAGTGGTGTTAGAAGCTTTCTTTACAGAATGGAGTTATTCATTATTTATAGAAATGATCTGGATGCAATGCACAAGTCTTGATCAACAAGTTAGCGAATGACATAAAATTAGGAGGTGTTGATAGTGGAAATCGTTATCAGATTTTACAAGGGGAACTTGATCGGTTAAGGAAGTGGGGCGAAGAGTGGCCAGTCAATTTCAATAAACGTCAGTTGATGCAATTTGAAAGTCATATCAGAGTAAGACAGACTATGAATGGTACATCATAATTGTATACTATGAATGGAGTGCAATGGGACAGAGTCACTTAGGAGTACAAGTGGATAGTTCACTGAAAGCGGTATCACAGGTAGTAATAATGGTGAAGAAGGTGTTTAGCACACTGGTCCATCAATCAGAGCATTGACTACAGGAGTTGGGATATTGCATTACAGTTGTATAAGTCATTGGTGAAGCCACACAGAGCACTGTGAACAGTTCTGTTATAGGAAAAACAAAAAGTCCTAAAAGACTTACAAGGATATTGCTAGAACTAGAGAGCCTAGATTATAGGGAGAGGTTGGCCCAGGCAAGGGTGAGAGTGGTTAGCACAATGCTTTACATCACCAGCATTTAACCATCGGGTTCAATTCCCATTGCTGTCTGTAAGGAGTTTGTATGTTCTCCCCATGACCACGTGGGTTTCCAATAGGTGCTCCAGTTTCCTCTAACATTCCAGAAGTGTATGGGTTAGGGTTGGCTCTGTAAGTATGAGGTTACTTGCAGCCTGCCCTCAGCATGTCCTCGGACTGTGTTGGTCCAAGGCACAAAGTGCTGCATTTTACTGTACATTTCAATGTTTTGATATACATGTGACAAATAAAGCTAATCTTTTATCTTTTAGAGCTATTTAAAGGGAACCTGAGGGGCAACATTTTCACACAGACAGTGGGGAGTGTATTGGCAGAGCTGCCAGACGAAGTGGCTGAGCAGATACAATGGGATCATTTAAGAAGAACTTGGCAGGTACATGGAGGGATGAGTCTCAGAGGGATATGGGCCAAACTCAGGAAATTGGGACCAGCTGCCAATTGAGCACCATGTTAGGCATGGACTTATTGGGTGGAAGAGCGGCTATCAGGTGACAAAAGATATTTGTTGTAAACCTGTCTTCATGTGGTGCAGCAAGCTTTTAATATGTTGAAATAATGCTCTTCCTATTTTGACTGCCCTTGATCCTTACAAAACTGGGTCAAGTGAATATCTGGAGCTGTGTTATTCTTCTGTGTGCTCCACAGCTTCAACACATACAGGTATGAACGGCAAACTGAGAGAGAGGAGCAGCAGCACAAAGAGAAAAGAAAGGAAGAGAAGGAGTTGCTTTCTGGGCAGTCTGTTAAAAAAATACAATGTGAGTGTGTCTCCAGTAATAACAACACTATTTCCCAAAGCACCAGAGGTCCTCCTTTTACCTTCTCATTGTTACTGAACGTCAGTTTCTGCTGTATGACAAAATTTCAACCCAATACAAGGTTAACATACAAAAAATATATGCATTATATCATGCCATTTTCCAAGAGTCAGCCAGTTACTCTTGTGTATCCATTTAGAATATGTCTTCAAAGTATCTTTGTACTTCTCCGGTTACAACAGTTCATGAAATTCACTACAGATGACTTTGGAGGATAACCTGTATTGAAGCTATACTGAATCAGTATGGGTGTCAGAAGTCAAAACTAGCTAGCTGATGGAAACAGGAAGAGCACTTATGCTTGTCATCAGCCTTCTTCTCCAATCCACACATTTCGTGTCCTTATCTGAATTCTCCACAGCAAAACTCACGTGCAACTTCACTGGCATGCGTGCTGTACTTTATCCTGGCTCTTCTCCACGCCACTTGTCTTCACCACATGGAAGCTTTCCTCTCTAAATTTCACGCATTATCAGTATCTGAGCTGAGCTGGCGGCTGTGAGCGTGAAATCAAGTGTCACTCTGCCTTGCTATTCCATCAATGAAAGTTCAAATTGTAGTTCTGAGAAAGGCATGTGTGTGCATGTAACCGGGTTTAGGTGGGTGGAGGGACTATGAAGGCAATGAATAACATGTACATGATACAACATCTGCACCTTGCTGCTCAGAAGAGGGTGTAAATAAGGTGGCTTGTGTTGAGTGAAAATGGTAACACGATACCAACATCTTTACTGCTTTCAATACAACAGTATTAGCATTCTCCACTGCAGTCATCATTCCTGTGCTGCCTAAAGCTGTCACTCACGACTGAGTCACTTGTTTCTAATGATATTGTCCTTCTGGGTGTGCTTAGCTTGCAAACCAAAGATGCGTGAAATTTTCAGGCATGCAGCGTGTTTGGGTAATCTGGCAGTCTTGGTTGTTTTCAAATACTGAGGTACGTGAATGTGAAACTTACGGCAGTGGAAAATGTAAGGAGATAGAGTGCAACATAGCAGTGTGAGTTTGTTAAGTGAACGATGAACTGAGTAGTGCTGGGGCTGGTAGTTCTGTTTGTAGAATATGGTAACTGAAGTTGATATGAGTGAAATTGATAGATTGGTTTATTAGTGTCACCCAGTTTTTCATAGGAACAGAGGAAAAATTTGGAGTCAGTTTGGAATCTGGCTACACACAGTCATGAATGCATAGAGGTGCAGAGTAGAGGGCTGAGGATGCAGTGGGGCTCCAGTGCTGAGGATAATTGAGGCAAATGCTGATAATTTGCTTGGAATTATAGTATTGAAGGCTGAGCTGTAGTCAATAAGCAAAGTCTAACATAGGCATCTGCACTGTTCAGACCCAACTGCAATGGGTTGAAGTGGTTTGGCAGACATTAAATAATACATGCCATACACCCTCTCTTGATCGTCCTGATGGTAGATGCTAGATCCACCCGGCAGTAATCAATATTACCTTATTTTTCAATGGGTGTTCATAGGTACATTTAACGTCAATGTATACAATATATATCCTGAAATTCTTTTTCTTAGGTGCTAGGATGATAGTGGTCTTTTTAATGTAGATGGGAACCTCAGACTGATGCAGACAGAAGTCATTAAACGTCCTCCATGCAGGTCAGCTTGGTTGGACTGCAGGCAAAGACTCCAGTCTAAGCAGCTTCCCCTGCCCTCTGCATAGAGGGGCTCTTGGCTCCTTGTAACACTTAGGAAAATTGTGGAGCAGGTTCTGTCCTATCCTGTGCCAATTTTTTTTCCTTGATCTCCAGGCCCTTCTTCTTCAGGACAATGCAACCTCCCAGTAAAAATACAGGCTGCTTTACACATTGAAGGCTAATTTTAACTGATGTTTGCCACTAACAATAGTGGGACATTCCTGAAGCATCCAGGAATTAGAGCTGGTTTTATGTTGCGCACTTTATGTATGAGTAGCAGCTTGAAGTTGTTGTGCTGAGTGCCATTCTCAGCCGTTTTCAGAGTCTGGCAATTTCTGGATTAACCTTCTTCCCTTAACTAATCTAATTTTTAATATTCCACAACTTGCTCTTTCTATATAGTGGTCGCCAACCTGTCAATCGCGATCAACTGGTCGATCTTTGAGACTTTCCCAGTAGATACTGAAAAAAAAGAAAAATAAATACACAAGTATTGTTGAGAGATTGTTTCCGGGTTGCAGGGTTTTAGTTCCGTTCTTTCTGCCCAGTGCGCATGCGTGTAGCTCCCCCGCCACGCACTATAGTGTACTTCCGTGGTCACCAACCACCGGGCTGCGAGGAAACTATATGAGTCAGCTGCACCTTTCCTCAGTCCCTGTCACGCCCACTGTTGAACTTGAACGCACACGAGGTCGTCAGTCGCCTAAACGCAGTGACACCCTCGCGTGGCCGGCGGGAAGTGCCATTGCTGTTGGCCTGGAGCACGGAGAGATGGGTACTGCCTCTGAACCTGTTTACTACACCGAATGATGTGGGGAACCCAGTGCTAAAATATTCACAAATCTCATTCGGGCTCAGGGTTTCATAAGCAGCAGAGCAGCTACCTCGCTGCGATCTACTGAAACAAACTTTTGTCGGCCGATAGATCCTACAAGCGGGGCGGGCGTCCTAACGCACTCCTCGCTCGGTCGGTCGCTCTCGCCGGGCTGCGACCGCCACGGCCCCGGTACGGGAACAGCCACACCTGGCCAAGGCGTCTGGCGGTGGGCGGGCGGAGGTTGTCTAATGAGGCAGTGAAGCCCTCAAAACTGCTTCAGTACCCTGAGTCCAAACACCCTGCACTTAAAGACAAACCCGTTTGAGTTTTTTTCCAGCCGAAAAAACGTGAACAAGAGGGACAGAAGCTAAGTGCCGAGAGCCACGTAAACTAAATTGCGGAATAGACTGGACATAAGGAACCTGCTTCGAGTATCGCTGTATTCTGGTCGTGATTAACACCACCCCCCCCAACCCCTGTCGGTTGGTCCACAAGAATATTGTGAATATTAAACTGGTCCACGGTGCAAAAAAGGATGGTGACCCCTGGTGTTCATGCATTATTTCTACTCCAGGTTGCGCGGTTCCGGTCTTTCTGCGCATTTGTGTAACTAATCGATTTGGGGTCGACCTCACCTTTCACTAAGGCCGAGGTATGGGATCTTGGGCTTAAAAAGTTTGGTGTAATCCTGCCGACCTGCGAATTACGTTTACTACTGGAGAATATAAGTGGTTTAAATCAGTGAAGGATGTTGAGGCATTTGTTGGAAGTCTTCCAGCCAGCCCGTCTCATTAGGAACCCGGTCTGACCTTCTAAAATGGTGGATAAGTACTTCTCGTAGTAAAGCTATTTTTTCCGGACTCAGACTTTTCTTGAATAATTCAGACATTATTTATTGAAATTCTAAGGGCTGTAGACAATCTCTCCCTGGACTTGGTGCGTTTTTTCTAAATAGATAATCCAAGTTTAATGTTCCCCTGCGGACGTTTAGATTGTACGTGTGTAATCCATTTTATTCTTGTATAACTTTATTTATAGAGATCTACAAGCGACTTTAACTTGTTTTGGAGGTTTGGAGTTTTTATTGAAGGCCTCCCTGTTGGTTGATTCATAGTTTAAGTTTTGCTCCCTTTTTTTTCTGTAAATGGTTGATAAGTACTCTCTTCGAATCTACAATTTCCCCCTTTTCTCCCTCCCCTTTTTTTTCCTTTTAATCTTTTATAATTTTTCGCGGGTAGGTTAGTTTTGGTTTTCTTTTGATTTTCTTTGTATTAAGTCTTATACTTCTGTTGAAGTTGTTCCTATTTGTAATTATGTTTTCTAGTGCATAAACTAGCTACCATTTGCTATAGTATTTATACGGAACTGTTGTTAACGACACAGAACTGGAAGTCATACTTGGGTTAATTTTTTTGGTAGAGCTAGCTGCTTTTTTTGGTAGCCGTCTAGTTTTGGGTTGCGAGGATGGGGCAGGTTCTCCAGTTCCAACACTACTCACTGTTTCCTTTGCTTTCCTTTGTTACTCAGGACATGTTTCTGTTTTGATTCTACGAATCTATGTTTACATTTTTGTTCCCAGACTGTTATTGTACTGCTTGACTTTTTATATGCCTGCTGCCTTCTACGCACTAACAATTGATAATGGTTAATACACTTAAATTTGTGAGCTGGAATGTAAAGGGATTGAATCACCCTGTTAAAAGAAGGAAGGTCTTTTCACATATCAAACAACTCAAAGCTGACATTGCTTTCCTTCAAGAAACTCATATTCGTTGTTTTGATAACTCCCGGCTTTTGTCAAAGTGGGCGGGTCAGCATTTTCATTCATCCTTTGCCGCCAAAGCTAGGGGGGGTCTCCATCCTTATTAATTCAAATATTCCTTTTGAACTTCATAATAAGATATCTGATACAAATGGCCGTTTTATTATTGTTTCTGGTAAACTATATAATACTAAAGTTGTACTAGCAAACCTGTATGCCCCCAATTTCGATGATGTTAATTTTTTTGAACATTTTTTCTCCTCACTACCAGACTTAAACTCATATTCTCTTATACTGGGTGGTGATTTCAATTGTTGGTTAGATCCTAATTTGGATCGATCGTCCTCTGTTACTAGACCACCTACTAAATCTGCCTTAGCTATTCAATCATTTCTCTCTAATTATGGTATCTCTGATATATGGCATTTCCTTCATCCTATTGAGAGAGATTATTCTTTTTTTTCACATGTTCACCATACCTTTACTAGAATTGACTACTTCTTACTCGATAATCAACTCATTCCATTTGTCTATTGTTGTGATTATCAGAGTATACTGATTTCTGACCATGCCCCAATTACTCTGTCTTTAAATTTTCCTGGTCTCCCTCAGAGGAATAAACACAGGCGGTTTGATTTGACTTTATTATCGGATGATGATTTTCTAAAATTTATTAAGGATCAGATAACCTTTTATTTTAACACCAATACATCACCTGAAGTGTCATCCCAGATTGTCTGGGATGCCATGAAAGCATATTTGAGGGGCCAAATAATCTCCTATACAGCAAATCTTAATAGAAAGTCCTGTGCAGATCGATTAGACCTCATTAATCAGATTAAAGATTTGGATCAACTGTATGCTCAAACTAAGAACCCTGAACTATACAAGAAGCATGTAGAACTTCAAGCTAAATTTAACCTCCTGTCTACTCAACCTGTCGAACGCCAACTTCTTGAAAGTAAGAGTCGCTTTTATATCCATGGCGACAAATCTGGTAAATTTCTAGCCAATCAGTTGAGGCGTTCCAAAGCCAAACAACATATTACAAAGATCCGGAAGGAGAATGGTGACCTTACATCGGATCACCTAGAAATCAATGACGCATTTAAAAATTTCTACTCTCGACTTTATTCCTCTGAATCTTTGAATGACAATATCTCTGTTGACCATTTTTTAAATAATCTGAATATTCCTTCGCTTTCATCTGATTTTAAAGCCAAACTTAATGCGCCTATATCATCAGAAGAAATATCTTTTGCAATTCCTGCATTGTCTTCAGGGAAATCTCCTGGACCTGATGGGTTCCCCGTAGAATTTTATAAATCATTCTCTTCACTTCTCTCTCCTCAGTTACTCTCAGTATTATCTGACTCATTTAGGTGTGGCCAATTGCCACCCTCCTTTAATGAGGCATCTTTTATTCTTTTATTAAAAAAGGGTAAAGACCCAACAGAGTGTTCCTCGTATAGGCCAATTTCTTTGCTTAATGTTGATGTTAAAATCTTGGCCAAAGTCTTGGCTTATAGATTAGAAACTGTTATTCCCTCTATTATTTCCTCTATTATTTTCGATGACCAAACTGGTTTTATTAAAAACCGTCTCCCTTTTTTTAACATGCGACGCCTATTTAACATTTTATATTCACCTCCAACTGGGATTCCTGAATGTGTTATTTCCCTCGATGCGGAGAAAGCATTTGATCATATAGAGTGGAACTACCTTTTTGCAGTTTTTGAAAAATTTGACTTCAGTCAAAGTTTTATCTCTTGGATCAAATTGCTGCATTTGTGTCCTACTGCCTCCGTTTTAACTAATTTCCAGAAATCCCAGTTATTTAACCTCAAACGTGGCACCCGTCAGGGATGCCCTTTAAGTCCCTTTCTCTTTGATTTGGCTATAGAACCCTTGGCGATAGCATTTCGAAATTGTCCTGAACTGACCGGGATTTGGAGAGGGGGTGTTGAGCATAAAGTTTCTCTTTATGCCGATGACTTATTACTTTTTCTTTCAAATCCGTCTACATCCTTACCTCCAATGTTTTCACTTCTTGACCAGTTTAGCCAGCTCTCTGGATATAAACTTAATTTACATAAGAGCGAACTTTTCCCAATCAATAAAGAAGCACAAGAATTAACATTTCGTGATCTCCCTTTTAAAGTAGTTCATAATCAATTTACTTATCTTGGGATTACAGTCACAAGGAAGTTTAAAGATCTCTTTCGTGAAAATTTTGCCAATCTTTCATATACTATTAAACAGAGTCTGTTACATTGGTCACCTCTTTCTATGTCTTTGGTAGGTCGTATTAATGTTGTTAAAATGTATGTTCTCCCTAAACTTTTATATTTATTTCAGTCAATCCCAATTTTTATTCCTAAATCTTTTTTTGATTCCTTAGACTATTATTTTGTCATATCTGTGGAAGAATAAGTGCTCTAGAATTAATAAAGGTTATCTCCAAAAATCTAAAAAGGAGGGAGGCATGGCTTTACCTAACTTTCGTTTATATTAGATAGATAGATAGATAGATAGATACTTTATTCATCCCCATGGGGAAATTCAACTTTTTTTCCAATGTCCCATACACTTGTTGTAGCAAAACTAATTACATACAATACTTAACTCAGTAACAAAATATGATATGCATCTAAATCACCATCTCAAAAAGCATTAATTATAGCTTTTAAAAAGTTCTTAAGTCCTGGCGGTAGAATTGTAAAGCCTAATGGCATTGGGGAGTATTGACCTCTTCATCCTGTCTGAGGAGCATTGCATCGATAGTAACCTGTCACTGAAACTGCTTCTCTGTCTCTGGATGGTGCTATGTAGAGGATGTTCAGAGTTATCCATAATTGACCGTAGCCTACTCAGCGCCCTTCGCTCAGCTACCGATGTTAAACTCTCCAGTACTTTGCCCACGACAGAGCCCGCCTTCCTTACATTGTGCTACCTTTTGGTCTTTTTTTCATGGCCAACCCGAGTTCCCTAATTGGGTGGCAATGGAGTTGAGCTCCACTAAAGAATTATCTATCTCTGCACTTCTTGGCTCTGTACTCCCTAGTAGTCTGCCCAGATCAATAGCTAATCCTCTTGTTAGACACACTTTGCGTATATGGGCTCAGTTTAGGAAGTTTTATGGTTTCCATGGTTTTTCCTTTTCTAGCCCTATCTTACATAATCACCTTTTTTTACCTACTATGTATGACTCAGCATTCCATGATTGGTATAGGAAGGGCATTAGACATTTTGAAGATCTTTTTATTGATAATCGCTTCGCTTCTTTTCAACAGCTCTCTGCTAAGTTCAATCTGCCCAACGCTCATTTTTTCAGATATCTTCAAATTAGACACTTTATTACTCCTTTAATTCCTAACTTCCCTGAAATGCCTGAGAAAAATGTTATGGACTTATTTCTTTCTATTAATCCACTAGGTAAAGGTTTAATATCATTTATTCGTGATAAATTAGCAGCCTTACGACGTGCCCCTGTGGATAAAATTAAAATGGCATGGGAGCATGATTTAAATACCTCCTTATCTGATGAGGCTTGGGACTCGATTCTCAAATCGGTTAATTCAACCTCTCTTTGTGCTCGCCATTGCCTTTTACAGCTTAAGATTGTTCATAGAGCCCATATGTCTAAATCTAAATTATCTCGATTTTACCCTAACATCAGTCCGCTTTGTGATAAATGCAAAAGGGGCGAGGCCTCTCTCATTCATATGTACTGGCTTTGTCCTAGCTTGGAGAAATTTTGGAAAGATGTCTTCATAACGTTATCGCATATTCTGAATCACCACCTGGAACCTAACCCTTTAATTGCTTTGTTCGGTTTCTGGGGTGAAACAGATTTACGTCTGAGTTCGACTAAGTGTCGAATATTATCTTTTGCCTCTCTCCTGGCTAGATGTTTAATCCTCCTTAGATGGAGAGATGTTGCCCCGCCCATGCATGCTCAATGGCTTAACGATATTATGGCCTGCTTAGACTTTGAAAAAATTCATTATTCAGTTCTTAATTCGGATTTAAAGTTCCATAAGGTCTGGGGACCTTTTATTGAGTACTTTCATAACCTTCCTCTTGACTAAGGTTTTTTTTCAGTCCCTTGCTTTCAGCTCCTTTTTTTTGTTGGTAGTAGGCATTAATATCTTCTGTTGCTAAGTGTATTTACAGTTTTGGGAGTTTGATTGTCCTGATTTATATTCTCTATATTGTGTTGTGGTTGGTCTGGAGTTTTTTTTGTTGCGGGGCTTGGGGAGGATTCTAATTTTACATGTCTTCAATTTGGGTGCTTTCTCAATTATCTTTCTTTGTATCATATTATTATTGTATGTTTATTTTTGCACTGTATTAATGTTCATTTTGATCTGGGTTTTTTTTTAATCTGTAGCTATGTAGAAAATGTATAAAAAAACTAATTAAAAAAAAAAGTTTGGTGACCACTACTATAGAGGGACCAGTGTCACTGGATTTAGTCAAAAGACATCTGGCAGCTCTTATCCTCAACAGTACTCCTACCACTTCCTACTGAATCTGAAATTGTTCTTTCTCCAATATTTTGATATGGAGGGCTTGACAATGGTAGAAGTATCTTTTTCTAAAAAAAAGAGATTTACGGTTCTACTGTAGAGATAAAAGAGACGTAGTAAAGCTAATGATAGGAAATGACGACTGTCTTCATACTCTAGTGATTTGATATAATTAATCACTGAAGAAAAGACTTACATTGCTAACCCTTGCACTTAGAATAATTCTGAGATTATTAAACATGAGACCACAGTAATTAATGCATCACTTAACTTCCCTTGAAAAATGTCAATTGTATTTTTACTCTTCTGTTTCAAAATGAACAACTTTCCATCGTAGAAGTACTTTCAGCTATGGCTTGTATGAATACGTTTACTTTACCCCCATGGGTAATCATTTGTTTCTTGATGTTATCATGTTGCTTGTAATTACCCTTCATTGTCCTTGTTCACATCAAGGACATTCATAACTGCACATCTGCCAAACCAGTTCAAACTAAGAATTTCTCCGCGTTTTCTTTTGTTCCTCCTGTAACTCCTCAACGACTGGTCAGCTGTTGCCCTTTGTCTGCCTTCCCACCTGTGGACTGTCCACCTTTCAGAAGCTTCCACACTCTGTTACACGCAATTCTGAATAGGGATAACATGGAAGCTCCTGAGGTTAGTTGTAGAGTCTACAAATTAGGGCTAATGTTTCGGTGCAAAGGATCAACCATTTAGGACTGAAATCAGCAGATTTTTCTCTTCATTTGGTTGAAGTCCCATTGGGTGGAGAATTGAAAAGGTTCACTACTCTTTGGATGAAGAAAGTTCTTCTCTGTCAATACTTAATTCATTATTTTGAGATTATGTCCCCTGGTTCTAGACTCCCCAGCTGGAAGCAACATCAACCCTGTCAAGCCCCATGAAAATGTTGTTACAGCTCAGTGAGATCACCTCTTATTCTTAAACTCCTCCTAGTCTGCCTAATTTCTCCCCATGACTAATCTGTCTTTAAGGAAGTAATGACAGATGCATGCTTCAGAATCAGAGTCAGGTTTAATATCACCAGAATACATTGTGAAATTTGTTAACTTAGCTGCAGCAGTACAATGCAATACGTGATAATGGAGAAAAAATACAAATAAGTAAATCAACTATAGTAAGCATATGTATGCATATTAAATAGTAAAATTAAAAAAAAACAGTGCAAAACAGAAATTAAAAAACTGTGAGTTAGTGTTCATGGGTTCAACATCCATTTAAGAGTTGGGTGGCAAGGGGAAGAAGTTGTTTCTGAATCACTGAGTGTGTGCCTATTGCTTCTGTACTTCCTACCTGAAGGTAACATTGAGAAGAAGGCATATCCTGGGTGGTGGGGGTCCTTAATAACGGGCACCACCTTTCTGAGGCACTGCTCATTGAAGATGTCTTGGATACCATGTTGGCTTGTACCCAAGATGGAGCTGACTGATTTTACAACTGTGCAGCAACCGCCAACCAACCCCATACCAGAGAGTGATACAGCCTGTGAGAATGCTCTGCATGGTACATCTGTAGAAGTTTTTGAATGTTTTAGATGACAAGCCAAATCTCCTAATGAAATATAGCCACTGTCTTGCCTTCTTTATAGTTGCGTCAATACTTTGGACCAGGTTAGATCCTCAGAGATCTTGACACCCAGGCACTTGAAATTGCACTCTTTTGTTGCAAGTATATCTTTCCTTGGTTAGGGAAAATAGCCTTGTGCACACCATTCTTGGTGAAATCTAACAAGGTCTTTGTATAATTGAAGGTGTCTCTACTCCAGTATTCAATTTGTTGTATCCTGTGCTCTCAGCCATTTCTTCATGTGGAACAAATGAATGAAATTTTATTTCGGTCAGTACAAACATAACAAAAACATCATTTGCAATGATGATTTCATAAGGAAAAATTAAGTAATAAAAATCTTTAAAACAAACTGAAAGGGTGTAGGCTGAAGCTACAGCTTGTTACGCCTACGCCTCTTACCTATACAAAAACATATCAGGCATCAATCATCACATCAAAACAAAAAGATTCATAATCTTTTAACACAAATCCAGTTCCAAATATCATTTATTTGCATTACTCCCATTCATTTTAAATCATGTATTTTATATTTGTTCATTAAATTATTTTAAAATAGTCTTTTAATCTTGTTAAGTGTGGTGCATGTTTTTAAATTCTCACTACAACTGTTCCATAGATTCACCCCTCTGACTGAAATACAATGACTTTTTACATTTGTTCTTATCCTTTGTCTTTGAAATACACGTGTTCCTCTCAAATCACGCTGACTTTCTCTCATTTTAAACAATCTTTGGATACTTTGTAGTAACTGTCTATTTTTTACTTTATACATAATTTGTATTATTTTAAAATCTACGAAATCTCTGAATTTTAAAGTGTTTAGTTGAATAAGTATTGGATTGGTTGGCTCATAATAACTTGTCTTATTTACAATTCATATGGCTTTCTTTTGGAGTAGAAAAATGGAGTTTGTATTTGTTTTGTATGTATTTCCCCATACCTCTACACAGTAAGTCATGTATGGGACTATAAGTGAACAATATAATGTATACGAAGATTCCTGATTTAAGAAATCTTGTGCTTTGTACAGTATTGCAAAAGATATTGACATTTTTGCTTTGACATATACAGGGCTTCCAGATTAATTTCTTATATATTACCACTCCTAAAATTTTTGTTTCAGATACCTTATAAATTTCAACATCATTTATTCTAGGGTTACTATTTCAGTTTGGTACATGGTTTCCAAATATTATGAATTTTGTTTTACTTAGATTCAGTGATAATTTGTTAGTATCAAACCATTTCTTTATAACTTTTAGTTCTTTCTCCACTGTTTCAGATGTTCCCCACTACAAAATATAGTTGTATCAACAATAAATAATATACATTTTAGTGTCTGAGAAACCATACATATACTGTTTATATACAAAATGAATAGGAATGGACCAAGCATGGAACCCCACAAGTTACCCTCAAAAGTTTTGAATTCGAGTTGTTTATATGTACATACTGACACCCGTCTTCCAAATAACTACTTAACCAGTCATGTGCCACCCCTCTAATACCATATCTTTCTAATTTTGTTAATAATAATTTATGGTCAATGGTGTCAAATGCTCTTTTTTAGGTCAAGGAATATTCCCACCGTGTATTCATTTCTTTCTATAGTGTTTGATATTTCTTCTACAATATCTATTAATGCTATTGTAGTGGTTCTGCTTTTTCTGAAGCCATACTGGAACTGTTGAAGCTGGCCACTGTAATGCCGCTGATCTTAGGAGAAGCCAAGATGGCTCCTTCATTTGGCATTGATTTTAGCATACACTTGCTGGCCCTCTCATTGTTGACGATGCAGATTCTTTTGGGGCCTCCTCCCCCCATTTGCAACTTGATTGTCCGTCACCGTTCTTAAATAGATGTGGCAGAAATGCAGGACTTTTGATCTCATGAGATTGCTTATGTTTGTGTATTGCATGCTGTTATTGTGGTTAAGACCACCTTGTAGGCCAGTGTTAAACTTTCATTAGATTGGCAGCTTCTTTACAAGTAGAACTGCTTCTACTTCCAGCATACCCATCATATCAGATAATAACTAGAGAGACAAGCAAGGATATAAGATACAGATTATAATGGTGTGTCTTTCTGCTCCTGTTGAAGATCCACAACACTTCATAACTGGCCAGTTTTGAGCTGTCAGATCTGTTTAGATCTATTTCATTTATCATGATCGTCATGAAACATACATGATGTGACATGACTCTACATGCTCTGTGCAATGGTCATTTCTACCAATACTGCAAAGTACAGATGTGTCTGATAAAGCTGGGTTGGTGAGGACGAGGACTGTTTAGCATTTTGGTTCACATTCACCACCTGCACTTGACCCAGTCTTTTCAGATGTGTGTCATTCTTGCTATCACTAATAAGCTATTTTGAACTCATTTTGATAACTATTGAACTTTCTTTTCCTGTAGAACTTTATCATTGTATTTCCCCTTAGTAGGTATTTCTCTAATTGATAAACGTGAGATTGTCCAGATGCTGGAAATGTTGAGAAGTGCACACATAATGTTGGAGGAACCCAGCAAGCCAGGCTGTCGCAACCACGGATTCGGCGGCACAGTAGATACGGCAATTGTGCTTGTGAATTTGCACATTTCAGCTAATTGTTATTTATTCCTGATAGTATTTAACTCCTTACTTGTCATCGTGGTGCTTGTCGAGACTTGGACAGAGCATAGCAACACTTTGCTGCTGTTTTGCATTTGGCCTTCACTGAGATATTGGACTTTCAAGTCAACTGACTCTGAACACTAGCGATATTCATTTAATGTTTAGATGCTCTTTTCAGCCACAGTGTAGGCTTTGTTTTCCTTTTGAGAATTTTAGTTAATGGCCCTGATTGGCCTAACATTTGTTGTTCTATTTTCCCTTTAACCCTGTTTGTATTAAAGTCTGTGAACTATCGACCTGCTTCAGTGTCTCTCACTCCACACTTGGGCCATATCCAAACTCGGTAACACAGGCAGCATCAATGGAGGGGAATAAACAGTTGAAGTATTGGGCTGAGACCTTTCATCAGTCCTGTACTAGTTAATCTGTACCAAGCTTTATTCAATAACAGAGCAATGCTCCCCTTGTTTAGCTACTGCTATTGTAAAAATAGCATACTGTCACTGGAGGAGGTGTTGACTTCATACTTTGCTGCAGATTGATTACATAGTGGTAGAGCTGCAGAAGTCACATCTCTATATTAGAGTAAATGTTTGGACATCACTTATACAGACCTGTGCAAAAGTCTTAGGCACATATATATAGCTAGAGTGCCTAATACTTTTGCACAGTACTGTATTTGTCAACATGAAGCAGAGAGTAAGTTTGTAAATTTGGCAGGGGCAAAGGACATTGGGAATGGTGAGGGTGGACGGGCGTGAGACAAGTGACAGAAAAGGAGAGCTGGGGTGGGCTGGGGTTGTTGTGACACAGGCTCAGACACACCCACCCCTGAGACACCAGGCAAGGCCATTTGATTCCAAACAATTGGTTTATTGATCATAACAGAATGAAAAAGCTTCTAGTGCTTTTCCGGTGTATATGGCGAATAAACTCTTCTCGGTCTTCCAGCCGGGTACAGGTATCAGTTATAACTGACATTTCGATGACAAACACTGCCATCTTCAAGCTGGGTACAGGTATCAGTTATAACTGACGTTTTGATGACAAACACTGCCATCTTCATTTGATACCTGTACCCGGCTGGAAGCTTGAGAAGAATTTATTTGTCATTGCAGAATATCTTTATGGTGCTTCATCCCACTCTGTCTTCTCTCCCTTTCCCAACCATTATTCCCATGATTCCACTCTCCTTGTCCCCTTCCCACTCTCGGTCAACAAGAGACACCCATATCTGAAACAGGTTTATAAAATTTGTTTTTTTTTGCAGTGGAAGTACAGTGTAAATTTTAAAACACTACCGTCTGGGTATTCTCCAACCCCTTGGTATGAACATCGAATTCTCCAACTTCCGGTAATTCCCTCCCTCTCCCTTCCCCCACCCCACTTCCACTCTGCCTCCTCTTCTAGCTGCCTATCACCTCTCTCATGATTCTGCCTTCTTCTACTACCCATAGTGCTTTCCCCTTACATTCCTTCTTCACCTCTCTTGCCTATCCCCTCCCTGCTTCCCCTCCCCCACACCTTGAACTTTCCTCTGATTGGTTTTTCACCCTCCCCCCACCTTCTTTATAGGGCCCCTGCCCCCTCCTTCTTCAGTCCTGATGAAGGGTCTCGGCCTGAAATGTTGACTGCTCGTTTCAATGGATGCTGCCTGACCTGCTGAGTTCATCCAGCTTGTTTGGATGTGTTGATTTGACTACAGTATCTGCAGTGCATATTGTGTTTATTATTTTTAAAAATATGGGCTCAGCTGCAATATCTTCCATTTTGAGTATTAATTCCTTTTGTAGCCTGCCTGCAGTTTTGACTTAAATTCTTAAATTCTGTATTGTGAGTGTAATTTTTTTTTCTTAATTGTGATTTGCCTTTATCATGCCAGTAAATTATTTCTTCTGTGACTTAGAAAATGAGGATTTATAAAGTGTGTATCTGAATCAAAACCACAGAAGTGTTCTTTTTTGCAGTATGAAAGTGTTTCTCCCCTGACTCCATAGAATTTAAGGTCAATTGTAGTTTGCAATAGAAATTGAAAATACTGGCAATATGCAGCCTCTACAGAGAGAAGAACAGAATCAAGGCTTTCCACAGAAAGTTAGACATAAAACAAATTTTAAACTACAGAGAAAGGAGGTGGGGTCAGAGAGTACCAAAGGGTGGAGAGTGCAATAGGAAAACATAAATGATGCAAGGAGTGCTGGTGCTGCCTGAAAGAGAATGGTAACTGTACTGAATAATGTAGCATCTCTAGCACAAATGGAAGTGGATGGAGTTGAATGAAAACTGAAATTATCTGAAGAAAAGGGTAAGACAACTGAATGTTGGAACTGTGAAAAATGTTGAAGCCTTTGTTGGAGTTGAGATGCTGTTCTTTCAGCTTATGTTGAGATTCAATGGAACAGTGTAGGAGGCTAAAGACGGAGAGGCCAGAGTAATGGGGAATTAAATTGACAACAACTGAAAGCTCAAGGGTAATTTGTGGATTAAATGCAGTTTGGTAAACTTTAAAGCAATCTGGGGTTGACTTCCCTAAAGCCAAGGCAATTGTATCATGTGCATTGAACGCTATACACTATAGAAAAACTATAGTTAAATTGCTACTTCATCTAGAGAGAGTGTTTGGCACCCCAGGTCACTGAGAGAGAGAAGCATTTGCTACTGTTAGCTTCCTACACTGGTTCAGTGAAGTTCAGCATAAGCTGAAGAAACAATGCCTGTTCTTTGAACTAGTCATAGTACAGGCTTCCACATGAAGGGATTATTTTCTCATACTTCCTAATGGTTTATTATTGCCACATGTACTGAGATACAGTGAAAAACTTGTCTTGAATACTGTTCATACAGGTCAGATCATTGCACAGTGCATTCAGGTAAAACAGAAACAGGATGCTGTATAAAGTGGAAAGTAAGTGCAATGCAGGTGGATTATAATGTGCAAGGTCATAACAAGGTAGGTTGTGAGGTCAAGATTCCGTCATATTGTACAAAAGTTCAATTCAAGCATCAGATAACAGTGGGATAGAAGCTGTTCTTGAGCATGGTGGCACATGCAGTGAAGCTTTTGCGCCTTCTGCTTGATGAAAGAGAGGAGAAGAGAGAATGTCCAGGTGAGTTCTTAAATTATGCTGGCTGCTTCACTGAGCCATTGAGAAGGACAGACAGAGTCCATAGAGAGGAGACTGGTTTTGTGATGTATTGAGCTGTGTCCACAACTCTCTATAGTTACTTGTGGTCATATGTAGAGCACCTGGAATACCAAGCCAATACACAAAAAAGTAGAATGCTTTCTATGCTTCATTGATAAAAATTGGTGAGGGCTGATGGGATGATGCAAAATTTCTCTAGCCTCCTGAGGAAATGGAGGTGTTGGTGAGCGTTCTGGGCCATGAAATCAACATGCTTGGACTGGGACTGGCTGTTGGTGATGTTTAATTCTAAAACTTGAAGCTCTCAACCCTCTCAATCTCAACACCTCCAGCAACCCCTCCCCCCAGTGAACTCAATGACCAGCTCTTTTGTTTTGTTGACATTGACTTGAAGGTTATTGTTATGTCACTAATTATCCTGCTCCCATTTTTATGAAGCATCATCCTTGTGCAGTTAAAAAGCAAATCTTATTGCAAGTTGGGAAGCACCGGAATCAAAGTGTTTTTCTGTGCTAAATATTCTCCAGCACAACACACACTGGAGGAACTCAGCAGGTCAAGCAACATCTATGGAAATGAATAGACAGTCAATGTAGGGTCTCGGTCTGATATGTCAACTACCTATTCATTTTCATAGATGCCACCTGACTGCTGAGTTCCAGCATTTTGTGTGTGTTGATCTGGATTTCCAGCATCTGCAGACTTTTTCATGTTTATAAATATTCTCCAGTTGCGTATCTGGCAACATGTGAGTACCTGCAGAAAATGTCTCTTTCTGGATCGTCATATCTTTTGACCAGTTTATTACTATGTGAAACAAGATGGCGCTGGTGAACCATGTTGACTTTCAGAGGGCTACCTACAATACTTCTAAATATGCTTCTTTTGAATTACTCTCACTGCACTCTGAAGCATGTAATTTTTCTCACTGCTGCCATCAGGAAGAAGGTACATGGGCTTCAGGACTCACACCACCAGGTTCAGGAATAGTTACTACCCCTCAACCATCAGACTCAAAGGGGATAGCTTCACTCAAGTTCATTTGACTCATCATTAAAATGTTCCCACAACCTATGGACTCTCTTTCAAAAGCTCTTCATCTCAGCTTCTTGATCTTTAATGCTTATTTATTTATTATTATTATTTTTTTCTTTTTGTATTTGCAGTTTCTTGTCTTTTGCAGACTGCTTGAATGTCCAGGATGGTGTGGTCTTTCATTGATTCCATTATGGATTTGTTGAGCATGTCCACAAGAAAATTAATTTCAAGGTTGTAAATGATGATACATATGCACTTTGATAACAAATTTACTTTGAACCTTCAAGGTACAGTACAGTAAAAGTGCTCTTAATCTCGCTTGATTTTTATCAGCCAGACCTTCCCCAGTAGAGATGGAATTCCCTAGCAGTTTTTTGATAAATATAGTAAATTGACATGCAAAGTGTAAATGCCAAATTTTGAATGTTTATCTACTTTGAGTATATTCAATAGTTTACAGACAAGCTCAATGTTTAATGCAAGATCCAAAAAAAGCAAAGAAATTAGAAAATTACAAAGGGTAAGTTATTTAGTGAAACAATACTTTCACAGGTCATTTCACCTTGCTTCTGGTTTCTAGTTCATTTATTTCAAATGGCTTTACAGTTTTAGCACAATTTTAAATAAGATACCTTTCACACTGCGTAGCAGGATAGGATTTGTCATCTGCCCTATGATGCCGGGGCAATGTCTGTGAGGAATTTTTTTACACTTCCATTTCATGTTCTTTAGGTTATCACAGTTTCACCATATCTTTCCACCTTAGGATATGTTGGCTTGATGTACGAACCGAGTGGTTTTCGTATACACCCAAGGCTTTCAATATAATCTGTCAAGACAGCCAAGCTGCAACTCCCCCTCCCCCCCCATTTAATTGTGGTACAACTACATTTGGTACACGTAAAGTTCAGCCAATGCCATCTTCCTTGCCATTGTAGGTTGCTATACACATAAAAGTCATCCATGTGAAAAAATAGTTTTGGTGTGACAAGCTACTTAAGACTTGCCAAGTGAGACCTATTAATGTCCTTCAATAATCTAAAATGAAAACTTACCATCCACGTCCCATCAGTTTGTAATTCCTTCATATATATTGAGATGTAGCAGACATATGCCAAGCGGTCAGGTTTTTATTTTGCAGACCAATTATTTACATGTTGCTGCAAATTAAATATTTTAGACCTCAGGCAGTCCCAGGTTATGGAAGACCAGACTTATGGTGAAGATCAGACTTCACCCAGATTCTCCCATGTCAAAAGTAAGGTTGGCTGCTGTTCATCCTTTTGAAATACAAAATCACTGCAACCCAAAAAGAACTTGAAACTTTTTCCTCCCAAGCCAGAAATTTGGTGATATCTTCCTTTATCAGTAACCTACGGCAGTGCAAAAACACAGTAGTTGTGTGTACGTAAATCTGAGGATGTTGTTAGTCCCATTCTTTTGTTAAAGCACGTAACCAAGAGAAATTGAAATATTATCATTTCACAATAATTTGATATTTCTTCCCAGATCAAACAATAATCCAAAGCACCCCCATGAGAAATTATTATTTCAAACCTCACTTAAGACTGGAATCAGAAGTAGTTGATAATCATTAACCCTAATAATCATTAATAATTATTATTAACATTATACTACCTAAAAGGTTAATTTCTCTGCCATAAACAGACATTTCTGTTCATTACAAAAAATTCTGTTTATGGACAGTTTTCAAGAACAGATGCTTATGTAACTTGGGGTTTGCCTGTACTTGTGAAATTGGCACAAAACAAAATCAGGTTTAATATCACTGGCATCTGTTGTAAAATTTGTTGTTTTGCGGCAGCAGTATATTGCAATATATAATAACAAAAAACTGAACTACAATAAGATGCATGTATATAATTATTTTTCTCACCCCTTATGAAAGGTGTGTATGTGTATTTTTCCCTCAATCTCGAATCCTCTACCAGAAGCCAGGAACTTGAGGGTTCAGTGCAGCTTCCTTGCTGTTCTCAGTAGTGCATTCTTCTGCACCGAGATCTCAGATGTTGTTCCCAGGATTTGTTGGAGCTGCTCTCCCACTCCACGTATCACAGCACCAAGTGTTCCTGTCACCACCGGGATTACTCTGGCTTTAATCTTCCACATCCTTTCTATCTGCTCTTTCAAGCCCTGGTATTTCTCCAGCTTCTCAAGTTCTTTGTTCCTGATGTTACTGTCATTTGGCATTGTCACATCTGTTACCATTGCTTTCTTCTGTTCCTTGTCTGACATTGCTATGTTTGGTTGGTTGACCAGTACTTGCTCATTGGCCGGTACTTGGAAGACCCACAAGATCTTAGCTCTGTCCTTCACTGCCTTCTCAGGAGTTTCCCATTTGGATTTGGGAGCGTCCAATCCATAGTGCAGATGTTCATGTACACAATTCCTGCAACTTGCTTGTGCCATTCAGATGCCTGCATCTTGCACCCTGTTACTATGTGCTGGATGGTTTCAGCAGATTCCTTGCACTGTCTGCATCTTGGGTCTTGTCTGGTGTGATAGACCCCTGCTTCTATTGCTCTTGTGCTCAGCATCTGTCCTTATGCAGCTATGAGCAGCATCTCTGTACTGTCCCTCAGCCCTACCACTTCTAGCCATTGGTAGAACTTTCTTATGTCAGCTATCTCTGATATCTGGCGATGGTACATCCCGTGCAGTGGCTTGTCCTGCCATGGCCTCTGGTCCTCTGGCTCTGCTTCACCCATTTCATTTCCATCTTCCCTGCTTGCTGTCTGAGGTATTCTCCCAGCAGGTCATCCTTAGGGGCCATCTTCCTGATATACTCAATGTTTGACATTTCTTCTAGGACTGTGATCTTTCCAAGTACCTAAATTCCTTTATTCCGGGGGATGTACAGTCGCTTGACATTGGACTTTGGATGGAATCCTCCTTGAATTGTTAGTAGTTTCCATGTCTTGATGTCAGTGGCTTCCAGTTTGTTCCTCGGCCCGCACACGATTGTGGCTGGGTATCTGATGACCGGCAGGGCGAATGTGTTGATGGCTCTGATCTTGTTCTGCCCAATCAGCTGGCTTTTTAGCACTGTACTTGCATGTTACAACCTTCCTTGTGTGCTCACCATGACTTCATGCACCTGCAGGATCCCCAGGTGTTTGTATATGTAATAATAGAACAAAAAGAGAAGGAAAAAAGTAGTGAAGTAGTGTTCATGGAAATCTATTGTCCATTCAGAAAGCTAATGGTGAAGGGGAAGAAGCTGTTCTTGAAATTCTGAGTGTGTGCCTTCAGGCTCCTGTATCTCATCCCTGATGGCAACAATGAGAAGGGGGCATGTTCTAGGTGATGAAGTCCTTAATAATAATAGATGCCACCTTTATGAGGCATTGCCTATTGAAGGTGTCCTGGATGCTGGGAAGGCTAGTGCCCATGATGGAGTTGGCTCAATTTACAACTTCATGCAGCTTTTTCCAAATCTGTGCAATGCACCCTCTATGCCGGACAGCGATGAAACCAGTTAGAATGCTCTACATGGTGCATGAGTAATAATTTGTGACGTATGAAGTCTCCTCATGAAATACAGCTGCTGCCATGCTTTCTTTGTAATTGCATCAACAGGTTGGCCTGGGATAGATCTTCAGAACTGTTGACACCCAGGAACTTGACACTGCTCACCCTTTCCACTGCTGATCTCTCAAAGAGGACTGTTCTGTATTCTTTTGACTTCACCTTCCTGGAGTCCGTAATTATTTCTTGATCTTACTGATGTTGAGTGCAAGGTTGTTGTTGTGACGCCACTCAACCAGCTGATCTATCTCCCTCCTGTACGCCTCCTTGTCACCATCTGAAATTTTGCCAACAATAGTTGTGCCTTTGGCCACTTTATAGGTGGCATTTGAACTGTACCTAGCTACACCATTGTGGGTGTAGAGTGAGCAGAGCATGCATCCTTGAGGTGCACCAGTGTTGATTGTCAGCAAGGAGGAGGTGTTCAAAGGATGTGTATTCAGCCCACTGCTCTACTCTCGCTACACAATTCACCTGTCTAGGAACACAATATGTTTGTGCATGCATACATAGGCAACAGCATGTTCCATGATGACAGATTAATTATATGGTCCTTCTCAGAGCCAGTTGTATTATTCTCAATCCCAATCTTAGTAAGATTGCTGTCATAAGGTTCTTTTCTTACTTGTCCAATTATAGCTAGTATATTTTAAAAAGTGGTTTCTCTTGTCAAAATACACTTTACTTCCCATTTACTTTAGTGCTTTGGCCTGATTCCCTTGGTTTTTGTTCTATATGCTAACCCTTGGCATTGTCTGAAGATGTAGTGTCAAGTTCCAACTGGAAACTGATAGTACCAGTACTACCACTTTACAATCTGCCTTAATTCCTTTAGTTGATATCCATTCTTGGATAAGCCGTATTAAGCTTCAACTCAGGAGGCTGATGCTCTTTCCTTTAACTGATAGCAAACTATCCATATCTCTTTGCCATTTATTCTAATGGCTTCTACGGCCAACATCTCTGCTTGGCCATCAGCATTCCCACTGTCCAGATCTAAAATTGGGGCGAAACAGTGCACGGCGAATAAGGCTCCAGCAGCCGGGTTCATTTCCAGTCTCCGGTGAAGTCTGTGTTGAATTTGCATGTCTTTCCTGTGTCTATGTGGATTTCATCTGGGTGCTTTGGTTTCTTACCGCATTCCATAGATGTCTAAGCTAGCACTGTATATTATTCTGTGTGTTTGACTGGGTGAAAAAAACTCTGTATTGAGGTTGAGGGAATTACATGAAGAATAAATTGAACTAGCCTAAGGTAACTGTAAATGCCAATAAGGGTGTGGTAGGCTAAAAGAACTGTTTCTATGCTGTAGACTCCAGCAGGCTGAGATAGTTCATTTTGACATATAACGTAAAAGCAATCAGTCCCAACAAAGACCCCTAGTGGAACACCACTAGTTACCAGCGGTCAGGTAGAAAAGGCTCCCTTTATTCCCACTCTTTGCCTCTTGCCAATCAGCCACTCCTTTTTCACCAATTTTTCAATCTTCTGGAACCATTCCAGAATCTAGTGATTCTTGAAGGATCCTTACTAATGCCTCCACAGTCTCTTCAGCCAACCTTTTCAGAACGCTGGGATGTACACCATCTGGTCCAGGTGACTTATCTACCTTCAGACCTTTCAGTTTCCCAAGAACCTTCTGTCTAGTTAAGGTAACTTCACACACTTCATGACCCCCGACACCTGGAACTTCCACCGTACTGCTAGTGCCTTCCACAGTGAAGACTGATGCAAGATACTACCTGCCTGTTCTGCACTTTCCCTGTAGCTGCAACACTTCATGCTGCATTCTGCTGTTGTTTTCCCTTGTGCTATATTGATGCACTAATGTAATGAAATATGTTTGGATGGCATAAAAAACAAAGCTTTTCACCGTACCTTGGTACATGTGACAATAGATAGATAGATAGATAGATAGATAGATAGATACTTTATTCATCCCCATGGGGAAATTCAACTTTTTTTTTCCAATGTCCCATACACTTGTTGTAGCAAAACTAATTACATACAATACTTAACTCAGTAAAAAAAATATGATATGCATCTAAATCACCGTCTCAAAAAGCATTAATAGCTTTTAAAAAGTTCTTAAGTCCTGGCGGTAGAATTGTAAAGCCTAATGGCATTGGGGAGTATTGACCTCTTCATCCTGTCTGAGGAGCATTGCATCGATAGTAACCTGTCACTGAAACTGCTTCTCTGTCTCTGGATGGTGCTATGTAGAGGATGTTCAGAGTTATCCATAATTGACCGTAGCCTACTCAGCGCCCTTCGCTCAGCTACCGATGTTAAACTCTCCAGTACTTTGCCCACGACAGAGCCCGCCTTCCTTACCAGCTTATTAAGACGTGAGGCGTCCCTCTTCTTAATGCTTCCTCCCCAACACGCCACCACAAAGAAGAGGGCGCTCTCCACAACTGACCTATAGAACATCTTCAGCATCTCACTACAGACATTGAATGACGCCAACCTTCTTAGAGGAGTAACATAACAAACTTTGCTCAGTTTGCGTTGTAGGGATCCTTGGTGTTGAGCAGACATGGTAAGTGTCACTTGATGATGTGCTCTATGATGTTATGATATTCTCTGAGGCGGTATCTCCTTGTATCTCCATACACACAACTGATTCTAGATCACAATCAAATCACAAGTGAATACTTAGCCAGATTTTGACTTGTATTGAGAGGTCAAGTGCAGGTGTTTCACTGGACTGTTTTAAAATGGAAAATCAGAACTACGCCAAATAATGGACATTCACCTGCATAGTGTGATGCTCCTGGTCTGAAACATTGAGGGAGAAGAATCCCTTTGTTTAGTGAAAACCACCACAAGAAGCACACTGCATCATTGAAAGCCAGCCATCAGCACAAGCCTTCCTCATCATGACTTCTTGTGCTTAGCCTGATGAAATGAGATGATACTGTTTTTTCATGTGTAACAAACTTATTAATGTAAGTGTGCACTACAGACTATGGTAGTGGTTGCCAACCCGTCAATCGCAATTGACTAGTCGATCCTTGAGACTTTCCCAGTAGATCCCGAAAAAAAGAAAAGAAAAATAAACACACAAATACAGTTGAGGGATTGTTTCCGGGTTGCGGGGTTTTAGTTCCGTTCTTTCTGCCCAGTGCGCAAGCATGTAGCTTCCCCGCCACGCACTACAGTGTACTTCAGTGGTCCCCAACCACTGGGCCGCGAGGAAACTATATGAGTCAGCTGCATCTTTCCTCATTCCCTGTCACACCCACTGTTGAACTTGAATACACATGAGGCCATTACCCAAGCGCATCAGGGATCACTGGTTGGCTTCGGGTAACCAGCCAGCAGGAAGTGCCGTTGCTACTGGCCCGGAACGGGGACAGATGGGCATCGCCTCTAACCCTGTTTAGTACACTGAATGTTCGTGAGGAACCCAGTACTAAAATATTCGCAGACAACCTAATTTGGGCTCAGAGTTTCGTAAGCAGCAGAGCAGCTACCTCGCTGCGATCTACTAAAGTCATCCCTCGAGACAAACTTTTGTCGGCCGATAGATCCTATAAGGAGGGCGGGCGCCCTGTCGCACTCCTCACTCGGTCGGTTGCTGTCTCCGGACTGCGACCCCGTGACCCCAGCACAGGGACCTCCGGCCCTTACCTCGTCTTCTCACCCACCCACGACCAGCCGCACCTGGCCAAGGCGTCTGGTGGTGGGCAGGCGGGAGGCTGTCTAATGAGGCAATGAAGCCCTCAAAACCGCTTCGGTACCCTGAGTCCGTGCACCCTGCATTTAAAGACAAACCCGTTGAGATTTTTCAGTGGGGAAAAAAGTGAGCAAGCTGAGAGCCCCGAAAACTAAATTGCGGAATAGACTGGACATAAGGAACGTGCTTCGAGTATCGCTGTATTCTGGTCGTGTGTAACACCACCACCACCCCCCCCCCCCCACCCCCAACTGTCAGCTGGTCCGCAAGAATATTGTTAATATTAAACCGGTCCACAGTGCAAAAAAAGGGGTGGTGACCCCTGGTGTTCATACATTATTTCTGCTTCCGGGTTGCGGGGTTGCACTTCCGGTCTTTTTTGCCCCAGTGTGCATGCATGTAACTAATCAATTTGGAGTCGATCTTGCCTTTCACTAAGGCCGAGGTAGGGGATCTTGGGCTTAATAAGGTTGGTGACCACTAGACTATGGGATATTGTCATCTCCAGCAGTAGCCTGGAAGGAGTCAGACCCGTTAGAAATGTTGTCCTTGTCTGGCCTTCACTTTCACAATGGGTTGCAGCTGATGGCAGATTTCAGTCATGATCGTTTTCATGAAATGAATATATTACTTACAATTTTTCTTCCTGAGAATGAGCAAAGATTTGCACATGAACACCCTCAGTAACCACAGCCTACAATGTGCTCTTTTCTTCCTCTTTCTCCTCTTCCATCCTCTTGACTGGCTGTGGGTGACCTATCTTTATTCACTCAGCCATATTTGACTACTAGATGAAGTATGTATCTGTAAGCAAATTGTTTCAGTATATACTAGATACCTAAATAAATAGAAATATTTCAATGCTCGTCCAACCAGCGGTTGTTGCCATGTAAGTTTCAGCCAAGCAGAGAAAAGTTCCAAATACACGTACAATTTCACCAAAAGCAAGAAGATTCCACTACTCTGCAAATAGGTCGATATCTCTTTTAGTAGCATTTTTTTTTCATTCCATTTAATATAGCTTTTAGTCATGGAAATTCAAGATAAGATGTTGCCTAAAAATATAAAATTCTGGCATTGGAATCAAATCACGTTTGTATTCCATTTGCCTGCAAGTCCAGGCCAGAAACTGGAGACTGGCGGTCTGTGAGTTTGAGAGTCTAGGCCCAAGGACTGAAGTCTCAGAGGTGACCTGTTCTGGGGTCTGAGGCCTGTCTATGTGTCTGGGGAGGAGGGGAGAGGGGTTGGAGGGTGGGAATTCAGGCTTGTTTTGTTGTTGTTTTGGCATGTTCTGTTGTTGTTGCTGCTGATTGTGTTGTTCCATGTTGTGTGTTGTGTTCAGCATTGTGGCCATGGTATGTTTGTGCCGGAATGTCTGGTGACTCTTGCCAACTGCTCCCAGCACATCCTTGGTTGTACTGGTTGTTAACACATTTCACAGTACGTTTCGATATACATGTGATAAATAAATCTGAATTTGAATCTGAATTGACATCATAATCCGCTTGTTCTTCATGTTATCAGTGGTTATGAGCACACATTTATGATGTTCAGTATGTTTTACATCAGAAATGTCCTAATTTCTGAATTTAATTACAATGTACTCAATCCAGATCTACCCCTACATCCTCACATGATTAGCATTTGATATTGTTTTAAACATTGACTTAGAAAATGAATCTTCATAAAATGAATTTAGGATTTTCACTGCTGAAGTGTATAGGATTATGTGAATCATATTCATTAAAATGTGATTACAGAGGCACTTTGTAAGGGTGGCAATCTTGGGCTTCCTGCCACCTCTTGAGGAAGCTTCTGTGGGGCCTTCTTCCAAAATATACTATATATGTGGATGAATGTTATTCAAAAGAAGCCAGATTGCACATGAATATGAAGTTATTTATAATTTCCAGCAATGATTTAACAGTACAGCTATGCAGTAATAATTTTCCCTCTTTCCCTGAGGGGAAACCTAATATTTCTCTTGACTAATTCTTATTTTTTTGTCTTAATAGTTAAGAAATGTGAAGTCAAAAATCATCCTTGCTTTTTAGAGCTTCTCAGGGTTCTTTTCAGCATCGAGATTTAAGTTTCAACAACGCTTGACACGGAGATTGAAAATTGCAGTAAGCCAATTCAGCTGCAAACTGCTAGTGTTATCCCTTTTCCCTCAACAGATGAATTGAAAGGGCTCTAGCAAGAGCAAGAAAAGAAAGAGAATTTCTCGAAGCATGGTACTCTACGGAAGGAACCATCAACAAACACATCGACATAGATCTGGTATATGAACCCTAAAGGGGAAAAGTGAATCAATTATGTAACAATTAATAGATCGTTGGTAACCTTGGGATCTGGACAGAGGCAAACACTTCCAATGCACCTCCCTTGAAGCTGGCCAATCAGAATCTTCCACTGCTAAACTGTTCACAGGGTTTTGAGCCAGACCACCAGATCACGAGGTCTAATCAATATCCATTCAGACCCCGGTGGAGTAAGTGCACTGATGATGGCTTCTTGACTGGAGCTGAAATGGCTGTAAACATTTTGCCTAGCTTGGTGATCAACCAAGCTTCCAAATAGCCAACTCAAGCTACCAATATTCCGCAATGTTTTAAAGGTATGTATTCATCGAAAGGATCCGTCACGCTATATGAGCATATGCAATTCTGATAAGAAGTATACACCATGAAACTTAAATGAGAGCACAACCCAGAATAATGAAGAAATGATCACGGTTGAATGAAGAGTTAACCGACGGAAGAGCATGACCCTCCATGGAAGTCATCCCCACAATCTGAACAGACTAGATAGCGACAAGGCAGCGTTGTATTCCTGGCTCAGAGTTGGGGACCTCTTGCCAGAAACCAAAGGGTTCCTTGTGGCAATGCAGGACCAGGTGGTTAACACAAAAAAATATCAAAAATACATAATAAAAGACCAACAAATTCAAGACAGTAAGTGTAGAAAATGGCAAGAGAAACCAGAAACAGCCCAACACATTATAGGACCAGTTTAATTCCCTTTGATTACTTACACAGGCAGAATCAAGTGGTAAACATTATTCACCAAAATCTTAAAGGAAACCATATCTTATTATAAATACAAGCCTAATCCAGTTTTAGAGTCAGAGTCCCACAAATTATGTTACGAATGATCCATTATTACAGATAGGACAATCCATAATAACTGTCTAGATATACAGTAATAACAAAGGAGAAACAATCAAGAACAACTTACTTAATGGATATAGCCATTCCAAACACACATAATTTACAGAAATCAATAATTGAAAAGCACCAGAAATATGCTGAATTAAAAGAGAAATTTGAAAGACCTTGGAGCACGAACTGTGTCCCGATAGTGCTCTGTACATCTGGTATTATTCCAAAGACACTACGCAATAGCATTGAATAATTAGGGTTGTGCAGCAATACGTAAACACTCAGAAAGCCACAATACTAAATAACACTCGAATAGTCCAAAAGTTCCCAGCAAGTAAGAAAGGAGTATTTTTGGCTATGCCTTTACTTCAGGTTTTACCAGCTTGATCTGAGAAAAAATTAATAATAATAATAATAATAAATATTGCAATAAATAATAAGCAATAAATATCGAGAACATGAGATGAAGATTCCTTGAAGGTAAGTCCATAGGTTGTGGGAACATTTCAGTGATGAGGCGAGTGAAGTTGAGTGAAGTTATCCTCTCTGGTTCATGTGCCTAAAAGTTGAGGGTAATAGCTGTTCCTGAACCTGGTGCTGTGAGTTCTGAGACTCCCCAACGGCAGCAGCAAGAAGAGAGCATGGCCTGGGTGGTGGAGGTCCATGCAGTCAGACTCATTGATCTTCTGTGGTAATCTCCCACTTTTTATGCAGTATTCTTCTTTTATATTTTCCAGTAAAATGTACAGATTTACATTGTGAAAATCAGAATCAGGTGAACCAGGATCCGATTTATTATCATTGACAAATGACATGAAATTTGTTGTTTTGTGGCAGAAGTAAAGATCAAAGACATAAAAATCTATAAATTACAAAAATATATACATAGTGCAAGAAAGGAATAATGAGGTGAAATTGTGCTCCTTTACTCAGATCTTTTCCTATTCACTTAACCTATCCCTATATCATTTGTAGTCACCTAATTTCATCTTCTCAATTTAGTTTTTTACCATCTTTATGCCATCAGCAAAATTCACAATTTCAGCCTTGTTCGCTTCATTCAAGACATTTATATAAAGTGGGCAAAAATATAAATCCAAACATATAATTTGAAAATCCAAAAACACTGCAGACGCTAGAAATCTGAAACAAAAAACAAAATGCTACAAAAGGTGCAGAGATTCTACAAAATAAAACCAATATTGTGCAAAACAAATACTCCTTGAATGGTAAATGCAGCAGAATCATTTTGTTTAGTGATAGCGTCTTTGTGGACGTTAAAATATCTCAGATATTTTAAGTAGGTTGGTGTGTCACGGGAAGATTTAATGCATGCTAATAAATGGTAGTCAAAATAAGTGAAGATAATTTATTTTGAAAGTAATTAAGATTTACATTTATGTAATTTCTTTCAAGTCCCTTTTAGGATGTCCCAAATTGCTTTAAAGCCAATGAAATAATTTTGATGGGTAATCACTGTTGTAATGTAGGAAATAGAGCAACCAATTTGTGCATGCAAACAGCAATGTGGTAATCACAAAAATATAAGCTTTCTTGTGTTATTTAACAGCAATAACTCTTCATTATTCTTCAGAGTTTCCCATGAGATCTTTTAAGTTCTTCTTAAAGAGAGCAAGCAGCATGGAACTGCCAATAATTCTCTCTGCAACTTCCCAAGAGCTGAGATCTCCTGTGCAAACAAATGCAAATGTGGAAGAATTTGAATGCTAGTTAACCTATTAGTATGCTCTGCCGCTAGATTCCAAGGTTTCTAGTGGTAGGGCCTAAACCTGCTGAGATTCCTTAGCACTTACAATGTGCACCCATGCATTCATGGTAGATGTTATAATTGTCAGAAAGAAAGTTAAGAATAATGGAGCTTTGCCAACTATCAAAGGTTCTCAGTAGTTCTGTCAGCAGGATTTTCTGATCCAATATTGTCATTTCAAGCCAACAATTCTGCCCTTGCAGATCCAAACCAAGTTATCCAAGTAGAGCTCTGAGAAATCTAAGCTGCAAAAGCAGGCAGCTTATATTTCATGCCATGAATACCTTGTATACAATACTGTTTTTGCTGAGTTACTCAGTAGGTCAGGAAGCAACTGTGGAGAGAGACAGCGAGAGAGAACTAAAGGATGTTCACCCAATTTCTCACTGGTGTTACAAACTGTAGCATTGTGGGGAGCCAGAACATCGAGACAGTGAGTGCAACTGTCAGAGGTTTCTACACTCGAGTGACTGCTCTCTCCCTCTCGATGGTGAGTGGGAGTTTGCTGCCGATCCTCAAACTGGAGGAACTCATGAAATAAAAATGATGTTACACACTGTAACATCAAAACAGCAACTGTTTCTCTCCCCTCTCACTGTGGAAGGTGTGGTACTTCTCCCTCCCTTGTTAGCAACACAGAGAGCCTGAGGGATGTCGAACTGTTGGGATGAACAGTAGTTTTTAATGGACTGTAGACCATGGTTTCTCTTTGGGGCTTGCATAGTGGGTGGTGGCAATGCTGATGCTTTTTGCTAGGATAAGTTGGGGGAGAGTTGATGCTGCTTGTGTGTGGGAGGGGCAGGAGGCTTTGGGGTTCTGAAGATTTTTCTATCATTCATTTCTTCTGTTTTGAGGATGTCTGTGGAAAGCAGGAGTTTTACGTTGTATATTGTATACAATCTCTGATATTAAATGGAACCATTGAACTATTGAATTAAGCTACCTATTGCTGATCTTCAGCCACTTCCAGGTATGTCCTGGAATTAGTTCATCTGGTGCAGGATAAGAATTCCTGTTCATCTGAATGGAATTTCTGATCTGGAGATTCGAAAGGAGAGCATTTTCTCTTTATTCTTAATGTTACAAAATTAATCACAGTTACAAGGTGCAATTAAGAGGAAGGGTAACTAATATATTATTTTTAATTAATTCATTAATTGTGCCTAGTTTAATTTTATTTCTAGCTGGACACAATGGTATGCCTATAGTTGCACAAAAGAATTTCTGGGCCCTTGAACCTTCTCAAGGCTCTCAGGAACATTATCATATGCAGCTTAGAAAATAATCACATTTGTTAAGTATTACTTCAGGTGATCAAATATCAGGTGAAATTAATAGGTTTTAAAGAACATCGTAGGGTACAACAGAGAGACAGAATGAATTAGAAAATGAATAATCATTCATTGGCCATGGGAAAATGAAGGCAAAGCTGTTAATGGTTGAGAAAGGAAAGCTAGAGAAGCATAGAGAATTGGAAAACTGGAAAGATTTTACAGAGATGGGGAGATGTTAGGCCTTGAAGAGATTGGAAGCTAAGAGAGGGCTTTTCCTGTCTAATGTTGTATATTATGAGAAACTACTAGCAAATTGAATTTTTTTTATTTTTCCAAATTTCAACTGAAAGCAAAGGGAAAAGTCAGGGTCTGGAATTTGCTTGGAGTAGAGTACAGAGAAGATTTACTAGAATGTTACCTGGGTTTCAGCACCTAAGTTACAGGGAAAGGCTGAACAAGTTAGGTCTTAATTCTTTGGAGAGTAGAAGGTTGAGGGGGGACTCGATAGAGGTATTTAAAATAATGAGGGGGATAGATCGAGTTGATGTGGATAGGCTTTTTCCATTGAGAGTAGGGGAGATTCAAACAAGAGGACATGATTTAAGAGTTAGGGGGCAAAAGTTTAAGGGTAACACGAGGGGGAATTTCTTTACTCAGAGAGTGGTAGCTGTGTGGAATGAGCTTCCAGTAGAAGTGGTACAGGTAGGTTTGGTGTTGTTATTTAAAGTAAAATTGGATAGGTATATGGACAGGAAAGGAATGGAGGGTTATGGGCTGAGTGCGGGCCAATGGGACTAGGTGAGTGTAAGCGTCGGCATGGACTAGAAGGGCTGAGATGGCCTGTTTCCATGCTGTAATTGTTATATGGTTATATGGAATTAAGGAGAGCCACTCATGCTTTTAGCCCTAAATCCTGATCCCTTGGAAAACACTATCAAAGAAGCTGGTTCCAATCTGACTGTAGTCTCCACAAATTTACTTTGGCAGTTGCGCTATGAAACTTAGCCAGGCTGATCTGACTGTCAAAACCGTTAAATGGCTTGAATGTTTGTGAATTTAATATTGCAAGTAAAATTATTAATTAAATTATTATTTTTTAAATGATTAAACAGTGAAAACACCTAGAGCACTAAATTGTACTTAAAACTGATGAAGTTAATTAACTCGAATCAAAAAATTGCAAGGTACCTAAATTATGGCAAGAATGAATGGCAAATCTGCCTCTGAGGCAGAAATAATTGGGGTCTGTGCTATGGTCAACCCAATGAATCTTTGGAAGCTGACGAGCATTACAGGACGGTAGTGTAACAGTTAGGGTGATGCTATTACAGCTTTGGGCATCGGAGTTTGGAGATCAATTCCAACACTACTGTAAGGAGTTTGGAGGTACTCCCCTGAATGCGTGGGTTTCTTCCAGGTTCTCTGGTTTCCTCCCACATTCCAAAGTTGGTTAATTAGCCGGTTAGTAGGTTAGTAGGTTAATTGGCCATTGTAAATTGACCGGCGATTAGGCTAGGGTTAAACTGGTGAGTCGTTGATCTGGAAGGGCCTGTTCTGCTCTGTATTGCAAAATAAATAAATAAATGACATTTCAGAACATTTTAAAAAAAGCACATTTTGAGAGGTGAATTCTTGTACTGAAAGGATACAGGAAGGATGTTCAGGAATAAATAGGGAGTAGCAGACCTGGCATGGATAGTGACTTGGAGATGTGGGTCAAACCTAATTGTGGGGATTCAAGTAAACAGTTACAGAATCCTTTCCAATAAATTGTCAGGTTGTAAATCCTTGGATATGGTCTTCAGTCATTCTGAGGGTGGAGGTGCATTGTGTCAAATTGATCTCTTAATTAGACACCAGAGGAATAGTACCTAAATAATCTTTGTTCTTGCACGAGGTAATTTATTCAAGTTTTGTACACTTTCTACGACTTGCTTTGCACACATATTGTCCTCCTTTAATTAAAATTTTGTTCTATAGTTTCTGGAGTGCTTTGGTGAAAGCTAAAGTTCATCTAAAATAATTTTGTTATGAAAATTTGTTCATTAGTGTGACTGCTGCTGGAGGTACACCTCTAGTGCTTTAATTGCCACAACCTAGTCACAAGTTCAACTCAGCTAACGTGTGGAAATGTGCTTTACCTGTACTAACAAAATGGCATTTTTTTTCTGTAACTAGGTGGAATCTGTATTGTATCAGAATGCTTTGCTGATAGTGTTCGTGCAACATTATGCTGACGGTACCTGAGTCCTTGACAAACTGCAGACCAGCAGATGTATTACTGGAAGAATGCCAAGCATATTGATTAAGCAGGACTGAATGCACCTTCTGCTTGAACTGAACTGAGGCAGGGATAGCCGTACTTTTGTATAAAGGGGTGACTATGCAGTCTGTTCCTCAGAGGCCATCGCTGTCACATGAGTGGCGATGGTCTCCCCTTGCTGCAAGTAAGATAAATGTACTTATGATTGATCCACTTTGTGTTATTTGTTGTTTGTTGTGGGACAAAAAGGTGCTTGACAAATGTCATGAAAATATTAATCTTTTATTTCCTCAGAGAATTTTCCACTTGTCCACAGATTTGTATGGGAGCGATACAAACTTAGACATTTGTCGTATTTAGATATCAGTACAATAGTGTGAGGGAACATTTGGATGCTCTGACAAAAATGTGAGAAAGGGGAGCTGGGAAGCAGGTGGGCGGGCCAATGTGAATAAGTTAAATTAGTTTCACTGGGCATGCCTTTGTGGAGCTTTGTGTTTATGGAGCTTTGCTCTTGCTTAGTACTAACTTAGATTTTCACAGCCAACGTTTGATTCACCTGTTTTAACAAGCCAATTGAAATTAGTAAAGAGTTGCAAAGACTTGGAAGATTTTTGAATATTTTACATTGTGTTTAATACTATGGTGAGGTCATAGTCCATATAGAAATAAATCCAGCGATGTTCCACTGAAAATTCAACTATAGTGTGGGCCCTGAATCATAATTCACTTTGACAATGGTAGCAATGTTGATAGCACCTCATATGGAGGAATATCAAGAGTTCTAAGCTAAGTTTGCTTCAGTACCTTTCTCTTGACTGGGTGAGCTCTGACGTGGGTTACCAGTAACTGGGACAAATGACGCCCATTTGCAATGGGAATGAGGATTTCACTGCTGAGATATGCCAGGTTTTTGACCATCTGGGAAATGGAAGGGAGGCAGCAGATCAGATACTTCAGATCACACTCAGTGCTGGATTACACCTTGGAAATCAGGATCTTCACAGTGACATGTGGCTGGAATGCATCTTGGAGTGCTTGAAAGATGAGCTGTCTACTCGGGAGATGCCTACCGACCTCGAAAACCTTAACACTCTGGCCCTCTGTATTGACAAGCGTCTTATGGAACAACCTTCCAGATTATCAACCAGAAACACGGATCCATTCCCAGAACCATTTCAGGCTGCAGGGCACTCATCAGCAATGCCACCAGAACCCATTCAGTTAGTGGGAGCTCCTTGAACCTCCCCCCACCCCTGTGAGCACAGGTGGAGAAACAACTTGTGTGCTTACTGCAGAGCAGCTGAACACCCACGCATCAAATGCCCACTGCCTCCAGCAGTGGCATCATCAGATAGAGATGAGGGGCCTTTTACCTGGTAAACTCCCCCCGGCCCCTCAATCCAGCACCATAGCCTGACTCACTCTCTCTGTTCTCCTCCACATCCTGAAAGCACAACACAGCAGGAGGGTCTGGGGGATTCTGGCACAGCAGGCAACTTTCGGGACCAGACTCCACACTTACTAAAAGGACTGAATATCTCATTGAACATCCATGCAAGAAGCAACGCATATTGTTGAGGCTTTGAAGTGAGCATTAATGTTTTAACACAAGAGCTTCTGCAGATGCTGGAAATCCCGAGGAACACACCCAAAATCCTGCAAGAGCTCAGCAGGTCAGGCAGCATTTAGGTAGAGGAATAAGCAGTCAACATTTCAGGCTGAGATCCTTCATTTAAAATGGAAGAGGAAGAAGACCAACTTTTTGAGCTCCTAGAATTTCAGTCATTGTAAGTTCTCATCCTTATGTGCTCCTTAGCGTCAAGAATGACTTACTTTCAGTTCCAGAGGTTTTGAGGTGACTGATGAGGATGATGTGGGACCTACAGATTTTGCCACTGTGGGTCATAATGTGGTGAACTCTTTCCATGCTCCTGCTTTGACAAGATCTTGCATGGGAGGTTAGTCATGAAGGTTCTGTCACTTGGCATTCACATCCCGACAGCTCTGTGCACATAGAAGTTTCTGGTAGATTCTGGTGCATCAGGCAACTTTCTGGATGGGACTCTGTATATGCAACTTGGCCTCCCTTCTGAGCCTATCTCTCACTCTTTCTGCACCACAGCCATTGACGTATGCCCCTCAGGGTCTGGGATAGTCAGAGCATGCACTTGAGCATCGGAGAGCACAGTTAGTCCACCCAAGCCCCCTTGATCGAATTCACCCTCTCAAGTTGCATTGCCTATTGGGATGTCCGCTCACAACCTTCACTCTGTCTGGTCATCCAGTTCATCTGCTGAGTTGGGGACCCATCTACCAGACCACCTGCCTACAAGTTCTGTTGACTTCACCCTGTAAATCTGTGGAGACAGAGGGAACACTTGACATAACCAAACTCCCTAAGGGATACCAGGACTCAGCTATTGCATTCTGTAAAAGGGTGGCTAGCACTTTGTCACTTCTCAGACTCCTCTCCTGGACACCACCTCTCCCCAATGTCTTCTCTTCTCCCTTTCTTCTCCAGACACCCAAGCCATGAATGAATACATTGCTGAAGTGCTACCTCATGGTTTCATTCGTCCATTCCAGTCCCCAGCTGGAGCAGGATTCTTTTTTGTCAAAAAGAAAGAAGTGGGGAATGGGGGGGGGGGGTCTCAGTCCCTGCATTGACTATCATGGACTCAACAAGATCACCATTAAGAACCATTATCCTTTCCCCTTGATGCATAACACATTTGAAACACTCAGTAAGGCCCATATTTTCACCAAGCTGGATCTACAAAGTATGTAAAATTTGATCTGACATCCGCCAGGAGGAAGAGTGGAAGAAGGATTTCATAACACCCACTGGCCATAATGAATACCTGGTGATGCCCTTCAGACTTCCCATCAGTCCAGCCATTTTCCAAGTCTTCATTGACAAGACCCTCTGAGACATATTACACAAGTATGTGTTTGTCTGCCTTGATGACATCCTCATCTTTTCTAAGAGCCCCAAGACCACATCTGTCACGTTCATTCACTACTTCAATGTCTGTTCAAAATCCAGCAGTATTGCAAGTTAGAAAAATGCTATTTCCACACCCCAGTCATTTCCTTCCTGAGATGTGTCCTTTCATCCCAAGACGTAACCATGGATCCAGTCAAAGTGCGTGCCATTGTTGAATGGCACCGATCACGTTCCCTCAAACAACTACAGTGCTTCTTGAGCTTCCCCAACTTCTACTGTCATTTCATCTGAAACTACAGCCAGATTGCTTCCCTCCCCAGGTCACCTACCTCACAGATAACCTGGTCTGCTGCCATGGACCATGCTTTCAAGAAGCTCAAGAGATGCTTCGCAACTGCACCCAGTCTCCACCAATCGAACTCCTCCGGACCTTTTGTGGTAGAGGTGGATGCATCTGATGTAGGCACTGGGACCATCCTTTCTCAGTGAAGACTGGACAGGAAGACACACCCTTGCACCTTCTTCTCGCTCAAGTTCAACTCTACACCATGCCGTTATGTAGTGGGAGAAAGGGAGCTACTTGCAGTTAAATGGACCTTGGAGACATTGGCTGATGGGAAGCACTAAGCCCTTCCTGATCTGGACTGACCACCAGAACCTCATATCCACACAAAAGACCCACCAACTCATCAGGCTTGCTGGGTTCTCTTTTTGAACAACTCAACTTCACCATCTCCATTCGACTAGGCTCCAAGAGCACTAAGGTGGACACCCTATCATTACAGTTCAACCCAACTGAAATGGAAATGGACCCTCAGTGCATCATTCCATCCACCCAGATCCTGACCCGCAATCATCTGGAATCTTGAGAACCATATCCTCCAAGCTCTACAGTACGAGCCTACTCCGACAAGCACCTTTAACAACTGCATGTACATGCTGGCGGCCATGCACTCTGAGACACTCCAGTAAGCCCACTCCTCACCCTACTCCGGCCACCTAGGTGCTTGATGGACTCTGGATTTTCTGCATCGCTGATTCTGGTGGCCCACTATGATCGCAGATGTACGTCTGTTCTCAATGTGCTCAGTTCAGTTCTTCCAACCAGAGTCCTCTGGATTCCTGCAGCTCCTACCAGTTCCTTATCAACATTGATTTCATCACAACTTTGCCACCTTCTGATAGGGCCATGGTGATCATGACAGCTGTGGACTGGTTCTCCAAGGCGGCCCACGTCATTACCCTCCCCAAGCTTCCGAAAGCTGTTGAGGTGGTGGACTTAGTTCTCCAACATGCAGCTCGCCTCCACGACTTCCCTCAGGACATTGTGTCAGAACAGGGCCCACAATTCCATTCACGCTTCCGGTGAACTTTCTGTTCCCATTTGTCATCTGGCTATCATCTGCAGTCCAATGGGCAGAGCCGATCTGCAAGTGGAGAAGTTTCTACAATGCTTCATAGCCTCTAACCCTTCCACATAGAAGAAGTATCTTCTCTGGGCAAAGCTGTCCCTCAGTTTACATGCCTCCACTGCCAGGCATATGATACCCTTTGAAACGCCTAATGTCTCCCCACCCACGTTGTTCCTTGCAGAGGAGCCAATAGTAGAGGTCCTATTCACCAGGCCCCTGGTTTGCTGCTGGAGTGCTTGGAAGACAGCATGGAGGGCCATCTTAGCTGTCAATTGCACCTTCTGCTGCCAGGCCAATTATTGATGGCACCCTGCCAGACTGTATACAGTTGCCCTCATGAATCTGCCCCTATGCATTGACTCTCACAAACTCTCCCCCGGCTCATTGGTCCTTTCAATATTATCCATTGCATCAATCCAGTCACTTACCGCCATCCCTCAGAATCACACCTACCTTCCATGTGTCCTGCCTCAAGTCCATTGTCCATGGACCACTCAACCCATCTGAACCTGCACCTCTGGAACCTAGAATGGTGAAATGTGGTCCAAAGTACATGGGTTGCTTGTTGATGGATGCACATCATTGTGGATAGGGTGTACAGTAACTGGTTGACTGGGAAAGTTACAGCCCAGTAAGGAGCTCTTGTTTCATCTTGGATCATTCATAGAGGAGTTGTAACAAGCCCATCCAGATCGCACTGGACCATCGGATGCCAGCCCTAGGAATGGGTAAGGTGGGGATCTTGTCAGGCCTGCACAGCCAGGCACCCCACAGTCTCTACCCAACTAACAGGAATCACCCGCCACTTGTTTCCAATGCATCACCTGCAGCCTATTTAAACCCAGCTCTCATCCACAGCTTTTGTTGACCCATTGAAAAGTCAGCCTTAACCAGTTGCTCCTAGCCTTCAGTTACCTAGTTGTAGTGTTTAGTACCTGTTGTCTCTTGTTTTGTGGACCTTCGTGGTATACTATTTTGCAATTTATTATTAAAGTTATTGTTCACCGCTAATCATCTCTGCTGATTTGCTTTTGCGTCAAGCCTCCTCTACATTTCCTGACACCCTCTCCCTGTACAAGTTTCATTTGGAACATGTACATTTCAATGAAGAGCATTGAGAGTATTCTGTTATCAGTGGGTGTCATCCAAACAGTACACATACATGATACATTTCTTAAACCAAAACTAAATATTTCAACTTTTACATAATTCCTTCATAGTACTTTGGAAATGGGAAGCATGCTGATTCTGCTGTGCAGTAAAAGTTCATATGTGAGAGAGCTTCTGATTTAAAAATTCTAAACTATGCTGTTCTATGTACGATGTACAAAATATTTTACCCAATTCATTCCCTTTCTATTTTAGAAGATTTTTACATAAAGCAGTGAGCATTATACATTCAATTCACTTAAATATGTGTTGATACTAAAAATAAATACAATTACAAAAGTTTCAGGCATAGATTTTAATGAAAAATGGATGTATGCTGTCCTCAGTTTTTTTCCATTAAAAATCTCATATTTATAAAAGACCTCTAACCGAAGCTCTACATTGGTCTTTTCGCCAGACTTCTGTCTCCACGCATGAAATACAATATAGAACATTACAGTCCAGGAACAGGCCCTTCAGCTCATGTTGTCTGCACTGAGCACAATGTTGGATTAACTCTATCTCTGCTGTCTGTACATGACACATATTCTTTCATTCCCTACATATTCATGCGTCAAACTGTTATATTTGAGTTGGATAAGTTGCCAGGACCAGATGAGATGTACCCCAGGCTACTGTGGGAAGCGAGGGAGGAGATTGCTGAGCCTCTGGCGATGATCTTCGAATCATCCATGGGGATGGAAGATGTTCTGGAGGAATGGGGGGTTGCGGATGTTGTTCCTTTATTCAAGAAAGGGCGTAGAGATAGCCCAGGAAATTATAGAGCAGTGAGTCTAACTTCAGTGGTTGGTAACTTGATGGAGAAGATCCTGAGAGGCAGGATTTATGAACATTTGGAGAGGTATAATATGATTAGGAATAGTCAGCATGGCTTTGTCAAGGGCAAGTCGTGCCTTATGAGCCTTATTGAATTTTTTGAGGATGTGACTAAACACATTGGTGAAGGAAGAGCAGCAGATGTAGTGTATATGGATTTCACCAAGGCATTTGACAAAGTACCCCATACAAGGAATATTGAGAAAGGAAGGAGGCATGGGATCCAATGGGACATTGCTTTGTGGATCCAGAACTGGCTTGCCCACAGAAGGCAAAGAGTGGTTGTAGACATGTCATATTCTGCATGGAGGTCTGTGACCAGTGGTGTGCCTCAGAGATCTGTTCTGGGAACCCTACTCTTTGTAATTTTTATAAATGACCTGGATGAGGAAGTGGAGGGACGGGTTAGTAAGTTTGCTGATGACACAAAGGTTGGAGGTGTTGTGGATAGTGTGGAGGGCTGTCAGAGGTTACAGCGGGACATTGATAGGATGCAAAACTGGGCTGAGAAGTGGCAGATGGCGTTCAACCCAGATAAGTGTGAAGTGGTTCATTTTGGTAGGTCAAATATGATGGCAGAATATAGTATTAATGGTAAGACTCTTGGCAGTGTGAAGGATCAGAGGGATCTTGGGGTCCGAGTCCATAAGATGCTCAAAGCTGCTGTGCAGGTTGACTCTGTGGCTAAGAAGGTGTTCGGTGTATTGGGCTTCATCAATTGTGGAATTGAATTTAGGAGCTTAGAAGTAATGTTGCAGCTATATAGGACCCTGGTCATATCCCACTTGGAGTACTGTGCTCAGTTCTGGTTGCCTCACTACAGGAATGATGTGGAAGCCATAGAAAGGGTGCAGAGATTTACAAGGATGTTGCCTGGTTTGGGGAGCATGCCCTATGAAAACAGGTTGAGTGAACTCAGCCTTTTCTCCTTGGAGAACGGAGGATGAGAGGTGACCTGATAGAGGTGTATAAGATGATGAGAGGCATTGATCATGTGGAAAGTCAGAGGCTTTTTACCAGGGCTGAAATGGTTGCCACAAGAGGACACAGGTTTAAGGTGCTGGGGGTAGGTCCAGAGGAGATGTCAGGGGTAAGATTTTTACTCAGAGAGTGGTGAGTGCATGGAATAGGCTGCCGGCAACAGTGGTGGAGGCAGATATGATAGGGTCTTTTAAGAGACTTTTGGATAGGTACATGGAGCTTAGAAAAATAGAGGGCTATGGGTAAGCCTAGTAATTTCTAAGGTAGGGATATGTTCGGCACAACTTTGTGCCTGTATTGTGCTGTAGGTTTTCTATGTTTCTGTGTTTCTATTTGCTTCCATCACCACTCCTGGCTATCCATTGCAGGAACCTACCACTTTGTGTAAAAAAAAACTTGCCCAGCATATCTCCTTTAAATGTTCCCCCTTCATTTTATGTGCATATTCTCTGCTATTTGATATTTCTACCCTGAGGAAAAAGATTCTGACTATCTGCGCTATCTATTTTGTAAACTGCTATCTCAGCCTCTGATGCCCCAGAGACAACATCCCAAGTTTGCCTAACCTCTCCTGACAGTTCATACCCTCTAATGCAGGTAGTATCCTGGTGAACCACTTTCCAAAGACTCTACATCCTTCCTGTAATGGGGCAACCAGAATTGCATACAATATTTTGATTGCATAATAACCAAACGTTTAGCTGTAACATGACTCTTTACTCTTACACTCAATGCCCAACCAATGAACGCAAGCATGCCACACACCTGCTTTACCATTCCATCTACTCATGTGCTACTTTCAAGGAGCTATGAATTTAAACCCCAAGATCCTGCTATACATCAGTTCTGTTAAAGATCCCACCATTAACTGTATACTTTCCCCTTACATTTGACCTTTCAAAGTGCAACACATCACACTTAAGTGAATTAAATTCCATCTGTGATTTCTCTGTACCCATCTGTAACGAATTACTATTCAGCAGTGGAATTTGACAGCCCTCTACATTGTCCATAACTTCACCACCTTTCTAACACTACCCTGTGTCTTTTAAGGCAAGCCAATTCCGAAACCAAACTACCAGGTCTCTAGTAATTCCATGCATCTTAATCTTTTAGATACATTTATTATGAGGGACCTTTTCAGGTGCCTTTCTGAAATCCACGTAGACAACATTCACTGCCCTACCTTTTTTTAATCTCTTGGTCTCCTGCTCAAAAAACTCATTTGATTTTGTAAGACATGACCTGCCCTGCACAAAGCCATGTTGACTGTCCCAAATCAGGCCGTAGTTTTTCCAAATTACATAACTCCTATCCCAAATAATCCTCTCCAGTTGCTTCCCTACCACTGATGTGAGGCTCACTGGCCTATAATTTCCTGGATAATCTCTGTTTCCCTTCTTGAACAAGCAAACGACATTGCCTTTTCTCCAGTCCTTCAGGATCTTGCCTGTTGCTAGTCAGAATACAAAGATCTTTGTCAAGGCCTTTTTGACTTATTCACCTTGATGCTCTTTAAAAGACCCAGTATTGCCCTCTTCTTGAACTCCTAATGCCGTAGCACATTAGCATGACCCACACTAACCTCACTATCATCAATGTCCTTCTCCTTGGTGAATACTAACACAAAGTACTCACTTAGCATTTTGCCCACATTCCAACTTCAAGCATAAATTCTGTCCTTTATCCTTGAGTGGTCTTACCCTCTCCCTAGCTATCCTCTTGTTTTTAATTTAAATGTAGAATCGCTTGGGGTTCTTTTTAATCTTACTTGTGAAGAACAGTTTATGAACCCTCTTGGCTTTCCCCGTCACCTGCTTGAGCTCTTTCCTGTTATCTCTATGAATAATAGCACAAGAAACAGCATAAATGATCAGTTATCACTGTACATTGCAGGATAACAGTGTTGTTTGTTCTATCACCTGCACACTTAGACAAATAGCTTAAAATTGAACATATGTTGAAGGTGAACAAACATTCAACTTCTATCATTCTCAATACTGGTCTTTGTTTTAGAAAAGCAGTTTACACATGGGAAACAATGAAATTCTGATCTTAAAGCAAATTGTAAGAATATGTTTCTCATTTCCTCCATTGCAAAACCTGATTTGTTTTAAAGAAAAGCCAATCGTTCATTCAAATTGACAGAAATCAGGGATTACATTTCAAATCTGATATATGGAGATGGAGGTGCAGTGAGAGGATCAATATGCTTCTTAAAATTCCAAATGTTTGCTTTGAGTTGATTTCATTCTCTATTGTTTAAGTAGCAGGATGGCACCTATTAGAGACAACAAAGGTGCTAAATACTTATTTGCACAGAGCTATGTTAGAATAGTTAATGAGTACTGTTAAGGAAAGGGATATTCAAAAAATATCAGTAGAGCATGCATGGTAGAGGTAATAATTGTGTAGACCATTGTTCAGTACAGTGACTGGTAAGGTTGGTTGTGCTTACATTCAGTGAATCACTTGATTCTGTATGAAAATGGCATTTGGGCAGATAAGTGGCTAGCAAACGACTAGAGCAGGGGTGCTGAACTTATGGCACATGTGCCCAAGATGGCACATGCAAAAAGAATCGTTGGCACGTGCCATGCAGTGCTGCCCCTTGATTCTTTAAACCACATCCATAATAAAAAAAGCTGCATAATGATTATCTTTACTGCCAAATGAAGCAGCAAATGACTTTTTACAACCCGAGAGCAGTGAGACGTTTTCACAGGAAATGTCTCACGCCAGCTTGGCATCAGCTAGACAGTTGCAAGAACACTTGACGTTGGATGATAAATTTTGAAATCCTCACAGACCTGGTGTACACATCAGTATTTGGATAGTAAATGGTTGTAATAACATTACTACTTTGAAAATGATGTCATTTTTCAATTGTCTTTTTAAAAGATTAATATCAATAATTTTTGAACAAGTTTTCTAAAATAATTTATTTGACAATGTCTCTGATATCCTTTTATTAATAGTAAAAAAAATGCACATAAATAAGCAACAAGACTCATCTTTTTTCCTTAAAAGGTTCAGAATTATTGTTACGAAGTGATTAATTACTGATAATATCTGCTTCAAATTGCCACGACACAAGATAGAAGATTTTAGGAGATTATCACAAATTTGGCACATGCTCTCAGAAAGGATTACCATCCCTGGACTAGAGCGATATGGGCCAAATGCAGGCAAATGGGATAAGTGCAGATGGAAACTGTGCTTGGTATGGATTGAGTTGGGCTGAAGGGTCTGATTTTATGTTGTACAACTCTGTGACTCTATAACTCCTTTATATGAAGACCAATTCTCATTCATACCCACCCAATATAAAGCTCATCTACCAGGATGAGGCTGTGAACCTGAAGAGGAGTTAAGACATGATGCACCATGATGCAGAGGATCGGCAGACTTTTCTTTAATATCTTGGGTCTGGGTGTGAACGTGGCTCATCAAGAATAAATAAAAGTTTTTGGATAATAGTGTGATCACCTTCTGCCATGGTTGAGGTTAGATCTTTTTCTCCATCTGTATCATAGCAATACCTGTGTTGGATCAGAATGTTTTGCTTTGTTAAGTGGCTGTATTGTTCCAAACTTAAATCCCAGTATGTCAGAGGTAGCTGATGATAAAAATGGTCCAGCTACTGTATCTAGGTGCTCCAGTTCACTTCTGTTAAGGAAAAATGACTTACTCATTCAGCCCCTCATTCCTACTGGGACATCAGCTGTTGACAGCATCTCGCCAGAGTTCTCTGGCGAAGATTCTTCCTCTCCAAGGGATGAGGACTCTGGAACTTCTGTTGATGTTTCTGTAATGCTGGTTATTTACTGGATGGGGTTGCAAGCCTCTCGCCCTACCCTCCTCCTTTCGCAGCTGGGCTTGGGACTGTCCATGGTGGAGTTTAAGGAAAAATTAGCTGGAACTAAGTCTAAAGCTTATAACCTTGTTGAAAATTAGAGGGAAATGTATGGAATTTACACAATGCCGGCATTAGTAGTTGCTGGGAAATGTTACTTTTTTTTAGTGTTCTGATAAACTCAAATTCACCAGACGACTGGAAAATTGCAAATGCCACTCCACTCTTGCAGAAGGAAGAGAGGCATAAGAAAGGAAATTATAGGCCAGTTAGTCTGAGCTCAGTGTTTGGGAAGATGTTGGAGTTTATTGTTAAGGATGTGGTTTTGGGCTACTTGGAGGCGCATGACAAAATAGGCTGAGGCTTGGATTTTCTGAAGGCCTTTGACAAAGAGCCTCACTTGAGGCTGTTAAAAAAGTTAAGAGCCCCATGGTATTACAGGAAAGATACTAGCATAGTTGCAGCAGTGGCTGATTGGCAGGAGGCAAAGAGTGGGAATAAACGAAGCCTTTTCTAGTTGGCTGTCAGTGACTAGTGGTGTGAAACAGGGGTCTGTGTTGGGACTGCTTCTTGTTACGTTATATGTCAATGACTTGGATAATGGAATTGATGGCTTTGTTGCAAAGTTTGTGGATGACATGAAAATAGGTGGAGGGGCATAGTTTTAAGGAAGTAGAGAGGCTGCAGTAGAGCTTAAAGAGATTAGGAGAATGGGCAAGAAGTGGCAGATTCAAAGATTCAGAGTACATGGAATACAGTGTCGGGAAGTGTATGGTCATGCACTCTGGTAGAAGAAATAAAAGGGTAGACTATTTTCTAAATGGAGAGAAAATTCAAAAATCTGAGACACAAAGGGTCTTAGGAGTCCTTGAGCAGAGTTCCCTAAAGGTTAATTTGCAGGTTGAGTCTATGGTAGGGAAGGCAAATAGAACATTAGCATTCATTTCAAGATGACTAGAATATAAAAGCAAGGATGTAATGTTGAGGCTTTATGAAGCACTGCTGAGGTTTTACTTGGAGTGTTGTGAGCAGTTTTGGACCCCTTATCTTAGAAAGGATGTGTTGACACTGGAGAGGGTCCAAAAGAGGTTCATGAAAATGAATCCAGGATTGAATGGCTTGACATATGAAGAGTGTTTGACGACTCTGGGCCTGTATTCACTAGAATTCAGAAGAATGAGGGGCGACCCAATTCAAACCTATCGAACGGTGAAAGATATTGATAGAGTAGAGAAGGGAGGATATTTCCTATGGTGGGAGAGTTTAGGACCAGAGGACATTCTTTTAGAATGGAGTTAAGTAGGAATTTCTTTAGGCAGAGAGTAGTGAATCTGTGGAGCTCTTTGCCACAGGCAGCTGCGGAGGCCAAGTCTTTATGAATATTTAAGGCTGAAGTTAGATTCTTGATTGGTCATGGCATGAAGGGATACAGGGAGAAGGCAAGAGACTGGGCCAGAGAGGAAAGATGGATCAGGCATGATGAGATGGCAGAGCAGACTCGAAGGGCCAAATGGCCTGATTCTGCTCCTCTAATGATTTTATGGTTTAACTCATCTACATCCCAGAGTGGATGAGAACAGAAAGGGGTGAAGATGGACAGAAAAATCTTGGAATAACACATCAATAGCACATCAATAGTAGGTCTTTGTTTCAGTACTTTATTGGAAATCTAAGTATATTTTCCTGCATTCAGTCTTCCCATATGGCTAACCTCCGAATATTCTGCACTGTGTAATTATCCATATTGTCCTCCACATGTGGGCTTAATACAGAAACAGAGAACTAATTTGTCCACCAGGAATGTTGTTGCAATGATTGACATGCACTGTACAAAATGGAAGACTTATTACTGCTTGTTTTATTTGAATGCGATTTAAATCTGCTTTTTATTACTTCTGTTACAATACACAGAATAAATAGTAGATTATACAGTATATCAGTCTGTGGAACTCAGCATCTGTTTCACTAATACAAGAATCCCAGGAGTTTTGCAAACTCTATAAAAAGAAAACATAAGTGTATCATTGATTCCACTGAGTGTCTTACTGCTTGGGGTTCATGTTTAGTTCAGTGGCCGGAAATGGAGATTTTATACATTACCTAATATAATGTTATTAGAATGTCAGTAATACTAAAATGTACTGCAGATGAGACCAAATTTGGACCCATAATTGATGAGTAGGAAGACTTGCCTGTCTATTTTTAAGTCATTATTCATTGTAATACATGGCTGGGTGTTAACACTTCAAAATACACTTAATTTAACGTGATCAATTCATTGTATCCTTTGGAAAAAAAAACTATCTGTTCTCTGTGTTCACAAGGATGGCTCCTTCTTAAATGCTGCTAGTATTGGGGAGATATGGAAGAGAGGGGCTCTTGTCTGCACAACATAACTCACTCCAGTAAAGGTCCCAATGCTTAACTGGTAAAGCAGAAAATGAGGGAAGTTTAAGCCGCTTATTCTCAAGCTCTGAGCAGGAACTCAAGGTTGTTGTTTGTTTCCTTCAACTCGTAGCAATTGGGATTACCCAGTGTATGTATCCAAGTATACCCAGTATATGCTCTGGTAGTAGATCGATGTTTATTTTTTAATGAGAGTTAACATACTGCCATGACCATTGCCTTTTAGTTAATTAGTTAATTTATTTATTTTTGAACTCTTGATTCATCAGTATTCCTATTTGAATTTTATTAAAGAGAATGCAGTCAAGTCATCCGAAGCAACCTAAAAATTATTTTAAAAAAGACCTGAATAAACCTAAAAATGAGCCCAGCTGTGATATACAAGATTCAATAAATCATCACAATGTGTTACATGTGAGTAGAAAAAGATAGTGACATTACTTAATAAATGATGTTGAACCAAAAGAGAAACTGAGAGAGATTGTGGTAGACTTAGCAGTTACCAGATTTAATTATTGTGGAGGATCAATTAATAAAACTTGCAGAATGCTGAGCTGAATTGGCAAATCAATACAACACAATAGCAATGTCATAATGATATGGCTGAATAATATTACAGCCACACTTTGAATATTTCATTGGGCTCAGGCAGTCAGTTACAAGGGAAATTTCAAAGCTCTGGAAGCAGTACAAAGTGCTCCATGAAGCTGATCCTAGTGTCAAAGGAATGATTTATGAAGAGAGGTTTGATAACTCGAATTCTTCTTCATTGATGAGAATAAGATAGTGTCTTGTGCAGTTGTTTGATAATAAATGGAACAGAAAGTGTTTGCCACTATTCCTTAAGTTAGGATGTTGATGATCCTTTTGTCAAAGAAATAGAGCAGTGCATTCTCCAGGTGTGTGCATAACATTCCTTTCATAACCTCACATTCAGTTGCAACCTTAGGTGTGCTGTGTCCTTAATGACAGTGGAAATTCACTTAAGTAACAAATGCTTGCATCACTTGAGGGAAATGAATTTATTTGTGTAATGAGGAATGACTGTCACCCAGTGGCACTTATGTGCGCAGTGATGAAGTGTTTTGAGAGGCTGGTGTTGAAGCATATCAGCTCCTGTCTGAATGGCGACCTGGATCAGCTCCGATTTGCCAACCGAAGCAACAGGACTACAGCAGATTGTTGGCTCTTCACACAATGCTGGAGAATCTGGTCATCCGGATGCTCCTTATTGATTACAGCTCAGCATTTAACACCACCATCTCTTCAAAACTGATCAGTAAGCTTAAAGACCTGGGCTTCCCTTGTGCAACTGGATCCTGGATTTCCTTACTTGTGGACCCCAGTCAGTTCAAATTGGCAAAAACATCTTCTCCACAATCTGTGTCAACGTAGGAGCACCGCAGGAACGTGTACTGCTCTACTCGCTTTACACCTGTGACTGTGCGGCTAATTTCAGCTCCAACACCATATACAAGCTTGCTGCCGACACCACTGTTGTGGGCCGTATCAAAGGTGGTGGTGAGTCAGCATACAGGAGGGAGACTGAAATCTTGGCTGAGTGTGTAATAACAACAACATCTCACTCAATGTCAATGAGACAAGGAACTGATAGTAGACCAGGAGAGGGGAACCAGAGGTCCATGAGCCAGTAATCATCGGAGAATTAGAGGTAGAGATGGTCAGTATCTTTAAATTCCTGGGTGTCACTATCTCAGAGGACCTGTCCTGAACCCTTCATATAAATATTATTGTGAAGAAAATGCCACAACACCTCTACTTCCTCAGGAGTCTGCAGAGGTACAGCATGTCATTGAAAACCTTGGCAAACTTCTATAGCTGTGAGGTGGGAATTGTGCAGGCTGGCTGCATTACAACCTGGAATGGGAACACCAATGCCTATAAATAGAAAATCCTACAAAAGGTAGTGGATTTGGCCCCGTACATCACAGTAAAACCCTCTCAACCATTGAGCACATCTACATGAAACGTTGCCGTAGAAAAGCAGCATCCAGGCCATGCTCTTTTCCCGCTGCTGCCATCAGGTAGAAGGTACAAGTGCCTCAGAACTCACACCACCACGTTCAAGAACAGTTACTATCCCTCAACCATCAGGCTTTTGAACAAAAGGAGATAGCTACACTCATTTAAGGTCTCTGTTATATTGTTATTTCATGCTTGTAATTTATTGATATTTATTTACAATATATCTTCAATTGCAGTTTATTTACAGTTTACACTTGCTTTTCTATAGATTTGCTAAGTATGCCCACAGAAAAAGAAACTCAAGGTTCTATATGGTGACATGTATGTACTCTGATAATAAACTTTACTTTAAATTTTGAACTTTGGGGAAAGGGATTCATTTCTTTTGGAAGAATTTCCTGAAATGTTGTGCAATACATCATTTCATTATTAATTGTGAACAGTGTTGATCTTTCTTCACCTTCTCCAAATCTACCAGCTCTTGTTGATGTAGCTAGTGATCTTCCTTTAAGTCCAATCGTAATGGGCCCAAATAAAAAGTATAGCTATGAGATCATGAAGTTTGGCTCTCTGCATATGCGCACTTTTGAGTGGATATAAATAAGTGTTATTCAGGAGCTGGAAAGCTGCATAAATTTTCTACCTTCCCTAGCCTAGAGGTACTGAGGACAATTTATCTCCACCCAGACTAAAGAGTGTATTGTGTATTTAGCCTGCAGAGATTTGTCTATACAAACACTCTTCTGTATTTGTACAGTAACCTGTCAGATGGAGTGGAGAACATGTTCTTTGAAAGTGTAGACAGTGATCTTGCAATTTAAGAATTATTGTATGAAACATGGTACATTCATGTTGCCCTACTTACTACATTGGTCTTCTGAAAGAAGTTAAAGGAAGCAGAATCCCTGTGCAAAATGCAATATTCATCCTATTCATACATAATGAATAGACAGCATACATAGAGCAAAGCACTTCTGTAGTCTAACTGATGGTATTTAATAGAGGCAGATTGTAACAGGCTTGAATCCAGGAAGATTTTTCCTCCAAAACACAATGAGCAATTGTCTGACAACAGTACAATTCATGGAAGTGCTGCAGACTTCTGGTCCATGGGTCAAGTTTAATTATGCCAAGTGTAATTATATTGCCTGTGCTGAGGTATTAACTACGTACTTAAGGGAGCTCCTATGTGGAAAAAAACAGTAGAAGTGTATTTTTCTAATAACTGATAAAACTGAAACTCCACACCAATATTTACCTACAAAAAATATTCTGCAGTTTTATTTGATTCTTACATCCAAATTAAATAGTTCCACATTTCCCACCTTTCATTCTGTTTGCCTTGTAGATTGGGCAAATCAACTTCATTTCTATGTCTAATCTTTTATGATTATAATCTGAATATATGCAAAAAGATGACAAGAGGAACTACATATTTTAATACTAACCTTTCAATAGATTGCAGATTTAAAAGCTGAAGCCCATACAGCCATTACATTAATATTTCAGTCTTAAAAGTATTACATTCCATGCTATTCCCAAGTGGAGCAAATTAAGATATCTGAAAAATTATTTAGTGTCTATTGGTTATGTCTTGGTATGCTTTTCACTGCAGAATTCCCCTTCAAATAATTTAGATAAGAACCCTTGTGGAAAATTCAACATTTATTGAGAGCAATAATAGGACGTGCCATCATATTATTTGACCCCACTAATCTCATGAAAAGCATTGCTAGCTTCCATATTTACTAACTTCTGCCTAGAACCACTGAGTACCTAATCACTGAGAATGAAAGGGAGAGAGAAACGTATTACAAAAATGAGAAGATCAGGTGATGCTGGAAATCCAAAACAACACACCCAAAATGCTGAAGGAACTCAGCAGGTCAGGCAGCATCTATGGAAAAGAGTAAACAGTCAACGTTTTGAGCCGAGGCCCCTCGTCAGGACTGGAAAGGAAGGGGAGAAGACGGTGGGGGAAGGAGGAGGAAGAAGTACAAGGTGGCAGATGATAGGTGAAACTGGAAGAGCGGAGTGGACGAAGTAAAGAGCTGGGAGGTTGATTGGTGAAAGAGATAATGGGCTGGAGAAGGGGGAGTCTGATAAGAGAGGATATATTGTCTTACCACGTCTCAGAGTTTCACCCATCTAATGAAATAATATTGGAAGAATAGTCACTTTTTGAAACTGAAAAAGCACTTCATGATATAACAGAGTGGCACTAGAACTGCTGGGGGCCAGGGAGGAGGGATTAGGAGTTCCACGAGGGCTGCTGAAGTGTTAGCTGTGCCGTTTTATGAGATATATAATGAACCAAGGCTGCCTGAGGACACACAACGGTGATGAAAGTTACTTGCCCACTTTTAAAACCTCATTTTCTTTCTCCAGTGTGTGTTTTAAATATGTTGTTTTGAAACTATAGCCAATATGATGATTCCGAATTGATCCCAAAGTTTCCAGATATTAATGTGAATCTATTTCTCCATCATCTGAACCTGTGTTGGCCAGATAATTGCGTACTGGACAATAGACTGTAATTTGTCATCAATATGTCCTCTCAAGATTGGTTCTATCATTATTTTACTAATTAAGAATGCTGCAATATAATTCAGCAATATCTTGTAAAGTAAAATCACCACTGCAGAGAATTTTAACTGCAGATATCTGGAACTAATCAGATATCTGGCATCTGGTGTCAGCTTGTAGAATGTCTCTGTAAGGATATTTATGGGTGAGCCACACTCCTCCCTGGGGTTATTGGAAGGGTCTAGAATACTCCCACTGGCAGTCTGCAGATCTGATGAGATTATGGTAGTGTGATGACAATTCCTTTACACAGTATGTCAATACAACTTCATGATAAGTAAGTATGTCCTTAGGTGGATAATCCTTAGAGGCCTGTGGTTTGCTATATACTGTATATAATGTCCACAAATAATACAAGGAGATTATGTTTGATAGAAAGAGATGTATAATATTTGTGCAAATTATTTGTTAGCTGGAAAAAGGAATATTACTTAGAGGAAATCAGGGGTCAAGCTCTTTTATTAGTGTTTTTTTTTTTCTTAAACAAAAAGAAGCCATGCCAAAGTGCAATATCATAATGAAGTGCTAAACCACTATCATGTGAGCTTTTCAAGAATTCCTTCTCTCTATGGAAATCAACAAAAACAAGTGTAAAGTGATTAGCTAGGAATCTATGTCTTGCCTGGTATGTACTGAAAATTGATCTTTGATATCAAATCAGGTACCTTAACTATCAAATTGAAAAGTCAAGCAATTTACTACAGGCATCCAAAAGTGCCAAGTCCTGTTGGCAGAGGATGAAAGATGGAGAGAGAAGAAGAAGCTGAAAAGTTGGTGGTGCATTGGATTGTAGGCCAGCCAGCACCCAATACCATCCTGGATCTACTGGCCTGTAACTGTCCAAAAAAATGTTCACTCCCAAATGACCTCAGGTATACTGACATGTGTAGACTGGCAGACTGTGAGAACCAGGCATCCACCTCAGAGAGTGTGGAAAGTTCAGATGAAGATGTGGAAAACTTGGAAAATTACTATGATTATTAATAGGTTATAAAAGTAATGGAAATCAAAGTATAGAAAGCAGTCTTTGATTAAATATATTCATTTCACAACCAAATGGGGCCTAGGTTATGGCCATGTGGAACCCCACATTTGAATTATTGTACTGTAATTATTGTACTGTATGCTATGACAAAAGCTTAAGATTATTTTGATTTGATACAACAATATGGAAAATATCATGACATTGATAAAACTCCAGAAATCTCTCCAAATGAGGTTTTTTTTACCTTTTGAGGGGTGGGGTAACATTTTCTGCTGTACTGATGTTAATAAAGAATATACACAAAAAGTGATTACTTATTTGAATTCCTGAATACTCTACAAATCTATGTGATTATATGTGTGAACACGAGTGAATCTGCAGATGCTGGAAATAAATAAAAAACACAAAATGCTGGCAGACATGTTGATTATATGTGTCTTAGGGTTTTTATTGACTTTTCCAAAATAAACAACAGACAAATATTTTTCTAAAAATGAAATGATTCACTCTACTGAAATTGGGCACTGCACTGCGAGTGCCACCAATGACACAGTTTTCAATGTAGAATTTTATAACAACATTTGATGAAAAGTGCTTGAACTCAGCTATCATTGTGACAAATTTCAATGTTGAGGGATCACTGATGACAAAGTACCACTAGGTTGAATATATATGTTGTACTTTATATTGGCCACTTTTCAGAAATGCTTATTTTAGGGTAGTGTTATAAAATGCATGCTAGCACACATAAAGCTACCACTGGTGCAATGCTATCACATATTTTCTAACTCTAGACATGTATCCCTTGCCAAAAATCACTATTAGCATTATTCCCCTCAGGTGGTACCGACCAACCTTACTGGCTCACGGACTACTAGTGATTTTTCAAAACTTCACCAGAACAGCAAAAGAACAAAATAGTTCAGGGTACAGTCTTCAGAAAAATTGCGGGTATAGTGAATATTGGTTCTGTGTTAGTTGTAACATAAATAAAGGATAACACAAGCAAGTGTTTTGATTTCCATCTGGTTTATTTCCAAGCCAAATGAGAGAGTCTGCTTTTGCATGATCTTCCAGTGCCAGGAGTAGTAGCAGGCACCAGGTTCAGTTACATAATCACGATTGAGCTAGATGGAATACTTCATGGACGTGTTTCACCTCATCAGAAAGATTGGCTTACATGACATACTGAGGCGATCAGTCATCTTCTGTGCAGTGTTGGTGATAACAAGTGTAGCTACTAGGGTTATAAAATGATAAAGCACAAAATGAAACCATTCAGCCCATAAACAACATTGGCATCTTCAGTCTTGCTTCATGGGTGATTAATTCAGTGCTTTTCAGTTATCTAATGATCAGTAGCTTTATTTTATCATGGCAAAATAAATACAATTAAGACTGAGGTGGATGGGAGGTAAAATGAATTAACTTAAAATTATAAGATGATGAGAGGCATTGATCGTGTGGATAGTCAGAGGGTTTTTCCCAGGGCTGAAATGGTTGCCACAAGAGGATACAGGTTTAAGGTGCTGAGGAGTAGGTACAGAGGCGACGTCAGGGGTAAGTTTTTTACTCAGAGTGTGGTGAGTGCGTAGAATGGGTAGCCAGCAATGGTGGTGAAGGCAGATACAATAGGGTCTTTTAAGAGGCTTTTAGATAGGTACATGGAGCTTAGTAAAATAGAGGGCTATAGGTAAGCCTAGTAATATCTAAGGTAGGGACATGTTCGGCACAACTTTGTGGGCCGAAGGGCCTGTATTGTGCTGTAGGTTTTCTATGTTTCTATGTACGTTTCTAAGTTCCTGTGCCTCACTTGACTTCCACTCTGCAAGATGGGACTTTATTCCCCATTACATGGCTGATGGTTCACCAGTTAATCTACTTACTAATGAAACCTGAAATTGGGATTCTGTGATTTGAACTTGGTTCTTCTTTTCTTGCTTCTTATAATCTCTTAATGTCTGGGTAATAGACATCATTTTTTCCCACTGCACTCAAGAATTATAATATTAGAAATTTCCCCTGCTTTCATTCTTCCATATGTACCTAAGCATTCAGCTTGTGTAAATGGGAAATGTAGAATTTCTTCTCATAGTGAGACATAATCTGTTCATATTTTATGCAATTTGGGTTTGTGATGTGAGATAAACCAGATACCAAATGACCTAACAGGAGTTGGTAACCTTAGTTACTGAAATGCTTTGCAAATCACTGGGCAGAGCTTTAAGCAATGTTTATAACTATGTTACTGATTTCAACTCAATGAGGCAAGACAGAAGATGCCCGAGCTTGTCGTGTGCACAAGCTATTTCATTTGTCTTTGAGATATTTTATTCTTCCACTTGCTTGACAGCTTCTTCCACTTTCCCCATAGCTCTGGTGTACACAGAAGCTGTAAATATGTATGTAAGATAAGTCGCTGCTAATGAGTGAAGTGTGATCTTGCTAAGAAAGTTCCGTGCTGGTGAATGTAAAATTATAAGAACTGTACAATGAAAATGACAATGTAGCTGCCTAAATGTGAAGATGCTTGCTTAGACTTTGTCAGCCTGTTGGGAGCTGCATAGCACTACTTAAATCCAGCACTGCAAGACCAATAATTTGGTAGGGGAGATGACAGCTAGTGAATATAAGAAATAAAGCAAGGGGTATGCCATTCAGCACCTTGTGCCTCCTAGCTAATTATTAAAGTCATGACTAATATTTTACCTAAGGGTTGCTTTCCTGTACTAAATCTGTAACCCTAATATCCAATAATATATTGTTCTCTATCTAGAAAATATGTGGTGACTGCAACATATTGCATAGCCCTCTTGGGTTGAGGATTCCGACGATTCACTAACCTTTGAATGTATATGTTTATCATCTCAGTCCCGAATTGCTGACCCTTTACTTGGAGACAGTGACTCCTGGTTCTATTACCACAGCATGGGCGAAGTTTAGATCAGTACTTACCTTGTCTGGTAAGGATTTTGTACATTTCAATGAGATCACCTCTCATTCTTCTAAGCACTGGAAAAGTGTCCTCAAGTGTTATCCTCCCATTCCAGGAATCAATCTAGTGTATTTTGTTGTATTCCTCTCGTAAATATGTTTCCTTAGTTAGCTACACCAGATCTGTAAATAATAATCCAGGTACCATCTCACAACTATTCAATTTAGTTTCAGAGGATACCTTTACTCTTTTACTTAAATCCCTTGCAATTAATGCCAACATTTTGATTGACTTCTAAATTACTTGCTGTTCCTACATTTTAACTTCCAATGATTTGAAGGTAAGGGCATCCAAATCCCTCTAATCTCTGACACCTGTCAATTTTTGACCATTTATAGAAAACTATCTTTATACATTTCTATCAAGATGCATGATTTTTATATACTCCATGGCCACTTCATAAGCTGCAGGAGGTACTGAGTGTATTTAAGTACGTTTGTGGCCTTCTGCACTGCAGCCCATCCATGTCAAGGTTTGATGTGTTCTGCATTCATCTATGATGTTCTGCACACCACTGTTGTAATGCATGGTTATTTGAGTTGTGATTGCCTTCCTGTCAGTTTGAACCAGTCTGGCCATTCTCCTCTGATCTCTTTCATTACCAAGGTGTTTTTACCCACAGAACTGCCACTCACTGGATGCCTTTTTTTATTTTGCTTTTTGCACCATTCTCTGAAAACTCTAGAGACTGTCATGCATGAAAATGCCATGAAATTAGCAGTTTCTGAGATACTCAAACCACCCCATCTGGTACCAACAATCATTCCATATTCAAAGCCACTTAGATCAAATTTCTTCCCCATTCTGATGTTTAGCTTGAATGACAAATTAAAATCTTGACCATGCTTTTACGTATGGGGTTGCTGCCACTTAACTGGCTGATTAGATATTTGCATGAACTAAAAATGTGGCCAGTGAGAGTATATGTAATATTTAAATTTGAATAAGGCTTACATGGTTTAGAAAACTGAGAAATTTCAATACGTAAATTATGTTTCAAGTGTCTATGTAATTTTTGAATCCATTCTTCATGTCCAGTAATCGTTACAGATTTGATGAAGTTTAAAGCACAGTTGCTGTTGGGTGTTAAGATCTCACATATAAGATGTTAAGATCTCAATTATACATTCATGTAGTTAGCAATCCTCTGATTAGATCACAATTTATGGCACACAGTTAATACAACAGTAATTACTTTTCATATCCTTTCGTGTTCTAGCCATCAGTGCAAACTCCTTGACCCACTGCCCTCTGAAGCCTCAATGCCTCTCTATTTCTAGATTCTGGTGCATCACTCATTTTAACTGTTCCACCTCCGTGACTTGAGCTTTCCACCACCTTGATCATGAACCCTGGAATTATTTTCTAAAACTTCTCTTCCTCTCTAACATTCTTTTAAGACACTTTGTAAAATCTACCTCTGAAGAATCTTTGGCCACATGTAGAATTTACTTTTAATGGGGTTCAATTACAAATTTCTTTAAAAAAATTGAAATAACATGTTGCGGTAATGGTACCATATAAAATCAATTTATTCCTGAATTGTTAACTTGCTGTTTTTGTAATGAATTGCTGTGTCAATGCCATACAGGATGGATTCTGGTGATGACCATTTCTAGCAATGCAATGTCATTTCAGATTTAAAACAAAATATTCATCTCTTCTGTTTGGTAGATTTCCAAATCTACGTGAATCATTAATTTATAAATGTTGTAATTGCCTGCTTATGTGTTGCCTTTGAGGTTCAAAGTAACTTTAATATCAAAGTATATTTCATCAAATCCCACCCTGAGGTTCATTTTCTTACAGGCTTTCACAGTAGAACAAAGAAATACAATAGAGTTAATGAAAAACTACACACAAAGTCTGACAAATAACTAATGTGCAAAAGAAGACAACTGTTCAAATAAAATAAAATATTACTAATAATAACCAATAAATAAATGAATAAATAAATAATACTGAGAACATGAGTTGTAGAGTCCTTGAAAGTGAGTCCATAGGCTGTGGAATCAATTCAATGTTGAGGTGAGTGAGTTAACCCCTCTGGTTCAGAAGCCTGATGGTTGAAAGGTAATAACAGTTCCTGAACCTGGTGGTGTGGGACATAAGGCTCCTGCACCTTCTTGCTGATGGCTGCAGTAAGAAGAGAACTTGGCTGAGATAGCTTCTTCCTCTTGATTTTTAGTTATGTCAGCTATGGTTACAATAATAGCATTGTCCTAATTCTTGTTTAATGCATATAATATTATAATATTAATGCAGGGATCTCCAGATCAATTGCTCTGTAGAGGAACACCACATACATAATGAAACAATTGTTCTACATGGGGTGAAACTAAACATGTGACTTATCTAGTAGTGTGAGAATATGTTCACAAGCTCTACAACTATTCAAAGCAAACATCTTCTTCTCAAGGTAATTTATACTAATAAACCATTATGGTCTTTATGGCATTCCCTAAATGGTGTTAGATAGACTTGCAACACACAAAATGCTGGGGAGCTCAGCAGGCCGGCAGCATCTATGCAAGAATAAACAGTTGATGCTTCGGGCTGAGACCCTTCACCAGGACTGGAAAAAAAGATGAGAAATTAGGGTAAGGAGGTGGGGGAAGGGAAGGAAGAAGTACAAAGTGATAGGTGATAAGTGAAAGTAGGAGGGGGAGTCGAGAAGTAAAGGGGTGGGATGCTGATAGATGAAAGAGATAAAGGGCTGGAGAAGAGGGAATGTGGTAGGAGAGGGCAGAGCTTCCCAGCCCTTTCTATCACCTCGTCCCCCACCGTGGTTTCACCTATCACCTACCACCTGGTACTTCTTCCTCCCCTTCCCCCAACCCCTTCTCTCTCTACTTCTCATCTTTCCTTTAAGTCCTGATGAAGGATCTCAGCCTGAAATGTTGACTGTTTACACTTTTCCATAGATGCTGCCTGGTCTCTGAGTTCCTCCAGCTTTTTGTGTGTTTTCCTTTGGATTTCCAGCATCTACTGATTCTCTTGTCTTTGTTAGGTAGACTTACCTGGTCTGTTGCCCATTAATAACATGGTCTATTTTTTTCCACAACCTTCCTTCCTTCATTTCTTCTTCATATTTTCTAACACGTCATCTCAGATTTTAGAAGTACGGGCTAACATAGACATCATAAATTTCAATAATGACACTTATCCTGTACTTTCAAACCTTTGGGTTATATGTCATTCATGCAGAATACTCTATATAGAGGAGACACTAGTTGAGATAGTCAGTATTCTGTAAGTATGATATTGATAACCTGTTCAGTATTAACGATAGACATTACAGATTCATAAATGACATTCTCTTTGTTTGGAACTCTAATACATATATATTTTCTCTCATTATAATTTTAAGAACTCTGCTGAAATTAAAACCTGTGTGCACCAAAAACAAACAAAAAAAACCTGCTGGAAATCTAAAATAAACGTGAAAGCTCAAGTACTCAGCATGCCAGGCAGCATCAGTGGAGAATGAAAGAAGCTTCAGATCAGAGATTTTCATGAGAATTATAGTAAATAAGTGTTTTATTAATTTCAATATAAATGCTCAAATATACTGTTCAGTACATAGAAAATTGTGATTCATATTGACAGATATTCCAGAAAATTGGAAAGTATCAAGGAGAGAAAATTGTTTCCACCCCATTTTATTCTGTGATAGCTCTATTGTTACAATATATAGCACGCAAAATATAGCTGAATAGCTAAGTCAGATTAGTATTTTGATTACCTGTCTAATAGAAATTGTAAAGTTATGACTTAAAAGCATTCTATTTAAGATTCTGACTGTCTTGCATAAGAATAGATTATCTGACTTGATTCCAGAATCCTAGGTGGAGGAGACAAGTGATGATATCTTATAAACCCTCCTGCAGAGTTGCCAATACAACTTCTCTCAAGTTGCCTTCGTGCCATTCGAATCATCCTCGTGCAGATCTAGTGGGGAATTGCCAAATAGTTTCAGCAATCCAGTTAATCTATTTCTTTTTCTATAGACTATCCAATTTCCTCTGAATTTCCCTTGCAACAATTCTACTTTTGTTCTTTACAGCTACTCCTAATATCTTCAGCATACATAATGAGCCATTAAGTTATATACATTCTATGGTATACTCTTTTTTGGCATATTGGTTCAAGCTGGTAGAGCATGTTAAAGGTTCTTTGAATACCTATTTAAATGCTTAAATAGCTGTAAAGTTGGGTTGAGGTTGCATATGATGCTGTGTTTTTTTTTGTTTATATATGTCCTCATTTTACCTCTGCAAATCCAACAGTGTTTTAAAGCAATTTTAACTTTGATGGCAATCCCACATGCATCCAGATGATTTGAATTCTATTACAAATTAATTTCTGAGTAAAATATAACTGATTAGATTTGAACCAAGCAACACACACAAAATGCTGGTGGAACGCAGCAGGCCAGGCAGCATCTGTAGGGAGAAGCACTGTCGACGTTTCTGACGAAGGGTCTCGGCCCGAAACGTCGACAGTGCTTCTCCCTATAGATGCTGCCTGACCTGCTGCGTTCCACCAGCATTTTGTGTGTGTTGTTTGAATTTCCAGCATCTGCAGATTTCCTCATTTTTGAGATTTGAATCAACATTGGTTCATCCAAGTTTTCAAAGAAAGGTCTATTCTTTCTTGTCTGGAGGTTCAGTATTATCAATGAAAAAAATAACGCCTTTATATTATTGATAAGATGCAATGCAAGGGTTGATAGTGTTTGAATTTATTATACAAGTGTCAATTATATCAATTACTAATTACAGTATATATAATGCCAAGATGATTGTAGACTTTTGTGGTTTCTTTACAGATATTATTTACCTGAATTTGTGTATTTCAGGGTGTTGGAGACAGTTTGTTGAGTATGAAATGTTATTGAGCTGTCATCAAAACTGAAGTGTAAAAAACAAAATGACTAGTCGGACAAAGTAACAGAATCTACCATGACTTGACTAGGTAAGTAATTTCATTTTGTTCAGTCATTAATCCCTAAACCACATTCCTTCATTGTATAATAGTGGTATTATTTAATGGTGAGATATAATTCATCTGTTCTTTCTCATTTTGAATTTCAATTTGGTGACAGTTATAAACACTTCAATTGTGGAAGATTAATTTTTGACTAGACTAACAAAATAAAAGTCAGTCCTTTCTTCTTTGATATAGCTTGAACAAGAGCAGAAGTGCAGACACTTAAATCTAGACAATGTCCTACTTTTGACACCAATGTTGAATCAATCTATCTCACTATAAAGTTCATCTGGATTTATCTGAGCGTTAAATGTATTAAGGTGGTCTTCAACAATTTCATCAATGAAATATGGAACATCATCTGAGCCATTCATTTTAAAGATTTATTGACTGATAGAAATTATCAAAGAAAGAAAGGATTTATAAAATGCCTTTTTTTGCATTCTATCACAGAAAGGTCCAAATTTCTTTGAAGTATAATATCTGATGTCACTTGGAAAGCATGGAATCTCTTTTATGACCGCACTAAATTTTTACTGGTGCCCATTTGATGAAGCCCTTGCTGGAAGAGTTTCCTCAGAGGGACAAAAAGTCTGCTATCTCTGTTTTCAGCCTAAAACTGGCAGATCTATGCTTTCCTCAGAAATCTGCATTTTAGATCCATACTTTCTTCAGAAATCCTGTATTATTATAAACATAATGCAAAAGCAGAAGATATGAGATCATACACTTGTGATGAAATCTCATAGACCAGGGAATTAACTCCTCTTTCCACAGATGCTGTCCGGCTTGCTGTGTATTTCCAGCATCTTTCATCTTACTGCTAATTGCTCGTGTTTCTTTCTACAATGCAATAAAACCATGACAAATCTTTTAAGTGGCATCTTCTTATATATCTACATTGCTTTCCCCCATAACAACATGTTCATTCTTTCAGTACTTTCTGTCTTAACCATTTTACATTATAAACTTGTACCAAGGAAGACACATTTTATGAAGAATTTAACAATATAAATCCCAGAAAATAAACACCTCCTTAAAATCATATCATTTCTTAAGATTAGTCAATAGCCTTTTTAAAGTTTAAGTATTGCACCTATAGTCCAAATCATCAAATACCCTTAATACAGGATAAAATCGAAAAATTTAGCAAGGATAAGGCACTAAACACGTAGTGAAATGTGTTTATAATTAGTAGTTATTTTGTAGATGGCGTCAGTAGGGCAGTAAAGGAGGTTCAATACATAATAAAATTAGATATATACGGCCTCACATACAGTTGCTATTGCAATGCGCCGAGGCTATAGAGATGTGACCGAAGCCGCAGAGCTCCCCAGTGGCATCTTCTTAGGGAAATACGTTTTGTGCCCAATGTTCACTTTCTATCGATGTGTAAGTTCCCACGTGTATATTACTTGAGTGAGGCGTTAGCTCATGTGAGGTCAACACTCCGGAAGATAAAGTTTACGTATATATTTGTTCTATGTATAATATTTAGACAGAAATATATTCAATGAGAGTCTCAGGGGTTGTTTACCACACACTTTAAACACGAAATTAATGGCAATAAATATGTTTTCAAAGTACATATTGAAATCGCCCAGAGAACATGATGTATTTTAAGTTCAAAAGAAAATGACACTCGAATTAGAAGCTAATACACATTATCAGAAACTTTTAAAAGATGAGAAGCCGAGATGCAAAGTCGACGCATGCAAAGCAGATAGTCTTTCACCGTACTGTTCCTAAACAAAAAAAAACCGTACAAAATGTTCCAGTTTCTTTTAATAGATCGACTTCTGTTTTTTCTTTCAAGGAAGTAAGCATTTCGTGTGTTAATAAAGTTCACTATTAGCTCGGCCGTAGTTTTTAATGTCTGAGAAGTAAATCTGTGATCGAATTTTAACACCAAATCGAAGCGTGAGAAAAGTACCTGAAATTATCCATTTCAGTGCAGCTAAGGAGATTGCACAATATCTTTTATTCTATTTCTATTTTTCTGCGATAGAAAACTAAAGCCGGAAATTAACATTTGCGTTCTGAGTTAATTGTTCATTCCATAGTTGCGCTTTGAAAACATTTCACTATTATTATTTGTGTTATATTATCATGCTTATTTTCAGTTCTAAAGATTATTATATTTGTAATATTCGGTGTATTGCATTTGTACTATTAACTATGGAACAAGCTAGATATATTGTTCCAAGATAATATTTTTGATATAAATTGCTTATATTTTCGTTTACTTTTAAAAGGGTTACGGATATATAAAAAAGTTAGTCGAAGATGGGTTGCAATACCGAATATGAGCAATTGGGGGCGTCTGAAGCACACAGACTGGCTTAATAATTCACTTGTGTTCATTGTAAAACGTTCTACCTGTCCCTTTCGTCACTCCCTCTTCTATGAGTAAAGGAGAGACTTCAACTTGAAATATATCTTACCAGAATCAGGCTGCAAATATGCCTTCGTATTTTAATTTGATGGTAACCGATCACTAAATACTAAGAGTGAACATAAAGCTTGCAAAGTAATTTTAAAAATCTTTGTCAATTATTTATAGTTTATTTATAACATAGCAGTTAGTAAAACTGAACGATTTCAGTTCACATTTTTATGAGGTTGGACATGGAAAAGTCAGCGGTAAACTGCAGGCAGAAGCTAAGAACTATTTTAAATGAACAAATCGCTCAGCATTGAGGCTATTTAGACTTTAGTTAACAAGGAAGTTTTCTTCAATTGCACGAACGTTTCTTTGACAAGTAATCTAGTACTTAAATGCAATACACATTAAGAGATGAAGAAAACTACGAAAACATTTATTTTTCGATGCCGTGAACGTTCGATGGTCTCCTTGAATTACTCAGTTGCTGAGGAATAGTAACAGTTATTCCTAAACATAACATTAAATATACATACTACTTAAAAATTGAAATAAAAGCGTCTGTGGAAATGAGACTGTTAATTTCACCGAAAGGAAGATTTGTTAACGCCCCACAGATTTAAGTGATGTGAAAATTTCTTTCTCGTTTTGCCTCTTGCTGTACCCCCCAAGCCTCTCTCCACGGCCTCGGGAATTGCGGACTGTGAATGTTCTCTCTTTTTTATGTAATCCACGAAATATTTGTCCAAATCGCGAAGGATTCATTTCCAGGCCCATAGTCACGTCGCGTATATGATTTAGTACAAACAGTTGCTGTTTTTAGTGATATCCAAGCTATATTAAATGAATATATCCATCTTTTCTCTGGCCTGTTACGCATTTTAGTCACCAAGTGTTGCAGCTAATATTCGACTGCGGTCGGACCACAGCAGTACTTGAAAAGTTTGCAAAAAGCTTCCCCAGGGTGGCGGGAGTCGGGTGGGGGTGTAATATGCGAATTATTGCGTTCTGATCAACGATTATTGCATTTAGAGTTTTACTGCATTCTGCTATTCACAGAGAATTTCGCCAGTCATGGTGCATTCTGTAAATACTTTTACGCAAATAGAAAACCACTCTTGCTTAACAGTATTTCTCAGGAAGCATAAAGGACTGTTGTTCTTTCCCACTCAGACTTTTGACACTGGCTAATCGCTATGATCGGAGCGTGCTTTGTTTCATATTCTATCTATATGAAGACCTTCCATAACCTCAGAAGCAATTATTAGAAGTTGGAGCTAATTTGTTATCTGCTTATCCAATGCGTAACTGTCTAGCGCCAAACTCCCCAAACACTGAGGCAAACACTTGTCTCCTCCCATCTTTTCCCCACCCACTAGCCTCCACCCTCGGCTCCTTCCTGCCCTAAATTACCCACATTTTGCAGCCCGTAATGAATTTACTGCCTTGTTTTATTTCTCGGGTATCCCTTCTAGATAGCGATGCTTTGCTGCATAGTTGAGAATTTGACGATAATCCTTGGAGTAGCTAGCTGCTCCCTTCCATCCATTGGAAGCTTTGATAACAATCAGCAAATACGGCAATTCAGTTTTCTTTTAAACTGAATTGTTTAAAGGGGGCTCTCTGTCTCTGTGCTGTTTTTATCGTGCACAGAGTCTAAGTAAACTAGATTTTATTCCCGTTTTCTGCATTTAATTGAGAGAGTGCTGCTATTCCTGATGGATACTCGACTGAGAATGAAAATCAGGATTTCTATAAACATCGTGTCTATGAAGGAATACTAGTTAATTGAAGAGACATCGCCTGATATGTACTAGAAGAGCTTTGCATGTAGCACTTTCCGCTATATTTGTTACAAAGACATATTTAGTCCAGATTTTTTTGAAGTTAGCAACTTTATTTTCTCTCTATTCTTACAAATCATGGTATCTGGTTTATTTCACTTCTGACAGTTGTGTCTTGTCAATAAAAGTAAGGTCGGCTGAGATTATTTCAGGGGAACTCCATCCATTTTCAGTGAATTAGTTCAGTGAAAGTGACATTCTGTCTCCTTTTTCTATGATCAGTTTTTAAATTTTAATTCATTTTCCAATTAGTTCTTTTTTTTTAAAAAAACGAGGAACTATTATTGACCCAGAGTTTGCTAGAAAGTGAAATGTGTTGAATCCCTCGCAGCCAATGCACAGTTTGATTTAATTATTCATTTTTTGGTGCAAGATGGTGACGCGTGTGTTATAGAACAAAGGGAATGTGAAAATGAAAGGCAGAGATTGGGGTGGGGGTGGGGTGGGGGTTGGTGGAGAGGGGGAGCTGACGCTAAAAATCAGCTGGTAAAGGTAAACCTCCAGCTTGTCAGTGCCACTCCTCTCAAACCGGCCTGGATGACTCTTCCATTAACACAAACTGCTTTTCCAACAGCATCCAGCCCTCATTCCTTGTAAGTACAGCCATCCTATTAATAGCATGCCAATGTTATTTACAGTATTGTGTAGCTGTGTGTCTGGTGTCATCGTGCTCACACCGCCACCGAAAAGGCAACGCTTGAAACTTTTATTTTCACTTACTTAATCTTGTACCAGAAATTAAAATATTAAGATTCTCAGCTTGTTTTGTGTGGGCAGGTAACATTTAAAATCCAAGGGAAATATTATTTTGCGCGCCGTTTTGTTTTAATTCTTTTGTGTTTCCTTTTTTGAGCTTGCGGTCAATTGCTTACAAAAATAATTGTGCCTGAACTGTTTGTACATAATGTAAGCATTCTGCATTTTGCTGAGTAACATTTGCTCTCCCTCACTTATATTCATTGGGTTTGCTGTCATGTAAAAATGCAAACAATGGTTTCTAACTGTTAACCTGAACGCTCGCTTTAAATCTGAGCGCCCGACTCACCATATCAGACACCGAGTATATTTAATGAACACTTTGAGGTAAGTTCCTTTAACTTAAACATATATTGCTTTTAATGGTAAGAATTTATTTAAGGCTGTTTTCAGTTCCTTTAGGCTCAGCAACAACACTCTGGGTAACTTTCACCCATACCTTTTCGCTTTTGTCAAATTCCTTCACAAGGTTCCATTTCCCGTAGTTTTACTAATCCCACTTGAATCAGACAGGCCATGGAATCTTTCTTAATGTGAATTGTTATAAAAAGTACCTTTAGTAAATGTGATGGGGGGAGGAGGGGGCGGTCAAATGCTAATGTGGTAGTTGTGTTTGGGCGAGGGTGGGCGACCGGTATCGATTTCATCCAGTTTATCGGTAAGACTAGCGCAACACTGACATGGTCAATAAAGATTGGTCATATTTCATAAGCTTAGCTGCGATTTAAAGACAAGCGCGTAATAAGAGATTCAAAGGACTGAGGAATAATTTTGTCTTCGGTCTTTGTGATAGACTAATATGTTCGAAATTGGATTTAACTTTGTTTTGGATGTACGAAAGAGCTCGCCAGATGTTTGTCTCAGAACAGATTTTGGACTGATTTATTCTCGGTCTATGTGTTACGAAATTAAGCTTCCCAACTCACGCCGTGTCATTTTGTTAAAGTTGGAGGCGTCTATTCTCTTGCGCGCATCACACTAGCCGCATGGATAGAAACACAACCATTCGTGTACACTCTTCAAGCAAACACACGCACGCTCGCGTACCTGGAAGCACCTACTGCAAACCGTGTGCCAGTGCCAATAGCTGTCACCTGGGTGAGCGAAATTGTCACGAGCTGTCAGGTTCAAAGTAAAAGTTTCTTTAATACGTCCAGACTCCCCAAACTGCCTTTTTTTGCAGAGCTGAACAACGGATCGGCTCGAAGCTGCTCCGGATTGGCCGTTGCGCAGGGCTCCCTGTGTGCAATTGAGAAATAAATCGGGGCTTTTGATAATGTTGTGGATGGAAATCTATTAGTTTTGACTCTGTCAGTATTCCCAAACTCATCAACGTGGGCGGGGGAGGTGTTCTTGTCCATTTTGTTGCGCTCTTGGGTTTTATGCTGTTTTCATCAATACTTAAATCCAGTATGAAGGTATTTAAGGCATGCCTCACCCTATAGCGTTAGGAGACGCAGGAAGTCAACCATCATTGCGGACTTGGGCAGATTTGTATCCATTTCCGCAGGTTGCGGTAGGCGGTTACACTTAAACAAAACAAAAGTTGTGACATTCAGGTCGGCTCCGTGAAGGAGAAAGGGCAAGATTAGAGCCCTCCAACACCCGGCTACCTGCTTCCCATCCCCAGAAAATGCCTATATTTTTGTTCTCGCCTACTGTGCCTCCAATCTGGAACATCATATCATCCTGACACGAGGTCAAAGACGCGTTATTGGCCCAAATGTCTTAAATTCACTGACAAGCTGCACTTTTAACAAAGGTCGATTGTACTTGGTCAGCCCTGAGTTTTTATTTCCGTTCTTTGTATTAGAGCAGACTCCGCTGACTTACAGCGATCAGCGATTTTGCATAACTCCTTGCATGCCTTAAGTATTCACCGAAGCGGACAATCCCTCCCCGTGTAACCAGGTGGTTCCAGACTCGTTATGTTGGAGTGTTATTCTCCTTACGCAGTTCCATTTAGCATCGAATCGCAAAATGACCAACGGGAACTTGACTTAATTTTCAAATACTTGAGACGCTCTCAGTTGTAATATTTACGTCTAGTTGTTTTCACATTTTTGGTATGTTTACTCCCTTTGAACATACCATTAGCTTTAAAAAAAAACCATCTTAATAGGAGCGGATTTGGGGAAGAAGCTGCCATTTGATAAGGAAGCGATAGGTGACAGTTCCTACGGACAGAACAACCAGGTCAGAGTTGATACGATGGACGAGTTTGCACTGAAGTTGTGTCAATATATTAAAGCACAGCCCTGAAGGCTCGCGTGTGCACAGTCTTGTCTCGAACTGCGGGCAATCTCTAGTCACATTGCATTACCATGCTTAATGCACACAATAAATATTAATATGAAAATAATATTAGTCAAGGAAAAATCACTTACTTGATGTTAAACATGTCAATGCAATTCCCAGAATAGGTAGAAATGTTGCTTGTAAGTTAAGTTTTTAAGTTAGAGACACACAGAACTTTGTAATAAATTGCACCCCTCCACTCCGTGCAGTGCTAAAGTTTGTGTGCGTGAATCTGGAATGTGACAGCATTTACCCTTATATGTCGGGTTAAGATTACGATCAAGGTTCTGCTGTTAAACAGCTATCCTTGAAATATACAATCTGCTAAACGATTGGCACCGTGTTGCAGTTTATTAAATGAGGCATTTATACATATTTGTGTTATATTCAACATTGCAGGCATGAAATTAATCTGGAATCTGAATTTCTTTCTGTATGCAGGCAATGCAGATTACTGACCGGAGTGGTAGTTTTCGTGATGGTACCTGTTACGCGTTTGCTAGCTTTCTTTCCATTTCATTTCGTCTAATAACAAGCTACCTCAGTGAACACTTACCGATAGCAATAGATAGCAAAGCTTTTGTAATTCGGTATCATTTTAACGGAGAGCTGGAAGTTTATCTGTATTGATAACAACTGCCAGGCAAGGGTGAGCAGGGGTCATTTTGTGGCTTTCAATACAGAGAATCTGCAATATCCAAAATCAAAGCGTTGCTACTTCAAATGTGATTTCATGGGGGGGGGGGGGGGGTTGCTGGATATACTTATAAGCTATGCACCCTTATGGCTGCTGCGTTGTAATATAATACAGATTGATTACATTACCAGCTAGGTGTCAGTTTCATTGATGTTGCCGTTGATTCCAGGTTCAGCGATATGTCACCTTATACATCATCTTCATACCGGCTGACATCAATAGGTTTAACTCCAGTTGCATAATCAGATTGGGCAGCGAAGTTTCAGATTTTAAAAAAATCCTTTTAAATGTGGTTCTCGCTGCTGGCCACAAGTTCACTGATAACCTCTGAAAATGCAAGCCCGAGAAAGAAAGAGTAGCTTAAACTGAAAAAAGGAGGGTGCCTGGTGCCTGTCTCCCCTCCCTTCCCTAAATATATTTAATATTACTTTAAGTGCACGAGATAATTGACTTATCTGAGACTGATTATCAAATCTCCGAAAAGTGGCGGACAAAGGGTTAATGTGTAACTCTATCAGATTTCCGAGTTGCACAGCATCGGTAAAAATGTTACACACCAGATGATCAGCGCGTATTTCTCAGTGTTAGCTTTCGCAGCCGTACTCTGCGATCCGAATAACAGCTCCGGCAAACGCCGTTCTCTCATAAATCCAATCAATTATTCTCAATAGTCTTATCACAGCCGCGGAGATCGACCCAGTCGCTCTCTCTCCAATGGTATCACTTTCCGTACAAACGATAGGTATCGAGATCAGTGCGTTTTTTTCCCGAAGGCCAGCGTGTTTATAATGTGGCGGTTTCTTTAATTAAAATAATAGCTTTTTAAACAAAAAAAAGTTCAGGAACATTAACGCTGGAATTGGCAGATTTTCTGAAATGCGTGGGAACGGTAGAGGCTGTGGTCTGTGCGGATCGGCGAGGGAGGGAGGGGAAGTTGGGTTTTCTTTCAGTTTTGATGCGTTACATTTGTTCGCGTTTGCGAAGTTCAGCAATCTCTGACCAGCATGTGGATGTAAATAGCTGGCAGTGTTGTATGTAGCATGAGTTGGCCCGGTGGCTGGCCGATCTCTTCCCCTCTTGCCTCAGTCCCTTACTCTCTCTCTCTCTCTCTCTCTCTCGCTCTGGTTTTGGGAGCAGTAGACATCAAGGCTGGTTGCGAGGGGGGAGCCATAAGATCAATGCCCTGGCCATTCACTTTCTGATGTTGCACGACGGGAAATGCTTTGAATACTTGCGACATGGCCGCTGGAATTGATCGCCAAGATTGACAGCACTAACCATCGCCTTCACTTGTTCCACAAGAGAATAGCAATATTATTTTTCGGCAGCCCATCGGCAACTTCTGCCAGCGATTCGGACACCCCCACCCCCATCACCCCCTATCCATGGCCCGGGGACGCTCCAGCTGACTTTAAGCTCTTCGTTTCAGCTCTTTTGTTTTTTAATACATAACGATTGTTTTAAAATTGTAAAACGATTAGACACATCTAACGACACGGGATAGCTCGGAGCTGCGTCTCGCCAGACTGGCTTCTAAGGTAACCGGGCAAAACCCTTCTGTTTTTGTTTTTGTGTGTGCGCGCGTTGCTTGTTGTGTCTAGAGTCCTTTGCTTGTGTGCATTTCTACGGATTTCTTCTTAAGGGTTGTGCTGTGGCTGGAGGCTGATTTTTTTTCTCTCTCTCTCCGTTGTTGTTGCGATCTGGTTAGGGTCAGTTTGTGCGGAAAGGACAGCGCGCCTAGAGGTTGCTCCGCTAACAAACCGCACCCCCCCCCCCAACTTCAGATAGTCATCTACAATCTAAAAATCCTCGCGAGTTATTGCAAATTGAAATCTTTATGCTCCCTGTACACACATGAAAAAGTCTCCCCCTCTGCTTAGCAACCCCTATTCTTCGCTTCCGCGATCCGCTCTTTACGCCAAACCGCACGCTTTGGAAGGCGATCATCCCATACGCTGGGAATCAGAGTTTTACCAAGCAATCCGGGGTGGGAAGGAATTCAGACCCCGGCGTTTCCGAATACAAGTGGGAAATTAAGATTTTCGGGAAAGCTATGATTTCGTTTTGATAATAATAGTGTCGCAGCACCTTCAATAAATAACGCGAAGTTTAGTTTATGTTGCTCTGGTCATCCGTGCAGTATCGAAACAATTAGCAACAGTTTCCTGATACAGACAGGCGGCAATTTCGACTCTGTCCACACAGCGGTACTAGATGTTAAGTACCGCCCGTGGAAAGCCTCTGATCACAGAATTATAAAGTTGCAATCTGGACGCTTAAGATGCTGCCTGATGTTTATATTAAACTATAGTTTTCACGCAAAGAATTTATAAGGCTGGCATTTCTGTGGTTTTATCCATTCCCGCCTTTGTCTGAGATAATCTCTTCTTTAGTAAGTTCTGCTGGGGTCATGCAAATTGACCTGAGAAGAATGCACAAGCACGTAAATTAAAATAAAACAGGCATCCGGAGACCGACCCATAAGGAGACAATACCCAACCTTTCCATATAGCAGACTTACTAGGCGCGATCACGCACTTCTGTCAACTACAGGGGCCAAACGTGAGTCGTAAAATTTATTTTGAAACACCACTGATAAAATTATTTTTGAACAGTTCTGAAATGTAGGACTTCACGATTTCCCCCGAACTGAATGCATATCGATTAGATAACAATGACCGTATTGTTTAGAAAGTTTTATGTAGTTTTATATTCATGCACCCAATTTCCTTATAAAATCAGAGTATTTACGTTTTATTTGGCGTCGATCTCATCTTTAAATTTGGTTTTAATTTTAATACGGTATGCATTAATGCATTTTCTTAACAAATACACACTTTAAATTAATTTGGGGTATTTCTTTCTGTGGCTCCATCGGTGACGTGCTGTTTGTAATCCGATTAAGGTATTTTTTCTATGAAATATTGCAATATCTGTTCTCCCCATTGCGTGAAAGAAGGAAAGCGTTAAATGATATCTCTAAATGGGACATTGCCTGTTTACCAGTTAGAAGTCCTGATGTTATCGATCTGATAGCTGCCTTTCCTGAATTCTCACTTTTATGGTTGGAAAAGAAGAACAAGAGAGAAATTTGAAAAGACAATTAATGTTGTGCCTGTTACTGTTTTACCTCGGTGACGGGAAGGGGGGGGGGGCGTTGTGGGGCGGAGAGAGTGAATGTGAAAGTTGTCTGGGGAGAAGAGATTAGCTCTTTCTGACATTCGGGCCAGGGGTGTTTCCCAAAATACTGAGTCAAAACTTTCACCAGAAATTTAAAAAAAAAGAATTCGCATGTTGAGCGCAGATAAGAAGCGTGTTTAACCACATCACATCTGTTTACTGAAAGTTTTTGGAAGTCATTTGCAATATTACATCTCTCCCATTTTATTTAGCATGACACACAAACCACTTTCTGAAATGATGCGAATATGCGCAAGAAATGTCATCTTCGACTGATTTTAAAATGTCTTTATGAAAACGGTCTGCGTGACTTAGCTATACCTTCCTGTGCGTTTAAAATACTGTACTGTTTTCTCTTTATGATTTGTATCTGCTATTCATAAATAGGCATAATGAAATGGTAAACCTAAAGGTAAACATCTCGATTAGACTCTAGTGATGAATTGTTAACTGTATTGAAACTCTTTATTAGAAATTTCACCTGATAGACATATGTAGAAAACACACTATTTCAGTTTTTCTACTGTGGTTACGACTAATCGAGAATTATTCCGAATAACTATATATAATGAGAGTCTCGCTGGAAGGTATTTGCATGTACTAAACAATCCTCTTATGTTAACAGCAGTCTTTAAAAATGACGTGTTCTGTTTGCTTTCATGTGATTTCTCTGCACAGCAAACGATTATCAAGATAGATTTTATTGACCGTTCCTATAAGTTATCGAGACGCACTTCATTTAATAACCATTCTTCGTTATACATAATGCAGCTAATGCTGTAAGACTGTTTGTAAAACAATACCCTGGCTAGTCCTAGTGTTAGGGAAAAGTTGATCTGCTAATGGCATTTTGTTTTGAACAGCTGTCTGACTTGTTGCTTGCTGTTAAAGTAACTTCCCTCATAAGGTATGGTGGCACTGAAGCTGAAAGGATGTCCAAATGGCACATTTATAATTAGATTGCAAATTCAGCAGATTGTGTCCATACTACAGAGCTAAACTGCAATGTCTGGGATCTCAACAGAGGCGTCTTAAAAAGCGACTCCACTGAGTCTTGGATTATTCTCTTTTCACATTCTTCAACCTCTACAGCCGTGAACAGCAGGGACACTTGATTAAGGCAGTATATATTTCACATAATAAACACCTACCGAGGAGCTACAAGGCTAAAGTTTGGAGTCAACAGCGGGGGTGTGATATTTAAATTGTTGACAGATATAGACTCTGCAACCGCGATATGCCATTAGTTTAGTTCATATTCAACATTCTACAGCTCAGGTATAATTACTTATAGTGAAAAGCAAATTAAGAAGCGTTCATATATTCATATTTTCAGAATTTTAAAAAAGATGTCACTATTCAATATTGATTTTATAGCAGTTTACAATTTGATATTTTGTACGACCTGTGGATCATACACTGGATATTCAAATACCTAATAAAAATTGAAGCCAAAGTTAGACAATAATAATAATAATAATGATAAAGAGATTCAGGAATATCCATTAAACTAAAATAAACAAAGAACAATTTTGGAGTAATTTTGCATTTCCTAATGTACCATTTATTGATTGCTGCTCACTACTGGCCTTTTCAATCAAGACAACTTTTTAAAGCAAAAATCCCATATCATTTCATCATAAGGATTTTTTCCCCAAATCAGTTATTTGAACTGTGATCATTTACAAATCAACCTAAGATTCAGTATCGTTTACACTTCAACTCTCAGCCAAACTACAGTTTTTTTGCATATTCACAGACTAAATGGAACGCATTTGGAATGATTTAAACTGCAGCGGCAATCATTATTGTTTGTCCAAGAAACGCGTCTAATTTATAGTACAAATTGAACTTAATGAGAATATGAATCAAAGGCAAAATTGCAAAGGGACCATCAGCAACTTGCATTTCAACATCATCGTCATATTTTCCATGAAATGAAATTCTGAATAATTTAAAGGTAGTGGGAACTAAATGGATAACATTCTTCTGAAGTTTAAAGTAAAAATCAAAATATAGAAACATTTAAACTAGTAAGACAGAAAATAAATTCCCTTTGCTTTTGATGCTCTTCGCAGTATCGATGTAATAATGTAGTTTGTGTACAGTATCACCCAATTTCGGTGGGGCCATGGATAATTAAGGTTGAAAATGTACATATACCCTAAACCCTGCGATTGGAGAAAAAATGTTGCTCCTTCTTAGAGAGCCTGTGCCGCTCCAGTTAATAATTTGATTAGTTATTATGATGGAAAATCAATACTTTTTGCTGACTGCCGTACGACGAAAGTTGCACCTGGTTAAAATAAATGCTCTCAAAATAATAATGCCATTTGTTGGAGAACCAATAGCTATGTAAATTGTACATTTTATTTTGCAGAGCTCTGGGAAAATGTTTGTTTAACGTGCAATTCAAATATAATTTTTGAGCTAAATACATTAGCTCCTTGATGCACGTTAGCATTTCTAGGGTTAATTGACGTTTTGCACCGCTCGAAAATAAACCGTGACGGATATAATCCAGGTTATTGTAGATTCATTTTATTTCTTTTTTTAAGGTCAAACTAGTAGGTTTGAAAGTTGCTTTTGCGGTGTTCACTTTGAAAATATTTTTGTAGTTTGAAATGTTGCAGTTGAGGTGTACAATCGGAGCCTATGATTCTTCCCACCGACCCCATCTACCATCCCACCGCCTCTTTCAGATGAGGAGCGCAGATGGCTTCCCCCCTTAAAATAACTCATAGACTCGAGATATCACCGTATCCGGCGTATTTAGACTTTGCAGGTGCTGCAGACCCAGTTTGTGCTCGCCTGAGAAGTGAACTAGCCCCGCCTATGTGCATCCTGAGCACCTTTTTGTGGCGCGTCCATTCAAACAATGCTTGTTCCTTATCCGTGTCGTTTGGACTGGACAGAAAATCTGTGCAGGCGCAAAAGGGGAAAGAATGGAGGAAGAGAAGCGAGTGAGAGGAGGGAAAGGAGAAAAAGGAGACAGAATGAAGAGGAAGATCGTGCTGGTAGCCAACGGCAAACGTTAGAGAGAGACACGAGAGCAAATGCTTAAAGAAGCTGAGTACCGCGAAGGGAATGATCGAGAAAACACTTCTTGACGCAAACAGTTCAGTTGTAGTTGACGAGCAACTGTGAAAAAATTAAAAGGAGGTTGCAAGAGACCGGGACAGGAGTGTGGGCTGTCAGACAGGGTTAAGGTCGGGACTGGCTGACAGAGTTTCAGATTTCCCGTCACAGCGGGCACAAGTCAAAGCAGCAGTGCGAGTAGGTCTGAAAGGACATTGTGGTGCCGGGGTTACTCAATTCAACCTAACGCAGTTCACCCCTGCAAGATATGAACATCCAACACAAATACGCGCAACCAAAGGTCCCATCATATAGACTTAAAATTGCTTGACATGATATTGGATTGAACACCCCCCCCCCCCCATCTCCATTAGAGAATAGACGTTGTTCGCTAACGGCTTTTTGTTTTTTGATTTGTTTAACAAGCTCTGTTGTGTAGTCCTCAGTTGTGTGTGATTTTGTTCGTGCAGCAGCTTGGAGTTGGTGAATCTTTGGCGATTTCTCCCTCTAGGCTTGGCAAGCACTCAAGATGTGATTTTCGCAAGACTCTTTCTTCTGCAAACCGTTCCAGCCACAGATCCGTTCATTCTGCAGGCTCCAGCGAGCGAAGCCCCAGCCGCAGCAGTAGTCAGTAGTAGCATGCACCACGAAACGTACTCTCCAACTGGCCGTGTGTTAGGGAGAAAGTCAAGGGAACTATCCATTTCTCTGGCTTCTCTGGAACAGGTCATAAAGTTTCGAAAAGTGCACATACTGTATTGTGAATTCAAACTAACCCAGTCCAAAGAGCAAACATTTTGGAGTTTTCAGCAATGTATTTTTGAAAAAGTGTGCCAACAGCTGGAGATATATAGGAACAATTCTTATTGAGAAAACACACGGAATAGTTCATAGTCTCTATGGGGCCCATATATTGTCTGCATATAGAAATAGATGAACTCTCTTTAAAATAGTGTTATTTCAGTATTAATAGTGTTATTTAATAAAATAGGATTTTTCTATTTTGCAAAAGTGGGAAATAGATACGAACTGAACGTTTTCTTAGTCTTTCTTGTCTCACGTGTTTGAAAGCAGTTGTGCTCCCTAACGCCTTGATCAAGCCCTGAAGACTTATTCCAAGGACGTAATGGAAAACAATCGTCAATTATATGGAATCTCAGTTGCTTCTATTTAATCGTTGGTCTTTTTTTCATTGAATAGCTGAAAAACAATTGAGACAACTATGACTTCATTAACATGTCGAAGTAATTATTTGCTGACAAATCATATTTCTTATTAAACATGCAATACTCAAGTTTGTAACAGGAGACTAATCATAAGCAAAACATTAGGTATACAAACGGAATAATGTTTAATTATTTAGACTCTAGGGAGAAAGTGCCCATTCCTGAAGTTGATTGTATATGTGTATGTATTCTTGACATGATGCAAATATGCTTCTATAATCCTCAGAGAGTTCAATTGTAATTAACAGATCCCAAAGCTGCACCTTGTGCACAGTCATACAGCTGCATTTTTAAAAACTGTAGTGTTTAAGTAGCACTTAACTCTTATGCTTTATTTAATCTGTAATCCAGTGGAATATATTGAGTTCATCAAGATGCAAGATATATTTTATCTGGCTATTGACTGTATTTGAGGTCTACAGCAGTAAACTATTGACTGCAGAATTGTAGAGTGATTAATTGACTTATAATACCCAAAGTCGAAATCTGAGAGTATTATTGCACAACAGAGGTCAATTCTGTGACCTGCCAACCAAAGATTCAGTTTATGGACTGAAAGTTGTGATCACTATTAACTGGACAGAATACTATTTTAAAATGGGAATCTGCTTGACCGATAAAGAGTCTGCTGTGACAATTCTATGTCTTATAGCCTCTGTTCTTTTGTACATGGAAGTCGTCTATTGCAGACAGTTGCTTGTTGATACTAATTCAAAATCAGTGATATAATTTTTTCTTTCCATAAAGGAATAAATCTTCCTCCAATTTGATTAGAGTTGTAATTCTAGATTCAGTAGAATAGATTTACTGTTATCACTAGGATTTTAGTTAAAACATAATTGTGGGTGTAAAGGCATTTTGCAGTGTTTCTGTTTGAATTGTAAAGTGCAATAATTATGAATATTGCCCTCATGGCTTACACTTGCTAAGGAAGAAATGGAGCTTTAGAAATCTAATGTGGAATTTGAATAGCTGTAAGCCTACTACTGAGAGCAGTTTCACGAGTTTGGTATATCACACAAAATGCATATTGCCACATACATTTCTTTTAGTTTAAGCCTAATTTTCTTTTCATTTTTTGCATATTGGCATCAAATAAATGCGTGACAACACGGGAAATATATACCAGATGTATTTCATGCCTGAAATCTTTCCTGTCATTAGAAATATAATTCTTGTTATGTCATCCTGGGATTGAAATTTATGTCTCTCAAATGACTAGACTTGATTATTCAAAAACAACAAAGTAGTGAGTATATCCAGAATATATGAAGCAAAGACTGGACCATGGCACTTTCTCACATCTTCTGGGTGTAGCCTAAGTCAGTTGAATGATTACAATTTTATCCAATATTTTCTGGCCTCAGGTGCCATTCCAGATGGAGTACGACTTACAGCTTTTGGACACTTTCTATTACCAACTCAGATCTATGATTGATGGTTGGTAGTTTGATCATGAAGAGAAACACAATAGAGCTTGATTTTTATAGAGTTCCTAGATGTGCACTCTCCAGCAGGGGTCATAGGATAGGACTCAGAAGTGAAGGCAAAAGTTTTTCCTGAGCATCTTTTGCTCATGACATTGTCCCAGTTGAGATCACATTACTCCAGGCAGACCAGGATTTAACTTGGAGCATACCTTGCCCAACTCCATATGAGACTGTATAGTACATTTACCTGGGGACATTAGGAAGCTAAAAATTCCTTATGAACCTGTGGTAATATTGTAACAATCATTAAACATATAATGTGAATATTACAATGGGGTGACCAACAGCTAAAAATCTTTCAGATTAATAAAGAACACTTTTGAAAGATGTAATGCATCAGGAAATGAAGAACATAGTTGCTTGGGATTAATTTGAAGGCAATAGTCACCCTTTTGTTCTGTACACAGATTATTGGATAACATCGAATTTTAATCAGCCAACACACTTGAAATAGTGCCCCATATTAATATAAATCATTGACTCAACATGTATTGATGGATTAAAAACAATTCCACTCTATTTTAAACAAACTGAGTTGACCTGGTAGGTCATAGCCTTGTAGAAAGTTGATGTAACATGGTTGACAGGACTTGGTTAAGGCCTTGCCCCTGTCATTCACATTAGGATGTAATAAGAGCTCAGTTAATGAAGTATTTACATTATTTTAGCATTTGAGGCAAGCCCATTACAGTGAGACCCTTCCATATATTGCAGCATCTTGTGCATCTGTTGAAATGTTTGCTACATTTTCATTAAAGTGCAATGAATCATAAAAGTAAAGATTAGCATTATTATCACATTTACATTGAAACATACAGTGAAATACATCACATTGCGTCAGTGATCACCACAGTCCGATGATTGTGCCGAGGAACACCACAAGTTTTGCCACACCTCCGGTGCCAACATTGCATGCCCTCAACTCACTAAAGCAAATTTTAACTGTATGTCTTTGTATTATGAGAGGAAACTGGAGCACATGGAGGAATCCCACACATTCACATGGAGAACATAAAAAATTCTTTGCAGACAGTGATGGGAATCAAACCCTGTTCAGTGATGCTTGGCACAGTAAAGGGATTGTGCTAACCACTATTGCAAAAGAAAAAAATATCTTGATCAGTTTTAAGAATGCAATTTAACAATTCTATCATTGTAAATCATAGGTTTGAGCTTCCTTGCGTACAGGGGATCCCTTGCCTTCTAGTGAACCACAAAGCACTTCTGCAACATTTAGGCTGTTAGAAAAGATGAAATATGAAGGCAATGCAGTCAATGATATAAAAGAGGGTAACAAAAGATTTTTTTTCAGATACATGAAGAGCAAGAGAAAGGAGAGAGTTGATATTGGACTGCTGGAAAGGTAATAATAGAGGACAAAGAAATGGCGGATGAACTTAATGAGTATCCTGCATCAGTCTTCATTGTGGAAGACACTAGTAGTATGTCAGAAATTTGAGAGTGTCAGGGAGAAGAGGTGAATGTAGTTATTATTACTAAGGAGAAGGTGCCTGGGAACCTGAAAGGTCTGATGATAGATAGTCATCTGAACCAGATGGATTACATCTCAAGGTTCTGATAGAAGTAGTTGAAGAAATTATGGAAGCATTGATAATGATCTTTCAAAAATCACTAGCTTCTGAAGTGGTTCCAGAGGATTGGAAGATTGCAAATGTCAGTTAACTCCTTAAGAAGGGAGGAAGATAGAAGAAAGGAGACTGTAGGGCAGTAAGCCTGATCTTAGTGATTGGGAAGAAGCTGGATTTGATTGTTAAGGATGAGGTTTTGGGATACTTGGAGGCACGTGATAAAATAGGCCAAAGTTAACATGTTTCCTTCATGCAAAATCTTGCCTGACAAATCTATTGGAGTTCTTTGAGGAAATAACAAGCAGGATGGACAAAGGAGAGTCAGTGGATGCTGATAACTTGGATTTTCAGAAGCCTTTGACCAGGTGCCACACATGAGGATGCCTGACAAGAGCCCATGGTATTATAAGAAATATACTAACATGTGTACTGGGCCTTTTTGGTTGGATTGTTGTGTAGGATTCCCTACAGGTTGAGTTGATGGTAAGGAAGGGAGCTGCAATGTTAGCGTTCATTTGGAGATGGATAGAGTATTAGAGCAAGGATGCAATGCTGAGGCTTTATAAGGTATTGGTCAGTCTGCACATGGCGTATTGTGAGCAGTTTTAGGCTTCTTATCTAAGAAAGGATGTGATGGCATTGGAAAGGGTCCAGAGGAGGTTCATGAGAATTATTCCAGGAATGAAAGGGTTATCGTATGAGGAGCGTTTGAATGTGCTGGGTGTGTGCTTGCTGGAGTTTAGAATACATGGGGAACACATTAAAACCTCTTGAATCTTGATAAGCCTAGATAGAGTGGATGTAAAGAGGATGTATAGTGGGTGAATCTAGGACTATAATAGAAGATCCATTTAGAACAGAGATGAGGAGGAATTTCTTTAGCTGAAGGTGGTGAATCTGTGGAAGTTGACAGCTGTGGAGCTCTTGATTAGTCAGGGTGGCAAAGTTTACGGGGAGAAGGTAGGAGAAGTTGGTTGAGAGTGAAAATAAATAGCCATGATGGATTGGCAAACAGACTCAATGTACTGATTGGTCTAATTTTGCTCCTATGTCTTATGCTTATGCAATCAGTAGCATAGATCACAGATATTTTCCCTATTAAAAAGACCAGGTAATTCTTTATAAGTGAAAGACCATACTGACTGTTAAAATGTTCATGCAGAGAAGGCCCAGGCTTCATTTGTGCAAAAAATCACTTGTATACAGTTAGCAAAATTAATCGGTTTCATGCCTTCTCTTCACCTAAAGCTTAACACCTCCAATAAACTGTTCAGTTATTTTCATGAGAAGCTGTAACATTCTGAAATATAGCCCTAAACCTTAAATTTGTGCGGTCTAATGTTAGTGTGTAAATGCTGCACAAATCTGTATGAAATTCTTCAGTGCTCTATTTTAGTGGTGTCAATAAATCATTCTGTATGTTTAATCAGCACTAATATACTGTACATTAAGATCTCACCATATAATTTGAACAGTATAATGTTATTCACTTTGAGCTAAGGACTTGTTGATAATTTAAATCTATTATTTATAATGCTTTCAGGTTTTGTGCAATGCAGTTTTTACTTTAAATATATTGATACTTAGAACATTTTCTTAAGATTTAATCAAAGCCCTAGAGATGGCATTTTCAGTCATCTGTACATCATTGCATTGAATAGTGGTATGATCTGTGCACAAATCATATCTGGATCATTACTACTAAACACCCATATATAAAGAAACCAATATATGGATATCTTGAGCTCTGGAGATGACAGTGGGTGGGTGGATGAGAGATAGAGTCATAGAGTCACAAAACATGCCCTTTGGCCCATTTAGTCCATTCCCTGCCATTAATCTGCCTAGTCCCATTGATCTGCACCCAGACCATAGCCCTCCATACCCCTCCCAACTATGTACCTACCCAAATTTCTCTTAAATGTTGAAATCAGTCCCACATCCACTACTTGCATTGGTAACTTGTTACACACTCTCACCATCCTCTGAATGAAGAAGTTTTCCCTCATGTTCCCCGTAAGCATTCCACCTTTCAACCTTAACCCATGACCTTTAGTTGTAGTCTCACCTAACCTCAGTGGAAAAAGCCTGCTTGCATTTACCCTATCTATAGCCCTCATAATTTTGGATATCTCTATCAGGTCTTCCCTCAGTCTTCTACATTTTAGGAAATAAATTCCTAACCTATTTACCTTTTCCTATAACTCATGTCCTGAAGTCCCGGCAAAATCCTTATAAATCTTCTCTGTACTCTTTCAAACGTATTTACATCTTTCCTATTGGTAGGTGACCAAAACTGCACATAATACTTCAAATTAAGCCTCACCAATGTCTTATACAACTTTAACCTAACACCCTATCTCCTGTAATCAGTACATTGATTAATGAAGGCCAATGTGCTAAAAGCTTGCTTTACAACCTCAATTACCTGTGACATCATTTTCAATGAATTATGGATGTCTGTCCCAGATCCCTCAGTTGTACCTCACTCCTTGGTGCCCTACCCTTCACTATTGAAGACCTATCCTGGTTGGTCCTACCAAAGTGCAACACCTTACGCTTGTCTGGATTAAATTCCATCTGCTATTTTTCAGCTCAGTTTCCAGCTGGTCCAGATCCTGAAGTAAGCTTATATAGTCTTCCTCACTCTCCACTAGACCCCCAGTCTTGATGTCATCAACAAATTTACTGGTCCAATTTACCACATTATCATCCAGACCTTTGATATAGATGACACACAACAATGGACAAAGCACCAGTCCCTGCGGGACAGCACAACTGACAGGTCTCCACTCAAAGAAGCAACCATCTCCCTGGCTTCTCCCAAAAAGACAATGTCTATTCAAATTTATTATCTCAACTTGAATGCCAAGCAACTGAACCTTCTTGACCAACCTCTCATATGTGATCTTGTCAAATGCCTTGCTAATGGCCATGTAGACCACATCCACTGCCTTATTTTCATCAACTTTCTTGGTAACTTCCTTGAAGAACTCTATAATGTTGGTTAGAAATGACTTTCACACACAAAGCCATGTTGACTATCCCTATTCAGTTGGTGTCCATCCAACTACTTATTTTTCTGGTCCCTTAGAATACCTTGCAATAACGTTCCAACGAACTGTTATTAGGCTCATTGGCCTATAATTTCCTGGCTTATTCTTAGAGCCTTTCTTAAACAACGGAACAATATTAGCTATCCTTCAGTCCTCCAGCACCTCACCCGTGGCTAAGGATGACTTAAATATTTCTGCTAGGACCCTTGCAATGTCTGCACTAGTCTCCCACAGGATCTGAGGAACACCTTGTCAGGTCCTGGCAATTTATCCACCCTAATTCACCTCAAGATATCAAACACCTCCTGCATTGTAATCTGTATAGGGTCCATAACCTCAATGCTACTTTGCCTCACTTCTATAGACTCTGTATCCAACTCCTGAGTAAATACAGATGCAAAAAAATCCATTTAAGATCTCACTCATCTCTTTTGTCTCCATGCATAGTTACCACTCCAATCTTCCCGAGGACCATTTTTGTCCCTTGCAATCCTCTTGCTTTTAATGTATCTGCAGAAGCCCTTAGGATTCTCCTTCACTTTGTCTGCTAGAGTAACTTTTTAACTCTCCTGATTTCTTTCTTAAGTGCTCTCATTTCTTACATTCCACAAGTACCTCATTTTTTCCTACCTGCCTATACCTGCTATGAACCTACTTTTTTTTTCTTAACCAGGGCCTCAGTATCTCTCTAAAAACAAGGTTCCCTAAAACTGTTATCCTTGCCTTTTATTCTGACAGGAACATACAAACACTGTACTCTCAAAATTTCACCTTCCCGTTTACCAAATACACCTTTGTCAGAAAACAATCTGACCCAATCCACACTTGCCAGATCCATTCTAACACCATCGAAGTTGGCCTTTCTTCAATTTAAAATCTCAACTCAAGGACCAGACCAGTCCTTTTCCATAAGTGCTATTACCTTGTAAGTATTGGCATTATGATTCCTGATTGAAAGTGCCTCCCTCGTTCCCTAATAGAGATTTAGTATCACACTTTCTATGCTGGGACTTATATGTACTGATTAAGGAAACTTTCCTGAACACATTTGACAAATTCTATCCCATTCAGACCTTTAACTGTATGGGAGACCCAGTCAAAATGTGGAATGTTAAAATCACCTACCATCACTACCTTATGATTCGTGTTACAGTCTGCGATCTCTACAAATTTGCTCCCCTAAATCCTGCTGACTGTTTAGTGGTCTATTCTGTAATCCCAGTAATGTGGTTATACCTTTCTTAATCCTCATTCCTACTCATAAAGCTTTACTTGACGAGCTCTCCAGTCTGTCCTGTCTAAGCATTGCTGTGATATTTTCCTTGACTAGATGCGACCCCACCCCCCTTTAATCCCTCCCATTCTATCATGTCTGAAACAACGGAACCCTGGAACACTGAGCTTCCAGTCCTGCCCCTCCTGCAAACAAGTCTCACTAATGGCTACAATATCATAATTCCTCATGCTGATCCAATCCCTCAGCTCATCTGTCTTTTCTACAATACTTCTTGCATTGAAATATATGCAGCTCAGAACGTTAGTCCCACCATGCTCAACCTTTTGATTCCTATCTTTATATGTAAGCTTAATAACATTTTTCTCAACTATTTGTTCTGGCACTCTGGTTCCCATCCCCAGCAACTCTAGATGTGTGACTAATTCCAGTATTAAAGTTACATTATATTTTTGGAGTCAGGTGAGATCTCATTCTGCATTATAGCATTGAGACCCTCTCAAGGTGATCACCAGAAAACATTTATGCTTGATATCAAATGGAACAGAAGAGTAGTGCAGTGATGTGGCAGGTTTAAAAAGCACTCAGGCAGGTCTGAAAAAAATTACTACTAAATAGTTTTAACATGTATTTTAGGACCTCCATCCAACAAAATATTTAAAATCTAGCAGAACTCTGCATCTATGCATGTATAATGTTATCAATTTGGATAGTATAAAGTGACATTAATCTAATGGTGGCTGATTCCTGCCAGCTTTCCCATCTTTTGTTATTCAGTAGCAAGCCCTTTAGCCCCCTCCACATTACTGATCAGAAAAATTGAATTGGCCCATTTTGTCACTCTACATCTTTCTGTGTTGATGTGAATCTCACTGGACCACGAGAATATATTTTGAAATTAATGAAGGTGGATTGAGAGTTGCGCTCTTGTATCTAAGTTTGAAGCTTTTGGGCTGAAGTCTTACTTCAAGCAATTATGCACAAATTAAGATTTACCACTGTCTTAAAATTGACAATAATCTTGTATTAGATGTGCAGAAACTTTAGATTAGGAAGGCCAAAGACTTTGTCTTGGTTCCTCTTCACCTTCTGATCTCAGCATTGGACACCCTCCCACCCCCAGCAGCTGTCCAAAATAGAACTGTTGTTCGCAACATTTATTTGACCTTAGTTGAACATAGTATCACCAAGTTTGACAATAATACTTCCATTACATCTGCCTGTCTTCTCCACAGCTCATCTGCTGATGAAACTTTAATCTCTCTATAGATGGCTGCTATATTACACCCTCTTTCTACCCTTTGTGTGCTTTATGTCTCCAAAGCCCTGTCGTACATGTCCCACTCTTCACCACACCTTGTACATCCAGGACCTCAGTGCTGAGTGACTGAGTTCAATTCTGGTGAAACTGCAATGCAAGTTCATAATTATCATTCTTGCTCTTAAATCCATGTCTTGCTCCTCTATATATCTGTAATCTCTTCCTGAACAGCAGAATAGGACTAATGGGTTTGCTTATGCTTGTGCCAATCCAAGAGATTCTGAAATGCCTCTAATGTATCTGCCTCTACCACTAACCCTGGCAGGGCGTACCATGCACCCAGCATTGATATGATAGGAGGAATGGCCTCCTTTTGTGCTTTAACAATTCATAAATGTATTATTTTAGATAACTATGCTTCTTTAATTCTGACCTCTTGAATATATCCAAGACAAATTGAATTGCATGTACATTGACAATTGTGTCTACACTTGCAAATGTTCTAAGCTTTAATTCTCTTCTATTACCTTTTTAGCTTTCTTCCCTCAAGACTTCACATAAAATATTTTCCTTTGTCCTGATGATCATTTGCACGAGCAACTTATGTGACCACAGCCAAATTTCATACAATAGGGTATAATACAAAACAGTACACGCTCCCTTGGCCCACAATTTTGTACCTACTTGAAGATCAATCTAACCCTTCCCTCCTACAAATCCTTCACTTTTTCTATCATCCATGTGCCAATTCAAGAGTTTCTGAACTGTCTCTAATGTATCTACCTCTACCACCAACCCTGGCAGAGTGTTCCATGAACCCACCACTCTCTGTGTAAGAAATGTAACTTTGATATCCACCCTCATTTTCCTCCAATCACCTTAAAATTGGAGGTATTAGCCCCTGGTATTAGAAATCATGCCCCTGGGATAAAGTCTCTGGCTATCAACTGAATCTTGCCTCATATCATCTTATATACCTCTGCCAAATCACTTCTCATCCTCTTTCGTTCCAAAGACAGGAGCCCTAGCCCGCTCAACTTATCTTCATAAGACATGCTCTCTAATCCAGGCAGCATCCTGGTAAATCTCCTCTCTAAGACTTCCATATCCTTCTGATAATGAAGTTATCAGAATTGAACACAATATTCCAAGTGTGGTCTTACCAGGGTTTTATAGAGCTGCACCATTATCTCCGGGCTCTGGAACTCAATCCTCCAGCTAATGAAGGACAATACAATGCTCACATCTCTACATTATAGGTACTATATAAATACACATTGACGTTGCCCATACCACAAACAGTGCTTTCACTGCTGCAGTTGGTCGCTTTCAGATGAGATCATAAACTAAGTGCACTCTCAGGTAGATGTAAAAGTTGTCACTTTGTGATGGGCTGAGCTTGTGAAAGATGAATCATAAATCACGATTGTGAATCTTTTTCTCTTCAGCCCTAAACATTTCTCCCACTGGCTCCTCTCTAATAATAAAACGTGTTATGTTTTAGAATGCAGATATGTGCAGCTGTATTCACACATCAGCACACAAGCAGATAGCTATTTTAATGTTTTTTGATTCAAGAAAAATGTGAAATTGCCATTATAATTTATGCTTGTTGATCCCTCATTCTTCAATGCAAATAATGGTTTCAAACCGAAACGTATATACAAAAGCAACCAGAAACTAGTATATTCAAGTTTGTAACAATATGCATTATTTTATTTGTGTGATGCTGTGACAATTTGACATTGAACTTTATTGGAGGAGAGCATTGTGTAATCATTTGGAACATGTTTACAGTGTGTCCCTGGGACAATTTGCCACTGGCAATATCCAGGTTGTGTATTTCCCGTTAGTCAATATAAAGCACCTAAACTACACAGCTCTGTGGAGCCTATGAACCAAATACCAGTACTTTACCAGAACCGCTGTTAGAGACAGTGTAAAATCCAATGTAATCCTTCTTGGATTTCCAAATACAAAGCACAGTCAGAGTCCAAACTGGGAATACATTGCTCATTGGTCTTATGTCCCTTGTTTGAGTACAACTTCCATGTCAACTTTAACCACACCATAAAAAGCAGTATTACTAAGCTGTCCTAGAGTGCAACCACAAGTGTAAACAGCAGGCGAAGGCTAACAGACATTGTTCTAAGTACCATTGCTGAATCTGTCAGTGATTTATTTCAAAACTGCAATTTTCTAAAGCTCACAGTGTTCTGCAGAGGCAGACCTTGCCTCTTTGGCATTGGTGGGGCTAATTTATCAATACACAATTCAGCAGTAAAATGAGGTTTAAATGCTTCTCTTTTTCTTAGTAAAGGCCCAGCTTTCAGTCCAGATTTCAACCTTGTGGAAACACTATTTGTGGTTTTATTATTTTCACTCTTTCTCCTTTTACTTGTTGTAAGTTGTAATTTTAGGACACTGGAGGTATTTGGTGATAGTTATTACAGCTGAGATCTGATATACACACAGGCAATTTATTAAAGTTTTGTGAACTGCATTTTAATGTTAAAAGAGCAGTGATTTGGTGCCCTGGTATTCGGTGCTTACATCAGGTATGTGTTTATCTGCAGTCGACTGTGCTCTGTATCAGTTTGCATAGCTTAAAAAAAATAATGTTTAGGTCTGGTATGTTAAAAATTGTGCAGACCAGCACTTCACACCTTAAAAAGGCAAAGCTTCTCTGCAGTATTTTATTCTGTCCTTGTCTTTTGAAAGCAGTAGAATTCAGCATTTGGAAGCACTGGAATGCTATTTGTTCTATTAAATTTAACATAAGAGCTAGCTGTAATGCTAAAATAATAAAAACAGACCTATTTTCATCATAAATCCTATCTCAAAATATAATTATGCCTGTTGGAGTTTTAGCTACATGACTAAATGATGTACTGTATCTAATCTACATATCTTTTTACATCTGGAAGCTAATAAATTCCTTTAGCAATAAGATTTTTTTAATGGTGTAAAATGCACTTTCCATCTTCATGGCCATCCACCCAGCAGTTTCAAATAATTATATTTGCAGATAGTTTATTACGATAACAGGGACGACTTTACTAAGAACTCTGATTTAATAGTCTTGCATTCTAGAAGCTTGAAAATGCTTTGTACTTTTGAACCTTTCGTCCCACAGATTTTGCTTATTCCTTCCACATTCCTCTAAGATATAACAAAATGTAAACATTTTAATTCTGTTTAATTAAATATTCTATGTTTTTGAAAAGAAAGTTTCACAACCAGTTTTAGTAAAGAATGAAGATTGTTTTTAAGTTAGCACTTTCATTTGCAGTTTTTTTTCGACGATTCTTACATTTTTTGGAATGCTGCTGCATTTTAAATGCCATATGTGTATCCTTCCAGAGTAAAATAGTTTTACGAAAAATAAGTTCACGGGGTTAGTCCTTGTGTAAACTCATGTGAAGAGGCAATTGTCTCCAAACACTATAACGAGGTTAATGGTGGAAATATATTTTAGCAGTTAACATTTCAGAACATCAAATCAGGCAGAGGGAGACACTAGGGATGATATTATACAGATACAGTATTGGGAGATTATGTGTATCTCATTAGTTTAAAGCTGAGAAGGATAATGTGGCTCAGAATCCTGATTTATTTGACCGCGATACTTCGAAAAGAAAATTAGGTTTTTTTCATGTGCACATTTGAGTGATAGTAATCGAACTGTTACTTGGGCTTTTCAATATTACTGGGAGGAAAATTTCAGTTCTTGATGCCAGTATGGCTAGAGCTTCTAATAGCTTCTGCTAAAACTACACTTTTAATGCTACAAAATATTTGTCTGTATCTTCTTTTAAGAAATAACTTAAAAAGTTATATATTTTTAGTTTAATATTGGAAGCATTTATGTGTCATAATAATTTGCATTTATTATCATTGCACCATATTTAACCTCGTACATTATGATCTTCATAATAACCTAACACTAATTTTTGAATGAAATTCATCAGATGATATATGAAGAACCAACACTATTTTACTGAGGCTTTGCAGAATCTGGTTTAAATTCAGTCTGTTTAGATTGGAGCCAAAACTGGGCTAAATTTTCACCTTTAATTTACAGCAGTGCTATTTCAATTGCAAAACAAAAAAAAACTGGCTTAGACCTTACTAGGGAGGAAAATTCTATTTTTGACTTTAGTGCTGACCGCCGTTGTCCAGCTAATCTGTACAGATGAAAGGCTTTTGATATATTTCACTTTATATTTAGAGATGTTAATTAATAGACTATGTCCCATACTTACTTCTTTCTATCAGAATTGATTAAATTCACCCAGACTGATAAATTTCTGATTTTAAGTACCTTGCATGAGCAGCCATCTCCTTCTGATACTTGGCTGAAGAAATGGAATGATGAGGATTAAAAATAAATCAGGTAACTCAAAGTGAAGCAATGCCTCTCCAGCTTGACATTCCCCCACCCACACATACCTGTAACGCTAACTTCCTAGTGTCTGGACAGGAAGGGTTGAAATTGCCACCGCCACAGCTGCTGGTGCAGAATCTGCACTTGTGTCAGCAATCAGGTCAAACTGCGTTGGCATAAACAGTATTAGCATTGTTGTGCCAAGCCAAATATTTTGCCCACTGGGTCTACAAGTGAAATGAAAAGTTTATATCGAAAGTATCAAAATTCTGCTTCCCAGCCAAATTTTGACTGATGGTTTATGACTAGCAGATAATTAAGAGTGCATATTCTTAGTTAACTCCTCTAAGACTAGTGCAGCTGATTTCCCAGGGACCTAAAAAAAAATCAAAGGCATTACATTTTACAGCAAATAAATGGAAATCAACTTCCATCCATTTTATCTTTTCTTCCCTTTTGTGTGGATGGCAGTAATTCACATTTAGATACATGATCAAACAGAAACAGATTTCTAATTACTTCTCATGTGTATAATACTGGACAGTAGATCCTATTGCAACCTTTATTAGGTGTGGAAAACAGATGCTTATTGATTGAACCTTTATTATACATTCTGCATAGTTTGATTTTCAATGGAAAACAATTTTGTTTTCACAGTTTTGTGAAGAATTTATTCCAGGTAGACAATCTACAACTATCCATTTCTCTCCTAACCTGCTTCCTTTCCCAACCGTAACCAAGTTAAAATGAGCAACACACACAAAATGCTTCAGGAACTCAGCAGGCCAGGCAGCATCTATGGAGGAAATGAACAGTTTCATTGGTACTGAAGAGCCTTGGCCCAAAACGCTGACTGTTTATTTCCCTCCATAGATGCTGCCTGACCTGCTGAGTTCCTCCAGCATTTTGTGTGTGTGTTGCTCAAGATTTCCAGCATCTGCAGAATCTCTTGTGTCTAAAATCATCCCCAGGTTAGTTAACAAAGAATTTTTTTCAATAATGAACTGGACTCATTTTCAAGGATTCTTCACCTCATGTTCTCGATATTTATTGATTATTTTTTATTGTTATTATTTCTTTTGTTTCATATCTGCACAATTTGTTGTCTTGAACACTGGTTGAATGCCCAAGTTGGTGCTGTATTTCACTGATTTTGTTATGGTTATTATTCTATGGATTTATTGAGTATGTGTGCAAGAAAATGAATCACATGTATATGGTGACATACATGTAATTTGATGATAAATTTACTTTGAAATTTGAATGCTAATAGGATGTGTATCTATAAAGTTCCACTTATAACAGTAGTCATGAGATCCAGATCAAGGTAGGAGCCCTTTCAGATTTTTCTTTAAACCAGGCTGACATGACTTACAGGACTAGCAATTGAGACATTACTAGTTCAAAAAAAGGTTATTGAACTGAAATGTTCACTCTGTTAACCTCTCCCATAGACGTTGCAGACATGCTGCATACAGTATTTATATGCATTTTCAGTTATTTTCATATTTCTGGCATTTAGTACATTGTGCTTATGCTAGGCCATATTCCACGCTGACTCTTTCAGATAATTATTTTTCACTAACATCTGGAGTTTTTTTAATTTCTCATCTGCCTTGTACCTGCTGATTTTTCTGTGTTCCTTCTTTCCCTCCCCAAATTCTCTGAATCTTAAAACTCATTTATCTGTAACTATTCCTTAACTCTTCCAATAGATCACTGACCTGAAAAGTTAACTGATTTTCTTTTCCCAGGAGATACCTGATCTTCTATGGCTTTTTTAAAGTCATTCTAGTATTTTAATTTTATGGCCATGTATGAAACTGATTTTTGCTAAATCTGGTCATTGGTGGCACAGCAAAAGAATAAATGCCTGAAAAGCTAAAGATAAACATTATCATGACTGCAGCAAAATCTTAAATGATGTAGCTGATTTTAATCCCCTCAGGAAAATCCAAGGGAGTGCAATCATAGTTGTCTATGTCCAGAAAATTAACAAAAACAGATTCATAGAGAAATAGTGAAGACAAGTGGTATAAGTCATTATTTCTCTTCACAAAATGCACTGTTCTACTAAATCCTCAGTCCAAAATACCAAGCATTTACACCTTCCCTCTCTATCTAGGGTGAATTAGAACATGATATCCTTAAGTGGCCTTGCTCAAGAATGTGTATTTTAAAGTAGGTCTTGATAGTTTGATTGGCAATGTAATGAGATCATTGCCTTGAAACTTCTATCTGTTGATAACTGGGTGTTTTTTTTATTTGTTTTAGTTTGCATATGTTTTTTGTGGGAGAAATACCCTCTGTCTTTGCCTTATTGCATATCTGGGGCTAGGTGAAGCTGTTGTTGGTGCCTAAACTCTCCTAGTGCAAAATTTTCCATTATTCAGCATTAACAATGTGACAGGGGTGATATAAATGTTTCTGCTGTGGTTGATATAATGTCTGCTGCAGCTCAGATTTTCTCTGCTCTCCAAGATGGCAATAGGTATTTCAGAACTAACTCCATTTGTAATTGTTTCAAGAGTGGATTCAAGTGTTTCTTGAGTCCATATGTCGAAAAGATAGTTCCTCCACTTTCAAAAGTACCAATACTTATGTGCATATGTGAGGCAGACCACAATCTGATGATTTGTTGCTGAATTAGCCTCTTTGACTTTAAGGTAGATTTGGTAGCACTAGCAACCTGCAACTGTTAGAATTGATAAGTTCATGATTGTTGCAAAAGATGTATTTGTACCTTTGACTCTTCAGCAGCTGTTTTGCTTGATGGTGGTAAGAATGGGCCAATAATTTGTGTCTTGCTGCATATCAGCCAGGCTGAAGATGATGGATCTGTCATATAATGGCAGCCGTTGGACAAGATACATTTTCTGAACTGCATGTGACGATACTTCGAGCTGGTTTATCTACTGATATTTGCAGTAAACCAACGCAAATATATTGCCAATCTGCGAATGCATGGCCACTAATGTCACCTAAAACCAATCTCTTTCTGTGGCGCTGGCTGCGCCCATGTTCCCACATAAACACGCACAGACACAACACACAGACCTATGAGCTAACAGATGAGAAAACAGAACAAAGAGATTCAATTTATTGGAAGAACATACAAAATAGGAAAAAAAACGTATATTGAAGTTCACTAATGCAAATATTATTGTCAGGATTAGAGATGTACATATGTAATTCTTGTTCAAGATGTGGACATCAGCACCCAGTGTATCGATTGGTTGACAAACTTAATGAACAAGGACAGTTCCTATATATCAATTGACTCCCAAGGTTGGTGACCAAGCAGTGATTCACAATTCTGGTCTAAGTTTTAAGAGGCCGATAAGGATCGCTTTACCCAAAGCTGTGGGAGGGTACTGTTCGGGATGGAAAGCATTTCCATATCAAAGGGCTGAGTGTGCTCAGCAGTACAGTAATTAAAATGCAGTGGTTTGGGCTGTCTGTACTGGCATTGAGGCAGAGTGTTGTTGAAAGTGAGTGCAGTGTGCAGCGGTTACTTTGCCACATTTTTCTGCAAATACACTTATAATTTTCTACAAACATCAATCCCAGTCCACACTCTTCTGTGGCTGGCTTGCTTACAATCCAAAACCATTAAGAGTTGAAAGTATTTTTCCCTATCAACCCTCTCATTGTGGGTTTGTGCATTGACTATTTTTATTCTGCTTGTTTGTATTTCCTTCAGCTAAATTGAAAATCAGACTGTTTTCTGTTTCTATTGAAAGGGTTGTTTCTTTACACTTGATTTATTCCCCTCTAATTCCCCTTCCCCATTTAGAAAGCACCCGTGTGTTATCCAATTACTGTTACTGGTATATGGTCTGATATCATTGCTATTATAAACAGTCTATGTCAGGCTCAATGGATGGAGGAAATCAGTTCTTCATTACTTCCTAAAGAGAGGATCTAAATGTTGTATTTAGTGCCATAAAGTGGATCGATTGAAGGGCACTGACTGTGCCAAGGTTTCAAAATAAATAAATAAGATGGAATATATACATATTAGTATATAAGTAATTTCCTGCATTCATCCGGGCATTTATTTTTCATTAATTTTGGATCTAATTTAAGGAAATTCATGCTTCTTAGACCAAATATATTCCTCTGTTTCATCTATCATCTCATCATGTTGCATTAAAAATCTGCAAATGGTTTCTAAGTGCTTAAAAACTCACTTTTATAAACTTCAACACGAGGAAACTTTATAGTTCTTATCTCAACAATGTGTGCTCATTTTATTTCAAGGTATAATTAGCAGAGGCATTTAATTCAGGTTAAGAACTGCTATGCCTAGTTCTCATATTCGTTGCCCATGAGACAACTGCAGTCTTCATCTCCAGCGTATGTTAACAAATTAGTTTTGAGAACACTTCCACAGGCTTGTTTTCCACATTACAATCACGTTTTCACCATCCAAAGGCTGAACTTTTTCCTCATGACTTTGTCTCCATTATGGTCTATTAGCCACCGATAGGCATTCTCTTCTTCAATCCTTGCCACTTATATCCTTGTTTATAAAACTTCTCTGAACCTTTTACTTTAGCTTGCATTGTCAGGTTACTGGTCCAGTTTTATATTTCTTCTTTATTTCTGCTTGTTTCTGTATCTATCATTTCCCTTTGCTTTGTGAAGCTCTGAAATATTTTAACATATGATGTGCTTAAAAATGTTACCAGTTGTTCATGCAGTCATCTAAAGTATTGCTAAGTGTATATAAGAAACTATAACAAATGAAAATTATTTCTTAACTAAATACAAATAAGTAGAAATGGGCACAAGTTGCACTTATGTTAAATCTACTCAAGGGTTTGTCTTTAGAGTGAATAACATGGAAAAATTAAAGAAGAGGCTTGACATTAATTGGTGGACAAATATAGGTCACTTAATCTAGAAATGAAATGCTTATACAGTGTATATAAACATAGAGAAATGGTTTAGTCTTCATCTGTGCCTGTACTAGGGGTTCTTGAAGCTGACAGCAGTGTCTGAATTGGAAGAAAATTCACTTCCCAGGATAAGTTTTCATCGGGGTGAAAAGCAGAAGGAGAAAAGTCAGTTAATGAGCCACTCACCAGAAAGTGGAAACATTTTGACTCCAGCCATGGTTGGAATGTATGTATGTGATAAGTGTAACAAAATGCACCTTCTGAGGCAGCTCCTTTTCCATGTGAATTATGAATGTTACTTCTTGAAATAATTCCAATTCCTTGACATGGAAAAAAAAACACAATAAAAGCAATGCTATTACATCACTGTAACATTAAATACTTTGGATCTTCAGTATTATTATGACTCCTGTTGATGTGCTTCCTGGTGTGACTAAAGTGGTCTATTGTGAGAGTCACATGGTGTATCCTTACTTGGGTTTATGGAGCTTAATATTACTTTTTAAGGGACATTTGTAAACTATTGTATGTGTGTCACCAGTTTATTTGAGCAGTAAAGTGGTATTAAGAAATAGGGGCAGAAGGAGTTCGTTAACCTGATCTCATATTTTTCTATCTTTGAAAGAGAAGATAGATTTATTTCTAAATATCACTTTTAACAGGTCGACGCATTTACTGTGGAGACAGGAATGCAAAGCAGTAAAAGGAGAGATAACTGAGAGCATTTCTGAAGAAAAAAGCTTTGGTAGGGAACTTAGTGGTAGCAAAATTTCAGTCTTTACTGTGGAAGACACTAGCAGTATGCCAGAAATTTGAGAGTGTCAGCGGGCAGGAGTGTTGTTGTATTTCTAAGGAGGTGCTTGGGAAGCTGGAAGGTCTGAAGGTAGATAAGCTACTTGGATCTGATAGACAACACCTCAGGGTTCTGAAAGAAGTAGCTGAAGAAATTATGGGGGTGTTAGTAATGATCTTTCACGAATCACTAGATTCTGGAATGGTTCCAGAGGACAGGAAAATTGCAAATGTCACTCCAGTCTTTAAGAAGGGAGGGAGGCAGAAGAAAGAGAATTATAGGCCAGTTAGCCTGACTTCAGTGTTAGGGAAGATGTTGGAGTCCATTATTAAGGAAGACATATCAGGGTACTTGGGGGCACATGATAAAGTAGGCCAAATTCAGCTTGGTTTCCTTAAAGGGAAATTTTGTCTGACAAATCTGTTGGAATTCTTTGGAGAAATAACAAGCAGGATAGATAAATGAGAGTCAGGGGATGTTGTTTTCTTGGACTTTCAGAAGGCCTTTGACAAGGTGCCGTACATAAGGCTGCTTAACAAGGTAAGTATCTATGGTATTACAGGAAAGATACTAGCATGGATTGTCTAACTGGCAAGAGGCAACAAGTGGGAATAAAGGAGGCCTTTTTGAGAGGACTAGTATATAAAAGCAAGGATGTAATTGTGAAGCTTTATAAAGCATTGTTCAGACTGTATGTGGAGTGTTTTGATCTGTTTTGGGCCCCTTTTCTAAGAAAAGATGTGCTGGTATTGGAAAGCATCCAGAGAAAGCCCACGAGCATGACTCCTGCAAGGAAAGGGTTAATGCATGAAGAGTGCTGATGGTTCTGGGCCTGTACTCACTGGAGTTTTGAAGAATGAAGTGGTGATGTCATTGAAACCTATTGAACAATAAAAGGCCTACACAGAATGGATGTGGAGAACATGTTTCCTATAGTGGTGGAGCCTAGGACCAGAGGGCACTACCTCAGAAGTGAGGGACTTTCATTTAGAACAGAGGTTGAGAGGAATTTCTTTAGCAGGAGGGTAGTGAACCTGTGAAAATCATTGCTACAGATGTTTGCGGAGGGCAAAGTATTGGGTACATTTAAGGTGGAAGTTGATAAGGTCTTGATAAGTCAGGGCATTAGACGTTATGCGGAGAAGGCAGGAGAATGAGGTTGAGAGGGATAATAAATCAGCCAGGATGGGATGTCGGAGCAGACTTGATGGTTTCAATGGCCTAATTCTGCTCCTCTATGGTCTTATGGAGGCAAAGGGGAAATGTGGAGGTGCGAAAAATGATTGGATGAGAAGTTGTAAACTGTTGATTACTAGGGCTCTTACTAATGATTAAACCCACACTCTAATGCTTGGTAAAACTGATGCATCATGTTGTTCCTCTGTTGCCTCACTTTAGCTACTGTGCATGCACCAAACTATATACAGTCCTCTCAGAATGTTGTTAGTGTGGATAAAACAACATCTCGTAAGAACACAGCAGGATAAGGTAATAGCAGGGAAAGTTACTTTGTGGAAAGGAAAGTAAATAGCATGTTCATACGGAATTTGAAGCTCACTATAGGAATGCACATTGCAATTTTGAACCTTTGGGATCAGCCTGAACTTGTGTGTGCATTGACCGGGAGGATGGGTTTGCTCACTGGTTTAAAGAGGTTTTTGAAAAAGAACAATTGGGATGGATGTGGATTCACTCTTGTGGATCTGAAGAGAGCTCTGGTACATTGTTGGTTTGATATCAGCCAAGTAATTCAGGGTAGAGTGATAATTGGCTTTGGAGGAACGTGCATGCTGTCAGCATATGAATCAGAGCTGATCATAGTTTTCAGGTGAATGGGAAAAATGAGGAATAAAGATTTCAACCTGAACAATGCTTGTAAGCTGATTGGCTGGGATGTGGAAGGTCCATTTCTAGGCAAAGTAAGATTGAATCAAAAAAAATGGATGGCTGTGGAGATGAAGGTACAGCAGTCAATACTGAAACTCATAAATGTTTTCTGTATTTTGCGGTGATTAGTGGCTCCGAGAGTCTTGTTATTGTGAGAAAGTTCATTGTTAGAAGTTGATATTAAATGTAAACCTCCGTGTTCCATGTGTCAGTAGTCCAGTTGCTAAGTAGCAATGCACAAGAAATCAATGCAAACAGGCCATCAAGAAGATAAATTTAATTCCTTCTGTGTATTTGTACCCAGCATATATTAGAACATTCAAGAGAGGAAGCAAAAAAAACTGACAGAACCAATAAGTGGCCAGGGAATCTCACTTAACCCAAAGCAACACTTGAATAAGCTGAATGTTGAAAGTTATCACAGACAGACAGACATACTTTATTGATCCCGAGGGAAATTGGGTTTCATTACACTCGCACCAACCAAGGATAGTGTAGAAATATAGCAATATTCAAGACAGAGGAGATGATAGTGGATTTCAGGAGACATCCCTCCGCTATGTCTCCCCTCACAGTCCTCAGCAGCCCTGTGTCCACCGTGGAGAACTTCAGGTTCCTGGGAACCACCATCTCTCAGGATCTGAAGTGGGAGCAGAACATCAGCTCCATCCTGAAGAAGGCCCAGCAGCGGATGTATTTCCTGCGGCTCTTGAGGAAATATGGTCTGCGTCAGGAATTGCTGCTGCAGTTCTACACTGCAGTCATTGAGTCTGTCCTGTGCACCTCCATCATTGTGTGGTTTGGAGCCGCCACCAAGCAGGATAGAACCAGACTACAGCGCACAGTGAGGACTGCCGAGCGCATCATTGGAGCCTCCCTGCCCTCTATTGTGGACCTGTACTCTTCCAGGTTGAAGAAGAGGGCGGGGAACATCATAAAGGACTCCTCCCATCCTGCGCACGGACTGTTTGATCTGCTTCCGTCTGGTAGGCGCTTCAGATCCCTCCAGACTAAGACTAATAGGCACTGGAGAAGTTTTTTCCCTACTGTGGTCACTTTGCTGAACAGTTAACTGCCGGTTAACTCTCGGCTAACTATTACTTGGATTGCACTACCTGTATGTATAATCTATATTTTCATTTATATTTATCATTATTATTGTTATGAGCAGAGAGACAACATCTGCCGGAAGTAAATTCCTTGTATGTGCATAGGTACTTGGTGATTAAAGTCTGATTCTGATTCTGATATAAAACCATAAATAATTAAATAATAATAAGTAAATTATGCCAAGTGGAAATAAGTCCAGGACCAGCCTATTGGCTCAGGGTGTCTGACACGCCAAGGGAGGAATTGTAAAGTCAAGGCTTCACTATCCATGAAGGGATTTTACTGAAACACTAAATTTATATACAGACCCAAGCAAGTATTTGAGATATTAAGGTGGCATTTACTTCTAGCCTTTTGACTTCCATTGAAGTCTGGCACCAAGTATTAGCTTAAATATCCTGGTAATTATTAATAAACCTTGCAATGATAGCAGGATGGTAAAGATGTTATCAGTATCTCTAAATGGGAAAGTTTGCAGAAACAGGTTTTATAGGCAGAATTGCTGAAGCTTAACAGTATTGTACTTACATTATGTGGCATAATCCTTCCCACAAATATCCATACTCTGAGGGGCCATTTAGCAGTTACTGTGCAGCTGTTACACAACGTTTTAATTAACTCTTGCCCCTTTCCCATGTTATTGTGCCTGAAATGATCTACATGTTACTTATTGCAATCACATCTGAACGATGTTGAGCTGCCTTCACCAAAAGCCTTCCAAATACATGGGGGAAACATTATTAATGGCACACTCTATAAAATGAATAATAATAATAATAAAAAGAATAATTTAAACACTTGTGTTCCTCCCTCCTGAGAGTGTTTAGTATAATTAAATTTGAAATATTTTTCTGTTAGCATATAGTTAGCTGCACCTACCTCTTGGTCAAATGTGATAATATACCTAGGATAATTGTCACAAAATGTATTGTTTGGGTATGGAGTTAGAATTAGACGTTCCAGAGGTTGCAATTCGTAGCTCTGGTAGCCATTGTAATTTGTGGCCTTAGGAACTAGATTACACTTAAATCAAATGACTAGTTAGTTTGTATACAAACACTATAAACAACAATGTCACTGTGCAAATTCTATACATAAAAAAGAAAGTGAAATTGCATTTATATTGCTCTTTCAAATTTCCAAAAATGACTGGAAATCAGTTTTCACTCTGGAGGAGTGATCTTCAGGTCCATAACGCTGGAAAAAAATATTGCCATACAACTGGATTCCTTGGCCATTTTAGTTTGCTTTTTAGTCCCAGCAAACATCCAACTGGTCCATTGAGGATATGTGCAGGACCACTTTAAATAAGCAGCATGCTCCATTTAGTGACATAGAGTAAACCTTGTTTCTGTAGTGCATTTGACTAGAATCTTTGTAACACATGAAGCAAGTTTTAATAAGCAAAGAATATTGCTACTAAATTAGGATATTAAAAACAACATGATTTATGCCCAGAATCTGCTGAATGCCAGCATTATCTGGTACAATACTATTAGATTTATGCCATGTGGCCATTTTAGTAAATTTCTTTCTTTTTTCTGTCTATACGTTAACTGTTGTCTTTATCAGTTTGGATATGTCCAACAAGTATAATCCTGGGTTGTCCCTTAACTTCTCCCACCATGGAAAAACAATGTTTGACAGGATATCATTAAAGCAGCGGCTTGGCCCTATACGGAGATGTGCAAAGTCCTGGCCTGTTACTCAGACGGCAGATACACAATGAATAGAGTGCCCTGTGTCTAGATATATTGCTTTCTTCTGTGTGCTATCTTAACCTTCTGCTATTTGAATGTTTAAAACTACTGGATATAAAATCATTCCTGTGGAAATGATTAACTCAGTCTTACGCAGTTCTTTCTATGCTTTTTAGTACTAACAGATTTATAATAAATTAATTGATGCCTCTGCTGAAATGGGGAAAGGAATTTTACTCAGATGAATAAAGTACTTTCCCAAAGGGATTTTCAAGGTCATGGCTGGTTTATTTGAGTTATTAAGTTTAGATAGAAGCACTATTCTCAGAGTTTTTGAAAGTTATTTGGAAAGTTCAGTCAGCTTCATACTGTTTGAAAGTGTTAGTGTGAGAGTAGAGTTCTTTTGCTTGTGACATATAGTGTTAATATTCTATCACTTTTTCCAATTTCCACTTTTTTCAGCATTCTCTTTCACACCGGTCTGGAGATTAGTCCGGCACCCATAAAGACAACACACCCAAAATACATGGTTTATTACATCAATCTAAGATTAGATTGCATATCATTTAGAAGTGTCGAAGATCAGGATTAATTTCTTTTTTGCCAATTAGATACTGGACATGAGGTGGACTAAAGGGGAGAAGGCATGATTCAGGGGAGAAGAACTTATTTTACTGCTGAGAATTAACTTAAAATCAAACATAGTTCTAATAATTAGCACTTTCAGAGCACAATAGTAAGACAAATTTGTGATGGTGAAGAGGTTGGAAGGTATGATTTCAACCTTATTATTTAGGGTAATGGATCCCATTTTTTGCTTTAGAAATTTCTGGGTATGTAACTTAGAGGTGGACTGTCCTATCCAAAACACAGACAAGAGCACATTCATCATACGAAGGGGAGTGACTGCTTAGATCAATTTGTGTTTGTAATTCAGCGATCTGCAGTTTGTTATTCTGAAACTGAATTTTCATTGATGTTTTCAATTACAGACAGAACGGGATATATTCCAGTAATCAACAAGGCGCCACATTGTCATTGTGGTGAACAGTTACAAGTGAAAGCAATTAAATGTACAGTAGAATCCTCTCATATGCAATGGGTCAGGATTGACAAAAGGGAAAAAGTTGCATAAAATCAGACTGGAATATTATGGTTCTGCGTAGATAAGTGCTGACTGTGTACCAAACAATGCTGTGATTTGATAGCATTTGTATCAGTTAGATTACTGTCAGAAGTTCATTTTTTTAAAATGTATGCTCATATGCTAGCTATATGCATGTGTGCGTGTGTTAGTCCATACTTTGAAAAATTGAACAGCAATAGGTTTGCTAAGAATTATTGGTGTCAATATGTGGAAATAATACTTTATTTCCAATGTGTGGCGTCTAGCTGTCCCATTTTAAGAATTTTCTGCTCTTACACTTCCACTCAAAAAAAGCTCTAACTTGCAATATGAGAGTTTTATATTCTTATCTTAAAATATTGATCCAAGTTGTCATAGACTCTGATTAATAGTGATGGGTGCTGGGCACTTTTCAAATGTGGCAGCATTAATGGTGTGTACGTTACTATAAAGTTATTTTTGTATATATTTAAAGAAGAAGATTAAAGGAGTCCAAAACACCTAAGTGTTGAGAACACCCCTTCAATGCAAATCAGTGCATTGGAATTTGCAATCTATAATCAACAATGAAGGGTTGTGGGGCTTTTTACTTAACATTGAATCAAAATGAACAGCACTGAGATTATATTACAACTTTGCGGTTTCTATCATCATAAAATTAGCTGAATGAATTTCAGAAATGAAAAGTAAATGCTACCAAAGAAATTAAATATTTTTCATATTGGCGAGACTCTTATAAAGGACAAAAACACTGAGAATGAATCTTAAATAGACGATTTGACACAGGAAAAAAATCTTTAGAAGTGATTTTAAGTGTCCCAATGTTGCGACTTCTTGTTTAAGGAGCTACATTGCAAATCCCTCTTCAAGAAAAAAAAAATTTATAAACATTTTCATTGTTTTTATTAAATATATGAAATTTGAAATATGAATTCTTAAAATATAGTTGAAGGGACACGAAGAGCTTCACTGTTGTAATCGGGATGTGGTGATGGAAACTAGTCAGTTGTTTAAATACATGATTTAGATAAATATGATACTGACATAAAAACAATATACCATATCAGAAATCAACCACACCTCTGTAAGAATTAAAATTCTGTACCAAATGATGGCTTGCATGGATTTACCCTTAAATGTTTATATTTTTTGGCATGCAAGTTACTCTGATCAGTGTTTTTCAGAAATTCTATAAAATTCATATTTTCAATTACAGTTCCTTATATATATTCAGGTCAATGAAAATTATCTTAGACAGCTGTGAGTAAGAATGAGGAGAAGATTGCAGTCCATTAAATGCTGCTTGGTGTATCATCATTATAAGAATATTTAAACAATTAATGTTCATAGATTATGGGGCAGAGTGGTGCAGTTGGTAGAGCTACTGCCTCAAAACTCTAATCATGTATGTTCACTCCTGACCCCCCGTGCTCTCTGCATGGACTTTGCATGTCAGGGCTTCCTCTGTGTTCTCCAGTTTTCTCTACAACCCAAAGGCTTATAAGTTGGTAAGTTAATTAGGCAATTAAGTAAATTATTTTGAGTATGCAGCGATCGACTCGGGTGAGTTGGGAGAAAAGGCCGCAGAGAAAATTAATGGCAGAATGGAATTGCTGTATGGACTTGATGGGCCAATATGGCTGATTTCCAATGATATATGGAATTGCTATATGGCAAACCTTCTACTAGCTACAGAATATGGAGCACACGAACACAGGAACCAAGTGGTGGTTATCTGAAGCACAAATGGATCTTCAACTAATAATGTCTTTTGTTGAAAATGTGGTAAATGCAAGAATCTTAAAAGGGAATTTGTGTATCATTTATCTCCTTACCTCTGCTCCACTTAGGGGCTGGCTCATGATAAGCTGCCAAACTCACCATTCCTCAGGTAGAGTATTCATTTTTGTCATGACTATTAGCGGACAAGCTCAGTGTAGGCCAGATCCCACCCTTTGTAATGTCCATCTGAGCATATTTCTCGCAATTTATTGGCGAATAATCTCCAGAAAGGACCCTGCTTCATCTGTTCCCTTCTTAACTTCGCTGTGCTGAGGACAACAGTGATATTCTTACCGTCATTCCACAAATTTAGTGCAGGACTGAGATCAAAGCTAGCCATTTTCTTTATAATTCAGTGATGTACAGGCCAACACATTTCCAAATGGTCTGCATTGATATTACTGAGATTGTGTTGATCACTGGACATGGTCTGGAATTGAAATTTTGAATGTTATTTAACCACGGAGGTTGACATTTAAAAGCTTGCTGCAGAAAAATTATCTCTCTCATAGTTCAATAATCCTTCACACCCGTGGAATACATTAGAGTGACACGTGTAGAGGCTGCTGTTATGAAGCCACTTTATTAGTTAAAATAAAATACAGATGGTGCAAAAGTACTGTCTAATCATGCAACAGTGTTTTAGGAGAGAGTTGAATCTTGGGCTAGTTTGAATCTAATAAATAATTATCTCTTATTTTATAATTGATAGTAACTCTATCCTGGTAGTGTTTAGATTTGGTCGTATAAAGTATAAAATGAAATGTGAAAATACAATTGAGTATAGTCAATTGCACTTAATAAGCATTATTCATTTGATTTATTCATGTGATTTCTGAGGTATCTGGTGAGTGAATGACAGATACCACCTTGTCTTAGAAATAATGCTTCTTTTATTTTCCATTTAGTATGGCATTTTATCATGACTCAGCCCCTGAAGGGGAGCAGGGGTAAGGAGATAAATGGAGCTGTATTAGTGTGCAAGCGTCAGAGTGTGTAACAGAGAGCTGCTGACTGAGTGGCAGTGGAAGCGGCAATATAAAATATGAGCACCTGAGAAGTGATTGACAGAATAAAATGAAGAGTTAAGCATTCCTCTGTTAGAATGAGCAAACATAATGTTGAGGGTCAAGTTACAAATAACAATGGAAACGCAGACGAGAAGTAAGAATTCTAAGTGTGAGTTATAGGTATGCACAGTGAATGCCAGAATGATTAAAGTGAATGACAGGATTGCGATTCAGTTTGAGGACTCCCAATGAAAGTACTTGACCCTCAGCATTATGTTTGTAAAAATTATTCCCTATAACTGACTCATAGGTCTTTTTTTTTGATATGCTTAAAAGGAAGGGCGACTTAGGAGAAAAATCTACTGTATCAGACTTTAATATTACCCCTTTTGTTCATCTATCCTTTAATTTTACCACATAAATAAAAACAAAATGCTGATTTCTTTTTTTGTTAATCTCTTTCCACACAGTGTAAAACCAAGTGGAAAAAATAAGCAGATATGGCATGTCTCTCAGACGGTAAAAATGTTGAACATGTAGATGTACATAATGAATTTTAAAGATCAGAATTATGTATCTCTGAGATTTTGAGATTCATTCAAGGGGTTTAGATAATAGGATAAACAGCGTAAGGTTCCCAACCATACTTTTGCCACCTAGCACCATGATTGTGTTGACAGCTGTGTAACACACTCCCAGCCATCTGTTACTCTCTATGGCCTGGAAATGACACAGTGTGATATTAGCATGTGTGTTTGTATGATTGACTTTGTCTGCTATTTTGTTGAAGCCAGTAACTTGGTTATCCTAAATTGTTTAGAATCCTCTTTAAATGTAATAGAGAGGATAATTTCATTTAAATGCACTAAGCATTTGTCAGATATTATCACTGTGTAATAATTAACTTATGTGTTATACAGTGGGGAAGTGATATATAAGAGAATATTCCCGTTGACAGGCTGTTGATGCTTCAGTTTAATGGTGGAAGCTGGACCCTGATGTAGGTGCATGAATCTTGTAAACGATGTTGGGTAGCAGCGGTAGGATTGAGCTGTCAACACAGAAATAATGCAAAGGGCTGAATGGGATGTACTGACACCATCTAGAGCAAGAGTGTTGCAAGGCATGTGAGAAGGCAGGAGAATGGGCTGGAGAGGGGTAGGTAATAAGTCAGCCATCATGGAATGGTGGAGCAGACACAGTGGGCCGAATGGCCTAATTCTGCTCCTATGTCCTATAGTGTTTTGGTCTACTGAATGGCTGAGGATCACCAACTAAAGGCAATGGAAAGGTGTTCTTCCTTTTGAGGAGGAAAGTTGTATGAAGTCTGGACTGGAATTATTGGAGTGGCCTGTCACAAAATATGATTAGAAATATGATTATGGAAAGATAGCTACACAACCTGTTAGAGCAGGGCTTTCTAAACTTTTTTATGCCATTAAGCAAGGGGTCTGTGAACCTCAGGTTGGAATCCCTGCGTTAGAGGAATGAGCATAGGTTAGCGGCATTAACCCACAACAGATTTATTAGAAACCAATATTTTGTTCAAATAATAATCATTTTCATTCATTTCATATTTTGCTCTGAATTTTCTGACATCTCGCATAGATAAAACTATCCTGTTTGGCTCTATCCGCTGCTTTCTCCCATAGCACTGCAAATGATCCTTTCCAACGATAATGACAATGTATCTTTGTGATTTGAGGAGTATAGATTTTATTTCCTTAGATGGATAATATTTGACTATGCACTTGAGAGAGGCTGGCTATCTCAGCTCTTCACATGGGTAGTGCTATCATCAGTGAGGGTTAAAGTTTTCTGCACGTTTATGACGCTGATGTGGAAAATAAGATGAAGCATTTGCACTAATCATGGTGCTCGCTGCTGGAGTAGTGACAGTACGGCTGCCCTGCCAGCCCTTGCTCTTGTCAGCTCCAGAGAGGAGCAGAGAAGTAGTTTGTTCCTGACAGCAGACAGCCCCTCTGCTGGGCCCTGGTTTCATGTTACATTAAGTATTAGTGCTGTTCTTTCAGGAGCCATTATGCTTTGACATCAAAGATTGACTTGCAGGGCAGTCCTATGTTCCTCCAGATTTCTGCTAGAAGTTATCAGGCATGGAATAAAACATATATAATTAACCAAAGGCTGGGAGTGAATCAGAGTTTTTAATCCTGATATTTTTGTTCCAGAGCAAGTAGATAGTTTCATTTGTTTATAAATATCATCGAAATACAAAGGAATATTTAACATTTAAATCGATGAATTGGGGTCTGTAATGCTTTGTTTCTTAATGGCCCTAAAATGATGTAAGTTCAAGGAACATATGTATAACTGATTTGTTACTGATGACAAGTCCACCTACAAGATCCGCATAACACAAAATCATGGTGTGACTGGTTATTCCATCTTTTTAACCACAAAATTCGTGTTCTGGTGACTTGTACTAATGCTCATCCTGATTCTTTTATGGTCTGTCCGGAACTATTGAGGAAGTCACTGCAAAGTAATAGTCTTAAATTAGCTGTACGTATGAATATTTCCAAATGAATTATGGTAGCTACAAAATTTACATCTTAAGTAAACCAGCCTCTAGTCTACAATGAGAACTGTACTTCAAAAGTATGAACTGGGTTGAGGGTGCCATTTGCTGTGGGCAGACTTTGTTATGGGTACCAAGCACTCAAGTTGTTGATGTAGCTTGCTTCTGGGAGAATCACTGCAAGGGTAAATTTAATTTTTTTTCTGTGAGCAGCAGTGACCTCACAGTGCTTGAAGCTCATGACAAATGACTGGCTCTTTAGCAAATGTAACTCTGGGACATGTGTTGATCTCAAATAGTTCAGCTTTGAGTTTCATTGGTGTATATTGTCTCAGCCCAAAAAGTCAACTGTTTATTCCTCTTCATAGATGCTGCCTGACCTGCTGAGTTCCTCCAGCATTTTGTGTGTGTTTCTCTGGATTTCCAGCATCTGCAGAATCTCATGTGTTTAAGATGCCCTTTTTTGATATTATAAGGGATAGACAATTTTCCACTCAGATGAAGGACTTCCATTCTAATATGTAACTATTAGCAATGAATTCCTACAGAAAATTAGATTTTCACAGCTATTCCCTGGAGCCCCTCTGTAGACAGCTTATAGTCGTTGTACCCTCCTCTTTCTCAGATCATTTCAGTTTGTCTTTTAACTTTGCTGAATTTAGCATGCAGCTGTGAACTATTTGGCTCTGTATTATAAACCAGATCTTGGGAGTATATTCTAAAGTGTTCTGCTGGTCTCCCTTTGTGAATCAGTCAGTGCATCGCACCTGCAATTTTTACCAGGTTAACAATGCTGTGTTATGATGTTTTTACAAAAGTACTAAGTCTGCATTTAATCACATCACATCAGGGAGATTCTTGATGAACAGGGAGACAATTGTTACTGGGGATAGACAGGAATGTAGAGTTGGGGCTTCAATCAGATCAGTCATGATGTTATGGAAAGCTGGAGAGGGCTTAAGGGACTAACTGGCTTACTCCAGTTACTAATTCATATGTTCATATGTTTGACTGCCATGGTGACATGTATAGACAATGACCAGCATTTGGCTCACTACTCCCAGTCCTTGACCACCCAGACTCAATCATCCGGACGTGGAGGGCTGGATAAGCTGACACACCACCCCTGAGCAATGGATGCTGAAGCTCTACAATGCTCAGTGCTTGTGTGCTCCCTCCCCCAACAGGAACCCCACCTCCTCTCAAAGTTGGGAGGTATTTTGACAGTTTTAAAGAATCTCTGATTAATTAAAATTGAAGTGCATAATAAGAATATTACTATTTAAAAATATATATAACCCTGTGAAAGACTTAGCAAATAATGAATGCATTCAAAGAGGTAAAAATAGTAAATTAGGCTACTTTTCTGTAGGCCATTGAGAAACCCCCTTTCAAATGAATAGACTTCTGACCCTACACAAGGTCAGCATGTTCAGGCTCCAGCATTAGGCTTCATGTGGTGTCAAGCAGTGGAGTGAGGACGGAAATGCACTGGCATCTTTCACTCAGTTTGTCTCAGCATCAGTAATTCTAGCAGCAGCCAGCAAAGCCCAGCGTAATATGGGACTTACTTGTTGCTAATGTGAACCAATTTGGATGGGGCATGGGGGTCCCTCTATGGGAATTGATATTCTAAGAATAATATAAAAGTTGATGATATTATTAAATCAAATATAATGTTTCATTACACTGCCTGTACATGACTTGTTACCCATTTTTATGAGCATTATTTTTGACGTCTATATCGTGGTGATAAAAAAGGCGATTATATGGTAGGGGTTAGTCACAGAACAATTGCGTTGATTACACAGCTGCAGTAAATGAATGACAATTTGGAGATTCCAGTCAGGCTTTTATTTGTGAAATATATGGTGTAGCTTTTGCAAATATGTAGGTCATGTGAGAGTATTTCAAGTCAATAAGAAGTACAAGCATCTCTCCCTCGTCTCTAGCGAGGGGATGACAAAAATCTCAAATTTGTTTATTTAAAAAGAAGTCTGATTTGATTCCTTATCAGAACCTGAAATCCCACTATTCTGCCTCACTACCAATTTGCTCCACTGACAGACCTGCTAACACTCAATTCAGTTTGTCTGGGGTTCACCTCCGTAGGAATTTGCTTAGCACTGTAGTTTGTGCATGTATTTCGTCATGTGAGTTTTGGCAGTCCAAAGCAGGAGAGGCCAGTGATAAGTCTGGATGCAAAGTATTGATCACAAAAGTAGAAATCTATTTCTCTCTCCACAGATACCGCCTGAACTGTTGAGTATTTCCAACACTTTCTGCTTTCATCCCATGTTTTGTTTTCGTCCCAGTTTAGTGCCTCATGCTAGGTAGGAGAGAAATCGGTCTTGGTTTCTTAAATGAAACGATATAATAGGAGAGGATGGGAATGAAGTGGCTTTTGATAATGAGTGCCATTGCATACCAGAACTGATACATTATCACCCTGAAGAAGAGATAGGAATGGTTTAAATAGTACTTGTGCCGAGTTAGTTTAGCCTTCAGTTTCACTAGTTTGCTTCATAATTGAAAAGTGTGATGTCTGTCTGGACGGACGTGAGCTTCAGCAGCAGCATTTTTCCATGATCATCATCTACCTGCGTAAATGGTAATCATATGGTCACTCATATCTCTACAGCCTATGCAACTGACACATTGTTCAGTCAGGTGGAATGAATGGGAAGTGGGGTGAAAGCAGGAAAGAAGGGTACTGACATTATCCAGCTTTGTCCTGACAGTATGACAGCTGGTGGTCTTCGAGAAATCCATTGCAAAGGCCTTCCTGACCCACAAATTGGCAAGCAGCCTTTGAAGGAAAAGCAGAGATCATAAAAAAAAATTCCACTGGCATTGAACCTGCTAACCCGTGTAACTGCCTAATGAATAACTGCTTTAATCTAATCAATATGACCATAAAAAATAAGGCTGTTCTGCATGAGAGCCTCGTGGTCTCTGATGTCTGGGTGGTGGTATGGTGGGAAGGAGTCGAAAACACAACTCACAAATATTGTGTTACAAAGCAGTGCAAAAACTGCCACTAAGCAGAACACAATAATGTTAGAGGAAATAAAGCATAGGACTCCAAATCTCTTACCACCTCCACCCTCCTCCTAAACTCCCCACCCCCCACAGAGGGCGCCTGCAGTCCTGTTAATGAGTAGAAATATATTAAAGCATTTGTTGTTATAATCATACTGGTTCATTGTACAGGGCTAGGGTTAAGCACTGTAGCATTATACGTTAATGAGTTTTGATTGGATTGGCTCTCCATGTTGGCCTATAAAAACAGTTATGAAAATTAGAAAAAGTCAACTACGCCAAACACAACTTTTAGTTTACCCCACGGACAAGCTAGTTATTTTTTACAATTACAGGTAACATAAGTCTGTCGGCATTGTTCTGTTCTTCCCATAACTCAGAGAAATGACTCCCAGTGACAGATTTGTAGTGAAAATTTGTTTTGCGACTTTTTTTTCTTTCTCAAGAATTTCTGGCACAGGCTGAGGAATTAAATAAAGAACAGAGTGAAGTTTGTTTAATTCAGCATGTTGCATATATACTGAATCCCAGATCTGCTCTGTATTTACATGTTAATTTTTGGAATGACCAGGGTGCAATTACATTTATGGGCCACTCTCCTCCCAACCCCTCACCCCACATTGCCCCCACCCCAAACTTTACAATGGTAGCTTTGCTGCGAATACTTTCTCAGTGAAATCAGCCCCATTACAATAAAATGCTTTATTGTGCTTTTGGAGAGTGACACACAGGAAATCGAAAAATATAAATTCAGAATGCAAAATTCAAGGGCTGCGGAATGTATATTACTCTGACAGCCATTAGTCATGCCAAAAATGGAATTTGTTTTCTGGAATAACTGTTTTTTTTGGAGCTTGTAACTCTTGAAATATTTGTTAAGTGAAATTGTACATTGAAACATTAATTATATCATGGTGATGTACAGTAGCTGTGAGATGTGCTTCTTTTTGTTAAAATCTTCCAAAAAGGAAGTGTCTGGTTAACTTGTATTCAAGCCATTTGATTTTTAAACAAAAATTAATATTTTACTAGGGGGGCCTTAAAATCATTAGTAAAATTTACTGACCTGTTAGCGAACTCCCACATTTAGTGTGGCGATGCGTAGTTCATTTGTATGCCCATCAAATAATAAGACATTTCTATGTGACTACAGAACACAAGTTATTAAAGTTTAATTTACTTTTTCATGCCAGAGTACACAGCAATGCAATGCCTGCATGCCGTGTGTTTTGTCATTAAGACATTAAAGGAGCATCTCCAGAGCTATACAGACTTTAACTGCTAGGCAATAATTATCATAAATTTATCCAAAAATGTGGAAATGCTGAAAGAATAAGAGCAGAAATTTAGGATGATAAAGTAGACATCATTAATGCAACACACACAAAATGCTGGTGGAACACATCAGGCCAGGCAGCATCTGTAGGAAGAAGCACTGTCGACGTCTCGGCCCGAAACGTCCTGACGAAGGGTCTCGGCCTGAAACGTCGACAGTGCTTCTCCCTATAGACGCTGCCTGGCCTGCTGTGTTCCATCAGCATTTTGTGTGTGTTGCTTGAATTTCCAACATCTGCAGATTTCCTCGTGTTTGCATCATTAATGCACATCATTGTAAGGAAAGAATCAATGGCTGTGCTGTGAAGAGAGTGAAAAGCACAAAGTTCTGTGGTATGCACATAACTGATGATCTAACCTGGACCCACAGCACTTCCTCACTAGTCAAGAAGGCGTAGCAGTATTTGCACTTTCTGAGGAGACTGTGGTGTACAGGGGTCCCCACTCCCATTCTAACAACTGTCTGGTGGCATCATTGTGTGGCACAGAGGCTGCAAGGCATCAGGCAGCAAAACCCTACCGAGGATAGTAAAAACCCGCCGAGAGGATTACCAGGATCTCCCTCCCCCCACATTTGTGACATTTATTGGGAGCATTGCACCCAAAGGGCCCGAAACTGTTTTTGAGGATCACCACCACCCATCCAACAATCTCATTAACCAACTACCATCAGGAAGGAGTTGTATAAGCATCAGAACTAGAACTACCAGACTAGGTAACAGCTTCCTCCCTCAGGCTGTGGAATAATGAATTCCCTGCCACCATCGAAGTCTCATCAGTCGGTCAGGCCACTGTTTGCTGTTTACATGAGTGTTTTGGTTTATGTGCTGTGTATGTTCTGTGGGTGCACTGTAGTCTGGAGGAACCTTTGGTTATATATGTGCAACCAGATGACAATCAACTTGAACTTGAACTAGACAATGTTTGAAAGACAGAAAATAGGTGAAATAGAAAGGAATAGAATCAATATGGCAGACAGTAAGGTGCAGGAAAAGAAAACCAGTGAATATGACAGGCTGTGAAGTATGAAGAGCCTACAGAGTGGAGCACATGCATAGGTTAGTGTAAAATGCAAAGGAATATTGCGAGAACAGAGCAATAGAAAGGAGGAAGTGCATAGCAGTACAAGATTCAGATAGTGAGACAGACAAAGATGTGGAAAAATAGATAAGGAGATATATCAAGAGCTGGACTCAGACAGAAAGCAGACTAAGCCAGAGATAGTGAAGTAAAGATTAGGAGCCAAAAGAGACAGTGGTGATGAGATAGAAAATACTGTACTTCATTGTTGACTCTACCTTGATCTTCAGAATTGGAATGTTTTGCACTAACAGTCCATTATGAACTCAGCATTAACATCGCCAACAGCACAATCTTACCTTCAAAACAGAAACTGGGTGTTATATGTTGGGTATGACAGCTAATTGTGAATCAAGTTAAAAGATGAATTATCCAGTGATCAACAGTTGATCATCACTAGGAGGTACAGCAATAAGATACTATTCATCATATTAAACCTGAATATTCTGACATTAAGATGTTCAAATTTTGCAACACAGAATATCCTTTGAGGTACTAAGTAGTAAAAAAATCCAGAAGGTTACCTTTGGCTAACCACTTCAACATAATATATGAAAGGAGAGAAAGTATTTTATTTCAGTCACTGGTCATAAGTGTAGTTATTGAACAATTATTTGTATGTTCATACGTCTGAATTCTGAATAAATCCAGTTTTCAGCAGGTGGCAAAGGATTATCGAAGGTGTAGCCCTGAGACATAAGCATGGGAATTAGAAATGTCACACTTGTGTGGTCAGGATTACTCTTCAGAAGCTGAGGTTACGATTTGTTGCAAGGTTTAAGGTACATGGCTTGTGTAAAGTAAACTTCACATTTGATGTGTGAACTCTCAATGTCAGCCTTGAGAGCAAAAATAAAATGTTTCAATTTGCAGTCCTGAAGCTCTAATCTTGATAAGCACAAAATCCACCCTACTCTATCTTATTAGTAGTGGCCTTATCATTCTGAGCACTGTTGCCTGCGGTAGTTATTCTCATTTGTTTGCTTCAAGCAGTGAATTCCTTTACTGAAAACAAATATACTGAACATAGCCATGCCTTCAGTTCTGCTTGTTGTGAAGTTTATGTTTAGATTTCCTCATCAATGCCAGACAAAACTATTAGATCAACGGGTGCAATTCAGACTTCTTTACAAGGGTATCTTTGAAATAACTGGGCACTCATACAAATGAGTGGAGGGGGAAAGAGGATGTGTTTGAACCAGGAAATGATTGGGACCCCAAGAGATTGTTGCTCCAGAAAAACTATATGGAACCTCAAACCTCAGAACTTGCAGTCGAGTTTCACATTCTTCCACATAGCTGGTGGCAGTTTCCAGACCAGGTTTCCAAAATAGTTTTCTGGTAAACTTCCTATGAAGCTATTAATACATCCTTGTACATCATGGTTAGAAGTTCAAGGAGTGAGGAGTTGGGATGGTGGTGATATTAGTGAGTAATGGAGGAAAGGATCCATGCCTCACTGTCATCATCTCTGTATTGTTTTGAGGGTGATGACCACTAGTGATGATTGTGAAAAGATCTCAAGAGGCCAGAGAGGTTTTTGTGGCATATTGTTTGTCCAAGACATTCCCTGCATATTGCAGGATCCCCATGCAGGTGAGTTTAATTGTATTTAAGTAAAGTCTATTATGGAAATGGATCAATCTTAATGCTATATCTCTTGATTGTAGGGTAACTTACGCAATGTTTCTTTCTCATATCTCAGCACAGATCTATAGCAATGTCCTGAGCTTGTACGTGACGGTATGATATTACTCCTTCACTGAGAAATTTATAGAGCAATGAAACAAAGTGCTTATCCTTCTGATTAGCCATGGGTAGTTTTTATTTCTTCAAAGTAGGTGGCCAATTTAAGTAACCTTCACTCTACTATTTTCATTGCAGTATGTGTTTGAAGATATATGAATCTTTGATGAGAAATAATTCAAGGGTGTGAAAATCTCTCAACTAAACCAATTTCTGCCTATCCTAGCTGTATTCAATTGACAGTGTTGTCCTCTAACACAAGGAAAATTGTGAAAATGGTGTCTGACAAAAGCTGCATCTTTACCGTATAATCTGGGGAGACATTCCAATGTAGCACTGGGCGAGTGCTATATTATTGAAGATGTGAACCTTTAGATAGGATTTTAAAGTGAAGATTGAACAACAACATCCCATTGTACCATTCCAGATTAATGCCAGTATATCAAAGGATATTAGTACAGGTTGAGTACATTATCTGAAGTTCCAAAATCTGAAAACCGCCGAAATCTGAAATTTCTTTTTGAATGCTGATGCGACGTCATGAACTGAAAATTCCATAAGGCACTGGGAAGGTTCCCAGGTGACACGCAGGCCTCTGCACTCCACAAGCAGTTCTAGGAAGTGGCCTCACATATGTAGTGAACAGACGTTAATAAAAAGACATTGAAAAACACTACATAAAGCAAAAAATGAAGATCTCGATCGTGTATTGAGAAAATGAATTCGTCAGCGTCGGAGTGAACATATGCCGCTTAACAGTATGCTGATCATGAAACAAGCAAAGATCTATCATGATGAACTGAAAGTTGAATTTAATTGTGAATATTCAGCAGGCTGGCTGCAGAAATTTAAGGAAAGGTTCAGCATTAAATTTTTTAAGATTTAAAAAAATTTAAAGATAATGTGTCTGGTAATCATGAAACAGCAGAGAAATTCATTGATAGGTTTGTGAAGATCGTTGCTGATGAAAATCAAACACCAGAACAAGTCTACAATGCAGATTGCTTTTATATCTTACATAAAATTAAAGAAAGTAAAATACAAATATAGTGTACTGAAAACATTTAATCAAAACATGGCATCATAGGTGGAGACTGAAAGCCTGCTTTTGTTTGTTTTTGTTCAACAGCTGATTCAGGTATTCTGGTGCTTTCGATATATTTTTATTATATTAATACTATGTAAATTTTTTACTGTTAAGGATATATGTGTGATGAACAAATGTAATACCAAGTCTACTTACCAGTAGCACATAAATTCTGAGTCAGAACTAATGCCAGTCTCAAGCTACTTTACTATTGTTATGAAACCAGTAACTGGTTTCACTTACCAGCAAAGATAGATATGTCAGTTGAAGTCCAATGGTACTATTTTCAAAAGTTTTATTAATAAAGGGGCACAAAAATTAAGGTTAATACAAACATTCAGATAACATGCGTCAATACTCAATCTAAAACGCAGGTACATTAATAATCACTCAGAAATAAGTTCTTTCGTTGTCTAGGGTATAATACTGAGTCCAATTGGAAATATAAAGAGTCACTCTGAAGTCTGCAGGCTTTTCCCTTTTGGTTTCACGTGTTGGGAGAGAGAGAGAGATAAACGGAAAAACTTGCCCAAAACATCCGTGGAATCAGGGGAGCGATCTTCCCCGTTGTTATTTTAAAAGCGATCTTCCGTTGGTTCTAGCCACAAACTCCGCATTCGGAATTTAACGCACGTGGCTTACTTCAAAATGGCTTCCCGTTCCCACGGGAAGCGGTATCGTGCTTCTTGGTGTCTCCTTGGTGCGTCTGAGGGTCGTCCTCTTTCAGACCCTTCTTTATACTGCCTCACGGGATCTCAGGTGTCAATCAGGTTGCAGGTGATGCAATCTCTCTCTCAACCAGCCCACTTTGCCCGAGGGCTTTACAATGTCCCTGCGAGTTGGCACGTCTGCAGTTCCCAGGTGTCTCCTGAGAACAATGCCACAGTCGCCAGCTTTTGTCCCAGTGGAATGCGGTATCCAGCACGTCGCTGTCTTTCCATTTCCTGTGTCCATTCAGCCTGTCTCTCTCTCTCTCTTGCTCTCTCTCTCGGGTCATTGACCCCCCTTTCACTAGGGCTCTTGCAATTCTCACAAAGGAGGGGGCTGGTATCATAACACTATATATTCCAAATTCTGAAAAAATGAAGCACTTCTGGTCCCGAGCATTTTGGATAAGGGGTACTCAACCTGTATATGTTAAATACTTGTTCTATTTTTTGTCTTAGTATTAGAAAGTAGTGTTGTTACAGTTGATTTTTATGGCTCAATTAAACTTTTTGAGTGAAGTAATAATTTATTATATGAATTTAGTTATTTTTGTTTTTGAGTCATTTGCAGCTGCAACATTTGCTGCTTTGCACAGACACCTAAGATATGAAGACATTACATTTGGTGCCACAGTGTTTTATGATTAACCGTGATTTACACCAGTTCTTTGAATAGATAGTCAAGCAGGTTGGGGTGCAGAGGTTTTCAAGGAGAAACGATCATGTCTAATGTGACTTCTTTATCAGATTGATTCTTGGGGTGGCAGATTAGATTAATTAGGCTTGTATTCACTCTTGTGTAGATGCAGGAAAGAATTTAACTTAAAAAATATAAATTTCTGATGGGTAAAACAGACAGGATGGAAGATGGACCTTTTCCAGGCTGGAGTATTGAAAATGAGGGGTGTCAGTTTACAGGGCAAGAGATCTAGGACTAAGATGAGGAGACATTTATTTGACTCCGAGGTGGTCACCCTGGATAATTTACTTCCATGGAAGATGGTGGAGACCAGCTCACAATATTTTTTAGGATGGAGTAGATACACTTCTGGATGGAAAAGGCAGTGATGTGTATGTGGCGATCCCATAAATATGAAATTGAGATATATTATCTGCCATGATTGATTATGCATTTCTGTCGCTATTTGGTAGCACTCCAGGAATATATCACTTTTGCATTTTGTACGCTGAAAATCATTTCCCAATTGCAGTACAGACAAAATGGCAACTCACCTAGTAAGTCTTAGGGGGTTCATGATAGATATCATCATGATTTTAATAAATATTGCGTCAAGATGATGTGAAAGACAAAAAGAGCAGAAGAGGACTTTATATTGTACTTTCATGTAGTTGTTTTGCTATTTAAGGGAAAAAAAGTCTTTGTTTAGCAGCTTAATTTTCTAGTGCTGAGGACATTATGAAGCCTGAAGGTTTGTATATTTACAAGGGAAGAATTGGTCATGCTCAGATTTGGCCACATATCATCAACAATGGCAAAAACATTGACTTATGCATGAACTAAACTCCTAGATTGTCAAATGTAGAATGAAAAACCCTCAAAAGTGTTAGCCAAACAAAGCTGTGAGGTAGCAGCTGGCTCTTTGTCTAATGTCTCACAGCAAAGTACTGTTGTACATTTCCTTTGCAGCTTTCAAAATATATACATTTCCTATCAACTTCTGAAAAAATAACACTTAGCAGACTATTTTCAGCGGATGTTACAAAGTCGTCTTGTAATTTTGAACTGAACCAATGTTTGTCTCCTTTTTTGTGATATTCAGTGGAACAACCAAAATACTTCACCTTTGCCTTGAGTATTTTTACCCCAATCACTTATAATGAGAGGATATTGGGTACAGTAGCATAGCGATTTACACAACGCTTGACAGTACCAGTGACGCGGGTTCATTTCCCGCTGCTGCCTGTAAGGGGTTTGTACATTCTCCTTGCGGATTTTCTCTGGGTGCTCCAGTTTCTTTCCACAGTCCAAAGATGTACCGGTTGGTAAATTAATTGGGCAGTGTAAATTGTCCTGTGATTAAACTAGAATTAAATTGGGGGATTGCTGGGCGGTAAGGCTCGAAAGGCTGGAAAGGCCTACTTCTGTGCTGTATGCCAACAAATAAATAAGTAATATTATTTTTTTCTTTCCCTACAGATATTGCCAGACCTCCATATGTTACAAAATTTTCTGTTTTCCTTTCAGATTTCTAGTATCTACAGCAACTTAGTTTTGTATTGACTCAGAATAAAATTTATGAAAACCAGGCTGAAAATGTGTTACCACAGGTAAAATTTCAGTCTAATAATCTTTGGTTGCCTTGTTCAGATCATGCCATAAGAAATATTAACAGCGATTGTTTAGTGATAGGTGATTAGAGAGTTCAATAGATATAAAAAATGTTGGAAGTGTAACATGGAGTGTAGATTTTCAATCACCCACTTTAATCTGCTGCCAGAAATCATTTTCAACTTTTCCCCAACTCCTGAACACCATGGCAAATCATATAAATTGTACAAAGCAGCTTAGCACAATATATGCAACTTTTGGCATCTTAAAGATTCCTCAGACATTCTACTGGCACCTCTATAAATAACAATTGGAGATGTTAGAGACAAGTTAATTATTTTATGGAACCATTGTAGCTCTACAAAGGCAAATAAGAAGTCTCCACCACCAATACAAAAATGTGGTCCACCTAATCTATGATCCTACCCAATTCCCATTAACAGTCAATTGAATGGAAATGATAAAGATGAAGGATTCAATATGTTATGGGAAAAGAGAAGTCATGAACATTGAAAGTAAGCTAATAGATTAGGTTTATAAGTGTGCATAATTATCTGGAGCTAAAGAACATGCTGAATGAAAAGGGTTGCCCACATTAACACCGAGGAGTGGAAGAGTGTAGAAGTATGTGAATCTTCAGAATTCTCCACCCCAGTGAGTTGTGATTCTGAATCTGTAAGTTTATTTAAGGCCCAAATAGACAGGTGAAACTGCAGATACTGCAAATCTAAAAATAAAAATAGAAGGTGCTGGAAACATTCAGCAGGTCATATGGCATTGATGGAAAGAAAAACAGTTAATCTTACAGGCTCAGGGCTTCGTTAGAACTGAGAAAGAATGGAACAAAAGGCAGTTCCAATAGCAGATAAGGTGGGAAAGGGATGGGTAAAGCAAGTGTAATATTGCTCATAGCTTGAAACCAAACTAAAGAATCATTATGTGCATCTATTATTTTAATTCTTGCTATTAACCCATATGGTCCCACCAGTTAGAGATATTTATTCTCCCCATTACTCTTCCATCTTCTCTACTACAGAGCTGACAAATTTTTCCATCTTACCCAGTACTGACAGAGTTAATTGTTTCTTTTTCTACAAATACTGCTTCCAACATTTTTTTTTGCTTGGAAAGATAGATTTTAGGCCTAGAAGTAAAAGGGTAATGTGAATGAGGCAGGATAGCAGCCAAGGATAATATCACCCATAATCATTTTGGATGACGGTGCAGGCTCAAGGGCCTATTTTGAATTTTCGTACTTCTACTTCTGATGTAAACTGAAATTGGAATCTGTAAGTATCCATGTGGAAGATTATGATGTAAAAAACCTCAAAGAAAATGCTTTACTAAAAAGTTGAATAAATCATGGAGAATATATTCTCTGAAGCGATTGGGTAAAATGTTTATCTTCAATTCATTGTGTTCTAAGTACAAAAGCACAATTTCATCTTATTTCTTAGCATTAATACCGGTGCTTCCTCTAGAGATAATTTTGCAGTGACCTCATTCCAGTTAGTTTACAGACTGCTAGTTAGCACAGAGCACTAATTTCAAGCTGTAGGAATGGACAAAATACTGGCAGGGTAACAATTTGATTGGTTTGTTTATCACTAAATTCTTGCTGTTGTGTTATCTGCCAGGATTCCAAAAACGCATCAGATGTCAAGATTGCAGTGTAGGATCCATTTAGTGGATTCTGACTCAGGAAAAATGGTTGGTGATTTTGAACTGATGTTCATAACGATTGTGGAAACTCTTGAGAGATTTTCAGGAATGATAGGATGAAAAGTAGCGATAAGTGAAAAATGAACAGAATTACTACTATTTCAGAGAAATAATAGTTTGCATATTAATATGCAAATATGATGATAGTTATTACCAACACATTGGGCTAATGTTTTGAGTCTTATAAAAAGGAAATATTCTTTATGAATTGCACAATGTGAGTGTGTATATTATGTTAGAGAGCTTTCTGCTGAACCACCTGTTGTAGCCAATTGCAGCAGAAGCCTGAATGTACACTTTGTTCAGCCTCCTTAATTGAGAGGTTACCTTAAGCTGGTAGTTCCCACCTGATCTTTTCAGGGCATTCTGCCAATCATTGACACTGAATCTGCTTAAAATAGGCCCAGATCATTGTGTGTTAAAGAGCCGCTGAGACTGCTGCTGTAACACATGGAGTTGCTCCATTAAGAGAATCATTAATGGATTGTGTGCCACACCACAGTCATCTTAAGCAGCTGCCTTATGCTTGGAAGCTAGCTGAAAAAAATGCATTAAAGTCCCAAATATGCCCTTGTCAATGGGAGATCTAAATGAATACAACAAGAACTCTACTGGGGTGATCATTATATCCCACAAATAGGCTAAAAAAAAGGGGGCTACAAATATTTACTTCAGACAGCCTGAAGCCCTGGCAGTGTTCCTTGTTAGCACCAGCTCTGCAGTATACTGGACAAAATGCAAAAGAAATATAATTTACAAATTACAGTTCTGCACCTCCAGAACACTTAAGAAAATGGAACATTTTAGAAATAATCTGCACTTGGCAGAAAGAAGATGATAATCACAGTAACAGGATTAACCTTTCCCTGACTCATTCCTTCCCTCCCCCCCCCCAACCTTTTGCACACCACTAAAGATGGTTGAAGGTCAAAGGTTATGAATAAGGCTCATTCTCTGTAAGTGTTTTATTACCAGTCATTTAGTTTAAAATGTAATTCCAAATGATCCTACCTGTATGTCTAATTCAGGGTGCTTACACAAGATCATTAGTTTGGCTGATTCTTAATTAAATTGAACTAAAACTTTCTAGCAGATTTTTAACAAATATTTCATCTTTTAAAAATGCATTAAAATCATATCCTCATTGTAATTGCCAAATTTATTTTGAGAATTTTTGAGTTCTTATAATATTTGTCTTATCTGTTGCCTTCTATCCCCTCCTCCCACTTGTCTCGTTCTGCCTCTTTTCTTCACTCCCCTTGTTTCTTTTCATCTTTCATTTTTCCTTTTCAAATCATCCCTCTGTATTAAATTATGTAGGATGCCGAAAAAATTGAATGACAGCAACTTCTGAAGGCCTTCTCATCTTGCACCAGGTTGAAGCAATTATACAAGTAAATCTCAGCCCACAAATGTCACAAATTGTAAAATGTTGATCTTTAGCCAAAATGTGGCTAATCAAGAATAGGTTTATGTTTTAAAGTAGTGCCAGAAAGTCATAAAAACATCACAACCTGATCAGGTTAAAATAAGGACTAAGAAATAAGCAGATGCTTTAATGGGTCGGCACAATCTACAGTTTAGTGACTCCCTGCTGCAGGTAATCTCACAAAGAAATAAAGGCATTTCAAGTTCCCCACAACTGCCTAGATGGTTCAAAAATTCTACCCAATCTACCATCAGGATGCACAGACCAGGAGGCTCCTGAGTTGATCCCTAGCTTATCTCAGCCAGGCCAGCAGTAAATACAAGATGCAAAGAAACCTTGGCTGTGGGAAAGCTTTTAGAAATTATAAACAGGGGTAAAAAATGATCAGGCTCATGGAGATATTTGAATTAAGAAAGCATAGCTAGCACAGGAATTGTTGAATGCAATTTGTGTATGATTAACATGAATGATGTTTTTGATAATGTTTCAGAAAAGTCTGATGAAGGGCAATCACTAGATATCTACATGAATTCTTGAGGTATTTGATAAAATCCTACTCTGAAGGCTGAGATGCAGGAAAATAAAGTCAGAAGCAGCATTGGTAGCAAATTGGGTTATTGGTTAAGAGTAGAGAGCATAAGTGAAAGATGGAAACATTGGTGTTTCCTAGAGGCCAAAGATAGTCAGCTGCTTTCCTTAGATAAATAATAATGGCTTAGACATGTGTATGCAAAGTAAAATTTGCAGATTTGTAATGATGCAAAGCTTGGAGATGTGGTAAACTGGGAGAAAAATAGTATTGTATATCTCTTTACAGTCTGTGGGTTGTCTGAATGGACGAACAAGTGATAGATGAAATTTAACATAGACGGGTGTGCAGAGACACACTGCAAAACAAAGGATAAAGTTAGATATGGTCTAAATGGCATGGATTAAATAGATGTGAGGGCAGTGAAGAAATTGAGTATATAAGTGTAAAAACCTTTGAAGTTGCATGGGATATTGAAGAGTGACCAGTAGGCATAGTAAACCCTTGGATTCATACACTGTGTACAAAAGCAGGGAAGACGTATTGAACCTATTTAAAACACCAGTTTGGGCACAATTGGGTCATTATGCCTAACTCAGAAGACCCAGCTTTAGGAAAGAAGTGAAAATCTACTAAAGGACTTGGGCTAGGTTTCTAGAATAGTTCCAGGAGTGAGGGATTTCAGCTAAAGAGGTTGAGTTGGGGAATGGATTTTTTTCTCCTTGCAGTAAAGGTAACTAAGAGGAGATTTTATGAAGGTATGTGACGGCCATATGTAGGTAAATAGAGGGAAGCAGATAAAACAAATGGGCAAGGGATATGAGGGGTGTGTGAGGAAGCGCATGTTTATATTATGACAGTCATGATCTGGAAGTCAGCAAGGATTTTTTGAAAGGGAAAGAGATGGTATTTGAGATTGGCATGGGAAGAGTGCAAGGCCATGAGATTATCAGCATTGCTCTGTTAGGAGCTGATACACATGGGTTGAATGGTCTCCTTCTGAACCATAATCATTGCCTGATATTGTGATTCTTTGATTCTAAAAATTAGCAGGCTTGGTGAAAAGACAAAATTGATATGGCCAGGAGAAGAGTGGAATATCCAATTTCTGGAATATCCAATATCCAATTTCACTATCCAAGATAATGAAATTTCTGTTCATTATCTGGTAGTATGTGCTGGAAGGTATGATTGATGGGAATAGGGTTGTGTCACTGTAGCATTTTCCATCTGTCTGTTAGTCTTGACTGTCCATGCTCAGAGATAAAATATCAGCATTTGTGATGAAGGTGCTTATTTGGGAAGAGATGTAATTGCAACATCGACCACCAGGCTGAGGCTGTGGGTGGAGGGAGACAATGTAATAGTAATTTTGGGACTAATTAGTTGGATGTTTGTTAATAAAGATTACTTTTTACTTGTCACATATACATCAAAGTATACAATGAAATGTGTCGCCTGTGTCAGCGACCAACACAGTCCGAGGATGTGCTGAGGGCAGTCCGCCTCCTGCATTGCTAAGCTTCCAACGCCATCCTTGCACAGCCACAATTTACTAACCCTAACATCTTTGCAACGTGGGAGGAAACTGGAGTATCCAGAGGAAACCTCTGCGATCATGGGGAGAATGCATGAACTCCTTCCAGAGGATGGTGGGATAGTTGGTCTGAGAAAAGGAGCCTTGTCTTTGCACCTGTTGAAATATTTGGTGAATGTTCTGAATTCCCAAGAGAGTTCATTAATATTTAATATTGTTATTTTAAGGACTTATTCTTAAGACACAAGATAAATGAATTTTCATGAAAGTTTATAATATAATTTCAAACATATATACTAAGATGAATTTAATGAAAATTGGCAATGAGAGTTACTTGTATGATTTACAGAAAATAATATATTTACACTCATATAATAATTTGTAACAATCTTAACATGTTCTATACTATTTGGCGGAACAAAGCCTTTTAAATGTACTATGTGCCATTATAATATGGGATATTAAAAGAGGCTTTGCATTTAATAAATGGTCAGTTGGCAAACACTTTACTCAGTGTACAGTTGATCTATAAATGCCAGCAATGTCTGATAGCTGGTTAGCTGATTTCAGTCTGGTTGGAAAAATAGCTCTCCTACAGATGTTTTTTCTCGTGTCTTCCAAGGGGAGGAAACATCAGTTCCTGATCCAGTTTGCTATCCACTGAAACCTGCTGAAAAAATACATTTGTATGAATACTGCTAGAGGGAAGGTAACTTGTCTAATTTCATTTTTAAGCCTAAGATGTCAGTAAGCCATTAGTCATGTGAAGTATTGCAGTCTAACTCAATGTGACTTTGACTTTTGTGTGCAAATGGTTACTTCCTAGTATCAATGAATAACAATAAGAAATAGTCATCCTAATTGATTTCTCTTTCCTCCCAAATGCAGAGATCAATTCCAGCAACAATTTCACAATTGGCTTAGATTATTAGAGCAATGATCATTTTTTAAAAAGTATGGTCAGTTTATACATGACAATACCTATATATAGTATTTTAAAAATTGGAGAATTTATTCCATTCCCCTAATTTATTTCTCATTAAAGCCAAAGCAAGAGTTTTGTAGGGAAATGGCATTGCAAAATGTAGTATCAGGTACTTACTTTCAGTCTATTTTACTGCCTCCGCACAATCTGTTTAAACTTACTTTCATGTGTTAATAACTAGGATTTAAGTGAGTTGCTCAGTTATCTGCTTATCTCAAATTCCTCTGCTAGTAATGAAACTGGAGTTAAAACAGCTCACTGGCACAACCTGATATCACTGTTACCTTTCTTTATGTTTATTTCTTTTTGATACATCCTGTACACCTACATCCTCCACTCTACAAATTTTCACTGTCCCGGAGAACTGACTGCCACATCTTTCGTTAATTTTCAGATCTTTCCTTGGTGCTCCTGCATTCCTTTGTATCATCCATTCCTTCGGTCCTCACTGAGCATTACCCCAACCTTCATTCCATTAATGTACATTTTCATTTTGACTCTGCTTCCAATACTTCCTTTCCAAATGTCTATTTTTCTGTTTCTCTAAAAACTTCCTGTAATTCTCCTTCCAAGTACTGATTTACTTTGCCCCCTACCCCTTCCTCTTCTGCCTACCTACATTACTTTGTGAAGTTCTTTGAGATAGGTTCTTTGTAACAGCAGGAGCACAATGGAACTGCAGCTATTACAAACAGTCAAAGTGCTACACCTGCCCATTCATCTCTTCCCTCACCTCCATTCGGAGCCCCAGATCGTCCTTCCAGGTGAGGTAACATTTCATCCGTGAATCTGCTGAGGTTGTCCATTGTGCTCTCGATGGGCCTCCTTTACATTGGTGAGACCCGTTGTAAATTGGGCGACTGCTTTGGAAAGCACCTCCACTCCATCTGCCAAAAAGTAGAACTTCCCAGTGGCCAAACATTTTAATTCTGGTTCTTATTTCCATTCTGACATGTTGGTTCTTGGCCTGCTCTTGTGCCATAATGAGGCCACTCTCAAGGTGGAGGAGCAGCACCTTATATTTCATCTGTGTAGACTCCAACCTGAGGGCATGAATATTGATTTCTCCTTCTGGTAGAAAACAATACTCTCCCCATCCCTCTTCTTCTATACCACACTCTGGCTCCTTACCTCTTCCCACCTGCCTATTACCTCCAACTGGGACCCCTCCTCCTTCCCTTTCTCCTTTGGTCCACTCTCCTCCTATCAGATTCCTTTTTCTCAAGCTCTTTACCTTTCCAACCCACCTGGCTTTGCCCATCACCTTCTAGCTGCCCTCCTTCCTCTCCCCCCACCTTTTTATTCTGTTGTCTTCCCCCTTCCTTTCCAGTCATGAAGAAGGGTCTCGGCCCAAAACGTCGATTGTTAATTCATTTCCACAGATGCTGCCTGACCTGCTGAGTTCCTCCGCCATTTTGTGTGTGTTGCTTTGGATTTCCAGCGTCTGCAGATCTCTCGAGTTCATTGTTGGTTTGCAGTGATGTTTCATTTGTTAGCAGCTTTTTGGGGCAGCTGCTTCTTAAACCCAAGTCAGCAGTCACCTAGACTACACTTCTTTTCTGATGTGTTCCAGCAATCAGAGTTCCATAGAACTCTTTCCTCTTTATATATGAGCACAGTGCAGGGCCTCATCCAAAGGCTGTAATGACAGAAATATTATTGCCAGCAGTGAAGTCCCCCTCCAATCTTTCAGGTCATCTAAATGCTGGGCATCAAACCTTCCACTTCAAATGAATGCAATGCCTTTGATATTAACAACCATTCATCGGCACTCAGGTCCTGATGTAAACTTAAAAACGTATATTGTCTAAGTGAAATAAGGTTTAAAAAGTAAATTCACACTCAAATTAAAAAAATAAAACTAACAAAAAAAAAGAGTTTTACTTTTATCCCAGCAGCCAAATTCTTCCATTGATTCGAAAAGCTCACTGTATCTATTCCAGTTTAATCTTGTATAAATTTAGAAGGATTATTTTTTGTTTTTGGAGGTTCAAGCTCTCCAATAAAGCTACATTATGAGTCCTCCGGCCAGTCAATGCAGAAGACCCAGAGCTTGGACTCTGCTGGGTGGAAGGCCTCTGTTTTAGAATGGCTCAGTTAAGGGTACACCTGCTGGTAGTTCCTTCATATGTCATAGCAGAAGGCTTGCTTTGGTATACATATTCACATATTTTTGTCTGCAGTTCTGATACAACATGCTTTTTAAAAAATTTATAGTAGGCCAAAGCTTATACTGAATATAATACTACATTTCCAATGCTGAATGATCAGTACTGATCATCATTCAACCGATCAGTAAGATTTTGAAATGCAGGGATAAAAGCTCCAAGACACTCATCTATTTTAATCAACAATTTTATTGTCCTGTCACTGTATCTCTCAATCTTGTAATCTGCAGGTACATATAAATACACATGCTATAACATTTAAAATTAATTCATGCTGGTAGTGAACAGGTTAAGATGTTAGGTGGAAAGTGCATTAGATTAACACAATTCTCAAGCATTTTAGAAATAAGTAGGCTAATGACTATATTAAAATAATGCACAAATGAATTAATGTGAACCTCTTAACTAGTAGGCTATCAGTGGAAACAATTTCTTTGTGGTTCAGAATTTTGTCTGACTTCTCTTCAAATCACTTAAATACAAATATTTAGTTTAACATCTAATCATTCTTCTTCCCCACACAAGGACCCCTCATGCACAAATTTGTCTATTAACTACCCCTCCAACTCAAATGACCTTCTCAACCCAGTACTTTTTTGGTTGAAATGTATCAATGCAAATTAGCCAGTCAATAAAATCTAACTGACTTCATTGGTTAAGAGAATCTAGAGTAAGTTTTGCACAAAGACAATTTTTAAAATCTGTATTAACCTGTTTGAAGAAAATGCAATGAATTGTACCTTGGGTACAAAATGACTGCACAGGGTTGCAGAACAATTGAGCTTGTGTGATCACATTAGAAGTGAAGAAGCTGTAAGTGGAATTGGTAATGGATTTGTAGCAATGAGAAGTGGTTTTATTTTAAGTGTATTGTGTATGAAAGCAATTTGTTGAATATTGAAAACTTAAGTTTTCAATGTGTTAGGAAGAGCGAAAATAATGGTCCTAATTTTCTGGAGTCAATTATTCAAGAACATCTGTACATATTCTAAATGAGACATCATTACATACACATGGAGTGGGTGTGTGTCTAGAAGTGCAGTGTGAATTGCACACATTATAGAGGGGAGTGAGTCATGGCAGCAGCCAGGGAAACCAATAAATGTAAAATATATTCAAAATACTTCCTCTGTCTGACTTTTTTTTCATTAAATCGACTGAATACTCAACTATTTTGGTCTGAGGTGATTGAGAACATTTGTGACAATAGCAGACCACCATAGTGAAAAGTCTCACGATTACTTCTGTTTATCAATGACATCTTTTGTGGAAAACAGCAGGTTGGTACACTTGTGTCTATGTTAAAATCTTGCCCAGAATCATCAGATTAAGATCTCTAGTGAATTTTGCAGGAGATGAGATTGTAAGCCTCAGCCTGTAGTTGCAAAATACCCTTATTATTAATATTGCCAATCTCAACCAGAGATGGTACAGGAAAAGTTACCACAGTTTTAGCTGACTATAATAAAATTGCATCAGTTTTCTTACCAAGCTAGACATTACTAATGACAACCACGAGGAAATCTGCAGATGCTGGAAATTCAAGCACCACACACAAAATGCTGGTGGAACACAGCAGGCCAGGCAGCATCTCTAGGAAGAAGCACTGTTGACGTTTCGGGCTGAGACCCTTCGTCAGGACTAACTGAAAGAAAAGATATTAGGAGATTTGAAAGTAGGAGGGGGAGGGGGAAATGCAAAATGATAGGAGAAGGCCGGAGGAGGTGGGGTGAAGCTAAGAGCTGGAAAGGTGATTGGCAAGAGGGATACAGAGTTGGAGAAGGGAAAGGATCATGGGATGGGAGGCCTAGGGAGAAAGAAAGGGGGAGGGGAGCACCAGAGGGAGATGGAGAATAGGCAGAGTGATAGGCAGAGAGAGAGAAAAAAGGGGGAGGGGGAAAAACCAAGTATATCAGGGATGGGGTAAGAAGGGGAGGAGGGGCATTAACGAAAGTTAGAGAAGTCAATGTTCATGCCATCAGATACTAATGACAACTTCTATTGTGCACAGCAGAGAGTATCCTACACCACAGCCTGATAGGGGAACAGCAGTGCCCAGGAGTGGAAAATTCTACAGAAAGTGATCCAACACAGGCAAACCCCTAATCACCATTGAGCACACTTACTAGGAGCGCTGACAAAAGAAAAAAAACATCCATCATCAAAAACCCCTATTATCTGTGTCAGGCTCTCCTCTCACTTCTCGTACCTCCTACCATTTGGCAGGAGGAATGGGAGCCTTAAATGCCACCAGGTTCAGAAACAGTCATTACCCCACAATCATCAGGCTGCTGAACCAGTGTGGACAACTTCACTTACCTCAGCCATGAGCTTATTCCATAAACTACAGTCTCACTTTTAAAAACTTTACAATTCATGGTCTCCATATTGCTTAACAAGTGAGGCCAATCTTTTCTGCTCCATTTTTTTTAGCACTCATCAATACTTGCTAAGAATAAAACAGAAATGGTTGATCTAAACACTAATATCTTCCTTTGGGCAGATCTTAAGAAGTTTGAGCTTCAGAGATGGCATCTAAGCTCTAAGTGTGACTGTGCAGAGGGTATAAAGTTATTTTACTTAATATTGTAAAGAATTTTTGTTTTTCAAATGGAGTGACTCAAAATTCAGCTACCCAATTTTGATGTGCCAGACTTTTCTTGTTGCTTGGATGTTTTGTCTGAAATTAGAGTGGTAAATATCTTAGTATCATAAAACAAAACACATGACAGAGTCTCCTGACTCTCTTTGTCTGTTAGAAACTGTTACGAGTTTCTGCTCTTACCCAGTTTTTACTATGTGTCAATTGAAGGAGTCATTAGTAATGCAATTTTGATGCAATTTTATTATAGTCAGCTAAAATTCTTTCAGTTATAGTTTCCTCCTACATTTAGACTTGAGTATTATCTTGAGTGCTGCACTCTATTAAGCAAGTTTAATTTTGCTAGGAAGAAAAATGGTAGGTGTGAAGCTTATTAAAATACAATAATAATGCTGGGAATAGTTCCCAAAGTGGTGTTTTTTAATACTTTGGTAAGCCCGAAGACATATAAGAAGGAGAAGGAGGTATTACTTTCACCTGTATTAAAGTATCTATTTTTTAGGTAAATGTTCAAACTTTGAAAAAAAAATTGAGAACTGCTGCTGATACGTAGACATAATTGAGCTATTCTGGAAGTTTGTGCAAAGAAGTGCATAGATGATCTATTTTGCAGTGCTGTAGCATGAATGGACAATCCAGCGGGATTTGGGTTCAGATATGTTATTGTGATCAGGAATTGGCTGACAATTCAGCACCCTTAAAAAGATTCAGTGTGGTTATTTCTCAATGTTCCTATCCTAAATTTTGATGTAGTTTGGTACTGAGTGAATGCACGTAACGGAAGACGACACTGCCATTTAACTTAAGCATTTTAAAATGTCTACTCTGTGAATTTATTATCTCTGGCAGTGCTGAAGCATGCCCACAGGGGGATGGAACTTGAATGAAATAATGTCCCTAACACATATTTTTACAGTGGCTCTTCAGCAATTATTTGCTCCTTCCACTCTGCTTTTAAGCTAATATATTAAAAACAACAGGGAGAGAATTTTTTTTCGCAGACTAGGATTAGTGAGCTAAAGATAAATTGGCCAGAACAGTTTTGTGTTGCTGCTTAGAATAGTCTTGCTTTTATTTGCCAAGGCATTAGATGAATACTTTATCTGGAATAGTTCTGGCTAAAGTTATAAGCAGAAACTCTGTAGGCTACCAATCTGTAAATCAAGTGATAACTGAAGAATTGTTTCATGACACAAATGCAAGTTTTAAATTCTCACCTGCTGTAAGAAGGTCAAGTGACCTAAACCCCATCCAGAATTTGTGTTTTGATGTTGACTTACATCAATTATTTACCTTTTGTCTCAGAATATTTAATTTCTTCTGTTTCTCTTTCCTAAATTCATGTTTGAACTTTGTTTCTACTTTCCATCTTCTTCTCTGGAGCATGGTGGTTTGTGACGAGATCCACTGGCCCTCCTGCACTTTGCTTAATGCTGCTTTTCTTCATGTGTGAGTTATGACTACAGTGATGGTCTGTTTGGCACTGGGATGTGCTGGGGAAAACAAGAAGATCATAGCCAAGCCTGATCTCGTCCCTATTTATCATTATTTTTGACAGCAGTGGTAACTAGAGAGCAATCAATAGGAGGAAGCCTGGTTGAATTTTCATATCCATGCCAATGGAGCTATAGGCCAGTTCTTGTATCCCAAATGCTACATAACTGCTCAGCTTCCTCACTAATAATGAGGATTCAATCTGAAACCCTTTCATGCTTGTATATCTCAAATTCGCATAGGGCATTGAACCATCAGGAGAGGTCTTTAGCTGTGGCTTGTTACATTAGCATTAAGTCCAGGAAAGCTTTTTCAGCTGAGTGATTGAAACATTCTGCTGAAGTGATCTGCGATTTATAATCTCATTGGTAGCTATTACTGTGTAATGTTATTTTCTCAAAACACTGCTCTTGTTTGGCTTGAAAATAATGAAAACCTTGTGTCTAGTCCTGTGAGCCAAATTGTGGTGACCTTCCATGTGACCCACCTGTCGAGCTCTCACAAATGATAATAGTTACCTCATGCTACCATGATCTGAAGTGTTCTATGGTGTCTGCTACTTTAAAAAAAGATTACTCTTCCAAGTCCTGTAGCAATTTGCATGAACAGATAAGCCAAAGTGATACCCGCTGCAATTTCCCCTTAAGCCTTGCTTAAGATGTTTTTGGTCACCAAGCTAAAGAATTGTGTAGACCCAATCTTGTTTCTTTGTCAGGCATGTTTTAAAAAAAAAAAGACCAAGCATTTATGTAGTAATTCCCATATAAAATAATGTTTAGTGAGCAGTAAATAGAAAAATTTAAATCGGGTAATTCCGAGCATGGTTGGAGAAATATGGAGGGAGAGGGAACAAAGCAAGTGTTTGCAAGTATAAGTTCCAGTGAATTGGAATAGGGTCACAGGAATAGAGGTGTGGCCAAACAGAATTAACTAAGGTTATGGAAGTACTTGAAGCCATTGTATTTGGACCTTTTTTCATAAACTCTTTTCCCTTACGATTACTTTCATCCCTGATTGCATGGATGAGGCTAAATTAGACTGTTTCCTACTCTGCGTTATATTTGACCCTAAGATGAGCTTTGGGCCACATTTCTATCTCATCCCAAAGGATGTCTAATCTCACCTTCCTAGCATAGTCATATCCCATCTCATATTCCAAAACTTCAGCCGTGCCATTGTTGGTTATAGATTTCTTTATTTCAGTCACATCTGACTGGCCTTCCTAAACTTACTTACCGCACGCTATGCCACTGGCGTCTAGGGCAGCACTAAAGGTCCTCCACCTCTGCTGTGTTTAGGACTTCCTTCACCATGTCAGTAGCTTCCTCTTGATTTTCACTACTGGCAGTCATACAGGTCCCGAGTGGAGACCCAGGGATATCATCGCATTCAGATGCAGAAGGAATCTTCATTGCTGATTCCATAACAATTTTGTTTTAAAAGTCAGGTTTGTTAGACTGTTCTTAGTTTGGCCTCTACACTTTGACCTGTTTGGCATGGGTGACCCTAGAAACAGCCAAAGCATAAAGCTCTGACTTTAGCCAAGATAGCTCAACAGGTCACTGAGGCACACAAACCTCCAAAACCAATGACAAGGTTGTGGACCTCTTGGAGGTCCCTGAATTTACGGTCTTTTAAAATTATGCTTGACCATTTGTAACTCACCAAGTGTAATTCACTATGTCATGTCCCCTACTCCCCAAGATCTCATCTTTTGTCCAGGATTGACCTTTAGAACATTCCTTCAGCTGTCAAGCCATTGCTTTGGAGTTCATTCACTATACCTCTTCAACTATCCTTCCTCTCTTAAGATTCTTCAGGGTCTACCTTGTTGGTCCAGCTTTTGATCAAATACACTAATATCTCCTTATGTGACTAGCGCCTTGTATTGTTTTACCACCAGATAAATTAATGTTGTCGTACTTCACTATTGTAAGATTCAATGATCTTGTTCATTAATTCTACTTTTAAAAGCCAAAGAAAAGCTATTTAGACCATTAGACATAGGAGCAGACTTAGGCCATTCTGCCCATTTGAGTCTACTCTGCCATCCCATCTTGGCCGACATTATACCTATCACCCTATTATCCTGTCTGCTCCCCGTAAACCTTGACCCCCTAACTAATCAAGAACTTATCCACCTACACTTTAAATCTACCCATGTATTTAGGTGATATTCTTGTACATAACCTCTCTTATTACAAAAGCTTTCCATTTCATCCTGTCACCATCAGGAAGTTGCTGCTTAAAGCAGCTGTCGTTGTATTGTGGTAAAGCCCATGTTTGTGCAGGCTTCCTACAAACAGGTGGCATGTAGTGACATGAAAGGAATCATGCAATTGGAATGATCCATCTTTGCTACATCTTCCTGAGTATAATCTTAACACATTGTAGAAAGTTTATTTCTGGATTGTAGCTGTTTGCATGAGAATATATGTTGGGGTCTTGACATCATGAGTATTAATTTTGTGTAATGTATGAATTGCAGTTACATGAAATATTTTATGCCATCTGGACACATCTGTTGGAAATCAGATGGAGGTTTGTAACAATGAATGGGCTATAGGAAAAGAAGTTTTATCTTTCTTTACAACAGAAAGGATTTTCAAGTCATTTAGCAAGAAATGCATGATAAATCAAAGTTGTTGAAGGCTACAAAGAGAATGTGTAAAATCATCCATGGTCTGGGGGTTTTAAGGAAATAATGCAGTTTACTGTCTACAAGCACAAAGAAATGTCCCGAGGCAAAGGTGAGGATCTGTAGGATTTGAAGCAACCAAGTTGACTTTAGTTTATTGTAAATATGGGCACTGTAATTATTATTTCACCTTTATTATAGTTCATGTGAATATAAATTTCTGCCTTTATCTATTTATTTATTTACTGATCTATTTATTATTTTTTGAGATACAACGTGGAATAGGCCTTCCGGCTCTTTGAGCCACGCCGTCCTGTAATCCCCGATTTAACCCTCGCCTAATCATGGGGCAATTATCAATGACCAATTAACCCACCAATCAGCACGTACTCGGACTGTGGGAGGAAACTGGAGCAGCTGGAGGAAATTGTGTGGTCAAGGGGGAAACCCCTTACAAGCAGTGGCGGGATGATCCCTTATTAAATATACTATTGTGAGCAGATTACTGTTCTAACATTGCAAGAAGCATGAACTTGCAAAGGCTGCCTTGTCTAATCTGTTCCTATTGTGTGAAAGAGCGAGAAAAGTTATATTTCAGAGTTAGTATCCAAATAATTGAGAAAGTGAAAGGCAGAGAAAATCTAGGTGTTGAACTAAAAACAGAAAATGATACCGATGGTCATCATGTGTGGGTAAAGAAATGTGTTAAGGCTCTAATGAAAGGTCATTGACCTGAAATATTAACTTTATTTCTTGCTTCACAGATGCTCCTCAATCTGCTGAGCGTCACCAGCATTTTATGTTTTTATCTCTAGGGAAACATCTTTCACTTTTGTACAATGAAATTAATTGTAAGTGACAACAGTATCAGATTGTATAAACTATACTTTGTGATAGTATCTCCCTCAACACCAATATTGAAAATGTAATCATTTAAGAATGCAGATAATTGTCATTGATCGTTCTACACTTCTCTGTTTGAAGACACAGGAAATAGAAATCATAACAAGGATTTACAACTGATGGCTGGTCAAATATTCATTTTATATTATAACTCTTGAGTTAAAATTAACAGAGGTATGTAATATAAGATGGGGAAGTGGATTTTTATTGTTTCTTAACAACTTGGATATTGACACCAATACAAATTGCTAGATTTGCTGAAGGCACCAAACTAGGGAGTGTATTGAAGGTGATAATGTTAGCAAATGTCTAGCAGAAGGATTTAGACTGGTTACATAATCAGACAGACAATTGGCAATTGAAGTTTAACCTTGAAAAATGTATGCTGAGAGCATGTGCATCATAAGTAGGCAATGAATGAAATTGAATTATCCAACTTGGAAAAGCATTTGGGAGTTACCTCAATAATGTCATTTTCAATGTCTGGGCAACGAAGGAATACAATAATAAAACAAAAGGATGAATGATGTAAGAACAAGAGAAAGTCTGTCAGCCCGTGTGCTAGGTTCACCATTAAATTATATCATTGCTAATCTGCATATGGAGTCCATTTTCTGATCCTGGACTGAGCAGTTAGACAGCTCCAGAGAATGCAGTCTTACGTCATTTGGGGTTGGCACTCCATGCAATTTAACTTCAGTATTTTGTCAAAAAATGATAAGATCTGTCTAACAAATGGAGAAATGGAGCTGAAGCCAAGCATTATAAAGAAAATGCTAACTGAACTAAACTAATTCTGTAACTACCAGAATCCTTACTGTACTTGTGGAGTATAAAATATTTCTAGTTTTATCAAATAATTAAAGTGCCCATCATTTAATGTTGCAACTTTGAGGGACATATGTAGATAACAAGCAAACTTTGTGGCTATTTCTGCAAGGAAAATAAATACATTTGTTCTTGTTTTTGAGGTTTCAATGATTCCACATGCTCTGGAATAGACTAGTAGGCTTCCGATTCCAAAACAGAAATTAAGTAAGAAACCTCAAATGATATAAACAGAAGATAACTTGAGAGGAGCAGTAGGGAGGAAAATAAATCATGTGATGAGAACCCGAGCAGCTCACACATGCCAGCAGCTCTCTACCATTTATTGGCTTCCATTTTAGTCCAGCGTTTTTCCAAATACTACTGTTTCTCGCTAACTAGCTTTATTTATCTGGATTTTCTTTTATTACTGTCCAAAGGAGATAATTTATTTATCAGAGACCCGTCTACTTATTTCATGCTTAATAATATAGAGATTACATCTCATTCAGGAATCGTTAGTTGAATTCCAGAAATTGACCTGCTGTAGACTTTCTGTTCATTTGGAAAAATTATAGATTTGGCTCCGCAAGTCTGGTCACAGGAAGATGCATGATAATTTCCTGTGAAGTCAAGCTTGTTGAATTGCTCTCTTTAACCTCTGTATCATTGTGGCAAAGCACTCTCAGATTTTGCTGCAGGAAGCTAGTGTATTAACCTAGTCCGTGAGCCTTATTTGTCTGATTGTGTAAGCTGTTATTTTCCTTGTTTTGAAGATAAGCTGTCCTGCAGTCAGTATCAAATTTATCAAATTCCAGTTTGAAATTCTGCTCAGTGAGGCAAAAGCTTGAAAGAAACAGCAGCTTCTGGATGGAGATGATTCTGATATGTGAAAACAGTTTCTAAGCAATCTGTTCGTCTTTTGCTTAACCTGTATTAATCATGCCACTGAAGGTCCATTAGGCAACATTTATCTTCTACAGCTGGTGTTTTTTATGCTGCATCTTTCTGCCCAGAGTGCATTACAATCGGCTCATTCCAGTTCATTGTTCTCCTGATTTTCTATGGAAAGGTTCTTGACCCCACTGTGTTATAATGGGAAAACAAAATATATAGATGCTGAGTTATGAAATAAATGCTAGCTTTATGAGCTGTGGTATCATTGGAATGATAACTACGTGGAATGTTCCTCTGTTATTCTCAGCATGGATGCTGCTTGGCCTGTTGAGCATATCCACCATGTCTATTTTAATTATAATGGGATCTTCATGTGAGTTCTTACTACATTTTAATAAGGACACAGATCTTATCCTCAAATCAGTAACTTAGTTGTGATAAAAGCCTATTTGATTACACCTCATCCAGGAATCATTAGTTAAATCTTTAAATCACTGCCATAGCCATCTGATGTGATTATGAGCCAGATAGATTAAGAATGCAGGATTTTCCCTGTCCTAGGTTAATTTAGTCATTTTGACTATAATAAGAGTAAAATTGAATAATTACTGCTAGTGCTGTTGGTTGAGGGAGAAATCAGTCACTCATGAGTGGGGGACATTGGCTTACAAAAGTGGTTAGCTCAGTTGTGGGGTCCCTACCATGTTTTATGGTTTAGTAGCTTCCAATTCTTATAGAATTGGTTTACACTGAACAATGGTTCTAGCAAAATACATGCTTTCAAGAGGGTAGTTGAAAATTGATTTGGAAAAAAAAGAGTCACTGTTGCACTCAAGCTTGAAGTTTCAGTGTGTGGTCAAGCTATCCCAGTAATGTTTCCCATGATATTGGAAGAGAGCAGACCGTGTTTGGTAATCAAATTTACTTCTAACAGATCCTGGCAGCTTCTTCTACTTTCTCAACATATTGATTGCCTGATTGGAGAGGTAATTTGACCTCCAGAATTCAAAGAGCATAGTTTTTGGACGAGAGCGTTAAACTCAATTATGTCAGTGCACAGTGAGCAGACCTTACATTTGTTTCCTATAAAGAAACAGCTTGGCAGCAAACAAAACCATTCAGATAGAGCAGCTGTTAAATGGTAAAGCCAATCGAGTCAAATATTTAACTAAAGGCTTTCAATTGCCATTAAAACCAAAGGTTGAAAGTTCTCATTTATGTTTTTATCTCTGATACAGAAGAGTACCAAAAAAAATGTAATCCTTGGAGCTCTTTCGATATCCATAAGTGCTGCTGCTCTATTTGCAGCACTTAGGCATCCTTTATAAAATATTTTGGAAGTCTGAGCAGAATATGTCTCTCAGTATTGTTTGTAAGATAATATAGACACACTTCATTATTGGTTTTGTGAATTAAGTCAGCTCCATGGTCAATGACTTGACCATGAATTTACTGCAGCCAAAAAGGCAGCTGATACCCCTGAAGTAACGTAGGTGCTGTAGTTAAATGAATGTTATTTTATTAACACAGCACACACAAAATGCTGGAGGAGTAATATTGAGATGGTGAGGAATTTTGAAGATGAAATAATTGGAGTGGTGCCTCTATTACAGTACATTTTTTGTGAATAGAGTGAGCTAGATGGCTTGAAATGCTCTGTTTTTATCAACTGTTTCTTACATTTGCATTTTTTGATCATGGCTGGTCATGGGGTGGTTTAAGCTTTCTGACTGCCTTATGCAGTGTGGATTCAACCATCACATTAACACGATGATATTATCCTTTTTATACTCTCGTTCAAGGTCTAATTTAACTATACTCTGAGTTAGGATTCATTCACTGGACTTAGCGACAAACTTTGAATTTTGAATTTCAGAATTTTAGCTTGCTTTTATCTGAGGTGAAACTAACACCAGATCAATAAAATTTAAATTCAAAGGATTAAGAGAATTGGAATCCTTTTTAGGAGGTAGTGAACAAATGAGGAGGACACAGTGGGCAATGTGTAGAACCTGCTTAGCCCCCCAGTCAGGGTCATGTAAACCCATGGGAGCAGGTGGTGGATGGTCATCCAAGCATATGGTACATATCACGAGTCCTGGTTATGTGACCACTGACACCAGGCAGACAATTTATTCAGAGTGTTGATAATGGTTGCGGTCACCCATCTTGTAAAGACACTGCCCAGAAGAAGGCAAAGGCAAACCACTTCTGTAGAAAAACTTGCTAAGAACATTCAGAGTCATGGAAAGACCATGGTCATCCATGTCATACGACATGGCACATAATAAAGGAATACTCTTATCAGAGTAGTACATTTTAAATCCATCTTCATTTTTGCTTAACATGTTCCTTTAAAAATCTATTCCTCAAATCAAAACATCTAGCTTGGGCCAGCAGTAAATCTGTGTTATTGACCCCCCATAATGATTTGTACAGCTTTGTTTCAACATACTTTATTGGAGTACTTCCGTGAGATTCTGCTTCCAGTATGGAGTAACAAGTCTAAGTACATGAGAATCAAGTTCAGAGTTATGGTTCAGATATTTGATAAACAGGTACTATCTAGTACAGCTTCAGGCCATGAATGGAATCTTGCAAAATTGTGTTTACCTTTCATCTATAGTTAGGTATATATTTCTTACAATTCTTACACTTGTCAGCATTCAGATCTAGATGTTTGTGCAGGGCAAAGGCGAAACTGGAACCAATGAAATTCGTTGCTTATAGTCTGGTGATTTGCTTAGACCAATTAAGATTATTTTCCTGTCCAAGCTCTGGAAATGTTGGAATGTAAGATCTTGCATTGGTACAGGTACCCTCAGTCATTTTGGTTGGAAAAATGTTGTGTTATTCATGACAAACGAACTGAAAAGATACTTTGGTCTTCTAGGCAGTAAAGGATCAACCACCTACACAGTTCAGATAAACATGCTTGAGCCTTGCCATCAAGGCCTTTTCAATATAATGTGTTGGGAAAGAATGACACTTCTGGTCTAGAAATACTTTGCTGAGGAAACTATTTATACCAATTGAATAGTTTTAAAAATATACCAGTCGTTTTTTTCCCCCTAATTTAATGTTCTTTCAGCTGGAGCCCAAGTAAACTATCAGAATGTGACCAAAAGGGTGATGTGCAAAACTGTTTATTTTTCAACTTCACTAAAGTTTCCATCGTGTCAGATCAAACTGTAAAATTTCCATTCTCAAAGTGTCCTTAAAGGATCTGGAGAAACAAAACTGGGAAAGAGTTCTATATTTTGAAGACTGTAATGGATGAGCTGGAAACAGGCAGGATATGTTATGGGTGCATGGATTCCGAACACAGTTACAGAGCAACTAGTAGCCCCAGGGCAAACATTAGCCATGGTTGGTGCACGTTCATTGAAAGGTAATCATTTGTGTTGGGGTAACTATCTGAGCTGCTGTAACGTTCAAGTAGCATGTTGCTTCTAGGGTGAAGGGAATCTCGTATCACATGTGAAACTCATTTTTATTCTGTTTTTGTTTGCTTTTGGGTAATAGAGGAGCTAGTAAGTCTTTTTCCTAATTTGGTGGGAAAATAATGGGTTGAAATATTCAGGCATATGTGCAGATTGAGTTTATTATCTCTATCTTTATTTCCACTAGCCACAGGAACTGCTGAGATATTCAGACTGAGAAATGGATTTTTTACGAACATAAACAGAAGATTTTCAAATAATTTATAAAGTTATTCTCAACACATCACTATAAAGACATTCCTTTTTCTTTATCACCACCATAAATGACTTGTTTGAAAGTGTTGACTTGTATTGGTGTAAATTTATTGGCACTGGTACCTCCCTGAGGTGAATTTGAAATGAGTGGGTGATTGACTGTGGGAGTATATCACTGCTTAATTTGGAGCAGGAATCCCAGCTAATTTCTTCAGTAATTAGGGCAGAGTTATTGAGGCAAGTGTATTACGTACTGATGTATTTCTTGATTGGTATAAACTAATGTAGAATAGAATGAACTATGGAATCTTTCTATGTGATTCAATTAGTTTGTAGGAAGCAGCAGAGCAGGTGAAGCAATCTGATAAATTGGTAAATTGGTTTATTATTGCATCATGTAGTGAGGTAAAGGGAAAAACTTGACCTGCATAGTGTTCATACAGATCAATTAATTACAACAGTGCATTGAGGTGGTAATAGGGAGAACGGTAACAGAGTGCAGAATAAAGTGTTATAAAGAAAGTACAGTGCAGGTAGACAAATGCAGGTAGCAATATCATAATGAGGGCAAGAGTCTGAGCTGGCATCCATCTTATTGTACCAGGGAACTTATAACAGTGGGATAGATGCTGTCCTAGAGCCTGCTGGTATGTACTTACAGGCTTTTATATATTCTGCCCAGTGGAATGGGGAAGAAGAGAGAATATCTGTCATAGGTGGGGTCTTCGATTATGCTGGATGCTTTACCAAGGAAGCAAAAAGGGTAGACAGAATTCTTGGAGGGAGGCTGGTTTCCATGATCTGCTGGGCTGTGTCCACAACTCTCTGCAGATTCTTGCCGTCTCGGACAGAACAGTTGCCATACCAAGCCGCAGTGCATCTGGAAATGATGCTTTTTCTATGGTGCACTGATAAAATCGGTGAAGATCAAAGGACATGCCAAATTTCTTTAGACTCCTGAGGAAGTAAAGGCGCTGGTGAGCTTTAGTGGCCATGGCGTCATTGTGGTTGGACCAGGACAATCTATCGTTCAATCCTCGGGACGTGAAGCTCTCAATTCTCCATCTCTGTGCCATTGATTCATTGCCCTACCTGCTGAAGCCAATGGAAGGGTCTCAGCCCAAAATGTCGATAGTGCTTCTCCCTATAGATGCTGCCTGGCCTGCTGTGTTCCACCAGCATTTTGTGTGTGAAGCCAATGACCACCTGTTTTGCTAACATTGAGGGAAAGGTTGTTGTCATGATACCGCGTCATTCCTTCTTGTCCTCCGACTCATTGTTATTTGAGATACAACCCACTACAGTGGTACCATCTACAAACTTATAGATAGAGTTGGAACAGAATCTAGCCACGCAATCCTGAGTGTACAGGGGGCTGAGGATGCAGCCTTATTGGGACACCAATGTTGAAAATAATTGTGGGAGTGGCATTGCTGCCTATCCTTACTGATTGTAGTTTGTTGGTCATAAAGTCAAGGGTGTAGATGCAAAGGGTGGTATTCAGCCCCAGGGCTAGAAGTTTGCAGATGTACTTGTTTAAAATAATAGTACTGAAGGTAGATCTATCATCAACAAACAAGAGCCTAATGTAGGTGTCTTTACCCTCCAGATGCTTCAGAGAAGAATGTATGGCCAGGGAGATGATGTTTTCCATAGACCTGTGTTAGCAGTAGGCAAACTGTAGTGGGCCGAGGTTGTCTGGGAAACTGAAGTTAGTGCATGCCGTAACCAGCCACTCAAAGCACTTCATGACGGTGGATGTCAGAGCCATGGACGGTAGTTATTAGGCATGTTAGCTTCTTGTTTTCCAGTTGCCGGGATGATAGTGGTCTTCTAAAATAAGTGGGAACTGCGGGTTGAAACGGAGAATTTTAAAAAAAGTCTGCTAATATCCCTGCCAGCTGATCTGTGCAGGATCTAAGGAGCATCTTTCAAAATGGAACTTAGAAAAGGGAGGTTTGCTCAGTAAAGTCTTGTGTTGTATATCAGCTTGTCTATTTTCAGAGTCTTTTAGAGAATAAAATAAAGCATAGATAGGTAAGCTGAAGAGGATGTAAATCTTCGTGCTGCAGCCTGTGGCTTTTGCTTACTCAATTCTATTTTTTAAACATTCCCTTCAGTTTCGAAAGACAGTTAGTGAAAGATAAATCAAAGTCTCAGTTTTTGCAAAGATTGCCTTTCAGGAATCAATTGATTTCTGATATTTAGCAGCAGCATGAACAAGTGAAGTGTAAGGAATGTAATATTACTGTTTGAATAGAGGGGGCAATAATCATTCTTGTGAAGACCAATGGCTCTCACCTTAACCTGAAAGTCCTGGATCAATTGGTTCCATTCTGCTTTAATTTACCAAATTGTTTACTTGCAGTTGTATAATGCAGGGAAATAAGCACACACTTTGACTGCTGGCTTGAAGTAGTAAACCAACTCATTCAAATGAAGAAGCAGCCTAATTATAACCTTTCTAGGTTAGGCAAAAGTTTGAAGAAATGAGGCCAACTATGCTCTTTGTATTATATATCCCACTGATGTCTGTGCAGCCTTAGTGTCACAATATTCTCCTGAAGTGTCATGGATGCAGTTCTTATTGTTGTGATAGCATTTTGTTTTTTTTAATCCTTTCCCCCCCAGTAATATCACAAACAATGTAAACATTCCTATCTTATCACCACTTTGGAAACTGAATATTCAAAATTATCTCATACTTCTCTGACTTGTGCTTCTGCAGACATAGCTCAAATTTCAAATCTGTCAATCACTCTTTTTATTTATTTAATGTTGGTACCTACTATTCCTGTGCACCTGACTTTTAATTCTCCCCTTACACTTCCCAGTCTAAAGGCAGGGATAATGATCCCATGCAGGATTTGATGATGCTGCTGGTTTAGTTGTTAGTTCCCTTCAATCATCCAACATTTAGCTTCCACAACTAAAACTACACTCCCTCACCTCATTCGTTTTATCTGCTTTCTCTATCACGCTCCTGATCTTGATGATTTTCTCAAATCTTTCAACCCTGTCTCAAGCAGGATCAAATCTATCAGCACTGCTGAAAACACCATTCTTGCTGACTTCAGTTTTCACTCAATAATTGCTGCAATGGTGATGCTTGTCTGCTGATCAGGCTAACACTAATTGGGAGTCTTTTGTTTTGCTGTGCGGCCCTGAATAACTTATCAATTAGCTTTTACACCCACCTCTGATCTTGTGAGTACTCAACTATGGCTCGGAAAGATATACTCTGTAGAACATTTCCACTTTGTTTGACACCATAGATCAATTGACTGTGAGCCTTTGAAATTCTTTTTGCACCCTTCACTTGATCAAATTGCTACTTTCACTCTTCTGTCCCTTCTGTGCATACAAAGAAACTGATACTATTCTATTCTCATGGGTTGATTTTCCCCTTGTTTTGTACCTCGGGTCTGTCATTTCATTGCTCAATTAAAAAACATTTGCACATCATATCTGGGACCTTGACTGGTATAAAACATACTGAGACAACATCACCTTGCTTGTCAATTCTGTATTACTGCAGTCTGAGTTTTAACTATGCACTTTATAATGGTGGCATGTTGGACCTCTTAGCAGCTGTACATTTCAGTCTGTTACCCACCTTCTGTAACCATTGTGAGGTTTTCTTTGTTTCTTTGTATTAGTGTAGAAGCAACAAACACTCAGTAAAGCAGATCCACTATGTTTAAGACTATAGATGAAATGACACTGGGTCTTAGAAAATTCTTTGCTTCCACTAAATTAGCTGGTATCTTATCAACCTAGAATTTATTTTACATTCTACGTACTTTAGTTTCTTTAGACATGCACTGTCAGTCATCTTGCACTGCAATCGTTGTTCATTGGTGGGTCACTTCTTTACTTCAGCTCGTCAAGCTGAAGTTTCTTCACGTATCTCACATATCTATTCATTAGTTGTTGCTACCTGGAACGATCTCTGTTTTAGTTTTTAGTCTTTATTCATATACTTTTAACTGAAGTTCATCTGATTTTTAAAAGTGATCCCTTACCTCAGCTCTATTGCAAAACTTAACTCTAGGAACCCTGATTTCCTCTTAACATGTCAAATACTAAGCGACACACGCAAAATGCTGGAGGAACTCAGCAGGCCAGGCAGCATCTATGAAAAAGAGTGAACAGTCAACGTTTCAGACAGAGAACCATCATCTGGACAGCTGTATCTATAGATCTCAAGTCAGTTGAAATCTGTAGGAATTTCAATACATTTTGTTTTAGATTTTGGATCAGATGCAAGAAAAGCTTTGCTTGTTTGGCAGCAATTTTTCTTTTACACTTAGCCAGCAAACTTACTCTGTTTCACACTCTCCGTCATAGACTTCCTAATTTTCATTAATTGCTCAAAACTTCTATGATGTTTCTTTGTGCTTTCATTCTCTTTAAAGATTGTAAATATTATACTGAACACCTCTATATCCCACAATACTGAAAACAAGAAGTCTTGAAATCTACTCAGATTGATGCTTTGTCAGTGAGTTGAATGGCTTCTTAGCCTTTATATTCTTTGGGCTGTTTATATCAAAGCTGGCCAATATCTAATTAGTATTTTATGATTTGCTTAATCTCATTCACTTTTACCAGCTTTCATATTCCCTGAAATGTTGGGCTTGACTTTGCATAGTTTGAAATTGATTTCTACTCTCTTCAGGTAACATTAATCGATGATATATGCCGATTTCATCACCTTTGGTGGCAACATTGGAATGAAATCACTCACAATATCATTCTCCCACAACATCACAACATAAAAGGATAATACCTCTGACTTTTGCCAGACCCGTGTATTTTTTATTTACTTGATTCAGATATGTAGAATATGGAAGACAGGTTTGAAATCTCTTTGGGGATTTTGTCTCTTCCATTACTTACAGATGCCCCAGTTTTCCTGATGGATTATGAGAAGATAATGAAGATTAGTGTAGGACCTACAACACAGAAACAGGCCATTCAGCCCATCTAGTCTGTGCCAAAGTATTAATCTGTCTACTCCCATTGAACTGCACCCAGAACATAGCCCTCCATGTACCTATACAAATTTCTCTTAAATGTTGAAATCAAACCCCAAACAACCACTTCCGCTGGCATCTTGTTCCACACTCTCACCACCCTCTGAGTGAAGAAGTTCCTCCTCATGTACCTGGTAAACAGTTCATCTTTCACCCTTAACCCATGACCTCTAGTTGTACTCTCACCTAATCTCAGTTGAAAAAGCACTGCACTTGTGGCTTGATTTCTTGCCTGTGACACAGTAAGTTATCTAAATTAGACCTGATTCTTGTATCAACTACCAAATACAGAAGCTAATTACTGATTTGTAGGTAATAAAATGGATTGAAGGGTTCTGTATTTGAATTTATTTGTATATTCTGAATTTGTGTTCTCGTTACTAGACTCATTTTTAATATTACATCGATATTTGACATTACCATCATTTAGAAAATAGTTGTGCCAATTGCTGCACGGTAATCCTGATGCAAAGCAACACTTACAAATGTTAAATTAAAACAATTTGCTGATATGTTTTGTTCGTAATAACATTGCTTATCTTTAGAACATTCTGACTCCTTGTATGCCCAATAGTCTCTTCAGCTGAAATTCATAATACCCATATAATTAAGTTACGATACAAGCATCGTGAGTCTTTATTATTTCAAAAGCCCCAGAGTGTGCTGAACACTTGCAGTACATACAGTGTATTTCAACACATGATATCATTAAAATTACACATGGTAAAATTATTATTCTAGCCAATTCCTGATGAAATCCAATATCCTATTTTATTTAAACATTTTGTTCACCTTTTGAAACATTTAAGTTGTACTATGCCTTGAATTGTTTGTTTGTGTTATAATTCTTCAGAATTGTGAGAAGGTTCGGATATAAGGAATGCCATGCATTAATATAGTGCCTTATTGTCTCAAAGAATCATCAAAGTGCTTCACACATAATGGGAAACATTGTATTGGTGCAGTTACATAGGTGAATGCAGTGACTACTTATTTCTCATTGGGTTCCACAAATGGGAATGAAATGAATGGCAAATCTGTTCTACATAAACTTAATTGATTGAGGGATATTGACAAGGATGACACTAAGGAAGCTATCCATGGCTGATTTAAATTTTGCTCGGCCTGACATAAACAGCTACTAGTTGCCTTTATAGTGCTGATCTTCGTAATGATCCTCAGTACCCACTGCATCTTGTTGAGGAATTTGGGAAGGGATACAGATGCATACTTTTTTTTCCATTGGAAGGCTCATTGGAAAATACGAATTAACAGTTAATGACTGTGGTAACATTTGCTTTCAAACTACAGAATGATTTGTGGTTAAATGAAGACGTGGGCTGTTGGAGCCAGTTTCTTGGCACCCCCGCTCTGATTTCTCCCGTTTTAGCTCTCTTCCTCACAGGCCCTGGTGCTCCTGCATATTAAAATGTAAGATTATAAATCAAATCTCTTTAGATGGGCAGGTTGCTTTCTTCAAAATGATAGAAGAAAGCTGATTTTAAATTACGATCGGGCAGCTGGTGAAAAGACAGCCATAATAATAGCCTTTGTGACCAGGTGCTAGAGCAGCACTGAAGTAAAAGTGAACCGTCCTTCCATTACCACCACCACAATTACTGCCAGTCCGTCCTACTGGGAACATCACCTTCCAAAGAGGAGAAAATTAAAGGAAAGATAATCTACCCACTATCAGCCTCTCAACTCCTTATTTTATCTATTTTGATAGGCAGTGTATATCTTGATAAAATCAACATTCAAAATGAATAAGATTAAGGTTTTATAATTGTGTGTGTGTGTAATAAGTGAATATAAATGACAGACCACATCAATCCTGGTGGCTAGCCAGTCAATAAACAAGGATGAAAGGCAGGTGTTGTTCTACAGGTATTACACTTGACTCTATGGGAATAAGTGATGTGAAATAGTTGTAGTCCCCATTTGAAAATAAGGTGCTGGAATTTCAGCTGTTAAACACCGCCATTCACATTCTCGGAATGTTTTAAAGCATTTTATAATAATTCAAAGATTGTTGTTGGGTAGCAAAACGTGGCAGCCAATTAAGGTACACCAAGATCTTCCAGACTATAGCCCATTTATGTTTTTGATCCTAAAGACAATGAGGAACTCTGTAGCTGATCTTTATATTTACAACCATTTATAGCTATCCCGTCAGGAAGTTTGGGTGTAAGGTGAACGTTTTCTTGGAAAATAAGCAACTATGTCAAAGAAATATCTAGCTCTGTGGTGCCCTGGAATATATACCCTGATTACATATTTAGAACTTACAATGGGTTATGAGCCCATGTTCTTTTGGTTCAGGGATGAGAACACTGCCACTGAGCCAGTGTCTGGATTCACAACACCATAAACACCAACTGTGGATAGCTGATCAAGTGGGAGGACTCAGCTATTTAATTCAAAACCAAAATCATATAAGTTGTATTTGTTTAGAGGTGTGTCAGTATTTGAATTTTTCCTTTGAGATACACGCTTATAAATGGACTCTTCATTAAATTATATCCCCTACAAATTGATGTTTATGTTGACTGACCTGATAGTAAAATTTAGTTTCAGAATGGAGTGGCAGCTCTAATTTAAATTTACATTTTTTATAGCACAGAATAATACTGTGAGGGTGTTTTGTACGGTGAAATTGAGCTTCATGTCACAGAATGAGTTTCAACCTCTCAATCCCTTTTAGTGATGCATCTGTCATCAGAACTATTTCACTATCTATATCTCCCTGAAATATTCTCGCTATCAGGAATAATTAACAGAGATAACACCATTTGAATCTTAAAGAGCTTGAAAGGAATCAAATTAACGAAGGAGACTCATAAAAATATTTGTCACACTAGAGAAAACCATAAACCTGGCTAATTTGGGAGTGCGTCAGTATAAAGCAGACTATGTACCTGGCCCAGTTTTGCCACGATACATAACCTAGACCATGGGATACTCTTATTTTTTAAAATAGTTGAAAATCATCCTTTCTAAATAACGGAGGGTTAAAAAATAATGGGCTATAACTCATTACTAACAGCAGGCCACTGATACATGATGATGACCAGTAAATATAGACTAGCATTTTCTGGATTTTCCGGTGTTCAATTTGTGCTCAAAGCTATCCCAATCCAAAATGATAAGACTCTGAATAGCAAAAAGGCCCTGTGTAGTGGTAAAACCATGTACAATAAAATGTCAGCATGAGGATAGGACCTGATGAAACTAAGGAAAAATCCTTTGACTTTTGTTCAAACCACACTTCCAGTTTAACCTATTCCTAAACATCGAGAACTTAAAATCCCGAGAGTTCCTAATATTCACAAGCCATTAAAATCATTAAAAGATTCAACAAATCTTAAAAACAATTAAAATTAAAAAACATAACAATTTTAATTACCCTATACTTACCTAAGTTCCTTGTAGACCATTCCTCTCCACTCAAACAAATGAATTCACTGTCCTGAGCCAGATATGAACTAATGTAGGCTCAGCAGGCAATCTCAGCTCTGCGTCCAAAGGTCATGTATTCATGCCCTGTCTTATGACTGAGTACATAATCTGAGTATATATCAAGAATGAACCTGCTGAGGATTGTATTGAGTTTATGCTTTGCTGATGCACTGCATGAGGAGTCCAAAGTTGACTGCAGTCAGGGAATCTCCAGTGAAGGATGGCTAGCAAGTTTAGAACATCCGTGTTTTCATGGAATCCTGAACTTGGTTACACTTGTGCTGAGAAAGGCCAGCAGTTCAAGGCAGAACTGCTTGTATTTCCCAGCATGCTCTGCCCAATGTCAAGGGACAGGAGGAGTTTATGAAGTCGGGTGATGTGACTTAAAGGTCTTCCCAGGCATTTCCCTGTGCTTGATCTAATCATCTACTGTAATGTTTAGTAGAAATATCGCCTATCCAGATTATCTTGAGATGCTGTCACTATTCAGCAAAAGTTACAGCAGCCAATCAGAAGGAACCTTGCAACATTGGTGTTTTACAACAGCTGTTCCATCTGTTGTGGTTTGTTAGTTTTGTGTTGGAGTAATACGTGCTCTACACTGCAGCATACTGAAGAAGTGTCAGAAGGCTGACGGTCATCTCTCCTCTGGATCTCTTTCTGTTCTGTGATTGGTCTTTGTCCCCTTATTCAGAGGCCTGGATCCCAGCAGGCAATGAATTTCTTGGATGGGATCTTATGCAAACATATTTAACAATTTAACCCTAGTGCTGTCTTGAAGGAAAGTCTCTGTTCAATGTAGCTCTTATATAGCCAGTAATTAGCTTCATAGGAAAAGCTTTGAGGGGGCATTGTCAAAATGTGGAAGCTTAATTTTCATCATCTTTGATTTGTGGTTGTCTCAAATTTTAATTTTAATTTCTCCTATTGTGTATTATTTTAATATTCAGTGCAAAACACACATTTACAAAATTTTCAGGGTTCATGTCCATCATGAGTAAAACTGTTAAATGTATTAAAATAAGGAAACAGCATAATGGTTCTAAGAAAGAAGGGGTGTGAGCATATGAGAATAAGTGAAATTATCAATAAATAGCATTAAGTCTCGTAGTGTAAGCGAATCCTTTCACAGTTTTAGTTTCACCCTGAAGTAAGTCATTGCTCCCAGTGTCAGAGGGTGACACTTTCCACCAGCTTCTGCTAAGGCCACGTGAAGAATCAAATTGAAACAAGGAGAGGCAGCTACTTAATAGACCTCTGTTCTAACTGATTTTCCATTCCACAGTCCCACTGCTTCTCCATTGGTTAGAAACTGTGCAACAAGTTATTTAAATTAAAGAAGTGAAAGCTGCATTTGCCTTCCCTGGCTGCCTCTGCTGTGTGTATCTGGATGGAGGCGGGTGTTTTGGAAAGATCTGTCACGAAATTGAACTCATGTTGCTTATGTTTATGTGAGTTTGGAAGAAAGCATCGGGCCTACTGTCTGTGTAATTGGTACTTCAGTAAAGCATAGTAAAGCTGATTCTAGAAGCTGTGCGCCATTCATAACAGGATGCTTATTTTAAAGGAGGAGCCCTTGGCAAAAATTGTTACATTAGTGAGACTCAAACATCTCCGAGTAGCAATGCTGTAACTGAGAAAGTGAGAAATTACCACGTGATAGGGAAGTGTGAGAGACTATGGGGAGGGTGACTATAGTAGAGGGGAAAGATCATGGGGAGGGCAAAGCAATGTTGTTTGGAGTTTAATCATGATCATGTGAAGTGATGGATTGTGGATATTTCAAGACATAACATGGATGGTGGGGTCCTGTAGGGATTGAAGAACAGAGGGATCTTTGTGTACAGTTACAAAGATCTCTAAAGATGGTAGTGCTAGGTAAATAAGGTGTTGAAGAGACAGTTCCATTTGTTTGCAAGAGCATAAAGTATAAGAGCAGTAAGATAATGTTGCAATTTTATAAAACATTGGTTAGTCCACAGCTGGTGTACCCCATGATCTTCGATCTTTACACTACGGGTAGTACTGAATGGGTACAGAGGAGATTCACCAGGATGTTGACTGACTGGAACATTTCATTTATGTGGAGAGACTGGAAACATTAGACTTGTTTTTCTTGGAGCAGAGGAGCTGAGGGTGTATGTAACTGAGCTATACAAAGCTACGAAGAGCTCCGATGGGATAGATGGCAAGAAACTTTTCCCTATAGCAAAGGTGCCTCAAATCTAACAAGATAGTTTTGAGCAAAGAGGTGATGGTTCAGAGAGAATCTGAGGATTTTTTTCCATTCATTGTGGTTGGGATTTGGAATACATTGCCTGAGAGTTTGGTGGTGCCAGACAGTCCCATAATATTTAAGTGGTTTATAGATAAGCCTTTGAAATACCAAGACACTGAAGAGTTCCTCTTCGCCCCTTTGGCGCATTGGGCAGCATTTGCCGTTTCTTTAGCATTTGTCTGTGTTTAATGAGGTCGAGTTGCTAGCTTGATGCTCAACCCAGCATGGATGGAAAATGTGCAAGGAGCTGGCCGGATTTGAACTCGCCTCAAAGTCTGGTGTGGATGCCACTATGCCACTGGCTGGCAAATGACATTGAAGACTACAGGACAAACACTGGAAAATGTGGTGTGTATGGATGGACACTTGATGCTGGGCACCTGTTTCTATGCTTTTCTCTCTATAACTCCAGTTCTATGGGCTTACTGTGTGATTGAGAAGCTAAGATATAATGGGTTAGGTGAGAGATGACAGGAGAGATGAGGAGTGTGAAATTCCAGGAGAGGATGAGAAAGTGTTATTTGCCGGTGAACGTGAAACGTCATGGGGTGGGCAAGAGGCCGTCACATGGCAGGTAAGATAAGAAATGGAATGTACTACTACTTTCCGTATGTCAAGTTTGCCGATAGAATAAGTCATAGCAGATGGGCTGGAATTCTTACTCTGTATGCCGGTTACTGTTGCTCACCATAAATTGGCACTGCAAACTCCTTACCTAGAGGCAGCTCATATAGTTCTGGAACACAGTTCAATTCCAAACTATGTTTTATTTTGCACTTAGGAATTGAATGAATGCTACATGGCTTCCACAATAATCTTGTTTTCTGCACACAGATTTAAACTGAGATTTTCTTTATGGGTGCCCAGGGTGATTGGTGAAGATCCTGAAGTACAGGGTTGGCAAATGTAGCATTGAGGATGCGAGATTGCTATGCAATAGTGAGGTAGGAATTCACCAGTTAATATGAGCTTAAAGCCTTGTTTGTAACATGGGGAATGAATGATTGCTGTGTAACCAAAAGAGTCATACATTATTTTTTTTATTGCAGTTTGAGAAAATGTTCTCTGCAACAGGGTAAGAGATTGCTATATGTCAGAGAACTTAAGATTGTTGCACATCAGAGCAATGAGGTTACTGCATATTGGAGATTAAGTGATCACTGAATCACTGACAATGTGAGTGATCAATCTGTACTGGACAGATTGAGAGAACGCTGTGTATTTGAGAGAGAAAAAAATCATCAGAATATATATTGGACAGATCACTATATTAGACAGAATGATAGATCACACTATATAACTGGGAGATTGTTGCACATACTATATTGCTGTACATTCAAAAGAGTGAAAGATTGCTGTCATTGGAGAGTAGCCTTTACATAAACATTGGTGAAATTACTGTACAGCATTGCAGGGGATTACTGCATGCGGGAGAGCATGCTTTAGATTATATCAATATGGGAGTTCCTCAGAAAAGTTTTCTGAGCTCAGCTTTTTTCATTGGTTCCATCCATAACCTTACCTCCATGATAAGGCCAGAAACAGGGCTGCTTGCTGATGTGTTCACTCCCATGCACAGCTCGTCTCATAATGAAGCAGACCGTGACAAACTGCAGCGTGACCGGGACATCATCCAAGCGTTGTTTGAGAAGTAGTAAGCAATATTTATGTCATAAATGGGAGCTGTTTATTTTCAGCAAAAGAGGGGGGGAAAAATCCTAAGCAGCTACTTTGCTCTTCAGTGGTAATTCCTCCACCCCAAGTACCCAGTGCTGCTAACTTGTCACGTTGACTTGGATTCCAGGTGCTGGATCAAAGTTTTGTAACCCTCCATCTAACTCCACATTGACTGCAATGGGTCAAGAAGATGGCTCATTTATTTCCTTTGCGAGACAACCTGTAAAAGGCAACCGGGTATCATGGCAACTTTACCTACATCACAAAAGACAGATAAATATTAAAACCACATTAGCATAAAAAGCTATGTCCCGCATGGCTTTCTAAGAAAACGTTATCCCATATACCCGCCGCCTTAATAGTGATAGAGGCCCTCTTGTCCTTACCTACAAACCCATCAGCCTCTGCATTCAATACATTATACTCCACAACTTCTGCCATATTCAAAGTGATCCCACTACTAAACATATCTTTAACTCCACCCCCTCCCCCCACAGGGATTGCTGTCTCTGTGATTCTCTTGTCTATTCGTCCCTCCCTACTAATCTCCCTCACAGCGCTTATCCCTTCAATTGGTCTAAGTGCTACACCTCACCCCTCATTTCCACTCAGGATCCAGGCAGCCCTTCCAGCTGAGGCAATGCTTACCTGCGAATCTGCTGGGTTATCTATCGTGTCGGGTGCTCCTGGTGCGGCCTCCTCTGCATTGGTGAGACCCATCGTAAACTGGGGGACAGCTTCATCAAGCACCTGCTCTCCACATACCACAAGTGGGATTCCCCGGTGGCCTAACATTTTAAATCTCATTCCCATTTTTGTTCTGACATTGTCAGCCCACGGCCTCCTTTTGTGCCAAGGTGAAGCCACCCTCAGGGTGGAGGAGAGACAACTTCTGTTCCATGTGGGTAGCCTCCTATTTGAAGGCATGAATACCCACCCTGTGTCCTTCTATTCCCCACTGTGACCTTTTACCTCCTTTTCACCTGCCTATTACTTCCCACGGGTGTCCTACTCCTTCCCTTTCACTTATGTCTCACTCTTTTCTCCTGTCAGGTTCCTTCTTCTCCAGCCCCTGGCCTTCCCACCTGGCTTCACCTATCACCTTCCAGCGGGCCTCCTTCCTTCCCCCATCTTTTATTCTGTTATCTTCCCCCTTCCTTCCCAGTCCTGACGAGGGGTCTCAGCCAGAAACATCGACTATCTATTCACTTTCACAAATGCCGCCTGACTAGCTGAGTTCCTCAAGCATTTTGTGTGTGTTCCAAAAGTTATAAAATGAATCCTGAACTAGGAAAGAGAAGATAAGAGTAGTGATTCATAGCTAGTCCATTCTTTGATTTTGTTTGCTCCTTGGTATGGTCCCTAAGGAGGGTATTGGTGTAAAACCTCATGAGATATGGAAAGAATTTGGAATGAAAGCAGATATGAGGAGCTCAGCCAGTCAAGCCACATGTGTGGAAGGAGAAAATAGTCAGTGGTTGACTCTGCTACCAATAGTGGCTGAAGACGAGGGCATCAAACAGACCAGAGTCAGAGTAAAGTGTTGGTTGAGAGAAGATGAGGAGATACATGAGACTTTAAAAATAAATGGGCACAACCTTGAGGGTCAGCATTTGAAATCACTCAAGGTAATTGAAGACAGGAGAATATGTGATCAGATGATAGAGCAAATGAAAAAGTATTGGTTGAAGTGATTTGGTCATGTTGGGAAATGTATAGAAGGTAGGGAATAGCAAATTTATAGGGCACTGAACATCTAGGATGACCAAATGTGCATGTAGATCACAGTGGGAGAATGACAGAGTTACCATAATTAAATACATATTAAACATATTAATAAAATAAAAATATTAAAACCATATTAAATAAATAGTCATAATAATTCAGGTGGTACAGAATTTAAATCTCATTCAAAAGCCACGATGAGAAACAAGATTGGAAGAGAATTAGAGTGCCTTGGAACTGTTACCACCCACTGTCTTCCAACTCCATCCTTTCATCATCCCTCTTCTCACCTGGTTCACTGACTGTCTGCCATTCCTTGCCTCAGCCCTCTCTTCTCTCCTCCTTATACTGGTTATCGCTCGTTATACTGGGTTTCGCCCCTTATTGCTGATGCAGTCTCATTGTGAAATGTTGACTGTCCCTCTGTCTTTACAGCTGCTGAATAGCCCACTCTTCCGGCACTTTGTTTTTTGCACCTTGAGATGGTCCCTGGGGAGGATATTGGATCATTTTGCATGAAAAGAAAATCACAAGGCTGAGAATGATGCTTTAAATGATACATTAAATTGGCTGAAGGTGGATGTTTTTTAGTTCTCCATTTTAAATAAGTACCTTGACACAATGGAGTAGTATTGGGCTCTTGATTGTAGTGATGGTAGATATTGAATAAAGTGTATGGAAGAATATGTAACATAAAGACAACACTCAGTTTTAGAACAATATATCATAGGCCTTTGTATATCTGGGAGGAATTATATATCATTGAACGTGCTGTATGCCAATGCAGCATATTCTGTATGAAATATATATTTAACGTAATCTGGTATATACTTTATTTAGATTGCAATATATTGTATATCAAAGAGCATGCTTTTTCTCACATATCATGAAAGACTGCTACATATTAGAAGGATTACTTCATAGGAAACAGTGCTATAGATCAAGAGGTTGCTGTGTATTAAAGAGAATATTATGTGCAGAGAAACTCTTTGATACCAGAGGAATGTTTAATATTATAAACAATTAGTACAATTTAGAAAATGTTTTATAACAACGATACTGTATGCACTGTATATCACAAATTATACTATGTATTCAAGGAACTGGTGCAATTTAGAGAATGCTGTACATATAAAAATGTTCTTTATCGAAGAAACTTTGTCTAACCCTTAGATTTTGCATGCTGCAAAATTAAATAAGGTGTTCTGTTCCACTGAATCACTGATTATGTGATTCTGCAAATTTTCACTGTACTCCAACTACTTTCTTGTATATTACAAATACCAATGCATTATGCAGAGACCAATATACCAGAAAGAATATATTACATCAGATTGATTATTACATATTAATAGAAGTTCTATATTGGAGGGATAACAGTATTTCACAGGCAACACTCAAGGGAAACAACATCTGAGAGAAAGCGATGTGTCAGAGAGGTTGTATGAAAGGGCAACTACTCAGTCTAAGAGAGGGAATTTCAATGATGGGAAGAAGAGCCATATATCTCTGGGATTTCAGTACATTAAAGAAATTATTTTACTCCTACAGAAAAGTTTAACATTTTAGAAGGCAATATTGTTAGATCTGGGAAGTTTCTACCAGAAACAAAGTGGAAATGTTTGAAGATATCTGTTGCAGGAATAATGGAGTGGAGTTCTCGATGCTGCAATTGCAGAGGTCTGAGGCAGACTCCACTATTAATCCTGGAGGTCTGGTGAGAGAGTAGGGATCCATTCACAGCCTAACAATGTGCTGCATGTGGCACCACAACAAATTCCTAATGCATGTAAATGTATAATTCAAAAAAAGTTGATCATTGATCCTTGTATATCTCGGGAGAGTCCTGAGGTTTTTCCACAACAACATATAACTTGATGCATTTCTGCAAACGTTTTCAATCACTTTCTCAGGTGGTAAATATGTTTGTACACAGAGCTGAGCGCTATATTGTTTTATCAATTTATTCTGAATCATCTGTACCATGTAAATTTTAAATACAGCTTTGATTTAATCAGTTCTTCTGCTGACAATATTGGTTACTATTGGGAACATTCTTTAGATATATAACTCTTTGATGGATGAATTACAGTTGAATCAATCGGTATCAAGGTTAGCTCCTCTAAACACTTATTTCCCAGCTGAGTTAAATTGAAGCTTGGTTCTCGTGTATGTCAGTGCTGTGAGTGGTTGAAGGGTGCTGGATTTTTCACAGGCTGGAGTTGCTATTGGATCAATTCCCTCCTGCTCTAGGCTGAAAGGCAGGTGGTGGCATGTTAATAAGGGTTTGTGGTTAACATTACCATGAACTTATTATGTCAAGGGCAAGAAGGAATCTAACAGAAACCAACAGGTTCTTACCAGAAGCCTGTTGCCCATTAAGAATGCTTGTTCTACTTTGTGGGATGTGGCTTAAGGCAAAAACAAGTGCAAATCACTGACATAATTTAAAATATTCACATAAGGTTTTGTTCATTGTTCTCCATCAAATAATGCTTCTGCCCTACATGTGATAGTATAGCCATTTGTATTGTTTTCTCAATATTTGTGTTGTACTCCTTCCCCTCTCCGATTTTCCTCTTCTGGCTTCTTCTCCCTCCCTTTCCAGTCCTAATGAAGGGCATTGGCCCAAAACATCAACTCTTCATTCCTCTCCATAGATGCTGACTGACCTGCTGGGTCTCTGCAACGTTTTGTGTATAGTATATGTTTGTTTCTGGAACTTCAGCATCTGCAGAATCTCTTCTGTTTATGTTTACAATATTCTTCTTGGCAGTTTTGAGAACTTTATGTATAAAGCCAAGTACAGTGAACATGAGCTTCTAAAGGGAACTGGGCCAGTAGAGGGAGTTGAGGGCTGTCACACATTCTTGGGGGGTTCAAGTAATGTTTATGAGCCACTCTTGTTAATGCTGTTTTGCTTTAAGTCAACATCTGAACTCAATTGTATTCCAACATTTGATCTCTTTTAGGTGTTTATAGACAATAAACACTGATAGCGTTAGATGCTAGAAACCAGCTCTTAGTTGATGGGTAATACATTTCCATTTTTTGTCTCACATGCTGCAGTCCCAGAATGTGAAAATTACCTTGTTATAATAACATGCCTTTTTCTTCTCAGTGTACATGGCATGATCTGTTGAAAATCACCTGATCAATTATCTGCCATGATGTCTGAAGGTAGGATATGGTAGAACATATCTTGTGAATAAATACGGCTTCATGGTTGCTATCTAATATTTAACACAAGAGATTCTGCAGATGCTGAAAACCTAGAACAACCCATGCAAAATGCGGCAGGAACTTAGCAGTTCAGGCAGCATCTATGGAGAGGATTAAACAGAAAATGTTTTGGGCCAAGATCCTTAATCAGGGGCTCGGCATGACATGTCAACAGTTCATTCCTCTCCATGCTGCCTGACCTGAGTTCATCGAACAAGTGATGAACAAATTGATGAGCAAATGGCAGTTCTTGCCATTTTGAAGCTTTGTACTGATGTTCCCATCCATTGATTCCTTTCAGTTATCTATAGCTCATCTTTCCTTTTACAGTTCGACATACAGTATTTACTGAGTTTTAGTTTATCCCAAAGCAATGTGTTGGGGAGACAAAATCTTGATGTCTGATCAGAAAGAGATCTTTTCTAAACACAACTCCATGTTTAACTCTGAAACCAAACCCAGCTCTATGTCTAATCCTCATTCTACCCATGACTTCCACATAAAACCCAACTTGGTATATTTAATAAGTCTGAGCACAAGCATAATTCCCATCCAATATCTTCCATCCTAGTCAGGAAGTTTTCACTTTGGGACAGTATACAAAACTCAAGAGAAACTGCAAAACTAGGAGGCAATGGAATGTTTTGAAATGTTCAAACAATTAATTTAGGAGTTAGCTATGATAGTAGAGGCTTACTAGGATTATGCATCGGGAAACCTCTAGAGGGTGGTGCCATGGTTTCTTCATTTTGTGGCATCCAGTTGTCCATTCCAAGGGCAGCATTTGAACATTCATGAGCGAGCAAAGCATTAGGCAGATCAGCCACGGGAAATCAACAAGAGCTATATGAATTCCTGGAGATTAAATTAAATGATTTTCTACCCTCATCCTCCTGGCCTGTCAATCATCTTTTTATTTCCTTATAACTAAGCCATCAAGGAAAAGATATATATATTTAAAATATTTCTATAAATTTACTTCTTGATTTTGTGATTTTGGCCTGGTGATTTTAGAAACAACAGGGCAACTTCAGGAAGCCTAAACACCACTTTCAATTCCCTAGATTAAGACCAAACGTGGAATGCCTAGAATCTGCTTGGCTGAGGTCAGGTAGGTCAACATGGAACAGAAACATTTGAACTGGATGGAATATATCATTCAAATCCACGTTATATTTGTGACTGGTCTTTCTGAGCAGGCTGCATACCAAATGATGTGATGTAGTAAGGGTTCTGGAGCAAATCTATTCAGAATGGAGCTGCCAATACATTTTAAGAAGAATAGACTGTAATTGAACGCTGTTATTAAACAACACTGCAATGCTGAGTAATCCCTGACTGGAACTAGTCAGCAAAATAAAAGATCTCTTGAGTATTAAGGGTAAAACTGCCTTCACACCCAGCAGGAGGGCTACATTAAATTAGTACATATTGTATAGTTGCCTCCCTCTCAATTAACACAATCAGTATTATTTAATTTGGCATTCTTTCTATCTTTAAATGTATGTAATTGATTTTGATTTTTCTTGAAAGCAGTAGAGTAATTTGCTTCTGTACGTGCTTTATTTCTTGCTTTTTTGTGGTTTGATTTGTTTCTAAAAGGGGTCACTGCTACACTCATTCAGACAGGAACTTTGAGTCTGCCTAGGGTTTTGCCTGCCCTGACACTTGTCCAAGATGAACAAAATGCTAGACTTTGATATAAATGCCAGTGGCTTCATAAGGTTGGGTCAGAGTTCGCTTTGAAGTGGAATCCTTTTATAAAGAATGACTATGGTATCCTTAGTCTTGAACTCCTACAATGTTTATTGCCTATATTAGAAAGTGATTTTAAAGTAAAATTCAAATGAAATATCCCAATTTCTAAAGGCTTAAAGTATTTCATACAAAATATTTATCAAACAATAATACTGTAGTCTTTTCAGAGAGGAGAGGGAAGTCACTGCAATTAATTAACTTATTACATTTAAAAATATTTAGTGAATTTGTATCAGAATCATGTTTAAAATCACTGGCATGTCATAAAATGTGTTGTTTTGTGGCAGCAGTACATTGCAATACATAACAATTAAAAAACTGAATTACAGTAAGAAGTGTATGTGTAAATGTGTTTGTATATTATATATATATATATATATAAAGGTTAAATTAAATAGTTCAAAAAAAGTAGTGGAGTGAGGTAGTGTTCATGGGTTCAATATCCATTCAGTAATCTAATGACAGAGGGGAAGAATCTGTTCCTGAATCATTGAATGTGTGCCTTCAGGCTCCTGTACCTCCTCCCTGATGGCGGCAATGAGAAGAGGGTATGTCTTGGATGCTGGGGAGACCAGTGCCCATGACAGTGTTCATGGTATCAACATGAAATAACTTGTTGGATATTATGGACCAATTTTAGTCTAGAAAGACACTGACTCAAATTCATTGGTAACATTCAGTTGGTAACTGTCAATTGGTACTACCTCACTCCTCTCTCCCCCATTCCTTCCAATGCACATCCCCTTCCATAGCACCCTCCTCTCACTGCAGATTACACTTTGTTTAGTATCATTCTCCCAATAGCATGATTGAGTTTGAAAGCATTAGTAATCCTGGCTGCAAACCAATTTCTGGCACTCCTTGGCACAATGCACTGGAACGTCAATGTATTTCCTGATTTAAAAAATAACTACAGCTGCATGGACCTGCCCCTTATTGATTTAACAGGAGGTGAAATGTATGTATACAGTTTTACAGAGTGCAGATTTTGTCTTCCAAAATCTGTTCTTTAAAGATATGGCTGCTCTACTACCATGATACCTCCTCAATTTCAAGTCAATGGTGCTGCTGACAGTACTATCTGGATGGGTAAGTGGATATGGCTCTTAAAAAGGAAATGTATGATTTGAGATTAGGATAAAGCTTGTTCAGGCTCTTTTTGTCGTTTCTGATACCAGCAATACTAAGCAGTTTCTGTCAATAGCAAAAGTGAGCTCTTCACCAACACCATAGGAAGCATAAGGAAGTCGCTCCATTGTGAGGCATGTAGCTGCCCAGCACCAATATTTAAACAGCATTGCAGCACATACTTTGTATTGTTGTAAAATATGCTGAAAGCTGGGTACTGTCACTAAATGACCTGACCTTTTTGATCTGTGAAATACTTACCATATGTGGAAATGAATGCTAAATAGAATTAGGCAATTCTTTTTTCTCTTTTAGAAATGAAAGACTGTTTCTTTATCTGGGTTAAAGGACCTTTTTTTGGCATTTTAAACCTGTCCACCAATGCTTACTCATCCTAATTAATTACTGCTTTTTGTCAATGTTATGGATATAGTTTACTCTGGATATTTTTAAACTGGCCTCCACATAAGTGGAGCCTAATAAGAATGCAATTCTCATTTGAAGACAAAATTGGTGAGAAATCTTCTGAAAGAGGATACAGGAGGAAGCAACAACATACACCAAAACCTTGGCAATGAGCTGCAAAAGGCAAGGCATGGCATACTCTGAGTGTATTGTGACAACTAACACAACTAGTTGGTGCAGTCTCCCACTACCTTGATCATTTCAAACTTCTGAATCACTGAGTTCACTCTTGAAGCCCAAGTGACCATTCTATGGAGCCAAACCTGAATACATCAATTTCCAGGCTGTTCCTGGGGAATGAAATGCATTCTTTTTCAAATGATGTCTATGTTAATTTTGTCCATGTGTCACAAGGCACAGAAAAATCACTCGATAGGATAACTATACTTCCTCAGTATTGTACTGAGTAGCGTTAAAAACACATAGATAAGAAAAAATTATAGATGGAGGAATCCAGTTCTGCCATTCACAGGAATGAACATATATGTATGTAGATCGAATTATTGAATTTAATAATTTAATGGGTGCTTGTCAGTATGTAGATTGGGGGTTCTGTGTTAATTTTTTTTTCTGGATCTGAAAAAAGTAGCATGATGACCTTTTAACACAGTAACTCAATGAGTTGTTTTATATGCCTTCACTGTCACTGTGAAAGGAGACATCTCTCTTTCCCTTTATTATTACAATTCGCAAGTTGAATTGTCGGATGAACGATTAGCTTGTGTTGTGCTGCAGATCATGGTCTTTACTGGGGGCCATGCTGCTGCACACCCGGCGACGGTTTCTTGCGGAAGTGGGTGGGGTGGGGGATGGTCATTGCTTGGCTCCTGCTTGTGTGTAGTGGGAGCAGGGGGGGCTTTGGGGTTCTAACCATTTAATTGTCACTCGTTCTTTGGGGCACTCTTCGGTTTTCGTGGATGTCTGTGAAGAAAAAGAATTTCTGGATGCATATTATATACATTTCTCAACTTTAAGTTGAACTGTTGAACTATTGAACATCATGGCCAAGAAATGTATTTATTATCTATCTGTAAAATGCCCTAAAGAAAGCAGTTATGTGCAGCCGTGTTGAATCACAAAATGTCTTCTGGATAGGAGCTCCAGGAGTTAGATCTAGTAATACTAAACAACTAGTAACATCTTCTGGAATCAGAATGGTGTGGTAACAAATGAAAATTTGCAATATAAAATTTCTGGAATATAATTATGTAGTAGAATCTGCTCACAGTTTTGAATATTGGTCGCATAAGGGATACAAATAGTATTTTGTGATTACTTATTTTGAATAAAAATTTCAAATGATTGCCCACTTTCCTAATTCTGGTTCAGAACTGGAAGTTATTTTGAATCCATTTATTGCTGAGGTGCACGATGAAAACATCACAGTTTGAAAAATCCACATAAGCTGTTCTGAGTCATTGGTTTAAATGAGTTTGAACCCTTCAGTCAAAACTCAAACGGAAAGATGCAGAGAGCTGCTGTAGCTCAATTCTTTTTTTTTCCCTTTTTAAGTTTTGTTTCTGTTTTGTTCCTTTCAAGCTTTCTGCAGTGCGTCTTGCTGCATGGTGTCTGAACGAAGGTGTTATCTATATGACAGCAGGACAGAATCTGGTCGGTCATCCAGCTTCAGTGGGTGTGGTTTTCTCTGTTTGTCTTCTTGCTTCTTTTGTCACATCTAGACATCAGGGTCACTTTAGAGCATTTTCTCTGCCCAGCCCCCATTCTGCTGCCCCGTACTATCCCTAAGACACCTATATCTTGATAGCTTTTAGTTTTTTTCCCGCAGAAATTTAAACTCAGCTTTTCTTAACAGCTGTTTATAATACGTCCATCTGTAGTTGTTTGGTCAACTTTAATAAGAATGGTTTGCTACCATCAAGTAAGCTGCCTTCTATTCTATGTACAAGGCAGCATATTTAAAGATCCAAATCAATTTGCCATGACCTTAAGAGCCATGGCCTTTGTTTGTGACACAGAACCGGGTTAATGAGACAGTTAATGAGATTCAAACACATTGTAGAAATGTACAATGATTGTCATGTTAATATTGAAAAGAATCACTGATATGTGTTGTGATCATATTCCTGCACATGTACAGTAGAGGATGATATTGCAAACAATGCTTGACAAGTTCCCAGTATGTTCTAGCTTTAGCCAGTAAATAATTACCAGATAATAGCACCCCTTTAAGCTGTTCTGTAGACCACATATCAAAACTATGAACTCAAAAGTCTTGTTTACAAAGCAGTGATGAAATTTCAGTCATCCAACTTACTGGCTTCCAATATATATGATTAATCTTTTACACACTACGGCTACTGCTTGGTTGGATAGAGGTGTGTTAGATTTGAGAATTGATGATCTACAGGAAAGAGGGCACTGATGCTCCTGATTCTTTCTTTCACCTGAAGTATTAATCATGCCCCTTTTTTTATCTTTGGTGTCCTTTGTGTGCACACAAAGTGAACAAAACTTTGCCATGCGACATCTTGTAGACCATCTGTATCAATCAATTCAATTGCAGAATCTTATGGTGTTCCTGCGATGGAATCTTCGAGATACTCAAGAAGCAGAAATGAATAAATGAGAAAATCTGCAGATGCTGGAATTCCCAGCAACACGGAAAATGCTGAGCAACTCCGATTTGATTTCGATGAAATTCACAGAGGAGGTGGAGCAAAATTCTTACCAATGATGACTAATAATCTGTTGCTGATACATAGACAGAGGCAGCTCTGTCTAGATTAATAAGATAATAAGAATCTAGATGATTAAGATATTGGTATTGTAGCTTTTCACAAATAAAACAGCGAAATTGTTTTATATTTAAGAAAAGCTGGAGTAACTTTTTTATTGAACACCAAAAACTGAACACAAAGAGCAGTAAAATTCCTTTATGTAATTTACCTCATCACATCAGACAAGCCTCTTAAAGTGAGCTGTTTTCTTGCTGGCGTACTCAGTAAATCCAAGAAACGTAACAGAATCAATGAAAGACTGCACCCAACAGGATGAACAAACAACCGAAAGACAACAAACTGTGCAAATACAAAAGAAAACAAATAAATAATAAATATTGAGGATGTGAGAGAAAGAGTCCTTAAAAGTGAGTCCACAGGTTGTGGGAACAGTTCATAAATCGCTTTAAATATACGCAAATGACTTGGCCTACACGGTCATCTGTGGCAATGAATTCCACAGATTCACCACGCTCTGGCTAAAGACATACCTTCTCATCTCTGTTCTAAATAAACATCAGTCTATTCCGAGTTTGTGCCCTCTGGTCCTACACTTGTCCACTATAGAAAACATCCAACGTCCATTCTATCAAGGCCTTTCAATATTTGATATGTTTCAATGAGATGTGCCCCCCCCCGCCATTCTTCTAAACTCCAACGAATTCAGCCCAGAGCCATCAAGTGATCCTCATACTGTACACTAACCCTTTCTTTCTCAAAATCATTCTAGTGAATCTCCTCTGGACTCTCTCCAATGCCAGCACATCTTTTCTTAGACAAAAACTGCTCCCAGTACTCCAACTGAAAAAATGTTTGATAAAACCTCAGAATCACATCCTTGATCTTATATTTTAGTCTTGTTGAAATGAATACTGACACTGCAGTTGCATTCCTTACCATTGGCTCAAGCTACAGGTGAATGTTTAGGGAATCCTGCACTTACCCCTTTTCAGCTCTGATTTTTGAATTTTCTCCCTATTTAGAAATTTTTCTATGCTTTTATCCATTCTATCAAGTGCATGACCATACACTTCCCTACACTATCTCGTCAGGCAAGATTTCCCCTAAGGAAACCATGCTGACTTTGGCCTACTTTATCATGCACCTCCAAGTACTCCAAAACCTCATCTTTAATAATGGACTCCAACTTCTTCCCAACTATTGAATTCAGGCTAATTGACCTATAATTCCCTTTCTTCTGCCTTCTTCCCTTCTTAAAGAGTAGATTGACATTGGTTATTTTCCAGTCCTCTGGAACCATTACAGAATGTAGTCATTCTTAAAGATTATGACTAATGCCTCCACAATCTCTTCAGCCTCTTTCAGAACCCTGGGGTGTGGTCCATCTAGTGTAGGTAACCTATCTACTTTCAGACATTTCAGGTTCGCAAGCACATTCTCCTTAGTAATAGCAATGACACTCACTTCTGCTCATTGACACTCTTGAATTTCTGGCATTTTGCTAGTGTCTTCCTCAGTGAGGGCTGACAGAAAATACTTATTAAGTTCATCTACCATTTCTTTGCCCCCATTACTAACTCTCCAGCATCATCTTCCAGTGGTGTAATATCCACTCCTGCTACCCTTTGATTCTTTATATACCTGAAAAAACTTTTGTTATCCTCTTTGATATTTGATAAAGGCAAGCTTTACCTTTATATTTCATCTTTTCTCTCCTTACGTCTTTTCAAGTTGTCTTCTGCGTTTTTTTTTTAAGATTTTCAATTCTCTAACTTCTGCTATTTTTTCTATATTATTTGCCCCTCTTTTGCTTCAATCCTTCCCTTGTCAACCATAGTTGCCCTATTCTCCCTTTAGAATACGTCTTCATCTTTGGAATGTAACTATCCTGTGCCTTCCAAATTGCACTCAGAAATTTCAGCCATTGCTGTTCTGTCATCATGCCTGCTGGTGTCCCCTTCCAGTCAGCTTTAGCCAGCTTCTCTCTCATGCCTGTGTAATTCCCTTTACTCCACTGTAATACTGACACATCTGACTTCATCTTCTCTCTCTTGAACTGCAGGGTGAATTCTATCATATTATGATCACTGTCTCATAATGTTTCCTTTACCCTAAGCTCCCTAATCAAATCTGTTTCATTATGCAACATCCAGAACTGCCTTTCCCCTAGTGAATTTAACCACAAGCTGCTCTGAAAAGCCATCTCATGGGCATTCTACGAACTCACTCTCTTGGGATCCAGCACCAGCCCGATTTTATAAATCTACCCGCATATTGAAAACTCCATGTCTGTTGTAACATTGCTCTTATTATATGTCTTTTCTATTTCCTATTGAAGTTTATACCCCACTGGCCATTGTTCAGGGCCCTGTATACAACTCCCATCAGTGTATTTTTACCCTTGCAGTTTCTTAACTCTAACCACAAGGATTGCAATTCTACCAAACCTATGTGACTTTTTTCTAAGGATTTGATTTCTGTTTTTACCAGCAGTCACTCCACCCGCTCTGTTACCTGCCTGTGCTTTCGATACAATATGTATTCTTGGATGTTTAATTTCCAACTATGAACGACTCAGTGATGCCCACGGTGTCACACCTGCCAATTTCTGGCCGTGCTACAAGATCATCCACTTTATTCAGTGCATTCAATATACTGAATGCATTCAAATATAACAACTTCAGTCCTGTATTCATCACCCTTTTTGATTTTGCCCCTATGTTACTGTATACTTCAATTGATCCCACTGACTGTAATTTTGCCCTCTCATTTGCCTCTTCTTCCTCATAGTCTCATTACTGCATTGATTTGTATACCAGCTGCCTCATCCTCAGCCCTTTCACTGTGGTTCCCAGCCCCCTGCCAAATCAAACCCTCCCCACAGCTCCAGCAAATCTTCCCCCTTGGATTCAGGTGTAACCCAACTATTTTGGGCAAGTCATACCTTCTCCAGAAGAGATCCAAAAGATTCAGAAATCTGAAACCCTGAACCCTTCACCACTTCCACAGCTACTCATCCATCTGCACCATCATCCTATTCCTGTCCTCACCAGCACGTGGTACTAGGAGTAATCCAGAGATTACAATCATGGAGATCCTGCTCTTCGGTCTCTTATTGAACTCCTTATACTCCACCCCCTTTCTACCTACTGTACATCATTGGTACCAATGTGCACCACGACCTCTGGCTGCTCATCCTCCCTCTTGAGGATCTTCTGCAGCCACTCTGAGACATCCAGGACCCTGGCACTTGGGAGGCAGCACACTATCCTGGATATGCACAAGGAAGTTTTATCTAGACTGGTTCACCTCACACTACCAGCTTAACTGTCTATAAAATTCTTTAAATATAACTACTTATTGATCAAGACCTTAACGCACAGTCTTTCCCTGAATAACCAATACTCAACTGAGGTCTTATCTTCAGTACCCTACATTTTCATCTGATTGAGTTCTGAGCCCAGCATGATTTTGAACTCTTTCCTGACAACCACACCCAACTCTATATTTACTTCAATGTCAATTTTATTGGACAGACACCCTAGCCTATTAATCTTCTCTCTTGTTTTCCGTTTTTCTGATCCATTTGGACCTCTTCCCCTGGTCTTTGACTCTCTCTAGATCTCAGCTGGAATGACAATGACAACGAGCTGATTATTGACTACAGGAGGTCCATGATCCAGTCCTCATTGGGGTATTGAAGGTGGAGAGTGTCAACAACTTAAAATTCCTTGGTGCCATCATTTAAGAGGATCTGCCCTGGGTACAGCATGTAAGTGCCATTACAAAGAAAGCACAGCAGCAGATCTACTCCCTTAGAATTTTGTGAAAATTTGGCATGTCATCTAAAATTTCGAAAAACTTCTATAGCTGTGTAGTGGAGAGTATGTTGACTGGTTGCATTATGACCTTATATAGAAACACCAATGCCCATCCATCACAGGTAAAGCCCTCCCACCGTTGTGACCATGTTTGATGTGCTAAGTGACAAACCAGTCTGGTCTGCAAGTTTCTTTGAACTCAGTCACAATGGTGCAAATAACTTAAATCAGTTTTGTGCAATTTGATGCAGGTCAGTTAACATAATCCTATTGTCTTATGTTGATTACACGTGACCTAAAAGACGCATTTTCAACAAAAAAACTGAATATTGGTTTGAAGTTTAACTTTGTCAAAAATAACTCTGACCCTTTGGAAATGTCATGCTGCTGTGGTAGAAAGCTGAGGTTAGTAATAAGCCATTTGAGCCCTGAGTAAATAACGTGAATATCCATCACAGAGCTGCATGATTTTACCAATAATTTTGACTTGGAATATTTATTTTATACTGCTTTTTATCTAGTAGCAAGTGGATGTTGTGATGGTCAATGGCAGAGCTAAAGCTGATGAAGGACAGTTGCTGAATAGAAAATTAGGATTGTTGCTGCTGGTGTCTCATGTGGGTCAGTTTACTTTTACTGTAGCTTGAGGAAGAAGATGTTACCGTGGTTGCTTTCTCCCTTTGTCCACCTCCTCAAGATCTAGCTCCAGCACGGCTGTTGGAAAAGGCTATTCCTTTGCCATTGTAGGTTCATCTAGAAATGTCTAGGCATCCTTGGAGCTTGGATATCCTTTCTTCTGAGCACTGCAGGGCTTCTCCAGAGCATTACGCATAACCGTCAAGACATATGCGGCAGCTTGGAACGCTGATAAGTTATGAGGATTGCACACAAAAGTAATGAGACAATTGCTGTAGATTGTCCTTTAGTCATTCTTTCGCTTCCATAGGTGGCTCAGCGATCATTGTAAGCCAAATTCATCATTCCTGCTCTCAGAATTCCTGCATAATTCACTGCCTGCTCAACTTGCTGGTTCCAGCACGGAACAGATTAGGCACTTGGCACTTGCAATTGATATGCATGACATCAGAACCACAGAGAAAACCTGCAATCCGAGTAACTCCCTGTTTTGGCTCCTTCTGCTACTCTAAGAGCTTGTGATACACTTAAGCCCCTCCGAACAGAGAATTTACGTAATCTCTCATAAAGAACAGTGAATGTCATCTTGCTCCTTCTGAAAGCAGTCAAAGGCATAAAACTTCATTGTATGATGATCTCTATAGCCGCACACAATGTGGTCCTTGCTAGCTTGGAAATTGAGGCATGCTATGGTAAGTTCCAGGAAAAAAATACTCTGAAAATTCTCCTTCTCTCCCCCTCCCTCTTCCGTGAGTCTTGTAATCTCAGTAGAAGGGAAATGCCAATAAAATGCACCTATTCTAGGAGCAACTAGATTTGTGCACCCTCAGCATCTGCGACCACAACTTGAGAGCTATATAACTCAAAGCAGCTTTAGAAACTAGCAACTGTAACAATAGTCAGAAGAATACAGCCTGGAGCCAACGCGGATTCAGCAGTCTAACCCTTTAAATGAAACTCTTTCAGGGTTTCTCCTGCTGTTAAATGTAGGTTCAACCATCCAAGGTTAACAGGAATGATGAGATCCAAAACATCAGCACTGTGGACAAATCTACATTAAGGATCTTGATTTTTAACCTACCCTCTTTAAGTTTAGTCTCTAGAAAAATCACAATCCTGATATGAAGTTTGTAAATCTAAGTGATTCAAAAATTATGCCCTTGCTGCTGGTTTACAAATGCTCCAGAAAAGTAGCTAACAAAACTTGGTGTTACTGAATCTTGTTAGTAAACTATGGGTTAGAAGTGGAATGATCAGCTTGGAGCAAGAAAACAGTTAACTAGGTCAGAATTACAGGCTCCACAGAGAGGTTTGTCAAATATTCTATAGTACTGCTTGATTATCCTTAACAATCAAAAAACATTAAGGATGATCTTACATGATCTGTTAAGGTAGAACCTGTGATCTGTGGAACTAGTTGCTTTTCTCTCCTCATGCTTTCTTATGTACTTGAGGCATTTTTTTTAATACCCATTTAATTCCATTACTCTGACAGAGACACTTCGGCTGTTATGCCTTAGGAAGATGGTACATGTACTGATGCAAAAGAAGCTCAGCCTTAAAGTTGGAAAAAACCCACCTCCATTTAAGATCTGGCCTTTTGAAGAATGAAAAGTGCCTCAATTGGCTACTGAACCATGCTCTGCAAGTTTGACTATTTCCTGGTGAAGTCTAATTTGTGAATCATTTCATCTCTCTTGAATGGGCCCTGATTATTTGGCTGTTTGCGGGCTCCTATCCTTTTCAGATTGCACAAGAAAGGAAGGCTGATAATCTGAACAGTGTTAAAAAATAACCCTTGCTGTCCATTGTACTTGCTGCTTCTCTAAGCATGCCTAATAGGTGATATGTGGATTCAGACAATGAAAATAAACAGCATTGTTAATGCTCAGAGGTTCTGCAGAGATGTAACCATGGATATTGTGAACCAAAAAAAAGTGAGTGTATTGCATTAGTTAAAATGAAAATTTATCAGACAAGCTTTATGGTTAGAACTGTATGTCTGCCACCTTTTCAAAATGCTTTTTATTTTGCGCAGTGGAGGAGAAATGTAGTTTGATTTTACCACATATATGCATGCAGACCCTTGAATCCTCTCATCACCGGGAAATAGATTACTTTACTCACAGACCTTTCCCATCTTTTTAACCATGAGTATGTGCTGTCTGCTACTGCATATGCTTGACTCAAAACTTGTAAAGAGAATGTTTTTACCTTAATTGACTACTCTTTCCTCAGATTACACAGTTCACTGGATTTACAACCTAAATTACATACTGTCCCATCTTGTACTATGTTCTACATGCTTGTTGAGATAAGTATCCATTAAATTTCCACCAAAAATACATCAAGTTTAAACATACGTGTTTGGTAGAACAATTTCCTCTTTTGGGCAACATAATGTCTCATATTGAAAACACTGATTGCTGTGATGTCTTAGAGCAATGTCTGGAAATGAGTTGCGAGTTTACAAGTAATAAAGTATATTTGACACTGAAATGCTTTGATAGAAGTCTTCTGTCAGCATAAATTGAAAACAATTAACATGAATTATTTGGGAATAGTGATGACTTAGACAGTAATATTTGGATAAAACTATAACTCTTGTGAATTTTTTTGTCACATTATGATTTCATCAGAGCTAATGTTTGCTGCTGACCATTCTTGGAAAAAGTAATTTGATGTGATGTGACCGACTACTGCAGATCCCCACATTTAGAAGGAAAAAGTTTGCATTTATATAACAGTTTGCCACAAAATACCTCACAATAAAGAGCTGTTGAGGTAATATCACTATTCTTATATAAATAAGCACAGAATCTGTGCATATTCATTTATGGTTAATGGAAAAATAACAAAATATTGACAAATAGATGACTTCTTTGATTTAACATAATTAAACACTTTGTTGAATTCCTGCAATCATAGGCTTTTGCAAAGAAAGTAGAACAACACAGTTCACTCAACAATCATTAAAGTAAGATATAAGACTCTTGACTGGTTGTGTAGGGGTCAAAACCAACAACCTTGCACTCAGCATCAACAACATCAAGGAATTGATTGAGGACTTCCGGAAAGGAAAGTCGGGAGAGCACACATCGGTCTTCATTGAGGGGTTAGTGGTGGAAGGGGTGAGCAGTTTCATATTCTTGTGTATCAGCATCTCTGACCATCTATCATTGATGAATTTGCAATGAAAGCTCTATTCAATAGGAGAGTTGGTATGTCACCAACAACTCTAGCAAGTATCTACAGGTGTACCATGGGGAACATTCTGGATGGTTGCATCGCTGTCTGGTACGGAGGTGCCAATGCACAGGATCATTAGAGGCTTCAGAGGGCTGTAGACTCAGCAAGTTCCATCACAGACACAAGCCTTCCCACCACAGAGGACATCTTCCAAGGGTGGTGCGTCAAGAAGGTGGCTTTCATTGTTAGGGACCCTCACCATCTAGGATATCCCCCTCATTACTACCATCAAAAAGGAGGTACAGAAGCCTGAAGACCCCCATTCAGTGTTTTAGGAACAGCTTCTCGCCTCTACTATCTGATTTCTGAATGGACCATAAACACTACTTCACTATTCCTCTTATGCACAATTTACTTATGTATTTCAGAATTTTAACTTGTAGTAATTTGTTATTCCTGCAGTGTACTGCTGCCACAGAACAGCAGATTTCATGACATATGTCAGTGATAATAAACCTAATTCTGATTCTGACTCTTGTGGGTATGGCCAGTGGTCCTATCCAACAATTTATTGGAATTAATTTGCTGACCACTTCTACCCAAGGTAAAATGATCGAATCTACCTTTTTAATACTAATAATACCACTGTATGCTGCTCAGACACAAATATACCACAAACAGTAGCAAGGGTAGGAGGCGAACTCTAACCTTCTACACCATGTGCATACATAACCTTCAGAAGATAGTGAATTGCCTTATGCAATATTGAACAGAGAAGTGTTATCCAATTAATGATGGATGCCAATAGAGCATGTTTTAGGTCAGTGTGGGTGGGGAGTTTTTGCTGCAGGAGTAGTAGAATCAGGGTGGTGCTTACAATATGCTGATTGGTGCTCACTGAGTGCTGCGTTGCATGACTATGTCTCTGTAACCTTGTGTTGATCATTTAGGTATTAATCATTTTAGTTTAAGTATTAAACTGTTATATATTACAGTTTATTTATATCCCAAAACAAGATGGTTCCAATGGAAGAGGAAATGAATATATCTCATGGGTCTCAAATTTATTCTATCTGATTCTTCCTTTGATAGGTGTCTGATACAAAGAGAAGGACAAACTGTTCTTCTCCCTCTATTTGTCCTTGTTGCTTTCCTCTGTCTCAGAATTATCTTTTATGCTCTTATCTTCTGCTGACTGCTGCAAAAACCATCGTTGTTGTTTTAGGCCTGACTTCTTCAGGGTTCATTTGGCTGGCCAGAATAACACCACTTTTGGAATGGACAGACATAAATCAATACTCTATCACAGTTATCCTCTTTAATATTCAGTAACTCCTCTTGAGGGGTCAACTTTAAAAATTGTCATTTGTTCAAATTCCTCCTTGACTTTCTTTGCATGCTTATTGACAAAGTGTGCGTTCTCCATTCTTGATTTCCAGAATACAAGAAAAAATTGGAAACAGACAGTACATATTAAGGTAATAGATGGTATTTTCACAAGTAAACATTAAAAAAAAATGTTCTTACAGTCTATTGTACTTTGAAATGTTTATCTCAGGAAATGCTAATCCTAATACTTAAACACAAGAAAGTCTGCAGATGCTGGAGAATCCAAAGCAACCCACATAAAATGCTGGAGGAACTTGGCAGACCGGGCAGCATCCATGGAAATTATTAAACATTTGACGTTTCGGGCCAAGACCCGCCTTCAGGACTTGAAGATAAGGGGCAAGACATCTGAATAAAAAGCTGGGGAAAAGGGAAGGAGGGTAGTTAAAAGGTGATAGGTGAAGCCAGGTGGGTGGGAAAGGGAAAAGGCAGGAGAGGAAGGAGTCTGATAGGAGGAGAGAGTGGACCATTGGAGAAAAGGAAGGAGGAGGGGCCTCAGGTGGAGGTGATATGTAGGTATGAAGAGGTAGGAGGCCAGAGTGGGGAATGAAAGAGGGGAGGAGGAGGGAAACATTTTTTTATCAGAAGGTGAATGTTCATATCATCGGGTTGGAGGCTACCCAAGCAGAGTATAAGGTATTGCTGCTCCACCCTGAGTGTGGCCTTATCACGCCACTAGAGGAAGCCGTGGACAGATATGTCGGAACGGGATTGGGAGTGGGAATCAAAGTGTTTGGCCACCAGGAGGCTCCACCTTTTGGCGGATGAAGCAGAGGTGCTTCACGAAGAGGACCCTGAAATTTACAATGGGTCTCACTAATGCAGAGGAGGTACTACTTAGACTGCTTATAGGGATGTGTCAGGACAGAGAATGGACAGAGAAGTCACAGAAGGAGAAATCCCTGTGGAAAGTTGGTGGGGTAGGAGGTAAAGATGTGTTTGGTGGTAAGATCCCTTTGGAGTGGCGCAAGATGTATTAGATTTGGAGGCTGATGCAGTGGTAGGTAAGGACCAGAGGAATTCCATCCCTGTTAAGGTAGCAAGAAGATGGGGTGAGTGCAAATGTTTTGAAATTGCAGGGGATTCAGGTGAGAGCAGTATCAATGATGAAGGAAAGGAAGCCATGTTCTTTGAAGGAGGTTATCTCTGGTGTCCTGGAAAGGAAAGGCCACATCTTGGGAACAGATGTGGCAGAGATGGAGGAACTGAGAAAAGGGAATGGAAATCTTACAGGAAAGACGTATAGTCAAGATAACCATGGAAATCAGATTTATAAAATATGTCTGTCAGCAGTTTGTCTCCGGAGGTGGATACAGGGATGAAGAAAGGGAAGGGAGGTGTAATACCAAGTGAACTTAAGGGCAGGGTGGAAGTTAGAGGCAATGTAGATGAAATTGATGTGCTCAGTATGGATGCAGGAAGCAGCACCAATGCAGTTGTCAATGTAGTGGAGATGCCAATAGTTTGTCTCCAGATATTTAATATTTGTTTTTCTTTAAGACCAGAATTTTTGAAGTAGTGCTTGCAACTCAGTAGGATATTTAAATAAAGTTTTCAGAATATTTTAGTTTCTGCACAAATAACATTTTTTGAGTTGATTACAGGGGATCAGTCTGTACATCATTATACACTCTGTTAGTGACTTTGGGAGTTTTGTATTTCACTTTGTATCGAGCTCTATAATAAAAAAATCAAACACTGACTTTCACATCACAGCTTCAAAATTCAGACAAGTTATACTATGCTGCTCTAAAATTGTACTACACAGGAGTTTCTAAAGATGGTCATTGGCTTTGATGCAGAATGTACACTCAATCAGTGCCATTAAAGCCTCTATAGATCTCAGAATTAGAATCATTGACATATGATGTGAAATGTGTTGCTTTGTGGCTGCGTACATAAAATATACTACACATTACAATAAGAAATATATAAAATGTAAATAAGTAGTGCAAAACTATTTAGGTAATGTTCATGGGTTCAACTTTGTGTGTCTTCATGCTCCTCCACCTCCTCTCTGATTACAATAATGAGACAAGTTTATGTCCTGGATGGGAAGGGTCCTTAATGATGGATGTGGTCTTTTTGAGGCATCTCCTTTTGAAGCTGTCCTCGATGCTGGGGAGTCTAATAGTAGCCATCATGGAGCTGGCTGGGTTTCCAACTTTCTAAAGCTGTTCACAATCCTGTGCAGAGGCCCCTCCATACCAGACAGTGATGCAACCAGTTAAACTGCTCTCCACGGTACATCTGTAGAAATATGCTAGAGTCTTTGGTGCATCTTAGCTAGCAGTTTAGCAGCAATATTTTTCTAATAATACAGACCATAAAAGTCTTGATTTTTAAGCAAGTCCCCATCCTCCTCCTTTAATAAACGGACACATATTGTTATACATTCAGAAAGATAATGATAACTTCTGATACCCAGCACAGTGGCTATCAACTTCTTCTGGATTGAGACCCAACAGGCAATAGGGCAGTTAGAGAAAAGTCTGATTGAATTCTTACCAAATATTAATTTAAAATTCTATTCTAGCTGGGAGTCATTGACAGTCATTAGGAGTCAGAATTTTTCTCTGGTTTTGAGCTCAAGTTTAGTCTCCCTTATTTCTACCCAACTAAGATTGAGAAGATCAACACATAAGTAGTGTTTATATAGTTCCCTATCATTGTAGCTGTGTAATTATCAACTGAGAGAAGAAGAGCTAACTTTCAAAAATAGTTTCCTATCAAAGGTTCTTGGAATGTGTATCTTTTGGATACTGTTGAAAATGCTGCCAGTTTGAACAATTGTCGTGATATAGATTTTTTTATACAGAGGCTTTGCTGAAGGCTTTCTTCATGCCATTATTATGAGCAGTGATTAACAGCAAATAGAATTCCATCAGAGCAGTTCTCTTTACCTCATATATTTTATTTTCTGGAATTTTCTTCATGAGAGATGCACATTATCTATTGCATCGGCTATCGTATACCTCAGGTAAAGACAAGTAAATACAGTTGACAAAGTTCATTTTCGATTTATCTTTATTGGAAAATGTCACAAAGACATTCCTTCATCAAAAAAGGGACACTTTATTTTAATATGGCATAAAAATCCTATTACAGTGTGCATAATCAATGAGAAATGTGATGAAAAGGGGCTTTGCGTCACTGTGTGGCTCTGATAATTTCATCATATGATTTACTCTATAGAGTCAATGTTAAATACTTTTTTTTTCCAGGACATTGGCACTAGTTCAGTTTTTCATTAAAATCAGACCTTTTATTGTTTGTTTAAAAGACTTGAAAGAGCTACATATTAATGTCACATGTCATATGGAGGCAGTTACTATAATATACACTTAAGCAACTAGTTTTACTTTTCATCACTTTAATATGTCTATTAACCTTACTGACATTCGGCTCAAAAGACCATATTTATCAGATAATTTTCCATCACTCTGTCCAACCCAAAAATTCTTTGGAACTATTTGCTAGATTAACTCCACTGCAGGAATCTCACTCTGTTTCTTTCACTTGCTGTATACATGCATCTTGAGTTTTGATGCCTGAGATTAACAGACTCCATGAATGGCAAACGCATCAGGGATCGGGTTGAGAGGACAGGCAAATGAAAAGCACAAACATCAAGTGCTTCCAATCTGAAATAACAAAATAGGTTGTTACATAAAGGAGGCCAGTCAACATCTGTAAATTCAATAAATAAAATTTTCACCAACACTGAGGATAATACTCTCTTCTTGCGCTTATATATATATGAAAGTTTGTGTGTGTGTACAATAGTATGTAGTGTACATATATATGTACTACAGTATATATGTGTATTCAGTTTATGAGTGTGTGTATGTATAGATATAGATTAGGTTAAGTGTATACACACTCATTCAAAGGCAAGTACACACATGGAGATATACTTAAGAGTGTAACAATATACAGGAATTCACAAATACAGAATAATCACTAATTCCTGGTGCTCTTTAAGCAGTGGGCAAATGTAAGACTTATTTTTAGAGTGATACTGAGCAATTACTCAATGTTGAATAACTGTTGGCTGCCATCAGTCAATGCAGAGTTATTTCAACACCTTAGCCTCCATTTGGGTAGCCTGTAACCAGATGGCATGAACATCAATTTCTCAGACTTCCGGTAATGCCTCCCACCCCACTCTTTATCATCTCCCATTCCCTTTTCCCTCTCTCAACTTATTTCCTTGCCCGCCTGTCACCACCCTCTGGTGCTCCTCCCCCCTTTTCTTTCTTCCATGGCCTTCTGTCTCTTTCACCAATCAACTTCCCAGCTCTTTACTGCATCCCGTTCCCTGCCCCCACCTCCAGGTTTCACCTATCACCTTGTGTTTCTCTCTCCCCATCCCCCCCACCTGTAAAATCTACTCCTCAGCTTTTTTTTCCCCAGTCCTGCCGAAGGGTTTTGGCCCGAAATGTTGACTGTGCTTTTTTCTATCGATTCTGCCTGGCCTTTTGAGTTCCTCCAGCATTTTGTGTGTGTTGTTTGGATTTCCAGCATCTGCAGATTTTCTCTTATTTCAGAGTTTTTTAAAGAGGGTTTTATATCAGTGTGTTAGAACAGAATCAGATTTAATATCACAGGCATATATTGTGACATTTGTTTGTAGAGGAGACAGCTTGCTAAAGTTCCTCAATATTACTTTCTATTCAAAGACTCCTGCTGGAGAGTGAATTTGTTTAAACTGGCATCATGGTCACACAGAAAGAAAGGACTGAAAAGGCTGTTGCTGTGCTATATTCTTCAATGTTCTTAAGACATGGACACAGTAACAGGTGATATTTAAAGTTGTATCTTTTTTGCCTCTCTCCATTGGACGGTGTGAAGTCTCACACACAAATTCTTTGGAAACCTTGTCTTTCCAAGGTTCTATGTTTTCAGAAGAGTGGGGAAAATTGGAGATAGGTGTCAAAAACTAAAGGAATGTAGATTGCCATCATGTATGATAGATCACTAGATTCTAAAGGAAATGTATTTCTGAGTCTAACTCATGTTTATGAGCATTAGCATCTATCATGAGACAAGGAATACATTGGGAAGTCACAAACGTTTTATTGATTAAAAATCTTAGGTGAAGGACAAAGCTGGGACACCTGGACAAAATAAGTTAAGTACTAACATTGAGAACAGAATTTATACGATACAGCTCCAGTATAGAGGTTGCGGCTAGGAATGGGCAGAGTGAATAAATCAACTGAAAGAGTAAATGATAATGAATCAAGAAGTGATAAGTAATGACGATAACTGAAAGTTTATTGCAAAGATAAGTATGAACAGGTTTTTGGAAAGATGAGTCAAGAAATCAAGAGTTTTGATGAAACTAAAGACCTAATTATCAGGATGCTATGAGCCGACTTTGGCACCAAAGGAGGATAAGACTATAAGATTTAGGAGCAGAATTAGCCATTTGGCCCATTAAGTCTTCTCCGCCACTTCATCATGATTGATCCATTTGCTCTCTCCCCATATCCCTTCATGCCCTGACTAATCAAGAACCTATCCTCCTCTGCCTTAAATGTATATAAATACTTGGCCTCCACAGCTGCTTGTGGCAATGAATTCCACAGATTCACCACTCTCTGGCTAAAGAAGTTCCTTTAGGATTTTCTGCACAGGCCATTGTTTAAGAGATGTTTGGTTGGGCACATAGACAGTAGGGGTACGGAGGGCAATGGTCCCAGTGGTAGTCAATAGGAGTAGGCAGTCTAGTTTTGTCATGGACTAGATGGGCCAAAGGGCCTGTTTCTGTGCTGTACTTCTCTATGACTCTCTTAGAGTTATAAATGCAGGGGTCTGAGAGGTTGAGGAGGATATTGTGGTAGGCAATGAGATTGATGAAAGTTGTTGATGTGGCAGAGGTGAGGTTAGAGAAGGTTTGAAGATTTATGCAAGCACAAAAACTCTAATTTTAATCTGCCCCTTCACAGCACCAACCCACCCTCTCTACCATACTATTGTTTGAATGGGCCTTTGATTTTTTTTGTTTTGAAATCACTTCTAGCAGCCCATTGATAATTTCATGATGGAGGAATGGTGATTAGTTCAGTAAAAGATGGAGGCAATTATGCTTTGGACAGATTGGAACTCTCACCAAATTCATTGGCTGTTTCAATGTTTACTGTGGGCTTTGTGCTGTTTGACATTGTTCCAAAACATTGCAGGAGTTTTCAAGTGGAATTCTTTGCCCATGAACTAGTTGTGGGATATTAGGATTGCGTAATGAACACTGCATCAATATAAGTTCATTTCATCATGGAAGGTGGAGAATTGGCCAGCAAGGAGGATATTGGAAAAGTCTAAAGGAGAACATTGACATGGAGAAGAAAGAATATGCAGGTCATTAGAGGGACAGTTAAATTAAAACTAATTGATAGAAGCCTACCTTGTATTTTTCAAAACCTCTAGAAAGGAATATTCATCAATATAAAGAGTTTCACTATTCCATCAAATACTTAAAAGAGGTAGGCCACAGGATGGCTTTTTAAAATTTGAATGGTAAGGATACACTGAGGACGAAGAGGAGCTAACACGTGAATTGTTTCAGATTATCACCAACCTTAGGCGAATTAATAAAGAAAAGCAATGAAGAGTTTCAATCACGGGAGCAGCTGGAAGTTGGAACCAAGAGAAGAATTAGACAAAGGATGTGAAAAATACTTTATGTCATACCCACATAGTAACACAAGAGGTACTCAGATAACTTCTCCAGATGTGGCACAGTGTTTTTGTAGTACACTGTGCCACTTTAAAAAAAACTTTAAAAAATAGTTATTTCACACTGTTTGTTTTCCTGCCAGACTATTTTTCATATGTGGACATGAAGTTAGGCTCATGGGTTAAAAATTAATTGTGCTTTGACTAGCACTGTACTGGTTTTGCATCTAGTACCTTTCCAGAGTCACAATCTGTTGCAAAGGACAGTCAGTCACTGTAATTAGCTATACTTCCTCAGGGTGGATGGGCAACATTTTATATTCCGTCTGGATAGCCTCCAACCTGATGGCACGAGAATCAATTTCTCATCCTGGTAAAAAAAGTTCCCTCCCGGTCCTCTCTTCTATTCCCCACTTTGGCCTCTTAGCCCCTCTCACCAGCCTTTCACCTTTCCCTGGGTCTTCTCCTCCTTCACTTTCTCCAAAGGTCCACTCTCCTCTCCTATCAGATTCCGTCCTCTCCAGTCCTTTACCTTTCCTACCCAACTGACTTCACCTATCACCTTCTAGCTAATCCTCCTTCCCCTCCCCCCAGCTTTTTATTCTGGCGTCTCTCCCTCTTCGAGTCCTGAAGAAGGGCCTCAGCCCAAAACGTTGACTGTTTATTCATTTCTGTACATTCTGCCTGACCTGCTGAGTTCCTCCAGCATTTTTGTGTGTGTTACTTTGGATTTCCAACGTCTGCAGAATTTCTCGTGTTTATCCTTCCTTTAGTTATCTTTAGAGAATTGATAAAAATTTGAAAAATCCCAGAGTTTTCCTTCTCCAGAGTAGCGAGGGTAGCAGGAGGGGTCAGTCTGCTAAGACTGAACTGCTGCGGATCAAACACCTCAATGAATATACAACCACTTAAAATAATTTTAGCAAATAAGTAGCAGGACAGAAGTTTGTTCTTTCAGATTCCAGGCATGCACATTAATGTTAATGAGGCCTTTTTTCAATCGACATGAGAGAATGAAGGCAGCAGCACCTGCCCCTCACGGGGAGGGGGGGGGGAGGGGAGGGGAAGAGCCATTGACTGCCAATTGTAGAATATCCCTGGAAGCAGCAGCTTTTCCTTTTATTCAGCTGCTCTTTGCAAATCCTACCAGGAAGTGAGAGTCTTCCTCAATGGCAAATAGAACCATGTTGTCTGTGATCTAAGTTTAATTGAAGTGAATTCTTGATGTAATGAGATCTTTACGTGCACTGGCTGGTTCCAAATATCGGTCCGGAAAAAAAATGAGAATGGAAGTAATGAAACTTACAGAACATCACTTTCTGTCTGTGTAAGTATGACAGAGAGAGGGGCAAATTCACCCCAAGCAAGGCAGGTGCTAGTTTCTTTAAAAATAGTAAACAGAGGTGAATATTTTGTTGTATTTTCCTCATCTCTTCCCTTGCTGGAGAGAAACCGATAACCTTGCCATAGATTAGACATTTAATTGAAGAATCAAATTCACGACCCTTCCCTTTAATTGGCTTCCCATTTCCTACTATATACTTTTCATTTTTCTTTCATTGCCTCTCAACTATAAATGCCCTCCTATTGGTTGAAAGGGTTTGGGTGTCAGGCGAGGACAGGCTAATCTGTGGTGCTACCACACTTAGCTGAATTTGCAGTGGTACTTATTATCACTGCTTATATAGATGACTGGCACCTTGGATGAGAAGGGAAACTGTTATCTGTGGGACTGCCCCCTTAAATGAATCAGCACATCCAGTGCAGGAGAGAGAACTGGGAGGAAACAATTTTTAAAAATTGCTGAAAATGTCCATTATGCACACTAATATTGGACAAATACCAAAATTTAAACTGATCTGGTTTGAATTCCAAACTTCATTTCTGAAATACAATGGGCAGTCTGTCCCCAGTACAAACACAGACTTGTTTGGACACTCTTTGTTAACTCTGTTCAGTGGCATCCTACCTGACGCTCATTTGCTTCAGAAATCAGTAACTTGTAGCACGGATATACTTACAATGTGTGAGAGTTGGATCTTTAAATTCTCAATGTGGATCAAGGAAAATGCCAGTGATGTTGGTCTATGGCAGGCGCAGTGACCTAATTTGACATTTAAATGCTTATTAAACCACTAAGCTGCTATATCAACTTTGGCCTACATGGTAAATCAAGACTGTATTTCTCAGCTAGATAGTGATTCTCTGAACCCAGGGATGACTTTTAGATTTAAGGTCTCTAAGACATAAATTAGCAAGGGTAAATATGCTTAACACTTTAGGAGCAAACTCTCTTTCTTATTCTCATTCTAAGCAGAGAATTTAATAAAACTTTGTATAGTTGTATATAGTAAAACTGTGAAACTATTTTCAGAGTAAATACTGTTTGTGTTTTTGATGTAATTGCTAGGAAATGTACGTTACACTGGGTAATTAAAAGATCTTCACTTATTACTATATATCAAAGCTAAGTTTAGGACATCATATTAGGTAACACTGTATTTCTTCTCTGGATTGAAATTTGGGTGAAAAAAAGTTTAAATATAGTAGAAACTTTGGGGGTTGTATCTGTTGGTTCATCAAGTAGCAACATATTTTTCAAATAGGCTTTGATCCAAACAATTTTAACTATGTGACCACTGGGAAAAGATGGAATAATAATATGGGTAAAAAATAAACCAATATAATCCCAATATCCAGAACCTATTGGTATGAATACCAGACATAATCTATTTAGGAACTGACCTTCAAAGACCACTTGTAAGTTTGCCATTTCTTAGGTATAAGCTCTGGATGTAAGGTGAAAGATGTTGGGGATTAAAGAGATAAGAGAAGAATAAATATCATCTTTATCTGTGAATTCACACGATGCATTATTTTTGTCTTGCAATTAACCAGAAGCAAATATTCAATAAACTAAAAATTAGAAGTTACAGCACTATAATTCTTTATGAATACATAGTGGCTGTATTACTATTGTAAAAATGATGATGGCCATGTTCTTCCTGTACAGAATATATAATGTTCGTGTTACGCTACATGAATCAATTAGTGCTGTTATTGTGTGAAGTGTATAACATGTTCTATATAGCACTTATTGGGAGCACAATTCTATTGAAAACCTTGTGCCTGCATTCTTGTTGATAATTATTCTTCCCTGTTGTATAATTTTCCATTGCGTTCTACCAGTCAGTTACTATTGTCACTTGTGGTTTGGGATATGTCCACAGGACTGTTAAATCTCTTCATCTGTACTGACCATAACAACTGCTAATACTGTGAGAAATTGCTGCAGAATGTCATGAAGAAATACAAAAGACTTGTTGGATTGCGGTGTAGAATTAGTGTTTGTCTACCATTTTCATTGTAGTTTAGCTTTCCTATGCTTGTTTATAAATTTTATATAATCACCTGTCGATGAATATATGTAATTGTTCAGTGTTTTTTCTAGTAATTGTAGTATAGCTGATTCTGTATTCAGAAGCTGGTTTAGCAGCTTCTCAGCTTTTCTGCAGCAGGTGTCACACCACTTGAATCTGGCTATTTAATAGGTTAATTGTTATGACTGGAATGTTGTTTATCTCTCGCCTGGGTATGAGAAGACTATGATTTCTTTTTCCTCATTTTTTTTGTTGTTTGCTTTTTGTTCTTGTGACACTTAATGAAACAGCTGCAAGCACCAACTTTCATTCTTGGTCAATATTACAGGTCCAACAGAATTTAAGTTTAAGAATAATCCAGAACTCCCCTGTACCTGCCTCAGCCGTAAATTAATATTCATCTTTAATTGACTATTAAAAATTGAAGTGTAAATATACATATTAAAAAGGCACAGTACATATGATAAGGTACATCAATTTGTTTTGCAAAAGAAAAGATATATACACCTGTTTTGTGAAACATAGGAATTTTGGTCTTTGAGGGCCTTTTGACAGTTGGCCTCTGGTTGGAACATAGTCCTTAACTTGCCCTGTCCTTCCTTCATCTATATCACTAGCTACTTGAACCATTTTCATACAATCCACTGTTTTTCCATATCTTCATCTTAGGCAGTCTTTTGGAACTGAGCCTGTAAATTAACAGCATATTGTTATGACCCTATCAATATTAAACTGATAAAGGGATTTGATATCAATAAATTTTGCTTTTGTGCATTGAGAATTCTTTTTACCAGTTCAACTTTTATTTGCCAAGTAATATAAAAGGTTTGTAATTCCCTTACCTAAAAGTAATATCTCAATTTAAATGTGTCAAAATTAATTTCCCAATTGCATGGCCATTTTGAAAAGTTTGTTGCAGTTTGCTTCAGTATTGTCAATATCTTCCTAATTTATTGTCACATGTGAAATATGACTTAAATTCCATTTCCTAAATTATTGTTAAATTGTGAATTGATCCCAGTATTGATCCATATAAGGCTCACTTTCCACCTTCAAAATGTTTGACCCCACTTTTTAGTCTAGTTTATTCTTTTACTGTGCTTTGATCACATGGGGGAGGTCCAATTTTGGATTAACCTTATCCATCTCTCTCCTCTATTGAATGTATTAAACTCTTCAAACAGTGTTACCTATAATTGATATTGGTTGAAACAGTTTGTTCTCTATATGGCCATCTCCAATTGCAAAACCTTCAATTTCTCAAATATTCGTATCGTCCCATCTGCAGATCTCTTTCCACAATTACTCATCTTGCTAAGAGGTTTTAGTTCTGTTTGTCAGCCTTAAGTTGCAGTATTGCAAAAATGTATTGAGAACTTGAGCTTTGACCTCCTGTGTTCCAGTGTTATTTTTCCATCTCTTTCAATTTGTTAATTCTGCAGTCCTGTTGTCAATTTTAGTCCTTTTATCAGTTTGACCATGGAATGCTCAGCTAACATTCCCAGAGTTTGTCTGCTTCTTGACATCTTTCACCGTTACAGATTTTAACATACACCTTGCTATCTTAAAGTAGCTCTTTCGTAAAGCCCTTTGAATATTCTTTCAGCTACCTATTGCCTTCTTGTCCGTTTCTTGCTTACAAAAAAGTACATTCTCCAAATTTTCATTACCCACTTGTATTTATATCTGTATGTATAAAAATATGTATAAAATATGATTTAGTGCTCATCAAAGATCATTATTTTAAAAAGTTAGAAAGCTACAAATTAGTTTTCTTGCATTCTCAATTATTGAGTGATGGATACTGATGGCTTTTACTCACATAGTTTTAGCTTTAGATGCATATGTTATTTGAAAGCTGTCAAACCATGTTAAACATGACTGCACAGCCGAAAGCCCAGGCGGCCTTGATTCAACATGTATCCATGTCTAGAATGCATGTTTATAAAGTTCCAGGGAGCATCCAATTCCCACTTCACTTATATCAGCAAGACTTAACTCACTCATTAATCTAAATTCTTTTGCAACTTTAATCTACATGTTTAATTAATCATAAAATGAGGCAGTAAGTAATTTCAGCAATGTGTGGCTTGTTATCAGATGCATTTAATCACTCCACTGTGAACTCATTTGGAAACACCTGAAGATGTCTAGAGTGGTTTGAATAAGCATAAATTATTCTTTGTCAGTTTACTTAGTCCACTAGCAAAAGCAGCATGTTAGGATTCCACTTAGTTCCGGAAATATGTAGAATGTCTGCAAATAGTGTGAAATGTCATGCATCTTCTTTGGTTACTTTTAATTCTCTTTTACTTAAAAAACATTCTGTGTTCAGTCCGTAATCAACAAGCGCATAATCCCACTCACTCCTTCAGTGCAGCAGAGGGAATGCTGCACTGGTGAAAATACCATTTTTTTAGATGAGAATTTAAACCGAAGCTTTTACTTGTGAGTAAGTTAAAGCCCTTGTTGAGGTTTTACATAGATGATTATTGTTTTGTGTTTTATTTTCTTTGTGCCCCAATAATCTGTATCGTCAAGTAAGAATTTCCTAATCACATCCCTCTGCAATTGGATTCTTGATTTCCTCATTGGGAGGCCACAATCATTGATACCATCTCCTCATTGACAGTCAAGGATGTGCGCTTAGCCCACTACTCTGCTCGACTGTGTGGCTAAGCGCAGCTCAAATTCCATTTAGAAATTGCAGATGACACAATGGTTGTTGGTAGAGTCTTGGATGGCGATGAGTGAGAGTGGGTGGTGTCACAATAACAACCTCACACTCTGTATCAGCGTGACCAGGGAATTACTTATGGACTTCAGGAAGAGGTGTATGGGAGAACATGCACCAGTACTCAGTGGTCAGTGGTGGAAAGGCTGAGCGGTTTTAAGTTCTCGATTGTCAGCATCCTTGAGGATCTCTCCTGGGCTCTGCTTCATTATGAGTTTGAGATGATCTGGTGCATCACCAAAGCCTCTTGCAAACTTTTTCTTATGTAGGGTATTCTGGCTTATGTAGGGTATCGCAGCTTGGTATGGAGACTTCAATGCACAGGATCATGAGACTGCACAGGATGGTGGACTCTGCCAGCTCTATCATGGGCATGACCCTCCCCATCACTGAGGACATCTTCTAAAGGGCGTATCTCAAGAAGAGGGCATTCATCATGAAGGACTCTCACCGTCTGGGACATGCTCTTTTCTCATTACTACTGTCAGAGAGAAGTAGGGGAGCCTAAAGACATACATTCAATGATCCATCTTCTCCTCCGTCACCAGATTTCTGAGTGGTCCATGTATGCCGCCTCGCTATTCCTCTTTTTATGAACTGTTTATTTTGTAAGTTACAGCAATTTTATATATTTGCACTGCTGCTGCAACACAACAGATTTCATGTCATTCAAGACAGTGATCATCAACCTGATTCTGATTCTGACGGGAACAAGAGAAAATCTGCAGATGCTGGAAATCCGAGCAACACACACAGAACTCTGGAGGAACTCAGCAGGCCAGGCAGCACCTATGGAGAAAGTACTGTCGACATTTTGGTCTGAGATTCGTCAGCAGGACTGGAGAAAAACAGATGAGGAGTAGGTTTAAAAGTGGGGGGGTAGAAGGGTAGAGAGAAACACAAATTGATAGGTGAAACCAGGAGGGGGAGTGATGAAGTAAAGAACTGGGAAGTTGATTGGTGAAAGAGATACAGGGCTGGAGAAGAGGGAGTCTGACAGGAGAAGACAGAAGGCCATGGAAGAAAGAAAAGGGGGAGTTGATGGGCAGGCATGGAGATAAGGTGATGGTGAAAGAGGGGGGTGGGGTCATCACTGGAAGTTCTAGAAATCTATGTTCATGCCATCAGGTTGGAGGCTACCCAGACGGAATATAAGGTGTTGTTCCTCCACATGAGTGTGGCCTCTTCATGACAGTGGAGGAGGCCATGGATAGACATATCGGAATGGGAATGGAAAGTGGAATTAAAACGGGTGGCCACTGGGAGATCCTGCTTCTTCCAAATATGAAATGTGTATTAAATGGCATCTTAGCCTGTTCCTAGCACATTCAGAACATTACAGTAAGACTCACTGGTCATTTGCCTGAGAACGTTGGCTGTTTCTGTGCTCTCTTTATTACCCTGTACAGTATTCTACTCTGACAAAATCCAACTTAGTAGAAAGTAAGGAATTGAACCTCCTTTGCAGTAATCTTATCAACTGAATCATCAAAGAGTTTTCTTTTTAATTGTTTCCTATTTTAGTTGGATTAAAATTCATGCTTCATACAGTGAACCAATTTTAGATTGTTATTTATATCTATAAATAACTTGAATAATTTGGATCAGAAGTGAACTTCGGTCAGAGTTATTCAGCTGAACTGGACTCAGTTCCTTCTTGTTCTAAATAATGAACAAAATAATCATAGGCTTTCAGGTAGAGTTGCTGCAGTTCAATATTGTTCCAGGTTTTAACATGCAGTAAATGTGAAAGGAACAGAAAATTTAAAAAAACTCAAGTAATCTTGTTTATGATTTTGCATGATATTTGCATGTGCAACTTTCCTAGACGTTAAACTACATACTCATTTCTAAAAATGTAATTTTGTAATACTAGGGGGTGTAAATTTAATGTGAGAGAGCTAACTTCAAAAGATATGTGTGGGGCAAGTTTTTTTTTAACTTGGTAGTGGAGACAAACACGATAGAGGCATTTAAGATACTGTTACATAGTTACGTGAATGTCCCAAGAATAGAGGGGTAGGGACATGGTGTGGGAAGAAGGGATTGGCTTAATGTGGCAGTTTAATTTGGCACAGCATTTGGGGCTGAAGGGCTGCTTTTGTGCTTTACTGTTCTATGTTCTAATATAACTAATTACAAAATAATTAGCCTAATAATTTTGCCGTATGCCTTATTATAATTTTAGGGATTATGATATTGATCATGTGGGCTTAATAGTGCACATGTACACTGTCTAGAATGTCAAATAAACCAGACATCCCCAGAACTTTCTGATTCCTGCATATTACTCGGCACACCCTGTTTGTTCATTATTGGCTGAAAATCCACAGGGTAGAGCACACATATAAAATCAGGTGTTGCATTATATATGGCTAGGATTATCTCTTAGTCTGGTGTGTCACACTATTAGTGTATGGGCTAGGTCGTACCTTGGTCTTCTTTCAGTCTTAGCAGCGCTACGTATCACAGATTTGCAGAGTAATCAGCTGGTCAGTCGAGAAGGGTCACCACAAGGCTCACTCACATTCAGTAGTAGTAGAACACCAATTAGTACTTTAGAACTGGCTGCCCTCAGATTTAGTTGTGTTTTGGTGGAAAAACAGGGTCAAAATTGTTTTCTTTTACTAAAAGAATGCATTAGATTCTGCTCTAAGAGGCTTCCATATTCAAAGATAGGAGCAGGCTGTTGCTCAGAGTTTAAGCTGCCAGTACTCAAATTGGTTAATGCTGTTGGGCAGCTTCTTTTGGCTACATTTCCACTTACCACATTAGCCAAACTGACTCTTGTGTCGGTTTCAGCATTAATGCTTACAGATGTCTGGAGAAGTGGAAAGGGAATGAATTGTGGCTCAGAAATTAGAGTTTGCCTAATTTTCTTTTTTTGAAAGTTGGCCACAATTTGCTCTCCCTGTCCAGTGACATGATAAATGCTGCCTTACTAATCAAATAGAACAGTATTTCCTTATCCCTTAAAAATAATTTGAGGTAAAAATTAATTCTGTGTTAATCATTTTAATTTTGCTCCTTTCAGATGCTTAAATTAGCTGATATTTGAAATTTTTAAAAGAGTAAAATGAAGCCAATATGTGATTAGGAATTACAATTGAAGTTTAATTGCTTCTCAGTTATGTCTTTCAACAAGCATGTAAGAGATACTAATCATTAGCTCCTGAATAGTTTGAGTTATGTGAAGGGTATTTGCACACCTTGCTTACATTCCATATATCATTGCAGTCCTTTTCTTTTTCTTCCCCACCCCGCCACCACACCATGTGTCCACTACTTTCTCCACTTGTTTCCTGAAAGCATATATTCCTCCTGGCTATGATTCAATGGGAATTTGCAGATTTCTGACCCACTGCACTTAAAGCTTTCCATTTTAAATGTGGGCTTGGACAGTGAATCGCATTTGTCTGTTTGATGATGAAGATAGATAAGAATCTGAACATGATGACCATACCTTCCCAATAGGCTTAGTGGAGAGGATGAGGATTGGAAGGTCAGGCAATTTATTTTTTAGCCATTGATACCATGGATTGGATTCCAATCAGTTACCCTGGTGTTATGGTCTGCACAGTTCTTGACTCAATGGAGGCCTAATCACATCTTCAGCAGAGGTAGAAATACAGATGACTTCAAAAAGTTACTCACTAAAAACAGAAATGTTGGATTCTTTTTCTATATAGAATGCCACATCTCTGCTGGCCTCATTGGATCTGAGAGCAATTTACTCCACAGCAAACAAGCTATTAACAGATACTTATGGGGCTGACAGAAAAATAATCAAAGAAGTAGGTAAAAGGTGACAATGTGGGGTTGGGTTTGGACTGTGATCGTGACAGTCTTAACTTCTTGTCCATGGAAAATGTGAATATATTGTTGAGCAAAATGTGCAGCAATGGAGGTGCTCCAAAAGGGATCTAATATTGTGGTTAATTTATCCCAATTACACATGTCACTACAGAAAGTCAGGCTTGACAAACAGCAATGTAAGAAGCCTGTAAGCTGATAAGTTAGACATCTATATTGTCACATTGATCACTTACCAATCTGAACTTTTCTGCTCAGGTGTCTAATGACCACTTGAGTCCAGGTACCATTAGAAGAATGCCAAATGGTTACGACAGCATTATAATACTGAATATCGTGGAATTCCATTTCTGTACAAAAGTCACTGCAAGAACAAAATTAAGTGTTAATAATTCATAGCCCTAATTTTTAATAAAGAATATGTTCATATGGCAGTACGCTGCCAAGGGATTACCAAGTATGCGATAGTTACTGTAGTTAATAATCCTGCAAAAGACACCTGAATGAGCACCTTCTCAAACTCAGTTGATACCTGCAGTTTGGTTAATGTGTTTAAATAGAGTTCACAAATCAGAAAATGTGCAACTTTCACCCAAAAGATGATGAGCAAGCTTAGTCAGAACAAGCTTGATTTTTTTTATATGGCCCGCAAGCATTGGTTTGAAGGTGATGTTTACAGAAGAAAAGCAGCACAGATTGTATCTCTTCTCAGGAACAGCCCTTTGACAGGATTTCACAGGGTAGAGTCATTGCCTGTTTTATAGCAGCATTCCTGCCACCCTTTTTTACCATTAACACAGTTTAAAGGACCACTGCCATCAATAATTTCTGATTTGCAAACCAGACCTTTTATATTCATATCATCCATCTTACAAAGCTTTATAACATTACTGAGATAAATCTTTTGCCATTGCATTTTTTGTTCTGGCCCTGTTATAACTATCAGATGCACAGTGTCAGATGGGCTCTATGACACTGTGTCTCAAACCCCAAATTGGCAAATTAATGACTCATTATATGATCACAGCAAAAAAATCTGAACAGCACGAGATAAATTTAAATTGTGCAAGCTAATAAATACCTCAAGTATAGCTGAAGCCTCTGTTGAGAAAGCTAAGTATTGATGCTGATCAATACAAACCAATTTCTGGCCCAATTACTGTACTGATCTGTGCTGAGGTAGCTGATTGCAGCCAACATGTATGTAACTTCCTTTCAGTTCTCAAAAAGTGCTAGAGGAACGTGGCATGTGTTAACCTTTCGGATGTCACCTTTCTGTTAGACAAAGGGCCTAACCTGAGAAGTTAACCTGGTGTTCCTCTGTTCAGCTGATGAAAGGACTACAGCCAGCAGTAAATCAGCCAGAACACGGGTTCTTGATTGCTGTTCAGTAGCATCTGTAGGAAAATACCCATGCTTGGGTTTTGGAGTATAATATCAAAGTCAGATGTGCTGATTTTGCTATTTAAATAGCTTGCCAATGTTCATTTTAAACTCACTGATTATAAGTGACTATTAGATGACCTCACTTGAAACTGAATGATAACTGTTACCTCCTAATTTACTGTGGACCAGTGCCTTCAAGATTAAGTTCGGAAATAAAGTTAGGTCCAAAGAAAAAGCAGGCGAATAAGTGTTCTTAAAAAATTCTGCAGTATCGCCCCTTGCAATTTCAGATGCACTTTATCTCAACTTTTCTCTTAGGCAAAATATATTGAACAATTTTTCAGAGATTTATCTAGTCTGCTTTTGCTTCTGAAAATAAGAAAATATCCTCCCAGCCGTGAATTTAATAATAATAATAGCTGAGAAACTACTAATTACTCTATACCTCCACAGCTGCCTAATGCAATGCATCACTTAAATTAATTAATGATTTCAATCATGAACTTTTTGAAAAATGGTACAATTCCTCCCGTGTCTACAATGCAGTGACCTGGGAGTGTGAAATCTGTATTATGTAGCAAGTAACCAATTAATTGATTCGCAAATTACTTAAAGTTTGTTAAACCCAAGGGAGCAGTCAGGCTAATGACAGAAGTCCTTTTCCCTTCCTCTGATTGTTTTTAAAAAGCCATCAATCTTGGCACTTCACTGGCCCTTTTGAATGGTACCTGTGATCCAGCTCAGTTACCTGTGGACCACAGATTTGCAGTCAAACATTTTGTTTAAGCATTGGCTAAGTGGCTGCTACTGTTCCCTGGTATCAGGCAGCCTAATCTCAGCCCCTATTAGCAATTGCTGTCATTCAGATACACAGTGTCTGGCTGATTTAAATAAAATGAAATGAAGATAGTTGTTTCTGGTCCCTTGGCTTCAGTCATTGCTATAAACATATGCTCCACGTCCTGCTTCTTTCCATCTTATTTATGACTTTAATTTGTTGTGTGGGCTGTGTTAGAAATTAAATTTAATACAATTCTCCGAGGGACCCTGTCATATAATAACATGGTAATTTCTGTGTATCCTTTTGAAAAATGAGGAAATTAATTCTTCTTGACATGTTCTAATTATTCCAGTGTGAATGGCAAACGTACTTTCCTGGCCCCTGAAGTGTTATAGGCAAGTGGCTGCTTTGCAGCACTGAGGTGCTAATGCTGACCAGCAGTGCGTTTAATTTGAAACATGAGTAGACACCTTTCAACACACCTTAGTAATATGGGAGTGCTTTACAAAAATTAATTCACAACTTATTTAGCGGCTTAGCCTCGGGGTTAGATTTTTTTTCCCAGTCTGGTGTTGGTTTCTGAGAGGAATTTTTATAGATGTAATTCATTATTTTTTAACCTACTGTTTTTCATTAATTGCTCAAATGCAACTCAGATATTTCAAGATATTTTAAAAAATAGTGTTTTTTCTTCAGTCATCTTTACAAAATAAACAGTTACTGACCTTGGAATTATTCATTTTGCCAACTGGTGGGAGGGCGGGGGAAAGAAAGAAAACAAACTCACAGATTTAGTCATCTTTAGAAACATGACCTACGTAGGACCAGGAAGAACTCTATGTTTACTGAAAATGAAGTGACCCAATGGTAATTAAAGAGACAAATTTGCCAATAGTGAAAGAGAGGAGCAGACCTTTTTGAAAGAGAAGTTGCAACATTGGAGGTTTGAAATGAATTTGGTTCGGTGGGCTTACACTGCATGTTTGTGCTGTGTAAGTTAGTTTCAGCCAGGATAGAGCTGAGGTTATTGCAATTGATTTTGCTGTTCCTAGGCTACAGAGGCATGGAGGAGGAGGCTGGAATTCAGCTATGGCCTGAACCTTAACTGCATCTACTCTAAACTCACAAAGGAATTAAGGCCACTTGGGGAAGGCACTAGAGTTTGGCCTTGTGCCTACCAAATGGCAATCCAGCCGTACAGCTTGCTCTGAAAAAAATGGGAAAAAGGTTTTCAATTTTTTCAACAAGAATGAAAATGATTATGTGTCAATGATTAGTGTTGATGGCAGCAAAAGATTAAGTTTCTTCTGCAGTACTTTATATGTAAGCAAGTAATACAAGATTGCAATGTATTTGAATGGAAAAGGATAAATATGGCGTACATTTTTGTATTATTGGTACATAAGATCATACTAAATATCAACTCAGACATATGTGCCTCAGAATTAAGTTTCTTTTAGGAATTCATCTTATGTTTTCACAATTCTGTAGATGTTTTGCCTTCCATTTACCAAGTTTATGGATTTAAAATGGTTTATCATGTAGCTTTTCAACACCTACACATTCTAATATGATGCAATGCTTTGGCAAGCATTAATGCAGGAGTTACACTGTATGTCATGAAGCAAATCCTTCAGCATACTGTCCCCAACATATTGTTGTGTTTTTGAAATCATCTGTAGTCTCACCCATGTAGGAATAGCAGAATGCTTTCCTTAAAATACATATAGAACTTCATTTGCTGAATTTAAATTCTCTAGCTGCTATAGTGGGATATGAACTTGTGTTGGGGTATGAACTAGGGTCTACAAATCTTTTGTCCATGTTTCTTAATTACTAGTTGAGTCATACAATTCTATCTATCAGACTCATACTACATAATTGATCCTTACTGAAGCAGTTGTCAATGTCCTTGAGCTGTAGAGTTGGAAAAATGTCAAATGGAAATCCTTAGTCCTATCACCTCAGCTTCCAATTGTTTGTATGTTTAGGAGAACTCTATGTGGAAATGAGTGAATGAACAATTGGGTGTTTATATTTGTGTGTAATATATGCTCGAATATAGGAGTTAGTTGATTGTCAGAGTTAACCAGCTGGCTGCTTAACAACACTAATGAGGATTAGATCTCACTAAGATATATGCTGTACACTGTGGAAACCAAATAATGGTCCCAAAGTGGCTTTCCATTACTGGGGCCATGTAATATTGCTGGCTCTGAAATCAACATGTCTTGAAAAATTACATATTTTCAGGCATTAAAATTGTGATGAGTATTAGGGTAGGATTCTGCCTTGTACAGATTGATGAAGTCTCTGGTTTAGGCAGAACTCTAAGCCACCCAGTAAAAGTCCTATGGAAATAATTGCACAAGATGGTAAATTTGTCACCTCTATTCTACCTCCGTTGTCATCCTATTTGTGCTGAGCAAAATGAGCTAAAGTTGCCCATGAGTCAAGTTTTGTTTTACAGCAGAATCAGATAAGCGCTTCATTCCTCCTGCTCTACTAACGTCACTGGCCAAATAACTTTTGTGGTCTGTTTTTATTATCATTCAGTTGTTAAAATGTTTGAACACTCCAAACACTTGTTCGGTTCCATTTCTGCTTGGGCAGCTCAGAGAATTATGGGGACTAACCTGGGATGATCCTGGTCTGTGCATTTAAATCCTGCTTTAAATGCCTCAGCCAATGTGGGTACCTCTGAACAGTTAATAATGTGGCATTCAATGACACAAAGTTATCTATCTGGCTAGCTATGAGCTCTACTGGGCACAAGTCCTCTGAAGAAAATCTCTTTGCTCAGATAAATTCATAATTCCAGTAAAACACATCGGCGGCTTCCATTTCTTTAGCTCTTCTTTCTATCAGCGTCCTGTCAAGTGTGTACGAGTTACTACGCTTAGCTGGTAATTTATTTTATGTACCTGAACCAAGAACACAGTGTTCACTTTGCTGCTCCTTTCTTTCTATATGTTTAGTAAGTAACATGGATACTGCATTAGATCACACTACGTTTAAGATCATGTTTCCTGTCACATGCATTGTGAAATGTAGAATCGGGTTTCACTTGCCTCTTAGCACAGTGAAATTCAAGGAGAAATTGGTTTTGGAGTAGGCTGGCCACAAGGGTCATAAAGGCAATTGCAAACCAATCGTATATTGAGAGGAGATCAGTAACAGACTAACACATATAGAAACGGACATTGATAATAAAACCACGCTTATCGATAACTAACCGATTTGAGAATGAAACAAAGTCCAAGACTTTTCCCATGTTATTTATCACAGATTATTGACAGATCAACATCTTATAGAACAGGAGATCAGTATACTATAGAACAGGGATTATCACAGCTACTTATTCAATGTGGCACACTCCCGTTCCAGACTTGTAAAACAGTGATCTGTATCAGACCAATTGTATGCAAGAGCAAAGATAAATGATGTCAGGTTTGTGTAGTTAGTTCCCATGATTTAAAAGTTAAAACTACCAATGTGAGTCAGTTCATAAGATGTGCTCAACAACAATAAATTAACCAGTTAATGCTATCTTTTGCTTGTGTGTGCAGAGCAGTGAGAGATGGTAGCATTTGATCCTATCTCATTCCTTGAAAGTTTTGCTATTTTTGTTGGCATTTGAATGAGAGAAGTATTTGTTTGTAGCAGAGCATGTGGAGGAGGAAACAAACACTTTCACAATGTCATATCAGTGGGACTTGGCCAGCTGGCGCTTAGCAGACTTGTGGGGGAAAGTTTCATTTGGATGCAGTTATCAGTTCCATTACAACTTAGAACAGTTTGTTTCCTAATGAGCTGCATGGCAGGGAGTGGGTGAGGCCGAGGATCAGTGCCAGCATGCATGTGGATGGAGAGGGAGACTGAGGACTAAGTTGGTAAGTATTCTGCTATAGCTAAATCAATTCCGAGGAATGAATCTTGTCATCAGTCGAAGTGTCCATGCACATGGTGCTTGTATTAACCCCAATCTTATACTAGATTTTACTGAATTACAAGTGGCATATCTTGGTTCCAGTCTTATATAGTAAAGGCTTTCCCAATTAGAGTCTTTCTGTTTTTAAAATAGTTCCATCACTCTACCTTGCACTGTGCATTCAGATAGAATATAACTTGTTCATTTTTTCCATGAGTAATTGGAGAACAACATTCATCTTGCAATGATTAAATATCTGTACACTCAAATGCAATACAATATTAAAGCAGTATTTTGAACCTAGCATGGGAACATCTTTAGCATTATAAATATCGGCTACATCCAGTTAAAATTAACCAATTGAAAAGTGCTGTTGCCGCTGTTGAGCAGAGGTAGCATTATTAATTACTATTAATTAATTATTATTAAGAAGGAATAGAGAGGTACGTGTAGTTGAGGTTACTGTCAGATCAGCCATGGTCATAATGAATGGCAGAACAAGCTTGGAGAGCAAATGACATCCTCCTGCTCCTGATTTTTATGTTCACACGTAGAAATGTAAGTCACTTACAAGCAAAAGAATAATAGTAATGACTCTGAATCCAAGTGCTCAGAGGGCAGTTGGTGGCTGCACCTGTTGTTGTCTGAATGATAATAGGAATTGTGGCAGAGGGCACTGGGTACATTAGTCAGGCATTGATACCATGCTGGTGAGACATCTGCCTACTTCTGTTGCCTTACCACGTGCATTGAAAACTGTGGAAGCTACAAAAATCATGAGCTCTCTTGTTGAATGGATCCATGGACCTTCTGCACAGATTTATTTGAGGCAAATATTTCACATATTTTGCATAAGGTAATTGTAAGATTATTTCCTTTTAGTTTTTGCTTTTATTACAAATATGCAATGGTAAATGGTTTCTTGCTGAAGGAAAATGACAGCCACCTTTTCCAGAAATTCCACTGAGTACATCTGAGCATGAGTCATCCTTGCACGTGTGGTGTAATTTCTTCCTTGGGGCTCAAGAGATAACATTTTTCTCTTTGTCAAACTTTTCTTGGAGCATTGCAGAAACATTTGGAGCACGTTGTCCTGAGAGTGCATGTTGTTTGCTCTCTGGAGGCAACTAAGTTTCATTACTACTACCCCAGACATGGACATCTGATAGGCTAGGAAATTATCTATCTTCGTTGTTCCATGCCCAAACCCCAGTTCCCTATCACCCAACATCCACACCCCCAAGCCCAATAATGATTATTCTGATCCTCATGATCTCTGCACTAATTGTGCCAGTTCCGGCCCCTTCCTCCCCAGCATTCAGTACCTCCATGGTCACAAAACATGCCCAAGTAGGTCCATGGTGACTAAATTTCACCCTCCACCCCTTTCCTATATCACTGCCTCCCAAATCAAGTTTCTGAAAGAGGAATTGGGTAGGTGGCAATTATATTAAAAATATGCAATGAGACTTGATCCTCAGGGAAAGTGAAGTTTTTAGTGGTGGGTCAACAACTGATATGGTTTGCACTCCCTTTAAGGTGCACTATTATTTCTGAGCAATATTTGTAAGTATTATACTTGTTAACTAGGGCATTGTGTTCAGGGTCAATTACATGCTGAGCAATTTTCGTGGTTAGTTGCTTCATATGCTGTGTGGTTGTCTTGAAGAGATAATATGGCATAATTTTGTCTTTACTTCAGCATAACTGTTGAAACTGTGGTAAACTTTGTTCTTAAGGTATGGTTTTCTTTTGCAGTTTTACCTTGAAGACTTAACCCTTCATTGGGTATAATTAGGCTGAAAGAAGATCTAGTTTGGAGCTTAACATCCAAGGATACACATTGTGTTGAAAGTACAGGCAGGTCGGCAGTTGGCACAGCCTCAAAATTGAGGGGCAACCTTTTAGAACAGAGCTAAAGAGCCAGAGAGTAGTGAATCTGTGGAATGCTCTGCCACAGACTATGGTGGAGGCCAAGTCCGTAGGTATATTTAAGGTGGAAGCTGATTGTTTCCTAATCAGTTCGGGCATCAACGGATAATGACGAGAAGGCCACATGGATATGGAGTTGAGTGGGATCCGGGATCAGCCATGATGGAATGGTGGAATAGGCTCAATGAGTTGATCGGCTTAATTCTACTCCTATGTCTTATGGTCTTATAGAGGGTGGGGGGGTGTGGTGTGTGGGATGGCTCTGTTGATAAAGAATGAAATCAAATCCTCAGAAAAAGGTGTTATAGGATTGGAAGATGTAGAATCCTTGTGGGTAGAGTTAAGAAAATAACAGGCATCCGTTAGTCTCGTGAGACCATGGATTTGCACCTTGGAAGGCTTCCAGGGTGCAGGCCTGGGCAGAGTTGTATGGGAGACTGGCAGTTGCCCATGCTGCAAGCCTGCCCCTCTCCACGCCCCGATGTTGTTCAAGGGAAGGACACTAGGACCCAAGCAGCTTAGCACCGGTGTTGTCGCAGAGCAATGTGTTGTTAAGTGTCTTGCTCAAGGACACAACACGCTGCCTCAGCTGAGGCTCGAACCAATGACTTTCAGATCACTAGACCGATGCCTTATCCACTAGGCCATGTGCCAACAGAGTTAAGAAACTGCAAGGATAAAAAGACCCTAGTGGAAGTTACACACAGGCCTCCTAACAGAAGTTAGGATGTGGGTTACAAATTACAACACTAGATAGAAAACACGTCAAAAGGTCAATATTGTGGTAGACATGGGGGATTTCAATATGCAGATAGTTTGGGAAAATCAGGTTGGTGCTGGATCCCAAGAGAGAGAATTTGTAGAATCCCATGTGATGGCTTTTAAGAGTAGCTAGTGGTTAAGCTCACTAGGGGAAAGGTTATTCTGGATGTTGCGTAAGAACTGGATTGGATTAGGGAGCTTAAAGTATAGAAACCTTTAGGAAGCCGTGGTCACTGTGCAATATGAGAGTGAGAAGCCAAAATCAGATGTGTCAGTATTACAGTGGAGAAAAGGGTATTATAGAGCCATGAAAGAGGGGATGGCCAAAGTTGATTTGAAGGCGAAACTAACAGATATAATGACAGAACAGCAATGGCTGACATTTCTGGATAAAAATTCAGAAGGTGCAGGATAGGTACATCCCAAAGGTGATGAAGTAGTTTAAAGCCAGGATGATGCAACCGTGGCTGATGAGGAAGGTCAAAGACACCATAAAAGCAAAAGAGAGGCCATATAATGGAGCAAAAATTAGTGGAAAGTTAGAGGATTGGGAAGCTTTTAAAAAACAAAAGAAGATAAATAAAAAGCCATAAGGAAGGGGAAGATGAAATATGATAGTAAGGTAGCCAGTAATATCAAAGAGGGTAACAGTTTCTTCAGATATATGAAATGTAAAAGAGAGGTGAAAATGGATATTGGACTGCTAGAGAGTTAGTATTGGGGGACAAGGAAATGGTGGACAAACTAAATAAATATATATTGCATCCATCTTTGCTGAGGAAGACATTTGCAGTATGTCAAAAGTTTGAGAATATTGAGGGCCGAAGTGAGTACAGTTGCTATTAATAGGGAAAAGGTGCTTGGGAAGCTGAAAGGTTGGATGTCACCTATCCCAGATGGACTACACTCCAGGGTTCTGAGTGAGGTAACTGAAGAGATTGTGGAGACATTAGTAATGATATTTCAAGCTTCTGGCATGGTTCAGGAGGTCTGGGAAATTGCAAATGTCACTCCATTCTTCAAGAAGGGAGGGAAGCAGAAGAAAGGAAATTGTAGGCCATTTAGCCTGACCATAGTGGTTGGGAAGTTGTTGGAATTGATTATTAAGAATGAAATCTTAGGGTACTGGGAGGCACGTGATAAGATAGGCCAAAGTCAGCATGGTTTCCTTAAACAAACATCTTGCCTGACAAAACTGTTGAACTTCTTTGAGGAAATAACAAGGAGAATCAGTGGACGTTCTGTACTTGGATTTTCAGAAGGCCTTTGACAAGACCCTGCACACAAGCCAGCTGAACAAAATAAGAGACCATGGTATTATAGGAAAGATACTGGCATGGATAGGGGATTGGCTGATTGGCAGGAGACAAAGAGTGGGAATAAAGGGAGCCTTTTCTGGTTAGCTGCTGGTGACTAGTGGTGTTCCACAGGGATCAGAGTTGGGACCGCTTCTTTTTACATCAATGATTTAGATGACGGAGTTGATGGTTTTGTGGCCAATACAAAATAATTAGGTAAATGTTGAGGAAGCAGGGAGGCTGCTGAAGGACTTAGACAATTTAGGAGAATGGATAAAGAAGTGGCAGATGGAATACAGTGTTGGGAAGTCTATGGTCATGCACTTTGGTAGAAGGAACAAAAGCATAGACTACTTTCTAAACAGACAGAAAATTCAGAAATCTGAGGTGCAAAGGCAGTTTTCGTGCAGGTTAACCAGGTTGAGCTGGTTGTGGGGAGGCAAACGCAATGTTAGCGTTCATTTTGAGAAGACTAGAATATAAAATGAAGGGCGTAATGCTAAGGTTTTATAAGGCATTGGACAGACTGCACTTGGAGTATTGTGAGCAGTCTTGGGCCCCTTATCTAAGAAAGGATGTGCTGACTTTTGAGAGGGTTCAAAGGAGGTTCACAAGAATAATTCTGGAAATTAAAGGGCTATCATATAAGACGCGTCTGATGCCTTTGGGACTGTGCTCGCTGGAATTTGGAAGAATGGGGGGCGTGTGATCACATTGAAACCTATTGAATGTTGAAAGATATAAATAGAATGGGTGTGGAGAGGCTGTTTCCAATAATGGGGGAGTCTAGGACCAGAGGATACAACCTCAGAATAGTGGGATATCCATTTAGAATGGAGATGAGGAGGAATTTCTTTAGCTAGATGGTGCTAAATGTCTTGAATTCATTGCCACAGGTGGCTGTGAAGGCCAGGTAATTTTTGGGTGCATTTCAGGCAGAGGTTGATAGGTTCTTGATTAGTCAGGGCACAAGGTTATGGGGAGAAGGCAGAAGAATGGGGTTGAGAAGGAAAATGGACCAGCCATAATGAAATAGCAGAGTAGACTCGATGGGCTGAGTCAACTCCTATCTTTTATGGTCTTATGGTAGTTCCCCAGGTTTAACTACCTCCATGTTCCTCACCTGGTTTTTTACAAGTATGAACATTGGCAATGATGTGAGGCACAGATATTCCGCAGTAATCTCGCAACCATAGGAATGTGCTTCAGCAAGAGTTGCCAGTCCATTGTATCGTGGGGCTTACTGAATTGCAAAGTTCAGAGTGCAAAAAAAATCACTCATGGTTAAAATAGGGCAAGAAAGATCTTATGGGAGCTCCTTGATCATAAACTTTCTTATTGTCATTATCCACAGATACTAGCTGACCTTAGAAGTTTTTTTTCCAGTATTTCCAGCATTTTCTCTCTCTATTTCAAGAGAATTAGCATGAGACGAGTATGGATAAGAAATGGTGAGTGAAGTGAGAATGGTAAATAGTTCCCTGGTAATGATAAGACCTGTATTATTTCAAATCTGATTTAGGAAAGCAAGGCAGATTGGCCAAATTTACATATGACATCAAAATATTTGGGTCAGCTGCATCTAAGATGGCAGCTAAATACATTGAGCTAGATAGAATATGGCAGAAAATAGAAACAGTTTAATATATATTAAATATAATACACTACTCTTTAGATGGCCGGCTACTGATTTAGCAGCATCAGCACCTGGCTTCGAGGCAATTGGTCTTGGGTTCAAATCCGGCCGGCTCCTTGCACGCTTTCCATCCCTGCAGGGTTGAGCATCAAGCTAGCAACTTGGCCTTGTGTAAAAAAAAATCAGATAAAATGCGAAAGAATTGGCAAGGATGCCACTCGATGTGCCACAAGGCGCGGAGAGGAATCACAACTACTCTTTAGAAGAATAAATATGTAAACTAAATAGAAAGATGTACTGAGAGCTGTAGTGTAAGTGGAAGGACACTTAAGCTAAGCTGTGAAATACGAATGTATGCTAAAGATAGTAAAGGACAACTTTAAGATTTATGCTGGGAACATCCTAAGATAAAATGTGTTTATCATAGGGAATTAGTTCTGAGAGGAAGGAGGTGGAGATGGAACACCATAAGCATAGGGGCAGAATTAAGCCATTCAGCCTCCCCCAGTCTGCTCTGTAAAGTAATGGTAGGTTCCTCATGGAGGAAATATAACATTTTCCACATGTGTGCTAAGATAAACAGAATAATACTTTCATCTTTCTCTAAGTTATGACTTTTTAGAGGTAATTAAGAGCAGTAACTATATCTGCCCTTGGCTTCAGTTTAAACTAGGGAAGTGGGTCCAATTGTACCACTGCTATTACCCACCAGCCTAATTTATTTCAATCAGCAGTGATTGAAGATTTGAAATTCCCAGCCCATATACTCGGTCAATGATGGATACTTGAAAACAGTTGACACCCAGCTAATCAAAATTAAAAATGTAGTTAGCATTTGAACACATCTATGTTTGCCAAACTTGAGAACAACACAAGTATGACCATGTAATTCAGTTCTCCTGGCTCTACCTGACTAAGAAAGCATTGCTGACAAGCAGATTTTGAACTAAAATATCAATTAAGTGGCCTAGCTTCCAAAACTACAAACCGCTATTAACATCTGCCACTTGTCTCAGCCTTGATGGAAAGTTCCAACTATTTTAAACAAATTAATCAAAAATGATGTCAGCTGGACTTGAGAAATGAGCTGTAATATTTGTTTCAGGCTGTACAATTTTTGTCAATGTTAGAACATGGCACTCAGTAAAGAAACTACAGTTCATGTGCAGAGGCTGTAAAAAGGCAAGAAAAAAAAGCCATAATCATTTTGCACCTTATTACATCTCTTAGAAACATTTCAAAGTATGTCCATTACAGCAAATTACTTCATGTAGGCACAATAGTGGTTGTTATTTGGGCAACTGCTATTGTCAGTTTGTATAGAGCAAGCCTCCATATAGAGCAAAGAAATGGATGAACATTTTATCTGGTTTTGTTAGCTGTTGGCCAAGGCAGCAGAAAACACCCTGCTCTATTTTGGATGGTGTTGCAGGGTCTTTGAAACTGAACTATCAGAATGAGCAAATGAGAGTTTGTTTTTACACTGCAACTGTAAGAACTCTTTCTCATTGTGACCATCAGGAAGCCTAAAGGTGCACACTCAACGATTCTGGAAAAACTTCTTTCCCTTTGCCATCTGATTTCTGAATGGACATTGAATGCCTGATCACTACCTCACTACTTTTTTATTTCCTACTTTTTGCACTGCTTATTTAATTTAACTATTTAATACACTGTATACAGTCAGCCCTCCTTATCCGTGGGTTCTGCATGCGCGGATTCAACCAACCGCGGATCGGGAAAACTTGGAAGTTCTCTCTCCAGCACTCGTCGTTTGAGCATGTGCAGACTTTTTTTCTTGCCATTATTCCCTAAACAATACAGTATAACAACTATTTACATAGCATTTACATTGTATTAGGTATTATAAGTAATCTAGAGATGATTTAAAGTATACGGGAGGATGTGCGTAGGTTACGGCGGATTGGGATTGAAATCTAGAGATGATTTAAAGTACAGGCAGTCCTTAAATCGGATTTGTATATAAGTCAGAATAGGAACATCCAGTATTATTTAGCGTCAGTTAGTCAAACGTTTGTCTTTGTATATAGTATATATTTTACCTTTCTATGCATATAAAACACTTAAGAAACGTATATATTTCAATAATTAAACCACTGCGTTGCTTAGTAATAATTGTAGCTTTCATCGGGGCAGGGTCTTTCACATGCTTCATTATTCTCACTGATGGCGTTTCACCTCTTTCCGATCACTTTATTATTTCCACTTTATTTTCAATCGTGATCGTTTTCTATCAAAGGAACAGAAACACTGTGGATTCAGCAGCAGCTGCAGGTAGTGGGTCTGGAGCTCCCCGGGTCCTAAAGTCCACCGCACTGAGACAGGTTAGATACGGGACTTGAGCATTTGCGTTTTTTGGTATCCATGGGGGATTGGTTCTGGAACCAATCCCCCGCGGATAAGGAGGGCCGACTGTATGCCGCTGATATTAAACCTGATTCTGATTTTCATGACATATCTGACAATACAGGCCATCTTCTATCGCACACTTTAAAAAATTATGAAAACAGATTTTTTAAAATTCTAAACAGAGCTAATGTGTATACATTTCTGTAAAGAAGAGTGTATGAAGTGGGGTCAGATTGAGATTTCCAAACATGGAAATGTGTGGACATGGGAAAGATCTCCAGGATGAACTGCTAATGGCTTAAGGTATTTGCGATCTCATCATCCTGTGCTTACTGGAACAAGTCAAACAAGCCTTTGATTCTTGGTTGACATCATCTATCCCACTTTTGCTCTTCATTTTAGTCACCTGCATGTAACTCTCATTCTGCTAATACTAAAGGACAAAGTTACATTTGAGAAATTTTTGTCCAACAGGAGATCAAGAGGGACATAACTAAGAAAAGCTATATTTTGTAATGTTTAAAATTAGAAATTAGTGCTGAAAACAGAGTTGGTGTGTGCATATTGAGGCTTGATGAGTAGATTTCCTGTTCCCTCTTTTCATGCACTGGTAAATTATTTGCATTAATTTATCAGATTAGAGAATGGGAACAAATAGGGTACACTCCAACCAAAGCTTTTAAACAAATTGTTGAGTAATAAACTTGGAAATGTTGCACAAAGTATTTTTCAACATGCATCAGCGTTTTGCAATAGAAAGGTATCAGCCAAGAACTTCCATCCAAAGGTTTGAACACGGTTACATTTACTATTATTATTGTATCCTCTGAGCAATTATTTAACTTGCTCTCAGATAAAGGACACTGTTGTCTGGTCAAGATCTACTGGTTATTTTCTAATCATTTTAAATACTGATTGTGCACTTAAAATAGATTTTTCAAATAAGTTTTCTATCATGAAATAGAACATGGTCTTAATAAACAAAACTAAACAGTAACTTTGACATGAGTTGTCACAGTAATGCAATTACGAAAATGGAAGTTCAAAAGGAAACATTAGTGACTTTAAATTGATTCTCTGTTATAGAAAGATAAATTTTAAAATCATACGATTTTGCTTTTTTTGGCTGTGGTTCAGTCTATACGATCAGCAATCTATTATTAAATTGTGATTGCTTTATATGGTTAAATGTATTCCTTTGTGAGGTCTAGCATTATAGATTATGTGCTGTCTTTCAAATTGAGGTTATATGTATGTACATAGAACAGTTTATGTCACTGGTGCGATTTGATTTAAATAAATTGCTTTTGCTTTATCAGGGTCTTTAAGAGATTTGTCTTACAATACATGTAGAAATAACGAGGGATGCACACATAGCTGGCAATTATTAATTAGTTTAGCTCAGATTTAAAAACTTGAAGACATAACAATTACTCTGTCCTGATAAGGGTCTCGGCCTGAAATGTCAACTGTTTATTCATTTCCATAGATGCTGTCTGACCTGCTGAGTTCCTCCAGCATTTTGTGTGTGTTGCTCTGGATTTCCAGCATCTGCATCATGTCTTGCGTTTACAATTATTGTGTTATTTAAAATTGATTTATTTTTATTTGAATGGCATTAAGACATGGGGAGTCAAAGAACATACCTTAACACTAAGTAACTTTCCACTACCCCTACTCAAATGTCCCCATTATCTGATTCATAAAAGACAACAAAAGAGAGATAGTAAAATGTTTCCTCAACTTTTCACAATCCCACAAGCAAAGCCATCCTTGCGGTCCAAATCATTCTAGCAGTTCAGTCCTGTCATGCATTCCCCATAGCCCAAACTGTTCCTAGTGAGGGAGTGCTCTGCTCTGAAGCAAAAATGTTTTTAAAAAACTCAAAAGATGTGTAAAATGTGGAGAAAGTCTATAGCTTTCTATTGAGACCCTGTTCATTAGATGCATCACAACATCTTAATTTTATAAGGAAGTACATAATATATACAGTCAGGGCAAGAAGGATTTAAGAAATAATAAACTATGAATTTAGCTTATTTTAATTTGAAATAAACATTTGCTGAGTGCTTCATCTCTGGCTGACATGATGGGGGTGGGAGGGGGGTGGTTGAGGCTGAGATGAGTGAAAGCTGCCAGGTTGCAGGCACCACAGTATGGAATGAATTCAGCAGCCGAATTTACTGTAAAGTCAAAAATCTGTGCTGTATTAGTGGGACGCGCAGAAGCTGTGTTAATTGCTAGCTTGTATTCCATATGGTTCTATTTTAACAGAGCACATTCAGTGCAGATGGTCGGAAAGTGAGTTGGACAGCTTCTAAACTGCCTCTGACTGATTCATACTGTGAATTTTACTAAACTTTAATGTTTAACTGTTCTGTTTGTGGAATTCTTTAATGTGTGGTTCTTTTAGCCCTGAAGTGAGAGCACAGTGCTGCCTAGTTAGCCTCCTTTGTTTAAAATTGGACTCCCTGAAAAGCAAATATTATGATATATGCAGTCACTCTTTTCCTTCTGTCTTGAGTTTTTTTTCTCTCTTGTTCACTTCCTTCATGAGCATGCACACAATACAGATTCAAACCACACCCTTAGTTTGAAAGAATAAAGAAGCAGAGAGCTTTTTTTTTCAAAAGAACAAAGTTTCAAAGTAATCGCTGGCTTCATGGGTTTTTTTGGTGTGGTGCTGAGGTACAGAAGGCCAGGCACTGAAAGGTGCTGAAGAGCGTTTCGCAAACAATTCATGTTGGAGTTGTTCACACTTTACTGCCTTTACTTCTTTGTATATGCAGCCCCCCCTCCTAGACCCTAGAGATTCTAAACCATTGGAGATCCTTACTGCACTTAAGCATCAGAAAGACCTTGCAAATACTACGTGGCATATCATTTCTAATTAAATGTGTTATCATACTTGTGACCCTTACTAGTTTAGCTCAGAAAGAGAGTACCCGAAGAGAATTTGAGAATTGGCTGGGTTTGTGTCATTTTCCAAAGTGGGCTCTGTTCTACCAGTGGCAACTTTCTGACCCTCATTCTTGCTAAAGAAAAACCTTCAACTTTTCTGCCTTCCCTGCTGAGGTAGGGTTTGTTCAAATGGCCATTCCTGAGGTCCTGCTGGCATTTCAACCTCTCCCAAGTGTCTACTTTTCTGTGAGTTTGGACAGATTGGGGTGGGAGCATGGGGTGTTGTATTGTTGCACAGGCATTTGAGCAGGTTCTGCCAAAACGAAATGTAGAAGTGATCCTAGTGGGTAAACTAGCAGGATAGAAAAGTTGAAAATTGCTTTTGATGATCAAGACACAACTTAATTAGAAATCTGATCTCATCTGCAACTAAAAGTTAAATGTGCATTCTTCGATTGCTGAAGTCACTCTGGAGCAATAATCACTGCTTCTTATCATAGGCATAGAGGCCAATTGGTATACACTTAGTACTTTTCTGGTAGTGCACTTAAGTTTCATGCTAGTTGGGACTTGAGCTGAATAGGGAATAAGTAAAGTCTTTTTTAGGGCAGGAGAATTGGGTATAGAGGGATAATAAATCAGCTATGATGCTATGGCGGAGTAGACTCAGTGGGCTGAAAGGCTTAATTTTGCTCCTATGTCTTATGGGTTTTCTTCTACAATCCTTCTCTAAGCACAGCTGTTTTTTTAATATTTGGCCTTTGTTAATGTTGCAGAGCTGTGTGTAGTTTGGCCTGGCTTGGGAACTGCAGCTCTGTTAGAAAACATCTGAACATGTTGACACATTCCAATCCATTGTTAAGTCAAAAAGCAGTTCTTTCAGATTAAGTAAAAATAGCATTGCAATAACATTAAGACAGTGTGGCAGGTGCTGTCAGCCTATAGCTGCAAAGTTCACTAGTTGACTCATCCTCAAAAGATGTAAGATGGTATTACAATGCAAACTGTCATAATTTTTTTCAGAGTGCAGAGTAGTGAAGGAGAATAGAGATGCATTTGTGCTCCAGTGACATGAACTATGTAGTCAGAGTGGGTTCTATGTACTGTTATTTTTGATTAGATTTTGTATTGTACTCATTGATGTCTGCAAATATATAAAATAAGTAACTAATATTCATTATTTTATGTTGCATATTTTGACCGCAAGGTAGTGTTGGTTCAGTTTTGCACTCTGGTGTAAAAAAGATGACCACAGTAATTTACTGTATAACTTGATTCCAAGCATTGAGCATTAACATTTTAAAATTAGTTTTCTTGGATTACGGTGCAGACGAAAATAAAAAGTCTTTTTTATGTGCATAATTGAATGGATTGATGTGTCCGACTAGGAAAGGATCCGAGCTCTGATTGTATCTATGAATCAGTGCACTTGTCCCTCTTATTCTTGTATTAGGGTTGTACTGTTAGTTCTGAAGGGCCAGTCTACATCAGAAGTTAAGGTTTCATTAACAAAAAACATTCTGCAGATGCTGGAAATCCAGAGCAACACACACAAAATGCTGGAGAAACTCAGCAGGTCAGGCAGCGTCTATGGATATGAATAAACAGTCGAGGGCTTGGGCTGTGATCCTTCTTCAGGATTGGAAAGGAAGGGGGCGGATACTAGAATAAAAAGGTGGGGGAAGGGAAGGAGGACAAGCTAGAAGGTGATAGGTATAAATTGAGGGTGACCTCTTACACTGGTGAGTCTTGACATAAATTGGAGTCCGCTATATCGAGCACAACTGCTCCTTCTACCAGAACTGGAATTTCCCAGTGGCCAGCCATTTTAATTCCTATCCCCATCCCTGTCCCAACATATTGGTCCATGGCCTGCTCTTCTGCCACGATGAGGCCACTCAGAGTGGAGGAGCGGAATCTCATATTCCATCTAGTAGCCTCCAACCTGAGGGAATGAGCATCAATTTCTCCTTCTGGTAATTTTTATTTTCTACTTTCCCCCCCCCCCCCCGCCTTTCCTATTGTTCTATTCCCCACTCTACCCTCTTAACTTTTCTCCTCACCTGCCTATCTCCTGCTCCTGGTGCTCCTCCTTCTTCCCTTTTTCCCATGGTCCACTCTCCTCTCCTATCAGATTCCTTCTTCTTCAGCCCTTTATCCTTTCCACCCACCTGCCTTCACCTATCACCTTCTAGCTCATCCTCTTTCCCCTCCCCTCACCTTTCTATTCTGGGATCTTCCCTAGTCTTTTCCAGTCCGGATGAAGAGTCTTTGCCTGAGTCACCAACTGTTTATTTATTTCCATTGATACTGCCTGACCTGCTGAGTTCCTCCAACATTTTGTAGCCTGTGCCCACTTCTCACAATCAGTCACATAGAAAAGGGAAAATTTGACTACTTTTCTTTTGCTCTGCCAAAATTCTATAAGAAAGGGGTGAATGTGACATCATTTTGCCTTATGTAATACATAGTCACTTCAACACGTGTGAAATATTTTCCCGGATCTTTTACAACCCTGTGCCAAAGCTGTGTAACATTTTGCCAGTGGAATATTTTGCTTTATAATAAATGATCACCTCTGGTTGTGCTTTTGTCTTTGCTGCTCCATGCTTTCTTGCACGTACCTCGCCCATCTTTGCATTCTTATTGTGTGACAATCTCTTGATCCTTTCAGCTATTTTGCTGAAATTAATCTCATTCTTAAGGAAAACACAGATCCACACGAATACAAGTGAAATTAGTGTTTCATTGGCAATAATGATAACGAGATGAAGAGCAGGATAGAATCACAGCAAAATGCTGTATCAGATATACCTGCTTTGAATGAAAACGTCAATAGCCAAGCATGTAATTTTTGATAGGAGTCCCACACTCTGCCTGACATGAATATGATGCAACTGGAGCTGAAATAACCACTGAATTAACCTTAAATTCAAGTCATGCTAATTAAAAGTAAATCCATGAAAAATACCATAATATAAAGGCTTGGGAGGACATGGAATGCACATTCCTATAAAGTAATAGACATTGATTCCTTTGGTGCTTTTGAAATGTAAAGATATTTAAACAATTTGGAGTCCAAATGCTAAACACAAGAGATTCTGCAGATGCTCAGAATCCAGAGTAACACACACAAAATATTGGATTAACTTAGACGGTCCAGCAGCCTCTATTGAAAGGAATGAATAGTTGGATTTTTAGGCCTGATGAAGAGTGCCAGGCTGAAACGTTGACTGTTTATTCTTTCCCATAGATGTGGCCCGATACCTTCAGCATTTTGTGTACATTACTGTGGCATCCAGATGTTTTGTCTAGGCCCAATGAAAATGGGAGCATTGATCCTGGGGTGCATCAAGCTCCAGTCATGACGTGGGCTAATCCACAAGTTGTGCTCTAATGCACAGGTTAGCTTATATAAGTGTTAATGTGGTTCTGTGAATGTTTGGTGCATGAAGCCTTGCGACCAGAGGGCCTAGCTTGAATTGAAGTCAGAAGGGAATATGTGATAAAGGCAGAGTTCAAACCAATGAGAACAACTCAGACTTGTAATTTTTAGTGCATCAGGATGTATGGTGTTGTATTGATAAAACGGAGTGCACTGATAAATCTTTTGCAAGAAGGCGAGCTTTTTTGCTTGGTGTAAAATGATTCTCTATTCAGAGGATCTGATGTATAGTTGAAAGCGATAAAGATGATGGCTCATTTGACCAAGCTATTGTAAATTTTGTTAATAGAATGTGCCTTAAAGTTGACTGGAAACATCGTCTGTTAACGATTGACTTATTATATGGGGACAAACATAATTGTGCTCTTGATCGGGGCTGTCTTCAGTAATTTGTTGCCTACTCACTGAAGCCCATCTATAGTAATGTGCATTTGAAGGGTTCAGTTGTGTGACATGAGCAGTGAACAATGACTTTGGATGATTTGCTAAGCAGTGTTGCAGCACTCAGTGAATTAATGCAAGTATCAGAAACTTCCCCTGTGCACACCTTTGTATCAGGGTGTACTTCATTACATGTCTTTTCATCTCTTGTCCTTGGCCTCTATGGTTGTAATAGCAGTTGTGGCTGCAGTGGATTCCCCTCTCACTTTCAGACCAGAGTTGTTTATATTGAGTGGTACCAGTTCCCTACTTATGAAAGGATTGGTGTTCGCCCTGTGCATTTTGGAAAATGCACGCAGTTGGTAAAAGTGCAGATGATTTTAGTGTTGTTGTCTGTTTCCTCTGGGAATATTGAGGAGAGGTCTGTCCTAACAAGGCAGCAATGATATGCATGATGTCACTGAGCTGGCCGAAATATTTGGCAGATCCTGCTTTGTTTTCAGTGACCTTGCACAATAGAAGTTCGAGGCCATGTTCACTGTGATTGGGGCCCTCCGTTGGTCAGGGTTGGCCATGGATATTGCATCCTAGCAGTCTAATTGAATACAAAACAGTACGCAGGCCAGGGCAGTACAGTACGGAAAGCAACCTATTGCCCAAGCAGCTGGCTCCCCCTCTCCATGCTGCTGGTGAATCCAAAGGAATGACAGAGACCGATACCGTTTGTCACCAGCGGCTTCTCAAGAGTTGCCAGTCAGCGTTGAACTCAACGTAGGACTGCCTCGAGGATTCCAGCTCTGGATTCTTCCCCGTGAGTGGGTATAGCCGCAAGGCAGCGAAGGTTTGAGGTCAGAGTTTCCTTCTCCTGTATGACCTGCCAGCCATGGCAGATGAGCTATATTTGCCTGAAGCAACTGGTTTTAAGGTGCTAGTAACCCATCCTTGACTCTTCTCCTGTCAGTAGAAACAGTTCTGCTGCGCTTAGTAGCTAAGCCACATGTCAAAGCCAGGAGCTGGACTTTGTTGTCAGAGGCTATTTGAGATGCACGCCTAGTGAAGGCTTATCCCCACTCCTTCCCCTTGCTATGACAACCTTAATGAACCTTGCTGTGATTACATTTTTTAGATTTACCTTTGATGTTAAAGTCCTTTGGAGGGTTGGTTACAGGAGTATGTAAAGCTCCTGTGAGCCACCATTTGTAAATTTTGACTAATAATAATGGTAATGCTTTAAATGCGCAAAAAGAGCTTCAGCAGATTTTAAGAGTTGTGGTGAGATAATAGAAATTTGGAGGTATGAGGTCAAATAAAATGTTTAAAGAAAAACCAGGCCTTTAATAAATCAGATTGGTGCTTTATCTGGAACTAATGTCAACCTGTGAGAATAGACGTGATGTGCAAATAATTTTTGGTGCAGGGTAAAACATAAGGTGGCAGGGTTTTGGATAATCTTAAGCTTACAGAGGCTAGATCATGAAAAAAGGCCAGGAGTACAGTAGAAAAATCTAACAAACAGATGGTAAAATGGTAGATGATGCCTTCAGCAGCAGATGAGTTGAGAATGGTAGAGTTAGTGATTATTGGTCGTCATCATGATAGTGTGGATATCTGTTTGGTAGTTTATCCCAGGTGGAAATAAACAAGAAGTTTGCAAATGATCTATTTTACCTTCTCTGCAACTGAACACTACATTGTTTTCTCACATTTTAAATTCTGACAATGGGTCTTGGACCTTGAATGTTAATATCCTGATATAGAGTTTCGACCTGAAATGTTAACAATTCCTTTCTTCCCATAGATATTGCTCCACCTGCTGAGTTCTTCTAGCAAGTTGTTTGTTGCTTAAATGCTAACTTTATTTCTCTTTTCACCAGTGCTGACTGACCTTCTGAGTATTTCTTGCTTTTTTTCTGCTTTCGTTGTAAACTTCTGAGAGTTTCCAAGGAAAATGGTGAGATTAGAGTTTCTGACTTTCCAAATAGTTGGTTCTGCTCCTCCTGTCAATATAAGACTAGCAGTCTAATAGGGAAGAGCTGGATGGTAAAGTAGAGTTGAACAGCATTGTGGAACCTGATATCCTGTTGAGGGGTGGTGTATAGATCCTGGAGGAGAAAACATTGGGAATCGCTTGCATGTGATGATTAGCTATGGTATAAATGATGGAAATGAACAGGAATGGGTGAATGCCTTGCCATCAGTTGGGCAATGGTGGATGAGGATGAATATGTCCAAAATGTCAAAATTACGGAATAAGGTGAAGAAGCTTGAAAATGGACCATTTAATTTTGTCATAATCAAGTAGGGTGCATTTATAAACTAGTTATGAGCTGTTTTAGTGTATTTGCAGGAGAAGAACCTGATTGGAGCAATAATTAAATAGCATGATAACATATATATAAAAATACAGAAGCAGAGATAGGCCATTCAGGCCTTAATGCCCGCACAACCATTCAGTAAGTTTATGACTGAACTTTTTTCTCACTTCCCCTTTCTGCACTAACTTCGATCCATTGATTCACTTAATCTAACAGCAGTCTCTGAGTTACAGGGTTCCAAGAAGGACAGGTAGGGGTGTGTAAATTAAAATATTTTGTAAAAGATCAGCTTGGAAGAATTCCTTTGCTCTGAAGATGGGTGATGATGGGAGATTGAAGGGCAGGGAAGAGTTCCCAAATGGAACCAAGTAAATAATATTAACTAAAGCTAGAGGTAAGAACTGAAGTTACTGGTTAACATTTTAATGAAAATAATCTCATCTCACTTTCCTGGAAAAAGGAGGGCTTGTCATAGAACCTCGGGGATGTAATAAATGTAAACACCTTCAAGAATGAGGGTGTTCATTAGTGGTAATTGCTATAGGGAAGGTTATCGTGAGAATTCTATTTGACCGTCTTTTTAAAAGAACTGGTCCCAATGTGGAAATGTAGATTCCACCCAAGAGGTACAAGGATATGATTTTTACTACACGACAAACTTAAGAAAATTATATAGTATGGAACCAATCACTTTTCTTGACCATTTTCAGTCTCTCAAAAGCATGTAAAACGTGAGGCATTTTAGAGAACCCTACTCATTTTCTCTGTTTTCTATTATTTGTTGCTATTATCTGTTTCTATGTTGACAACATAGTAAGTGAAAACAGCTCTAAAACAGAAAGGTACTGGATGTCCAGAATCTTTAAAGAAGAAGCATTCAAATGCTGTGGTCAAACATTATCCCAGTCAACACATCGGTCTCATCAAGACTCACCTCTGCCAGAGTCTGTGGCTCCCATAGACCTCTCAGAAATGCCGTAGAACCAAAGCATCCTTGACTTTGTGGCACCATCTACAAAGAAATGAATGGGATCGAAAGATCAGAAATGGATCTCTTGGACACAATAAGCTTGAGTTGGCCACAAGAGTGAAACTAGACAATGATGCAAGTTTGAACTACAGTTGCAGAGGAAAATGGATAGAAAAAGTTTGGTTTTGTATGCTTGGGAAAAGAAGGCAGAGATGGTGAAGTGGATGTTTCACAGGCAACGGAATGTATTGGATTTGGGTGGAGGAGACAGTGTAAAAGTCTGGGATTTGTTTTGCATTTTAAAAGATCTTGTACTTTTTGCTTTTGGTAATCACTATCGTGATATGCTCCCTTCAAGACAGCTCAAACTCAGCACAAATATTCCCGATGGCAATTACGTTCTAGGTTCGCAGCAGCCATGCCACTCACACACTGACTCATGGGAAACGCGTCAGGGTTTTCATGATGTCATTCAATGACATTTGGGTCTCTGAATGAAATATCCCCACACTCCCGCACACAGCCCCATCCCACCCCACCAAGCCTCCACAATCAGCTGCAACAATGGGTCCACACCTCAAGTGAGTCACTGTTCTTTATTCATAGACTTCTTGACCTTTAAAAAAAGGCAGAGAGGCTGCCAGCACTGGTTTCAGTTTAATTAAAAGTACAGGGCATGCCCTTAAACCCACAGTATGAAAATAATCTTAGGTAAGAACATGTACTTTTTTACACTTACTTCACTGCTTACAGCATGATGTATGTCTTGTGACTTACTTATAAAGGTCATTGGTCATGACCTTTCGGTCAATTTTTTGTCATTAAGTAATTAAATTGAACTACACTTATTGATGACATCATTACATGAGGGAAATTCACAAGCAAATTAAACCTACGTTGGCTTGAATTCCAACCGGAATGCCTGCTCAATTACCTGGTGCTGAGTTATCAACAGAAAGTTGGTGCACGCTCTTCAAACTGGGCACCAGATGCTTTTAAAGCACAATTTATGCATAAACCATAGGCAAAAATGGGTCCAATTTCTAAACATATGTGCCTGGGGAGCTGCAGTTTCAGTGGTGTATAACGTGAAAAGCGAATAGCTGTCGTGAAATTCGTACTAAAGTGGCATGTTATTGTCCTCTTGGAGAAAGGGCATTAAACAGAATTTAAACCTAAGAGATTCCAAGGCTAATAAAATAAATCTTATTTTCGGGGATAAAATGAACCATTCTTATTCCTGTTATTTCTATGTTCAGTGATGTCTCTGTGCTTCCAGTTGGACCTTGCAGGGGATCCTTTGAATATTTTGACATTTGTAATAAAGTATCTAGATAGTGACAGACTGGTCACATGCAGTGCTGAAGAAACCAACCTAACCATTAGAATTAAGTTCCCCCAGAGTTCACTACAGGGGAAAATGAAAATTGCTCCCGTTTCTTCACAAGAAATAGCAGAGCCAATCATGAGGAATAAATGGACTCGGAAAATCATCAACACTTGGTGAGAAGGACAAAGATACAATGTCAAAGCTCCTCAGTACTCCAGTGCCAGTATTCCCAGGGAACATCTGAAAGGTGTGACTGAAAGAGGAGAGAGTTCCAGCAATGCTCATCTGTTAAAGAACAGGCAGCAGATTGCTCATATTGTAAAGTTACTTGATGGTGCTCAGTTTTACTTTGTGGTGGCAGAAGATGTGACTTATGTGCAAAACCACACACTACAAACATCTCTGTTATTTGTTTGGTGATAGCTAAGTAAAGGGGAGATACGGTTCAGTGACTTTTGGTCTTTTTATAAAGTAATTTTTCCTGTTGTTTTTACACATTGTCAGTGGAGTTCACTTAGCAATCTACACTGGGCATCTGCTCTCTGAATTTTGTCTTTTTTGCTGGATTGTGTGAAATGTCATTCCTTAAACAATCTGGGTCTTAAAGCAAGACAGATAAGAGTTTTGTAGTGTGAAAGGTGTGAAAGCCCTGTGTTTTTTTTTTGGCACATTTCTTTCTGTGTCTTGCATGGCTTTACCACAATTTTGTTAAACAATGAAAATGTTATTTTAAAAGTAAAAGTAACCAGTTTTATATGTGAGAGACACACACACACACACACACACACACACACACACACACACACACACACACACACACACACACACACACACACACACACACACACACACACACACACACACACACACACACACACACACACACACACACACACACACACACACCCTGCTTTTTCTCAGCTTGTTCAGCATCCCTCTCGACACTTTGAGTGACATTGTGCGACGCAAAACCATATGTGGACTACAAGCTACTCTTCAAATGGTTTGGCACAACAAAATATTTATGAAGTCTTTCATTGCATTTCTTCACGAATTGTGATCTGGTTGACACAAATTTTCATCAGAAAATTCTGCAGGTAAGTGCTAATCTGTTCACTACTTACATAGAAACCATATTTGCTGTTGGTAGGCATAGAATGTGCTTTGAGTGAAGGGTGGGACAGAAGAGCAGGTGGATTCCTAACAATTGCTATTTTTTATCCAACCCTTTATATTTCTCAAAGGACTGACCGATGCTGATATATTATCAAACTATTCAACCACTGGAGGTATCACTATAAAACCCCTTGCACTCCCTGCATTTGGTTACTGGCCAAGGTTAACAAGTGTGACTAAATTTATATTTCCTATATTATTTTTAAAATATTTGAATAGCCACATATGCATTTTAAGTGTTGAATAAGAATGGAATTAAACTAATCTTTGAGATAAATTATAGGTAGGAGGGGAGTGGTATTTTTTGATGCACCTCTCATACTAGTTCAGTTGTCCCAGTCAGCATTATTTACTGACTGTGGAGTTTTTGAAACCTAGAAAGCTTGTCAAGAAATGCATAGGTTCAAATTGGCCACTTATTTCCTGCTCTGCCGGATTTCACATATCATTGGTGGGGGGCTATGTTGAAATTACTTCATAACTTTGGTGAGCAATGCAGGTTGCTGTGAATTCTTATTCACACCGTATCCCGATGACTCCACGCACAGCTTCTGATCAAGACATAGCTTCCAATTATTCATGGGTCATTCTTGATAAATGATCAGAAGTTCATTTAAAGAAAGGGATGAAACATGTCTGATAAACTCCCAATAAAATTGTTGTAAAATATTTTAAGCAATTTTTTCAAAGGCAAAGGGAGAAACTAAATTAAATTAGTTCTGCAGCTTTTTGTGGTAACCTGTTTTGATTTTATTCCATCACAAAAAAATCTATGGATTATAACATTGCTAGCTCTAGACAATATTTGCACACCAGAGAGAAGCCATTCTCTGTAATTACAACAATATAGGGACAAAATAAAATAATTTGGCAAATGCAGTTTACTTTGGTTAATTTTAGGTGAAAATTCAATCATTTGAATGAAACGATGTAAATAAAACAGCAAACTCTGTTCAAAAGTTGTGAATGAAGAAATGTTCATTGCTTTGATGTACAATGAATGTTAATGGAATACAAACAAAATTTCATCAGACGTGAATTGGATAAGCATATAAAGCGCATAATGAAGAAAGTGGATATTGCAGGTATGATTATTCAAACAGAAATATATTTGCTGAAGTGGAGTTAAATACACAGTTTTACACAGCAATATTGTGCTAATTTTAGTTCGTTCTATGTTGAGGCCAATAACACAGTCCAGCTTTTATAAAAGAAGAATAAATTAAAATAATGTGCATCAACTATTCACAAATGTTGATTTCCCAAGTGACTTTAAGTGTTCTTTTTGTTTCTGCCTGCTCTCCCTCCTTCCATCCACTTCTCTGGTTTTATTTTATACTGGCAGAATGCAGTGGTATTCACTGTGTCCTTCTCCTAAGCAGTCATCAGTGACCTCTGCCATAAAGTGACAGGATGCAGAATCGAAGTAAGCTGAGCCTCAGTAGCATGTCTCCTTCAGCCAAAAAGGAACAAGCTTGCAGAAATAGAAATGTATAGATGGTCTATATATAACCTAAGCTTTCTTTAAGTTCTTTGCTAGTTGTATCTCTTTACTTGGCATAACAATGCAGGCCATTACTCACAGACAGAAGGAGAGCTTCAGATTTGGTTGAAGTAAGACCATAAGACCTAGGAGCAGAATTAGGCCATTCAGCCCATCAAGTATGCTCTATCATTACATCATGGCAGATTTATTATCCTTCTTAACTCCACTCTGCTGCTTACTCCCCATAATCTTTGACATCCTGATTAATCAAGAACCAATCAACCTCTGTCTTAAAATATCCAATGACTTTGCCTGCACAGTCACCTATGGCAATGAATTCCACAGATTCACCACCCTCTGGCTAAAGAAACTTTTCCTCACCTCTGTTCTAAATGGGTGCTCCTCAGTCCTGAGGTGGTGTCCTCTGGTCCAAGGCACGCTCACTATTGGAAACATCCTCTCCACATCCACTCTATCTAGACCTCTCAGTATTCTATAGATTTCAATGAGATCCCCCCTCCACCCCTATTCTTCTAATCTCCAGTGAGTACAGGCCCAAAGCCATTAAATTCTCCTCATATGCTAACACTTCCATTCCTGGGAACATTCTCATAAACCTCCTCTGGACTGTCTGCAATGCTAGCTCATCCTTTATAGATAAGGGGTGCTAAACTTCTCACAGTACTCCAAGCGCGGTCTGACCAATGCCTTGTAAAGCCTCAGCATTACATTCTTTCTTTTACTTTCTAGTGCTTATGAAATGAATGCTATCATTACATTTGTCTTCTTTACCATTGACTCAACCTATAAGCTAACCTTTAGGGAATCCTGTATGAGGACTCCTTAGTCCCTCTTTGATTTCTTGAATTTTCTCCCCATTTACAAAATAGTCTATGACTTTATTCCTTCGACCAAGTGTACAATTCCCTACACTATATTCCATTTGCCACTTCTTTGCCTTTTCTTCCAATCTGTCTAAGACCTTCTGTAGACTCCCTGATTGCTCAACACTACCTGCCCTTCCACCTGTCTTCGTATCATCTGCAAACTTGGCTACCAAGCAATCAATTCCTTCATCCAAATCATTAACATATGACGTGAAAAAGAGTGGTCCCAACACCAGCTCCTATGGCACACCACCAGAAAAGGCCCCTTTTTTTCCCACTCTTGCCTCCTGCCAATCTTCTATCCATTCATGTAATACCGTGGGCTGTTATTTTGTTAAACAACCACATGTGCAGCATCTTGTCAAAGGCTTTCTGAAAAATATAAGCAACATCACCTGACCCTCCTTTGTCGATCCTGCCTGTTATTTACTTAAAGAAAACCATGCTGACTTAGGCCTGTTTTATCATATGCTGACAAGTACCTGAAACATCATCCTTAATAATAGTCTCCAACATCTGTCCAATCTCTGAAGTCAGGCTAACTGGCCTATATAAAAGCATACAACCTGGTGGCATGAATATTGATTTCTTCTTCCAGTTAAAGAAGATTCCCTCCCCTTCCCCTCTTCCTCCATTCCCTGGCCTGTTACCTTTTCTCACCTGCCTATCACTTCTCCCCCAGGTTCACTCCTCCTTTCCTTTCTCCTATGGCCCACTCTCTTCTTTTATCCGATTCCTTCTTCTTCAGCCTTTTCCCTTTTCCACCCACCTGGCTTCGCCTATAACCTTCCAGCTAGTTTCCTTCCCTCCCCCTATCTTTTTCATTCTTTTACAGTCTTGATGGAAAATACTTATTAAATTCCTCCACGATTTCTTTATCCCATTACTAGCTCTCCCCGATCATTTTCCAGCAGTCTGATATCTATTCTCATCTCCCTTTTACTCCTTATATATCTGGAAAAAAAGTTTTGTATCCTCTTTTACATTATTTCCTAGCTTACCTTCATATTTCAATTTGTCTCTTTTTTCATTTGCTGTCTGTTTAAATGCTTCCAAATTCTCTAACTTCTCACTAATTTTTACTTTATTATATACCTGCTCTTTTGCTTTTATGTTGACTTTGACTTCCCTTGTCAAGAACTGTTGCCTCAAGCTCCCTTTAGAATACTTATTCATCTTTGAGATATATCTTTCCTGCGCCATTGTAAATTTCCCCCTGAAACACCAGTGAATGCTGTCATCCCTGCTAGTGTCCCTTTCCAATCAACTTTGTCCAGCTTTCCTCTCGTGCCTCTGTAATTCCTTTTACTCCATTGTAAAACTGATACATCCAATTTCAGCTTCTTCTCAAACTGAAGTGTGAATTCTCTCATATGATGACCACTGGTTTGTAAGGGTTCCTTTACCTTAAGCTTCCCAGTCAAATCTGGGTCATTACATTATTATATCTGGGAGATCTGTCTTAAATACAATGATTTGTGTCTTAGTACTTTGATTATTTGGATTGGCAGTGAGTCCAAATGTAAAGATTTTGTTTCAGGTTAAACCTAAAAGAAAATCCAAACCAAGTTCAATTGGGCCAAATATTGTGAAACTCTGATGCGAGCCAGAGGTGTGGAAGATAAAGTATATCTCCCACATATAGTGCTGTTTATAATGTGAAACCTCCAACTCAGACTTAACTGGAAATCACTCTAGCATGCAGTCCCTTCTGAAGATTAATAACAAAGGGTTTGAATGGAATTTATTAAGGTGTTGTAAAAAGTGATGTAAGGGACAGTTTGCACAACCTGCATGCTTGCAGTAAAGTGATATGTTCTGACGAAAGATGTATTGTAGTACCTGCCACAAAATTAGAAGTGGTTTGAGAGAACCGTGATTGAACAAATGAATTTTGAATGGGCAATAACCAAGGTACAGTGGCACTGCAAGAGCTTCTGCTATTTTAAGTGGTGCAGTGTAAGCATTTTTAATATCAATTTTCTTTTGTGGTAAAATTATCTTCAGTACACAGAGTGACATAAATAAAAAGTGTTAATTATTACAGATAATTTTTGCTGAAATAAAATTGCGATAAATTGTAAAAGCTGCACTTTGAGGAGTGGTTCCATTAGAATAAAACAATTGCTACAGGATGAATGAATGGACCTGCACAGTCACTGTCACAGGCCACCATGTGAGGAAATGAAAAATCATACTCCAAACGTTCGAAGACTTTAAACATGAACAAAAGTAAGGAGGAACAAGGTTTAGGGTGGAATTCTGTGGATAGGTTGATTAAGTGCAAAAGAGGGCATAAAAACAGTTTGTCATACTGGTCAACTGAGACAGAGCTAAATAATGAGACTGGTGTGCCAAACACGAAATGCCGGAAGAACTCAATAGGCCAGGCAGCATCTATGGAAACAAGCATAGTCGATGTTTTGGGCTGAGATCCTTTGGCAGGACCCTTTTCCAGCATCTGCAGATTCTCTCTTGTCTGGTGTACTAAATGCACCTTCTGCAGCTAACAGATTCTATCTACTCTACTTTTTCAATATTGGTATTTAATATTTTTTGTCAGGTGGATGAATTTTGTAATACTGAGTTTAGATTTTCACTTATAGATAATGCATTTATAGTACCTTTCAGGCAGTAGAATTTCCCATTACCCCATATTCCTCCTCAGTATTTCACTTGGAATTCCCGTTTTGGGCACTTGGCAGCAATTTAGATAAAGGTCAAATGATGTGAATTCTGAAAATTGGTGGAATCATGAACATTAACAAGGCAATTTCTCAAAGCTCTGATCATGATTAAAATGGATCTAGATATTCAATTGTCCAGAATGATCCTTTTCATTGTCTTCTAAATTCATCCACATCTAAGCATTCTTAATCCTGTAGCAGCTAGGGACTGCAAGGCTGTGCTCTGCTGGTGGTATATTCCAGAAGCTGAAAAGCAGGGAGTTATTCTTGAAGAGTGCATGTTCTTATTTCGGACTGGGCAGAATCAGTGTCAGACCAAAATGTATAATCAGTTGTGCAGATTCCATCATTTTAATTAGCGCCAATTTGGTTGTAGTATTGGTTCTGGGAGAGCCCTGTCTTCAAATGGAAACCATCTTGGCTTATTTTATTGGAAAGTAAGAGAGATTGAATTTGAGAAACCCTATTAAGATCCTAGAATCAGCAATATGTATGAGCTGGACAGTCTGTCACCAGAAAGGCAAATAGAATGCAGAGAAAGAGATCAGGGCATCCTAGCCCAGCCAGATGCTGACTTCCTGGTTTTTATGACTTGTACAACTAAATCACTAGACCTCCATGGAGTGTGCCTTGTTTATTTTTAGATAAATTTTGGTTTCACAACTCTTAAATTGGGACGTTTTCAAATTCAGAATTGTCAAACTCCTCTGATGGTCCTGAGATTCTGAGATGGAGGAATTGTTATTGCACTCAGTTATACATTCACTCATTAACTGTTATCAGCCACTTCAGACCTCATAAAAGAAAGATAAAATAATAAATTGGACTATTGAGCCATGGGGTTATGAGGTACTTGTGTTTACATAACACCTCGTCATGTTACTGAAGCTATCTTGAATGAATTGCCTTTTTAAGCAATCACTGTTGTTATGTAGGGAAGTAAGGGTGGTTGAGAGTTGCTTTACACATAACAAATCTTATGGATAGTAATAGAGTGATCAACTAGTCTGTATATTTTTGGATTTGGTTCTAATGATTGATGAAATGTCAATCCTGTTTCACTCCTGACAGATGCTGCCTGGTCTGACACCACCGATTATCAGGAAGGGCGTCAGTTCAACGCTTCATCCAAAGTATCACAATTTAGATTTGCACTAAGTGCGCCAATATAATCGATGTGTCCCTGTGGCGGTTCATGCTCTGGATTGCTGTTGACATTTATTATGCAGCAGAGAACCCAAACCATCTAATTCAGTGTTCTTGAACCGGAAAGCTGAGGAGCAGGCAATGTAGCCTCATCTAATTGCTCTTGACGGTCCTTGCTGGGGAGGCTGAAGGTTGAACTATGAAGAGAATGGAGGGCTGGCTAGGCTGTGCTTTCCCTTTGTGCGGTTTGACATTGCTCAGAGTCCAGAGACATGGACTTCAGGAACCAAACTCCATCATTAATGTGCAATGCGACATTGAACTTGGAAAATACATGCCATTTTCTTCTTCTCTCTTTCCTCCATGTAAGCTGCATGCATCCCAAATTGAAATCCTCTTCCGTTCCTCTTTTTCTCTGAGCAACAGCAGCAGGTCCAGCCAGGAAATGAGCAGTTTTCAACCAGTGGTCTTAACCTATGCTTTGTGAACCCCAATATATGGACTTGGATAGGTGGCGAGGTGGCAAAAAATTGAAGGAACGGATAAGTGAATTTACTGCCTACAAAAAGGATGCAGTTAACAGTATGAATGCTAGCACTTCAGGAACCAAACTCCGACATTAATGTGTGATGAGACTGGAGAGAATTAGCAATATGAAGCATGGTTATCAATCACAAAGAGATTTATCTTTGTGCCAACTGAGGAAATTCAATTCTTTTTTTTTTCCCTTTGCAGTATGTAGGGAATAAATGCAGATTTAGGAGTCTATAGTGCTGTATATACTGATAAAAAGACATCTCACTACTTTTATGTTGTAATTGGGGCATGTAAAGATTCCATTAATCTTGTGAAGAAGTCTAAAGTGTGAAAATCAAAATAATGCATTTCATGTTATTGATGTTTCTTCATGTTAAACTGTAGAAAAGCTATACTAATTATTCATATAATCTAAATGAATTTACTGGAGGAGCTTGAGTGCTAACTTATAAAAGACAGGCAAAGGAGATGTGATAAATAGGATTCAAACCGTAAACTGCATCCTTTTTGTAGGCGGTAAGTTCGCTTATCCATTCCTTCAATTTTTCACCATCCCACCACCTATCCAAGTCCATATATTGCGATTCACAAAACACAAGTTAAGAGCACTGGTTGAAAGCTGCTCCATTTCCTGACTGGGCTTGCTGCTGTTCTTCAAAGAAAAAGAGAAAGAGGAGAGGATTTTGATTTGGGATCCTAGCTTACAATGAGAAAAGAGAGAAGAAAATGGCATCTATTTTCCAAGTTCAAAGTAAATTTATAATCAAGGTAGATATACAGTGTGTTACCATATACTACCTTGAGATCTATTTTCCTGCAAGAATTTACAGAAACAATAAAGAAATACTATAGGATTTATGGAATACTATACAACGACTGAACAACAACTTATGTGCAAATGAAGATAAACTGCGCATATAAAAAGAAAATAATTCTGAAGACATGAGTTGTAAAGGGCCTTTGGTCATAGAATCAGTTCAGTATTGTGATGAGTGAAGTTATCCCCACCGGTTCTGGAGCCTGTTGGTTAAGAGGTAATAACTGTTCCTGAGCCTGGTGGTGTGAGTTAAAAGCTGCTGTACTTCCTGCCTAATGGTAGTAAAGAGAAAAAAAGCATGGCCTGGATGCTGGGTGTCCTTGATGATGGATGCTGTTTTCTTGTGCGAGAGCTCCACGTAAATATACTCAGTGGAGAAGAAAGGGCTTTGCTTGTGATGGTTGAGGCTGTATCTACACTTTCTGTGTGTGGTCTTTTCCATTCCTAGGTATTGGTGTTTCCATACCAGGCTGTGATGCAACCAGTTAGGATACTTTGCACTGTGCATCTATTAAGGTTTGCCAAAGTTTTTGGTGAAATGCTGGATCTAAGAAAGAAGAGGTCTCTTGTGCCTTCTTTGTCATGACATTTATGTGCTGGTCCCAGGACAGATTCTCTGATACGTTAATACCAACAAATTTAAAACTAACGATCCTCTTCACCTCCGATCCTCTAATGAGGGGTGGCTCATGAACCTCCAGCTTCTTTCTCCTGTAGTCAATATTCAGCTCTGTGGTTTTGCTGACTTTAAGCAAGAGGCTGTTGCTGTGGCACCACTTAGCCAGATTTTCAGGCCCCTCCTATGTGTTGATTCTTCACCACGTTTGGTTCGGCCAGCAACAGTGATGTCTGCAAATTTAAATACAGTAATGGAGCTGTAATTAGCCACACAATAATATGCCAGTATAAAGTGAGTAATGCAGTTGTATTTTCTTGTACAACTACACAAATATTTCACTTGGCAAGTGGCTGACAGTGAAGAGAGTTATGGGAATTGGAGTTATTTGTGAAAAATCTCATGTTTGAGTTATGTTCAAAAGGAGTTTTACGCAAGTTTAACGGATTTAATGACACATACATTATGCGTGTTATCCAACTACCATGGAGTGCTTCCTCTTTCATATTCATTGTATAATGGATAACAATGGACAAGTTAATATGGAGAGCTTTAATTGTAATACAGTAAATTTTGCTACTTCTAGTTTTCGATTTTACTATGTTTTGGTGGTTTAAGTTTTAATTTAATAGGGTACACTATGATGACTATATATTTTATAGCATCATAATATTATACAGATGAAAATAATCATCTTGTTTGTTCTGGCAAAAGCAAATTATTGATGCAAACAATGTACAAGCTCTGTGTACACTGATCAGAGATCAATTAGGTTTTGGCAATAAGTTTAAAATATCTGTATGAATGAATTATGTGAGTGTAAGTTCATGTGTATGATGGATGGCTGACGGTATATGCTTCTGGATATCCTTTTCCGTGTGAGTGGTAATGGGTACATATAGGCAAAGATTTTCCTGTGTTTATGTGTGTGGATGGGTATGATATGAATATTGTGTGAAATTATGCTGCAACATTAAATAACAGAGTGCAAAGTTTTATGTGAAAACTGATGATTGTGTATTAATGTGGTAAGGATTTGGAGTGAAAATATGGCGTCTCTATGTATCTTCATACTTGTTTAAGGAAGTTTTAGTAACACCAATAAAATCTTTTATTGCAATTGAACTCTCACACTATCCCAGGAGTCATGTATACAATGGTAAATTTTAATGAGGGTTTTTCTCTTTTGTCCGTTGTGTAAGGGTGTTGTGCGTCTGTCTAACAGGCTTCAGGGTTAACCATAGGAGTGTACACAAAATGCTGGAAGAGCTCAGCAGGCCAGGCAGCGCCTATGGAAAAGAGTAAATGGTTGACGTTTAGGGCCAAGGCCCTTTATTAGGAGTTCTGATGAAGGGTCTTGGCCTGAAATGTCAACTGTTTACTCTCTTCCATAGATGCTGCCTGGCCTGCTGAGCTCCCCCAGCATTTTGTGTGTATTACATTGATTTCCAGCATCTACAGATTTTCTGTTGTGTGTTAATCATAGGAACATTTTTAAGAAAATGAGAAGATATAGTGCTATAACGCTTAGTATAATGCAATTACTAATTGTATGGACAGCAAATGTAATATTTGTTAAACAGAAAGATTGTATTGAGGTTAAAGGTTTTCTTTGAAGGTTTTATAACACACATACCTTTCTATTGGATAGAATTGGTTTCTGTGGATAACTGCATAGTGTTACAAAGTGAGTGTAAGCATCCTTGTTTGTTAAATTTTACCTGCTCTTGTGTATTTTGTAAGTGTTCTGTATATAGATTGTTTTATATGATGTGAAATTATTAGGAATTCTGTCTCCCCCCACAACTACCACAACTTTATCATTTCCTGTCAGAGTCACCTCATGTACAGATACTCCTGTGCCTTGCATCATTTTATTGTCAAACTAATAATCTATGTATCTACACTTCTTATATTTTTCTCAAGTAAAATACTCGAGATTCAACAAATCAGACAACAGCCTTGGAAAAATATTAAAGTTTCAGTTTCCAGCTACCAATGATTTTATCCTGTCAAGTTCACTTGGTATAATTCTGAGCACATATGCAGCTTAAGATCTACTCACATTCCATATGTCATAGCTTTATCTCTAGAGCGATTCCAGAGTTGACATCATTTTATATTATAATGTTCTTTTTATTTTGTTCCTTATCTTATGTTTTTTTGGGCTGCATTGTATCTGGAGTAATAATTATTTTGTTTTCCTTTACACTTGAGTACTGGCAATGACAGTAAACAATCTTGAATCTTGAGAAGTTAACATATTGTGATATTGCTGATATAGTTGGAAGACATTTTCAATAAATGATCAAAGAGTTAACAGAGGGTTAAAAGTTTGTGAGATTACTGATACAACAGAATGCAGCAACCTAACCTGAGGTGGAATTAAGAGATAGGCTGTTGTGAAAGCAAAAGGTGGCCTGTATGACATCACAATTATAACAATATGAAAAAGGATTTTAGTGATATAACAACACAGAATGGTTTATAGTGGCATCACTGCCTTGGCATAGCAACAAGGAATGGCCTAATATGACATTGCTACTTCAACAGATTGGCCTGTAATGGAATTAATGGCTTAGCAAACAGCCACCCTTGTTATGATCTGGCACTTGACCAGCCTTCGTTCTGTTCCTTGCCTTAACCAGCATATAATTGTGTTTTTCAAGTGCACCAAGCCCTAACTACCTCTGACTATTGAAGAAGTGAGGTTATGGATTGTTCTCAGTGTGAATATTTAAAAAAAACGAAGTGAGCTCTTTTTGTGTTGAACTGATTTATACATCACACCTTGGGAAGAAGGGTTTAAATATGTATAGAAAACATTTCCAGTATTCAAATATCCAGTATCTGCACAATTTGAATACATTGAATGGATGATGAGAGAAAATAGAAAGTCTCCCTTGAAAACAGTATTGCTTTACATGGTTGGATTGGGTGAGTTTTATTTCATTATTCCCCTAACAATTGTGTTCTCCCTTGTAATAGTCTTGTTTTCCTTAATGGGACATGTGATACGCTTATGGAACTCTCTTGTCTCTGCCACTATTAGTAAGAATTGTCTTATGGGTACTGACAAAATTTTCCTTTTTGTTGGACAATAAAGAGGAGCATTGTATTACAAAGGCAGCTTTATGTTGGATTTGTTTTAGGTATAGCTTTTCCCTGCTTTCATTTTAGGGTGTAATTAGATCAATTTTGTGGTACACTACAAACACTCATAACTACTAGTTTTGAATCATGAGCATCCTCTGGAGTAAAACACCACTGTATGTGGTGTACACTTGTTTGAAGATCTTGTCTAATTTTATTATTAAAGAGACAGTGCAGTCATTCTTTCTTTAGGTCTTTATAGTTAGAAGGCCTACCCGACATTCTCTTTTGCTTACCTCATACTAGTCACACAATCCTCTCTTGTGTTTCAATGGATTCAATTGAAGACGATGACACTGGTACTGCAGAATTCAGCAGGGTTCTTTATTCACAACTGTGTTGGACCTCTTTTGTACAGTCCTTCAAACTGAATCTCCATCTCTGTTAACACATTCGGCACTGACAGACCTTTCTCAGCTTTCTGCTTGGCCTGCCAAGTCAGTACCTAAGGACTTAAGTGAGCAGACTCACACTGATCTTCAGAACACGTCTGCTCTCTACCAACTCAGATAATAAGCTCAACAAAACTGAGGCTTTGTTGAGAGGGAAAAAAGAACCTTGTGCAATTTTTGTTGCTCCCCCTTCTGTTGAAGCTGCTGACTCATGCTAGTATATGATTCCATAAGGACTGGCAGTCCTCCAATACCTGGCTCGAATGGACATTATTCATGTGTGATCCAGACGGTGCGTATTTGGGGCCTGTTAGATTGGCAAGGTTGTCATTCCTGGCTGGACATTTTCTTGGAGGTTCCATGAGATGACTTCCTGCTTCGGTTGCCTCACCCAGTCACACTGGCTTTTGATCACCTTCTTCAATATTTGTACAATTTGTCAACAAATAGGTTGAAAGGAAATGAAAAATCATATAATAATTTAATAATTCTACTATTTTCACATTAGTTGCTCACAGCTGCTTCCAGGAACTTATTATTTGACTCATGGAGATGCCAAGATAATCTTGAAGGGTTAGGAATACTATTACTTTGGAAGGCTGGTGGGCTGGGAGAGGAAAATTGCATCATACAATCATGTCTGATCAATCCACACATGATATAGACATATGAGTGCTTTCCAGCTTGGGAATCAGAGCACTGTGACCACTGGATTCTTGGTTGCCACCTCACTAGGTGGCCTGGGCCTTTTGTAGGCCTTATTGCTGATCTGCTTGAGGCAGGCCAGAAACTGAACTTGGAAATTTCTTCACCACCCTGGATCATCATCATACAATATACTTCTCCATTGAGGTGGATTTTCCTTTTACCGCCGCTGAATGGAAACACAATGAAGAAAAAACAGACGAGTTTCTCAGGTCCCAGCAATCTCTGTGTTGCTGTGCACCTTATAATCGTGTACAAATTGGTGTGCTAAATTGACAGGTTGGGCTCTGAGCTAAATTTAAGAGCTTACGTGGGGAATCTAAAGTTTTTCTTCAAGAGAAGCAGAAATTTTCCTCCCCGTTCCACAGAGACAAAGACAGGATTTGCCACCTCATCAGTTCATTTCTAAATTTTACTCCTTCCTTACAGCATGACTCAAGAAACAATTCCTTTCCTCCCCCTCCCTCCACCCCCCCCCCCCCCCCCATGCTGCTTGGCCCACTGGTTCCTGCAGCAGATTGATGCTAGTCAAGAAGCCTCCTGTAACGGTACTTAGCTACAAGTTTATAGATGGCATAGCAGACCTGAGCTGACTGCCACAACTTCTGTTCTTGGTGTGAGAAGGTTACGAAACTTCAGCACCAGAATGGCTTTACATTGGGAAACTCACTCCTACTTTAAAATTTTCTCCATGGATAGCTTAGTATCTTTATAGTAATTTCTCTCAAACTTCATTGAAATCGATGGATATTTCGTATGTATTCCATAGATACTATCTTGCCAGGTGATTGACAGAAGCAGTTCTTGGCGTGATTTTCACCTTGGTAAGTGAAAGGTTAGCAGCAGTTCGAATGATCACTAACTGTTGAAAATGATGTCAACTCTGGAGTGGCTCTAGAGATAAAGCTATGACAGCTGGAATGCGAGTAGTGCATGTTCTTAGACCTTAAGCTGCATATGTGCTCAGAACTATACCAAGTGAACTTGACAGGATAAAATCATTGTTAGGTGGAAACCTGAAATGTTAACGTTAATATTTTTTCTGAGGCTGCTGTGTGTTTTGTTGAATATCTCTCATATTTTACTCAAGAAACAAGTAAATACTGAAAGTGAAAAGCATAAATCAAATAACATTTGGACAATAGGTTGTATTTATTATGAAGTACTCTTATAATTTATTGAGGAAAACAAATTGATGGTAAGGTTTGGTGGATCATGATTCTGTTGACTATGCTTGGAGTGTATCCACCGGTGGATATAAAGTGCCTTCTGGGATGTGCAAAGAGATATTTCATCTGCTTTTTTAAAATGTTCATTCAAAGGCTGTGGGTTTCATAGTCTGAGCCAGCATTCAGTTGTCCATCCCTAATTGCCTTTGTATGGTCAGACCAGTGTTTTGTAAAATCCTAACACTTTTGCACATTCTGAGCCTCAACTTATGAAGGCAAGTTTGTCATAGCCTTTCGTCGCCATCCTTTCTAACTTGTTTTCCATTTCTAGGGCTTAGGACAGATCCCCAAAGTCTACGTGTTCATCAACATTCCTTAACATGCTGCTTTTTGCATCTAGCTCCTTCTTGACTTTACCAGATGCATCATTTCACAATCGTTGGGATTAAATTCGATTTGCCAATGCTCCACTTAACATTATATCTGATCTATTTCCTTACAATACCGCCAATTTTCATGTCTTCTGCAGATTTACTGATCATACCTCCTACATTCATCCTGTTATCCTTTATGATACATTAGTATATACAATAAGCAGCAAGGGCCCCAGCACTAATTCCTAGGGTCCAGCACTGATTATGGATCACCAATCAGAAAATCATATTTTCACCACTCCCTCTGTCAGTTTTGGGATACAGTTGGTCAACTTTCCTTGGATCCCATGCACCACTGTTTCTGGACTGGGCTATCATGCAGGATCAGGACCTTACTAAAGTTTATTTGGACAACATCTACTGTGTCATTTTGCTGTTACCAACCTTCTTAATTATATCCTCAAAAATAAACCTCAAGTTAGTGTGGCAGGACTTTTCTCTGCTCCAGACTTCCAACGTACCCCTCCTTGAATATAGTATATAACCATATATAACAATCACAGCATGGAAACAGGCCATTCCGGCCCTCCTAGTCCATGCCGAACTCTTAATCTCACCTAGTCCCACCTACCCGCACTCAGCCCATAACCCTCCACTCCTTTCCTGTCCATATACCTATCCAATTTTACCTTAAATGACACAACTGAACTGGCCTCTACTACTTCTACAGGAAGCTCATTCCACACAGCTATCACTCTCTGAGTAAAGAAATACCCCCTCATGTTTCCCTTACACTTTTGCCCCCTAACTCTCAAATCATGTCCTCTCGTTTGAATCTCCCCTACTCTCAATGGAAACAGCCTATTCACGTCAACTCTATCTATCCCTCTCAACATTTTAAATACCTCGATCAAATCCCCCCTCAACCTTCTACGCTCCAATGAATAGAGACCTAACTTGTTCAACCTTTCTCTGTAACTTAAGTGCTGAAACCCAGGTAACATCCTAGTAAATCATCTCTGCACTCTCTCTAATTTATTGATATCTTTCCTATAATTCGGTGACCAGAACTGTACACAATATTCCAAATTTGGCCTTACCAATGCCTTGTACAATTTTAACATTACATCCCAACTTCTGTACTCAATGCTCTGATTTATAAAGGCCAGCGTTCCAAAAGCCTTCTTCACCACCCTATCTACATGAGACTCCACCTTCAGGGAACTATGCACTGTTATTCCTAGATCTCTCTGTTCCACTGCATTCCTCAATGCCCTACCATTTACCCTGTATGTTCTATTTGGATTATTCCTGCCAAAATGTAGAACCTCACACTTCTCAGCATTAAACTCCATCTGCCAACATTCAGCCCATTCTTCTAACTGGCATAAATCTCCCTGCAAGCTTTGAAAACCCACCTCATTATCCACAACACCTCCTACCTAAAAGTATCTTCCACACTTTTCTCATGGTGAGTGCAGATGAGGTATTAATTGAAGACCTCATCCACATCTGGCTCCATCCATGGATTACCCCTTTACACCCTATGGGGGCCACTCTTACCCTGACTACCCTCTTCCCCCTGATATACTTATAGAGACTCTCCTTCATCTTACTTGCCAAGGATATTTCCCTTTTAATGCTCCTAATTTCTGTCTTAGGTTCTTTCCTACATATACTATATTTCTCAAGAGTTCTTTGATCCTGTTTGGAGGATCAGTCTTATCCCTTTCCATACTTAAGTATTTGAAACTTACTGAAGTATGGTCACTGCTCCCAAAGTGTTTTCCCACCACCACCTTCCCACTTTCATTTCCTAAGACAAGTTTCAGTACTGTTCTGTTGCCAGTATTGGTGTTTTTTATGGTGTAGAAAGGGTAAAAGGTGTCATTCATGATAAGGTGCTGGGGCTCCACATAGAGAAAGTAGATCTGAGCAGAATTTGCAATGTGTTGCTGTGATTTGGTTTGCCATTTTGATAACTTAAAGTAAACAGAATAACACATGCTGTATTTCACAAAGTATTATGTATTTTCTATAAATGCCTTATTACAAATATAGATAATTTTTCCCCCAAGGTTCCCTTGTATTCTTGATGGTGTTCTAGTTGAGAATGGGCCTGAGAATGAAGTGTAGATAGAGAGGAAAAGTATCTTAAGAAAGTAAAAGGAAGGAATTATTGAAACATAGTCATTCATATTCTCATTTGCAGCTCTTTTCATAGTAATAAATCTGAATTCAAAGCTGTCTATACATTGAATGGAGCAGGAAATGCACTCACATATGTTTGTTAAAAATTGTCATTTCATAATTGTTCCTGTCACTTTCTATTTGTATGCCCACCAAGACTGCATTGCATTGATTGTGTGACGTTTGCACTTTTCACATGTGGTAGAATTGTTGAAATGAATCTATCTATGCTAGTATCATAAAAGTGAAATAAAACAGCAGGCAATATACTGTAACAACAATAAAGTTAAAATACAGTTTATCTGTAAAATTAGCAGATTATTCTCCTTTAAGGCAGTTTTCTTCTTCCTTGTATCTTGTTCAGTAAATTGATCTAATGTATACGTGAATTTAAGGGCATGTTTAGTTTGGGAAAGTGCTATGGACTGCTTGTTATAAATAGTCTCTTCAGATATGTGCCAATATGTGTTACCTGGAAGTAGTTGTGTAACAATTTCACTTCAGATTCAATGGGTGTCAATTGGACTTTGAGTGAGAGTGAAGAGAGGGTAAAATGGTAAAAGCATTTGCTATCATCCCTTCATAGATATATTGGACAGCTAATCTAATAGCATCCCCTTTACACAATTCTCCAAGTCTAAGTTACCCCTCCAGGATATTTTCTGGGTTACTGATAGGATTATGTGACTTGAACCATAATTCATATCACTTTAAATTGGCAGGTTAATTTACCTCGTGAGTAATCTCTATAATGCAGAAATTCAACCACTTTAGGAATACATTCCTGATCAGAGTGGTTTGGTTTTTTTTAAGACAGCACTCTATTCTCTTGCCCAGGGTGACAGTTAAACCCCCCCCCCCCCCCCCCAAAGGGATTTTTTATTGTGTAACTCAAAAATGATGCTTCATGTACACAAAGCAATGCCGTCACTGTGTTGTATCCTGGCCAATTAATGGCTTGTTCATTTCAAACCAGCATGTTGCCGTGTTTCAAACAGCAGAGAGTTGCAAACTGACACACGGCAAACTCAAACTGACATCATTAGGAGTTGATTGCTGGGGTTAGATCACTCAAAGACATTGTGCATGATTTCATCATCTGTCAGTTACGGGTTTTTCACACTTGTAAAATAAAAGCACCATAATTAACCTTTACCGTTGTGTAATTAACCTTTACCAATGTGTAATTAACCTTTACCGTGGAGCACTGGCCAATTTCTTTTATTTACATTTGTTACTGGTGATAGAAGATGAAATAGAATGGTGCCAGTGTGCAGGACAAGTGGGTGGAGGAAGTGATGGAGGAGAATTTGGGCTGTTCAGTGTTCCCTGTGTATATATTGACATAGAATAGAATTTACTTTAAGCATTACTGTTATATCTTTGAGCACCTGTTGATTTTGAATATATAAATTTCAAATCGGCTTCAAAGATTCAGGCTTTTACCTATTACTTAGGTGTAGGTATGCTTGTTTTCACTTGGAAAAAAAACTCCTAAAGCCAATAATTAGCACAGATTGATGAGATGGGCAGTAGAAGCCATCGATTCTTATGGCTGACTTGTCATCCAAGGTGGCTTCTTGGATGGTGGAGGAAAGAATGGCACTTTTTGAGGCTGCAGATTTTGGTTTTTGCCTGTGCTATAGTCGGGAGAAAGACTGGTGGCATTGATCCATTGATCAAAAGCAAAGAGAGCCAAAACAGTAGTTGAAAGTGCAATTATCAAAAGGACAAACCAACTAAAAATATAGCAGAGTGCATTGTGTGTGACAGGTAAAATACTACTGTCATTTTATACAGTGTATTATTTATGTTGCCAGGGCCAATACCACAGGTGATCTACTTGAATGTACTAAAAACAATTAGATCTTTTATACCAGGTGTCATGCACTGTTACCTATATATAAAAAAATTCAACAGATGAGGGAAGTACACCAACCGTTGAATGCTGAACACTTCTGTTCGAGGTCCAAAACTAACTGGCAATTCTGAATTAATAGATGTCTTAACCAACCAACAATAAACACTAAATGATCTGAATGTATTTTACTTACTAACAATAACACTTGTATTTTGTCAGAATAATGCATTGTGTACTTATTTACTTATTGCTCGTCATACCACTGGCATTTAGGACAGCAATGAAGGTTTTCCATCTCTATGGTGTTCGAGGCTTCCTTCATCATGTCAGTAGCTTCCTCTCAGTTTTCACTGCTGTCAGTCCCGGGTGGAAACTCAGATGGAAAAGGATTCTTCATTGCTGTTTCCATAACAGTTTTGCTTTACCAGTCAGAGTTGTTGGCCCTGAGCTGAACTCCTGAAGCTGGAGGACTGGTGGACCACTTTTAGTCTGGCCTCTACCATTTGACCTGTTTGGCATGGGTGACTCTACCTAGAGCCAAAGAACAAGGCTCTGACTCCAGCATAGTTTTCAGGGTCATTTAGGTATGCAAGCACCCAAACCATGACAAAGTTGTGGCCCTGTCTGAGGGCATTGAGTACTGCATAGCATAAAAAGGCCCCCATTACATAGCACCTCATCTGCTATGCCACAAGCAACCACAAAGGAACTCCACTAGAATTGTATTAAAATGGCAATGCAATAGAGACATCTCACTCTCCAGATGCCACCCTCCAGGTATCATGGGAGATTACAGACACAGAATAATCTTGCTAAGCTAGCTGCCTTTGATGTCTGCCTCTCACATGCAGCCTGAAACTGACAAGCACATTATGACCTGCAAAATTTCTTGAACAAACGCAAATAAAATCTGAATTACAAAATGATTATCTGTGGCCTTGAGAGATCTGCTTTTCACTTTAAGAGCATGACATGCCATGTGTCTGGAGTTTAATACTTCCTGCTTTCTGTATGGTTTATGTATTTCCACCCTTTCTCTATTTTCATGCAGGCAGGTTCTGATAAGTGATGGTATAAAGTTACTCGTGCAATGGCTGCTGGAAGAGATTTGCTTAATTGGCAACTTCTCAATACATCCCGAAATAGTCCATAACCAAGTTGTTCAATCATCTGGGTGCTATTGTAATCAAGTCTGAATCTGATCCGAACTCTTTACAAAGGCTGGCAGTGAGAATCTTGGCTTGTTAGTCTTGCCTTAACAGAGGAATATGAAGCCAGTTTAGTACACATAATCATCTGGAGGTCGATTGGGAGAGCACAGACCAAAAAACTGGCCTTTTTGGGATGACTGTTTGTACTATGGTGTTCCCCAGCCATAAAGTGTTGGAGCAATAGTATTCATAAACATTTATTTACTATTGAAATAAGGAAACAGTAGCCACAATGTATTCAATAACTGCACATTAAATGTAGAAATGATGTGCCTGGAAATTGGATGTTGTCCCTTTTTATAAATTCTAAAGCCAAGTTTGCTAAAGATCATGAAATTGGCCAAAGTATATTGAAAACAGCCCAGTAGATGGTTTACATCCAGACTGATGTGTTAAAACAAGACCATCAGAGTTCCCAATGGGACTGAGTTCAGTTGGGCATGACTTCTGACAACTTGCTGTGCATAATCCTAAAAGGTTATCAGCCCTTAAAAGCATACTAGATGGCAGAGGGGACAGTCATACACGATATCACTGCCATGGAGAGAGAAGGAGCGAGAGAGGGAGGGAGAGAGAGAGAAAAAGAGAGAGACCGCGGGAGAGAGAGAGGACTCTCAGAATCTCTGAGAGACACTTGGCATTCTCAATGGTGAGTCAAATGCCAGAGGGATCACATTGGAAGCTCATGGCAAGAAGTAACTCCAGGTGTCTCCTCCAGATGTGAGAATCTGTTCTCATTTGAGCAGTGTAAAAATAAATTCCATGTCCTCACAACAAATGCCACAACTCTGACAACAGATATAATGAGCCAGTTCAGTAAATGGATCAAGAATTCATTTATTGATGTGTTCTGATTAGGGCAAGTGTTAGTGCCAAGCAGATGTGAGGCTTATTCAGAATCAGCTGGGTTCTTTCAACTGTTTACTGATGAACTGCAATGGTGTTATGAACTGCTTTGGGGAGACGGTCCCATTGGATACAGTGCTGTGGTTTTTTAGTGTCATTTTTAATCACATCCCTATGTCAAGGCTGTCAATACCACTGTCCTTGGACATCAAAGGTTATGGTGTTTGAGAGGAAAAATAAATCGGCCATGATTGAATGGCAGAGCAAACTCAATGGGCTGAATGATCTAATTCTCCTAAGTCTTATGGTCTTATGGTCAAATGGTCTGTTAGGAGATGAGATGTGGTGTTCTGCTGGGATTTTCCCAGTAGCCTTCCTTTGTCCTTGAGCTCCTCTTCCTCCTGCTGATTTTCAGTCTGCATCTCATCCCCCCCCCCCCCGGCTCTGACAGAGGGGAAAAATTAACAGCTGCTAATACATTGTTCCTGTAGGAAAATGGCTGAAGCTATTTATGTGTAATTCCATATCAGTAAGAAATTTGCACAGTGAGAAACTGAAGTTGCTTTCACTGCAGGTCGGGCCAATTTAATAATCTTCATCCAGGATCAAAGGCCATTTTCAGATTGCAGCTTTCCATATACAGCAATGATATATCTGGACCAGCTGTGTATGATATATTGAGCACATCACACTGATGCAGACACCAGAATATTACTTTCAGTAGTCCTATAACACTTCCCACAGTGGCCTTTGCATTTCTATGTCCCGTAGCAATTCACTGAACTATTGCCAGGAGCCAGGGAAGAAGAGGTTAAACCTCACTACACAGGATCCAACTTCCTGGATGGTGCCACCTGGAGAAAATGTCTGTCCACTCAGTCTCCATGAGGATGAACATAGATGCTGATGCACCATCAATAACTCTCAGAGACGTGAGTTAAGGTAGGCTTTTATTGGCTGGAAGAAAGCACAAGCAGCAAGTGACCATCACACGACATCCTGGAGACTGAGGAAGTAGCAGTGCCTCCAATCGCCTTTATACTGGGGTCTGTGGGAGGAGCCACAGGAGCAGTCAGCGGGGTGGGGGTGGGGGGGCGTGTCCAGACAGGTATATGTAGTTCACCACAGATGCACTTCCCAAAAACATGTTTTAGTCCACCAGGAATATCCTTTGGTGCTCTTCAACTTGTTTAACATTGAGGGAGTGGAAGGTTTCTGTGGAGTAAAGGGCCCAGATGTTAATGAGAGCTGCAATCTGCTGGACCAATTCACGCATGAGCAGACTTGTCCATGTTTTGGGCTGAAACCTTGCATCCATCCTCATTGACAACTATTTTCTTCCCTCAGATGCTTCTCACCTCACTGAGTTCATGCAGCAGGTTATTGCTCCAGATTCCAGCACCCACCGTCTCTTGTGCCTCCATGAACGAGAGCTCATATTGGGCACCCGAGTATAGCCTGCACTCACAGTAAGCCATAAGTTTTGGCAAGTCCCAGAGCTTGACATCGACCTCCTCTGAGAGACCAGTCCAAAGACCCGAGTACAGTGAGATGTCATTTTGTAGAATGTAAAAGTGAGATCGTGATTGATTGCTGATATGAAAGGTGTAGGGAGGACATAATGTCCTCAGGGGTAGGATCTTCACTGGTGGGCGTGATTTTGCTCCATACCCCAGAATCCCTGAGCGGCCTGATCACAAAGTTGGCCGTGTCACCACTCAATGACTATATTGGCAGCTCAAATGCTGTTTAAAAGCATTTCCCATTAGTGTAAGTATATCTGAGCTTTGGTAGGCATACAAAATGCTGGAGGAATTCAGCAGGTCAGGCAGCATTCAGGAAAAGGAATAAACAGTTGATGTTTCAGGCCGAGGCCCTTCATCAGGCCTGAAACAACAAATGTGTATTCCTTTTCATGGATTCTGCCTGACCTGCTGAGTTCCTCCAGCATTTTTTATGTGCCCTGATGTCAGCAGAAATAGGAAACTTGTAACCAATCAGGCAATGTGTTCCCCGCAGACTGTTGAATAAAGTTCAGCCTTTATGCCAGAAGGGCATAAATCATTCCGTGCACAACTAGTGCTACCACTGGACACATGTCTGAGTCATGGAATTTGTTAGACTTTATAATATGAATGGAAGTAACTAGCCCAGTTTCCCCAGTGGACCCAATTTCACTGAAACATCATCTAACATGGGCGTTAAATTGCTTCAATGAATAGTTGTGCTTTAAAAAGGGTGTTTATTGATCCACTTCTATGCTACTATCTATAATAAACATCATCAACGTCACTGAGCCAATTGCTTTGTCGTGTTTTTGCCCAGCCCACCACTATGGTTGTTTTCTCTCTTTATTTTCTACCCATTGCAACTTTTGTTTGCTTGATCCTTCATCTGGAGCCTATTTCTTAATCCTGTTCAAAATCCTCACCTCAGCTGGAACTGCATCACTGCCTCCAACACAAACTCTAGCCTGTCAATTCTCCTGTTATAGAGTTGCCCACAGAACAGAGTCCTCCAAGGCTGCTTCTTTTCAACCCCACCAGTCTAATCCCCGTCATGTGGTCTATGCTGGTCCTCCCCCTCCCCTTTCCCTGTGATGTACCCAAGGTTTTCATTCATTAGGACTCCCATCTGCTTTTGTTAATGACTCCTTACCCACCTTGATTCTGCCTGGTCTCTCTCCTCTGCCACCTTTTATTTGAGGGCTTCTAAATGTATATATGAATAGGGAGGGAAAATAAAGGGCAGAAAGGAGTGGATTAAGTGTGCAGCTTGGTTTAGAGGTTTCCCTTTTTAACACACAGCGTAATGGTCACCTGGCAGCAAGTCATTAGCATTTCCCTCAGCCCCTCTTCCTCACAAAAAAAATCCGCACCACATGCTAATTAGAGGTTTTGAAACTAAGCAACCTGTGTAAAATCAGACATTTTAATTTGCAGGTTTAATGGCTGTATTATGATAACTGGCTTTGAAATGTGCTTCTCGTGTTCCATCAGTGTACACCAGATTAACAGAGGCTGACAAAATTAAAAACCTTACAATGTGACCTTTGCCTGGGATAAAAGGCTGTTTCATAACAATTTCCTTTTGTTCTTTGTTTGAGCTATTACTCCAAAAGGAGACTCCGTTTAATCTAAGTAAATGCATCATTACAGGCCTAATCCATGTCCTTCTGTCAATGTCTGCTTTAATTAAATGAGAAATGCCAGCTAAAGGATCTCACACACATGGTTACGATTGGAGTGGGAAAGGCTGGTTGATTGGATCTGGATGAACCTCAGATTTCATTTCATTATTTTATCCTCGTGTCCAATTGTGGGGCTATTAATTTATAGCATACAAAAGACTCAGATGAAATTTGCATAAAATATACTTTAAAAATGGCCATTTCACTTATTTGTGTTGATTGTTCCCCTGTCTATGCTTATTAAATAAACTTGATTGTACCTTGTTATGTGATAACAACACAGTAGTTTCAGGTCATCATGAACCATAATCACAAAAGACTATTAACTTGAACTCTTAAACACTACTGCCATATTTATAATAACATATATCTAGTTCAGATATAACAGAAAATGGTTGTTTCATTGGAAAAAAAATCACAGGTTTTACATATTTAAAGAGAAAACAATGGATTTATTAATACTTTGGAGATCAGAAACTTTAAAACAGTGATGTTTTTTTACCTGTCTTTATGGATGACCTTTGTAATAAGATTGCCTCAGCTACTGTTTGTATTTAATATTTCAGTAATATTTGAGTAATATTGTAAATATTGTTTGATTAAGCATTCTTTGTTGTTTATGGGTTAGATATAAAAGTACGTAAATGGCATATGCAATTACACCACTACATCATACGAACACACCTCACTTAAAGTACAGGCAGTCCCCGGGTTACGTATGAGTTCCGTTCCTGAGTCCGTACTTAAGTCGGATTTGTACGTAAGTCAGAACAAGTACATCCGGTATTATTTAGCGTTAGTTAGTCAGATGTTTGTCATAGTATATAGTATATATTTTACCTTCCTATGCATATAAAACACTTAAGAAACATATGTATTCCAATAATTAAACCACTGTGTTGCTTTGTAATAATTGTAGCTTTCATCGGGGCAGGGCTTTTCACATGCTCCATTATTCTCACTTTATCCGTTATCCTTTAAAATTGTTCTGATCTTTGACCGACTGTAGCCTAACGCTTTTCTAATGACCGATGGCATTTCACCTGTTTCCAAACGCTTTATTATTTCCACTTTATTTTCAATCGCGATCGCTTCCCATCAATGGAACAGAAACACTACAGGTGTCGGGTCCCGACCTCCACCGGCTCCCGAGGTCTGCTGGGTCTTAAGGACGACCGTACACCGTCAACGGAACAGAAACACTGCGGGCGGCGGGTCCCAAGCTCCGCTGGCTCCTAATGACCACTGCACTGAGACAGGTTGAATGGGACAAGTGGGGGCTGTACTGGGTTTGGGTATTTGATCATCCACAATATCCTGTGTGGGAATTTAAACTGGAGGTGGCAGTGTTTTTTTTTACGAGGTCGAGTTGCGAGCTCGATATCCACCCGGCACGGATGGTACGAGAGTCTCTAGATCGGCATCAACCTGGCACGGGAGCAGTCTGTCACAAGATCGAACTCGAAAACCTCTGTCCTCCAGCCCAGTGGCTGATCTCACTGTGCCACCAGCCGAACGGAAAGGTGGGGGGGGAGGGGGGTGGCGGGGTCAGAGTGAATCTTACTAAGAAAATTTTAAGCCAAGTACAAAGTTAAACACTCAACACAGTATCAATGGCAACGACTTAAAATGGCGGACGGCGTTGCGATCCGACTTAAAATGGCGGACGGCGTTCTCCTTCCTCAGTTCATAAGTATGAGTTGTCCGTCAGTCGGACGTTCGTAACTCGGGGACTACCAGTAAAATCGAATTTAGGTTTGCATTTCCAGCTCCCTGGTTTTCCTTTCAATTAGTTTTATGTTTTGGAGTTACAAAACATAATAGTTACCAACAAAGTTTTTGCCCAACTGCTAACTCTAATGCAGTCCTAAGTGATTTTTGAAAATACTATTTCCAGTCCTGTTAATATTAAATACCCTCATTGAAACATCTTTAAAATCTTAATGTACGCTCAACGGCTCATTCTGGACATTGACAATTCACCCAAAATATTGCCCTTCTCTCAGACATTTCTGAAAATATTATGGCGGTGCTCAAATCTCTGCTGAAATATTCACGGAATCTGAAGTGGAAAGGTCTACCCAAATCTGATTCCCTGAAATTGTTTTCCATCCACCCTTTTTCTTTAATGTTTTGTTTTTTTCTTAACTAAATTATACAAAATATAAAAAGAATGTCTGCCCCAAGAGGTGACGGAATAATTTTTCTCCTTTTTATCTTCAATCCCTGGTTGTGTAATGTGTAACTGAATAGATCTCCTTGTAGCATTGAACCCTGGAATGCTGTTATAAATGGTTGAAAGATGGCTGCTGTAGTGTGTAGTAATGTGGGTTACAAGTGGTTCTGTGTTCCAGAATGATGCCCAGAATGCTCTGGCCTCATTTAAATCCTGCTGTACAATATCATAACTGTACCAGGTAAAAATATAATGTGAAGGAAGAGAAAAGAATCACGCAGCTGAGAGGCTGCTAATTGAACGTAAGTAAGTAATGTAAAGACTCCTGCATACTTAATGGGGGTTCCCTAAGTTATTTTTATAGGACATTCAGTTCTCACCCCACCTTTGCAAAGTGTCATTAGTTAAGTGGTCTTCTGCCTTACTAGATGACCATAAAAATCGCCTGCAGCGTTTTGAAGAAGAAGCGACTAGAAACCAGAAATGTTATGATGTGTTTCTGGTTCCTGGTTGCTCCCTTTTTTTTTTGTTGCTATTTTTTGTGAATTTGATTGGGGCGGGCTGTAGTTAACGAATCACACAGCACTAGGTTGGACAGAACTGAATATGCTTGGACTCTTTCGATGATGACTTTGTGGGTTGGTGTTTTATATTCTGTGTTTCTCACTTTTTTTTTGCAGTTTGCATGATATGTTTTATTTTGTATGATGGATTTGATGTGTTTCTTTGAACGGATCCATGGTTTTCTTTGTTTCATGGCTGTCTGTGGGTAGGTGAATCTTATGGTTGTATACAGCGTACATACTTTGATAATAAATGTACTTTGAATCTTTAAATCTTTGAATCTTTGAATTGGAGTTTTCACACCAGTAAATTGGCCAATATCTACACCTCAAATACCTTAGTAATCCAGTTTACATGGCCATTAACTTATTGATGTATGTGAGACCTTACTTATCCAGGAGAGTGCTGTGTGTTCCATTTTACAACAAGAATTACATTTCAAGGTTTTATCATATCTGTTGCGATATGCTTTTCTTGTCGATAGAGCATACTCTAGCTGTTAACTGGCATAAGCAATGCTGGTGCCCAATGAAAGAATTTTATTTAATTTAAAATTTAAAATTTAAAGAATAAATTTTATTTATAGATGCACCATAGAAAGCATTCTTCTAGGGTGCATCACAACCTGGTATGGAAGTTGTCCTGTCCAAGACTGGAAGAAGCTGCAGAAGATCGTGAACATAGCCCAGCGCATCACACAAACCAATCTTCTGTCCTTGGACTCACTTTACATCGCACGCTGTCGGAGCAGTGCTGCCAGGATAATCAAAGACATGACCCACCCAGCCAACACACTTTTTGTTCCTCTTCCCTCCAGGAGAAGGTTCAGGAGCTTGAAGATTCGTACGGCCAGATTTGGGAACAGCTTCTTTCCAACTGTGATAAGACTGCTGACTGGATCATGACCCAGATCCTGATCCTGGCTGTACCTTCCAAATATCTGGACCTAACTTGCACTACCTTACTTTCCTTTTTCTATTTTCTAATTATGATTTATAATTTAATTTTTTTATTATATTTACTTGGGTTTGTACTTCAGGGAGCACGAAGCGCAGAATCAAATATCGCTGTGATGATTGTATGCTCTAGTATCAATTGTTTGGTGACAATAAAGTAAAGTAAAAGTGTGGGTAAACTTGAGAACTTGCCCTGATGCCAGTTGATACAGGAGAAGCAGTAAAAAATCCATCCATGGCATCTCTCACCTCCTGCTAAATGCAAGCTGGAAATATTCCAGGATGGACACCCTGCAGAAATGTCTTTGTTCTACTGTGAATGCCTGCAACAAAATGAATCTCAGGGCAGTATATGATGACATCCAGTATACGTACTTTGATAATAAATTTACTTTGAACCTTGGAATGGCTTTTGGATCACAGGCTCTTCATCATTGATCTTGGCTGGAATTTCAGGTTCTTTGTGTTTATACAGTAAAAATGATGTTGCACACACAAAAAAAACATTAAAAAGAGAGTAGAACCATCACACAAGACAATAAAATAGGACAATCTCCCCTTGGTTAGCCTACATGTTAAGTATTCCAGTGTTTCACCTCTAATTTTAAGCAGGTTAAAGCAACCTGTTAAGTAAGAATTCTGTCAATAAAACAGATCTGGTGGCATTAATCAGGGCAACATCTTCAACTAGTAGATAAAGTTGGCCCTTTGAACATTTTGTGATTTTTAAAGTCCACATTTATGTTGGATAGAGAAAGAGCACTGATAAATTCAGTTTTTCAGAACTGCTTGTTTTTGTCTTATTTATTCAGATACACTTAGGATACAGAAGGGTCTGTTAAGAGACTTGTAGGTATATGGAGCTTAGAAAAACAGATATTTATGCAGTAGGGAAATTCTAGGCAGTTTCTAGTGTAGGTTATATGGTCGGCACAACATTGTGGACCGAAGATCCTGTAATGTGCTGTAGATATTTATGTTCTATGTTCACTCAGAGAGCAAATTAGGCAGTGTGTGGAATATACTTTATCATGGGTGAACTTATCAGTGCTTGCATGTTATTTCTATGGACTTAGTCATGATGGATCTGGATTTTGCATACTGGAAATGTAATGGCAAGCGTAATTAGCAAATGGAACAATGGGAATGGTGCAACAGTGCCTGTGTCACCATATGAGGGAAGGAAATAATAGTGTGAATGTTCCTACATTTGATTGGTAAACCATTAACCCTTACTGGAGGTACATTTTCTAGAGTAGGTTACATGGTCGGCACAACATTGTGGGCCGAAGAGCCAGTAATGTGCTGCAGATATCAATGTTATATGTACTGTTTTTGGGAGAAGACTGAATTTTACTGTGGCATTTTTCCACAACTAGCTTTTGTTTGTATACTTTAGGCGTCCGTTGTGAAGAGCAAATCTCCTGAGGCCTATGGAACTGCAGTGCATTCCGACTAATTTGACTGTTGGTTAATTGGGACAGCCACTAATTTGGGACAACTCTTAAAGAACAAAAACTGATTGAGAGAAAAGCTGGGATTCCCTTCCTTTATTTGGGACAATATACTGCTCAATTGGGAAAGGAAACTGTTGCTGAACAGCTTCTAACTAGCATCAGACGTGTATACTTGTGTGGCCATTAGAAATTACACTGTGCTTAGAGAGAACAATTTTTAAATGGGTTCGGTTGCCTGCACTTGTGTTCAAAAAGCAGTGACTTTTGTTACTGATAGTTGGTGAGAAATAGGCTGCAAGACAATTCAGAATTGCTTTGCTCCCTGCAGCTTCAAGCATTTGGCATCTTTAAGCCTGAATGCTTGAGTGAAAATAAGATGATTTCACTACTTCAACTAATTATGAACTACGAAGAATTTGAAGGTATCGACAGTCATCTTGAATGTTGCAATGAAGGTGAAGATTTGAAGGATGCAATCGTTGACATCATTGTATGAAGGCAGTCCTTTATCTACACTAGGAATCTGCACTGATTTTGTTCATTTACAGCCAATCAAAGGAAACTGCAGCATACACTGGAAGAATTCTTCCCTCAATAATAATTAGGAACTAATCCACAGTATTATAGTGCTGTGGTAGAATTGATAGATTTTAAGTTTTTCTGTATTTCATTTAAATACTTTGTTACTCAGTTAAATGGCAGTTAGTATTTTGTATACTTTTTAAAAACTTTCCATGAAACTTCGGCTAATTAAGGTAGCCGCTTAATTGGGCCAAAATGTACTTGTCCCGGTATGTCACAATTAACTGGTCTTCATTTGGGAGTGGGAAGGGACAGTGGCAGAAGTGATGCTCTATTAAAGTGAACGTTGGTCTTATATATACTTGAGTGATGTTCTAGATGCAAAACCTCCTTTCTACCACTTATTAATTGTAATTAAATATAGTGGAGAATAGCAATTAATTTGAATACTCACTTTTTATTAGTATGGAAATGTGCAAACCTTGTCAAAGCTGTCATATTTACATACATGGTGTAAAAATATTTAAGACAGGATATCTGTTTTTCAGGTAGATGCTGAATAAATCTCGGCAGCAAGATGTTTTCTACTTTCCTCATTCCCCACAAGATATCTGACATTATTTGATGTAATAAAAAGGAAAAGTGTGTAACAGTCAGATTCTTAATTAATTTTGCTTAACCAGATGAAGATAAATGAAGCATGTTGTGGTTCATGACAACGAGAGGTCCATTTAATGCTTTTTGCTTCTATCCTTTATTCCCTCATTCACTCACTTATACTCCTTTTCTTCTGCCTCTATCTTAGCATCGTAAGCAGTAATTAATAGTTCTGGGGAATGGTCCTCAGGCAGAGATTGGTGACATCTGTGCATTGCTTTCCTCTGTTTCACTTATACTCTGTTCTCTTCAATCAAGGCTTAATGGAAATTTAAATTCCCATAGCTATAAGGAAGGTAATATAGCCCATGTACTTAATTGTATGAATAGATCCAACAACACATCACGAAGCATAAAAATCTGGGTCTCATATGCTGCCTGTTCTCTATCAGTCTGGTCCTCTGCATTAAAAAGGGTATCATCAATGGTGGGAATATGCTGCATATCCTATTGAAAATACCACAATGCAAAAATGTCTTGCTGCCCACTTCCCTTCTTTTCTATGATTCTCTTTCCCTGGTTTTACTTTTATTTTTCTCTATTAGCTGTTTCTGAACAATTATAAAGCAGCAAACAAAGGCTTGTTTTTAGCAGCTCCCAGGCATTGCTGTTTAAATTACCTTTTCGGACAAAAAGTGACTGTCAAGAGATTCTGTAATAGCCCCTGTGGACAGTTTGGGATGGTGCATGTATGGCAGTACAGACTTATCATTATGCCACCCATTCTCCAGTCGTTTATTTTTTCAACTATTAAACAATAGGTTGTTGATTGTGTGGACAAGGCCAGAACAATTATGTTCTGTGTTTAATGGTAGACCAGCATTTTAATGCCCTCTTTTAATAATGGTCTCATTATTGTTTTTTTTCTCCTTAGACTGGGCCTCAGGAGGAGGAATATTTTGTGGAGGTACGTCATTATTTTGCAAATTTCGTTTAGCCCATCATGTTGTATGTGTTACACAAAAAAAAATCAGAGCTAATTAAAGCATCGAGATAGGCCACTGGTATTCAAGCACATAATTTAAAAGGTAGCATACATGATTGGCTGGCTAAAAGGTGGTAAAAAGAGGGGATTAGGCCAGTTGCTGTGGTAACTCCCACTTTCCATCAACACAGAACAATGCACTGTGTTTCGCTCCCACCTTGGCGCAGAAGTTGGTTTTGTTTTGAGAGGAAAGGGCTTTATGATGAATTGGAATTCAGCCTAGCAGGATGGAGTTTTAAAGCTGTTTGAGGAGACCTTTGGGGATAACAGAGATGAAAGGTCACGGCAGACTCCATGGACACCAAAGGTCACTGGCTTTTACAACAATACTTTGTCCTCTGTGATTATTGGCTAAATGAAAGGTGCAAGCTTGCACTGAAACAAATATCTCTGCTTTACCAGGTGGATTCCTTCAAAATGGCTTTTAATTCACTGTTCATAAAGGTTAAAGGAATCTCTTTTTAACATGCTCTTTGTTGCCATTTTATTTTTTTTACCTCTTCCCTGTCTTGTTTATTTCATTCATCCACATCAACACCCTCCAGCCTAAAGACTATAAATTTTCTGGAACCTTGTGCAGGTGATTTCAGCAGGGCACTACTCAATAATGGCGTCAGGATATGAGTAAGGTTGTCAAAACCTCCTGTGTTTCCCAGAAGTCCGGATTTATAGCTGCGTTTCCTTGGACACTTGCTGGAGAAAACCCACTTTGCATCTGTCCATCTCCATGAGCTTCACTGAATCAGTACTATCCTTGCCCCCATCTTGAATACCTTTTAATTCCTGCCATTCCTCTGTTGAAATTTCCTGCCGGTTGGTTACCTTGCTCTGGAGACGGTGAAATTATGGTAACGAGTTGGCAGTAGCAGTCTGCGGGAATAAAAATAAGCCGAAAGGAGTCAGACCAAAAGAGAACAGAACAGGATGCTAGTAAAATTAAGGAGTGGGGAAAAACATCTGCATTCACTGTATGTGGCTTAAAGGATAAAAACTAACCTACTTTTAAGGAGTCAGCTGGGGCATTTCAAAGTACTTTTGCTATTTTGCCCGAAGGTTTCAGGATTGTGTGCCACTACAAATGCCTATACTTAAAAAAAGCAACTGTGACACCTGATGCACTTTTGGGGGAGCTCTGCATTGTCAGAGGTGCCATCCTTCGAATAAGATGTTCCACCATGTCTCGGGTATGCCCCTGTGCCAGTAATATGAAGGTTAGAGGAGTTATATCCTAGGTATTCTGGCCAATATTTACCCCTCAATAAACAGAATTAAAACAAATAATTTGGCCATTGTTCAATGTGGCTGCAGGTAAATTGGGTGTCACACATTACTATAGTGACTACCTTTAAATGGATTCATTTGCTTTTGGCTAGGGTGAAATTGTCCTGATCTTTATAGATACAAGTTATTTTTCCTTTTAGATTTTCTCCCCAGTCACCTGTCATTCAGGAGATAAGCAAGTTACAATTACAATGCTACATTATATGCAGTTTGTTAAGAGATTAAATGGATATAAAATCATTTTGCTTCTTAGTCAGGACAATACTGTATTACAAAGTAATGCAGGTGTTACCGTCAGTGATGCATCTATGGAACTGATAGGTAAAGTGAAATGCATTTTCCTTTTCACATACGTTACTATTGCACACTGACCAAAGTGTATGAAGTTAATGAACTATTAATACCTTTAATGGTTACTGTGGGACTATGTGCAGTAATAAGCAACAGATGTGCTATGGGTGGGGAACCAATAGGAATCACCATTCCTATGTATGTCATTTAGGAGTCTGGTCTTCAACATGTTACTTGTGATCAGGGTAACTGAGGTGCTAAGAAATATTGAAGTCACTTTGTTAGTTGATAAGTTAGAAGGAGTATAAATTAAAAAATAACAATTGTACCTTAGGTTCAATGGAACTACTCACAGAAATTCCTTGCCATAGTTACGGGGATGAGTTAAGACTGAAAAGGTAAAAGAAATTATTGTTTCTATATAGTGGACTTCATGTTCTTGTTCCAGGATGTGGTGAAGCCCTTAACAGCAGATGAGATACTTTTGAAATATGATCACAGTTGTAATATAAAAACATGCAATTACTAATCTGTATATAGTGAGCTTCCACAAGCAACAATATAATAATAACCAGATTATCTGTCTTGAAAATATTGATTGAAGCATTAATATTGACTAAGTAATCAGAGATAACTCCCTTAATATAATGCCACGTAAACTTCATCCGCACCTAAATTAATGGATGGTAACTCAGGTTAACAATTTGTTTGAACGTCAATTCCAACAAAATAACACTTCTCATTACTGCGGTGCAATGGCAGCTAATATTTTTATACTCAGATCTATGGTGTGGGATTTGAGCTCATGGACTTAAGAAGAACTGCTGCTAGCTGCTACGCAGCTGACTCCTGGAAGCTGAGCTGAGAATGTGATATTTACTGTTCTACTATGTATTAATAAGAACAGGGCAAGGAGGAAAAGCCTGCATGATTTTGCTGTGGTTTGATTGGAACAAAATGCAGAAATAGAGAAGAAGGAAGATGTGGAGAGACAATAATGTTTTAAAATAAATAAATGATCACAGACTAGTGCTGGTAAAACTACAAAATGTGTTGATGGGCAGATCAGTTTTACAAGGCTTGAATTGCAGAAGTATTTTAAAGCATTGTATAGAAATTCCATTTCGTTCATTTTTAACAGACAGAGTGAAAACTCAGATTTTTGAATGAGTTCTGAGATGCTGAATTGGTTTCTGCTTTTATGAGAGCTGACTCCCTTGCCTACTGCTCATATATAACTGTTGCTCAATTCTTTATTCTGCTAGCCAGCTGCAAGCTGCCCTGGAATAAACTGGTGTGTGGTGCATACACAATGGTTCTCTGTAAAATCCAAATGACTTCTGCACTGGCAATATAGTAAACAGCTGCTGCATGTGACAGTACCCCATACTAACGTCCTTCACTAGACGAGAGGAGGAAGACTTTAAATAACTTATTAACTTTTGTTTCCTGAGTAGTGATGGCATGTCTATGATCTCAGTATTAACATGCAGCATATTAAATAACGAGGCTCTATCTGCCTTAAGAGTCAGCCATTGCTTAGAAAACCATGAATTTTCCCTTCCCGAAGGCCTCAAATTCCACCTGAGATAAGGAATGGGACTTTGGGCACCTGAAGCAGTTATATTTCACTCTGGTTAGTGAAGTAGCTTATCATGATGTGTCCAGGATTTGGAGACAATTCAACTTCAACACCAAAGACATAAAACAATAAAATAAATGGCTATAATTCAGAAAACATCTGCATTCTAAAATGCTGAAAAGCGGCTGACAGTAATTAGCTTCTGAATATTGCTTTATTTTCTGTTAATATTATTGGGCCTGTAGATAACACTCAAAGTGAGGCAGTTGCGTAATAAAGACAGGTAATTGTAATGTTGCAGCCAGCAGTATCTTGTATACGTATACAAAAGCGAAATATAATAGATGTTGAAAATCTGAAATAAAACAGAAAATGCTGTAGGTAAGAGCCCTGACAGTTTCTTTGGAGAGGAAAACAGTATTGACTTTGCAGATTTCCATCAGAATAGAGTCAGTTGGCTTGAAGTATTAATTCTATTTCTCTTTCCATTGATGGTACCTGAACATTCCCAGCATGCCTTGTATTTGTTATGGTTAAATATGGCATTTTTTATATTGCTTGTAAACTGTGAAATTCTTGCAATGCATACCATGCTTGTTTACCTTCTGGCTTGTTCTGAGATTCTGCAAAGTCAGTCAGTGGATGAGCAATGTGATATGGTTCCTATATATTTCACACTATGTATATTTCAAACCTAGACAGGTTTTCTAGAGGCAAAAGATGTAGAGTAGAGAATTTATGCAGCAAAGGTCATTGGATAATCATCTGGATCCTAAAAAGTAAGGATTATTAATGGTATTGGAACATGAGGCACCGATTCCTCTGACCTTGAATGGTCAAATGCCATCCATTCTATTTACCCATTGAGTTCTCCTCCATCATTCTGACCACAGTTAACATACCCCAGCGGTCGACTATAATACTGCGTGATGCCATCTCCAAATAAGAAACAGTCCATCCTGACGCATTTCAAATCATAGATGGAGGCTTCAACCAGACTAGTTTGAAGAAAACCCTGCACAACTACCATCAGCATATAACCTGTAGCATCAGAGGTCTTAACACACTAGACCACTGTTATATTAAGATAAGGAATGCCTACCGTTCCATGCCCAGAATGCATTTCACTAAATCAGACCACTAAGCTGCTTTTCTCCTACCTACATACAGGCAAAGCTCCCAAGGTTAGGACAACAGAGATGAGGTCATGGGAAGGCAGGGGAGTGGCTATGGGATTGCTTCCAGTCAGTGGACTGGGCCATGTTCAAGGACTCATCTGTGGATCTAAATGAATACAACATGGTTGTCATAGTTTTTATTAAAACAGTTGTAGATGAGTGTGACCTACAAAATCATTCAGAGTCCCCCCAATCAGAAGCCCTGGATGAACCATGAGTTCTGCAATCTGCTGAGGGCCGGATCAGAAACATTCAAATCTGCTGACCAGGAAAGTTACAAGAGGCCCAGGTACAATCTCTGGAAAGCCACCTCATAGTTGAAGTGGCAATTCCAGACTGAACTTGAATCAATGAAGGCTGCTCGCCAGTTGAATTCTATCACCTCTTATAAGTTTAAATCAAGTGACATAGGTGACAACAGGGCTTCATTTCCAGATGAGCTCAAGCCTTCTATGCCCACTTTGACCATCAAAACATGGAGGAACCATTACAAACTCCCACAGCCTCTCATGATCCTGTGATTTTAATCTCTGAGGCCAAAGTGAAAGCAGGATGGTGAACCCATAAAAAGCCTGTAGTCCTAGAAACATAGAAACATAGAAAATAGGTACAGGAGTAGGCCATTCGGCCCTTTGAGCCTGCACCGCCATTCAGTATGATCATGGCTGATCATCCAACTCAGAACCCTGTACCTGCTTACTCTCCATACCCCCTGATCCCTTTAGCCACAAGGGCCATATCTAACTTCCTCTTAAATATAGCCAATGAACCGGCCTCAACTGTTTCCTGTGGCAGAGAATTCCACAGATTCACCACTCTCTGTGTGAAGAAGTTTTTCCTCATCTCGGTCCTAAAAGGCTTCCCCTTTATCCTTAAACTGTGACCCCTTGTTCTGGATTTCCCCAACATCGGAAACAATCTTCCTGCATCTAGCCTGTCCAATCCCTTTAGAATTTTATACGTTTCAATAAGATCCCCCCTCAATCTTCTAAATTCCAGTGAGTATAAGCCTAGTCCTGATGGGATACCTGGCCAAGTACTGTGATCATTAACTGGCTAGGATGTTCACAGAGATTTTTAACATCTTGCCTTGGCCGTTTGAAGTACCCACCTACATCAAGCAGACTCCAACTATACCAGTGCCTAAGAAGAACGTGGTCACCTGCCTCAATGACTATCATCCAATAGCACTTACCTCCACAGTGATGAAGTGTTTTTAGAGGTTGGTGGTGAAACATATCAACTCCTACCTGGAAGCGACTTGGATCCACTCCAGTTTGCCTACTAGAACAACTGGTCCACAGTAGATGTCATCTCATTGACTCTTCACTCAACCCTGGAACATCTAATCAGCAAAGGTTCATACATCAGGATGCTCTTTATCAACTACAGCTCAGCATTCAATATCATCAGTCCCTCTAAATTAATCAATAAGCTTAAAGACCTTGGTCTCAATAACTCTTTGTGCAGTTGGATCCTGGATTTCCTCATTTGCAGACTTCAGTCAGTTTGGATTGGCAATAACACCTCCTCCACGATCCCCATCAGCACAAGTACACCACAAGGCTGTGTGGTTAGTCCCCTGTTCTAATCGCATTACACCTATGACCATGTGGCTAAGCATAGTTCCGATGCTATCTTAAAGTTTGCTGATGACAGCACTGTTTTAGGCTGAATCAAAGGAGGTGATGAATCAGCATATAGGAGGGAGATTGAAAATCTTGCTGAGTGGTATCATAATGACAACCACTTACTCAGTGTCAGAAAGACCAAGGAGCTGACTATTGACTTCAGGAGGATGAAACCAGAGGTCCATGAGCCAGTCCTCGTCAGAGGATCGGAGATGGAGAGAGTCGGTAATTTTAAATTTTTCAGTGTTATTATTTTGGAGAATGTGTCCAGCACATAAGTGCAATTATGGAGAAAGCATGCAGAGCTGCTACTTCCTTAGGAGTTTGTGAAAATTCAGCATGACATCTAAAACTTTGACAAACTTCTATAGATATATAGTGGAGAGTATCTTGACAGGCTGCCTCACAACCTGGAATGGAAACACCAATGCCCTTAAATGGAAAACCCTAAAAAAACTAGTGGATATGGCCCAGACCATCATGGGAAAAAACCCTCCCCACTGCTGAGCATATCTACATGAAATATTGTCACTGAAAAGCAGCATCCATCATAACAGACCCCCACTTCCTGCTCTCTTCTCAATGCTGCCATCAGGAAGAATGTACAACAGCCTCTGGAGTCACACCACCAGATACAGGAACAGTTAATATCCCTCAACTATCAGGCTCTTGCACCAAAGGGGGTACATTACTCAATTTCTTTTCATTATTGAAATGCTCCCATCACATATGGACTCACTTTCAAGGACTCTTCATCTCATGATTTCAATATTGAATACCTAAGTTGTTATGGTCTTTCATTGAGTCTATTAAGGTTATTGTTCTGTTATGGATTGATTGAGTATGCCCATAAGAAAATGAATCTCAGAGTTGTATATGGTGACATTTACGTACTTTGATAATAACTTTACTTTGAACTTTGATTTCTTTTCTTGTCTTTGGCTTGAGGTCAATTATATTATACTTGTCATTTATCCAGCTTGGACTAATTAATATTATAGGAAACAAGGGTTGAACCTTTGCTCATTTGGATTTGCAGAGCTCATTATGGGTTTCAAACTGAAGAACTCTCTTTCATCTTTATGATGATATTAGACCTAGAAATTGAGTCATCTAATACCACATTTACATCCATTATGTGATCCAAACTCAGGCAAAATTCTTTAAGATCATGCACTTCATGGGAATTTTAAAAAGTCTGAGATTTTTGTTTCGGGTCCTTGTGCTCTGCGGGAAATTATCTGACTCAGAGGTGTCCTGTGATATTTAATTTGTGCCTGGATCCCGTGATGACTGGTCACATCAATTCGCCACTCATGAAGAGGTAGAGACCTTTCAAAGACTGAGCAGATAACCAAGGTACATCTCTACTTTGATAGTCCTTGTTTAGGTATGTCCTTATCTGGGTCTACTTTGGCAACGTTCCCCCCACCCACCAGAAGCCACACCATACCAATGCGACCCTTGCCTAACTTACTTTCCCTAACATTCGGTTGGCTAATTTATTCTTCCTTGCCCTAAAATAAGCGGATTTACTTATTGTGCATTGTGATGGAGGAGGTTGTAGGAAGGTAAGGCCTTTTCAGTGGTGTAGGACAATTGTAGTGTTATTCACTATAAAAACGTCCAGGGGTGGGTCTAAAAACCAGTCCTGATGAAGGGTCTCGGCCCGAAACGTTGGCTGTTTACTTTTAACCATAGATTCTGCCCAGTCTGCTGAGTTCCTCCAGCATTTTGTGCGTGTTACTTTGGAGTTCCAGCATCTGCAGATTTTCTCGTGTTTCTGAAAACCAGGTGCTCGTTGGTATGTCACAAAATAACTGTGACATTAAAGATGCCAGACAATTATTAGACATTATTATTTGAATGAATCAATTTCAGTGCCATGGTGTCATATTTTAGAAACATTAATGTCATAGTTAATTCCTAAAGAGCAATAGTAATGTTAACTTTGATTCCCTTCAATGGAATCTCCATAACATCTGCTATTCAGATGATTGGTGATATTATATCATTTTAGCTGATTACTGCAAAACCAACAAAGTAAGCTTTACCACTTCCATCAGGTCATAGGGAATTTATTAGCAGCTTTAAAATATTGCAGACTACTTGATATGAATTTGACAGTGAATAAAAATGAATTCAGATATTATCGGTGTATTTATCCGAGAGATGGAGACTAATAATGTTGTTACTTTGACTACCAGTGAATGGCTGTCAGTGCCCTTATGTGTGACTGTGCAATGCTTTTGCTTTTACCCACCACAGATGAATTTCTAGGCAAATATTTCTATGTCTTATTCTATATGGTCTAGATTTGATTTTATGATTTGTCCTTTCACCGCATCCCACCATACCCTCCAATACACAAACCAACCCTCCTGCTATCCATAACCATCGCTTCTGCTTCAAAGAAATGAATTGTTCTGTATTAACCTAACAAATTCCTTTATTATTTAAATACCACTGTAGATCACACATGTCCCAAAACTTGGTATATAATCACGCATGTCCCAATCTAGGTTATAAGCCAGAGTAGTGCACAATTTCTTCAGACCTTTTGTCCTGGACCCATTCTGATGTTGTACCCATTTATCAGGATTCCCATCCCAAGATTTGGTGTGTACATTTGAAATCTATACCCTAGATGGGGTCTGATCAAGGCATTGCATATCTGAAGCATTACTTCCTTACTTCTTTGTTCTATCGTCATATTAAATTCCATTTTTGTACTTGTGGACTAACTTTCAGTATGCGTTGACGTTTTGTTGCTTCATAGTTTATGTTCACTCACCATTAAACAAATACCTTGATTTGTCTTTCTTAGATCTAAAATCTGTAACTTCGCAGATTCTTGTGTATTCAATTCTAATGACATAATTTTGCCCACCTACTTAATCATAGAAAAAATATTCTAGAAGAAATTGATGTTTCTATCTGGGAATAATGAAACAAATGGAAGATACATGATGGGGAACTTTGCAGGATTCAATACAACTCATATTCATTTTTAATTTAGAGAAAACTGTTCAATGTGTATTGCAAATGTGTAGAAGCAACAAGTTATGCAAAATATTACCCAAGTGGATTAGTGAAAATGTTGAGAATGATAAATATAGATTGGGGAATAATGGGGCATGTGTTGGATGTAAAAGGAATTTTGGACTATGTAGGTTATACCCAAATGGAGAATGGGGTCCCAAAAAGTAAGGAGAATAGTAAGACTTACTACATGATACCCAGTGGAAAACAGCAGGAAATTCAGAGGAAATCTGTGGAATTACAGGATTTGTAAAAATGTTCAGTAAGGAACAATATAATACATAAGGAATATTTCTGATGGGATACCTTTTCCTTAGTTTAATATGTAATTGAATAGATTCCATAGGGGTTTAATGTTCTTATTTAATGGCTAACATCTGAAAGCCCTGTTGATATGTCAGACACTCTAAAGACATTCTAAAAACATTCCATTACTGGTAACACTTTCTGTAAGAGAATTTGGTATTGTGGGCACATTGAATGACATCATTATTTAAAATGAAAATGCAAATCAAAGTTAGTTACTATATTATGAAAGTTGTCTAATACTAAACGACCTTTTTAGTCCATGTGTGTGTTTATTTAATATTGATATGCCCAATAACTTACAAGGTGTCTTGCTACAAGATGTTGAACTATACCAAATGTTATTCAAATATCCATAATTAAGTTTAATTATTTTCTAATATCTGCAAAGTAAAACCATGTCTAGCAGATGGTTTTTGCAAGCAAAACACTTAGCATTGAATGGAGGATTATTTTTAAAAATTTGCTGTAGGAATGCCTGATGCTTACAATGGATGTTTGAATAAAGGAAGCAGACCATACCTTAACATTAACATTCCTTACCTAGTTGCACACAAAGAGAATTTTGCTCCTCTCAGTAGACCATGATTCCATTAAACTCTAATGCTTGAAAATTCAGGCCTGCGTGACGGTGATGCCAATAGTTTTGTGTCCAGTTCTATTCACATCTGACATTTATCCAAAACCTCTATCTGAAGGAATTGTTGTTTAGTAATTGGGACTGAGAAACATGATTTTTTTTCTCTCATTTTTCCTTTCTTCTTTCTTACCTTATGACATGAAGAAAAAGCTGTTCGCCCAGAGATGGGTGAACCTTTGGAATTCTCAAGTCTATTCTCAGTCGGTTATTAGACATATACAAAACGGATTGATAGACTTCTGTCTATTAAAGGAATCACCGGATCTGGTGGCTGGCAGGAAAATGGCATTTGAAGTGGAAGAACAAGCATGATCCTGTTGACTGCAGGACCAATGTGGCCATAATTTTTCTGCTCCTATCTGTCACACAGAATAGAAAATGTAGAACTCTCCAGAATAGGAACAAGCCCTTTGGCCTATCGTGTATTCTCCGACCATGATGTCAATCTAAGCTAATCCTATCTGCCTGAACATAGTTTACTTATGTTCTTGTACTACTGCTTTCCCAGTAAACCACCCTGGATCTGGGAGTATTCTAAATGACTTTGGGACATTCCCAACTGTCTGGCTCAGTACAACACTAAACACTTTATTAACTATTACTGCATTCCTGTCATAGAAATTAACTCACAGTCAATAATTAAATTGTTCTTATAAATGCTTATTGAATTAAGCCAATCCTTAAAAGCCAAGCCTTTTAAACTAATTATAGTTTTTTTTCTTTCAATTTGTGTGGTTATAATGTAAAAGTTAAATTGTACAAACTTGATAAGGCAAAACTACCATGCAAGCGTTTTGCTTCTTTATTGATGTGTGCTTCAGAATCCAATTAGGAGATTACTGAGCATTATTTTAATAAATGATCTCTTCTTTAGGTTCTTCGTATAGCCTTGAGTGATGTTCAAATTTGCTGCATTGTTTTATGATCATCCTTCTGTTGTGTTACCTCTTAACTGATGGATTGTGAAAGATGACCTTTGTCAGCTCCCAGCTATTGTTTGTAGAATGGTTGCACATTCCCCAGGCTGTGAAAGGGCACATCTGCCATAGTGTTCTGGAAAACCTTCAGAGCAAAAGCTAAAGGGGAGGCTGATCAGGAGATAGAAACAGAATCTCTTTTGCTTTCCAAATATTTGCCTGGCCTTCACAAGCTATTTGCCTTTCACTGTTTACACTAGCTATTTAAGCATGCTTGAGCCAGATAGAGAGAACAAGAGAGAAGCAGAGAGAGACAAGGGAATAATGCACTCTGCTGACACAACTCATATTACAGCTGATCACAGGTATTCAGGTTCAGGCCGAGACTCATTTGCAGGTGTTTACAATAAGAAGCAACTTACGAATTATTATGGATATTGCCTGCTTTTTCTTCTGGTCAACTTCAGTTATAAATTCAACATTGATGTGATCTATAACTTTTCTTGAAATTAGCACGGGATCTTAAACTTTCATAACTCATAATGTTATTTTGATCTGAAAATTATGAAGGATGTTTGCATGTTGAAGTACCTTTTTACAATGACGTACATCCAGTTTTCAAGCATCATTTTATGGAACTTTTAAGGACTCTAGTTTAAAATGGAAGGAGTAGACATGGGTCAGAGAGTCAGGATATACACCTGAGTTTTAATGCTAGCTGAGTATAAAAGCACACACATTACAAATAAAACCTCTGTATCATATGACAAACATGTAGAAAGACAATGAAATTCCACTCAAGAACACTTTTAAGATATGGTTTAAGTTTTAAATTTCCAGAAAATCATGGAAATTCCAAGTAACTCAGTTAGTGGCAGGTACAAAGCAATCTTAGAAAGGAAATGCTGTTAATGTGTGGAGTAGAACTACTTTAAGAGCCTGGTCATGTTTGGTTCTTCACCTGCTGAAAAGCTCCAAATGTTCATCCACATTCTTCTATGCAACGAGAAGGTTAAATATTGTAGGGTAAGTTTATTTTTCAGAGCCCTGAATTAAGGTGAAATTGATATATGTTACATTTTTGCTTTAATGGTGATACAAATTTTTTTTGAATGTTGGTATAACTCCAACAGTAAACAGTGCACATGGTTTTTATTTTACTAAGTTGTAGAATTGTTGGAGCATGCTTTATGAGGCATGGATGTAAGAAGCATGGCTTTGCTTCTTCGACCACCCTCTATAAATTCTTTGTGTCTTTCTGCACTGGGGTTAATTTTGTGAGACACTCGTCCAGTTATAGTTACAGCCTATTTTATATTAAATCATATAATAATTGAGAATTTACATTTTATTTTCCAAATATTCTGTGATTTAATATAAAATTAAAATCTATCCAAAATGCTCTATTGGGAGCAAAACAATTGTACCTTAACTGGCAAGCGTTAGGAAAATTGATGTGGATTAGAATTAGAATGAGAATCAGTATCAGACTTATTATCACTGTCTTATATGACATGAAATTTGTTACTTTGCAGCAGTACAGTGTATAGAAATTAAATCACTAAAAGTTACAAAATAAATAGTCCTAAGAAAAGGAATGATGAGGCAGTGTTAATAAGCTCATGGGCCATTCAGACATCTGATGGTGAAGGGGAAGAAGCTGTTACTGAATCGTTGAGTGTGGGTCTTCAGGCCCCTGTGCCTTCTATTAATGAGGAGAGGGCATGTCCCGTTGCTGAAGTTCCAGCTGTTGAAGGGGATCTCGATGGTGGGGAGGGTTGTACCTGTGATGGAGCTGGCTGAGTTTACAACCCTGTGCAGCCTCTAGCAATCCTCCGTACCAGGCTAAGATGCCACCAGCCAAAATGATTTCCACCACACATAGAACTTAGAACAGTACAACACTGTATGTGCACTTCGCCCATTGATGCTGTGCCAACCTATATACTTTGCTAATATCCATGATCAATCTATCCTAACGTCCTTCAGAGCCAATAACACTCTGATTTTCTTGCATTCATGTACAAATGTAAGAAATGTTTTAATGTCTCTATTGCATCATCCTCTTGCACCACCCCGAGATGTGCTCCAGATACCTATTGCTGTCTGTGTACACCTCTAGAAATTTTGGAGAGTCTTTGGTGACATACCAAATCCCTTTTAACTTCCAATGAAGCACAGCCGTCACCGTGCATTCTTTGTCATTACATCAATGTGTTAAGTTACAATTAAGTTATATACTGTCATAAACCGTTCACACACTAAGCTCAGGAATTGTATTTAAATAAGTTAGGAGGGAAAAGAAGCACTTTTTATTTAACAATTATTAACAGGATCAGAACTTTGAATGGAAGGCTTTTAAAACAAATAGCATAAATAGGATTAAGTGCCAACAGATGCAAATTAATGGAGCAAAGTTTGAAGACTAAAGTAACAATATTTCTATTTAAATATAACAAATTGGACCTTTTGTGATTGCTGTGGTTCTTTGATTTTAAAGGGTTATTCTGAACATCTGAGCCTATTTTTCCCAGTTGTAATGCTTTGAATAATTTGAAAAATGTTGATACATTTAAGTGATTTAATTAAAGCTGTGAACATGATTATGGACTCACTAGTATCATGATTTAGCTCAGGTTTTCTTCTGCTTGTATAAACCCCTTTAAGTATCTATTTAAAGAAGTGTTTAGCATGGAGCATCAATGTTATATTGCTTGGGCAATGGTCGTTATTACTGATAATTGAGTGTTCTAAGTTCTGACCATAGGCTTGCCATGTGATGTATGGTGAAGAGGAGGGAAGTCTGGGATCTTCATATCATAAGAAAAACCTTTCAACTTTTAAATCTTATAAAATCTGGCTGAACATTTTACTGTCTCTGAGCCAGGAAAGAACTCACAGCATTTTCTTGTAACTCAAAGTTGTACTGTAGGCACACTGTCTTGTGCATTCTGGTGCTAGACTTGCTAGCTTTAATATATTAATAATCCTTAATTGCATAGTATTGGCATTAATCTCCCTAGAAGTATCTGATAGTTCACTAATTCTGATAGTTCATCACTTGATTATCTTGTTTGATGGAGACAAGCTCCTCAAGTCCATCCGTAGTCTCTAAACTGTAGAATCAGAGACAGCCGGATTTGCTTCTGCAATAGCATCACCTTTTTGATCTCCATTGTCTCGATCTGATCTTCACAGTACAAAAAAAGATGAAAGATGAGAGCTTTTTGAAGGAAGAGGTCTAACATTCTTTCAGATCCTCTTGATGGACAGTTCTGTAGCTGAAACAACTGAATCTGAGGGTAAATCTGATGGCCTTCTCCTGGTTCATCAGCTCTGATAAACCCAGGACGATAAAGGCTGGCGCTCACATCTGGTAGACAAAAGCACTATGCTATGTTATTGATGGTTACCAAGAAGTTAGTAAAATGCAGTACATCCTATAATTTATTGTGTTCCTTTACAATTTATTTAAAGAACTACAAGTCATGTTCTATAAAAATGTGAAATTCAATGTATAGATTTTCCACTGTTGTCTGAAGTGATAGTTTACGTTGCAATTCGTACTGTCTAATGGAAAGTTCTTCTATTAAGTAAAGATTTTTAAAAAGTGATAACATTATTTCATTGAAATAGTGTGGAGTTCTTTTGGATACTTGGACTATATTACCAGATAATGCCCAAATAAATGCTCCAGTTCATAAGGAGAGAGCACGCATTTTCAATATATTGTTTACACTGTGCATTGGAAGTATAGTTGACTAAATTTCAAAAAGCATTATAACCACATTGGTTCAGTGTTAAAGAGGCACATGCAACTAAAGAAATGTTCAAAGTAAATTTTATTATCAAAGTACATATGTATCGCTATATAAAACCCTGAGATTCATTTTCATCTGTAATTTTCTCATGCATTCATACTTTAAGATTTTTCAAGTAAACAAAATTTTCAAAGTTAACCAATATAAACAAGAGGAAATACAATTATAAGCTTCAAAAGTTTCAAAAGTCACAATAATATTTTTACTCTCCATTATCAACATTGTAAAGTATTCTGGTGCATCCATTTTTCCTATATTGTAAGCTTAAGCACTGCTCCAGATCTCCGAGAAACCACAATTTTGATCAGCTTAAGTATGTTTATACCACAGCCTTTTATTTCAGTGACTGATTTCTCCGAGTAGCTGGTATTTTCCTGACCTGTGGTTTGCTAGCATTGACTTCCTTTAAACTAGAATGTTGAACCATCACCTATGCTCACCCTAACATTCGTATTATATTTTAGAATTGTCCTTGTAAATCATTTTTCAATTAACCTTCCACTCTTTCTGTGTGATTATTTTCCATTAATTTTCTGTCTTTCTTTTTTGGTCTACCTATCAGATTATTCTCTGTCAGTAATTGCT